>NC_138754.1:37502132-38976287 GCF_965113315.1 Podarcis vaucheri
TGGAAAAGCCATAATTACGTACCCAATACACTGCAGCTGCTTCCTTCATTGACTCTGTGAAGGACACTGCAAACCTAGAGGCATTAAGAATAAAGGGAGGTCAAATCAGGACCCAATGATCTAGACCAGAGCTGTCCAAACTGTTTGTCGTGGCACATTAGTGTGTCGGGTGTAGTGTGTAGTTGTGTTGCACAAACGCTTCCCACGCTCCCCCCAGGGCTGGAAAGGGCTTAGTTTAACCTCCGGTTTGCTAGTAAAACTGAATTAAAAAGGTAAAGGGACCCCTGACTATTAGGTCCAGCCGTGACCAACTCTAGGGTTGCAGCACTCATCTCGCTTTATTGGCCGAGGGAGCCGGCATTCCGAGTCATGTGGCCAGCAGGACTAAGCCGCTTCTGGCGAACCAGAGCAGCACACGGAAACGCCGTTTACCTTCCCGCCTATTTATCTACTTGTACTTTTGACATGCTTTCGAACTACTAGGTTGGCAGGAGCAGGGACCAAGCAACTGGAGCTCACCCCGTCGCGGGGATTCGAACCGCCGACCTTCTGATCGGCAAGTCCTAGGCTCTGTGGTTTAACCCACAGCACCACCCGCATCCCAAAAAACTAAATTACTGTGATGCAAAATGATGCATATCTAAAAAGTGTGTCACCAACATGAAAAGTTTGGAAAGCTCTGTTTTAGACACTCACACTTGTATACAGACTTCTCTTTTGCCTTCCTCGTTCTTTCAAATATTCTTTACCTTCTGCTGGCATTCTGCTTTGACCTTTCTCTTTTTATTTTGCTTGTGCTTCGCGTAAGGGCAGGGCAAGGGCCATAGCTCAGGGGCAAAACACCTGTCTTGCATTCAGGAAGTCCCAGGTTCATTTCCCAATGACATCTGCTGCTGGGGCTGGGAAAGATTTCCTGCTGGAAACCCTGCCAGTCCGTGCAGGCAATACTGAGCAAAATGGGCAAATTCAGTACAAGGCAGCATCTTCCTCTGATCTTATAAGGTTTGCCTATTGTTCTGAAATAAGCAGAGGCTGTTGGGCCCCAGGCTTTTCTCAGGAGGTTAATCGTCACACTAGACAGCCTATGCTAAAACCCAAGAGCTTTAAAGATGATCAAAAACCTAGCCAAAGACATGGACTTTCGCTCAAACACCTTGCTCCAAATTCTTTTCAGTGCAAATTGTATCTCCCATCTATCACGCCCTTGAGTTGGAGGGAAACTGTGGCTCATGGCCTGTCCAGTGATAAGACTGCCAAATTAAAAAATATGCCCTCAGGGAGAATCACCAACATTTAAGAAGAGTTTGATTAAAATAAAATAAAACGGAACAATGGCATGCTCTTTTATGAAGCGGAATGAGCTTCTGCTCCCACCTCCCCACCCTTACAGAATCTGGCGGAATATGTAGCAGGTAAATCACACAGTTCTGCCAGTAGTTTGTACTGGCAACCCACACTCAGTTACTGGAAAGGAAAGGGCTGTGTCTCACTGGTAGAACATATGCTCTGCATGCAGAAGGCCCCAGGTTTAATCCCCAGCTTTTCAAGACAGACACATGTCATGAAAGCCTAGAAAGTTGCTGCCAGTCTGTGTAGAAATAGGCATAGCTGTCAACTTACAGATTTGAAAATAAGGGACCAGCAGCCTTGAAAATAAGGGATCAGGACCAAGGGATCAAAGGGATCAGGAGCAAGGGATCAAAGAAAACAAGGGATTTTCCAAGCACAGGTATGTTCAACTTCTGAGCCCCTCCGAGCCAAAGGCAGAAAGCCCAGCCAGCAGCCAAACGAAGCCTCAAGCGGTGGTTCCCACAGCGCAGCAACCCGGCAAAGGGGATGCAGCAAGGGAAACCACTGTCACCTCTCCGCTGGGAAGCGCTGAGCAAAGGTGAGTCCCCAGGCAACGCAGCTGATTTGATCGGCACAAGGCATGCAAGCTCCACCCCCCCAGTCGTTCTTAGACTCCTTCTTGGGTGAGCAACGCAGCCAAGCAACACAGTTGGAGCTTCCCTCCTCCCTGGCCGGCAGGCAGGGAGGGAGAGGAGCTACTTCCTTTGAAACCCGGGAAATTTAAGGGACATCATCAACAAGGGACAGCGGCGGGACACAGCGCTGGGATAAGGGACTTTCCCGCCAAATAAGGGACAGTTGACAGCTATGGAAATAGGGCTCAGTCTGGTGGCTGCTGAAGCAACTTCAGAGCCCTGCTCTCCTCTAGCTGTGGTTCCCAACCTTTTCAGTACGGTGGCCCAGAAGTCCAAATTTACTAGGTATGGCAAACCATCGATTTATTGTCACACAAATTCTGGACTTTAGGTCTTCAGCAGCCATTGGTTTCATAGGTTTTTTACTGCATTTGCCTGTTTTATAACCATTACTCGAGGCACCCACACATAAATTTACTTAATGCCTCCATTAATGTGGAATTTGTTGAAATATCTACAGTTCTTGCAACATTATCCACCTTTTTTTTTAATGGGAATTTGAGAACACCAATCATGGGATTGTGGGATATTGCTTCATAAGCTATAAAAATTTATTCCAAAAACATACAGTTATACTAGCCGTGTTAAGCTATAACGAATTATGAATATTTTTAACAGTTAATGTTCATGACAGAAGCCCATTTGGGGAAGTATCACTGGGATGGCAGAATACATAAGTGGATCCTGCTGGATCAGACCAGTGGCTCATCTAGTTTCCTGGTCTCACAGTGGCCAACTGGATGACTGTGGGAAATCAGCAAGCAGGAATCAAGCGCATGAACACTCTCTCCTCCTGTGGCTTCCAGCAATGGGTATTTTAGAAGCATTGCTGTCTTCAACTGTGGAGGTACAACGTATCCATCATGAAGTAAAGGTAAAGGTAAAGGGACCCCTGACCATTAGGTCCAGTCGTAACCAACTCTGGGGTTGCGGCGCTCATCTAACATTATTGGCCGAGGGAGCCGGCGTACAGCTTCCGGGTCATGTGGCCAGCATGACTAAGCCGCTTCTGGCGAACCAGAGCAGTGCACAGAAACGCCGTTTACCTTCCCACCGGAGCGTTACCTATTTATCTACTTGCACTTGGACGTGCTTTCGAACTGCTAGGTTGGCAGGAACTGGGATCGAGCTCACCCCATCGCGGGGATTCAAACCGGCAACCTTCTGATCGGCAAGTCCTAGGCTCTGTGGTTTAACCCACAGCACCACCCGCGTCCCATCCATCATGAAGTAGTAGCCATCAATGGGTCTCTCCTCTATGAATATGTCTAATCCTCTTTTAAAGCCATTCAAGTTGATGGTCACCACCCCTTCCTGGGGGAGCCAGTTCCAGAGTTTAGCCATGTGCCCCATGAAGAAGGATTTCCTTTTACCCATCCTAAATCTTCCAAAATTCAGTACGCATTTTGCCAACAAGTAGGTCAACGTGGGGGTTAGACGGTTGTCAGACATACTCTCAAGATCATTGCAGATACATAGCCTGCTACAGCATTTTGTCCTCACAGCAGCTGAAAACCCTGTCTTGCAAAGGTATGTGCTACCAAATGGCAGCACAAACATTTTTTCATCAGCAAACTCAGGGTAGTCTGTGGTAATCGGCTAATTTTAGCAACACGAAGCCAAAATTCAGAAAACCTTGCCTTCAAAAAAAATGTATCTTTGAACATCCTATCACATGACGGTTTAAGGAGCGGCATCACTCAAATTTTGCTGATTCTTCAGCTGGAAAGCAGTGGACAGATTTGGGTTAAGCAAACCTCAAATCGGGTGGTGGTTTGTCACAAGGTGCTCATACAGAGAGCTGTTTGTAGTGAGTATTTTACTCCAGTGGGAAGGTAAACAGAGTTTCCGTGCACTGCTCTGGTTCACCAGAAGTGGCTTAGTCATGCTGGCCACATGACCCAGAAGCTGTCTGAGGACAAACGCCGGCTCCCTCGGCTAGTAAAGCAAGATGAGTGCCGCAACCCCAGAGTTATCCGCGACTGGACCTAATGGTTAGGGGTCCCTTTTATCCATTTAAAACTATCATTTCCTCCCTCTATTTCCCTCTCACTTTGCTCTGCTGCTGCCAGCGCAAAAATTAAGGCGGTAAATTTAGGCTGAGGGAGGGAAGACACTATGTAAACAACAACATCCTCATAATCAAGAAATATGGATAAGATATCCGAGATGGGGAGAAGGGCAAAGAAGGAGTAACACAGACTGGCTATATTACTACCCAAGGTAGTAATCAAATCTGGCTCGTTCCTCTACCTGGCTTCCTCCAACACTCTCCCCATCACTTTGGCCTTTTCGTCACACTTGGCATCTTCATTGAGGTCGGTTCCACCAAAGATGATTCCAAAAGGAATCCCGCTGCCTGCAAAAAGCCCAGAGGTGCAAGGGTTAATTTGATTAAATTTAATTGAGACTTCTTATTCTTCTTATGGTCTTCCTACACTGCCTTTGCAATGGCCGCCTAATGATTAAATTATATTTTAAAAGCCCAATGTCAAATTATACATATTACAAGTCTGGGCACCCTATCAGAATTTTACATTCCGATAATGAAGAAAAGATTCCATTTTATATATGTGTATATATATATATATATATATGCTTTCGTAGATTTTCACGGGTACAGGAATGCAGGTTTTGGTGTCTTCGGGTGTCTTCCCGTGTAAGAGTCGGGGTGTCTCGTCGAAACGTCGCACAGACACCCCGACTCTTACACGGGAAGACACCCGAAGACACCAAAAATATGCAGGTTTTGGTGTCTTCGGGTGTCTTCCCGTGTAAGAGTCGGGGTGTCTGTGCGACGTTTCGACGAGGTCTCACTCGTCATCTTCAGGCTGGTGCTTTCGGCTTCTTGTTACTGGAACAGAGCAGAGTCTGGTGTTTGAGTTCCTATAAATACTGTTGAGGGGTGTGGTGTATAGCCTCCAACGTTCTGGGCAAAGAGGAAGTTCCTAGATTAGTGTGCCTTTTCTTCTTTTGTTCCTTAATTACTTGAGGGATATCTTGGGTGATTTCATGAGTGATATTCAGAATATCACTGGGTGGGTCATTAAGTGTAGATTAGTTGCTAAAGCTTTCGTGTCTTGACCTCTTGAGCTTGTGAAGAGTTTTTCTGAGAAGATGGCTGTGCTGCATTTAGTTGTGCTCTGGCTTGGCTTCGTGTATAGGGGCGAGCTATGGTTTTGTGCCTTGTGCCAGCCAGATCTGTGTAGGGATTGCAGGGGGGTGCAGCATCCGGAGGTGCCACTATAGTTTGGCTACTGGATGGAGTCTGTAATATGTCTGTGGAGAGGGTCTGGGTTTGGGTCTGGTGTGGTTGATTGGTGACGGCGTTCTGTGTGCCTCTGGTTCTGGTGTCGGTTTTTGTGGGGAGGGCTAATTTCCAGATGTCTGGCAGGCGGGACGTGTCGTCACGCTTGTTCATGTTGTGAGGGTGTTTCTCTATCTCGATGGCTTCCATGATTATTCTCTTGTGGTGATGTTCCATGTTAAAGAGCAATTTGGAATCTGCAAAATTAATTTCGTGTCCTGTTTCTTTCATGTGTTGGAAAAGAGAGGAAGTTTTTTCTTCTTTTTTGACGGCATTCTTGTGTTCTGCGATACGTGCATTTATTCGTCTGTTTGTTTGTCCAATGTACGTGGCTGGGCAGACTTTGCAGGGTATTTCATAGACCCTTTGCAGGGTATTTCACAGATCTGGCTGGCACAAGGCACAAAACCATAGCTCGCCCCTATACACGAAGCCAAGCCAGAGCACAACTAAATGCAGCACAGCCATCTTCTCAGAAAAACTCTTCACAAGCTCAAGAGGTCAAGACACGAAAGCTTTAGCAACTAATCTACACTTAATGACCACACCCCTCAACAGTATTTATAGGAACTCAAACACCAGACTCTGCTCTGTTCCAGTAACAAGAAGCCGAAAGCACCAGCCTGAAGATGACGAGTGAGACCTCGTCGAAACGTCGCACAGACACCCCGACTCTTACACGGGAAGACACCCGAAGACACCAAAACCTGCATTCCTGTACCCGTGAAAATCTACGAAAGCAAATATATATATATATATATATATATATATATATATATATATATATATATATCCTGTGTTTGGCATGTGTCCTTCCAATATCTCTTTTATGGCAGGTAAGTTTTGGCAACCATGAGAAAAGTACCCCGTGGCTTGCCAACCCAGCAGCCACGGATGCCATGGCACCCAGAAAAGCCTTTGTTGGTGTCCCCCAGATGCTGAGATTTCATTTTAAAAAGGGGGGTCTCTAGCCCTCTTAGAAAATAACGAAATAAAATGTGCAGATACCTTTCTAAGAGATTTCTATGAAATGAGCCAGCCTGATTACTCCTGTTGTTGTTGTTCAATATATTTACGTATATCCCACCTTTCTCCCTAGATGGGATTCAAGGTGGCTTACTATGTTTAAAAGTATAACTCTTAAAAACAAAGTCATAAAAACAAAAAGTTTAAAACAATACTTAAAATTCATCATTATAGGGAAGTTTTTAATGTTTGATGTCTTACTGTGTTTGAATTTGTTGGAAGCTGCCCAGAGTGGCTACGGTAACCTAGTCAGATGGGCAGCAAATAAATGAATATCATCATCAAAACACATTTAGAACCAGAAATTAGAATGCCGTTTGCCCTGACAGAAGCCAGCACTCAGCACTGTCTGCCAATCAACCAATGAGCTAAAGTTGGAGTGGAAAGTACATTTTGTGGTTCCATATCTTACAGTGCAACTCTCCACGTGCAAATCAGAAATAAGTCCTATCAGTTTCAACAGGGCTTGCTCCTTAGTAAGCGTGTGTGGGATTGCAGAGTCAAGTAAAGTTCTCTAGCTGCTGAGAGATCCCTACTCTCTCCATCCAAAACCCAAAAGCTTCAGCATCTCCTCAGATCTGGTCCCTCTGCCACACCTGCTGCCAATTAAAGCAGAATGAACCCCAGCAGCCAACACTCTTTTCCTGCAACCGATCAGGATGGCAAAGCATTAAGCTTTACATTCTATTAAGCTCTGGAAGGTGGGGAAGCAAATACAATTAAGTAGCAGTTTTACACCTCATTAAGCTAACAAATAGCAATGGGATGGTCACTAATTAGTAACACGGCTGCTTTTAAATTCTGGATAAACGCTTGTTAAAAATAAATCAGAAGGAGGACATGTGATGTATGCTCTAGTTGACCCAGGCTTGCCCAATTATTGTATGGTTTTCCCACCCAGTAGGAGGCATCCTAAATCACAAAGTTTGTTTATTTATTATATTTATATATCCCACCTTTTCTCAAAGGAGCTCAAGATGGCACACACTCTTCAACCCTCTCTATTTTATTCTTACAAGAATCCTGCGAGGGAGATTAGGCTGAGAGAATGTGAATGGCCCCTGAGGTCGCCCAGTGGAGCTTCAAGGCCAAGTGGTGATTCGAACCCTGGTCTCCCATGCCCTAGTCCAACACTCTAGCTGCAATGCCACACAGACGTCACAGTTCATCCTCACACTTCATAACTCTACTAATGGGTAGTGCCTGGCACTACCAAGGAATTAGTGGAAACCATAAAACATTGCAATTTTAAAATGCATAGAGTGATTTGTGAGTTTGGACCTGTTACACCAAATATCAAGCGATGTCACACCAAAGTTTCATCTTGATTCAAAATGGCTCCCGGTGTCCAAATGCCGACAAAGACTGCCACCTCAAGAAATCTCATGTTGAGTTTGGCAACAACTTACTGAGGTGGCCAAGCCTATGCCAATGGGTGCAGTCATGCCAAAGTGACGTTTTGGTCCACCCTCTTGATTCAAAATGGCGTCCTCCACCATAGTGAAGTTTGCTTTCCTCATCTTGGGAACTCTCATGCCAACTTTGATGGCTATATCTGTAGCTGAAACAATGTCCCCAAATGGGCAGTCACCCCAAAGCAATGTTTTGGTCCACCATCTTGATTCAAAATGGCAGTCGGTATCCAAACATTGAGGACAAACAACGCTAGCTGGATTGATGGGGTCTGTCATGCAAGAACATTTGGAGGCCACAAGGTTGGGGAGACAATTTCTAGGAGACAATTTCTACCAGGTACAAATATGCAAAAGGTTGTAGGAAGATTTTGCTTTTTCCCAAATGGGAAAACAATGGCAGTAACACCCGAAATACACACAAAATCAGAAACCGCAGTACCTTGCAGAAGTCTGCCTGCTTTATAAAGATGAATGCCCAGAGCAGCCTCAAAGTTCTCGGAGGGAATGAGATTTGAAACTGCCAACGGGGATTTGAAGGAAGAGATATCCATGAGGGTACATGAGTGACCAGCAGCTTCTAGGTGATCCCTACAGGCACAGAAGAAAATGGAATAAGATCGGAGTTTTACATTACATATCTGCTAGAAACTTTCCACAGTGCCAAACAGCACAGACAAGGTGCTTCTCTCCATCTCAGTAACTTTGGGTGGAATCCAGTGTGGTATAAAGGTAAAGGTACCCCTGACCGTTAGGTCCAGTTGCGGACGACTCTGGCGTTACGGCACTCATCTCACTCTATAGGCCGAGGGAGCCAGCGTTTGTCCATACACAGCTTCTGGGGCATGTGGCCAGCATAACTAAGCCACTTCTGGCGAACCAGAGCAGCGCACGGAAATGCCGTTTATACCAGTGTGGTATAGTGGATGGACAAGTCTCCTGGAACTACTGTACTAGAAACTACAGCTAGCTAAGGGTGATTAGAACAGTAGCTCTATGAATGGCAAACTATAGGGGAGTTTGTGTGCTTTAAATGTCTGGTGTGCATACAATACAATACACACAAATACACACACACACACACACTCCATAATCAGCTGCTACTTGATCACAAAACTGCAAAATGTTACAGACTGAAACTCAATGTGTGTGTGTGTGTGTAGATGCAGAGAAGCAAACAGCATATGTGTAACATAAAAGGATGCAAAAATCTACACTGTTTTTCTGACAGTAAGAGGTGTTTGATGGTGGAACAGGCTCCCATGAGAGGTGGTGCACTCTTCTTCCTTGGAGGTTTTTAAGCAGAGGCTGGATGGCCACCTGTCATGAATGCTTTAGTTGTGACTTCTGCTTGCCTCTACTTTTGTTGTTGTTTAGTCGTGTCCGACTCTTCGTGACCCCATGGACCAGAGCACGTCAGGCACTTCTGTCTTCCACTGCCTCCCGCAGTTTGGTCAAACTCATACTGGTAGCTTCGAGAACACTGTCCAACCATCTCGTCCTCTGTCGTCCCCTTCTCCTTGTGCCCTCCATCTTTCCCAACATCAGGGTCTTTTCCAGGGAGTCTTCTCTTCTCATGAGCTGGCCAAAGTATTGGAGCCTCAGCTTCAGGATCTGTCCTTCCAGTGAGCACTCAGGGCTGATTTCCTTCAGAATGGATAGGTTTGATCTTCTTGCAGTCCATGGGACTCTCAAGAGTCTCCTCCAGCACCATAATTCAAAAGCATCAATTATTTGGTGATCAGCCTTCTTTATGGTCCAGCTCTCACTTCCATACATCACTACTGGGAAAACCATAGCTTTAACTATACGGACCTTTGTTGGCAAGGTGATGTCTCTGCTTTTTAGGATGCTGTCTAGGTTCGTCATTGCTTTTCTCCCACAAAGCAGGCGTCTTTTAATTTTGCGGCTGCTGTCACCATCTGCAGTGATCATGGAGCCCAAGAAAGTAAAATCTCTCACTGCCTCCATTTCTTCCCCTTCTGTTTGCCAGGAGGTGATGGGCCCAGTGGCCATGATCTTTGTTTTTATTTATGTTGAGTTTCAAACCATATTTTGCGCTCTCCTCTTTCACCCTTATTAAAAGGTTCTTTAATTCCTCCTCACTTTCTGCCATCAAGGTTGTGTCATCTGCATATCTGAGGTTGAAGACTTCCACTCAGTGTGGGGGTGTCTGTGTGGAGATGCAAAGACCAACAGCTTCACCTGACGGATCTCTGCCTGCAAAAGACACTGCGAGTCTCCCGGAAAATTTGTTTATTGTCAATGTTGCAACCCTCAAATACGACATAAATGCATGCGGCAAGCCTAATTCACCTAACGAACTCCTGCCTGCCCGTTATTGCGGGAGCTCCGGTGCCTCGAGCCCCTCCCCGAGGCGCGGGGAGCACTTACTGGATCCTCCTCGCGGTGGTGCCGTTCCCGGTGTGGGCTCGCAGAGCCCCCAGCATGAGCAACCGCATGGCCCTGGCTGAGCACAGCTGTCTCCCTTGCCCTACTTCCGGCCACGTCCCTCTCGCCTTCGTTCCCTCGTGTTGGGTACCGGAAACCTGCTGCCGGCTCTTCTAGGCATCTCACGCGGCCATCCTTTCTTCTCAGCTCTATGGTAATCAGCGAGGCGTTTGTAGTTGCCTTCCACAGGGAACTCCCTGGAAACAAGATTCAGGACATTCCGTTCCGCTTCCATCTTTCAAAAGGCGATTTGGGCTTGGCGGTGTTGGACAGGGCTATTACGCAGAAGAGAGGGGACGCTTTATGGGTTTGCATTATGAACCATATGGGAGCAAGGTGCCAGATAGAGCAGTTGTGGGGAAACTCTGGCCCTTCAGAGGTTTTGCTTAGTTTATTTTTTTATTGCTATTTGTTATTGTGGTTAATATTGCTTTAAATATTATGAATGCTGTAGTATTTTATGAATCCTATAATATGACTTTTGCTGTAATGGTGCTGTTTAGCTTATTGTTTACCTGTTTTGTTAATAGTGTTTTATATGCTGTACAGTAACTATTTTACTGACGATTTGTTAATTATTCTGCATGATTTATGTTTCCACTTCATTTTTTCCCACTTTTAATTTGTATACCGCCTTATTAGATTACTATGCACAAGGCAGTTTACAAGCCGAAGAAACCACAATATAGACAACAAAGATCACACACCTTATAATTATTATAAGAATCTTATTCAATACAAAAGTCAAAAATATAAATTTGAAATAAACATGGTCTATTGTGTTATTGTTGTTTGTTTGTAAGCTGTTTTGTGATTCATGTGTATCAAGAGGTATAGTATATAGTATATAGTAAATCAAATCAAATCAGCCCCAGTAAGCATGGCCAGAGCTGATGGAAGTTTGTAGTTCAGCAACACCTTGAGGGTTACAGGTTCCCTTCCCATTTAACCAACCACGAAATAGTATTTGAATAGAAAACTGGGTGAACAGGTAACCAGTCAAAAAGCGCTCAGAGTACCCAGCCAGACGTGTTTGGCAAGCTTGCGAGCTAGGTGTAAGCTCAGGAACAGCCTTCCGCTATTTTTCGACAGCAACTGGCATTTTCTTCCAAACGCAGTACGTCCTCGCACCTGAGAGTTCAGAACAATTACCTGCTCTATGTTTTGCTTTCCCAAATGTATCCTGGCATGCACGTTAATTTATAAGTCACATTTTACAAAAGTAAATAGATGAGTACTTAAAAAACAAACCAGCCCTCTTGGTTCACTTCCAAGAAAAAGCGTGACTAGGGTATTGCGACAGTAACTCACGCGGCAACGCTCATTCCATTGATAAGACCGCGAGTTGCCATTGACAAAAAAATACCCCACCATGAAAAGCAAGGGCATTGGGCGAGCCAAGCCACGCCCCCGTTCTCCCGCACCTGCCTCAATTAGCATGTTCTCCCTCCCCGGAGCGTTCTATTTTGCCGCGGCTAACCACGTGAGGGCTGAACCTGGAAGAGCCTCCCTTCTGTGAGCGACCGCGCGGCGCGGCCAATCAGCGAGCGCGAATCCCCAGCCCTGGTCGGGAGGGGGAGGAGGACCTGGGCATTCCAACAGCCGAGAGAAGTTGGCGGGCGGAGGGAGGGAGGGCAGCGCGGAGCTCGGAAGGGCCGCCGAGCGCGAGGGTTCGGCGGGGTCCGGTTCGGCAGGCGCGGCGGGGAGGGCAGGGGTAGAGGCGCAGCCGCGCCGAGGGAGGCGCCCTGACCGGGGCGAAGTCACGAGTTCGAATCCCGGGTGGGGTAGTTTGGGGTCGGGTGGGTGGAGCAAGGAAGGGGTTTTATGGGGAACAGCTGAGAGCCGGGGGGGAGTGGGGGATCCAGAAGTTAGCCCTGCCCTGAAAGAAAAAAAAGAAACCCCCCCCGCCTTCCACAGGAACCCCAAAGCTGAGACAGGTTCTGGGCAGCTTAGGTAGATCTGGGCTTGCAGAGTTCTGGATTAGCAGATTTGGGGAGGAGCTAGGTCAGGGGGTTGGAAGGCCCCTGAGGGTGTGAGCAAGTTGGAGGGGTTTTTTTGGGGGGGTCAGGCTAGCTGTAAGTGGGCTTAGTCCCTTAGACTGGAAGGTGTTTCCATTGCACTGGAGTTTGGCCGTGGTGTTTAGATTTCCCGGCGCCCCATGGAAGATTCAATGGAGAGGAGCCCCCTCTTAGGAGGGGGCGACCACCGGGGGCCCCCCAGCTCCCCCAGCGCCAGCGCCTTCCGTGGCCGGCGCCTGGCCTGTGCTGCGGTGCTGCTGGCGGAGATGCTGGAGCGAGTGGCATTCTACGGCATCACCTCGAACCTGGTGCTTTTCCTCAATGGGGTGCCCTACAACTGGGAGGGCACCCAAGCCAGCCAGGCCTTGCTGCTCTTCATGGGCGTCACCTACCTGGTATCGCCCTTCGGGGGCTGGTTGGCGGACGCCCTGCTGGGCAAGTTCCCCACCATCCTGTTCAGCATGGCGGTCTACCTGCTGGGCATGCTGGTCTTCCCTGCCATGGCTTACTCCACCACCCGCCAGTGGCTCTGCGGGGAGATGCCCCTGCGGATCGTAGAGAACTGCTCTGTGCCTGTGTCGCCCAACATCACCCACACCCCGTGCCAGCTGCAGGGAGCCAACCGCTATTGCCTGGTGGCCAGCTTCGTGGGACTGGTTCTCGTGGGAGTCAGCGTGGGCTCCGTCAAGGCCAACATCACGCCCTTCGGAGCCGACCAGGTACAGTATTTTTAATTTACCTTTTTTTTTGTTTCCAAGAGATTTGCGCTGCATGCCGCAAGGCTGCAAATAATAATAATGCCATTTCCTGGAGAATAAAGCAGTTCAGTATTTCACTCAAGAGCGACTGTTTTAAGATGTTTAGATAAATAAAAATAATTTATTAAAAATAATTAAGGTGAAAAAGCAGATCAAGACACCTCTATGTGTCTGAACAAAGCGGTTATATCCGACACCAAGAATGTGTCAAAAGTATCAGACAAAGCGGTTATATCGGACACCAAAAAATTGTGGTACAGAAAAGGAGCTTGCTTGACGTCGATAGGCACGGAGTTCCAAAGTGTGGGTGCTGTCATTTTTTACCTTTTTTTAAAAATGTGTAATGAGTATTATGGGGCACCTGTAACAACCCAGATTTGCAGATGGAAGTGATCAAATGGGTATTTGTGAGGCGAGGCTATCTGCCAAGGAAGCTGGTCTTTGCTGTTGATAAGGAAGCTACACTTTGCTATAGGGAAGATGAATGAAGCATGGCCCTCCGAAACTTGCTTCAGGCCCTCCCTAGCCACATCTGTTATTGGCCCTGCTCTGCGCTCTCCATTCATGTTTTTGCCTGGAGTTGGAATGTGGCCCCTGAACTCTGATCACGCCTCTTGCTTGTTTGGATAGATGATAAGAGTGTATGCAGGAAGTCACTTATTGTATGGAAGGGGGGACGTTTGTTGCTCTGGTCACCTTCTGCACTGGCATCAGAAGATACTGTGACGCTTTGGGGGGTGAAAAAGGTCCCCCACTTGCGCCTTGCGGTGAGGTCATATCTGTTGACACCAGCAAGGCACAGCTGATCGAGGAGATGGAGCAAGTTCCCTTGTGAGCAGAGGTTGCAGCATTTTGGACTTTCCTTGTGTAGAGAAAGGGCAAGCAAGATGCGTACAAGTTTATAAAGTTATATATGGTTTGCAGAAAGTGCAAAGAAGAAAGTAGCCACAATGAGGATGTTCTGCTTCCAGTGTCAGAGGTATCTGAATAGCATTGCAGGAGGGGAGAGTGTCTTGTGTTCATGTTGAACAGGCTTCCTCAAACTCTGCCCTCCAGATGTTTTTGGCCTACAACTCCCATGATCCCTAGCTAGCAGGACCAGTGGTCAGGGATGATGGGAATTGTAGTCTCAAAACATCTGGAGCCAAGTTTGAGGAAGCATGATGTTGAACTCGCAGGCTTCCCAGAAGCATCTGGTTGGCTACTGGGAGAACAGGATTCTGGGCTAGGTGGGCCACTGGCCTGATCTAGCAAGGCTCGTCTTTTGTTCTTACGTTAGATGGATTTCCTGACTCAATATTGCTGATGGTGTATGTATGGATCTGGCTTCTGTTGACCCATGTCATTAGTTCAGCTAGCCCAGGGCTGCTGGTTCCACCTTGCTGTCACTTTTCCAGGTCTCATGGGAAAGACCATAGACCAGCCCTTTACGTGCAAAAAGCTACAGGTTCAGTCCCTGGCATCTCAGGGTACGAGGATTTTTCAAGCTTTCAGGAATCTGCTAATCCTCCTAATCTTGAAAACTTGATGCAAAATGTTGTCATCTATTTGATAATATTAGAATATGTATTGTTGACATCCCTCAGCCTCAAGAGACAATGGAGTGCGCCTCCAAAGTCAAACCGCTGGAAGGAGGAGTACAAGGCGCCATCCAAGCAACTTAGGGACTTCACTCCGGATTTGTGTTGTGTTTACTCCTTAGCCTGTTCTTCTCCTGATGATGACCACAGTTTTCCTTCCCCTACATGGGCTTCCTTCCCAGGTAGATGAGCCCCACCTGCCCCTCACTTCCCTTTACAGCACATGCAGAAACTGCCTTCTTTGGCCTTTGGACCTGCTGTTGGTCTTGTCTGCTCAATCCCCAAAGTCACCAAGGGGTTTGAGACCCATCAACTCCCCTCTGCTGGTTTAGCTGGCCAGTTGAAGCTGTTCCCGGGGTTCCTGAGCTGGCTCTATCCTCTATGTAACAACCCTTTACAGTGGTACCTTGGGATGGGTTAAGAACTTAATTCTTTCTGGAGGTCTGTTCTTAACCTGAAACTATTCTTAACCTGAGGTACCACTTTAGCTAATGGGGCCTCCCACTGCTGCGCAATTTCTGTTCTCATCATGAAGCAAAGTTCTTAACCCGAGGTACTATTTCTGGGTTAGCGGAGTCTGTAACCTGAACATAGCTGTCAACTTTCAGATTTGAAAATAAGGGATCAGCAGCCTCGAAAATAAGGGATCAGCAGCCTCACTTGTTCCAGGGACAGTCTACTGGATATGTAACAATCCGGGGTAGCAGCGGGAAACGGCGCTGGAATAAGGGAATTTCCCACCAAAAAAAGGGAAGGTTGACAGCTATGAACCTGAAGCGTCTGTAACCTGAAGCATCTGTAACCCAAGGTACCACTGTACAGTCATACCTCAGGTTACAGATGCTTGAGGTTGCGAGTTTTCGGATTACGGACCTGTCGAAACCCGAAAGTACCGGAACGAGTTACTTCCGGGTTTTGGCGGTTGCGCAGAAGCGCCGAATCTCAACCCGTGCATGACACAGACATGACACAGACATGACCGTTATGGGAACCTATCAAAGGAAATCCAAAGTTCCCATGGTGTCAAGCAAGGCTGTGTTCTTGCCCCTATTCTTTTTAACTTCTATATAAACTCCTTAGTCGGAAAGATGGAGGAAGCAAGTACTCATTCCCCAAATTTAAATAATACACCAATCCCGGTCCTTTTGTACGCGGATGATGCGGCACTTATTTCCTTCTCTTGTGTGGGTCTAAGAAAACTTTTACGAGCTCTTACAGAGTATTGCGAAGCTGAACACCTAATAATAAACTACACCAAATCAAAAATTATGGTGTTCTCCAAGAGAAAACTCCGACATAAATGGAAAATTAATAACCAACCTATTGAGCAAGTAACATCTTTTATATATCTTGGAATAATTTTTGATGAGAAGGGATCTTGGTGCCATCAGATTAAGAATTCCATTGTAAATGCGCAAAGATCTTCCAGAGCTATCATAAGATTCTTTTACAGAAAAGGAGGTCAATATGTTCCTGCTGCCTCCCAGGTCTTTGTTGCAAAAATACTTCCACAATTGACGTATGGCACCCAGATATTTAATTGTCAAAAACTCAAGTCCCTGGAATCTGTACAAACTAAATTTTATCGTTCCCTACTAGGGTTACCTACCTGTGTCTCTAACACTGCCGTTAGGCTGGAGGTTGGCCAACTCCCTATTAATGCCAGGATATGGATCCTGAAGATTCACTTCTGGCTAAAACTCATATTTTTCCCAGTGGGAGTGGCTCCATTGACTCTACTAGACCTGTTCCAGTCTAAATGGAGATTGTCGCTTTATGAAAAATTGAGGGGCCTGGGGCTTTCCTCACAAGAACTCATAGCCTCAGGCTTTGAAAAGGCTAAAATGATGGTGAGCCAGCGAATAGGAGATGTAGAGCTTCAGGACCATATGAGCAAGATAGATAAATATCCAGCTATCCAAGATTATGGAAAAGGGTTTAATCTAACCCCATATCTGATGGACCTACAAATCGCAAAATATAGGCGGGCGTTTACCCTTACTAGATTTGATGTATTGCCATCGGCCTTACTAAAGGGCAGATACGAGGGCACACCCTATGCTGAACGAGTTTGCCCATGTGGTCTGAAGGAGGTGGAAACGGCTTCACATGTGCTGTTACACTGCGACCTTTACGGGGATATCAGGTTACTGTTTATCTCCCCTATCGTTCAGAAATTTCCAGGTCGATCTGAATCTCAGCGGCTGAAAATCCTACTAGGAGACAAAAACCCAGAAGTAACATTGAAAGTGGCCACGTTTTCTGCGGCCGCGATCAAGCGGAGGGCATTAGCTGTAAAAAAAGTAAAAGATCTGACCCCTGGATAAGCCCCCCCCCTTTTTAAGCCCATACATATACTGTAGTGCATATATGAGTATGTATATGTGTGTGTGTGTGGGTGGGTGTGTATATGTGTATTGTTTTTATGTATAATTTTACAACTTTTAACTGACACCATCATTCCCTTGTAAATTATTGCTGCCTTTTATGTTTTTTTTTTGTTTGTTTGTTTTTTTCTTCTGGTCTATGACCGTAATAAATTTATTCATTCATTCATTCATTCACTGTGGGTTGCGAACGCTGTGGGTTGTGAACGTGCCTCCTGCACGGATCACATTCACAACCCAAGCGTCCACTGTAGTTATTTGAAGATGGCTCTCAGTCTCCTCTTCTCCAGGTTGAACATAGCCAACTCCTCAATAGGCTTGGCTTGCAGATCCTTAGTCATCTTGGTTGCCCTCCTCTGTCTGCACACAGAATCATAGAATCATAGAGTTGGAAGAGACCACAAGGGCCATCGAGTCCAACCCCCTGCCAAGCAGGAAACACCATCAGAGCACTCCTGACATATGGTTGTCAAGCCTCTGCTTAAAGACCTCCAAAGTAGGAGACTCCACCACACTCCTTGGCAGCAAATTCCACTGTCAAACAGCTCTTACTGTCAGGAAGTTCTTCCTAATGTTTAGGTGGAATCTTCTTTCTTGTAGTTTGGATCCATTGCTCCGTGTCCGCTTCTCTGGAGCAGCAGAAAACAACCTTTCTCCCTCCTCTATGTGACATCCTTTTATATATTTGAACATGGCTATCATATCACCCCTTAACCTCCTCTTCTCCAGGCTAAACGTGCCCAGTTCCCTTAGCCGTTCCTCATAAGGCATCGTTTCCAGGCCTTTGACCATTTTGGTTGCCCTCCTCTGGACACGTTCCAGTTTGTCAGTGTCCTTCTTGAATTGTGGTGCCCAGAACTGGACACAGTACTCCAGGTGAGGTCTGACCAAGGCAGACTAGAGCAGGACTGTTAATTCCCTTGATCAGGACATTAGACTTCTGTTGATGCAGCCTAGAACAACATTAGCTTTTTTGGCTGCTGCATCACACCGTTGACTCATTTGAAGCCTGGGGTTTACTCAGACCTCAGATCCTTTTCACGTGTCCTTCTGGCAGTGAGCCCATGACCCACATTGCTCAAGAAATGCAAGTCTAAACCAGGGCTTGCTAATGTGGCAGACTCAGGATGTTGTGGACTTCAACAGGTCAAAATGGGAGTTGTAGCACAAAACATAGATGGCACCAGGTTGGGAGAGGCACATCAAATTAATCCCTATGGTCTTTGGCTCCACATGACATTCACTCAACACTTCAAGTGGAATTTCCTTTGCATAACCAGCTTGTATGTTTACATGTACGCACATCAACTTCTAAGGCATAGGTATTTTCTTCCTGTTTGGGAAAAGGCTCTGTGCAAATAATAAAAAAAACCCATCATGCTCTTTCACCAGCAGAATCTCAGCAAGCAGAAATGTCAGTGGTTGCATATGTCTTGCAACACACACAACAAAGGACACAAAGCCTTTGTTCTATGGACTTGTGTTTGCAATGATAGGAGGAAGTTTTTGATTTGCTCAGATCTCCTCAGACGGCCGTGATTGAAAGGGAGGCAGGGAAAGAAAAGGAAGATGACATGCTCCAAATAATCTTGATTGAATAATACGGTGCATACTGAGCACATAACAGTTCAAACAAAAGAATGCTAGCTGGATTATAAACCGGGTGGCTTTCGAGAATCCCCAAGGGAGGGAAGTGGGACTTGAGCAGGAAGCAAACAGGAAATAGTTTAATGAAGGAGTGGATAGTTAATAGGATAATAAACTATTGGATATTAACCTGTTTCTTCTATCCCATTGTTTTCTACTCTTTGCCGCCCAATTCCCTGGGGTTTTCCTCTTGCTGCATTGGACTCTCAAGAGATAAAGATGAGAATTTTTTGGGGGGTTTTTTACAAGGGAAAGGACAGGGTGAGTGAGGTCTGTCTTTCATCCAACTGAACATGCAGTCTTTCCTATGAAGGAAGGTGCAGTGTGAACTTAACCGTTTGACCAAGATTTAAAACAAAGCTGCCCCATCACAACTGAAGTACAGTAAGTTGTTCAGGGGAAGTAGCCTTCGAATCATGTCCACAGAAACCCTACACATAAGAGGACAACCATGAACACAGGAACTTGATGGCTCAGACTAAAGGCCCGTCTGATCTAGCAAAAACATTCTTTGCTTGCATTTCTGCACATGTTTGCCTAGGAGCAAGTTAACTCTGAATTTGACGTGGCTTATTTTTTTGCTAGGCATGCAAAAGATTGGGCAGTGAGCACATAATCACATCTTGAATCAGCGAAGGCCGTGCTGGAAGGTGTGCCGATGGATCAGGCTTGTTTTCTGCTGCTCCAGAGGGTAGGACCTGGACCAATGGGTTCAAATTACAGTGGTACCTCGGGTTAAGTACTTAATTCGTTCCGGAGGTCCATTCTTAACCTGAAACTGTTCTTAACCTGAAGCACCACTTTAGCTAATGGGGCCTCCTGCTGCTGCCGCGCCGCTGGAGCATGATTTCTGTTCTCATCCTGAAGTAAAGTTCTTAACCCGAGGTACTATTTCTGGGTTAGCGGAGTCTGTAACCTGAAGCGTATGTAACCCAAGGTACCACTGTATAAGAAAGGTAAATTCCAACAAGACATTGGGAAGAACTATCTGTTGGTAAGAGCTGTTGGACAGTCGAACTGACGCCCTCAAGCTGGTGGATCTTGCCAAACCTGCCAAGGAGTCCAGTTCATTTTGTTGTTTCTTTAAATACTTTGTAAAGGGTTCCCATTCATCTTTAAAATCGCAGTTATCCTTGCCATGTAGTTTGTGTGTCAGTTTTGCCAATTCTGCGTAGTCCATCAATTTCTCTTGCCACAGTTCTTTGGTTGGGATTTCCTTGTTCTTCCATCCTTGTGCTATTAAGAAGAAGAAGAAGAAAAGGAGGAGGAGTTTGGATTTGATATCCCGCCTTTCACTCCCCTTCAGGAGTCTCAAAGCGGCTAACATTCTCCTTTCCCTTCCTCCCCCACAACAAACACTCTGTGAGGTGAGTGGGGCTGAGAGACTTCAGAGAAGCATGACTGGCCCAAGGTCACCCAGCAGCTGCATGTGGAGGAGCGGAGACGCGAACCCGGTTCCCCAGATTACGAGACTACCGCTCTTAACCACTACACCACACTGGCTCTCTTGCCGCCGTTGTCCGCATACATAAAGATATTTTTCAGTTTCCTTGGCAGGACTTTTCCTACAATCCCTAACAAAAATGTTTCAGGTTTTTGACAAATGTTAGTTGGAGCATTTTCTTCAACTCATTATATATCATTTCCCAATTATTATTTTTTTCCCCTACAGTCCCACCACATATGAGGTATAGCACCTACTTAGCACTTAGGTCCCAGGTTCAGTTCCCAGCAGCTCCAGGTAGGGGTGGGAACACCTTCTGTAGAAAGCCGTAGAGAGCTGCTGTCCGTGTTTGTGGACAGTACTGAGCTAGATAAGCCAATAGCCTTTTTAATATAATGTGCCTTCCTCCGTTTTCATACCATATGGCATAATGCTTTTTGGACATCAGTGTCGTGGCTGATACATGGTGTGCAAGTATGTGTGTGTGGGTTCGGTCCCTTTCTCATCAGACATTTCATTTCTGTATTTTTGTGTTGGAATTCTGGCCATCTTAGCACATCAAATGCCCATACGATACCTTGAGTCTCATGAATTAGATCATTGCCCTTCCATCTTGGAACAGTCAAAAGTTGATTTGTTTTGTTTGTGTCCAGAATAGTTTATTGCTCTGGCATAGCTCTGGCCCCCGAGCCCCAAATACCACTTGTTAATCAATGAGGCATAGTAACTTCCACTACAGGTTTGACCTGCGAAAGGTTTTTGAAAATCCCATCTATTCCCAGAAGGTGGCTGCTTGTGTCAAGAGAGAAATAATGCCGGTGGTCACTTTAATCAGAACTTCAAAATGGTGGATGCAAACACGAGTGATTATTACTGTAGTGCACCATGGAGAATTTAGGGCGTAATTTTCACCCTTGGATTTTCATATACCCTTCCTTTCCCTGCCTTGTTTCATGAAAAACCAGCACTGTGGTTTGGTTTGTTCAAAAGGGTCTTCTCCAAAATACTGGAAGACACAAGATTTACCCACACTGGAAGAGTGGCAGACGCAATTGATGGACTACATGGAACTGGCTGAAATGACTGGCAGAATCCGAGATTTGGGAGAAGAAACAATGGAAGAGGACTGGAAAAAATTTAAGGACTATTTACAAAAATATTATAAGTTATATGAAAGTTAAGAATTTGCATGATTTGGAAAGTCTAGCTTCTGCAATAAAATTTGGAGATATGAGAAACTAAGTTATAATTATGAAAGGACTAAAGTTTAAGATAACATTATATCTGTTTTACGGTGAAAGTAAATGGATAATAAGTATTTTAAACCCAAAATATAATTATTGGAAAGTTCAAAGAATGTATGAAACAAGGTGATAATTTCCTGATATTTTTATTGTAAAGAATGCAGGGTGAGGGAGACGTGGGGAAGTCCGGTTGGTTATGAAAAAACATTTTGGAAAGATGGATCTTTTTTGCTTTTCTTCTTCTTTTTCTGTAATCTCTTTTTATATCTGGATTCACATCTGTACCTAGGAAAAAATAATAATAAATATTTATAAAAAACAAACAAAAGGGTCTTCTCCACCTCCCAGGAGCAACCAAATGTATTTTCATTGATGACTCTTCCTTGGAATAAAGACTTGGGTTCCTGCAAGGCTGATTTGTTGGTAGCTGTGCAAGGATCACCTTGAATCTCTTCCAAGCAAAGCCTAGACCTGCCTTTCCCAAGCTGGTGCCCTCCAGATGTTGCTGAACTCCAGTTCCCATCTGGAGGACCTCTGGGAAAGGCTGGCCAAGAGGGGATCTTCTATTGTTCCCTTTCATTATTGCAATCTCAGGAATTGAGGGATCAGTATGTGATTGCACATACAGGACGCGGGTGGTGCTGTGGGTTAAACCACAGAGCCTAGGACTTGCTGATCAGAAGGTCAGCGGTTTGAATCCCCGCGACGGGGTGAGCTCCCATTGCTCAGTCCCTGCTCCTGGCAACATTGCAGTTTGAAAGCATGCCAAAGTGCAAGTAGATAAATAGGTACTGCTCCGGCGGGAAGGTAAACGGTATTTCCGTGTGCTGCTCTGGTTCGCCAGAAGCGGCTTAGTCATGCTGGCCACATGACCCGGAAGCTGTTCGCCGGTTCCCTCGGCAAATAAAGTGAGATGAGCGCCGCAACCCCAGAGTCGGCCACGACTGGACCTAATGTTCAGGGGTCCCTTTACCTTTTTATGTGATTGCAGAAGTTCCTTTGTGCGCTTGTCATTTTGAGACTAGTTTAAACTGCCCTGCATATATAGAGAGCGAGAGCGAGAGAGAACTACTTCATTGGGAACAGTATGCTGATTCAGGCATGATTTTCAGAATGGGACATGGCTGGACGTAGGTTCCCCATCTCTGATCTAGTTGTTGTTGTTGTTATTCCCCACCTTTTCTCCTGACAGGGACTCAAGGCAGATTACAGGTAAACAAGAACCACTAAATGAGGGTCTTTCCCCATCAATTCCTACATGATCTGTTGTTGTATTTAGTCAGAAATGCCAGAGATTGAACCTGGAGCCCTGTGCATTCGACACACGTGCTCTGCCACTGAAATACAGTCTCCCGTACACACACTTCTTAGTTTCAACCATAAATCACACTTTAAGGACCTGACTTCTCCATTTCCATTGTTGCTGTGTGTGTTTCATTTCTTTAATTCCACTTCCCAACCCTGTTGGTTAATCGATTGGGTGTTCCCTGGAGTTTCCGGGATAGATGTGCGAAGAACTGCTAAATCTTTTCAACATCATTCATGTGCCATTTTATATGTGTGCAACACTGTTGGGTTATAAAAAAAACAAATAAACTTAATTTCGCTCTCATAAATTAACTAATGTGGATTTATGTTATTATGTGGGGAAGCCCAGCCACATGGGCAGGGTATAAATAAGTTGTTTATTATTATTATTTATAGCATAAGCCTCCCATCCTTCTCTCTGAAGGTCACTTTAGCTGTCGTGTCTTCCAGCAAAGTATCCTGGGATTTGTAGCTTCTGAGACTTGTGAATTCTGCGGTGGCTCTTTGCCCTTCTCATCGAACTACAATTCCCAGAATCTTTTTGGGAAAAGGAATGACTTACAACTAGTGTGGATATTATAGAGTTCTCCCCTGCCCCACCAACATACAGTGGTACCTCAGGTTACATACACTTCAGGTTACAGACTCCGCTAACCCAGAAATAGTGCTTCAGGTTAAGAACTTTGCTTCAGGATGAGAACAGAAATTGTGCTCCGGCGGAACAGCAGCAGCAGGAGGCCCCATTAGCTAAAGTGGTGCTTCAGGTTAAGAACTGTTTCAGATTAAGAACAGACCTCCAGAACGAATTAAGTACTTAACCCGAGGTACCACTGTAATTCAAATACCTAACCACAGTATGACTTTGGGTTTTTGAAAATATTTTACTGTAGTTTTCTAATGCTGGAAATGTGTGTGCAAGCACATAAGATAAAAATAAAAATAAAGAAAAGGGACTATAAATATGTAAAAAACCACAAAAAACTAATACAGAACATAAAGAGAAAACAGTGTGGAGCATCTGACAATCTGGCCTGTTAAAATGCTTCTTTCTTTGCTGGCTTGAGATTTGAACCCAGGTTTCCTGGACACAAAAATCACTGCTTTTACCTGACAAGCGGCAGGACAAATTGTACATTAGTCATGGTGTCCGTGGGGCGTGTTACATAAAATAAATATATGCAAACATCTCCACCTGCCTACATTTCCAGGAATGTGTCCTGATGTGAAGGGTTGACTCAGATAAAGAGCTTCGTTCTCAAAAAATAGGCTTGGGACTGTGATGTCCTCTTCATCGCCTGCTTCCCTTTTTTGAGCAGCATTGCACTCTGTCCATTTCCTGTTCTTCTGTGTGACGCATTTTGACACCCCCCCCCCCCAATCTCTTGCAATTCTGAATTTAGCCCATTCGCCTGTGAGGAAGCGAAACTGTCTTTAAAAGACAAAACATGCCAGTCTGAATGTTCAGCTTTGGCAATCAGGCAGCAACTTCTGCAGCACCGCTGAAATGAATGGGGAACGGTGGCTGCACCCATCTCGTTATTAATTGTTGTTGTTTAGTCGTTTAGTTGTGTCTGACTCTTCGTGACCCCCCTGGACCAGAGCACGCCAGGCACTCCTGTCTTCCACTGCCTCTCGCAGTTTGGTCAAACTCATGTTGGTAGCTTCGAGAACACTGTCCAACCATCTCGTTCCCTTCTCCTTGTGCCCTCAATCTTTCCCAACATCAGGGTCTTTTCCAGGGAGTCCTCTCTTCTCATGAGGTGGCCAAAGTATTGGAGCCTCAGCTTCAGGATCTGTCCTTCCAATGAGCACTCAGGGCTAATTTCCTTAAGAATGGATAGGTTTGATCTTCTTGCAGTCCATGGGACTCTCAAGAGTCTCCTCCAGCACCAGAATTCAAAAGCATCCATTCGTTATTAATTAGTTCATCATTATTATTATTTATGTGAAGACAGGCTCTGGCAGATTGAACGGAGAAGACTAATAGTGGGCCCAACTGTCTTGAACATGGGTAAGCAAACTAAGGCCCGGGGGCCCAATCGCCTTCTCAATCTGGCCCGCAGATGGTCCTGGAATCAGCGTGTTTTTACATGAGTAGAATGTGTCCTTTTATTTAAAATGCATTTCTGGGTTATTTGTGGGGCCTGCCTGGTGTTTTCACATGAGTAGAATGTGTGCTTTTATTTAAAATGCATCTCTGGGTTATTTGTGGGGCATAGGAATTCGTTCATTAGTTTTTTTCAAAGCATAGTCCAGCCCCCCACAAGGTCTGAGGGGCAGTGGACCGGCCCCCTGCTGAAAAAGTTTGCTGAGGGGGCAGAGGGGGCTCATTCATGGTGTGTGTGTGATTGGGTGGTCATTTTTATTTTGATTATCTATTTCATGGTTTTATACAGTGGTACCTCGCAAGATGAATGCCTCGCAAGACAAAAAACCCGCTAGACGAAAGGGTTTTTGTTTTTTGAGCTGCTTCGCAAGACGATTTTCCCTATGGGCTTGCTTCGCAAGACGGAAACGTCTTGCAAGTTTGTTTCCTTTTTCTTAACACCGTTAATACAGTTGCGACTTGACTTCGGGGAGCAACACATAGAACGCGGTGTGGTAGCTTTTTTTGAGGTTTTTAAAGACTTTGGTGATTTTTGAAGCTTTTCCAAAACTTTCCCGACACCGTGCTTCGCAAGACGAAAAAAATCGCAAGACGACAAAACTCGCGGAACGAATTTCGTCTTGCGAGGCACCACTGTATTTTTTTTTTTCCTGTGAACTGCCCTGAGACCTCCAGGTATAGGGCGGTATATAAATTCAATAAATCATCATCACCATCATCCACCTGGGAAGGTAACCCATCTAGGAGAAGGAAAATGGATCCTAAACCTCTGCTGCCCTGTGGAATAATTTCAGGACAAGAAAAGGCTCAGGAGGAAACCCTACATAAGATTAAACTGGTGCAATGAAGAATGTTAACTTTTGTGTGAAACAGGCTGAGCTCAATTTAGTTCTGGAACTTCAAACAAATTCCTGCACCCAGAACATGCTCAGAGCCATTCTGTGAGAGATAAACTACAGCACCCAGAATCCTTTGAGGGGTGGTGGAATGTGCTTTGAATCTGCTCTAAAGATTTAGTGTGTACACTGCCTAACTTTTAACGGCTCGCCTGCACTGCTGTTGCTCATCTTCTCAGTCAGGAGTCTCAGAACAAAGTTTGAAAAGCACTGCTTTAAAAATGCAGCTTGCGCCTTCTCTATTTCCTTCCCTTTCTCCTGTCCACCATATTTTTGTAACCCAATTCATTGGAACCAATGAGTGGGGGAAATTGGGGGTAAGCACCCTGGTGACACAGGGCTCTTCTTCCATGAATGTTGCTAAATGCAGAAATAAACAACAACCGTGCTACTAAGCAATGGCGTCTACCCAGCAACCATCCCGGGTTTGCTTTTCACCCAGCCTCCTTGGCACGGGTGCCAAGCTGGAGGAAACGGGACACTTTAATTCGATTAAAACAAGTCATGCTTGTTATGGAGCATGGCCTGGGCTTAATATCATGTTGCTCTGCTAAATGCAAGTATTGCATAACTGGAGAAGCTTGAAGGTTTGAGCAAAATAGATCCCCAGCGATGATTTAGCAGGAAGATCATTCTGAATTCTGTGTTTCATTTCATATTTTTTTCCCCTTGCTGAGATGGAAACTCAGGAAATTTAGCAACTGGTGCAATGACTGGGCATAAGAACTTCAGTTAGTCATCAGTTCCAAGCATACATCTCTGTTTAAAACTGGCATCTTGGACTCTCTCTGTGTGTGTCTATCCCTGTAACAAATGTTCTCTTAAGGGGTGATTCATCCTAAACAGAGATGGCCTGTGAGTCTCGGACATATTTTGGGCATGTGCTGAGTAGAGGAATGCAGTGCAAAGGCGCATTAGCAAAGTATCTTCAGCTGCCGTTGTTATTATTTAGTATATTCCATCATTATTTCTATTTATCACCCTCTCCTCCATTATAATGTCTGGGGCAAGGAGGTTCCAGGAATTTTGAAAGGATGCTGATAAGCTGGAACTTGCGCCGAGGGTGGTGGGTGACCAAGATGATGAAGGGGTCTGGAAATCAAGCCTTTTGCGGAATGGATGGGGGAGTTTGGTAGGCTTACTGTGAAGAAGCCCAAGAGGTGATATGAGAGCCATCTTCAAACATAAGAGCTGTTTGACAGTAGAATGGATCACCTCCAAAGGTGCTCCTTCGTTGGAAGTTTTTAAGCAGAGGTTGAATGGCCATCTGTTAGGGATTCTGTCGCCATGATTCCTGCATTTTAGGGGGTTGGACTAGATGACCCTTGCGAGAGAGGGCCTTCTTGGTGGCTGCTCCCAGACTTTGGCACTACCTCCCTGGAGAAGCTAGACTGGCTCCCTCCTTGCTGTCCTTCCTCCAACAGGTGCGCAGCAGCAACACATAACCGAAAATATGTGCACACTCAAACAGCAGAGTAAAGCTGGAAGCTGAGGCTATGAGGTGTGGCATTTAAGTAATTTATTAAGCAATATATACAGGACAAAGCGGACACGGGTGGCACTGTGGGTTAAACCACAAAGCCTAGGACCCCACGATGGGGTGAGCTCCCGTTGCTCTGTCCCTGCTCCTGCAAACCTAGCAGTTCGAAAGCACATCAAAGTGCAAGTAGATAAATAGATACCGCTCCGGCGGGAAGGTAAACAGCGTTTCCGTGTGCTGCTCTGGTTTACCAGAAGAGGCTTAGTCATGCTGGCCACATGACCCAGAAGCTGTACACCGGCTCCCTCGGCCACTAAAGCAAGATGAGTGCTGCAACCCCAGTCGGTCACGACGGAACCTAATGGTCAGGTTCCCTTTACCTTTACCTTTTTACAGGACAAAGCAATCATGGCGCCCTCTCACATCTTCTCCAAAAGAGAGAGAAAAAGTAAAAAAAAAAAAAGTACAATACAATACAACAGAAGAGATAGGACTGGCTTCTGTTTCCCACACTTTCCAAGCATGGAATGTAAACACAGACATGTGATGTAACAATCACACATCCAGCAACGGGGGAGAATGAAAATGCTTTGTTTCTGCATATGGGGGGCATTCATCTGAACCCCTGTTAAGAGATCCACCTTCATAAGCCAGCCAGCCAGCCATTGCATAGCCAAGTCATATTCCGGACAGCAGGCAGTGCAGACCCCTCACAACATGGATTTGGGGAGGGGTGGGTGAGATGCCCAGCTAGTGCGGTTCTTGCAAAGATACGGCTGCTTTAAGCGCACGCAGGTCTGAGCCTCATTTCGGCTGTGAAATGTTGGGAGATTTACGGCAGTGCTATAAACTCTGGTCAGCAGGGAACTATATTTTGCATCTCTCAGTTCCTCCTCGCGGGGAGTTGCTGCACAGCTGCTCCTCAGTGGCTTCCCGGAATCGCTGTGGTCTTACTTTCGCCAAGGTGGCAGAAACAAAGGGTGGTAGAGCACCTGCATGCAGAAGGTCCCAGGTTCATTCCCTGCCACCCCCAGGTTTGGGAGGGGAGAGAGACTCCAGTCTGAAACCCTGCAAAATCACTGTCGCTCTGATTTCCTGCAGGTTCTGATTTGGGACTGAACGCTCCCCTGTATTTTTCCTCTTAGAATAGGGTTGGGAAACCTCGGGCCCTTGGTATACTCTCCTCAGGCCACATGCTCACTGCCCCTTGCTTTGCACCCTCCTTGAGTGTTTTTGCCTGACCGGGATGTGTCCAAATTCTGGTCATGCCTCTTGATTGCCTGCATGAGGAATGGAGAGGGATGGGGCAGTGTGCATAGAAACCATCTTATGGTAAAAAAGGTAAAGGGACCCCTGACTGTTAGCTCCAATTCTCGGGTTGCGGCGCTCATCTCGCTTTACTGGCCGAAGGAACCGGCGTACAGCTTCCGGGGTCATGTGGCCAGCATGACTGAGCCGCTTCTGGCAAACCAGAGCAGCGCATGGAAACGGCGTTTACCTTCCCGCCGGAGCGGTACCTATTTATCTACTTGCACTTTGACGTGCTTTTGAACTGCTAGGTTGGCAGGAGCAGGGACCGAGCAACAGGAGCTCACCACGTCGTGGGGATTTGAACTGCCGACCTTCTGATCGGCAAGTCCTAGGCTCCGTGGTTTAACCCACAGCGGTACAAAAGGTAAAATTTATGTTCAGCACTTGGCACACTTCTGCCTCTGCCTCTGCCCACCACTGGGATGTTGCCCCCAGATGGTCACCTGCAAAGCATGCAGCCCTCAGGCTGAAAAAGTCCCAATTCCTGATAAACGTTCTGATCTAGCTTTCTTCTCCCTGCCTTGCTAGTCTGTGTGTGCGCAACTTGGGTTTTTGTAAGGAGGAAAGTTCAGTTACTGAACTGCATGTCAACAGCTTAATACAGCGTCCAAAAAGAAAAGCACTAATGCTAATCTAGGCTGCATCAAGAGATGTATAATGTCCAGATCAGAGGATGTAATAGTTCTGCCTTGGTCAGACCACATCTGGAGTACTGTGTTCAGTTCTCAGCACCACAGTTTAAGAAGAGTACTGACAAGCTGGAAGATGTACAGAGGAAGGCGACCAGGATTATCCAAGCGCCTGGAAGCCAAGCCTTTTGAGGAATGGTTGGGTATGTTTAGGGTGGAGAATAGAAGGTATGGTTGTTGTTTTTGTTCTTGTTTAGTCATTTAGTCGTGTCTGACTCTTCGTGACCTCATGGACCAGAGCATGCCAGGCACTCCTGACTTCCACTGGCTCCCGCAGTTTGGCCAAACTCATGTTGGTAGCTTTGAGAACACTGTCCCACCATCTCGTCCTCTGTCGTCCCCTTCTCCTTGTGCCCTCCATCTTTCCCAACATCAGGGTCTTTTCCAGGGAGTCTTCCCTTCTCATGAGGTGGCCAGATTATTGGAGCTTCAGCTTCAGAATCTGTCCTTCCAGTGAGCACTCAGGGCTGATTTCTTCAGAATGGATAGGTTTGATCTTCTTGCAGTCCATGGGACTCTCCAGAGTCTCCTCCAGCACCATAATTCAAAAGCACCAATTCTTCAGCGATCAGTCTTCTTTATGGTCCAGCTCTCAGAAGGTATGGTAGCCACCTTCAAATGGGCTGTCATCACTTCTCCCAAAGATTCCTGGGAACTGTAGTTTAGAATGGGTGCTGAGACTGTTAGGAGACACCCGTTGGCCCTCACAGAGCTACAAATCCCAGCACCTTCAAACGACAGTTCCCAGGGTTCTTTGGAGGAAGTCATGTGTTTTAAAAGCCATTGGTCAAGAGTGGGGGGACCTGCAGCCTTCAAGGCGTTGCTGGAATGCAGCTCCCATCATTGCTGACCATTAGCCATGCTGGCTGGAGTCGAACACATCGGGAGGGCAACAGGCTCCCAGCCCCTGGTTTAAAAGCTATCCAGCAATTGGTGGTGTTCTTAGATGGAAAACAAAAAAACACCAGTGGTTGACAGCCATGTGCTCAGGCTCATCAAGCTGTAGATTTCAATCTAGTCACCAGATATGTGCTTTTGAACATCGGAAGCAATTCCCTACTAGAAAGGGGCTGCTTAGAGGACTGTGGTATCTGTTGGAGTCCTGCTGTTATGGCACTTTAATCTCTCTGCAGATGGGGCAGATAACCCCAATTAGAAAAGCCGGGCTGTTCTTAGACTGCATTCAGACAGCACTTTTACTCCTGACATTTCCTTACCTGAGCATTTCCACGTTTCACGTGATCTTTCACACATTGTGAAATCCACTTCCAGGAATCTAGCAGAAGCTCATCGCCCATGTTAACCCTGCAAAATCATGTGCTGTAACTTTCCTGCTGTTTTGGCTCACAGCATGTGACAAAATTTGGGGGACTTATTTTCCGGCATGCAGATCCTTCCCCCCATTTTCATGGGGAACAAAAGCACACATGGGCATAAGAGGTGACATGTCTGATGACATCTGCTGTGGTGCCTTGCTGGTGTGGATGAAATTTAGTGTGCCGTGGTTCTGTAGATCAATCAGACAGCTGCAGTTTCATAAGGCAATAGTTAAGGCAGTGCAAAAGGTACATTAGAAAGCTTGGCAACAGTACTAGTGGGATCACCAGGAAAACTAAGGCAGTGAACCCCAAGTCTGAATGCATCCTTAGATTCTTAATCTTGGGTGGGTTCCTAGAAACATCACCAAGTTAATACTGACTTGCTTGTTATTTTCTATACTGCCCGCCGTTTGAAGATCACAGGATGGTTTACAAGACAGGCAAACCCCAATTTAGTGTGGGGTTACGTCCCAAGGCACCACACGGCTCAGTGAAATCACGTATATTTGAAGCACCGTCGCAAGCCTGCAAGCACCCCGTTCCGCCCCTTTTTGTGATGATTTGGGATTGCTTTCGGGGACGGCGCAATAAGCGTGTGCATGACTGAGCGCGTGTTGAACGGGTATAAATGGGGCCTTGCCTGTATAAAACCACAAACCTACATAACATAGTAACCAACAAACACAACTGGTCCCCCCCCCAAAAAAACCCCACCACTTTCTCTGACCCTCCTGGATTTTCAGAAGCATCACGAATGCAATTAAAACTGAATGGGAATGCATTGCTCTTGATTAGGCATTTGTTTTGGCAAATAGTTATTGACTTGTAGGTTGTTTTTTTACGGAGGAGATTTAAGAACAACAACAAACTCTCGTGCAGGTCAAAGACCGGGGCCCCGAAGCCACACGAAGGTTTTTCAACTGGTTTTATTGGAGCATAAACTTGGGGGCCATCGTATCCTTGGGAGGCATCGCGTACATCCAGCAGAACGTGAGTTTTGTCATCGGCTACATCATCCCAGCTGTTTGCATTGGGGTGTCCTTCGTCGTGTTTCTCTGTGGCCAGAGCTTCTTCATCACAAAACCCCCTGACGGCAGCGCCTTCACAGACATGTTTAAGATTCTGGCCTATTCGTGTTGTTCCCGGAAGAGGCCTGAGGAATACTCCAGCAACAGGTATGTAGCTGAGATTTCCTCCTTCTAGGCAGTGTTCGAAATTCCCCAGGCGCGTTTTGTGACTGGTGTGGGTCCAGTAGCGACCATGTGGAGATCTCTTAAGGCCAGGTTGGGGGTCTGTCCTTCCTGGGACCTGTTGGGAGTTGTAGTTGAGCAGCAGCCAGAGGGCCAAACCTACCCTAGAATGTGACAGGATGTTGGGAAACTGATTCATACGGATGCATTCACACACACACATTGTTCTCTCCAAGGGAAAGAAATCTTAGGCGAGCTTAGTGGCCCGATTAAATAAGCATGAGTGTTTGCTTGTTATCAAAAGGAATGTCCTGCCTATGTCTAAGATAACTGAAGGCAGATTAACGACCCATAAAGTAATAAATTGTAAAAAAAAAATACATAATGTTGAGAAGAATGAGCAATTAGCAGCATGCAATAAAGCACACTTTGGAAGATTGAAAAGGCAGCAGTAGCATAAATAGGTTTAAGAGGAATATTCTGCAAACACTGGATGGAGAAGAACGTCAGCTGGTTGCTGCTGCAGAGTCTCTGTCTCAAAAGAGAGAGAGAGAGAGTGTGTGTTTTTAGATGCTGTGCACCCATATTGGAGAAAACTTAGAAAACATCTTTGGCTTTGGGAGTGTTTGGATGCCGTTTTTGAGCCAAGATGGCGGACTGAACCTTTCAAAGCTGCACTGATTTTAAACCCAATTTTGTATGATAGTTGTAAACACTGATTTCCAAACTGCCCTGATTTTGTCTGTTTGTTTCTTAGAACTCCCAAGCAACACTGGGGATGGGGCTGCTAGTATACTATACAGGTTTCCCAAAATTTCCAGTTTTGCTGTGTTGCAGTCCTTTTGGATCCATCTCCCTTCTTCCTTCTTTCAAGCAGAGACACCCAAGGGGTACTTCATCAACCAGCTCCCAAACAAAGCCTCTTCGAGATGGCCAAATCATCCCATGGAGGGCCATTCAGGGAAGATAAAGTTGAGGATGTGAAAGCGCTGGTCAAAATCATTCCAGTCTTCCTGGCCCTCATACCTTACTGGACGGTCTATTTTCAGGTTGGTGAACAGGGCCCAATTCGGTTTTTGGTTCCTGTATGTCAAGAGCAGCAAGGGGGCTAGATTTGCCACCTAAACAGTCTTTGGCTGTTAGTGCAGAGGGCGAAAGTCCTTGACGTTTTGAGATGGAGTCGGGGGTGCCAGTCATAAAATGGCTGCCGCAGGAGTGTGGCTTGACGCAAAATGGCTGCCGCGTCTAAAAAAAGTAGAAAAAGGGGCAAGAGCACAAAATAGATTGCAGGGAAGCCCAACAACGTCTGGGTCTGTTTGCAAATCAATTGCTTTCAAGGAGAAAAAGTGTGTGTTTCTAGGGACAAGCAAGTATTTGCTTCCCATGTTGACATCAGCCAATAGACTGTAAGCTGCTTGGGGCAGGGACCCTGCACTCTGTAAAGAGTCATTGATGGGACCCTTGTCAGGGATGGGGGGCCTGTGGCACTCTGGGTGTTCCTAGACTCCAGGGCCTTCCTCTTCCGTCCATCATGGCCCAATGGTCAGGGATGATGGGTGAGGTATAGTCCAGGCATAGGCAAACTCCAGCCCTCCAGATGTTTTGGGACTACAACTCCCATCATCCCTAGGTAACAGGACCAGTGGCCAGGGATGTTGGGAACTATAGTCCCAAACCATCTGGAGGGCTGGAGTTTTCCTATGCCTGGTATAGTCCATTGACATCTTGGACTGGCACATGTTCCGACTTCCAGCAGAATACAAACAATTTCCTTTCTTTCACTTCAGATGCAGACAACGTATGTCCTCCAAAGCCTGCACTTGAGAATCCCCCAGTTTTCAAACAGCACCTCAAACAGCCATACGGTAAGTGGTCATGTGGATAGCCCTGTTTCCCTGCAGCTTGGATTCCTGGGTTACAGTTTCATAGCATGCAGGTGGGATTGGGCGGGGGGAAGTATGGCGAAGAATCAAAACAGAAAGGAGAGCAGGCTCTGCCATTTAGCGGCTCAAGATGTGATCTCTTCCGGAGTGACCACCTCCTCCTTTGTTGTAACTGTAGGCAGAGATAAGAGACAACACTAATTTACTGATTCTCAAAAGCATAGGAGAGTGTTCAGTCATACTGTTCAAATATATAAAAGGATGTCACATAGAGGAGGGAGAAAGGTTGTTTTCTGCTGCTCCAGAGAAGCGGACACGGAGCAATGGATCCAAACTACAAGAAAGAAGATTCCACCTAAACATCAGGAAGAACTTCCTGACAGTAAGAGCTGTTCGACAGTGGAATTTGCTGCCAAGGAGTGTGGTGGAGTCTCCTACTTTGGAGGTCTTTAAGCAGAGGCTTGACAATCATATGTCAGGAGTGCTCTGATGGTGTTTCCTGCTTGGCAGGGGGTTGGACTCGATGGCCCTTGTGGTCTCTTCCAACTCTATGATTCTAATAAATGGTACCATCCTACCTTTTAAAGAATCCTAATCTATTAAGCCCCATCTGTAATATGCATTTAAAGCAGAATCATAACCACCCTGGCTTTCCCCAAAGAATTTTTTTTTGGGGGGGACTGGAGTTTGTTAAGAGTGCTAGGAGACCTTTATCACCCTCACAGAGCTAGAATGAACAAAGTGATTTAACAATTAATAATAATAATAATATTTATACCCCACCCGTCTGTCTGTGTTTCCCCAGCCACTCTGGGCGGCTTGCAACATAAAAACATAATAAAAACATCAGTCCTTAAAAACTTACCAAAACAGGACTGCCTACAGATGTCTTCTAAAATCAGATACAGTAGTGCCCCGCAAGACGAATGCCTCGCAAGACAAAAAACTCGCTAGACGAAAGGTTTTTTCGTCCGCGATTTGCCTCGCAAGACGAATTCCCCTATGGGCTTGCTTCGCAAGACGAAAGCCCATAGGGAAATCTCCGGGGACCTCTTTTAAATGCTAGCGGTGGGGAGCAAAGCCTTTCCCCCCCCTCCGGCCTTCAGAAGAGGTCCAGGAAGGCTGGCGGGGGCCAAAAGGCTTTGCTCCCCAGCGCCAGCATTTTAAAAGCAGTCCGGGATAGCAGGGAAGTGCTTCCTGCTATCCCGGACGGCTTTTGAAGGCAGGAGAGATCCGCGAAGCCTGGGCGCGCTGCGCGCAGGCTTCGGCATGCCGGCAAGTCTCCGCCAGCAGCGGCAGAGCTGCCGCTGCTGGCAGAGAGATCCGCGAAGCCTGGGCGCGCTGCGCGCAGGCTTCGGCATGCCGGCAAGTCTCCGCCAGCAGCGGCAGAGCTGCCGCTGCTGGCAGAGAGATCCGCGAAGCCTGGGCGCGCTGCGCACAGGCTTCGGCATGCCGGCAAGTCTCCGCCAGCAGCGGCAGCGCTGCCGCTGCTGGCGGAAAGGTCCGGGATGCCTGGGCCGGACAGCTTTTGAAGGCAGGCGGGGGGAGCAAAGACTTTCGCCCCCGCCAGCCTTCAGAAGAGGTCCAGGACCTGTTCCGAAGTGGGGAGGGGGGGCGGGACACCTGGCCCCGCCGCCCCACTTCGGAAAGCTGTTCCGAAGTGGGGAGGTGGGGCGGGAACACCTGGCCCCACCGCCCCACTTCGGAAAGCTCTTCCGAAGTGGGGAGGGGGGTCGGGAACACCTGGCCCCGCCGCCCCACTTCGGAAAGCTCTTCCGAAGTGGGGAGGGGGGTCGGGGACACCTGGCCCCGCCGCCCCACTTCGGAAAGCTCTTCCGAAGTGGGGAGGGGGGTCGGGGACACCTGGCCCCGCCGCCCCACTTCGGAAAGCTCTTCCGAAGTGGGGAGGGGGGTCGGGAACACCTGGCCCCACCGCCCCACTTCGGAAAGCTCTTCCGAAGTGGGGAGGGGGGTCGGGAACACCTGGCCCCGCCGCCCCACTTCGGAAAGCTGTTCCGAAGTGGGGCGGGGGGCGGGAACACCTTCTGAAGGCGGGCAGGGGGCGAAAGTCTTTGTTCCCCCTGCCTGCCTTCCCAGGGGCTTTTAAATCGCCCCGGACAGCGGAGAAGTCCTCCGCTGTCCGGAGCGATTTTAAAATGCCGCCCGCCAGCATTTTAAGATAGCCCCGCACAGCGGAGAAGTCCTCCGCTGTCCCAGGGTTTTTTAAAATGCTGGGGGTGGGAAGAAAAGCCCTTGTCCCCCCCCCCAGCCTTCAGAAGAGGTCCGGGGACAGACTGTCCCCGGACCTGGTCTGAAGGTGGTTTCCCTAGGAACGCATTAATTGATTTTCAATGCATTCCTATGGGAAACCGTGCATCGCAAGACGAAAAAACCGCAAGACGAAGAGAATTGCGGAACGGATTAATTTCGTCTTGCGAGGCACCACTGTAGTTGTTTATTTCCTTGACATCTGATGGGAGGGCGTTCCACAGGGTGGGCGCCACTACCAAGAAGGCCCTCTGCCTGGTTCCCTGTAACCTCACTTCTCGCAATGAGGGAACCGCCAGAAGGCCCTCGGCGCTGGACCCCAGTTTCCGGGCAGAACGATGGGGGTGGAGATGCTCCTTCAGGTATACTGGGCCAAGGCCATTCAGGGCTGTAAAGGTCAGCACCAACACTTTGAATTGTACTCGGAAACATACTGGGAGCCAATGAAGATCCTTTAGGACTGGTGTTATGTGGTCCCGACGGCCACTCCCAGTCATCAGTCTAGCTGCCGCATTTGGGATTAGCTGTAGTTTCCGAGTAACCTTCAAAGGTAGCCCCACGTAGAGTGCCTCTCCCCAGGGAACTCGGAATGGTAGCTCCGTGAGGAGAAAGCTCAGCAGATGCCCCTTTTTGGTTCCAGGATGCATGCAAATGGACACTGGCAGACATCCATGGGATTGTCTAGGATCATTCCCTCAGGCTCTTTCCCAGATATATCTTTACCTCTATCGCTTATCTCTGAATATCTCTCTCTCTATACATATCTGGACTGGCATGTGTAATAATAATAATAATAATAATAATAATAATAATAATATTATTATTATTATTTATACCCCGTTCTCCCCAGCCAAGACCGGGCTCAGGGCGGCTAACAACCAATAATAAAAACAAGTTGATTAAAATACAAATTTAAAGATTAACATACAATGTTAAAACAATTAGGGAGCAATCTCATCATAGGAGGAGAAAGGAAAAAGAAAAAGGGGGAGGGAATCAAACTGATTCTGAGCCAAAGGCCAGGTGGAACAACTCTGTCTTACAGGCCCTGTGGAAAGAGATCATATCCCACAGGGCCCTGGTCTCAAAAGACAGAGCGTTCCACCAGGCCGGAGCCAGTGTGGAGAAGACCCTGGCTCTGGTTAAGGCTAATCTAACTTCCTTAGGGCCTGGGACCACTAGGGTGTTGCTATATGTGGACCTTAAGGTCCTCCGTGGGGCATACCAGGAGAGGCTGTCCTGTAGGTACGAGGGTCCTAGGCCGTGAAGGGCTTTAATGGTCAAAACCAACACCTTAAATCTGACCCTGTGCTCCACCGGGAGCCAGTGCAGCTGGAAAAGCACTGGGTGAATATGCTCCCATGACAGAGACCCCGTGAGGAGCCTCGCTGCAGCATTCTGCACCCGCTGGAGTTTCTGGGAGAGCTTCAAGGGCAGCCCCGCGTAGTGCCCATTTTAATAAAGTAGAAATTCAAACTCCACTGGCACACATCAGAATTGTGCCCATGTTACACACAGGGAGCCTTGTACCCACATTCAGGTTTAGTAATGCCCTTTTGATGACACCATTCCTGCAGGTTGCTGAATGATTAATCAGTTTTGTTGGGAAGGCACAGAAGTTGGAAAGGCCAGGGGGGCTGCTGTCTCTGTGGGTGACCCCTAGTTCTAGGCTCGTCCCCCCTTCCTAAATGGTTCAGCTCACCTCCCTATCACCCTAATAACCCAAATTCATAATGTATGGTGGTTTTAATGCAGTATTCATAAATGAGGCGTTTGATCCAAAAACCTAACCTGCTTAATATTAACATGTCAGCAGTTCCGAGCAATTTGGAAGAACTGTATCTCAAGGAGCCGCTGAACTTCAAGGTGGGTGGGCAAAATTTCCAAAGTTGTAAATAAAGTTCTGAGTGTGTAAGTTTCAGGCTTGTATTTCAACTTTGAATTCTGAGTGGCTGGGGTTTTTTAAAGACTCGTTTTAAGCCTGATGTTGCAACCGGCATCAACCCACCAAACCCCTAGGCGTGTATTTCGACTTTAAATTCTGTTTGGGTTTTTTATTTTACTTCATTGGACTTGTTTTAAACCTGGTAAAGGTAAAGGGACCCCTGACCATTAGGTCCAGTCGTGACCGACTCTGGGGTTGCGGTTCTCATCTCGCTTTACTGGCCGAGGGAGCCAGCGTACAGCTTCTGGGTCATGTGGCCAGCATGACTAAGCCGCTTCTGGCGAACCAGAGCAGCACACAGAAACGCTGTTTACCTCCCGCTGGAGTGGTACCTGTTTATCTACTTGCACTTTGACGTGCTTTCGAACTGCTAGGTTGGCAGGAGTAGGGACCAAGCAATGAGAGCTCACCCCGTTGCGGGGATTCGAACTGCCGACCTTTTGATCAGCAAGTCCTAGGCTCTGTGGTTTAACCCACAGCGTCACCCGCATCCCTTTAAACCCGATGGGTACTTCCAAATTCATGTAAGCAGGTGCATCAACCCACCAAACTCCTAGCATTGTGCTCTCTCCACCCCTGAGAAAGGTGTCACACCTGATTCTTTCAGGCCCAAATGGACAGGGGTTTCCGCTTCCATGACGGGGTCTGGCTGTCATGGTGTGGGAGGTACAGCCCCAGAGTTTTTGCTACTAAAGGAGGGGAGAGGAACCTATGGCCTGCCAGATGTGGCTGGACTACAACTCTTTCCTAGCTATAGAGCCCAACCTCTGTAAGAACTTGCATGCTGAGCATCTGTTGTGGGCCTTGGATGCTAGGAGGTCGAACAGGAGTGGGGACTGTTTTTCAGCCTGAGAGACACATTTCCTTCTGGACATCCTGGGAGGGGGGTTGCATACGAGTGGTGGGCAGGACCAGAGACAAAAATAGGCCAAGCAATGAATGTTGTTTTTACTTTAATACTGTATGGTAGGCTAGTTCCTACACATGCTTGCAGCCCCTCCCTATCCCCCATATAGAAAACCAAGAGGCATTATCACAATTTCAAGGACACATTTCAGGTAGGCAAAACACTCAGCGGTGGTGAGGGGTCTAGCCTGGGATGGAGGAATGTGGCTGTAAATAACTCCAAGGGCCAGAGAGCAATGTTTTGAGGGCTACATTCAGCCCCTGGTCCTTAGGTTACCCACCCCAGGGTTGAACAATCAATAATTAATCAAGTACAAATCAGGCGTACAACAAAATACTGCTCCTATTAAGGATGCCAGCCAGCAATGGCCATTTTCTAGAATACTCCTTTTCATCCCCCCTCCTGTTTTTTGTCCACCCCCCCCAAAAAATGGTCAACTAGTAATCTGTGCCCCACAAACATGTGCAGGTCTCATTGGGCCAGTTTGGCTCCACCCCTTGGTTTGTTTGGATTTTTAAAAAAATGTAAACTATTTTTTCTCATGCACAAGTCAAAAAATGTACTCTTTCATCAAGCTTTCTCTTTTGGGCAGATAAAGTGTAACTCAAAATGTTTAAAGCCAACAGCCAATACTATGCTAGTGGGTTGTTGTTGTTTTAAAAAAGGAAGCAGTAACATGAAAGTGCTCTCAAATGCCAGTCTTCCAAAATGGCCGGATCTCTGGCCTTTAATGTGCTGCCTTCAAAAAATTGAGGTGTTTACTCAAATCGTTCAGAATTCAGCGCCTAGATGATGGAGCAATAATCCCAGCATTCTGATTGATAATTTAAATGGCATTTCTTTCTCACATTTTGTCGAAATAGCCCTAGGGTTCTTAATAATGAAAGTTGGGGAAATGTTTTGCATTTTGTTTTGTTTTTTAAAGTGAAATGCAACGTGCTATTTCGTTCTGCCTTAATTAAATTTAAAGTTTTGGTGGTTTGATCTGAATGCAAATTCAGAATCTTTTGACACTGCAGACAGGGGCAGCTTTACTGTGGCATCAGCTTTTATGAACTAGGGCAGACTTCAGACATGGCTGATTTCCTTTGGGCTTTTGTTTCATGTTCCATAGAGCACCAGTAATACATGTGAAAAGGACCAAGGAATTCTTAGTAGAACTGCAGGTTCCTGGGTTCTGATCTAGGCAGTAAGATTCTCTTGGGTGTGAGAAAATATGTGCATGCCACATTGAGCTTGTTTGAGGGAAAGCAGTGTATACATATGATTAATAAGTTAATAAACAGTAATCCACTTGAGATGTTGTGCTCAGACCCACCTGCCTGCTTTTCTTGGTATGTTCCCAGAGTTTCTCATGGCGCAAAGAGCTGGTGCAAATGTGCATTTGCTCTTGTGTTTTAAAGTAGATTTCCTAATATATTTGAAAACAAATGAACACACGTCTGTGGATAATCTGACTGTATCCTCATGACCACTGCTCCTTGTGCATTTTTCTAATCTATGGGTTGTGCTGAAGAAGATTCCAGCGAAACAGTCAGATTATCCGGGATCACTGTCCTACGTTGTTATTCACTTACTACTTCGGCACCATGAACGCCTAAAAAAAGTTTTACCGCTCAGCCCACAGGATAGCATCTTTCACTTTGTTTCAACCACAGACTTATTATACTTTTACGGACTTTCAAAGATTGACAGGCATGTGTTCATTTGTTTTCAAATATATTAGAGAATTTACAAGTGTACACATTTTGTTTTTGTTGTACTAAATCATGTATATTATGCAATAAGAGCTACAGTGCTATCTAGTATACTGGTCTTCGTTTTGCTTGTGCTGTTTGTTGTGTTAAGTTTGCAACACAGGGGTTTGTTGTTCTGTATTAAAGCACCGTATTTTTCGCTCTATAAGAGACACCAGACCACAAGACGCACCTAGTTTTTGGAGGAGGAAAACAAGAAAAAAAATATTCCGAATCTCAGAAGCCAGAACAGCAAGAGGGATCGCTACGCGGTGAAAGCAGCAATCCCTCTTGCTGTTCTGGCTTCTGGGATAGCTGCGCAGCCTGCATTCGCTCCATAAGATGCACACACATTTCCCCTTACTTTTCAGGAGGGAAAAAGTGAGTCTTATAGAGCAAAAATTATGGTAGATTTCCAGTAGCAGGCTCTGTCAAGCAAGATGCTCCTTTAACTCAGAGGCGGAGAACCTGCAGCCCTCTGGAGGTTGTTGGATTCCCAACTCCCATCATCTCCAGCCAGCTTGGACGATGGGAGCTGGAGTCCATCAACATCTGGGAAGGACACAGGTTCCTATGCTTGGGATAAATGATGGTGATAACAGCAGTGCAAGATCCAAAACCCTTAGACACTTTTTTCTTTGGGGGGGGGGAGACTTTCTAGCAATGAGAAAACGGTTAAGCAAAACCATGTAGGGGAACGTGTGGTTTCTGAAGCCAAGGGGGGGATCAGCAGGGAATGCATAACTGACTGCTTCCTGTCCCACCCGCCATTAATATGAGCTCTGATGGCTGTTTAAAAGCCATCTTTGTGTGTGTTTATTTCAATAATTTACAGGGCTTTGTTTATCAGATGTGAGTGGCGTAGTCCATAATTCTGCAGACAGGTGTTCTGGTGATTAATAGGGCTTAATGGAATCTCAGCCCCTTGCGTGACAGTCCTGTTCCGTTAACGAGATTCCAGGCTGAGTCAAGCGGTGAAATCTTAACGATGAAAATTAATGTCCCTCGTTCCACTGTACAGAGGGGTGTGTCCTCCCTCCCCTTAAATTGGTAGCGATAATGTATAATGTTCCTTATGATCTATCGCTGTCCAGAAACTGATTCTGAATCACTTCTGGTCCTGGAACCATTAAAATTATGATCCCCTCCGGGACTGTTAAGAACGATGACACACACACACACAGGAACAGTGTCCATCCTCCTTTTCCCTTTGGAGAACCATTGAAAGTGGGCAGAGACATTAGTGCTATTATTATTATTATTTCATTAAATTCATCCTTTCTCTCTTTTTTAGCAAAGTAACTCAAAGAACCTTACAGATAGATGCATTAAAACCATGAAAAAAGGAAAGCAGAGCAAAATCGAGAAGGCAATTCATTTTTTTTAAAGCTGGTTAAAACACCCCACCCTCTCGTAAACAGAAGAACATAGATAATTAAAAGCCAAAGACCTGGCAAAAGGGGGTGGGGCTTGCCTTGCACTTAATGATATATAATGACGGAGCCAGGAGAACTTCCCTGGGTTCCATTCTACTGTGGAATGTGGAGCAAAATTGGGGAGAGATACTCTTGTACTCACATCCTGCTTGTGGACTTCTCATTTTGGGCATCTGATTGGCCACTGTGAGATCAGGATGCAGGACTAGATGATAATAATAGTGATAGTAATAACAACAACAACAATATAATAATAATTTATTATTTATACCCTGCCCATCTGGCTGGGTTTCCCCAGCCACTCTGGGCAGCTTCCAACAAAACACTAAAATACAATAACCTATTAAAGATTAAAAGCTTTGATAAACAGGGCTGCCTTCAGATGTCTTCTAAAAGTCTGGTAGTTGTTGTTCTCTTTGACATCTGGTGGGAGGACGTTCCACAGGGAGGGCGCCACTACCGAGAAGGCCCTCTGCCTGGTTGCCTGTAACTTGGCTTCTCGCAGTGAAGGAACCACCAGAAGGCCCTCGGCGCTGGACCTCAGCGTCCGGGCAGAACAATGGAGGTGGAGACGCTTCTTCAGGTATACTGGACCAAGGCCGTTTAGGGCTTTAAAGGTCAGCAGCAATACTTTGAATTGTGCTTGGAAACGTACTGGGAGCCAATGTAGGTCTTTCAAGACCAGCGTTATATGGTCTCGGCGGCCACTCCCAGTCACCAGTCTGGCTGCTGTGTTATGGATTAGTTGTAGTTTCCAGGTCACCTTTAAAGGTAGCCCCACGTAGAGCGCATTGCAGTAGTCCAAGTGAGAGATAACCAGAACAACAACAACAACAATTTATTATTTGTACCCCGCCCATCTGGCTGGGTTTCCCCAGCCACTCTGGTGGCTTCCAACAAAGATTAAAAATACATTAAAATATCACACATTAAAAACTTCCCTGAACAGGGCTGCCTTCAGATGTCTTCTAAATGTCAGGTAGTTGTTTAGATGGCCCTTCTGGCCTGATCCAGCGGTCCAGGCTCTCCTCATGCTCTTACAACTTTGTTCCATCTCTCTCCTCCCCTTTCTCCCCCAGTTCCCTGCAGCTTGGCTGACCATGTTTGACGCGGTGCTTATCCTCATATTAATACCTTTGAAGGACAAAGTGGTCGACCCCATCTTGAAGAGGCACGGCCTGCTCCCGTCGTCGCTGAAGAGGATTGCGGTCGGCATGTTCTTTGTGATGTGCTCTGCGTTTGCTGCAGGTGAGAGAGGAGACAGACGGCTGAGAGTGCCGCTGGTTGAACAGTCATTTGGCGGCTGCCCGGAACATCTAGAAAATGGGATTACAAGATGTGATACGTTACACCAGCATCAGACCAAAAGCCTATCAAGTTCAACACTTTGTGTCTTGGTTTCTGACCAGAAGCCTCTGGGAATCCCACAAGCACAAAAGTGTTTTCCCCACTTAGGGTTCCCAGCAGCTGTTGTCCTGAGGCCTTCTTCCTCCCAACACTGGCTGGTAAACCACTGAGAGCCTTATTCCTCCATGAATTTGTCTAATTCTGTTTTGAAGCCATCCAAGTTGGTGTCCATCACTTCAAATCCCATGTAAAGAAGTCCTTTCTTTTATCTCTTTGGAGACCCTGCTCCAAATCATTTCAATTCCTCTTCCGTTACTCCTATCCATTACTCAAATCATCTCCAGATAAAGTCATGTTAACAATTTTTTTCCCTTCCAAGAAAAGTTAACATCCACCTACCCAGTAACCAAGATCACCCCCCCCCCAATTCGGTTTCTCCCAAATTCTTTGCCCACCCAGGAATATTTTGGGCCCATACATAGACCCCTAGCAACACCTGTGTCACTGTATATGTTTCGCCAGTCCTGTGCCTTAATCTTCTCTAATTCTGCAACTTAGTCAAGAAGAAAACAATGATGCCTTTGTAGGATGTGTAAATGATCTACTTACTGAGAATAATTTCCACATGCTCAGCACCTTTCCGCAGTGCTTCATAGACTGCTCATGCCTTCACCTGGTACCCACCACAAGGAACGTATTGATAAAGCGTTATAGTGTTAAATAAATTAATCTTGAGGGTTTGTAATCCTCCCAGTATATCAGAGCGAGGGACACTTTATAGGGCCATTAAGGCTTCTCTCTCGATGAGAAGAGGTAGTTACCTTATTAGGGACAAGGTCGTTTTGATATGTGGGCAAGCCAAGTTCCTGCTGCAAAGTCGTTTGAACTTTTATCTTTTGGGGGTTTCTTTTATTTCTTTAGGGGACGCGGGTGGCGCTGTGGGCTAAAGCCTCAGCGCCTAGGGCTTGCCGATCGAAAGGTCGGCAGTTCGAATCCCCGCGGCGGGGTGCGCTCCCGCTGCTCGGTCCCAGCGCCTGCCCACCTAGCAGTTCGAAAGCACCCCCGGGGGCAAGTAGATAAATAGGTACCGCTTACCAGCGGGAAGGTAAACGGCGTTCCGTGTGCGGCTCTGGCTCGCCAGAGCAGCGTTGTCACGCTGGCCACGTGACCCGGAAGTGTCTTCGGACAGCGCTGGCCCCCGGCCAATAGATGTGAGATGGGCGCACAAACCCCAGAGTCTGTCAAGACTGGCCCGTTCGGGCAGGGGTACCTTTACCTTTACCTTTACCTTTATTTCTTTTATCCCTCTGCTACAAGAAATTTGTGCTTTTAATTTTAGTCAATTCCCTGTACCTAGGCAACACAACTTTCTGAGGTCCGTATAACTTCAGCAAACAAAATTATTTTATCCCGCCTCATTTTTCCCCGGGTGCTAATCCAGCACGACATCAGTTTGGCTGCTTATGGATTGGGCAAACGATCCGGTAGCACACGTTTTCTCGCGGGGCAGCAACTTCTTTTGGGTTCTTCTATTCAGGCAAAATCCAGCGGCGCCACCTTTGCCTTCTCCACCCACCCCACCCAGCCGCCACGTCCCCTGAGTGCCCGCCCTCCCCGATGCAATTTGCAACGCCTATTAGAGGCTTTCGATTATTTCAGAATATCTTATAAATTGTGCGATAACGCGACTGATTAGATTTAATGAACGTTGGCGGTGCTTACTTTCGTGGCTTACATTGTAAATTCTTAGCAGCGGTATTTAAAACTACTCAGCTGGAAAATCAACTCCGTTTGCAGCCTTTTAAAACAATTACGGCAAAAATTTAATCCCAAACTTTAAATGGTAAAGAAGCGTCTTCGATCGTATCTTGAAACTTAGCGCATTGCTACTTCGAACAACCAAAAAAGAAAGAGGAAAGAGGATGTAGCGTGTCAGGTGAAATTATTATCATGGACATATTTTTTTATCCCTCCGTAGGAGGCAGGGCAGTAAATACTGGGTGGGTGTGCATGCGCAGGGAACTTAGTGCCTGGACAGGAATTCGAATTCGGGCTTCTGCAAGCTGAAGTCCAACTTTCCATTGACTACACCACTCATCAGAAGTTTTTTTTGAACAACAATCACAACCCTACAGAAACAAAATAAACTAATTTTGAAAGGCTTTGTGAGGAAAGGAAAGTATTCAACAAAGAAGACATTGTTGGGGTTTGCTTCACTTCTAGGGAAAGAGTATTAATTTGTTCATTTCATTTCAGAATTTCTCAGTGGCTCTACATTTGCTGAATACCCAAGCAAAGCCCAGAAATAGAATGTAAAGCATGATGACAGATCATAAAACAGCATTAAAAAGTAAAATCCAGCAAGAATTAAGAACTGCAGAAAGAAAATAGATTAAGGCTGCAATCCTAACCCCATTTACCTGGGAGCAAGCCCCATTGAATTCAATAGGGCTTACTGCTGAGTAGACATAGTTAGGATTGCAGCTGAATTCAGGAAGGCATGGAGAGAAAAGAAAAACTTTCAACAAATGGCAGAAACATTTATTATTATTATCTGCGCGTTTTTAAACAACAACAAGATAATGCAAAGTGACTTACAGTATACAAGCAAACAAATGCATATGTTAAAACCAGCATAAAAGAGAAAACAGAAAAATCTAAATCCTTGGCCCTTCAGATGTTTTGAGACTACAATTCCCAGCATCCCTGATCACTGGCCCTGCTAGCTAGGGATCATGGGAGTTGTAGGCCAAAAACATCTGGAGGGCCAAGGTTGAGGAAGCCTGCTCTATGGCCTTCTAGAAGTGGGTGTGATGTTTTTAAAATATTTCTCTTTCCTCTTGGTTTTAATGTATCTACGTGGGGTTTGTTGCCTGTATGATGGGCTGTAAGCTATGGTTTTCCCAGTAGTGATGTATGGAAGTGAGAACTGGACCATAAAGAAGGCTGGTGCCGGAGGAGACTCTTGAGAGTCCCATGGACTGCAAAAAGATCAAACCTATCTATTCTTAAGGAAATCAGCCCTGAGTGCTCACTAGAAGGACAGATCGTGAAGCTGAGGCTCCAATACTTTGGCCACCTCATGAGAAGAGAAGACCCCCTGGAAAAGACCCTGATGTTGGGGAAGACTGAGGGCACAAGGGGAAGGGGACGACAGAGGATGAGATGGTTGGACAGTGTTCTCGAAGCTAGTAGCATGAGTCTGACCAAACTGCGAGAGGCAGTGGAAGACAGGCGTACCTGGTGTGCTCAGGTCCATGGGGTCAAGAAGAGTCGGACATGACTAAACAACTAAACAACAATAAAGTTCCTGTGGGTTGCCCTGGGCAAGATGAAGTGACCCAACAGATTTAATAGATAATAATGAAAGCAGGAGCCATGTGGCCCAGCTTGACCATCATCCTCTTCTCACAGTGGCCAACCAGATGTCCCCATGCAACAGCACTCTGCCTACCTGTGGTTCTCAGCAACTGGTGTTCAGAGGCATAATACCTCCAACCATGGAGGTAGAACATAGCTATTGCATGACTAGTGTCATTGCTCTCTTGTCTGTGCAGCACTGGGCCCCTCTCGCTCCTTCGGCTGATGGAGGGGGCAGAGTGACGCTTTGTTCCTGCAGTTCCAGGACAACTGGATGTTGGAGCCAGAGATTCAGGAAAGGATCGGGTGGTATCAAGGCTCCCTAGATCTCCTCTAGCTCAGCCTTCTTCAACCTCGTCCCTCCAGATGTTTTTGGCCTACAACTCCCATGATCCTTAGCTAGCAGGACCAGTGGTCAGGGATGATGGGAATTGTAGTCTCAAAACATCTGGAGGGCCAAGGTTGAGGAAGCCTGCTCTAGCTGATGGATAGGCTCAGGTTGGTTCCCCCATTGCCTTGAGGCAGCAGCGACAGCCTCCTAGGAGTCCCTTGGCCGATCTCAGAAGCCAGAGGAGGCTGCCTGCTTGTTCTCCAGTTCGGGGCTACTGGTTTTCCACTTCCTCTTCCTCCGCCTCCATTTGCCCCTGCTGCTGCCAGGTGGTGGCCACAGATCGGCACATGTTACCAGTGAGCAAGCAGTGTTTCCTGCTTCACATGACTGGCATAAAACTTGAAGAGGGGGAAAGGGAACTGCCTTTTTCAGACATTGCCCCAGCTGCATAGAAATGTGAAACGCAATTCGCCTCCGCTTCCTCTTTATTCTTGAAGCACAGCACCAGTGTTGAAGGAGACTGGTTTTCCTCCTGTAGTTGATATCTGCAGCATGGCGATTTGGTTTTGGCTTTATTTTAATTTTTTTAAAAAGGATGAAAGTGGAGACACTCTTTACGTCAGGAATCGGGAACCTGCGCCCACCCCCCAGATGTTGTTGGACTCCAGTCTCCATCATCTCTGACCGTTGGTTGGGATGATGGGAATTGTAGACCACCTAGAGGGACAGAGATTCACCACTCCTGCCTTACACTGCAAATATATGTGCGCCAGGATACTGTAACTGGGTCTTCCGGTTCGGGATAAGGCAGCTCACCACTGGAAACAAAACAAAAAGTGATTAACAGTGCAATTCTAACCATGTCTGTTATTAATTACTTAATTAGGTAGTTAGTTAGTTAGTTAATTAGATTTGTATGCTGCACTATACCTGTAGATCTCAGGGCAGTTTGCAACATAGAATTACAATTAAAAAAAACAGAAAATGCACAATAAAAACCAAAACAGCCCAGCAATCCCCGCTTCCACAACACATTTTAAAAGATCATCAGATGTCAATCAGCCTGGCTAAAGAGGAACAGTTTCCCCTGGCGCCTAAAGTTGTACAGTGGTGCCTCGCAAGACGAAAAGAATCCGTTCTGTGATTCTCTTCGTCTAGCGGTTTTTTCGGCTTGCGAAGCAAGCCCATTGACGGATTAGCGCTGTTAGCGGCTTTTAGCGGCTTATCTGCTGATCGGATCAGCTGATAAGCGGCTTAGCAGCTTAGAAAAAGGGGGGGGGAGGGAAAAAACCCAGCAGGAACTCGCAAGACATTGTCGTCTTGCGAAGCAAGCCCATAGGAGATTCGTCTTGCGAAGCACCTCCAAAACGGAAAACTCTTTCGTCTAGCGAGTTTTCCGTCTTGCGAGGCATTCGTCTTGCGGGGCACCACTGTATCATGAAGACACCAGCTGAACTTTTCTGGGGAGAACAGCCCCCAAACAGGGAAGCAATGCAGAAAAGGCCCGTTCTCATGATGTGACCATGACAAGGGACTGATGTCAATGTTGCCCACTGACAGATCACCCTCTTCCTGCCCAGATCAGCTTCCTCATCCATAGTGGGTGAGGGAGATCTTATTCTGAGGCCGACCTGACATTCAACAACAACAGCAGTCACAGACCTGAGGGCTGGCTGACAGGACAACTGCAATTTCCCAGCTTGGAGGAGGAGCTGGCACACGGCATAGTCACTAACTGCCTGTGCCCCATGCCCCTTGTCTAGTCTGCCCCATCTCACACGCCATACCTCCCCCCACCCCAAACCACTGAGATTGGGGGACCCCCTGCTCTCTTCTTCTCCCAGGAACATCCCACCAAGAGCCCTTATTTGAACGCAAGCAAGAAATAATAATAATAATAGTTTATTTATACCCTGCCCATCTGGCTGAGTTTCCCCAGCCACTCTGGGCGGCTCCCAATCAAGTGTTAAAAACAATACAGCATTATATATAATAACTACCCTAAACAGGACTGCCTTCAGATGTCTTTTAAAAATAAGATAGCTGCTTATTTCCTTGACATCTGATGGGAGGGCGTTCCACAGGGCGGGCGCCACTACCAAGAAGGCCCTCTGTCTGGTTCCTTGTAACCACACTTCTCACAATGAGGGAACCGCCGGAAGGCCCTCGGCGCTGGATCTCCGTGTCCGGGCTGAACGATTGGGGTGGAGACGCTCCTTCAGGTATACAGGACCGAGGCCGTTTAGGGCTTTCAAGGTCAGGACCAACACTTTGAATTGTGCTCGGAAACATACTGGGAGCCAATGCAGATCTTTCAGGACCAGTGTTATATGGTCCCGGCGGCCACTCCCAGTCACCAGTCTAGCTGCCGCATTCTGGATTAATTGCAGTTTCCGGGTCACCTTCAAAGGTAGCCCCACATAGAGTGCATTGCAGTAGTTCAAGTGGGAGATAACTAGAGCATGCACCACTCTGGCGCATTAGAAGCATTTTAAAGCATTCTAAATAGCTGGGGCCATAACAGCAACCAAAAGCAGCATACCCTAACCCAAAGATCTTCTGGCCGCCTCAGCTTCCAAGGCTGCAGTAAATCAATGAATCTGTAGAGCCACATCTGAAGCCAGGTAGAAGAGGCAGGGGGCAGGTCCCACAAGGCCCACAGCCCATGGTCTTCTGTGCTGGGCAGACACACTCCCTTGAGGCTGTCTCCTCGGAAGTATGTCCTATTGAATTCAATTGGACTTTACTCGCAGTAAGCAGGTTTAGGGTTGTGGTACTTTATCCAGTGACTTCTGAATCATGCTGTACAGCTTGCAAACCTCATTTTTGTGCGGGTTTTAGTATTCATAGGAATCAAAAGGGATTTATCTCTTGCTTTTGCAAAATCGCTGTAGTCCAGCATTTGCATAAAACCAGCAAGCGCTGGATTTCGGGGTTTTTCTCCCACCAAATAATACAGGTCGCCAGCATCTGTTGATGCTCTGCTTTGACTTTGTACCGGGTGTGTGTGTGCGTTCTGCTAGCCATAATGAGATGGCCTTTATTCCAAATGATGTCTGTTTGCATCAGTAGCTGCAAGCTAATCCATGTGGGACGAGGGACGGATTTGTGTAATTCTGGTTAATAAAACGAAAATACAGTAACTCCAGAATCCTGTGGTGCAGGAAACTGGAATTTCCCAAAAATGTGCTTCTTTTCCTGGCTGTTTATGTTCTTGTTTCCTTTGGTGTGCTTACAGTATTTTCTGCATGTGGATATGAGAAAACATAATTTAAGCTGCGGTTGCTTAGTTCAGCTAATCCTCTTGTAAGGCAAGCAGATCCATTCTTTTCAAACTGTGAAGAAGCAGCGGATCCAGGGTGCCAGCTCACTTGCCTAGCTTCTTATAGGAACACAGAGTCAGACCATGGATAAATCTAACTCAGTATTGTCCACACTGACTTGGCAGCAGCTCTCCAGGGTATCAGCCAGGAGTTTTTCCCAGCCCTTTCCGGAGACCCCAGGGATTCAACACGGGACATTCTGCATGCAAAAGCTCATAAAGGTTTTCATAAACGCTCTAAAGAGTTTGGAGTGAGCAGTGAGGAAGGAGCCAAGTTTGCTGACGACACTAAATTGCTCAGGGTCCATAAAACAAAAATACCTTTCCAAACTGAATGAATGAGTGGCAAATGCATTTCAGTGTAAACAGTAATAATAATAATAATAATAATAATAATAATAATAATAATAATAATAATAATATCTTTATTGTCATTGCCCCCTTCGGGGACAACGAAATTACTTGACTGCTCCATAAAAACACTAATTAAACAATACAGTATAATACAGCAAGGGAGATTCGATGACTTTCAAAGTCCGGGCTTCCCATTCAGGGCCGAGATCGCTCTGGAGAAGAAGCTGTTCTTAAGACTGCTCGTTCTTGTCTTCATCGTCCTGTATCTCCGTCCCGACGGCAAGAGCTCGAAGAGACAGTGACCAGGATGCGATGGATCTTTTACTATGTCCAGTGCCTTCCTATGGCACCTTTACACTTTAAACAAGTGTAAAGTGGTGCATGTCAGGGCAAACAAAATCTTAATTTCACCTAAACACTCATGAGCTGGTGGACCAGGAACAAGACCTTGGGGCCATAATAAATGGCTCCATGAAGAAGTCAGTCTTTGCAGTCTGCAGCAACTTTTTTTTATATAAAATGAAAGAAAGCAAATTCCATGCTAGGGATCATTGGGAAAGGAAGTGAAAATAAAACTGCCAGTAGCATAATGCCGTTATACAGTGGTGCCTCGCAAGACGAAATTAATTCGTTCCGCAAATTTTTTCGTCTAGCGAATTTTTCGTCTTGCGAAGCACGGTTTCCCATAGGAATGCATTGAAAATCAATTAATGCGTTCCTATGGTCAAAAAAAGTCCAAACAAAGCCAAATTTAGTACAAGAGTTTATTAAGTGCTCTTTAAAGTCACACATACTGTAAAGAGCATTTCAAAATTCAAACCCATAATTTTTTTTAAAAAACAGCAGAGTGGCCCAGTGGTCACAGAAAATCATAAAAATGCAGGAAAAAAACCACAAGCTTCCAGATTCTTGCAAACCCCTCCCCAACTGTTCCCCCAGCCACCCAGCACACAGAAATTCAAATCCAGATTTTTTTTTAAAAAAACAGCAGAGTGGCCCAATGGTCACAGAAAATCAGAAAAATGCAGAAAAAAAAACAAGCTTCCAGATTCTTGCAAACCCCTTCCCAACGCCAAGTCCTTGAATTCCAAACACCCCAACCCAAAATCCACCCCCCCAAAAAAAAGTTTTAAAAGCTTAACTTACCAAATGGCTGCAAAAGAAGTTTTGGAAAAGCTTCAAAAATCAATAATCCACCAACAGCATACAAATCAATATGGCTAACCTGATCCAAAACACCCACCCACCCCACTCACACACGAAAACAAAGATCACCACAGCCAATCGCAAGCAAACAATCACACCCTAGGCCAACCCCAACCTCTCTCACCACCAAAGGAACACAAGTGAACAACACAAGCAACGCTGACACCAAACTCTACATACATTAAACATAATAGAAACACCGCCACCCGACCCCACCCCTATCCATCCTCCCTCCCTCCACCCCCTCTCTTTTTTCTTTTTTCTTTTCGTCTCCCCCTAATGCCTCAACAAATGAAACGGATTTGTAAAAATGTTATATGGAAAAAAAATACGAAGCACTACACTTATGAATAAAATATATATTTAAAAAAAAAAATCACCAAAGTCTTTAAAAACCTCAAAAAAGGCTACTATGTACACTGCGTTCTATGAGTTGCTCCTCGAAGTCAAGTCGCAACTGTATTAACGGTGTTAAGAAAAATGAAACAAACTTGCAAGACGTTTTCGTCTTGCGAAGCAAGCCCATAGGGAAATTCGTTTTGCGAAGCAGCTCAAAAATGGAAAACCCTTTCGTCTAGCGAGTTTTCCGTCTTGCGAGGCGTTCGTCTTGCGGGGCACCACTGTGCAGTGGTACTTTGGGTTAAGAACTTAATTCGTTCCGGAGGGCCGTTCTTAACCTGAAACTGTTCTTAACCTGAAGCACCACTTTAGCTAATGGGGCCTCCTGCTGCGCCGCCAACACACAATTTCTGTTCTCATCCTGAAGCAAAGTTCTTAACCCGAGGTACTATTTCTGGGTTAGCGGAGTCTGAAACCTGAAGCGTATGTAACCTGAAACATATGTAACCTGAGGTACCAGTGTATAAATCTGTGGTGTGACTGCATTTGGAATACGGCGTACAGTTCTGGTTTCCTCACCTGTGAAAGGATACTGTAGAGTTGGCAAAGGTTCAGAAATGATCAAGGGAGTGAAGTGATGCCCCTGTGAATAAAAGCTGTGGAGTTTGGGACTTTTTAGTTTAGAGCAGTGTTTCTCAACCTGTGGGTCCCCAGATGTTGTTGGACTACAACTCCCATCATTCCTAGCCAGCATGACCAGTGGTCAGGGATGATGGGAGTTGTAGTCCAACAACATCTGGGGACCCACAGGTTGAGAACCGCTTGTTTAGAGGGAAGGTGAGGAAAAGGCGAGAGGGTAGAAGTTCATAAACTTGCGGATGGCACGGAGAAAGTGGATGGAGAAGAGATTTTCTCCCTCTTAACGCTGGGACTTGTGGACAACAATGAAGTTGAACGTTGGGAAATTCAGGACAGAAAGGACTTCTTCACGTGGCGCATAGTTAAACTCTGGAACTCTCTGCCCCAGGAGGCAGCGATGACCACCAAAGTGGATGGCTTTAAAAGAGGATTAGACAAATTTATGGAGGAGAGGGCTGTCGATGAGTGTTAAGCACAATGGCTCTGCTGTGTGTGCTGGTCCGGGGGGGGGGGTTACCGTGCGGCGTAAGGGTAAGGAGGCTGTCCGTCAGGGGTGAAGCGAGGTCCAAAGCGAGGAGTCGGGCGTGGTCAGGAACTCAGGAGAGCAGGTCAGGGTGCCGGCAGGAACAGGTTACCAACGATGTTGCTCCCGCAACCTGGGACTGGGCGGGCTGGCCTTTATCTCCTCCGAGGCATAGGGCGGTCCACAGGTTCCTCGCCTCCCCTGGCCTTAAGGCGAGCACTCCTCCTGTGAGAACTTAGTTCCCTCCGCCTCTCTGCCCTGAGCCTCTGCAGCTCAGGAGAGGCTGGAGGGTTACTGGACCCAGAGGCAACCTCACCTTCCCCTGACAGGGCTGGGAGAGGAGCACCTGCAGGCAACGGGTCCTCCAGCCCCTCAGGAGCCAGAGTGGATTCAGCTGGTGTCTGCTCCTGAGGATCTAGCACAGGTGAGGGCCCTTCAGGTTCAAGCCCCTGCCCTGGCTCAGCCGGCCCTGGAGGCGGGGACTCCTGTGCAGGCTGGGATTCCTCAGGTTCAGCCTCTGAATCAGATTCCCAGGCCATCACACTGTGCCTCCACAATCTGAGGCAACAACGCACCTGATTATCGGTGGCTGTAAACCGCAGGAGAGTCCTCTTGTGCTCAAATCCAGCTTGCAGGTTCCTCACAGGCATCCTGTTGACCCTTGTGAGAACAGGATTCTGGACTAGATGGGCCATTGGCCTGATCAGCGAGCTCTCGGGTTAAAAACGTTTATTCATTCTGTCTGAATTGTATTTACTCGGCTGAAGCAAGTTAGGTTAATCGGGTTGCACCCCCCACTTGGCTATGAAGCTCTGACCCTACCTCGCAGGGTTGTTAGGTGGACAAAATATAGAAGTGGGGGAAATGACATTCACCACTCCAAGCACAGGCGGGGAACCTCGGGCTCAGGGGCCGAATGGGGACCTCCACATCTCTCTTCTGGCCCTTGGGATGCTCCCCAGACCACACCTGTCACCAGCCCTGCTTCACACACCCCTAAAGTGTTATTGCCTTGCTGGAATGTGTGCTTCAGCTGCGAAAGGGTGTGTGTGTGTGTGTGTGTATTTGTAGAAACTACCAGACAAAGGTGGGACGCGGGTGGTGCTGTGGGTTAAACCACAGAGCCTAGGACTTGCCGATCAGAAGGTTGGCGGTTTGAATCCCCGCAATGGGGTGAGCTCCCGTTGCTCGGTCCCAGCTCCTGCCAACCCAGCAGTTCAAAAGCACATCAAAGTGCAAGTAGATAAATAGGAACCGTTCCGGCGGGAAGGTAAACGGCGTTTCCGTGCACTGCTCTGGTTCGCCAGAAGCGGCTTAGTCATGCTGGCCACATGACCCGGAAGCTGTACGCCGGCTCCCTCGGCCAATAAAGCGAGATGAGCGCCACATCCCCAGAGCTGGTCATGACTGGACCTAATGGTCAGGGGTCCCTTTACCTTTACCAGGCAAAGGTAAAATTTGCATTAATTGCCCTGCCCCCTTTCCCCTCTTGCACTGCCCACTACCAGGATGGGGCCCCCAGAAGGTTTGCGCAGAAGTGCATGCAGCCCACCGGCTAAAATAAGGTTCCCCACCCCAATCTCTGAGGGATGCGGTGGTCTAAACCACAGAGCCTAGGGCTTGCCTATCAGAAGGTTGGCGGTTCGAATCCCCACAACAGAGTGAGCTCCCGTTGCTCAGTCCCTGCTCCTGCCAACCTAGCAGTTCGAAAGCACATCAAAGTGCAAGTAGATAAATAGGTACCGCTCAGGCAGGAAGGTAAACGGCATTTCCATGCGCTGCTCTGGTTCGCCAGAAGCGGCTTAGTCATGCTGGCCACATGACCCGGAAAAACTGTGGACAAACACCGGCTCCCTTGGCCTGTAAAGCGAGATGAGCGCTGCAACCCCAGAGTCGTCCATGATTGGACCTAATGGTCAGGGGTCCCTTTGCCTTTTACCCCTGATCTTGGAGGAAGGGTGGGATTTTTTAAAAAAATGAAATAAATGTGAAGCTCCATATTGCATTTCCCCCTCTCTTCCAGGAATATTGGAAAGCAAGAGGCTGAAGATCGTGAAGGTCAGGACTATCAATCAGACGATTGGGAACGCAGTCTATCATGCGGCCGATATGTCCGTCTGGTGGCAGATCCCTCAATACCTTCTGATTGGGTTCAGCGAGATATTTGCAAGCATTTCGGGTGAGTTTGGGAAGGGGAGTGTGGAAAGGTATTGCGGCTCTTTCCTGTACGGCCATTTCATCCTGTTGGCTGAGGAGCCTTGGAAACCCCACCCCACCCCACCCCTGCCTCCCTCCCTGTGTGGCCCTCAAAACTCTCCCCGGGCCACGTGCCCTATACTCTCCCAGCTTCCCACACCTAATATGTTTTCTCTGGCCGGAAGCGTATCTCTCAGCTCTGGGGAACGCCTCTTGATTATCCGGACGGGGGATTGAGAATGGTGTGAAAGTACATGTAGAAACTAGTCTGTTGTGCAAGATGCAAAGCTCAAATTTCACGCTCCGCCCGCTTTTGCCTGTGGCCCCGCCCACTGCCAGCATGCGGCCCTTGGGACGTTGCTTAGAAAGTAATCTGGCCCTCGGACTGGAAAAGCTTCCCCACGCCTGATTTAAAAGCTCTCTCACCTGCCCTGGGCTCTTGCTTCCATTTCATACTTTTAAGAAGCTGCTTTTAGGGATCTGCAGGTAGGGGAAAGAAAGCTCATTCTGTGTATTTGCAGCATTTCCCACTTAGCAGTTATTTTAAATGCGTTTGTGGGAGAGGGGGTTATTGAGGGGTTTTTTTGTTTTTGTTTTTATTATGTAATTGGTGTTCTCAATTTTTTATGTTGTGAAGAGCCCTGCCATCTTTGGCTAAAGGGCAGTAAGCTATAATAATAATAATAATAATTAATAATAATAATAATAATAATAATAATAATAATAATAATAATACAGTGGTATCTTGGGTTAAGAACTTAATTTGTTCTGGAGGTCCATTCTTCACCTGAAACTGAGGCACCACTTTAGCTAATGGGGCCTCCCGCTGCCACACAATTTCTGTTCTCATCCTGAAGCAAAGTTCTTAACCTGAGGTACTATTTCTGGGTTAGCGGAGTCTGTAACCTGAAGTGTCTGTAACCTGAAGCATCTGTAACCCAAGGTACCACTGTAATAAGGTTGATAACGTTGAAGCCCTGTTTTGTGCGATGTCATCAAGGTCCAGGGTTCAGTCCCTGGAAACCCCAGTCAAGTTGTAAGACCTACGAGGAGAGGGGATTCTCAGCCTGACATCTCGGGGGGCTGCCCCTGCCCCTTGGCAGTTGACAGTGCAGTGCTGGATCCGAACCAATGGATTCAATTTACAAGGGGGTGGGGGAGAGGAAGAGAAAGATCTAGCCTATCTCTTAGCAAGATTGCCCATGGGACACAAGTAGCTTTGATGGCGGGTTGGTCTTTGGTGGGCTCTCTTTCTCTAGAGCTGCTTAAGCAGAGGTTGGGTGACCACCTCGCAGGGATGTTGTAGGAGTTGATTTCCTGCATTGGCACAATGTACAGTGGTACCTCGGGTTACATACGCTTCAGGTTACAGACTCTGCTAACCCAGAAATAGTACCTCGGGTTAATAACTTTGCTTCAGGATAAGAACAGAAATCGTGCTCTGGCGGCACGGCGGCAGCAGGAGGCCCCATTAGCTAAAGTGGTGCTTCAGGTTAAGAACATTTTCAGGTTAAGAACGGACCTCCGGAACGAATTAAGTTCTTAACCCGAGGTACCACTGTATTAGAACTGCTTTTAAGAGGTTTCATGTCCTGTTGTGTGTCGTCCTGGGCTCCTTTGGAAGGAAGGGAGGAATAGGGGAGCCTTGCAAGAAGGAGGAGCCGTAGATCAATGCTGGAACATGTGTTTAGTGGTCTAAGGCAGGGGTTAGCAAACTTTTTCAGCAGGGGGGTGGTCCACTGTCCCTCAGTCCTTGTGCAGGGCCATACTATATTTTGAAGAAAAAAAATAAAAAATGGACAAATTCCTATGCCCCACAAATAACCCAGAGATTCATTTTAAATAAAAGCACACGTTCTACTCATGTAAAAACACTCTGATTCCCGGACCGTCCACAGGCTGGATTGAGAAGGCGATGGGGCCAGATCCAGCCCACGGGTCTTAGGTTGCCTACCCATGGTCTAAGGGTCAGTCCCTGGCAGCCTCAGGTTTGTTTTTGTTTTAAAAAAAGATCAGGTGATGGCAAAGACTTTTGCAGACTTTGGGAGCCACTGTCAGTTAATGCAGATGGCACAAGGCTAGATGGCTCCAAGGCTGCAGATGTTGCCAGTGCGTAGCTTGAAATTCGCTGCTCTAGCCCAACAGGCAAGTGTCCTTGAGTATTTCCGTTCCCTGCCGGTTTCATGTAGTGTCCAGCAGTACAGGCTCCTATTGATTTTATTCTCTTTTCTCTCTCCTTCTTTTTCATGGAATGCACAAACGGGAGGAGGGAGCGTGGCCGTAAAATCTCATTTTCTGGTCTGTTTCACACACATTCAGGGCTCATTAGCAAAAGCAAAGCAAGAAATAGCTCCAGCTTTGTGCCTCTGCTTCACATGCATGTTGTTTTGCGTAGACGTCGAATTTAATAACTGTTGCTCTCTTTTCTCTGCTCCTCTCTCTTCCTTTTTACTCCCCCTCGACACTCGACACAAGAATCACCATGAGCCAAAAACAAAGAATGCCCCCCAAAATTGATATTCTGTGCCTCGTTTTTAAAGTCCCCCCCCCCCCGAAGTAAAGTTTAGTTGTTAATCTTGAACATTTAAGTTTAGTTTGGTTGATGAATAAAAACAATGTCCCTTTGATTGAGTACATCTTCACCTTTAAAATAAGTACGGTCATACCTCGGGTTGAATGTGCTTCAGGTTGAGCGCTTTCAGGTTGCACTCCACGGCAACCCGGAAGTAACGGAGCGCGTTACTTCTGGGTTTCACCACTCGCGCATGCGCAGACACTCAAAATGACATCACACACATGCATGGAAGCGGCAAGGTGCGACCCGTGCATGCGCAGATGCGCCGTCTCATCTTACGTTCCATTCAGGATGCGAACGGGGCTCTGGAACGGATCCCGTTCGCATCCCGAGGTACCACTGTACCATATTGGCCCAATTATAAGTCACACTTCTTCCCCGAATTCTGATCTGGAAAAGTTACAGTGCGGCTTATAATGAAGACCTTATGATGTGCTGCTGAAACAGCTTCCCAGGAGGACCAGTGGGGTTGTGGGACAACGGTGCACTGTGCACCCGTGACTCCCAAGCTTTCCCCAAGCTGTTGGGGGGGGGGAGAGTTTCCAACAGGATTCTCCCCTTTGCCAACAGGATTCTCCTCTTCCTCCTTCATTTTGACAGCTTGGTAGTCTTGGGTGGGCTGCACGCCATTGCCCCGCGCTCCCGTGCTACTTCCTGGGGGGAGCTGCACCGCTTTGCCAACAACATTCCCCCCTTCCCGGTTCTTTTTGACAGCTCTTGGGAGGCTCTGCCCCAGGAAGCAACCCCAGGGAGTGTGGGGCAACGGTGCACCGTCTGCCCTCTGCCCCAAGCCAAGATAACACCTGATACAAGGCTGCCTTCGTTATATTCATTAAAAAAACAAACTTAATTTATTATTATGATACCTTTTTATACTCCACCTTTTCCACTGACAGGATAAAAGCAGATAAAAGCTTACAGGTAAAAGCAAGAATTGCTAAAAACTTAAAACAACAAACAGCTAAACATTGTTGGAATTAAAACGTTGGCATCCATCTCAATAGAGTATGCCACTGGGGGCAAAGTCAAACCACAGCACTGAAGTGACCTCCCAGGGGCACAAGCCTGGGGGGTATATCCGGAGGTCCTGGGCTGCCTGGATGACAAGACCCCCCCCCCTCGGCCTCATTGCCGTTGTCCAAAGGAAAGCGCAGCAAAATGCAGTTTGGCACCAGCTTGCCTGCAGCGGTTGCTGGAAGGAGGCGTACAGGGCACCATCCAACTGTCTTGGGGACTCCAGCAAGTCAGATTATTGTCTCCCCCACCCCACGTGAGCCAAGTTTGGTATCAGTGCACCTTCTTCACCCCGGGGGGGGGGCGGGGAGAAGATCGCTTTCGGGGCTTTCTGCCACGTGTATCTTGATTTTTATACTCCGCCGTGTTACCTCCTTGCACAATCTTTATTATCAAAGCAGATATGAACTTGGTGGCCACAGAAAATTGTTACTCGCATGCCCCAAAGCTCTTCATGGTCTACCTTTTTAGGAGACGACCTTCTTAGGAGATGACTTTTTAGGACAACACCTCAGGGTGTTGTTTTGAGCAGACCTTTGGAGGGACAGATCTGCAGATCTGGCAATGTAGATGGCCCCATCTGCACTAGGCATTTAACACCACTTCAGGCTGCGTAAATCGGGGCTTGGAAACCATTTTTCAGTCAGAGGGCCATTTTCCTTACTGGGCGACCTTCCGGGGGCCGCACAGCAGCCATTGGGCAGGGCCAGGGGCAAAAGCAGCTGGAGCAATTAATGTAGAATTAGGCTAACTTCTGTAAACACATACCACCATGGCGGTATTAATAATACATTTCAAGGCCAGGAGAATGTGTGGCTCTCCCCACCTACCCATTTCCCCAAATGCGGCCAATGGAATTGCATTTTGGCTTCCCTAAAAATCCCTTGGATGCCTCATCTGAAGAAAAGCCACGTCATTTGCTTCCATGAGGGAATACTGGCAGAAACTTGTAAAAGTTAACTTTTTCTCTCAGTAGTTCTACAATGAAGCCACTAGGTGTCAGGATTTTAGATCCTCTTCGCCACAGAAAGAAAATGTGGGGAAAAACTGTTCTGTCCTCAGGAATTTCAGCCCCTGTCGCTTTGCTTTTTAATATTTATACATTTTTTATATTTCTGCTTACAAAAACTTGAAGAGGCCCTGTTCAATGTGGTGGGTATATTATGCTGCAGAATTATACCACATGTCTTTTTAAAGTTGTTTCTGGACAAACATTTGGTTCTGTTTTGTATCCCAGTTCAAAAAGCGAGAATTGTCCTTCCAGGGCCTTGGGGTTCGTTCAGGTTATCCCACAATTCATACCAAAAGGGTCAGGTTGACTGGACTAGCCACTGTCTCTCAGCCTAGCCTACCTTAAGGGGTTGTTGTGAGGGTGAAATCAAGGGAGGGGAGAGAAAATGTATGCCTTCCAGTTTTTTTTTGTTTTTTTTTTTAAAAAAAGCCACTATAAAATCCATAATAATTAAAATACATAATGGTACAGTTCCAAGAAAATATATAAAATATCTGTGATTAAAATTTGCAACAAAACAAGCTTGTTAAAAGGCTTAGCAATTGAACAGCTAAAAGTGTGATTAAAATAAGTAATTGGGTCTTTGGTCACAAATTTCGAAGAGACTGGAATAAATTTATCTGGTATATGAAGAATTATTTTAGAAATGTGGACACTAGCGGGACTGAAATAAATCCGGCAACGATAAACTTTAAAACTTTTCAGACCAAAGACATAGAGTTGACTACAAGGATATTAAGGTCAGAAATTGATAATTTGAAGTGTGATGCAAAGATCTGAAGAAAAAAAAAAAACCAATTGAAGGAACAGAGGGAAGTCACAAGCTCGGCAGAGCAAAGCCTATAATTGCAAGGTTGGATTTGTTGTGTTATAAAAGGAAAAACTAATAAAAATTGTACGGAAAATAAATAAAATAAGTAATTAGGAAGGTCAAGTTCAGAGGAAACCTTGCCTAAATTGGTGTGTCTTCAAGAGCTGACGAAATGCCAATACTGATGGGCCTATCGTCTTTTAGCCTGGAGGCATTCTGCAGGGATGGAAAAGCCCACCTTCAGTGGAAAAGCCCACCTTTGTGTTACCACACGCTGAGCACCATCAGGCTGTGAGAAAAACCAACCAGGTTTTGTTTCCTCATCTTAATGCCCTTACTCACAGCTGTCCATGGAGGCGCAGGTCAATTCTGTATCCATGGCAGCTGTCTACCAGCTCCATCTGGTACACAGGCTGAGACCCTACCTGCCCGTGGACTATCCTGCCAGAGTGGTGCATGCTCTAGTTATCTCTCGCTTGGACTACTGCAATGCGCTCTACGTGGGGCTACCTTTGAAGGTGACCCAGAAACTACAACTAATCCAGAATGTGACAGCTAGACTGGTGACTGGGAGCAGCCGCCGAGACCACATAGCACTGGTCTTGAAGACCTACATTGGCTCCCAGTACGTTTCCGAGCACAATTCAAAGTGTTGGTGCTGACCTTTAAAGCCCTAAATGACTTGGGTCCAGTATACCTGAAGGAGCGTCTCCACCCCCGTCGTTCTGCCCAGACGCTGAGGTCAAGCGCCGAGGGCCTTCTGGCAGTTCCCTCATTGCGAGAAGCCAAGTTACAGGGAAGCAGGCAGAGGGCCTTCTCGGTAGTGGCGCCCGCCCTGTGGAACGCCCTCCCACCAGATGTCAAAGAGAACAACAACTACCTGACATTTAGAAGACATCTGAAGGCAGCCCTGTCCAGGGAAGTTTTTAATGTGTGACATTTTAATGTATTTTTAATCTTTGTTGGAAGCTGCCCAGAGTGGCTGAGGAAACCCAGCCAGATGGGCGGGGTACAAATAAATTATTATTATTATTATTATTATTATTATTATTATTATTATTATCATTATTATCATTATTATTATTATTACTGGGCGGCGAATACAAACCGCAATGGCGATGCAGGGCTGGAGACAGTCAACCGCTGGATACCGGTTGCTGAGAATCGCAAATAGAGATGGAGCTGTTGCTTAGGCAGCTAGTTTGCCACTTTGCCATTCACAACAGATCTCTTGCTATTTCCTGACTGCCCTCTGCACCCGATGAGCTACAATAAATGGGAAGAAACCAGATCTCAAGCTTGTCATCGCAAGGCTCTAAAACTGGCATTTGGCGCTGCACAAAGAGTCCACAGGGAGCATGTGGCCCAATCTTTTCCCATGGTACACCTTCCCATCTTCAATGCTGGATCATCTTTCTATGTGAGACGATGTAGATGTTGCAGGGCCTTCCTTTATTTAGATCTGGGTGCAACAACTTCCTCTCCAATGCAAGTGGCATTCAGAGGCATACTGCCTCCCACGGCGGAAGCAGAAGACAGCCATTGAGGCTTGTGGCCACCGATAGCCTTACGCTCCATGACTTTGTCTAAATCCCTTTTAAAGCCGGCCTCTCTCTGAACCATCCCCTCAGCTTACTACATAGCTAAGTGATTGCTGATCCACTGCTATTTGAAGTACCTGTAGGGGCAACTTATTTGCTGACGAAGAATCATTATTGAAACAGTTCGTTATCCGGAAAAACTGTTCTACACTTGGAGCCCTCATCACCGCACTTCTGTAGATTTCGACTGTTGAAAGACAATTTGCCTTCATCTCAGCATGTTTTGATACTGACTGATCTCACTTTCTGCGCATGTGCAAAGTGCGATTTAGCGCATCTGCACATGCGTGACCCCCCCGAAACCCGGAAGTAACCTGTTCCGGTACTTCCAGGTTTCGGCAGTCCGTAACCTGAAAAAACACAACCTGAAGCGGCTGTAACCCAAGGTATGACTAACTGTTAAACTTGAAATGACCCCCGTGGGGTCATCTCGTCCAATTCCCTGAAATGCAGGAATCACAGCTAAATAATCACTGGCGTATGGTCATCCCACCTCTGTATAAAAACCTCAAATGAAGGAGAGTCCAGCTTCCGAGGGAGCCCGTCCCACTGTCAAACAGCTCTTAGAATCAGAAACGTCTCCCTAATGCCGACCCCAGAAATAGAAAGCTTGTCCCACCTTTTTGCAGGGTGGATTTTAAAAGTAGGCACCGGTGCTTTTGAATTGTGCTTGGAAAACTGTCTGGCAGCCTGCGTAGTTATTTTAAGTTTTCTTCCAGCATGCTTCCGCTTTCGACTCCTCTGCAGCCGGAGTGTTGGGATAAAACACAAGAGTTCGTGTTTGAACTGGAGACTCCCTGCCGCTCTTAATTGCTTTTTGACATTTGTCCACCCCTCTTCCAGTTGCTCTACAAAGCTTTTGTTTCAATCTTCTGGTGGTTATCTGAGCTAAAAGGCAAATAATGAGAAGCTCAGCACCTCGGAGATGGGAGTCAGATATTCTGGGAGAGTGGCAGATTGTCGAACGCTTTGGTTGGATATTCTGGGAGAGTGGCGGAGTGCTGAATGTTTTGATGGGGCTCTCCATTGCGCTGTTCCGTTAAGCCCTTCAATTTGCATAATAAGTTGAATTGCAGCAATTATGACACATTCCTTGCTTTGAAACGCACGTGTCCTTTCCTTTGCACAAAGAGCCCAGATTTCGTATGGAGTAGAAACCAGGCTCTGTTTATAGCAGTCTTTTATCCAGCAATACAAGCTCAACTTCTGAGGCTTTTAGAAATGCAAGCATCGTCTTTCGTCTGCAATCCTGTTTGCAAAGTCAGAGGCACCTGGATAATCTTGCTGCAGTTGCAGAGCAGTGATGGGGAATCTGTGTCCTTCCAAGATGCTGTTGGACTCTCAACTTCTCCAGCAAGCTTATCCAATTGTCAGAAACAATGGCATGAGCCTTCCCTAAAAAAAAACCCTAAGTTGAACAAAAGTTGGGGTTCGGGGCTGATGTAAGGTCAGGCTGATGTTTTAAAAGCCTCTATGGAGGGCTGTGCATTCTGCATATTACTAGGAGCATTCCTTCATGCAAAGGAAGAGACATAGGTGCACAGAGGCTGAGTTGTAAGTGTGTATAATCGAAGCAATGTCTACATGGCAGTTAAGGCAGTTGCCTTAACTTATCCCTTCCATGCTTTTGGCACATAAGTAAATATGTGAGGTTTAAACCCTTAAACCAAAGTGTTTTGGTCCTTAAGTTTTACATTCTATAGCATAGTGTTTAACATGCTTCACAGTAGCAATCTAGTTCTTTACAACTGGCCTGCAAAGGTAGGTCATTAACACACCCATTGTATTGGCGAGGATGTTAAGGCTGACACCTCCCACCCAAAGGGAGGGTTGCTGCAATGTGTTACGCATGAGGCTTGGGTGGCGCTGTGGTCTAAACCACTGAGCTTCTTGTGCTTGTGAATCAGAAGGTCGGTGCGATGGGGTGAGCTCCCGTTGCTCTGTCCCAGCTCTTGCCAACGTAGCAGTTCAAAAGCACACCAGTGCACGTAGATAAATAGGTACCGCTGCGGCAGGAAGGTAAATGGCGTTTCCATACACTCTGGTTTCCGTCATGGTGTCCCGTTACACCAGAAGCGGTTTAGTCCTGCTGGCCACATGACCCAGAAAGCTGTCTGTAGACAAACGTCGGCTCCCTCGGCCTGAAAGCGAGATGAGTGCCACAATCCATAGTCTCCTTTGACTGGACTTAACTGTCCAGGGGACCTTTACCTTTACCTTACACATGAGGCTTCCTTTGAAGGTGACCCAGAAGTTTCAGCAACTGCAGAACGTGTTTGCCAGGGTTTTTAACTGGGGGCTTGGTCATATTACACCAGTCTTAAAAGAAATGCACTGGCTGCCTATTCAAGGTGCTTGGTAAAGATAAAGGGACCCCTGACTGTTAAGTCCAGTTGCGGGGTTGCAGTGTTCATCTCGCTTTACTGGCTGAGGGAGCCGGTGTTTGTCCACAGACAGCTTCCAAGTCATGTGGCCAGCATGACTAAGCTGCTTCTGGCAAACCAGAGCAGCGCACAGAAATGCCGTTTACCTTCCCGCCGGAGCGGTACCTATTTATCTACTTGCACTTTGACATGCTTTCGAACTGCTAGGTTGGCAGGAGCAGGGACTGAGCAACAGGAGCTCACCCCATCGCAGGGATTCGAACCACCAGCCTTCTGATCAGCAAGCCCTAGGCTCTGTGGTTTAGACCACAGCTCCACCCGCGTCCCTTAAGGTGCTTGGTACTTAACCTTTAAAGGTGTAAAGAGCTTGGAACCCAAAGACCCGGAGCGCCTCTCCCTGTACCAGAATTGCTTCAGGGAGCAATCCAAGCTTATCACCACCAGCTCAGTGGGACTTCATTGAGCATCAGAGCCACCACCACATCTGCAGCCATGCTGCACATGGCAGAAGGCTTGGGGCAGAGGCACATCGCTGGGTGAGCCTAGTGTTGGCATAAAAACCAGACCTCGGTTGGCCCTGATGTTGTCACATCACATGATGACAGTAGGACAAGCTCAGCATCCAATGGATCCTTTTCACAATGGGGTTTCCGCTAGCTGCAGCTGGCAGGGACGCACTCCTGCCCACCTGTGGAAGAGGGAGCATACTCCATCACTCTGCTGGCAGGTGGTCCTTACACGGCCACCTAATCCAGGCCTCTCAAAGCAGGGTTGGATTTTTCTCATAGCATGGCTCTGGGTCCTCCTCCTCTCTCCTATGGAGCACCTTGTTGCAACAGCTTTAATAAAGATCAGGCTTACTAGCTGCTTTGCTTCTCAATATTCTCTGGTTGGCCTCTGTTATTTTCTCCTCCTGATAGAGAACCCACAAAAGGACTCTGTATGCGCTCTTGGGTACCCCATAAGGGGAAAGCAGCAGTTTTATTACTTATATCACCTGCTATATATTTTCAGCTGCTGACTTCATGGTACAGTGGTACTTCCAGTTGCGAACGGGATCCGGTCCGGAGGTCCGGCCACATTCCGAGGAATTCGCAAACAGAGGACTGCTTCTGCGCATGCGTGCGGCACGGTTTAGTGCTTCTGCACATGTGCACGGCACATAGAGCACTTCTGCATATGCGTGGAAGCCCGGAAAAATACTTCCGTGTTTGCCGCGTTTGCATCCCGAAGTTTACATATCCAGAGGGATACGTAAGCAGAGGTATGACTGTATTGCTAATGTTGTGGTTTTATTGCGCATTTCATCCTTTTATGACGTAAATCAGGTGTGAGGAACCTTTGACCTTCCAGATGCTTACTGAACTACAACTCCAGTCACCCCTGGTTGTTGGCCATGCTTGCTGGGGCTGATACAAATAAACCTCTAATTATATCTGTCGCTCACTGTCTTGGAATGTGCTGTAAACATTACAGATAATGTGTGATGAATAATAATTGTGGGTCCACAGGTTTTGAGCCCGTGTCTTCATGGCCTTTATACTCATGAAAAAAAGTTCCCCAAAATAATGGATAGAATTTGCCTTCATGCCTCTCCCCTTTTGTTCTTTTGTTCCAGGTCTGGAATTTGCATATTCTGCTGCTCCCAAATCTATGCAGAGTGCTATTATGGGTCTATTTTTCTTTTTTTCCGGAATTGGGTCTTTTGTTGGATCAGGGCTTCTGGCTTTGGTGTCTATTACAGCGATTGGCTGGATGAGTAATCACACAGATTTGGGTAAGTTATTTATGTGTGTGTTTATTTATTTATTTATTTATTTATTTATTTTTGTTCCAGCATGTTAGAGGAAAAAGAAAGCAGAGTGCTTATTGCTAAAGCTGTTAATTTTAAAAACTTTCCTATCTTAGGCACGGCTGTTTTTTCTAAGCTGCAATTTTCACTGGCAACCTTCGCCAGAGGAGGCATTTTAAAAGCTGAGCAATGATTACACAGAAATTCCAAAACGACCCTGTAATAATTCTACCCCCCACCCCCGTATAACAATGATGGTTCGTTCGTTACTATCTTTAGAATGCTGTTAGAGGCTGTTCTGGAGAAATTGTTCGCTGAGCAAAGCAGTTGACACTGGGGTTCTCCTTTATTTTGGTGCCCTCTGAGCAAACTAGCTGGTTATAGACCAACCAAGGGATTGTAACTACTATCTTCTGGTTGCGGATCCCTCCTTCCTTCCTGGGGAAGGGTGACTGAGAGGGTTGTGGGGGAATAGCTTCAGATATTGCCAGATGAGACGGACTATCTGAATCCATGCTAGCCTGGGCTCAGGCCTGGTTGGAGGCCAAATCAGCCTCTGTCATTCTGATGGATGAACTTTATTATTATTATTGCTATTATTAATTTTATTTATTTATTTATTTATACATACATACATACCTCACCCAAATGGCCAGGTTTCCCCAGCCACTCTGGGCAGCTCCCAACAGAATATTAAAAACACAACCATTCCCAGACATCAAACATTAAAAGCTTCCCTAAACAGAGCTGCCTTCAGATGTCTTCTAAAAGTCAGATAGTTGTTTATTTCCTTGACATCTGATGGGAGGGCATTCCACAGGGCGGGCGCCACTACCAAGAAGGCCCTCTGCCTGGTTCCTTGTAACCTCACTTCTCGCAGTGAGGGAACTGCCAGAAGGACCTTGGCACTGGACCTCAGTGTCCAGGCAGAACGATGGGGGTGGAGATGCTCCTTCAGGTATACTGAGCCGAGGTCGTTTAGGTCTTTAAAGGTCAGCACCAATACTTTGATTTGTGCTCCAAAACGTACTGGGAGCTAATGTAGGTCTTTCAGGACCGGTGTGGTATGATCTCGGGGGCCGTCACCAGTCTAGCTGCCGCATTCTGGATTAGTTACAGTTTCCGGGTCACCTTCAAAGGTAGCCCCACGTAGAGCACATTGCAGTAGTCCCAAGTAGTCCAATATGGAAGGACAGGAGGAGTGCCCTGCTGCCGCTGCTGCTCAATCTCTCAGTGGCCTTCAGAACCATTGGCTATAATATCCTTCTGGACTGACCCTGCTGGATGGGTCCCAGTAGCACTGAGCTACGGTGGCTCTGTTCCTACCTGCAGGGTTGTGAACAAAGACCAGCAGGAGAGTCTTGTCTGGCCTCCTGCTGTTTATGTCACAGGACACCATGCGCCTAAAAGTATGCAATGAAGGTGCTGTTGCGATGCTTCCAAGGGAACGGCTATCCCAGAAGCCAGAACAGTGAGAGGGATCGCTGCGCAGTGCTTCCTCTCGCTGTTCTAGCTTCTGGCGTAGCCGCGCACAGCCTCTTCAGGGCAGCGGGGAGCCTTCATGCCGCTGCCCTGAAGAGGCTGCACAGCTATCCCAGAAGCCAGAAGAGCAAGAGGGATCGGTGTGCCTTATGGTCGGGTGCATCTTATAGAGTGAAAAATGCGGTATTCAAAATCCAACCCAAACTGTCTAGCTTAATGAATTCAACAAAATGGGTGAACGTGATCCATTGATGCCAGCTTTTCAAAATCTGATAGTCACTGGCATCTCCAGTACCCTTCCGCTGCCCCCTTGCCTCTTAGCACCCCCCAGGTAATCCCACCAACCCCCAGTAATCCCACCACCATCCACTTTGAGGACCGCTGTGTTGCGACATTGGTGGAGCTGCTCTGAGCTATAGAGAAGGTTTGATGGAGAAGGGGGGAAAGCCTCATAGAGGGCTCCGAGCCAGGAGGCCTAACCCAGGCAGAATCATTTCCCCCGGCCGATTGATCCAATTTCCTGCACACGTCCCAGCAGCGCAGTGTTAACTGTGTTGGCTCAAATCACTGTGTTTCTTAAGCTCCCCCTCACCACTTAATTTACCCACAAACACTCAAGTGCCAACCCAGCCCCCGTGAAACAATTAAATTATTTCTGGAGTTTAAAAAATGGAGATTTTCATGGCGTTAACATCCTGACCTGTAAAAGGGAAATTGCTACTTTTAAAAGACTCGTCCTCTTCGGATGAACTGCATTGTTGTTTTTTCATGTCAAGTGCAAAGCCCCTTTGGGCTCTTCCTAGAGCTTGCAATTATAAATCCATTTAATTGAATCTTACGTTTTACGTAATTAAAGTAATTTCAACTTGACATGTATGCACAAACAAGGATTGATGAGTACAGATTTTTTTCTGACGCCCCACCACCCTGGTCCCTGCCTAGTTCTAAGTAATAACTATAATGAACCAGTTGGGTAGTCCTCCTGAGGTCTATTGGACTCTGTCCATGTTGAGCCGTGTGTGGACATGCAACATTAGCAAACAAAGTTTCCTTAAGAGAAGCGTAATTTTCAGCCAATGAGCTTTCCTAATTTAGGAAACTAAACCCTAGTTTTGAAGGAAAGCTGAGTGCAAGCCCTGTGCGGGTGAACTGAAGTGTCTTAATTGAAAAGCAAGATTTCAGGAAAGTTTTCACATGGTTCCAAGAAAAGGAAACTGCTAGACTGTTCCAGTATGATTAAAAAACACAGTTTCCTATTGAGGGACAGCTTCTGCAGAAAGAAAATACTTTAGCCCATGGGCTGCTCTCTAGAAACTCAAGCAGCTCCCAAGAATGCAGGCAACCCGCGTCATCCGCAGGGGTTCGGGTCCAAGGATTATGCGCATGTACGAAAATCATGTAGAGCTAAAATTGCTTTTTCCTTGGCTGGCAAGGGGCGAGGGGAGCCCTGCAGGGAGGCCTCCTCATGTCTCCATGGCTTCCCTTTCTCCATGTGAGTGACTGAAGACTGCATCCATCTACCCTGCATAGGTGGAAATGGGGAGCGTGCCTAGTCTGCATTGGGGGGTGGGGAGAGCCGCCCCACAGCTAGCCATCTCACTTTCTATAAGGTGGCCAAGGAGGGGAAGGGCCAGAGGTATGGGGAAGCTTTAGGCCCCTAGTGGACCTGGAGCATAGAGCCTTGTGAGATCATTGTGGGTTCAAAATCTTGCATCATCTCCACTCCCAGAGCTGTTAGCCTTGCAGGCTTGCCAGGCAGGACTTGCCTGGTCAGGTGTAGTTTTTGGACCGACGGAAAGGAGGAGGAGTGAAGCAAGCAGAGAAGGCAGAGAGAGATGCAGGCAGAAGAAAAAGGCTGGGATAGAGCGGCAGCGGAGCGCATATGCTTGGAATCGTGGGTGTTAAATGCACATAAGACAGAGGTCGGCAACCTAAGGTCCGCAGGCCAGTTCCAGCCCGAATGGGTTCTGGATCCAGCTCCTGGACGGTCTAGAAATCTCTGGGTGGTTCTGATTCATATAGTTTGGGCTGCACCGTTTTTTCTTTGGAAATCACTTCTGCGCAGGTGTGATTTTCGGTGTCTGGGCATGCGCAGAAGCGATTTCCAGCGCTGCACCAGTCCGGCCCGCTGATGATCTCCACAGGAGTGATCCGGCCCATGCCCGGTAAGCCTTGCCGACCCCTGACATGAGCTGTGATTTGCCCGCAGGAAAACCAGCCAACCTCACTGTAAAGCTAGCATTAGTGTTTCTCTTTTGGCAAAATGTTTCTGTGTTCCAGCTACATGGAATGGCATTACTTCGTGTAATGGCATGAACTTACCTTGTCTCTCTCTTTCTCTCTTTTCCCCCTAGGTAACATTAATGGGTGCCATTTAAACTACTACTTTTTTCTGCTGGTTGCTATTCAAGGAGCAACCCTTCTCCTTTTCCTTATTGTGTCTGTCAGATACGACCGCCAAAAATCCCGAACTAACGGACCTCCCGCCAGTGTGCGGACCTGACATCTGCAAGGAAAGAGCAGCTTTTATGACCGACGTTTGACATCAGATGAATCATCCATCTCAGAGGTCTTAAATGATAATACAGTGGCCGTTGGTCGCCAGGAAACATTTTCTTTAAACTTGCATGTTAACATTGCATTCTTGCCTCAGCCCTCTTTCTTCCTCCCCCTGTAAAAGTAGGTAAGTGCCTTATGTTAGCAAGATGGCCTTGTCTTGCCCAGTGCCCAGAGACATGGCGCAAGCTCAATTTTTCAAGTGTGTTACCCTTGGGCACGGAAGATGCACAGAAGATGCAGCGAACTTATTCGAAGCTGTTTCCTTCAGTCTGTTGAAGCTGGGGACGATTAGCCTTTGGATACAGAAGCGATGAATGACTGCCTACTAAGGAGACGTTTAATTTCTTTGAAGAATGAGTTTGAAGGAAATGAGCAAAAGAAGGTTGCTTGCCATTTCCCCTTGCTTATCCATTTCCCCAGAAATAATGTTCTCCTTTCTTAAAACGGAAGTGTCGGTGTGGATGGGGGTGAGAGGTCTCTGTTGGTGTTGGTTATATGGGAATGAAGTGGTGTGGAATTTTTTTATTCCTGTGTTGTCCAAAAAGGGAAGCAACTTCAACCTACGTGGTATTTTCCACGGCAAAAGTTATGAAACTACTGTAATGAACAGGCCTCGCTGTGCAACGTGGTGGTCCTTCTGTTGCTGTCTCATTTCTATCCGTTAAATCATTTCGTAGCAGGAAACTGAGCTGGTATCAGAGTCTTTCCTTTTTCTTCCTTTCTTTTCTGTTGCCTCATGCCTTGAGAATTTATCCTTTCTTAGGTAGGAGTTGAAATGTACTCAAGCGTTTGGGATATATTGTGTGCTGTGAATAAGCAAATCTGTTGCTGTCCCCTCATTTTTAGGTCACTTTCCCATTTAAAAGCTGATGGCGTGGATGGGAGTAGAAACTATAAGTATTTGAAAGTGTAATTTGAGCTAGGTTGGATGGACATTCTGAAGGGCACAGCCAATTTGGAGTAGAGGCCCAAGATGGATGGAAGTTCTTTGTGGTGGGACCTTGGCAATCTGTGTGCCAAAACAAGGCCCAAGAATCTACTTTGACTGCTAGCCAAACTGGTTCTCCATTAAAACCCCAACTTGTGGAGGACAAGGCTCTTGTATATAAATCAGGAAGAGGGAACATTTGACCCTCCTGAAGTTGGACCCCCAGCTCCCATCAGCTTCAGCCAGCTTGAAGAGTGGTCAGGGATGATAGGAGATGTAGCCCCAAACATTCTGAAGGGCCGCAGGTTCTCCACCCCTGACATAAATCTGCCTTGAGCTTCTCAGCAGAGGGGTGTGCCATAGAAACTATTGGGTTCCCTCAGTCATTTTCCTAGCCTTCTTAATTAACCTAATGAAAGCAAGAGCCTTTATTTCATTTCGCATGTACCTCGCTCAAATGTTCTCTATTTCTCACAGGGCCTAATTTTCAACCACATAAAAAACAATATTTTGCACAGAAATTGCGGAGTTCTGGCAAATGGGAGTCAACTTCACCTAATAACAAATGGTTTTCCAACTTTTTTATTTTTGGTGAGGAGGTGATTCATTTTTAAGAGTATTCAAACATTGGAATGGAAAAGGCGCCTTTGGTTTTCTATAATTCAAGTACCTTCATTTGGAAATGTTTACAAAAGCCCATGTGCGGGGAACCTGTGTTCTAGGGTGAATAAAAAAGTATGCTGCAGGTATTCTGTCCTCTGTAGTTTTTGATGCTCCCCCTTCTGCTGTTGAACACCAAGAAAGCTCATTGTGGCTTTACAAGTTTGCTGAGATCCATAAAGACAAAAGAAGATGATCTGCTGGACCAGACCGAAAGGGAAATCTTGCTGGACTTGCTCAGAACTGCCTGGCATGATACCCAAGAAAAACGAGGCCTAAAGCAAGAATAATCCAGGTTCTATATCAGGCTTCCCCAACCTCGGCCCTCCAGATGTTTTGAGACTACAGTTCCCATCATCCCTGACCACTGGTCCTGCTAGCTAGGGATCATGGGAGTTGTAGGCCAAAAACATCTGGAGGGCTGAGGTTGAGGAAGCCTGTTTTATATGTCAACACTCTATAATTCCTGTATAGGGATGGGGAACTTTTTTCAACCTGAGGGTCATGTTTCCTTTTGGGAAGATTTCCAAGGGCCATACGGCAGTGGCAGGTGAGGCCAGAGCCAACAAACATAGATTTTACAGGGAGGCCAGGATGAAGCACAAGTCCTGGGGACAAAAACCCTCATGTAAAATGGGTGCTGGGGAACATGACTGCTATTAGAGGTGTGTGATTGGATAAATTTCTCCCTGTATTCCCACAGCAGAGGTTGTAATCCCCATCACTAATCCCAGGTCCCTGTCTCTAATCCCAGGTTCCTATTTCTAATCCTAAATCTCTTCTCTCTAATCCTAGATCCCTCTCTCTAATCCCCAAATGCCTATCTCTAATCCCCAAGCCCTAGCTCCAATCCTAAATTCCTAGTTCTGCTCCCAGATTCCTAGCTGTAATGCACATCACCAATCCCAGGCCTTTAGCTCTAATCCCAGGTTCCTGGTTCTAATCATAAATCTCCGTCTCTAACCACAGGCCCTTGTCCAACCTACAGATGATCCCTGCCTGCACTCTCTCAGATAGCCCCTATCTGACTGCTAACGTCATCAGTATCCAAATTAAATTTCCCCTCCGCTCTTCTGATGGGCTCACCAGCTCCCCCTGAAGAAAAGAGTATATTGCCACTCTGGAGGTCCTCTGGGAGTTGGGAGGCGGCGTATAAACAAAGAGCAAAGCTTTAATACCTGCAGCACACTCCTCGACATGAACATTTTAGTTCCTCGTTTTTGTCGCCAGGGTCAAAGCTTGTCTGAATACCCCAGAGAGATGACGGTGGATACAATCAATTGCATAATTTCACTCTTTTTTAATATGGATTGACTTGGCAGAGGCCCAGTCTCTAGTAATTATGGCCATTTATGAAGATTAATTTGGCACTTATCAAAAGGAGACAGTCCCTTTCATTCAAAGGTTTACGAGGTTGCTTTCCACCAGTGTGTGTGTGTGTTTGTGTGTGTGTTTTCCATTTCCCATTCCTCTTCTAGAGAAGACTAATCAATTAAGTTTATGGCTAATTAAAGAAATACCTTGCCATGCATCATTTAAGAGTTATGGTTGATTTGGCTTTTTTTCAGATTGATTTAATGTAGCAGAAACATCTCTCACATTAAAGGATGTTTTGTGAGATGCTAACCAGGGCAGGGGTTTGTAAAGTAATAATTTAAGCTGCAGTCTTAGAAGTAAGTCTATACCAAAAAAAAAAAAAAGGAGGGGAAAATCTTTTTATTTATTGCCATTTATAGACTGCCTTTCTGCCAAGGCAGTTTACCATTTTAAAATATTGACACCGACAAACAGCACAAAATATTCTCTGGCCTATTTACAGAGCTGATGGAACAGGCTTCTTGGACTGGGAAGGGCTGGTGCTCAGTTCTAGAACATCTGCTTTGTATGCAGAAGGTCCGGTTCAGTTCCTGTCATCTCCACATAGGAATTTCCCCTGCCTGGAATTTGGGAGAGGGGCTGCCAGTCAGTGTGAGTGAGCAGCAGTGAGCTAGGTGGACCAGTGGTTTTGCTCCTGCTCCACAGGTTAAGACCTAAACCACTGGATTCAAGTTACAAGGAAGGAAATTCTGAATACTAAGAATATCATATAGTAAAAGGCCAGAGGCATTCCTTTTTGGAATTTTAAATGATGATATTCCAAAAGACAAAACAAATTTTTTCTTATACGCGATGTCTGCAGCAAGAATCCTGGTGGCTAAGTATTGGAAAGGGAATCAGTTACCCACTAGGGGAGAGTGGTTATGTAAGCTTTCAGAATATTTAGAATTAGCCAAATTGACAGACATAAGAAGACCAAAATCAAAAAGTGAAGTAAAAAAAGAATGGGAGTGTCTAAATGAATACCTCAAAAGCCAAGGTTCGAGGACAGAAATCTGGCTGAGTCTGGAATAACCTTGTGAAGTGAAAGGATAAGAAAGAGGGATTTATATCTAGATGCTAGGCTAGAGATGATCAGGAAAACAGGAAGACACAATGAGAGATAAAGAAGGTGCTGTGAGATTGGTGGAAGTCAATGTTTTTCTTTTTAGTGTTTAGTGTTTCTTTTTAGTATTATTAACTTCTAAGATATGGATTAGTTTTTTTTTGTTTTTTGGATGTGGGTTTTTGTGTTTTGTGTATTTTTTTCGATATTTTTCGTGTTGTGTGGAAAATACTAATAAAATTTATAATAAAAAAGTTAGAAAAAAGGGGGGGAGAAAGGAGATTCTGAGTCAACATCAGGAAGAACTTTCTGACAGTAAGAGCTGCTTGACTATGGAGCAGTCTCCTTAGGGAGGTGGTGGACTCTTCTTCCTTGGAGGTTTTTAATCAGAGGTTGGATGGCCATCTGTCATGGATGCTTTAGCTAAGATTCCTGAATTGCAGGGGCTTGGACCAAATGATCTCGGGATCCTTTCCAACTCCACAATACTATGATTCTATGAAACGCAACAGGACAACAACAGCAGTTTATTTGTTGACCAAAAAATTTACCAAATTATTATTATCAATTCTTTGCAATAGATGACAAATAAATCACATACATTATTTCTTTATTAGGTGACAAACTGAATAAATTAATAATTTTACATTACGTGACGATGAATTACAGTGGATGCTCGGGTTGCGAACGTGATCCGTGCAGAATGCACGTTCGCAACCCACAGTGCTGCATCTGCGCACGCACGGGTTGTGATTCGGCGCTTCTGCACATGCGCAAAGCGCGATTTAGTATTTTTGTGCATGCGCAAGCGCCAAAACCCAGAACTAACCCGTTGCTGTACTTCCGGGTTTCGGCACATCCGTAACCCGAAAACGCGCAACCTGAATCCTCTGTAACCCGAGGTATGACTCTGTTAGGTGACAAATACATTGCATATATTATTAATTTATTGGGTGACAATAATTTGAACAAATTAATAATTTTGTATTAGGTAACATAGATTGCTGCATTATTATTAATCAGCATTCCATGACCACCAAGCATGCTTAATCTTCATTCAGATGTTTGTACATTTGCCTGTTTGTTTTGAGAACTTGCAAGTTGTTTTTCCGCTCTGTGTTTTTTTTTTTGTGCGTGTGTGTGTGTGCATGCACACTTTTGCAAAGCTCAGTACTCCCACAAGCCTGCCAATCCTTTCCATTTGACCACGAATGGTTCCGTGTTGGCTACGTAAGGAGCCACCTTCAGCGAATGAGTTCTGTATTGGCATCTACGATGGCAAAAACTCCTTTGATTGCAGGGTGGGAATAGGTTTCCACTTTTAATCTGGAAGAATGATGCCCTGGGTACCTGTTTGCCGTGCTATGCCTGCTGCTCCTGAGTTTAGGACCCACCCGCAACGGAGTGGCAGTGACCATTTCAAAGCGAGGTCGCCCCAGCTAGCTGTGAAATCAATTCACAGCCAACCAAGGCCCCATCTGCAAGGAGTCGAAATCCATTTGCAGATGGAGATATTATTAATCAGTGAAAACTGCCCCCCCCAACCTTGCCAACATCATCCTTGAGACTACTAGGCAAGATATACTGGTACCTGAAATTGCTTAGCTCGGTGGAAAGATAATTTCATTTGGACAGTGTATATGTCTGGGTGGTTGGCAGTGTCCCTGTAGTGAGAATTATAAACCGGCAAAGACAATCAGATGTTGGTCAACGTGAGTCTCAGACAGCACAGTAATTCCTTGATTCTTTACGCCGGTGCTTTGCATGGACTTCCCTAGCCTGGTCTTTCCAGATGTTGGGTGCCAGATCTACAGTGCCAGATCTACAGATGTTGCTGAAAGGGGGAATGGTCTGCATGGGGGGGGGCTAGATGGAAACTAATGATGATGATAATTTTATACCCGCCCTCCCCGGCCAGAGCTGGGCTCAGGGTGGCTAACACCAACAAAATCACAGTAAAAACATAATAGGAGAAGGGATGGGGGGGGGGACCCAATTTAAAATACAGGTTAAAATGCAATTTAAAATTCAACCTCATTTTAAAAATAGCCGATAGAACAAGACCATAAGGGGAGGGAAACATAAGGGTCAGACTGAGTCCAAACCAAAGACTAGGTGGAACAGCTCTGTCTTGCAGGCCCTGCAGAAAGATGTCAAGTCCTGCAGGGCCCTAGTCTCTTGTGACAGAGCGTTCCACCAAGTCGGGGCCAGTACTGAGAAGGCCCTGGCCCTAGTTGAGACCAATCTAAGCACCTTGCGACCTGGGACCTCCAAAATTTCATTTGTGGACCTTAAGGTCCTTTGCGGGGCATACTAGGAGAGGCAGTCCTATAGGTACATGGGTCCTAGGCTGCATAGGGCTTTAAAGGTCAAAACCAGCACCTTAAACCTGACCCCGTACTCCACCGGGAGCCAGAGCAGTATAGACTTCTTTTCCTTGGTGACAGCTGCAGGGGGTCATGAGAAAGAGAAAGTCCTTCTCCTCTTGGTGTCCCATCGACTTTTGCATCTTAGTGGTGGCAGGAGTGGGATCACTTCCACCACTGTAGAAAACCTGAATTGACATTTGTTCCAATTCAGCTTTAAAGAGGCAAAGATATACTGCTTCAGGACTGTCAGTATTTGATAGCTTGATGGCGTAGAATTATGCGATCATGAAATTATACAGCCCAACCTTTGGAATCTCAGCCAGACACGTGTGTTGACTTCATCAGATTTCCCGTACTGATATTTAAATGTAATCTCCAATCGTTTTTTTTTTTTTTAAATGGAGGATACCAATTGATAACCTGTGGCTTGAATTACTGCACTGAGACGCATTGAAGGGAAGAAAGAGCAAAATGATAGCTTTGGGGAAGAATCCAGGGAAATAAGCTTCATTTGCCCAACAGAACTTCTGATTTTTTTGACATGATAGGCCATGATAAACTGGAAGGTTGGTGTACGCTGGGCGTGAGCCGCCCAGGGGCTGTGCTTAGGTAACTTCATGGACTCAGGATACACAAAATTGCACATGCCTCACACAGATATAGAATCATAGAATCATAGAATCCTAGAGTTGGAAGAGACCACAAGGGCCATCGAGTCCAACCCCCTGCCAAGCAGGAAACACCATCAGAGCACTCCTGACATATGGTTGTCAAGCCTCTGCTTAAAGACCTCCAAAGTAGGAGACTCCACCACACTCCTTGGCAGCAAATTCCACTGTCAAACAGCTCTTACTGTCCGGAAGTTCTTCCTAATGTTTAGGTGGAATCTTCTTTCTTGTAGTTTGGATCCATTGCTCCGTGTCCGCTTCTCTGGAGCAGCAGAAAACAACCTTTCTCCCTCCTCTATGTGACATCCTTTTATATATTTGAGCATGGCTATCATATCACCCCTTAACCTCCTCTTCTCCAGGCTAAACATGCCCAGCTCCCTTAGCCGTTCCTCATAAGGCATCGTTTCCAGGCCTTTGACCATTTTGGTTGCCCTTCTCTGGACACGTTCATATAGATGGCTGTTGCCTGGCGAGCCCCCCCCCCCCGGGAAATAAAGACACAAGACACCAGAATTTAAGGTTAATGGGTCAAATTAGGCCACAACTTTGTTGATTACAGGAATTGAGGGGTATTGGCTTAGGCATTGGTCCTATCAGCTAACCGGCTTCAGCCCGCTTGGATGAAGCCCGCAAGGGTTAACCACCAGTAGGGGGTGTCCTGCTGATGCACGTCAACTAGGAGCTCCCCGGAGTCACCGATCGGGGGCGTGCCGTAGGCCCACACCTCCATAGGCTTAGGACGAGGCCACGCCCCCCGGAATCCTTTACCGGACTACCCTTTGATTTGGGGGAAAGGTGATGGCGCTTCCTCCCTCCCCCCTTTTAATCTGTATAACAATACCCCTACCAATGCCTAAACGTCACTTGAGCCATGGAAGAGTGTCCCTTTGGAGATGAAGTCAAACTGTTGGAAGGTTACATTACCTGTTGCAGCTGTAGAGACCAATGCAGGAGAGACATGTTTTGTTGCAGCTGGGGCAGAGGAAGGCATCCAGTTGTGTTGCTGCAAGTGCACCAAGCCGTTTCTTCTCTCTCTGCTTCTCTCTGTGGTCATTCCTCCCCTGATCGCTGCTAAGGTTGATCAGACTGAGGTTGAATCCCAACAAGACAGAAGTACTGTTTCTGGGGGATGGGGCAGGCAGGTGTGGAGGACTCCCTGGTCCTGAATGGGATAACTGTGCCTCTGGAGGACCAGGTGCACAGCTGGGAGTCATTTTGGACTCACAGCTGTCCATGAAGGCACAGGTCAATTCTGTGTCCAGGGCAGCTGCCTACCAGCTCCATCTGGTACACAGGCTGAGACCCTACCTGCCGGCAGACTGTCTCGCCAGAGTGGTGCATGATAGATATCTCCCGCTTGGACTACTGCAATGAGCTCTACATGGGGAAACCTTTGAAGGTGACCCGGAAACTACAACTAATCCAGAATGCGGCAGCTAGACTGGTGGCTGGGAGCAGCTGCCGAGACCACATAAAACCAGTCTTGAAAGACCTACACTGGCTCCCAGTACATTTCCAAGCACAATTCAAAGTGTTGGTGCTGACCTTTAAAGTCCTAAACAGCCTCGGTCCAGTATACCTGAAGGAGCGTCTCCACCCCCATCATTCTTCCCCGACACTGAGGTCCAGCGCCGAGGGCCTTCTGGCGGTTCCCTTGCTGCGAGAAGCTAAGTTACAGGCAACCAGGCAGAGGGCCTTCTCGGTAGTGGCACCTGCACTGTGGAATGCCCTCTCATCAGATGTCAAAGAAATAAACAACTATTGGACTTTGAGAAGACATCTGAAGGCAGCCCTGTTTAGGGAAGCTTTTAATATTTGGTGAATCATTGTATTTTAATATTCTGCTGGAAGCCGCCAGAGTGGCTGGGGAGGCCCAGTCAGATGGGCGAGGTATAAATAAATAAATAAATAAATAAATAATAATAATTACTATTACTATTACTATTACTATTACTGTTACTGTTACTGTTACTAATAATAATTCTGTTTCTCTCGCTAAGGTTTCTATTTCCACCCAAGATGCTCACCCAACAATGGGTGAAAATTCATATACACTCTCTGGCTATATGATGGCTGTGGGTGGATTTGAACCCTGGTCTCTCCCAAGTGGCAATCCAGCGCTCTAACGTCTACACCACGTTGGCTGTCAGTGCTCTCAGATAAAATTAGAGCTGCATTTTGGGAGGTTGGCTGTGCAGGAAAAGCAAAAGGCACTGGCCAAAGGTGGGACTGGCAGGGCAGGTGGCAAGGAGGCCAACAGTAGGTGGCGCCAGATCCAATGACAGGGATGCCCAACTACCATATTTTTCCATGTAATGGATGAGGTTTTGACTCAAAAACCATGTCAAAAAACTGGGGTCATCCAATACACGGATAGTGGCAGGGGGGGGGCAGAAGCGGCTTCCCCCGATGCCTCAGTGAGTGAGGAGTGATCTGGGGGCGCTGGCTGGTGGGAGCGCAACTTCACCTGATGCTGCTGTGCGCAGGAAGCACTTCCTGGATCATTTCCTGTGCGCAGCGGTATCGGGGGAAGTTGCCCCCTGACCAACTGGCTGCCGCCGCTGTGTGCAGGAAATTATCTAGGGAGTGTTTCAGCTGCATGGGGGGAGGGGCACAACATCTTTGTGTCATCTCCCCTCATTTTCTTAAAATTGAGTCCCTCAAAATAGGGTGAGGTCTTATACATGGGGGTGTTGCAGGAATTTATGTATAGGTTGGGGGGGTTGCCCCTCCAGCAGATATCATGCACATACAGCCCACTACCAAAACCAGCACAATTGCTTTTGTGACTCTTGTGATTTGTCCCCACAAAACATTTCATCACAGTTTCTTCCTATCTATTCAAAGGGCCTTAATACCAAATGTAACAATTCACCGATAAATGTATATACGTACTGGCTCACAGGGAAAACTTCAGAAATTCATATAGACATGTGAGCTCAGCTACTCAGCAGCCCCTCTGCCTGAGTGATAATCCCTGGCATCCTGATACCTGAGTGCTAGACAGGTAGCCATTCCAGAAAAAACAAACCCAGATGAAGACAAAAGGGTGTGATTAACTTCACTGGGAGACAGGGAAATGTAAATATCTATTTTGTTACACTTGATGGGTGTTTGGTGGAGGGCAGGGAGAACCATGGGGCAGGGTCCAGGATGCTTAGATTACTGCCACCAGACCTCCCCTTTCATGATGTAACCATGATGTATGAGTGATGTAGTTTGGGGGGATGTAACATGGGGATTAGCAGCTAATAAAAGTTTGGGTTCTCTTTTGTTCAGAGCTTCCATCTTGTTTCACCTTGTGGCAGGTGGGAGTCTTCAACAGTCTTCAATAAAGACCAAGCCTACTGGCTGCTGTTTTGCTCTGGTATTCCTGGGTGGTGTCCTTGTTTTTTGTCCAAGGGAGCCCTCAGATTTCTCTGTTAACAGGGGCATCTTATAGATGGGAAAATACGGTAATTCTAGTCCTGCCTTTCTCCTCTCTTCCTGCTCAGTTCTACAAGGGCAACAATGAGATTTGGGAGGAGGCAATTGTCAGGCAGTGCCCCCCCCCACTGGACTGGATATGAGTAAGGTTGGTGGCCTAATGGACTGGCCTTCACTGCCTGACGCTGTTCCTTTCTTTGCCACTCTCTGGCATCTTCAGCTAATGTGAAAGACGCCTTCAATCCTTTTGCTAGCCACCCCAGAGACCTGATTAGCCTCTGCCGATTTACTCAGTGGGAAGAAGAAAAGGAAAGAAGCAAGGTGGGAAGGATATCTCCTCTCCGCGTGCAACAGGATTAAATTGAAGCAGGTGATTACCTGTGATTTGAGGCTTTTTGCTTCCATATCAAAGGCCCATCCGTCAGCAACACAAGGCAGGTGTTCTTCTCCTGGTAAAATGCATAGATCTGCACGATGAACAAGGTAATGGCAGAGCGCAGTTGCGGGGAAATTGAATAAAATCAGCCCAAGTCGGGAAGGAGGGAGAAAGGGCTGCCCTGCTGTCACTCTGGATCCCCGCTGCAGATTTCGCTTACGGAAGAGATTTCTGCACATTAGTGGAAAAATACACCTGAAACGAAGGAATCTTCAGATTATGTTTGGCAAGGGATTCATGGCGGTTGCTCAGGTTCACTGTAAGGTGGACGACTGCACATCCCCACCTCCCCAAAAAGAGTAAATGTTTCTACAAACGAGGGACACAGGAAGTTGCATTATACGGCCATATGGCCATTGGTCCATTGAGGTCAGTGTTGTCTTCACTGACTGACAGTGACTTTCAAGGGTTTCAGACATCCCTACCTAGAGATGCCAGGGACTGAGGCCTTCTGGGGCCTTCTGCGTCACTGAGCAATGGTGCTTTCCCCTTGTGCAAACTTTTCCCCCAAGGACAAAAGAGGGCACCAAATATGCAAGCCAACATATGCTAATCCATGTGTATAGATGCAAATATCTAATTTACATGGAAATGGAATCCAGGTGACCTGCCTGCCTGCTCAGTCATGATGGGCGAGTTCAAGGCCCATTGGTGCAAGTCTTCCCTTCTCCAGGTTCTTTGTCTGTGAAGCAGCCTTGAACTTGACAGTCCGTCGTGCAGAGGACTGTCCTTTACAAAGTAGGATGCATGACTATCCGAAGGGTGGGAATCAATGTCACGCTCTTCCAATCACGCAATCAGCACAGGCATTTCACGATTCTTGGCAGAACAATCTCCCATCTCTTCCCTCTGCACACTGTTCTGAAGGTTCTGTTGGGATTTTTGACTACGTGCCATTCTGTGCAGCTTCACAAGTATTGGCCAAAAGCCAAGGATGACTGAGCAGAGAGGAGTTATTCCGCCTAGACATTTGAGACCTTGGATACAGCTCCACCATTGGTTGAGGTCTCACACAGGCATGATGACTTATGACCTTACTGACTGGATAGTTTGTTGGTCAGTGTGGAGTCTGAGAGTCGTTTGGAGTATGTTAAGAAAGAGCTAGTTAAGATCCATTTTCTGTTCTTGTATATAGTAACTTGTGGAGTCTGCTGTAAATAATAAAGACATCTAAGTAACCAAGTTACTAGTAGCAGCATCTGGCTCCTGCTCATCCATCCTGCCCGCAACTGATTGCTTTCTGGAACTCTGCATATGCTCTGCTAAGGTCTGGCTAAGGTCCTGCAACAGGTCAAATTTGTGAAACACCAATAGGTTATGGGCAGCAGATCAGTTGCAGAGTGTTTCTGAAGTTTCTGAAGTTGTGGATGCCTGGGTCAACAGTCTCCCAGATTCCTAGCAAAGGAGTTGGCGAGGACTGGCCGGAGGTGATCAGTGGTAGCTGTGTCGTGTGTGTGTTGATGCCAGACGCTGACCCGGCAAGACCTGCGTATCCTGGATGACTGGACGTCTGGAATTGCTAAAGAGAGACACTAGCTGGAGTGTTTGGAAGCTGGATGTTGCGGATCGCTCTCTGGAGTTGTAAGCTGTGAGTAGCTGGTTCCTGTTTGTTGTGGAACACTGCTCGGATGAAATGGCTTATCCGATGACGTTGCCATTTGAACGGCTCAACAACCACAACTATTTGTTATGGTCTCAGCACCACAACTATTTGCTATGGTCTCAGCACATGCATGGGACGTGGGTGGCACTGTGAGTTAAACCACTGAGCCTAGGATTTGCCGATCAGAAGGTCGGCGGTTCAAATCCCCGCAACAGGGTGAGCTCCCGTTGCTCAGTCCCAGCTCCTGCCAGCCTAGCAGTTCGAAAGCACGTCAAGTGCAAGTAGATAAGTAGGTACCACTCCGGCAGGAAGGTAAACGGTATTTCCGTGCGCTGCTCTGGTTTGCCAGAAGCGGCTTAGTCATGCTGGCCACGTGACCTGGAAGCTGTATGCCGGCTCCCTCGGCCAGTAAAGCGAGATGGGTGCCGCAACCCCAGAGTTGGCCACAACTGGACCTAATGGTCAGGGGTCCCTTTACCTTTACAGCACATGCAGGCTACGCTGCAGAGAGAGTTTCTCTGGGAGTCGGTAGACAGACCGCCAATTTGGAGGGTTTGTGGCAGAAGGGAAGAGGAGAAACCCCCATTGCAGCAGTGGGAGTCCTTATTTGCAAGCAACCCAGTTGTAGAACATTTTCTCCCCTCTCCCCAGTCCTGCTTTCAAGCATAGGCTGCCCACAACCCTGGTCTGGCCCTGACAATTGGCCTGTTCTTAGACTATGTATATGTTACCTAGAATTTGGACTGTTGAGTTTTTCTCTCCCTAGTTTTAAGTGTCGTCTCTTGGGGAATGGTCCTCCTAGCCTCCAGATACACTGAAAAGTGCACACATCTTGCCTCCAACGTGGCTCAAAGCTTCCTCCCTCTCCATCTGACAGCATGCTCATTTTCTTCAAAACAATGAGGACCAGAAACATGGTCAAGAGATAAACCAATAAACCACTGTGGATCTCTGAAGAAAACCCTCACACAAAGTTGTGTAAATGTTCCTTACAGCCATGTTCCCCGTGAGACATGAGGACCAGAATCTTGCTTTGTAATAAAACCACAACTTTGGGGAGAGTTGAGATTGCGTTCCAGGTGGACAGTGATGCTCACTTTCCATTCTCATGTACCTTGGCTTGATTTGCTTTTCTCCCGCATTTCAGTCAACCATTCAGTTTGCTGTAACGAAATATATTTTAACAGGCCTGGCACTGTCCACTGAGGGACCAGCAATGGAAAATCCATTACTCTGTTGTAAAGTATTGGTGAAAAGTTAATAATTTTGAAAGTGCCCTGCCAGAATCATAACGACATCTAAATTCCAAGGCATAAAGTTTGATGATCTCCAGTATTGTTAAATTGCCCTGGATAATATAACGGAAAAGAAAAGCAGCAAAGCAAAATACTTGTAAATGAAAAAAATATGTGAGGAGAAGCAATAACTCAAAATTGCAGCGTGTGTGTGGCTACAGGAGTGCTCTTAATATTGGCAGAGCACTTGAAATATTTTTATACCGATTTCTGATGGAATGGAAATCAAATATCCTAATGTGTGGGGATTTTGTGAAGTGCAAAATGGATTGAATTGTTCGCCAGGTGTTATAGCAACAACTTTCAAAAAATTATATACACATATACATAAAGAAAGAGAGAGTGTTTAAGGGTCACTGTTGTTAACAATCCAATTACTTTTAAGCGCATGGTTTTAAAAGCATTTTCTTCCTCCCGATTTCTAGCTGTTGCGGGAGTTTGTTAACTATGTGAAAACCCCCTGAGAATGTGATGGTAAATGACTCTTTTGCAAGGTTAACCCACTTCCCCAAATTCATATGACAGGTGCTGTTTGTGGGATTTGGGTGTGTTGCAGGAACCCCTGAGCACAGAGGGCCATTGCCACCAATATATGCCATTAAATGTGCATGAACACATACACACAAAAAAAACACAAACACACAAACAAACGAACACAAACACAAACCCCTCTCCCTCTGCCTCCCTTCCCTGCCATCATTCCAGCTGGGATGGAAACCATGATTGTGAGTATAGTGAGGGGGCAGGGAGTGATTAACCCTTTCTCCCATATGACGGTCCCAATCAGGGGCGTAGGAAGGGGGGTGCAGGGGGCAGCCCACCCCAGGTGTCATCCCTGAGGGGGTGACAAAATGGCACACCATGGGGGGCAGCACTTACTGTGGGCCTGGTCTGCAGTGTGCCTGAGCCACGTGTCTCGGGCCCCCACACTGCCCCAAACGGCAGCCTGGGGCTTACGTCGGCCAGGCAGACTCCGTGGGCAGCTCGCCACGGTGCCCCCGTGGGCAGATTGCCTTGACCCTGCCGCTCTGGGTGCCAGAGCAGCTAGCTATGCCCCTGGTCCCAATTAAAATAACCTATCCCCAGCCTGTGGGACAAGGGCATTGTCCACCTGACCACAGAATAATCTCTTGAGTCAAGAAGTCTGGAAGCGAACTAGCAATTATTAGGTGCTGGTGAACGGTTAAGTCTGGAAACACGCTATGAACCAGCTTCTTGTGTTCTTTCCCCCCCTTGAATTGCTCTGGAACTGACTTCCAAAAGATGCAATGCAGCCCACTAATCTGGATGGCTTTAAAAGTGGATTAGACAAATTCGTGCGGGTAAGGCTATCAATGGCTACTAGCCACAATGGCTACATTTTGTCTTCACTTTTGAAAGCCTCTGAATACCTGCTGCTGGGAATCACAAGTGTGGAGAATGCTGTTGGGCTGAGGTTCTGCTTTCAGACTTCCTAGGGGCACCTGGGCAGTCTCTGTGGGAACTGGGTGCTGGACTAGATGGCCTGATCCAGCAGGACTCTTCTTATGTTTTTAATTTTGCAGTTTTGAAATAGCTATTGATAAATATGAACAGAAATGCATAGATACAGATAGGCATCCCCCAGCAAGTCTCCAAACTGAACATGCTCAAAATATCAAAGTTGCAGCCAGTGGCGTAGCGTGGGGGGTGCAGGGGGGGCCAGCTGCACTGGGCGCAACATCTGGGGGGGCGCGCTCGCACTCTCAGCTTTCTGCCCCTACCTGGCTCACTCACTCTCTCTCACTGCAGTGCTGGCTGTGCGAATCCGATCCGAGCCGCCGGGTCGCCGCCCACTGTGGAGAGGGGTGGGTGCCAGGCATGCGGTGCGGAGAGAGAGCGAGGGACTATCTGGGGGAGGGACAGTGCAGCGGCCACCCAGCGCAGCGCTGAGCGCGGGAGAGAACCACACCAGACCAGACCAGGCAGCAGCAAGAAGAAGCTGGCAGCGGCGGCAGGTTAGGGGTTAGGGGGCGCAAATTACTTGCCTTGCCCCAGGTTAGGGGGCGCAAATTACTTGCCTTGCCCCGGGTGCTGACAACCCACGCTACGCCACTGGTTGCAGCATCTTCTTCTTTGGCGATCACGCATAGCCCAGTAAGATTGTCTTCCATAAACACGGCTTTAACAATGAGTCCGTAAGTGACTGTGGAGGCCAATTCTGGACCCACACGTCCTTCCACAGTGGGGACATTGGTTCCCAGGCAGGAGCTGATCACGGTGTGGATTTGCCAAGCTTGCCTTCCTCTTAGCACGTTTCTCCCTTGCGTCCTGAATTCGAGTGTCTTCAAAGCCCATGACACCTTTGGGTAAAGGCTGTTCTCCAACTGGAGCGCTCACAGGCCAGTGTTCCCCAGTTGTCAGTGTTTATACTACATTTTTTTAGATTTGCCTTGGAAACAATCTTTAAGCCTCTTTTGTTGAAAGCATTACACTTTCCATTTTTAAGTTCAGAATAGAGTAGTTGCTTTGGAAGACGATCATCAGGCATCCGCACAACATAACCAGTCCAACAAAGTTGATGTTGAAGAATCATTGCCTCAACACTGGTGATCTTTGCATCTTCCAATACACTGATATTAGTTCGCCTGTCTTCCCAAGTGATGTGTAAAATTTTTCGGAGACACCGTTGATGGAATCTTTCGAGAAGTTGAAGATGGTGTTTATAAGTGGTCCATGTTTCACAAGCATATAGTAAGGTTGGTAGTACAATAGCTTTGTAAACAAGCATTTTGGTTTCCCTGCGAATGTCCCGGTCCTCAAACACTCTGCACTTCAGTCGGGAGAAAGCTGCACTCGCAGAGCTCAGGCAGTGCTGGATTTTGGCATCAATGTTGGCCCTTGTGGAAAGATAACTGCCTAGGTAGGAGAAGTGATCGACATTTTCCAAAGTTACACCATTGAGCTAGATTTGTGGCGCTGCAGATGGGTTATTTTGTACTTGTTGGTGCAGCACTTTGGTTTTTTGGATGTTGAATGATAGGACAAGCTTTTCGTAAGCTTCTGCAAAGATATTTAGGATGGTTTGGAGGTCATCCTCTGAGTGTGCACACACTCCGTTGTCATCAGCATACTGGACAGAAATGCATAGAGACATATAGGCGTCCCCCAGCAAGTCTCCAAACTGAACATGCTCAAAATATCAAAGTTGCAGCATATATATATATATATATATATATATATATATATATATGCATGCACACACACAGAGAGATACATTGTGCATTCAGTTTCTTCCTCCTGCATCCTGATCAGGAGATTAATGTATTTCTGCAATGCAATCGGGGTTATTTATATTAAAGCAAAGTGAAACCTTTGCTGTTCTAATATGATATATTAGGCAATCCTGCCTTCAATTTGGTTCCTGTGCCATCTTCTGGTGCGGCTGGCTTTCCACTTAAATATGATCATGTCAGTTCCACTTGACAGACAAAAGCTGCATCAAGTTGCAGAATGGAGGAGGCCACTCTGCAATGTTAAATGTATTCTCCAGCTGCCTTGTAAGGTGCCACAGTTAACATCGCTGATCTGCACTAAAGCAAATATGTGCCTTAAAACTCACCGTGCTCCAGGAGCCCCAGCGCGGTGCTTGGGACACCTGTAGAATGGGTGTGTTGTTCCAGGGAGGAGAGAGAGGGAGAGTTCCACTGTGGTGGGGATTGCACAAGGAGTTGGGATCAGTGTGATGCAGCAGCAAAAAAGGCTAATGCTATTCTAGGCTGCATCAGTGGAAGTAGAATAATATTCCTATACTATTCTATCTTGACAAGGCTCCAACTGGAGTGCTGTATCCAGTTCTGGGTGCTACAGTTTAAGAAGGATATTGATAAGCTGGAACGTGTGCAAAGGAGGGCAACCAAGATGATCAAGGGACCAAGCCTTATGAGGAACAGCTGGGTATGTTTAGCCTGGAAAAGAGGAGACTGAGAGGAGATATGAAAGCCATCTTCAAATATCTGAAGGGGATGTCACATGGAAGATGGATCAAGTTTGTTTTCTCCTGCTCCGAAGAGTAGTGAGTGAACCAATGTCTTCAAGTTACAAGAAAGGAGATTCCAACTGAAAATCAGTAATAACTTTCTGATGCCAAGAGCTGTTTGACAGTGGAATGGACTACCGCAGAACGTGAGGTTGGTCTACAGAGGTTGGAAGTCTGTGAGGGGTTCTTTAGCTACGACTCCTGAATTACGGGGGGTGTCAGGAGTTCAGCCTACATTCGAGTAGGACCCTGGCAGAGACACATGCCCAACTGGCATGTTCTCTCCCTCCTGGTCGATCATTCAGGAGCTTCATAAGCTTTCTTCTGCCCGAACATCACAGTGACCAATGCCAACCAACACGGCACACTTAGGGATCTGCAGAGTTTGCGCATCATGTGCGTGACAGACCTCAGCAACTCAGCATTTTGGCTAATCTACTTTATTTACATATAAACACATACTGAGCACTGCAACACGGCTACCTCTTTCTCTAGATGAGACAGCAAAGAGAAAAGGAACAAAGGACAATAGTCCCACTTCACGAAACACAGTAATACAAACATCCTCTTTCCATCACTTCCCACTCTGTGGAGTCAAAACAAATACTGTCATGTGATAGACAACAATCACATGACTGCAATCGTGGAGCAGGAATTCTAACAGGGGGATGGGACACTAGCTGACCTTAGGAGTCCCTTCCATCTCTACAATTCAATGATTCCAAGGCTCTGATTCAAATCCTTACTCACTCATCAAGACACCTTGGGCCAGTCACTCTTAACCTGACCTGCCTCACAGTCAAAAGGGAAAGAGAGAAAAATGTAATTTCAAGGGTGTCTTAGCAACATATGATTGATTCTCTTGACAAGGGAAATGTAGTGATGGCTGACAAAGCGAAAGAGAATAAGACAGGTGGGAAGTGGGTCGGGACAGTAGTGTAAAGTGACGGCAGGTTGTAGATTCTAGGAAATGGCGTCTGGTCAGTTTCTGATTTCTGATAGATTGCTGTGTGCCTAGGACTTCAGAAATTGGAATTAGAGGTTTCATGGGACCCCGTAGCTGGGATCCTAGGATAAGTTACAGTGCAACCCTCCACCTGCCTATCCAAAAGTGGAAGTCCTGTTGATTTCAATGCTACCAACAAGAGATTAAACAAACAAACAAACAAACAAACAAACAAAAACACCCCAGGGCAGATGCAAAGCAAGACAAAAGCAAGGAATAATTTTTTATTACTCTTATTAATTTCATTTATTAATTTCTACCTATGAAGCACCTCAATGCGGCGTCACAATACAATAAAAGCATATAAAACAATTGCATATATGAAAACAGTTAAAAGTCTTGCATCTACAAGTTCAGGTGCACTGTAGATGAAGACTGAGATTTAATTTTTTTTTAAAAAAAACCCTCCACTTTAAAAGGCTTGTTGAAAGAGGAAAGTCTTCATCTGGTGCTGAAATGGCATGGAGACAGAAACTGTCTGAGATGTAACAGGAGGGCAGTTCAACATTGTGTCGGGCAGATTTCTCCATTTCCTTTTTAAGTCTCCTAACCAAAGGTGGGATGCAGGTGGCGCTGTGGATTAAACCACAGAGCCTAGGACTTGCTGATCAGAAGGTCGGCAGTTCGAATCCCCACAATGGGGTGAGCTCCTGTTGCTCAGTCCCTGCTCCTGCCAACCTATCAGTTCGTAAGCATGAAGTGCAAGTAGATAAATAGGTAATGCTCTGGTGGGAAGGTAATGCTCTGGTGGGAAGGCGTTTCCGTGCTCTGCTCTGGTTTGCCAGAAGCGGCTTAGTCATGCTGGCCACATGACCTGGAAGCTGTATGCCGGCTCCCTTGGCCAATAAAGTGAGATGAGCGCCGCAACCCCAGAGTCGGTCATGACTGGACCTAATAGCCAGGAGCCCCTTTACCTTTACCTTTAACCAAAGGTTAACCTTCCAAAGTCCCTGATTCTTTGGAGGGTGTGTGTGTGTTATCTAGGCATAACATTTCCATATCGTTCAGAGAGGCCAAGGTAGTCAAACTGAGAACTTGCTACCTCACAGAACTCAGTGTCATCGGTTGCATACCTCCTCCCATATTGGCCTGTTGGTGTTTCAACAGATGAGGCTCTTATGCCAGAAGCTTGTGGCTTTTCCAGAAGCAGCTGAACGGTCACTGTGGGAAGCAAAATGCTGAACTGTGCAGATATTTGGACTGATGTAATAAGGCCCTAGAGGGACGCGGGTGGCGCTGCGGGCTAAAGCCTCAGCGCCTAGGGCTTGCCGATCGAAAGGTCGGCGGTTCGAATCCCCGCAGCGGGGTGCGCTCCCGCTGCTCGGTCCCAGCGCCTGCCCACCTAGCAGTTCGAAAGCACCCCCGGGTGCAAGTAGATAAATAGGTACCGCTTACCAGCGGGAAGGTAAACGGCGTTCCGTGTGCTGCGCTGGCTCGCCAGATGCAGCTTTGTCACGCTGGCCACGTGACCCGGAAGTGTCTGCGGACAGCGCTGGCCCCCGGCCAATAGATGTGAGATGGGCGCACAAACCCCAGAGTCTGTCAAGACTGGCCCGTTCGGGCAGGGGTACCTTTACCTTTACCTTTAATAAGGCCCTACTTATGTCCTGAACAGTACCTCCATGTGTAGAGGAAAGGTACCTCTGAGTAGATGCTGAAGACAACACAAGAGGACGGTTTACTTCAAACCCTGACAGTTTTTGTAGAAAAGAAGACTTCAATGTTGTAGGAAACAATTTTGAGTATGTGTGTAATGTGTTTCTATGCTGGGCAGGTGCAGAAAAGCAGGATTATGAAAGGACTGCTTACAGGCGCATTCTCTGTGTGGATAAATACGATAACATTTGGAATGAGTTTATATAAAATGTAGTAGGCTATTAACATTTACATAAGCACTAGGACAATAACACTATACCAATTTATACAAGAATGTATGGGAATATCGTATATTGTTGTTTTGCATATTTTCGCTTTTATATGTATCTTTGTTGTTGTTTTTCTCTCTCACACTTTCCCTTCATTTTTTTCTGTATCACTTTATTTCTTTTAATTGAAATCACCTTAATAAAATATAAATATCAAAAAAAAGTGGTACAGTGAAATATGACAAATCAGTGGCAGAACTAGAATCATAGAGCAATGCAGGAATCCTACAACCCTGAAATTAAAAGTCTCACACTCTACCAACTGAGCGATCTGAGCAGATTAAACCAGATGTGTCTATGTGCGCACACACACACTTATGCCCCTTCTCCAGCCTCCAGCATCATTACATTTCATAGGCGCATTCCAACCAGGCAAAAAACACTCGAGGAAGAAATAGGACAGAATCTGGAAGCTATGGGGCAGGATCTGGCCAGCTCTAGGAGGATCCTGCTGTCCCCTGGCCAATCATGGACAAAACCAAACAGAATCTTGACTTTCCTGCAGGGGCAGAAGACCTGTTGACTTTCTTGTGTTGCCAGATGACTTCCTTCATGAAACCTGACCACACTGGCTGGAGCTGATGGCAGGTGGACTCCAGCAACATCTCCCCAAGCCTTGGTTTACTGGCTTTCAGACCTTCTCACTGATGACCAGGTAGATGAGATTTAATGGCTGGACCAGCAAGAGAAGTTTCACTAGTTGGATTCAGTGAGAAAGCTGAGTGGTTGGCAACTCTAAGAGACTGGCAACTGCTTTGGCATGGCAAAGTGAACCACCTCTAGGCCTACTCCATTCCTGGCATGTCTAGGGCACCACAGTGCCACCCAAAGCATGCTTAATTGCTCACTGTTTGCACCAGACATAATTAAACAGTACCCCCCCCTAGTTATTTCCAATTTGTCTCCTAACAATGGCACAACCTGTAGGCCAAAGTCAACCCATCAGCTGCTTCCTGGATCTATAAATTGTCTAATTAGCACAAGCATGCAAAATATGTGGCAATAGGGGTGTGATTATTTCCCTCTTTGTAATCAGGCTTTTGTGTTTCAAAATACTGCTGGAAAACAAATTGCTAATTGCGGGAAATCTTGATTTTAATTGACACGGAAGAGATGTATTGGGGCAAAGGGGAGGAGGAAATATCACTAAAATAAAGACCTGAGTGACATGCTTTGCATGCAAAACTCGTGTTTTCATTAGAAATGTACAGCTTCTCAGGAAGTACAATGCAACCCACATAATTGATTGCATGACATGGTGAACACACACCATTTGAATGGCAATGCCTATCAACTTTGGGGGGGCAGCCCCACAGAATTTTTATGGGGGTGCGAGGTTCCTTTGGCCCCCCAGGAGTTGGCTCTGGGGGGCCTCCTTGGCATCTTGACTAACCACATGAAGCTAGAGATACTTTAGCAAGGAGAAAGGGCCCTTTCCTGAGAGCCAGTGTGGTGTAGTGGTTAAGAGCGGTAGTCTCGTAATCTGGGGAACCGGGTTCGCGTCTCCACTCCTCCACATGCAGCTGCTGGATGACCTTGGGCTAGTCACACTCTTTGAAATCTCTCAGCCCCACTCACCTCACAGAGTGTTTGTTGTGGGGGAGGAAGGGAAAGGAGAATATTAGCCGCTTTGAGACTCCTTCGGGTAGTGATAAAGCGGGATATCAAATCCAAACTCCTCCTCCTCCTCCTCCTCCTCCTTCTTCTTCTCCTCCTCCTCCTCCTCCTCACAGCATGCCTTCTCTTGTTGTTCACCCCCAGCCACTGGTATACTGCCTTGGAACACTGAAGCTCCACAGACCCATTGTGACTAACAGCCAGAAACAGTATTAGCCACAATATCAGGCAGCCAGTTTCCCTGTGGCTGCAGCTTTCCCTCCATCGCTACGTGGATATTTAGGCAGGCATTACAGCTTCCACGGCGCCTCTGAAATGTCTTTTAAGTACACGACAAAGCTTATGGCAAACTCGGCTGCTGTGCTGAAGCCAGCAGAGCAGCAATTCAAAGCCAATTTGATGCAGCTTAAGAAGACGGGGGAGAGGCAGAGAGAGTGCTCCCTTGCCCCAGCAAGACAGCACTTTCAAGAGCTCAAGGAATCACGGAACCAATTTTAGCAGCAGGAAAGTGGGTACTTGCACCAATACTCTGAGCACGACTGGCTTTATATCTATCTATTGACTTAACCGGCTTTAGCATTGTGGGTGATATTGAGTTTTGGACTCATTTTCTGTTGCAAAGATGGGGAGTGAGCGGCAAGACACAGAGGCAGAGAAGAGACCATTTTTGCTAGGTTGAACAGGATCACCTCCACTGGCTATTCATCTAACTTGTGCTCTGAGTAGACCCATTGGAATTAAAGTGCATGGCTTCAGTTAGGTCCATTGTGAGTGCTCTGAGTAAAATTTCACTGAGTTGCTACCCACTGACTCCGGAATTTGAGATTGACGGGTCCCAGAAAGATATTGCAAAATTCAGAGAAGTGTGACTTTCGAAACATGGTTGGTTTCTGGGAAAGATGATTTCTGGGAATGGAGTTGAGAGATGACCCAACCTGGGGAGAAAACAGTAAAGACCTGATGAAGAGAGCACAGTGGGGGTTATATTTTCTGAGAATCCTCCGGAAAAATAATCTCTTAAAGGACCTGTTGATGGCATTTTACCATTGTACTGTTGAGAGTGTATTAACTTATGGTCTGTGTGTGTGGTTTGGGAGCTGCACGGTCAGGGAAAAAACAATGCTGTCCAGGGTTGTAAAGACTGCGGAGAGAATAATTGGGTGCACTCTTTCCACCTTGGATCAAATCTATGCTTCCAGGTCTCATAAGAAAGCTGCAGAGATAGTGCAGAATAGTACGCACCCCGGAAATGATCTCTTTCAGCTTCTGCCTTCTGGAAGAAGGTACAGGATAATAAAGACTAGGACTAGCCACCTGAGAAACAGTTTCTAACCAAATGCGATTTTGGTTTTAAATGCAGTGTAAGGTAGTATCTAGGGTGCGCGGATGGCACTGTGGGTTAAACCACTGAGCCTAGGGCTTGCCGATCAGAAGGTTGGTGGTTCGAATCCCCGCGACAGGGTGAGCTCCCGTTGCTTGGTCCCAGCTCCTGCCAACCTAGCGGTTCGAAAACACATCAAAGTGCAAGTATATAAATCTGGTGGGAAGGTAAAAGGCGTTTCCGTGCACTGCTCTGGTTCGCCAGAAACAGCTTAATCATGCTGGCCACATGACCCAGAAGCTGTACGCTGGCTCCATCGGTCAATAAAGCGAGATGAGCGCTGCAACCCCAGAGTTGGCCACGACTGGACCTAATGGTCAGGGGTCCCTTTACCTTTTTAAGGTAGTCTCTATGGGAGTATATTGTATTTAATTATGGGGTATCAGAGTTTTTAGGGGGTTAACCAGGCTGGGATAGCTGGGATAGCAGGCTTGTTGGGTTTTGAATGTGTGATGTAGATTTTTAAAATTTCTTTCTGTATGGGACAATGACAATAAAGATTTGTATCGTATCGTATCATTTTCATCCTTGTATTGTTTTTAATAGTCTTTGCATTTAAATCAAATTTCGTTCTGTATGGGACAATGACAATAAAGATTTGTATCGTATCATATCGTTTTCATCCTTGTATTGTTTTTAATAGTCTTGGATTTAAATCAAATTTCTCCGGAGCAGTACCGCTTGTAGGAGGCTGAGGGAGAGAAAGGTGGCAAGAGAGAAGTGCTTGGTGGTGCAGAGGAAGGCAGAAGCAGGCAGGCAGCCGTGACCCCTCCCAGCCACCCAGAGCCTGCTGCCCTGAGGTGACTGCCTCACCACACCCCATGGGAGGGCTAGCCCCAGCCCCAGCCCCAGTCTTTAACTGTAAATTAATGTAATTTTTAAATATTTTATTTTTGCAAATTGGAGGTGATGCTTAAAAACAATCTAAAACCTCAAATGTTTTAAATAAATACATTCTCCTCCACCCCACCCACTTTGGAGAAAAGTCAGTCTTGACTATTTGAAACAGCTCCCAAGCGGGAAAATACTCCACGATTTGTCACTAGGATTCAGATGGTCCTATTTGTCTGCTGCTAAGTGACTTGTGGGACGTGTGTGGTGCTGTGGGTTAAACCACAGAGCCTAGGACTTGCCAATCAGAAGCTTGGTGGTTCGAATCCCTGCGATGGGGTGAGCTCCCGTTGCTCTGTCCCTGCTCCTGCCAACCTAGCAGTTCAAAAGCACGTCAAAGTGCAAGTAGATAAATAGGTACCACTCCAGCGGGAAGGTAAACAGCGTTTCTGTGCGCTGCTCTGGTTCGGCTTAGTCCTGCTGGCCACATGACCCGGAAGCTGTACGCCGGCTCCCTCGGCCAATAAAGCGAGATGAGTGCCGCAACCCCACAGTCGTCCGTGACTGGACCTAACAGTCAGGGGTCCCTTTACCTTTACCTAAGTGACTTGTAGGAATCAAATTTGGTTTGAACCATTCTTGGGTTCTTCTTCTTGGCCAAACGAAGGCTCCCACCCCACCCCCACCTCTCCAGCCCACTGTGAAGAACTGTAGCAGCAGCTGTTTGTCTTCATTCAAGTTGAGAGAAACCTGACTTCTATGATTTAGCAGCAGTGGCAGTGACATAACCCCCAATGATCACCTCCCAATGTCATAACACTATTAATCTCTGATGGCTGATGTCGCTGATGGATGGGGATGGGGAAAGATGCTGTGGATTGTGGACCTGCAGGGTACCATAGACGTCAAAAGTTATGCATAAAGAGAAAGACTGAAAAGGTAACCCACATGAATAATTACGACGTCAATGGTTACTATCCAGTATAATGTTACATGTGTTAAGAGAATGAATGATGTTGAAGAAATCTGTAACCCAGTGGCTTGGAGCGCAACCGTCAGTGATTCATAATATTTGCCTTTGATAGAAGGCAAGCATTATGACTCTTGAGTTCTTTCCTGGCTTGGATTTTTATCCAAGCCAGAGTAAAACTCATTTCACCCACTTCCCTGGTTGCAGTGGAAGAGATGGGAAGAAGGATGAAATCCTTGTTGTACTCTAGTTTTGGGGTGGGAAATGTATCTCAGCCCACAGGCTACATTCCCTCATAGACAGCCTTCCAGGAGCTGCATGCCATTGTTTTATACATTTTTAAAATTGCTGATGTTATGATTGCGAATCAGGCTTAGATGTTTCGCAGGAAGCGATCCATAAATGCAGTGAAATTAATTAATAATTATTCTCTCCCGTTGTTCCCCCAATCCCTCAGGGCAGCTAATATGGGTTAATTATGCAAGCGTCTTGCATCACCAGCTCCCTTGAATTAATTGCTCCCAATGAGATTCACAGATGGTTACATCTGGAATGGGGGAAAGAAGAACTGGAATTCTAGCAAGAGTCATTGAAAACAGAATGTGTTCCATGGTCTACAGAGCAATGCTGCCTCCCTCACACAGATCACAGCCTTCCTAGGCATTGGAACCACTTGTTGTTTAGTCGTTTAGTCGTGTCCGACTCTTCGTGACCCCCTGGACCAGAGCACGCCAGGCACTCCTGTCTTCCACTGCCTCCCTCAGTTTGGTCAAACTCATGCTGGTAGCTTCAAGAAAACTGTCCAGCCATCTCGTCCTCTGTCTTCCCCTTTTCCTTGTGCCCTCCATCTTTCCCAACATCTGGGTCTTTTCCAGGGAGTCTTCTCTTCTCATGAAGTGGCCAAAGTATTGGAGCCTCAACTTCACGATCTGTCCTTCCAGTGAGCACTCAGGGCTGATTTCCTTCAGAATGGAGAGGTTTGATCTTCTTGCACTCCATGGGACTCTCAAGAGTCTCCTCCAGCACCATAATTCAAAAGCATCAATTCTTTGGTCATCAGCCTTCTTTATGGTCCAGCTCTCACTTCCATACATCACTACTGGGAAAACCATAGCTTTAACTATATGGGCCTTTGTTGGCAAGGTGATGTCTCTGCTTTTTAAGATGCTGTCTAGGTTTGTCATTGCTTTTCTCCCAAGAAGCAGACGTCTTTTAATTTTGTGACTGCTGTCACCACTGAATACACATCAATTGCTCTGCTACAATGAAAGTTATGGGAAATGCAGGGGTGGGTGGGTAGGAATTTGAGGTATTTGTCAGTGCCGCAAAAATTTGTTTTCTCCCTGTGTTTTAATTCATACAAACCCCTTGGATTGATATTGAAAACAGTGGTGAGCGCATGGACACAATTTATTCAAAAACACCAACTTCAGCCATCACTAGGCTGAAAATGAACTTAATTCCAAACAGGAAAGTTAAATAAAGATTGTTCCCCCAACAAACTTCATTTAACTTTCCTATTTCGAATTAAGAATAATAAGCAAAAGCCTTTAAGAAATGAATTTTCATCAGGACATTTTTTTTTTTAAATTGCAAACTCATGCAGAAATGTAAAAAAGTGAAATTATGAAAAATGGCAAACTGAGAATCATAGAATTGTAGAGCTGGAATGGACCATGAGAGACTATCTATTCCAACCCCCTGCAACACAGGAATCTTTTGCCCATAATGAGGCTTGAACCCACAACCCTGAGATTAAGCGTCTCATGCTCTACCAACTGAGCTATCCTGGCTGAGAAACCAAAATGGACAGATTCATCCCTTCCCTAATCCTGTGCTCCTCTGTCCCCTTTCTACTGGTTTTTGCTGTGTATATGTCAGGTGGCTGATGCAACCATTTTCCTGGTCCTCTCCTGACATGCCCCACCATTTTCACTGAACCATCTTTGGAGCTCTGGCATCAACCACAAACATTTCCAGTATGTGGAGATGTGGGGAGGGATCAGGATGAATCAACATATTTCCATTGCCTGTCAATTGTTTCCAGGACTTTCCCTTTAAAACAAAAACAAGAAACATCTGCCCAGGTGTTTGAGTACCTACAAGTAGGGATGTAAGAAGCAAGCCATTTCCATTCTGACCCGTATTTGCCAAAATCAGTGCTGTTTCTGTTCTGGAGCAGAATATGTGTGCGCAATATAACATCAGGTTACATAAGGGTTTCAGAATTATGGATCATAGCCAACACTAGTAGGTGGCAGAGTTTAAAGGCTGTACAGTAAACGAATCTGATGCATATACGTAGCTGCAATGGCGAAAGGTTATTGCACAACAGCTGATTCTTGTTATGAAATCTATTGCACCACAATACTTGGCAGGCCAGCCCAAGACATTTTGGCACCTGAGGCAGCTTCCAAAATGGGCTCCCCACTCCTCATCAGGAAAGGTGTTAGAGAATATCTACATCAGGAAAAGGGCAGGGGGTGGGGAGGAGAAAGATTGACATTGGGATCTGCTGTGCTGGTGGATCCTGCCAGCTGAGGCAGTCAATTCACCTTGCCTCATGGGTGGGCTGGCCCTGATCTTTGATAATGTATTAGCACAATGTCCCACTAACATAACAAGCATACCACTACACAGATTAGGGTAAAGGTAAAGGTAAAGGGACCCCTGACCATTAGGTCCAGTCGCGGATGACTCTGGGGTTGAGGCACTCATCTCGCTTTACTGGCCGAGGGAGCTGGCGTACAGCTTCCAGGTCATGTGTCCAGCATGACTAAGCCGCTTCTGGCAAACCAGAGCAGTGCACATAAATGCCGTTTACCTTCCCGCCGGAGTGGTACCTATTTATCTACTTGCACTTTGACGTGCTTTCAAACTGCTAGGTTGGTAGGTGCAGGGACCGAGCAACAGGAGCTCACCCTGTCGTGGGGATTCGAACTGCAACCTTTTGATCAGCAACCCTAGGCTCTGTGGTTTAGACCACAGCTCCACCAGCGTCCCACAGATTAGGGTACAATCCAGTAATTGTTTCAACTCTTTCTAATGCCCCAAGCAAGGAAGGATTGGCAATATTGTCATATCGTAACTTGGCTCCTCAGAAAAAGGTGCAACTAAATGTCAACAGAAGGTAAACATTTATTTATTTTTAAGATGGTGATTTCCAGAAGGCGTGAGTGGAGGTCTTAGGGGTGAACAAGTGGCACAGCTGTCTGTTTAATCAATGATGTCTTAAATGCAATTAGCCACTTAATTGTCGCATTTCCATTTAGCTGACGTGTGGCCCATGTAATTAATTACAGTTAGGTTCCCCTCAACCTCGACCCTTTCAGATGGCAACATTGTGTTCTCCGGCTCCCACATGGCAAATTAGGCAGGGAGAGATTAGTCACGGAAGTCATCCGGATGATATTTCCATCAATGTTAAAAGCAAAAGAGCAAAGGGGCAACGCGGTTCTCCCCACCACTATCGCCCGTCTCACTCTTCCTAAGTGACAGAGACATCATGATCTCTCAAAAACATAAGCTATTTAAACAAACAAATCACATGTTGTGCCTGTTGCTGCCTCAGACTGCTGGGCTAGGGGAAGGCACGTAGCTCAGTGGCAAAGCATCCTCTTTGCACGCAGAAGGTCCCAGGTTCAGTCCCTGGTATCTCCAGGTAGGTCTGGGAAAGACCCCATTCAGAAATTCTGGAAAGCTGCTGCCAGTCAGTGTAGACAATTCTGAACTAGATGGGCTGAAGGTTTGACTCAGGGAAAGACAGATTCCTATGTTCCTACATACAGTGGTACCTTGGGTTAAGAACTTTGTTCTGGAGGTCTGTTCTTAACCTGAAACAGTTCTTTTTTTTAAATAAAATTTTTATTGGTTTTTCACAGTTTTTATAAACACAAACAATACACAATACAAACAAACAAACACACGAACAAACATGTATAATTTCATATCCCTTTTTCTTAAACCTTACTTCACCGATTTCCCCATACCTCCCCTTTCTACATCCCAATTTCCAAAGTTATTTCAGCAAATCCTAACACTTGGTTTTATCAATTTTTTCCCTTATTCTTTTCTTTTACTTAATCTTTTACAGCTGTAATCCCCCTTTTTCCCTAAAACCTCGACATTTTAGCACTCATTGATTTTACAATATTTCTTAAGATAAACTTTGAATTTCTTCCAATCTTCTTCCGCCGTCTCTTTCCCCTGGTCACGGATTCTGCCGGTCATTTCAGCCAGTCCCATATAGTCTATCACCTTCATCTGCCATTCTTCCAGGGTGGGTAGATCTTGAGTCTTCCAATGCTTTGCGATGAGTACTCTTGCTGCTGTGGTGGCATACATAAAAAAATTCTATCTTTCTTTGGCACCAATTGGCCGACAATGCCCAAGAGAAAGGCCTCTGGTTTCTTAGGGAAGGTACATTTAAGTACCTTTTTCATTTCATTATATATCACTTCCCAGAAAGCCTTAATTTCAGGCACGTCCACCAAAGGTGATAGAAAGTACCTTCAGTTTCTTTACATTTCCAACACTTATTATCAGGCAAATGGTAGATTTTTGCTATCTTGACTGGGGTCATGTACCTGAAACAGTTCTTAACCAGAAGCACCATTTTAGCTAATGAGGCCTCCTACTGCCACCGCGCCGGTGCCGCACAATATATGTTCTCATCCTGAAGCAAAGTTCTTAACCTGAGGTACTATTTCTGGGTTAGCGGAGTCTGTAACCTGAAGCATCTGTAACCTGAGGTACCACTGTACTTCAGAATGAAATGTGTGGGGTAGTGAGGGCAAAACAAGCTTCCAAGCTTCCAATTCAACTTGTTGGTTTCAAACTAGGGAATGGAAACTTGTAGTCTTTCACATAGAATCATAGAACTGTAGAATTGGAAGGGACCCTGAGGATCATCTAGTCCAACCCCAAAGCCCCCACATGCCGTACTAAGAATCGCTTTTACAGAATTATGATTCCAATCAATGCCCTTGGCGGTGGTGGATGGCCGGTATGGCAAAGTACAGTACAAGGAGAGACTTTGTCTGTGTGGGCAACCTTGCGTAGAGGACCTGTACCCCTATTTATTGCAATGCCCGCTACATATAGAACCAAGAGACCGATTTATAAAACTCCTGCTTGTGAATGCAACATACTCGAACAGGGCAGACAGGGTGAAATGGCTGCTGAGTGATACTGATGACTTCCTAACTTATAAAGTAGCACTATATGCGTTGGCAGCTAAGAAGATCAGGGGAAAGGAACTAGATAAAATAGCAGTCAATTGCAAAGGTGATTCGGACATTCAAGCTGGCACATTCTATCTGAGAACCCCCTGTTATTCTATCGTATGCAACAAATAATTCTAGGAGACATGACCGTGGTTTATTGTATTTGCAGTGCCTGATATTTTTATGGTTTTTATAGTTGTTGTTGTTTTTCTTTTTGTTTCTTTTGTGAATGATGCCATGGCCTTTGGCTAATGCAATAAAGTTTATGATGATGATGATGATAGAAGGTGAAATACTTGGGGATTAATATGACAGCTAAAAATGGGAACTTATTTAAAGACAATTATGAAAAATGCTGGACGGAGGTTAAAAAGGATCTAGAAATATGGTCAAATTTGAAGCTTTCCTTGTTGGGTCGAATTGCTGCTATAAAGATGAATGTATTGCCAAGAATGTTGTTTTTGTTTCAATCATTACAAATTTTAGACAAGATGGATTGTTTCAAGAAGTGGCAGAGAGACATTTCTAGATTTGTCTGGCAGGGCAAGAAGCCCAGAATAAAATTTAAAATATTAACTGATGTAAAAGAAAGAGGGGGATTTGCCCTGCCAGACCTTAAACTTTATTATGAATCAGCAGCGACCCCTCTCGCTCTCCAGGCTTCAGTGAAAGCCTGCATTCGCCCCATAGGACGCACACACACTTCCCCTTCATTTTTGGAGGGGGAAAAGTGCGTCCTACAGGGTGAAAAATACGGTAGTTATTTAATGACTGTTGTATTTTTCTGCCAGGGAAGGGCAGAGGTATTCGTGGGAACATTTGCAAGTAAGTCCTCCCTTACCAGAAGGAAGGGGAGGCAAGGAAGTTGGTGCTTTGTAGGTGCATCAGCAGGAACACCAGACTGGCTATAAACAATGTGCCCACACAATACTGCCCTCCCCACTGCCAGTAAGCGGTGGCAACTCCACGAATGGAAGAACAGGTGAGTGGCTGTGTCTCTCCTTGTGGGCCACTCCTGGTAGCAGGTGATGGGAGCAGGGCTGGATTGAGATACCTTGCTGCCTGAAGTGAAGAATAAGATGCCAACCTCCTCTGATGCCACATACAAATGCTAATCGAAGTGGCATTGACTCTTACATGAACTCTTGTGATGGACAGCATCCATGGCATGGGCAGGACACATGACACATACAGCTAGCCACCACCGAACCACTGCTTCCGGCTCCTGCCCCACCCCACACAGCCTATGGTGGCTGTGCCCACAGACATCATGGTGCCTGTGACTTTGAGCTTTCATTTTCATTTTTAAAGTAAGCCTCCAGCCCTCCTAGAAAGATGGTTATGGGGCAAAATGTGCCAGTTCCATCTGAGTACTTTCTGTGAAACAAGAATGGTGTGGCTGTGTATTTGCTTGCTTGCTTATTTGCTTGTTTATTTGTTTATCTACTTATTTATTTATCCAGTTTACCCTCCTTCATCTGCAGATCTCAGGGTGGTTTACAGCATAAATATTCAAAATAAGAACACAAAATACATAATAATACGTTGTGCATTTTTCATGTTACTGAGGAATGCTCCCTGTTGGTATTAGAGAGCAACAGAAACAGAGAGAGAGAGAGAGAGAGAGAGAGAGAGAGAGAGAGAGAGAGAGAGAGAGATCTACAATCAGGCCCAGCAGGAGATAGCTGACTTCCCATGACAAACATCAGGTTGTTGGGCAAGGCCATCTCTCTAATAGTGTGTTATGTCATGCCCCACAGCAGCCATTTTGTGTTATGTCACACCCCCTCTATGGCAACCATTATGTGACTGGTGCCTCTGGAACTCTTTCAAAAGTGAAAATGTGCCCACTAGACCAAAATGTCTGGCAACCCTTGCCATATGACAATCCCTTCTCATGTGATTTGAGTACTAAACAATGAAATTCTAACTTTTGAGAGGCCTTCAGTAGCACTTGTAGACTTAGTTTCCCTCATTACTTACTTTCAAAATAATTTAATAACCCTGAAGTCTTAACAGAACAATGTTCTTCTTACAATGGATTCCATTTCAATTTGACTTCATTAGAGTTGAATGCTCCCTTCTGGAAATGAGCCCAGAACAGCCAGTTCTAGACCTGAGGGTCTCCGAATGATGCCAAATTGGTCCAGTTATTTCAAGTTCTGAGACATGATGTTTGCTGGCCAATCGCTTTTAGTAGTAGTATAATTTTGACTGTGAGCGTGCAGCTGGTTTTGGCGGCACTGGAAATTAATCATGATCCATTGAACAACAAATTCCTTGGGTTTGTTTCCTAGACAGGCAGAGATTTGCACATGTATGCTTGAACATGATGTGATTAATGACAGCAGTGGGGGCTTTTAGTTCAGTCAAGATCAGTGTGTGTGTGTGTGTGTTTCTTTCCTTCAAAAAACAAATATTGTTCAATGCCAATTTATCTGGGAGCAAGACAAGAGAACAATGGGCAGTATCCAATGCACTTGTTCTGTTAGTGCAAGGATTTGTGCTTGCAAATGGAACATCCCTCCCTCCCTGTGTACACCCTGTACCTTACCAAAATGTGCTCTGGACTATTAGGGGAAACCGCAGAGCAGATTTAAGGGGTGCATGGAGCAGGCAGAGAAAGGAGAGGAACAGGAAGTTCCGTTGCCCAGCCTAACATCTTTGCAGTAATGGAACAAGTTTGTGTAAGTTTTATGGAGATTCTTATGAGATACCAGATACAGTCATGCCTCGGGTTAAAGTAGCTTCGGGTTGAGCATTTTCGGGTTGTGCTCCTCAGTAATCCAGAAGTAACGGAATGCGGGCATTGAAAAAGCTCAATATGGAGGCCGAATGGCCAAAGTATTGGGAAATTTTGGAACAAGATGGAGATAAGTTGAAGTTACAGAGTCATGAGAAATTGAAACCCAAAGTACGAGACTGGCTCCATTATTATCAAATAATGGAGGTGTATAAACAAGACAGGAAAATTGGCTTCCAGGTGGAGAAATCAAAATTAGAAACTGAACTGTTAGAACCCAATACTAAGAATTTGTCAAGAATGTATAATTTGCTGCTGAAATGGAATACACAAGATGAAACAGTTAAATCAGCTATGATTAAGTGGGCACAGGACATTGGTCATAACATTATGTTTGCTGACTGGGAATGGTTGTGGAACACCGGGATAAAATTTACGGCATGTAATGCCTTAAAGGAAAATATTATGAAAATGATTTATAGGTGGTACACGACCCCAGTCAAGCTAGCAAAACTTTACCATTTGCCTGACAATAAGTGTTGGAAATGTAAAGAAACTGAAGGTACTTTCTATCACCTTTGGTGGACGTGCCCAAAGATTAAGGCTTTCTGGGAGATGATATATAATGAAATGAAAAAAGTACTTAAATGTACCTTCCCTAAGAAACCAGAGGCCTTTCTCTTGGGCATTGTCGGCCAATTGGTATTAAAGAAAGATAGAAATTTCTTTATGTATGCTACGACAGCAGCAAGAATACTCATCGCAAAGTATTGGAAGACACCAGATCTACCCACCTTGGAAGAATGGCAGATGAAAGTGATGGACTATATGACACTGGCTGAGATGACTGGCAGAATCCGCGATCAGGGGAAAGAGACGGCGGAAGAAGATTGGAAGAAATTTAAAATTTACCTTAAGAACTATTATAAAATTGATGAATGCTAAAATGTCGAGGTTTTGAGAAAGAAAAGGGGATTACAGCGACATAAGATTAAGTTGAAGAAAAGATTAAGAGGACATATTTTTGATAAAATCATTCAGAAGTTGCTGAAATAATTTTGAAAATTGGGATGCAGGAAGGGGAGGTATGGGGGAGTCCGAGAAGTGAGGGATATGAAAAAAAGGTTATGAAATTATTCATGTTTGTATGTCTTTTCATTTGTTTGTATTGTTTAAAAAAATTTCTGTAAAACCAATAATTTTTTTTTTTTTAAAAAAAGAAGTAACGGAATGCGTTACTTCCGGGTTTCGCCACTCGTGCATGCACAGACTCTCAAAATGACATGCACATGCACAGACGTGGCAAATTGTGACCCAGGCACGCACATACGTGGGTTGTGTTCACTTCAGGATGTGAACGGGGCTCCAGAACAGATCCTGCTCGCATCCAGAGGTACCACTGTACTTTATGGTGATGTAATTCTGAATTAATAATGTTATAGTCAGTGGGTGGCAGTAATGGGGACCAGAGGCACAGCGAGGGTTGCTAGTGCCTGGGGGGGTTGGGAGGGAAATGGATGGAATACATATGTGAATTCAACTGCTTTATGGTGTCTGCATCACCCAGGAGATCACAGCCGCAGAGATAAGAAAAGAAGAGTCGTTCCATTGTCAGGAGAGGTCATTTCATGGTTCACGTGGAGAAGCTGTTTTCAATGGAGCCCAGTGACAGAAGCACACAGCTGTAATGAGGCAGCGCCTGGTGTTGAAATTTTGGGACCCCTAACAATTTTGCACCTGGAGCAACTGCCCCTGTGCCCCCCCCACGCTGCGCCACTGATAGGGCCTATTCCCTTGCCTTGCAGCACCATCAAATTCTGAGAAGGACCTAGCTAAGACAACTTGGTCTTAGCTCCAGGAGCTCTATCCATGGTACTGAACCTATATACATACGTATGTTACTCCATCCAATGTTATGATCCTTGCCTTAACCTGCCCTGCCTTGGTGTACTTCCTGTTTAGGGAGCCAGGAACTACTGTCCCTTCCACAGTGGCGGGCATCCTGTGGATCACAAAGTGACATTTCCCACTGGATTAGTGCCCAGGCAATGCAGAAGCATGAAATCAATTCCTGGTGCCAAAAACGGAAGCGTCTTCATTAATATTTGGGAATCTCTGCCTGGCTGGCGGCTGCAGCTTGGACATGGCACATGATATAATTGGAGGCACCATGATATAATTCTGGATCTCAAAGTGGATAAACAGCACTGGCTTTATCGTTCTTTCTCTTTCCTTTGCCACCCATATTCCATATGCCACAATGTCATCTTGTTACTTCTCCTTTTATAACTGCAAAAAATATTTCCCTTCCTCTATTTCCCCTTGTCAAAAAGTGCTTCCTGCACAGGTCATCTCTTGCCTAGACTACTGCCCTCTCCTCTTCTCTGACTTTCCACTGCATCCTCTTTCCCCCCCTCAAATCTATCCAACACATGTTCCTTGCTCTTACCTTCAAATACCTTGATGGCCTTGCCTTCCAATTACTCTTATATCCTGATACTTCTTGGCCCAGAACCTCTGTTCCTTCAGCTCCATTACCCTCCATTGTCTGAAGGAGATGACATCATTGTGACTTTACAAACACAGCAAAGAATGAAGGCATTCTCAGTCACATTCACTACAACTTTCCTGATTGGCTGGGGTCACTGTAGGAAAAGGATGTCCTGCAAGGTCCAGGCCTTGCTAGGAATTCTGCGCTGCTCCTAAAAGAAAACTCCAAAACAAGCCTGCAATTAGATTGGCGATTCTAGCCACACGGATGGCCCACTGACCTCACTCTGCATGCTTGGACACTTGTGTCCCCCTTTGACATAATCCCCACACCTAATGCTGTTGCAAGGGAGATTCTTGAAATTCCCGGACTCTTCAGATTCAAAGCTATGGTATGCCACCTTGTAACGACACATTTTTAACAGATAATTATCTCATCTCAGCTCGCTGAAAGAGACTCTTAATATCCTTTTGCAGCTCTACAACTCCTGGGCCTCCTAAGTCCCTTGTCTGGGGAGCTCCAATACATTTGCCGAGAGTGATGCCGTCCTAGACGCTCTATCCACTCACTGCTGGGCCCCCTCCAGAGTTTCAACATGCTGGCACTTTCAGAAATGCAAATCTCGACATTTTGACCCAACACGAATTTCTCAAATAAATGATATTTCACAGCCCAACGGCTTCCTCCCCTGCTGAGAAGAGAATTTATATTTGCATTGACTTAAAATGACTTCTGATGGAAGGGGGGGGCGAGGAGCGGGAAGGAATGATCCATTGCTTAAAAGCATGGTGTTCCATCCACAGCATCAGGGAATATCTGTTGGGCAACAGGAGGACTGTTCGTTCAATATTCTCACTTTAAATACCTCCCCTTAAGATCTCGGGAATTGTAGTTCCAGCATCGACTCACGATTCTGTTCAGATAAGTCCATATGAATATGTGAGCAGGAGTGTGAGCAGGAGTAGGGCATTTAATAGCTGACCCGCAAAAGTATTTTGTAGCTGAAGGTATTGGGTAGCTGGTACACACTGGCATTTAGTTTATCCGGCAGTTTTAGATTGCTGACAGGGACTGTGGCCTTGAGTAACTTGCATTAGATACCTGACAAAAATCAAGCCAACCAGTAGCTAGTCTAAAGTGCTCATCTACTCAACAATTATATTCCCCTTGTCCAGCCACATTCAACATTTTGATATTTTGAGACTTTCAAACTCAAAACTGCAAAACTGAATGTGTTGCCATATTTCAAATAGCCTTGAATATGCAAAGTTTGACCTTTAACAAACTGCAGTTCCCATAATCCTTTGGGGGAGGCCATGACTGTGGGAAATGGTATCGTGGTACATTAAATGTATGGTGTGAATGTGGCCTTCAATGGTTGACCTCAGCTGCAGGAAAACTATGGTCCTTATGTTTCACTAAGGTTTAATTTTTAATTAAACCATGGGTTTAAATGTAGTTAGGCTTGTGCTCTGTGACTAGTTAGGCCCCCCACAGCAGACATTTTGAGGCTTACAAGGCTCTCAGAGCAGCCATTATGTGGTGGTGTTCACAACAGTTTAAAGGTAAAGGGACCCCTGACTATTAGGTCCAGTCGTGACTGGGGTTGCGCTCTCATCTCGCTCTATAGGCCGAGGGAGCTGGTGTTTGTCCGCAGACAGCTTCCAGGTCATGTGGCCAGCATGACTAAGCCGCTTCTGGCGAACCAGAACAGCACACGGAAACGCCATTTACCTTCCCGCCTGAGTGGTACCTATTTACTTGCACTTTTGACGTGCTTTCTAAGTCGTTGGCGATTCCTTCCCTAGGGGATCCTTGATTGGGTGGGATCACTCTACAAAACTGAGTGAAGCATTAACCCAAATCACAGATGACAAGTGTACCCCAAAGCTAGCACCTTCTTAAAAAAAGAAAAAGAAAACTCTGAATACTTGGCCCTACTTGGAATCTCCTGGAGCTTCACAGATTGCTCTCACACACTTTATTGCTCAGTGGTGGAAAATATGGCGGAAGGGCAGGGCAGACGGCCGAGGTTCCCACTGGCATCGCCATTCATCAAGCTCATTCTCGCAGTCATCCTCGACATGAAAAGCTCCAGAAAACCTTGTTTCTGCCACAAGTGACTTTTTCGAGCAGTTCATCATTCATTGTGCCATCTCAGTGATGGATAGCAGGACTTTGCAGGAGCTGCTTGGCGAGACTTGGACTTGCTGATACTTTCCCAAGGACATGAATCACTGTGTTCAACCTCACTTACATGCTAATGGGGGTCAGAGACCTATTAGAGCGTTTTGTGCTTCCCCTGTGAAGGCTGTGTATGGTGTTTGTGTTTTTGTGTCATCAGCCTGTGGTAACCGAGACCAGGCCTCTGCTTTTATGATGCAGATATGCAGGCTGATGAAACGGAATCAATGGGGCAGTTAGGTAATTTTAGGCTCTTGGAGTAAATGGTCTTAATGGAGCGCCTCCACCCCAACTTCAAAATGTGGTGAACCGCCCCGGCGTTTTGGGTCGCTCTTGCTTATTCTGTGCAGTGGGACCTTGGGCTTCTACCCCAAAGTCTTGTCTGGATAGCACCATTGAACAGAATCCATCCTCTCAGATTGATGCTGCCTAGCTGTTTGGGCCAAGCGAGGTAACAGATAAGGTATCAGTGAGGCAATGCTAGGTCAAGTTCAAAGTGTTACTATTAGTATACAAAGCCCTTAGCAACTTGCGACGGGTTTACCTATGAGATTGCCATGAAATTACCTATGAGATTGCCATAGACATAGGAGCCAATATTTGAGGGGACTGGGGCCCTCCAAAGTTGGTGGGCATTGCCATTCAAATGGTGTGCATCCACCGTGTCATGTGATCATTTATGTGGGGTAGGACTTACCTGCCCCCATGCAATGTTTTATTCAAGTTGGCACCCCTGTCCATAGACTCAACATTTCAATCAGCAGAATTGACACTACTACAGGTGCCACAAAATACCCATGCCACATTGGTAAGAACACAGTCATTTAGTGTGGCAGCAGCACCCTCACTTTGAAACTCCCTGCTTATTGATATCAAAGCAGATGCCTTCACTGTATTTTAAGAAGGCAGGCAGGTGAGGGCTGGCTAAAGGCAGACTGAAGTTGGTGGGGCAGTGTCCCACTTGCCCAAATGGAGTAGATTCCACTGGACATTGTTCTAAATAATCAGGCTCTTCCTACACTCTCAGAAATGGTATACCCTACACCATATGAATAACAGGCAACACCACTTTCCCATGGTATCAAGCTGGTGACCTCAAGCTGAACATGACATCACCAAGAACTAATGAAGCCTACTGAGAGTGCAGGATTACTGCATCCATTAAATAGTGACCCCAAGTAGACCTACTAGAACTAAAACTAGATCACAAACTGGATCACTAATTGGGGAGCAGATTGAAGCTCAGTGGTAGAAGATCTGATTTGCAAGCAGAAAGTCCTAGGTTCACTCTCCAGACAAGGCTAGGAAGGCTCCTTGCCTGAAACCCTGGAGGGCTGCTGCCAGCCAGTGTAGACAGTTCTGAGCTAGATGGACCAATGGTCTAACTCAGTAGAAGGCAGCTTCCTATGTTCCTAATGGTCTGTGAACGTATTGGGCACCTTTTGACCCTGCCACTGGCTGAAAATTTCTGAATTTTTTATTTATTTTAATGTTGCCAGAGGTATGTGCAAACACAAAACACCATTGTTAGTTGATTAAGGGCAGGAAAAATATGAAGTACTTTTTAAAGCAAATGCTTTTTCATACCCATAGGAGCCTCCTGTTGTTGTTGGCCCAACTTCCACCATCGCTAAGATTTTGGCCCTTTGAGTTGGGTCTGATGGCAGTTGGAGTTCAATGACATCTGGACAACCACAGCTTTCCCCAGCCATGGCCAGATTGCAGGCATACACATTTCCACATAAAACAAGACACTTATTTGCAACACCCCCTCCCTTTCCCACTTCATTCAAGCATCTTTGTATCCGTCACTGCAAAGGAGCAGATTTGATTTGATTTCCACGCTTTCACCAACAAACCTACTGATCAAGCCATGTAAAGCCTTTTAATTACAATTTGTATAACACATATAAATAAATATTACATTCTTTGAGTCTACAATGCATACTAGGCAAATTTTGTTCTTAAAAAAGTTGATCTATGTTATAGGGTGGTGGGCTTCGTCACACCCAGACAGTCAGACAAACAAAAGGGGGGTAGGGAATCTGAACCCAAATAAAACTTAACGAGTCTTTCAAATAATAATTAATTGGAATTGATGAAGGCAAGCAGAGTGTGTTCCTATTTAGCAGGCAACACAGGGTGCAGCTTTCCAAAGATGTAGAAGAGAGTGACAAGACCTTTGAATCTCAACCAGATTTTGCTGCAAATCAGGAGGAAGAAGTGAACCTGGAATGTCAGGAACTGTGCTCTTTCGTCCCCTTGCCATTCGGACCTGCAATTAGAATGTTTTCTTGGGCTATGATAGTCCTCCCTGCCACCAGGGGAGCGCCACTCAGTCAGGCAGCACCTTAGTTCATTTTGACCTTGTGTTTTTTAAACCCCACCCCCCCAGTTTAGTCCAAGGTTTTGATTGGGTGACAGGCAGCTTTGATTGGTGCTCCTTGGCTTCTAAACCTGGCTCTTTGGGCTGTGAGGGTACGTCTACTCACTTTCCTGCCTGCTTGCCAGGTCCCTCCAGTCCTGGGCATGTGGGACTCCCTGCTTCTCACCTTGCTGAGCTTCATCTGCAGCAGCCAGCAGTTCTTTTCCTGGTGTCAATTTCCCCTTGTGCGGGGCCGGCCCAACCATGAGGTAAGGTGACGCAACTGCCTCAGGCAGCAGGATCCCCTGGGGCAACAGATCCTAATGTTGGACTTAGTTCCCCAATTGTTTCCTGATGCAGATCTTCACTCACTCCTTCTTCCCTGGCAGGGAGGGAGGCACCATCTTGTGGTTTGCCTCAGGTGCGAAAATGTCTTGAGCCAGCCCTGCTGCTGTGGCCTAACCCTTTCTGGGTGATGCAATATCATGGCGTAAAGTTGCACACATGAGGTCACCAGGGTTGGGCTTGGGCTTATGGTAGCTGCTGGGAATAGAGGAAGGACTATAGTTCAGTGGTAGAGCATCTGCACTGCATGCAGAAGATACCAGGTTCAATCCCTGGCATCTCCTGGCAGTGCTGGGTGGGATCGTGCCTGAAATCCTGGTAAGTTTAGACATTATGGTTGCAGATACTCATATTTTCTGTCCTGACATTCTGAAAGGAGCAGTGAAATGCCTCCTCTTTCACTTCTGTAGCATGTGGGGCAGAAGAGAAGGGATGAGCCTTACAGAATCTTCTTGCGGGTGTCTTTTGTTTTACTAATCATGGAGGGATAAGGACCATGCATTGAAACCCACCATCTTGTGCACCAGGAATTCTGCTGTCCCCAGTATCTGAGATTTCCCCAGGTGCTGCTCACACACTTCCTCACCCTTGAGGACTGGAAATTTGCTTCCATGCTCCTGAGGCAAAATAGTCATCTCCATGCTTGGAAGTCATGTGCTGGAGATGACAACATTTTTTTCTTCTTTTAGGCTATAACTTTGGTTGTGAAAATGAAACTAGAAAGTTCATTTCTCCCTCACTCACCTGCAAAAGAGTGGACATAGTTCAGGAATGGTCACTGCCTAGCTTTGTCAGGACTACCTTATTGTTCTAGTCTGAAGGCTGAAACAATACACCTGTTTTGAGATCCTAAGAATCTTTAAGTCAGTTTTCAACGTTCTGTCACACTGTGGGGTGACCAAGAAAGAAAAGTGGGGCTAAGTAGATGAGTGGGTGGAGCAGCACCGCAAGGAAAAGGTCCAGCCCCACTTAAGTGATGCACCTTTCTCCTTGCTCCCATATTTATGAATGACTGCCACCCAATCCTATGGGAGTACAGTAGTGGGGTGCGGGAGGAAGCCTTTGGTTCTGATGTTGCAGAACGTCACTCCTCCTCATCCCATACCATTGGCTATGCTTGATAGGGCTGATGGGAGTTGTAGTTCCGAAACATCTTGAGGACCAAAGTTTATGCACAGCATGGATACAATAGAGCACTGCTCTTGGGGTGTGGGGTGCCAACATTGTAGTGTTGCAATGCCCCTGACCACCCAAGAAGAAGGTAGCCAAGTTGCCACTAATTGGAACACCATCAATATATTTCCTCACCCTTCTAAAGACTGATCTAACATTACCAAGGGAAGGGCCATATCATTTTAATGATTCCTTCTACAAACCAGGACTTGAGTGTGGGACCATTGCCTCCTCTTCCAAAACACATGGCACCTGGGATGCCCAAAGTCTCCTTTAGCCTACATTTCTCAGGTCTTTGGGCTTCCATTCAGCTTGTGGAAACTGTGGGGTTTGCCCAGGTTTGGAGCAGGACTGGCCCCACCTCTTGGCTTGGCTTAAAACACCAGCCTCCATGATGACATGTGGGAGAAGAGACGTAGAACAGGGAAGGGGAAACCTGTGGCCTCCCAGATGGTGCTAGACTGCATCTCCCATGGTCCTTGACCACTGGACATCCTGGCTTGGGCTGGGAATTGGAATACAAGGATGTCTAGAGGGCCACAGGTTCCCCAAACCCAATGAAGGGGTGCATACAGATTAGGGCTGGAGAAAAGACTGGAGCTCTCTATCCTCGCCTCCCACATGATAGTCTTGATGGGTTTTTATGGATAGCATGTTTAATTTCCTGTTCTCTTGGGATGAAATCACAAAGGGAACATCACAATGGAAGCACCCACCACATAGAGGATCCTATGCAGCATTTTGTCAATGTCATTTGTCCACTGATGGTGAGGCATTATGCCAAGGGTAGCCCAAGTGATGCTTGGCATATGTTGGACTCCAGGGCCCAACAGCCACAGCCAGATGGCCACATGTTCTGCCATCCCTGGTTCAGTCTGTAATGGAGTTGGGATCGCCTAACATCTCATACTTCACAGGTACATCATACGTGCAATCAGGAACAATGAGGTCATTGATTATTCAGGTTAAGAGATGCATGTGCTTCTGGAGAGGCTGGCAGTTGTTAACTCTGCCATTCCAAAATGTTCAAGAACTTTTGACACAAAAAAGATGGACATGAAATATGCACCCAGCATCCTTGCCAGTGGTGGCCTCTGGGACTGGCAGGGCAGACACCAGGGAAGCCACAATGGATGGAGCCTGAGCCAATGGCAGGTGGCACCAACTAATTCCAATTTTGTCCTGTCTTCCTCCCTGCTAAGCTCCATAACTGCAAAATAGAGACTTAGGAGGAAGAAGCTGACATCCAGGGCCAATCCCTGGACTGGCTGTGAGAAGGCAGGCAGGGGGGCTCAGAGGAATCAAGAATGAGGTTGTTGGGGCAGTGCCCCATTCACCCTTGTGCCCCATCCTCCACTGGTTCCAGCTTCTTCTCAATAGAAGGTGAAATTGTGTGTATGGGGGGGAAACCCCAGTCCAAAGTGGGAAGGGCTAATAGTTGGCAGGTGGGTGGTGAGGGCTGAAAAGGCTGCTTCAAGGGCCAGATCCAGCCATCAGCTGGCCCTTAATGAAATTCATGCATTCCAAAGGCATGCCACACTGAAATGAAGTGCTTGTGTCGATCATCTTCAAGTGTTGAGAGTATATGTAAACTAATGTTGGGATATTATTTTTGTTCCATAGAAAAACTCCTTGGTTAATTATTACCCCCACCCGCTGCATCCCTCCAAAATGAAAAGTAAGGTATGAAAGGCAGAAGAGTGGGGAACAAAGGGGAGGGCGACCCTACGTACAGCATGTGACACAATCTTTTTTTAAAAAAAATCAAACTGTAAAGAAAAATAATATTGTCTCTCCTCTGCCTGGCATCACATCCTGTCTCCAGCTGCAGCGACTGTATGACTATTACCTTCAGACAGTCTCTTCATAAGTCTCAGTATCATATTTTTGATGCTTTATTAGAAATATAAAGAAGTTTTCTTTCTTTTTATTATCTTTTTTCCTTTTTTTGTAAAAAAAGAATACTTTTGGTACCTTGTGTTTAATTGTCTTTGACACCCTAATCATCCATATCATAACCTCACCTTGTCCCAGCACATCATACTAGTCAGTTCAGTTCCTTTGGGCTTCTTGTCCCAAGTTCTGCCAAGCTGGTGCCCTCCAGATGTTTTGGACTACCAAATCCCATCAGCACAGCTGTACAGGCTGGGGCTGAGGGGTGTTGGTAGTCCAAAATGTCTGGAGGGGACCAGCTTGGTGAAGGTTAGCTTATCCAAATGGTTGGACATTCCATCTGGGGAGGGAGAATAAGAACAAGCCATCATGAACATCTTTAGCAAATACCTCTCCCTGACTATATATATATATATATATATATATATATATATATAATCTGTTGTGTGTAAGTCTGTTCAGTTCCCCCCACAGTTCACACACACACAAACAGATCCATCTTATTCCGCAAGTCCCTCCCAACTCAACTGAAGGCATCAAGGTGTGGTTGCTAAACCATAAAAAAACCATCAACTGAAGCTATGCTTTGTCTTTGAGCTTCTCCATGTAGTTTCTTATCTCTTTCGACTCCCCCAGGTCCATGTCATGGCAAACCCATTTAATGTCATCTTCATTGCAGTTGAGGATAGAGTTGATGGTGGGGCAACCATCGTCTGGAGGGATGGTGGTAAACGTCGTGAACTTCACCCGCTTCCGCTTGGAGGTGGGTGAATGCAAAGGGGGATCGGGTTTCGGCCCTTCCCCCTGCTTGCCCCCTGAGTCAGCCGACCGATGGATTTGGCTCTGGATACTTTTCGGTGTGCTGCCATTGAGGAGCTGGTTGCTCTCCTCAAAGCCTATCCCTCGGTCTATGTTAGTTGTGCGTTCGTTCTGCTGGGGGGAGACGTCCACTCGGTTCTCTAGGAGCTCACTTTCATTCCCAAGCCACACCCAGTCATGGGAGTGGCTCATGGAGGTTTGCCCTTCCATCGGAACTTGCTTGTGCCGGTATTTTAACGTGAAGGTGGCACAATTTATCAGGAAGACAAGGATGGCGAGGCAGAAGACTCCCAGCAGAGCATACATCCCAATCTCCAAGTCACTGAGACCCCTGGGTGCCTGCACAAGGTCACTGTCCTCTGTGCCACCATTGCTTTTGGGAAGGTCAATTTGTGCTGGGAAGTTGGTGAAGTCAATTGGGATGTTTTGGAGCTGCCCGTCATCCGAGAGCTTTTCTCCATCCAGGCTGTTCTTAAAGACTTTGCTTTTGATCGTAGACTTTGCAGTGGTGCCAGCTTTCCTGACGGAAACTTCCTCTCGTTCGGCAGAAGGGCTTCCATAGTACCGCCCGTCTTGCCCATACCGCTCTTGTTCCAACACCTTCTGCCTTCGGTCGCTAGCATGGTTCTCGATCTCATCGGCATCGTAATCACCGGCCCCATGGGAGTTGGCATCATTCTGACCAAACTTGACCTTGATGCTACCGTTGCCTACGGCAAGAACACTCTTCCTCTTGGACTTCTGGCAGGTTTCAGAGATCATCATGTCCACTTTGACCAATGTGCCTTGTCCTTCGCCTTCTGCTGCAACCACTGGCCATTTCATAGCAGAGCTCTGGTGGGCTGAAATGACTGATTCATCGAGAGAGGAAGCCGAGAGGGAAAAGTCTTTGGGGTCGTAAATGTCCAGTGGGGTCACTGAGCCATCACTGAACTGGATCCAGGAGCTGACCACTGCTTCCTAAAAGATAAAGGAAATGGTTAACCACAAGATCTGAAATGGGCCCTTCATCTCACAGTTGCATGGAGAGATAGGTATAGGTTTTCCTGCTTCCTAGCACTAAAATGAAGGATTATCAACTCAAACGAAATTGCCAATAGCTAAAACATGGAATGGGTTACTCAAGATGTAGTGATGTTCATCAACTAGACAAAATCATGGCAGATATAGATATCAGTGGTTACCAGTCATGATCACTGTATACTGCCTTTAGGATTAGTCACAATAAAATGTTTCTAAGTATCAGTTGCTATGAAATATGAATGGGAGAGCGATATTGCAGCCATGTTCACATGTTCCCATGGGTCACTGTGATAACAAAATGTGGACTAGATAGACCTTTGGTCTGATCCAGAACGGCTTTTCTTATGTACCATTCTACCTTCACAGTTCTGAGATGAAGTATTTGTGTGCATGTATGTGCATAGGTGTGAATGGGGAGGGGGGGAAAAGATAATTCTTTCTATTTTCATTTTTCCTCTTCTTGGAAACAGGAGCAAAAGGACCATCTAAATGATCATTTAGCCAAACTGTGTGTGATTGATACATTTTTTAATGGTGGCACCCCAATTGTGGAACCATCACCTCGCCGATGTCATTTTGCTGCCCTGCAAAACCTTTCCAGGTCTATTTCCCCATGATTTTTTAATCCAGAGTAACTCATTTGATCTTTGTCAGTGTTTTTATGCAGCTTTTTATTACTTAACTTTTATTTCTGCTGACGATTATGCCCTGCTCTCTATAGATCTTGTTGCTTGGATATATGTTCCTTTTAAATTGTTTCTTCTCATCTGCTTTTATTGCAGGTTCCTTTTAAATTGTTTTTATTGTATTTCCTGAGATATATATGTTTTTATTAGCCACCCGGCAAAAGTGTTGGAAGGCAGGGGTAGAAATTCCCACATTGAATAAATAAAATATCCATTTTCATCAAAGCTGGAAAGAGGGAGGAAGCAAAATATTAATTAACAAAGGAACCCTTCATTATTATTTTTTAGGAGGGGAATCCTATAGCAGAGCTACTGCCACTTCTTCTAAATCACAGCAAACAGGGCATATTTTTCCCCTCTTTTTTCATAGGAACACAGGGAACTGCTTTGCAGTGAATCAGACCCTTGGAGCATCTAACTCAGTCCTTTCTATACTGACTGGAAACTGCTTGCCAGGATTTGGCAAGGGATTTTCTCAGCCCTACTGAAGATGCCCAAGGATTGAACCCAGGACCTCCTGCATTCAAAGAAGATGGTTTTACTGGTGATCTACATTCCTTCCCCAAATCAATATCCAAGTTAAAACCTGATACAGGGACACAGGAAGCTGCCTTAGTGGAGGCTGTCGGTGTTTGAAAAAGAAAAGGTTCTGATCTCCTTTTTACTCCTTTGCCTAGTCCTCAGACCTTAGTTGGCACAAAAGAGTCTTTGAGAAAGAGTATTCTTGCAGAGTATGGCTGCTTTTATTCTTAAAAAGTCTTCTTCTCCAACCACGACCCACAGCTTTTACACACACCAAACTCAACCAGCTTTCTACCACCCAACCAGCCCACACCAAACACTAACATTGGCCACTCTATATATACAGGTACAATTTGGTGAAAGGTTGCACGAGTCATTGTAGGCCACTGACTCATGCTGACTTAGTTCTTTTAGCATTAAAGAAACAGCGGCCAATTTTTAGGCGTGACAGAGGCTGGTTCATTGGGGTGATCAATCTCAGTCTCCCTCAGCCAACTTGCATGCAGTCCATGGGGTGGCCCTGGTGGTCAGCTTCCTCCTTCTGAGTCTCAGGTTTGCCCTTCTGGAACTCAGCAGGGAGGAGGGAGGCGGGGAGAAAACTAGAATTAGTTGACCCAAGTGCAACAACACTGCCACTACTTGTGACCCCCAACACCTGGCATTCAAAGGCATATGGCGTCCCATTGTGCTGTCCAATCATAATGCCAGCATATGTTACCAGGTTGTTTGCAGGCAGCTGAGATTTGTTCCACCCCAGCTCAGAACAAAGGGCATTGCTACCCTTCTGGTTAAATTTCAAGCTTTTTGCTGACAACAGCGAAGGGCTTTTAGTTCCCTGGGAGCCTGGGACTCAGCTAACATTCCATTTTGAAGCTAATCCACAGCATGCTTTGCAGAGACCAGGTGAGGGGAAAGTGTACCATGGCACTGCAGAGAAAGGACAAAGGGTTCAATGTTTTATTATGCTCAACATGTTAAGTTGGAAAGGACCCCAATGGTTATTTAGTCCCATCTCCTGGAACTGCTGATAAGGGTCTGGAAACCAAGCTTTATGAGGAATGGTAGAGAGAGTGGGTATGTTTAGCCTGGAGAAGAGGAGACTGAGTGGTGACAGCCATCTCCAAATACCTCATTGGAGGTTTTTAAACAGGGGTGGGAGGTCTCCTGCATTGGCAGGGGTTGCACTCAATGTCTCTGAGGGTCCCTTGAAACTCCACAATTCTATGATCTTTCTATTGAAGGCTAATTGTGGTGTGGGGGTGTTTTTAGTGTGCTTGGGGCTGCAGCTGAGGAGAGGAGGACTATACTTCCTGGCTGTGTCATCCCCCCACCATAACAGTCCCTCCTCCATTTGACATCCAGTTGCAACACTATGGGCATTTTTGGCAGGGAGGTCACAGCTGGGGAAGGAAAAGTGAAGATCACAAAAAGCTACTGGCTACAATAGAAGGCTCCTCCCCAGCACGGTTACAGCAGGAAGGAATGGGGCCCTTTTGGCACTCGGGGGTGCCTCTGTGGGCAGTTGGGTGCTGTGTTGGTGACTCATGGTCTAAGCCAGCCTTTGCCAATTCGGTGCCCCCAAGACTACCACTCCCATGGTCTTCAGCCAGTGCTGTGCTGGCTGGGGCTGAAGGGAATTGTAGCATCTATGAAAAAAAGAAATGATGTGGCACTGTGTCCTTCAAAGAACTGTTTCTGCAAAGCTGGCCATGCTGACATGCTGCATCAATAAATCGCCCCCACCCTCATTCTTCGACAGGCACCTCCAATTACCATCAAGGAATGAAGATGGATGAAAACCATCTCATCTGCAGAGGTTCAATCTTTCATGATGGCACCCGAGATGTGACGGATCTCCCCCGGCCCATTAATTACAAGTCATAAACATGGAGAGATTATGGTAGCCCTGGTTACATTCGCCTCCTCTTTTTTCTTTTTCTTTCTTTCTTTCTTTCTTTTTTCTTTCTTTCTTTCTTTCTTCCTCACTTCTGCAATTCTCTCTGCAAACAAGCAACATTTCCACAGGATTGCTGCCAATGGTCCTTTTTTTAAAAAATGGGATGATTTATTTGATGGCAGCAATGATGGGAAGAGTGTGAGATCACTTTGAATGGCAGCACAGCACAGCTGAAGGAAAGGAAAAACTGGGACCACTCCAGCAGTTGTGGGTCCATAGCAGGACCTCAGATGTTGAACAAAATATAGGGGAGAGCATGTGCAGGAGAAGGTAATCTGTAAAGTGCCCAAATCCCAGTCATGCTACTCACAAAGTAAGCTGAAGTGATTTACATTAAAACAAATGAAGAACATCTAATGAAAATCTAAAAACAAAGCACTGCTGATAAAAAGTAGGACTTACAGACCCCACCCCATAGAAAGGGGCCGCAATGGTACCCTTCAAATTAAGGACCAAAAGGCCAAGTAAAGATAAATGTCTTTGCCTCAAAATAAATATGGTGTCAGGTGGCACTCCATGGGGAGAACATTCCACAAGTGAAATGCCACTACGAAAAGGCCCAATTTTGTGTTGCCACTCTCCAAATCTTCCATGGGGGGGGCACTCAAAGAAGGGCCTCATATGATGATTGCATTGTCTGGGTTGGGTCATGTGGGGAGAGGCAGTTCTTGAAGGACTGGGTTCTTGAGATTTATTTATTTATTTATTTATTTATTTATTTATTTATTCTATTAGATTTACCGTATTTTTCGCCCCATAGGACACATTTCCCCCCCTCCAAAAATGAAGGGGAAATGTGTGTGCGTCCTATGGGGCAAATGCAGGCTTTCGCTGAAGCCTGGAGAGCGAGAGGCATCAGTGCGCATGGACCCCTCTCGCTCTCCAGGCTTCAGGAAGCTATCCGCAAGCCTTGCAAGCCCGGTGGGAGTTCCCACGGGCTCACAAGGCTTGCGGGCAGCAGCCTGCAGCCCCCGCGAGTGTCCGCAAGCCTTGCGTGCCCGGCAGGAGGTCCCGCCGAGCGCATGAGGCTTGGGGCGGCAGCCTGTCGCCCGAAGCACGGGGAGCCCTCCGGAGGGCTCCCCGTGCTTCGGGCGAGTGTCTGCAAGCCTTGCGCGCCCGGCAGGAGGTCCCGCCAAGCGCGCGAGGCTTGGGGCAGCAACCTGTCGTCCGAAGCACGGGGAGCCCTCCGGAGCGAGTGTCTGCAAGCCTTGCGAGTGTCTGCAAGCCTTGCGCGCCCGGCAGGAGGTCCCGCCAAGCACACAAGGAGGGTGCCCCGTGCTTTGGGCAGGTGAGCGCAAGGCTTGGGGCGGCAGCCAGGGCGGAGGGGGGAAAAATAATTTTTTTTATTCATTTCCCCCCCAAAAAAACGAGGTTCGTCCTATGGGCCGGTGCGCCCTATAGGACGAAAAATACGGTATATACTGCCTGTCACTGACTGAAAGTCAGGGCCAGCCAGCTGAACAGCAGTGACTCCAAAACCCACTGAAATTTGCTACATTCCAGAGCTTCCAACTGGGAAGTATGGAGTATAGTGGATACAAACAGAGCCTGAAGTCAGCACCAGTCAGCAGAGATCTTCCTGTGCAATGGAACTTGAGTTCAGGCTATGCTGTGAAGGAAAAATGTGTTACCTGATGTCATGATGTCAGGTGATTGGCAGGGGGTGGCTCTGCCTGTCTGTCAAAGTGGCCAGCTGGGGGTGGGGGAGTTAAGGATTTGCCCTGCTGGACTGAAAGGTTTCTACATCACCACATTAGAAAAAGAAGAAGATTTGGTTCAAAAATGGACAGCTGTGAAGGAAGTATCCAGTTTTTCACCCCTTCAGTATTGGGCTGTGCTGTCATTCATGATGAGGAAACGTCTCATATCTGAGCAGGCTTCTGTCATTGCTTGAGTCAAATCAATCATATTGTGTTTGACAGGCAGAGCCCATGGAAAAAACACCGTTTGTCTTCTCATTGACATTTGAAAGCCGCTCTGAGAGCCATTTTTTGCTGAACAGTGGGATAAAAATGTTTTAATTCGGATCTTTAATTCAATCAAATTGCCTATAATGTTAAATGGTCCTGGAGAAAGAGAATGGGGAAGAAGAGAAAGGGAGATGTAGCCACCATGTAACTCAGGCATAGGCAAACTCGGCCCTCCAGATGTTTTGGGACTACAACTCCCACCATCTCTAGCTAACAGGACCAGTGGTCAGGGATGATGGAAATTGTAGTCCCAAAACATTTGGAGGGCTGAGTTTGCCTATGGCTGATGTAACTGCTGCTTGAGTCACTCGCTGATGACTGTGTCTACTAAGGGTCTAAGTCAGAGATGGGGAATCTGGTGTGCTCCTGATGCTTCAGGACTCCAACTCCCATCAGCCTCAGCCAGCATGGCCAGTGATAATGAAAGTGGTAGTCCAACAACATCTGGAGGGCCGCATGATTCTCATTCCTGAGGTAAGCTGTATACGCCAAATGTAAGTAAGAAGATCTTAACACAATCAGAGGACTGTTACTTTCATTGTAACTCTCCCCGCCTTTTTTAAATATCAGAGAGTTTCTCAGCGTGCAAATAGAAAGATGACACACAGTGCTGGGCCATGGGAACAATCTTTGGTGAACCAATAGCTGTGGGACTAGCTAGTAAAAGGTAAAGGTAAAGGGACCCCTGACCATTAGGTCCAGTTGTGGCCGACTCTGGGGTTGCGGCGCTCATCTCGCTTTATTGGCCGAGGGAGCCGGCGTACAGCTTCCGGGTCATGTGGCCAGCATGACTAAGCCGCTTCTGATGAAACCAGAGCAGCGCACGGAAACGCCGTTTACCTTCCCGCCGGAGTGATACCTATTTATCTACTTGCACTTTGACATGCTTTCGAACTGCTAGGTTGGCAGGAGCAGGGACCGAGCAATGGGAGCTCACCCCGTCGCGGGGATTCGAACCACTGACCTCCTGATTAGCAAGTCCTAGGCTCTGTGGTTTAACCCACAGTGCCACCCGCGTCCTGGGACTGGCTAGTAGTCAAGATCAAAGAGGATAGAGGAGCAAGGCAGGAATCAGGACCAAAGAGTGAGCTGGAACTAGAGGACAAGCCAGGAGGCAGTGTCAAGGAGCAAGCCAGAGAGTCAGGACTGAAGAATTAGCAAGAATACATGTGCGCATCAGAACTCAGGGAGACCTTGTTCTCCAGCAAGGCTCTGCTGGCACAGAAAACCCTCTTCTGCTCCTTCCTGCTCAGGAGGATTCAATCTCCAGCATGGGTGGATGGAGTCAGTCCAGGGCTTGATGGTACTTCATTGAGAAGGTGCCACCTGCAGTTCAGTGGATCACCACATGGGGCAGCTGCAAACAGAACCAGCAGCTCCTGACATTTTCCATTTCCCCCTCCTGCCCCCACCTCCAGGAAAAAGAAATGTGAGAGCCTTGCTGGGTCTGGCCAAAGGTCCTTTTAGTCCAGCATCCCATTTCTCCTATTTATTTATTTAGTCAATCAGATGCTTCCCAGAAGCCCACATGCAGGGCTCAACAACTATTCTCTTCTGTTGGCACCCATCACCTAGTAGTCAGAAACACATAGGATTTGAACATGGTGATTCCAGATAGTGATCATGGATAAGAGCCATGGTTCTATGCCAGAGGTCATTTCTACCTTTGAATAGACAAGAAAACACAAACCAGGGAGGGATTGGGGAGGAAGTTGGTAGCCATGAAGTCTCCTCCAGCCTCAATGGAGCATGAAGAATAGGCAGGAGTTATTTCACTCCGGGACATTCCTGCACTATCCTCCATTAGCAGCCCAAGATAAAGGAGCCAAGCGTAAGTGCCCATTAAAATTTCCCCATTCTACTCTCTTTTCTTTCTCCTGAGCTGGTTTTTATAGCTTGTTGGGCAGGGAGACAAAGGAGAGCACAGAAGTGCATCCTGTGCATTGGGGAGTCTCAACTTCTTGGGTTGGACTGATGCACTCATTTTCAATCTGCAGGGATTTATTCATTTCTGTTTATGGTGGGGAGCATCCTAAAGCAGCATCTTCCTCACCTTCTGCCCAAATTGGCACAGCCCATTCTACTATCTCACTCTGCAGCATCTTTATAGACCCCGTTCAAGTGACTGTTTCTAGACATGTGAGGGAAATGAGTGTCCCCTTGCAGATTCCTTCTGTGTCTGCCTCACCTACTTATTTGATTTGCCTCAAGATTGAGACTTCTATAAATTCCTCATCTCCATAGAAGCCACGACCTGAACCTTTCTGCTTGGAAGCTTTGCCCTGGCTCAGTTGGAGTATCAGAGACCTGTGAATTAAGTAGGATCAACACGCTGGTGCCTTGATGAGCTCCAATGCTAACCTGCTTCTGTCAGCCAAATCTGAGAATAATAGGCTACCAGGAGTGAATGGCTTTGCCCTTCCAAATGGAAGAAAGGAACATGTTCACCTGCTCGTCTCCTCTCCCTCCCTCCCTCCCTATTTTCAATGGAAGCGAAGTCAATTGGGGGTGGGGCTTGAAATACAAACTGCAGTTAAAAGAGCATCTCCCAAAAATGTCTTATACCTTCCCCCACATCACTGTTGTCTGCCATGCATCCCTCTCCCTTCCAGAGATGCCAACTTGAATAAAATATTTGGGGGGGGGCAGGTAAGTCCAACCCCACATAATCAATGACATGACACAGTGCACACATACAATCTGAATGGCAATGCCCATCAATTGCAGGGGGGGCAGCAGCACCTTCTTTATTAGGGGAGGTGAAGACCCTTTGGCTCCCATGCCTCCTTCCTTTCCCTGGTAGTGGGACAAGGGTGGCAGCCCCTTTTCCTCTTCATTGGGATACCATTGGTCTCAGGAGTTTAGTTAGGGCTCTTGAGAAAATTTAATTCAACTTGGCTCCTAAGCCGAGTAGAGTTTATTTGGGAGCCCTAGAGAAAGTCACTTCCCAGAGCTCATTCAGCCTGGAACACTACTTCCACCACCAACACCCAATCAACAGATAAGTTTGGAGAAAGAAAAAGGGAAGATAGCAGGATAAGGGTTCGTGGGATGGCGGTTGGTTGGAGGGAAATTGAGAAGCTCAGAATCAAATCCTGGGATCTTCAACATGCAAATCATGTGCTTTACAACTGAGCTGTGGACCTCTGCTTCATTCTGAGAGCACTAAGGGATTGTTTTTTTAAGCACCTGCAAGGAAATACTGAAGCAAGCAAGCAGGCATATTTAGGCAAACCAAAGAGAATAGCATCACTTCAATGCTACTTTAAAATACCTTTTTAAAGACCCTGACAACCACAGATAGCAGTTGAGCTCTCCCCATCGTCAGATGTGCAGGACTCTCAGAGCAAGGAGGAACCAGTGGCTTATGAAACAGGGGTCTACAGCTCAGCTGTAAATCACATGATTTGCACGTTAAAGATCCCAGGATTTGATTATGAACATCTCAATTCAAAAAGGTCTCAGGATGCCATCCTAAGGAAATAAATCTTATGCAGCCTTTGGAGACCCAGTATCTATGAGAAGAGATTGATCCATGGTCAAACTTGGTATATGGCAGATTTGTGTGTTCAGCTTGCATACATTAAGCAGCTTTCTCCAATTTTTGCTGTTCTGCATTATGTATGACGCAGTCATGTTCTCCAGTGTGATTCCCTCTCAAACCTGGAGGAAGACATAACAGGAAGAGGCACCACTCAGGGAGCCTATGCCCCGCACTCGAGAATTTTATGAAGCAGAATATGTGTCTTTGCTGGAGTCTTTGCATTTGTAGTCTTTGTCTGCTCCACACATGATCTAGAGCAATATGGACTGGGCATTTGTTTAAAGAGAACCAAACAAAACATGAAAGCTAAAAATCTCAGAAAACAGATTACTATGTCTCTCCAGAACCGCCACCCCTGCTACAAAGGCGGGATCACAGTATGCACACAGTTCAGTGCATTGCTCAAGAGAACTGCCCAAATAGATAGAACAAAACAGGATTCCACATACTCTACCTGTTTGGGTGTATGGAGCAGCTCCTGGGCCACAGTGACAGCCACAACAGCTCGGTTACTCACTGCACTGGGCTGAAGGAAGAGTGATAATCCAGCTACCAGCTGGACCCCCATATCCGTGATGGTCACCTTCTCATCCAGCACCGTCACAGTTTTCTCTGCCAAGATGGAATCAGACAGCGGAGACAATACCTTTGGGAGAAGCCAAAGGACAACAAGGAATCTATTTAAGATGGGGTTAAAGAGCAATAGTCACCCCTCCCCGAATTCCTTATGCAAATTTATGTTTTCTCACATGAGTATTTCAAGACTCACAATAATGTCTATGGCGGGGGTTGGAGAACCAGCATGGTCGTTGCTAGCACAATTTTATACATCGTTGTTGGAAACAGGACTTTGGCAATGGCTAGTCTACCTACCCCTTAGTGAAACTGTGAAGAGGGCAGCCAAACACCTTGAGAGGTATGAAGGACTACAGGTCACTGGCAGAGCCATCTGCTTTGTATCAGTGGTTCCCAATTAGCTAAGTACTGCAAACCCTGTTTTTCACAAGCCAATCCATGGATCCTCTACTTTTGACAATTTTGATATCTCTATGGTAGTTTTTGTTATGTGAATGGTGTCTCAGACCCCATGGGTGGGTTATGCAGGCCCCCTGGGGGCTGTGGACCACCAGTTGGGAACCTCTTCATGGCATCACCAAGCACGGCTGGGGAAAGACTCCCAGCATCACCAGGGCTGGGGAAATGCTAATGTAAACCAGGGATTGGCAACTTGTGGCGGTCCAGATGTTTGATTGCAATTCATGCCTACCCAGACAGTGTTACTAATGGTCAGGAATGATAGCTATACACCAGAACATCTGTAGGGTCACAGACTCCCTGCCCCCATTGTAGACCATAGTAAGTTAGACAGACTAATGGTCCAGATTGGTATAAGGCAGACTCCTATGTTCCTATCAGGTATGTTGACTTGTCACTTGTTGGTATCTTTTGCATACAGAAGATCCCAAGTTCAACCCCCAGCATTTCCTGGTAGGTCTGGAAGAGGCCCCATCTGAAATTCTGGAAAGCCACAGCCATTCAGTGCTGACGTTGACAATACTGAGCTAGTTGATTCTGTACAAGGTGGCTTCCTAAATTTAGGCCTAGAGTTTTCAACTATGGGAGGGGACCTGAAAGCACATCCTTGGGTCCAGTTTCCTGCTTCTGGGAGCTGTAAACATCATTTGAATGTATGGTAGATAAGACCATTCAGCTGAAGTTCTGGCTTAATGGAGTCAGGACATATGAGGGAGAGAGCCAGAAACAACATCCCTTCTGGAGGGACTCCTTATACATAGATAATTCAGAAAACCAAGAAAGCTCAGTTTCTTTGCTGCTGCTATTCATGGATAAGGCCCCGAGGAAATAATATCTATGGCCAGAAGGGCTTCCTGTAGCTATTGGAAACAGGATGGCAGGGAAATCTTGCAAGATTGACTGTCTAAGGTACAGGAAACATTTGCTTGAATCTGAGTTGTCTGGGGTCTTTGGGGAACAAACATACAACATGGCTTTTGCCCCAGTGAGAGTTTCCATTTTCAGTTTACACTTTTCTGTTCTGAGCAGTCTACTGAGGGCCACAGGACAGTGACCAGCAAGACCAGAGGCAAAAGTGGATGGGGTAATACATGTATCTTTGTATGGCAGGCTGGTCTCCACACACACTCACAACCCCTCTGGGTCCCCCATCCAGACAATGAAGAGGCATTGTCAGTGTTCAATGACATGTTCTAGCTAGGCAGAAACACTTGGGATGCAAAGCAGAGCCCGTGAGGTATGTGGTCTGGAGAGAGGGGGCATGTGCTGGGCACAGTAAGTAAAGGTAAAGGTACCTCTGCCCGTTCGGGCCAGTCTTGCTAGACTCTAGGGTTGTGTGCTCATCTCATTCTATAGGCCGGGAGCCAGCGCTGTCTGCAGACACTTCCAGGTCACGTGGCCAGCGTGACGAAGCCACTTCTGGCGAACCAGAGCAGCACACGGAACGCCGTTTACCTTCCCGCTGGTAAGAGGTCCCTATTTATCTACTTGCACCCGGAGGTGCTTTCAAACTGCTAGGTTGGCAGGCGCTGGGACCGAACGACGGGAGCGCACCCCGCCGCGGGGATTCAAACCGCCGACCATGCGATCGGCAAGTCCTAGGCGCTGAGGTTTTACCCACAGCTCCACCCGCGTCCCGCTGGGCACAGTACAAAGGGCCAAATAGAGAGGCCTGGAGGGCCATATTTTGACCCCAATTTTGAGGTTCCCCACCCCTGCTTTCGCCCATGCTCAGAATCTGGCAAGGCACAACGCCCAGGAACCATGCTACTAATTCAAGGCATCCGAGGAAGCTTCAGCCCTGCCTTTCTTGCACAATAAAACCATGGAATGGGATGCTCTCATACCTAGGTGCAACCACAGCAGCTCAAAAGATGGCAACCATTGTTGACTGACCTGGACCATTGTCATGCCGACTTCCTGTCCCACCAAGACTTTGCCCCCCTGTAGCTGGGCCACGTGAGGCTTCTCCAGCTTCATGAAGTCCGTCACCAAATCCGTAATGTCAAACTGCCAATCAGATCCTAGCAAATAGGTGAGCTGTCCCCACGGGCTGGTGTCCTCAGCTACAAACTGGGTGAGAACCCGCACCATGGCGTGCTGGTACTGGAGGGTGCAGCCTCGTCCTTTCCGCTCATCTTCATCCTCGTCATCGCTCTCCCTTGTAGGTCTGAAAGATTATTATTTCAACTTAACATTCATTCCCAACCAGCACAGATATCTAGCAGGCGTGCCTCATGTGCACAGATGTGCCTTTTACGAAGAAAATGCGCCTTGCAAGCATATGAAGCAAACTATTGCTTGGAGAAAACAAAGAAGACCAATACGTTCTATTATGGTTGCTAGATCATGGTCAATGCACTTTCTCATAAGGCCCTAGTCAATGATGAGGTCCATGGCCAGACAAAAGAGTTTAGCTCAGTTGTAAAGCACATACATTGTGTGCAGAACATAGGAATTCCATCTGCCTCGCTCAAACCACCCTTTCATCACCGAGGAAATTAAGACTTTGCATTATTTCCAAAAACCAAACTTAGCAATGGCAAGGGGGGTGACCCCAAAGGTAAATGAGGAATGGAAGAAGGTGTCAGACTGAGTGAGGCCATTGGTCCACCTAGCTCATCATTGTCCACACTGACTAATGGTTCTCAAGGGTTTCAGGGAGGAGTCCTTCCTATCCCTACCTGGAGATGTCAGGGACTGAACCAGGGCTTTTCTGCATGCAAAGTATGTATGTGCTCCACCACTGAGCCATGGCCCTTCCCCAGAAGGTCTCATGCTCAATCACTGGCATCTCCACTTAAAACAACCCATTCACAGGTTGTGGCAAGCACTCCTGCCCCAAACCCTGGAGAACTTCTTGCCTAGATAGACAAATAATCTCACCTGGTATAAGACAGCTTTGTACGTTCCAAACTGGGGAAGGGATATACCCCTATGCCATCCTCATGGATTCTCTGTTGCCATGCCATTGCCATAGACCATGCTCTTCCTCACCCTCTCCTGTCCTGTGGATTGGCAATGTGGGGAGGCAAAGGGATCTCTTCAATGGAAAGAGGGTGGGGGCTCAGAGCTTCTTTCCCATTTATTACATTTGAAACCATTCAGCTTTCTGCGCTTCAAACTTTGAAAGCACTACAGGAAAAGTGAACTGGGAGGGTTTGAAATATAGAGGGTTAATTTCCCACATGGTGCTGGTGGGGGAGAGCTGAGTCCCTTCCAAGCTTTGTGTCTTCCACCGCTATCTCTCATGTGCCAACCTTCCTTAGCAGCTGGGAAAGTTTAGCTGTGTGAGAGAGCACCTCAGGCCTCCTCAGCTTCCCTGGTCTGTTTGGAGGTCATCTCCAGGATTCTAAAGAAGGAAAGGCAGGCTGATACATCAGCCTGGCTGGGAGGAGATCAAATGCATTTAGCAACAAAGCTCACCTCTTGTTCGAAATGATGGGAACTCTCCAGCCTTTTATTTGACTCAGCTCAGTATCCGAAACATCGATCTGAAGAGGCAAGCGTGGCACCCATACAGTAACCTGCAGAGGAGCACTCAGGTACTGGTAGGTGAAGTTCACCACTGCATTCACTTTGCCTTTCATTTCCTTGCCGTTGACATAAACATAGTCACACCTGTCGGAAACCTAAAAGAAGAGGAGGGAAAAGAGAAGTATTTAAGGGTGACACCAGTGGGTATGCCATTTGAATAAATGTAGCTGATTCCCTCCAGATGTTCTGGGATGTAAATTCTTTTTTATTTTTATTTTTTTAAAAAAGATTTTTATTAAAGTTTCCAAGATTATATAAAAGCAAGACAAAACAACAATACAAACAGACAAATAAAACAAAAACAAGTATAATTTTAATCCCTTATTTTCTTGTAATTTACTTCCCCGACTTCCCCATACCTCCCCTTTCTGTATTCCAATTTCCAATTATTAATTCAGCAAATCCTCTCCCTTATTGTCCATTTAAATTTTTAGCCTTTCTTTTCTTTTTACTTAATCATTACAGCTAGAAATTGCCTAATTTCTAAACCAGTAAATTCTTTTTTAACACAGGCCCTTACAAAAAACCTGAGGGTGATGGGCACCATCTTAGAAGCAGTGTTCGTTTTCCCTATCATACAAGAGGAGGTGCTTCTTATGAGCATCTGAGAAGGCGTGTTCCCTGTTATACAGAAGGGAATGCCTCTTCCAAGATGGTGTCTACAGCAGAAGTGGGAAGCTGTGAAACCAGGGGTGATAAAACTGTGGCCCTCCAGATATTGTTGGACTCCAGCTTCCGTCAGAGCCAGCCAGCATGGCTAATGGTCATGGCTAATGGGAGCTGCAGTCTGATACCATTTGGAGTCAGCCAGGTAGGGGAAGTCCATGTGAACATGTGTGAACCTGTATCACAAATCCACAACACAGGGTTTGAAACCACCCCATATCATCTCTCCCTCGATTTCTTGTATCCTCCTTCCTTCCTTTAAAAAAAAAAATATTTTTTGAATTTTATAACAAAAAATGGTACAAATCTCATTCAGCATGTTATTTACAATTATTCTCCCTCCCCTCCTCTGGACTTGCCTCCAACTCCCCCTCTGCTGAGTTATTTAGTTTTATTTATCGTATCCTGTTTTTCCTACACAAAAATAAAATCCCTTATCATTTCTCTGAAATATCTGCTACTCAAATGAAATGTGAAAGTTTATTCAAATCCTGCCAGTGAATCCAGTCCATTCTGTTGTTTCTGCAAATAAACTGTAAATGGTTCCTAGACTCTGCTGAAGTCCTTTTTGTCTTTCTCTTGTAGTTTGTCTGTTTTTGTTGTTTAGTCGTGTCCAACTCTTTGTGACCCCATGCACCAGAGCACTGTCTTCCACAGTTTGTCTGTTAGCGTAGCCAATTCTGCACAGTTCATCGTCCCTGTATCCTCCTTCTTGTCCCTTTGGCTCAGCAGGAGAGGTCTCAGTATTTGTTCCAAGTTTATTGGATGCAATGCTGTTTGGGATCAGGGCACTTCTGGAATTCTGGTGCATGTTTGTGTGTCTGTATTCTGGAGTAAACTCATTTGATCTGAAGGCTGTGAATTCATATCATCATGTTGTCCACTCCAAAATAGGCGCTCATACCAAATCCTATAAGGTGGCCCAAGGGCAGCCATGTTTCTTCTTCTGTACCAAGCCCCTATGCCCCTGTGTACAGAACGGTGCATCATCAGTATAATATGCTCAGACTAACAGATCCCTGACAAGAGTCTGGCCTCTGAGTTCACCAGCTGCAGTTTCTGGACCAACCTGAAAGATAGCTCCACATACAGCACATTGCACACTCTAATCTCGCTCTTGCCAGAAGGTAGAGCTCTATCCATACCCAGATAGGGGGACATTTGTTATCTGGTGAACTTTTTGTGTGAGTGCTCCTTATAACAGGGGTGGGGAACCTCCAGCCCTCAGGTCAAACCTGGCCCATGTGGCCTGTGAGGCTGCTTTGCTGAAACCAGGTCCATCTGCTCCACACGTATCACATGTGATGCCAGGTGTGGGGCAGTTGCAGGACTCAGGACCTTATGCATCAGCTGATGCACAGAGAGTTCAGTCATGCTAAATGCGGTATCCTCCCACCACAGTGAGCCAGCTTTGAGGGTTGGGCAGTGTCAGGGGACTGCCATCGGAACAGGGGAGGGAGGCAGGGGGGCCGTTGGGATACAGAGAGCCTCCGAAACTCCTGAGGAGCAGTTCCTCTTCCAGTGGTGGGAAAAGCCACACCTCCAGTGGAGAAGAGAGGGAAGGGGCCAAGGGGCCAGCCAAGCGAGGGAAGGGCTTGAGGATGCTGCTGAGAGCCCCAGCGCCTCACCTCGCCGGGCTGGCCAGGAGGGACACACACCACTTCTGTCGCCCAGCTTGCGCAGAGGGGTGAAACGCAAGGAGGGGAGGCAGGGGCTTGGGGTGCTGAAGTTCTTATGTTGGGGGAGAAGCCGGAAGGGGCCACTCCCGGATTCTGCAAGTGACTAAGACGGACATGATCTTTTGTGTATCTGCACTGTAAATAGTTTGCACAATAAAACCTGTAAATGACAGGTTGGAGTTCTGCCTGGTTACTCACGAGCAACCACCACCAGCATCTGACAGGCAGCACCACCCACTTGCCAATCACCAGCTGTCAGTATGATGTCAGGTGACTGACAGGTGCAAGGTCCAACCCACTCCTCAAAGTTGGCCTGCCAGGGTGGGAGGGAGAAAGACATTGGCCTCTGGGCCTGAAAGGCCTTCTGCAGTCCAAAGCAGCAATGCCTCCGAATACCAGCTACTGAAAATGGAAAGGTGTGAGAGTGCTCTTGTGCCTAGGTCGTGCAAGTGGGTTTCCCAAAGGCATTTGGCTGGCTACTGTGAGAACAGACCGCTGGACCAGATGAACTACTGGACTGATCTGGCAGCTCTTCTGATGCTGCTATGTTTTTACATTCGTAGGTTCTGCACCCTGCTTCATGACATGCTCAGTGGTCCTTAACACTCCCTCTGCTTCCTGTGATCAGGTATGAGTGCCATTGCTTATGTAGCTAAAATGTAGCATCCACATGTAAAATGAGATGCATCAGGAGCAAGGAAACCTCAAGGTTTGCTGAAGTAGAAAATACTAGAAGAAAAAAGCCAAAGAGGGGGTCTCTCCCAGCCATTGAGCACTGAGCATGTTCAGTGGTGCTGGAAAGCTGCCTGGCAGTTTGGGGAGGGAGAAATGGAAGATGGAGAAGGGGCAGGAGAATGCAATGGAGTCTCACAAACAGGAGTCATCCACGTTGCAATGTTCTGCTGTGGGTCCCACTTGTTTAGCATAATCTCCTCTGGCCTTCGTCATTACAGTTAAAATATTATAAATCCCCACAACAGCTTGATATGAAGAATGGAAAACCAAGTGAAAATAATTTTCTCCACAATAGCCCATTATCTGTTTATAAGCATTTGCAATACGTTTAAAACGATGAAGCTATTCTCTCCTCCCCCATCTCGCTGCCTCCCTTCCCTCCAACGCTGCAGTGGATTTATCATTAGCATGTAAATACTGTCCTGAACTACAAGCATGCATTAGCATAGTCAATTTAAGAGTTATATTAGTAATCACTTCTTTAATCAATGTTGCAATTTACAGACCATTGAGTTTTCTCATTTATTACCTTGCTGAGTACAAGTGGGAGGGATTTTTTTTTATACTATTTTTTAAAAAAGAATCCTCTCTAGAAGATATAAATCATTAAGAAGGATGGGGATAGGATGAAGTGACGCTGCTTGATAAAGTCGTTGTCATAGTAATTCCTAAAGGTGTCATAAACGTCGAGGGAAATCTTGCAATGCGTTAATCATGCATAAAGTGGTCTGCAATCGGGGAACCTTCTGTGTTACTAAGGACATACCAGAATGTTTGCAGAAATTAACCAGCACGCAGCTTCAGTTCCCTTTACGCTGCATGGCAATCCCACCCACCTCTGAAAATGTTTTCATCTTCTTTAAATGAGGACCATTAGCTACCAGAAGGAGATTCTCTCTCCCTGCCTTAAAGTTATATGAACCAGGGCTAGGTGAGTGCTACCAGATGCATTCATGCAAAGTTGTCGCACAGTCTTCTCTCTGGAAGTTTTCTATATGTGAAAAGTGTGTGTGTGTGTGTGTGTGTGTGTGTGTGAGAGAGAGAGAGAGAGAGAGAGAGAGAGATATTCTGCTTAAAGGCCAGTGTAGTACAGCATAGTAAAGTGACATTATATGTGCCTGCTAATTGTGAGATTTTTTATTTTTGATTTCACATCCCAGTTCCAATACTAGATCTAATTTTGTGCCCTAGTTTTGTGGATATACACATCACATCTATTAGCGCTCCTTGTAGTTAGTATTCATACAGCTCTTTCGGTGTTTGATGCACATTATCACTGCAACCCACACCATAGCCCTGCAAGGTAGAGTCCTATCATCATCATCATCATCCACATTGCAGATGGAGGAGGGAGTGTCAGGCTGAGATAGAGTGGATTGCTAAAGGTTGAGATGGGGGAAGCAGTGGCCCTCCATATGTTGGACTACAACTCCCATCATTCCTAATCATTAGCTATGCTCATGGGAGTTGGGGTCGAGCAATATTTGAAGGGCCAAATGTTCCCCATTCTCGAGCCCAAGGCCAGGTAAGCATTTCACAGAGAAGCTACCTTGCTAACTAAAAAGGTAAAGGTAAAGGTCCAGTCATGACCAAAGACAGTAGAAACAATGTATTCTCTTGTTTAGCTACCTGTCAATGAACGTTCTAAACGCTGTCAATGGACGTTCCAAAAAACATCAATCCTGCTAGCAGCCCGTTTCCAGGGTCAGAGCGGCGGTATTTTAACTCTTTTAACTCTCTCCTACAGGCATATTCAGTCCACCACTCCCCCCCCTCTTCTCCTGTCTCCAAAGGGGGGGGGGGTTAGTTCTTTACCGATGGAAATTTAGTCTTTTACAAAAGGCTTTCCAAGACTTTAGCTTGCAGCCTCCTTGCTTCAGTTTATCTACAAAAGGGGGAGGCGGACTTCCTGTATTGAACCTCCCCGTTTCGATGCCAGATTAAACGTTTAAAAATCCAATTCTTCCCAATTCAGCTCTACTCACGGGTAATTACTTTAGAGTCAAATTGTCCACAGGAAAAAGTCAGTGCTCTCCGACAACAGCTATGCGGCTTCGCTCCGTGGAAGAAGCAGACGATTCAAAGCACCGCGCCACTCACCCCACATCGCTCCGGATCCCCAAAACCGGGTTTCCCCGTGAGTAGGGGAGGCGCAAAAGGTGCCCACCGAATCCCACATTCACAGGCTTCTCCTGCCTGTGATTTTTACGGGTCTTCGCCTTCGCCGTGGTGGTACAGACCCAAATTCCCACAGGGCAAATTCCTCCCGATCAGCGGAATTCCGCCATTGCCGGAGGCACCAACCCGGAAGTCCATGACTAAGATGCTTCTGGAGAACCAGAGCAGCACACGGAAATGCCGTTTACCTTCCCACCAGAGCGGTACCTATTTATCTACTTTGACGTGCTTTCGAACTGCTAGGTTGGCAGGAGCAGGGACTGAACCAGTGAGAGCCAGTGTGGTGTAGTGGTTAAGAGCGGTAGTCATGTAATCTGGGTAACCGGGTTCGCGTCTCCGCTCCTCCACATGCAGCTGCTGGGTGACCTTGGGCCAGTCACACTTCTTTGAAGTCTCTCAGCCCCACTCACCTCACAGAGTGTTTGTTGTGAGGGAGGAAGGGAAAGGAGATTGTTAGCCGCTTTGAGACTCCTGAAGGGGAGTGAAAGGCGGGATATCAAATCCAAACTCTTCTCTTCTTCTTCTGAACAGCGGGAGCTCACCCTGTCGCGAGGATTTGAACCGCCGACCTTCTGATTGGCAAGTCGTAGGCTCTGTGGTTTAACCCACAGTGGTCTTCAAACTTGGATCTCCGGACTACAACTCCCATCATCCTTGATCAAAGGTTAAGCTGGCTAGGGATGATGGGAGCTGTGGTTCAACAACAATTGAGAGCCCCAGGTTGAGGAACACTGCCCTGTGCACACCCACCTCTATCCTCCATCCAGGAAACCAAAAGGCATGATCAGTGTTTGAGGACACATTCCAGCCAGGCAAAAACATTCAAGGAGGGGATGCAAAGCTGGGACAGTAAGCTGCATTGGGCCTGGAGAGAGGGGGCATGGCTGGGGAAGGACTATGGCCTGCAAAGAGTCTCATGAACCAGAGAGAGAGATGTGGTGTGGGATGCCGGTGATGTTTTGCAGAGAAAACAGCTTGCAGAGGAGGTGGGAAATGTTTGCGATAAAACTTTCACCTTCAGGTTGACCTGCCTGTACTGGACACCCGATATATGATTTTACGTTAACTGTAGCCAAATGCTCTGTCAGAATCAGAACAAACGTGCCAGCCAGCCAAGGCAGGACAAGGCTGGCGTGACAAAAGACAGCCAGAAAACCTGCACTTCAAAAAATGGTTCTGGGCTAACATCCAGGCTGTTGTTTTCTCCTGCAATGACACTGCTGGCCCATCTCAGTGCTAAACGAAACAAAAAAGCTCACATCCTGGAGAAGTGAATTTTGTAGCTAAGCCTCTTGTATTTTTTTTTAAAGCAGGCATATGATATTACTTAGGCACACGGATGGTGCTGTGGTCTAGATCACTGAGGCTCTTGGGCTTGCTGATCGGAAGGTCGGCAGTTCGAATCCCCGCCATGGGGTGAGTTCCCATTGCTCTGTCCCAGCTCCTGCCAACCTAGCAGTTCAAAAGCACGCCAAAGTGCAAGTAGATAAATAGGTACCGCTCCAGTGGGAAGGTAAACAGCATTTCCGTGTGCTGCTCTGGTTCATGCTGGTCACATGACATGGAAAAACTGTCTGCGAACAAATGCCAGCTCCCTTCGCCAGTAAAGCGAGATGAGTGCCACAACCCCAGAGTCATCTGCGACTAGACTTAACTGCCAGGGGTCCTTTACCTTTACCTTTTTACAATATTACTTGCTTGCAAGAGAGGTTAAAAATAATAATAATAAGGTTTCTTTGGCTATGTCTGAAGTAAGAGGAAAAACAAGCAAGTGTTAGGTCCTCTGCATGGGGAAGATGGAGAAATGCTATTTGTCTTCACCCCAAAGGAAAGTGATGCCCAACCTAGTGATAACAGAATAAATGATGTAAGGAGGGAGCTGCAACCCAAGATAGGAAAAGAGGTGATAAGGGAACACCTAGCTACTTTAAATGAATTCAAAACTCCAGGGCCTGATGAGCTGCAGCCAAGGGTACTAAAGGAGCTTGTGAATGTAATTTCAGAGACTTTGTCTATTATCTTTGAGAATTCTTGGAGAACAGGTGAGGTCTCTACAGGATGCTGTGATTACTAAGACCCATCATAGGTTTCCCAAAAATAAGTCATGCCAGACCAATCTTTTTCTGATTTCATAATGTAACAACAACAGCAACAACAACAATTTATTATTTATCCTCCGCCCATCCATTAAAAGATTCCCTAAACAGGGCTGCCCTCAGATGTCTTCCAAAAGTCCGATAGTTGTTTATTTCCTTGACATCTGATGGGAGGGCATTCCACAGGGTGGGCGCCAGCACCGAGATGGCCCTCTGCCTGGTTCCCTGTAACTTGGCTTCTCGCAGTGAGGGAACCACCAGAAGACCCTTGGAACTAGACCTCAGTGTCTGGGCAGAACAAAGGGGGTGGAGATGCTGCTTCAGGTATACTGGACCGAGGCTATTTAGGGCTTTAAAGGTCAGCACCAGCACTTTGAATTGTGCCTGAAAATGTACTGGGAGCCAATGCAGGTCTTTCAGGATCAGTGTTATGTGGTCTTGGTGTCCGCTCCCGGTCACCAGTCTAGCTTCACACCTTCCATGAGCATTTTTGCATGGCTGGAATGTTTCTTTGAACTCCGATGGAGGATAAAGATGGGTGTCTGTAAAAAACAGCCCACTTTACAAAGGCAAAATGTCCATTTGCTGCAGTATTCACTTTTGCCTCTGGCCCCACCCACCAATGGCATGTGGCCGCCAGAAGCCAGCCCAGACAGGATGCAACCCTCAGGCTGAAAAGGGTTATTTTATATTTTAAAATATCTATCAAAAACAAAATGCCTACATATACCTCTGGGCACCAGCAAAATACCAAAGTATGCAATTTCCAATTACCCATGCACATTAGTTCTGACTTTAACTAGTTAATCATACTCTCAGAGATACTACCAAAGCTATTCATTATTTTTATTAATTATGGTACATCTGTTTCAGCCTACTAGTAAATCATCTGTGCACAAAGCTAATTTTAAATCCCACTTGCTCATGTGCAAAACCAGAAATCTTCTATTTCTGTCTAATTGCACATGCCAGTAGTTCCAAGCAAATCAAACATCATTGGAGAAAAAGGGCAGCCCTGCTTTGTACCTCTTTTCTAAACAAACAGATCTGAGAAGATTCCACGTGCCTTTACTTGTGATTTAGGAAAGAGGCATCATATTCTAATCCACTTCATAAATTCTGAAGGAAATCCAATTTTTCCAAAGTAACAAACACAAATTGCCAATATATCTTGTCAAATGCTTTTTCAGCATCCAGGGGAATAAGTGTCGCTGGATTTATTCAATAGCTGTTTCAGGCAACCAAATTGGGTACCAATCTTAAATAGTCTGCTCTCTGTCTATGCTTAATAAAACCCACTTGATCCAAATGTACTACGGCTCTTATCACTGGTTGGACTATGTGTCAATCAAGAGGGCAGAACCAAAGGGTGGAAATGGCAAGGAAACAGGCTTTAGTTAAACCAGGGATGTGGAAGCTCAGGCTCTGGACCTGAACCTGGCCCTCCAGATCTCTCTGTCTGGCCCTTGAGATTCTCCATAGGCCACAGCCCTCACCAGTAGGACCAGCCCAAGACATTTTGGCAGAGGACATGAACCATAAAAATACCACCTCCCCACCAGGGAAGGAGTGGCGAATGAAGACCTACAAGGGGGAAAGGGGGTGAATAAATATCTACATGAGGAACAAGGGAGGGAATCTCTGATGGTTGAAGCAGGAATCAAAGGCAGTGGCAGGTGGGGGGGGGAGGCCCACTCTAAATCATGTCCGGTGGATACAGAGCCCAGGAAACTCCAGAGGGGTGGGAGCAGACCAGCAGTGCCTCCCATTCACCAAGAAGATGCTGTAGGGGTGACATTGCGGGGAGAGGGAGTGGCTGTTGAGGGGGAGACAGATCTGGCCTTCAAGGAGCATGTGGCAGTGGCAGCAGGCTATGCATTCTTTGGAGGCTGGTTCTGCTGCCCTTGTGGATCCTGCCACCTGAGGTGATTGCCTTGTCTTGCCTGATCGGTGGGCTGGCCCTGCTCACCAGTCTAGCTTCATACCCTCTCTGGGTGCATTTGCCTGGCTAGAATGTGAACCTGAACTGTGATAATGCTTCTTGATTTTGGATGTAGGATAGAGAGGGGTGTAGGAAGTAAGCTGCTGTACAAAATCATGGCTCCACCCACCTCTGACCCTGGCCCCACTTACCAAGCGTATGTGGCCCACACAAGGTTGCCCAGAAAAGTTGGGCTGGAAAAAAGTTCTTTATCCATGAGCAAAACACCAGGAGACATTTCCTAATAACAAGAGCTGTATGGCAGTGGAAGATTCTTGGCTTGTGAGGTTCTCAGAAGTATCCTAGAAGGAGTTGGACAGCCATCTGCCAAGGATATTGTATCAGAAATCTTGTCTCATTACAAGATTGGGTTGGACTAGATCAGGGTTGGCTAACCTGTGGCCCTTCCACTGAGCAACCGCCTCATGCATCTGATAGGAACATAGGACACCTGCCTTATCCCAAATCAGGCTGTAAGTTCAGCTGGCTCATTTTTTTCTATACCAGGGATACTGGTGTAGGAACCTGTAGCTGCTGCAGGCATCTTGGGAATTGGAGTCTGGAAGGCCACAGGATATCCATGCCTGAAGGTGACCTCCAAGGTCCCTTCTGGCTCCAGAATCCTATGCATGGTAGCAAGGGTGGAGAAGCAGGAGAAGGTTCAGGTGACCTGGAAACAGGTGCAAAATCTGCATGATTCAATGAATTTTAAACCAGAATTCTGGAGGGATGGATGGCGGGAGAACACATTGAGCCTATGAAACAATACAGGCATTGCACAAGGGGTATCTGCGCTTCCTGGATCAGGATCAGAGAGAAAACTAGTGACTTGCTTTTACAATGGATGCTGCACACATGCCATGTATTTAAAGCACACACACCCTCGCAAGAATCCCGGGAACTGTAGTTCACCTCTCACAGCGCACCAGTTCCCAGCACCCTTAACAAACTACAGTTCCTAGGATGATTTTTGGCAGGGTGTTTGTGATGGGACATGCTTAAAATGGGTGCTGTGGACGAGGAAATAGAGCTGAGAGTACAGGATTGGAAGCAGGCTGGTAAGGGAAGCTGTCTATCCTTTTCTCGAGACTTTCCACCTCAAAGGCCTCACTTGATGCAGCCTGGGAAGGATAGCAGCCCTGCTGTGTCCTTTCCCTCTATTATCCTGGTTCTTCTTCTTCTTTTTACCTTGTGAAATGTTTTGGGGCTTTTAAAGATATTTTGATATTTGCCATCTAGAGGGAGATTTGCAATCACTTTTATGTAAATCCTGTGCTCCGCTGAGCAGAGAGATGGGCATGGCATTTTTATTTTTATTTTTTGGCATTTCCAGGTGCTCGATGTGACGCTCCCTCAGCACTTTCCTTGATTATCAAAGTTGCATTGCAGCCACTTTTCTACGGCTCCTTCTAAATTTCAAGGAAACATTGGGGCGGTAGTGGTGGTAGCAGCAGGAGATAAAGCACAGAAGAAAAGAACGGACCTAAGCAAAATTTCCAAAATGTGTTTTCTAGTTTCCTTATTTCCTTTCCCTCCACTTCTCTTCCCCACCCCACAACTCCCATTAGTTTACTGGCACTTCTTGTAACAAAGGCCGCTGCATTAAACCTCCAAACAGCTTTGTCCAGTGATAAATCACACTCTATCAAGGTGACTGGTGCAAATTGCTGGGAAGAGTCTAACCTTGGTCTACCTGAAAGCAGGCCAGTTGTTGTTCGGAGGGACCCTTAAGTACTGGGATGCTAGAGGCAGGATGCCAGAAAGCTGGGATGAGACAAATAGCTCAGTGGCAGAGCTCCTGCTCAGCAACCAGAAGGTCTCTGCTTCAGCCCTTGGCCTTTCCAGTTCAGAGGCAAAGGGAAAGATCCTCTGATTGAAAACCTGGAGGAGTCTGCAGCTGTTCACAGTAACTAATACCAGCAGCCAATTGGTTACAAAGCTAGATTCAAAAGGCTGTAGCAAAGATAGCACAAGGTTAGCTTCACTCAGTGGTATACTTGTTGCACTGGTGGAATGCAAACAAAAGCACCTTAGCAAACAGTTGTGCAATAGATTACACAAGCGTTATCAGCTGGAGACATGGCATCTCCTTTGCCCTCCTGTTTGATTAATTAGTGTTTTAAAGCCCTAATTAAACATTTTAGTCCAGCCTGATTTGGAGCTGAATTCAGGTGTGTGGTTGCTGGGTTGGATCAACCGAATCCTGGGGCTGGGGTCAGAGACCTGGGTCCCGGGCAGGGCTGGATTTAGGTTTGATGAGGCCCTAAGCTATTGAAGGTAATAGGGCCCTTTATATGTCCAGATGTCCTTTGTCAACAACAAATTGTTGCTGGTTTTTGCTGTTGAATATATACTACATGGTAATTTATGGACCTAATAGGTATCTAAAGCCATCTGCACATGTTGCCATGCAACCAGTCCATGCAGAATGTAGGGACCATATATATATATATATATATATATATATATATATATATATATGCTTTCGTAGATTTTCACGGGTACAGGAATGCAGGTTTTGGTGTCTTCGGGTGTCTTCCCGTGTAAGAGTAGGGGTGTCTGGGCGACGTTTCGACGAGGTCTCACTCGTCATCTTCAGGCTGGTGCTTTCGGCTTCTTGTTACTGGAACAGAGCAGAATCTGGTGTTTGAGTTCCTATAAATACTGTTGAGGGGTGTGGTGTATAGCCTCCAACGTTCTAGGCAGAGAGGAAGTTCCTAGATTAGTGTGCCTTTTCTTCTTTTAGGAACTTCCTCTCTGCCTAGAACGTTGGAGGCTATACACCACACCCCTCAACAGTATTTATAGGAACTCAAACACCAGATTCTGCTCTGTTCCAGTAACAAGAAGCCGAAAGCACCAGCCTGAAGATGACGAGTGAGACCTCGTCGAAACGTCGCCCAGACACCCCGACTCTTACACGGGAAGACACCCGAAGACACCAAAACCTATATATATATATATATATATATATATATATATATATATATATATATAAAAATATAATATAATATAATATAATATATATAGTTGTTGTTGTTTAGTCGATTGGTCGTGTCCGTCTCTTCATGACCCCTTGGACCAGAGCATGCCAGGTACTCCTGTTCCACTGTCTCCCGGAGTTTCATCAAATTCATGTTTGTCGCTTCTATAACACTGTCCAACCATCTCGTCCTCTGTCATCCCCTTCTCCTTATGCCCTTATCTTACCCAACATCAGAGCATTTTTCCAGAGAGTCTACTCTTCTCATGAGGTGGCCAAAGTATTGGAGCCTCAGCTTCAGGATCTGTACTTCCAGTGAGCATTCAGGGCTGATTTCCTTCAGAATGGATAGGTTTGATCTTCTTGTAGTCCATGGGACTCTCAAGAGTCTCCTCCAGCACCACAATTCGAAAGCATCAATTCTCTGGCGATCAGTCTTCTTTGTGGTCCACCTCTCACTTCCATGCCTCACTACTGGGAAAACCATACTGTAGTTTTAACTATATGGATCTTTGTCACCAAGGTAATGCCTCTGCTTTTTGAGATGCTGTCTAGGTTTATCATTGCTTTTCTCCCAAGAAACAGGCGTCTTTTAATTTCGTGACTGCTGTCACCATCTGCAGTGATCATGGAACCCAAGAAGGTAACATTTGTCACTGCTTCCAATTCTTCCCCTTCTGTCCGCCAGGAGGTGATGGGACCAGTGGCCATGATTTTAGTTTTTTTGATGTTGAGCTTCAGACCATATTTTGCGCTCTCCTCTTTCACCCTCATTAAGAGGTTCTTTATATACTGTATATATACCAGTATATAGAAATGAGCAAACCAGTGACATTTTAGGGAGCAGGCTAGCAGGCAGGGCCCATTACTTACATCATAGGAGCCTACAGAACACAAAACACTGTTGCTGTATGTAGGTTTTATTTTGTTTGTTTGTTATCTTATATTTCAGAAATGTACATCCAGTTTTCCCCCCTTTAATTTTCTTGGGTCCCCCAAGAGAGTGGGGCCCTAAGCTATAGCTTGTTTTGCTTATACGTAAATCCAGCACTGGTCCAGGGTGGGGGGAAGGCACTCTGCACAGCCCTAGCAGCATCCTCTGTCCATATGAGATTCCTTCACCAAGTCCCAGATATGTCCCGTCATTTTGCATTTCAGCCAATGAGAGGTCAACCTCATGTATGGCATCTCAGACTCTTCCTCCACTCCTGTTCATACCAGTTTGTCTTGGAGAAAGAAGGTTTCAAAGGGCTATGCACAATAGCAGCTTCTGAGAGACCAGTCTCCTTTCCACAACACACACAGTAAGCCTCCTGGGCATGGACTTAATTAAACAGCCTGAGATCTAGAAGTCCTCAGGCCTTAAGAATGCAATAGTCAGTTTCTCTTAGGGGAACAAGTGGGAATCCTGCCTGGTCTATCAACCTAGTCAGCTCATGAAGGCTCCCTGCTAGCCACAATATATGGAATGAAATGCAGCCCACAGAACCAGGTTTCAAATTTAGCACCTGTCGCCTTCCCAGCTTTCAGCTTCAATCACAGGGAATTGGAACAGGATTAAAAAAATGCAGTGTGTGTTTGAAGGAGGCATATTAAACCAAAAGTAGCTAGTCGTTAGGCTTTGTTAAGAGCTGGCTTCACATTATTCATTAAACAGAAATCATTATTTATTAAACAGAAATAGAAGGAAATGTCCACCAGTAATATGGCTTGTTTTCCCCCCCCTTCCCATACCTAAAAGCTGTTGACAGTACTGCTTGCCACTAGCCTGCCTTTTAAAACCATCTACTCCAGAGGTTGAGGAACAGTTGACAATGTCTGTAATTGGACCTCCATGTGATTTCCCTCCCTTTCTTTCTGATGATAGCAATTGAGACCTTTTTGACCAGGGCTGCATTTCTCAAACAGCTGAACAGTTAGCAAAGTCAGTTAAATAACGCAGAGAGAGTCCGGGGAGAAAAGAAATCCTAATAATATGTTAGTGAGCAAACTGAACAAAAAGAGTGTGCAGTTTGAGGAGAAAGGAGCAACAGGGGATTTTCTTTCTTCCATCAGGCCTTGTAAATAGCAGGGTGGCATTCGAGTCAGCAAACAGAGGAAAAACTCCCTCAGAGCTGAACAGCCAATCAGAGAACATGCTACCTCAGCAAACATCAGGTCACTCTGTCTAGTTGCTAAGCAACACCTTCATCACCACCCTCTTGGTTAGTTGGCTTGCTGATATGCAATATTCGGTGCATGCGCATACGCGATTTTCAGCGCTACAGAAGCGAGTCCCTGCACATGCTGCGCCAGTTTAGCGCAGCGCCCGAGCGGGCACCTCAGTTTGTGGACGGCTTGTGGGCCAGTCAAACGACCTCCGCAGGCCGCTTCCAGCCCATGGGCCTTAGGTTGCTGACCCCTGCCTTATAGTATCCCCCCCAAAAAAATTGGGCCAGTTTAATGAACCCATTGTAGGGCTCAGGATTTTCATAATACAGTGGTACCTCGAGTTACAAACGCCTCAGGTTACAAACGCTTCAGGTTACAAACTCCACTAACCTGGAAGAGTTACCTTGAATTGAGAACTTTGCCCCGGGTTGAGAACAGAAATCGTGTGCTGGCGGTGCAGTGGCAGCAAGAGGCCCCATTAACGAAAGCACGCTTCAGGTTAAGAACAGTTTCAGGTTAAGAATGGACCTCCGGAACGAATTAAGTTCGTAACTAGAGGTACCACTGTATAGTACTGTTTTTGAGAATGATGCTGGCATGAGCAAACCAAAATATATGAAGTCATCTGCTGAGACCCCCATCAAGTTTTACATGGTGGTCCACAAAAGTTAGAGAACATCTGAACTAATTTAATGACCACATTTCTTTCTTAAGGAAATGAGTAAACTATGCATCATAGGGTGTTTTTCTGTTGTTGCTTTTTTTGGGGGGGGTGTTCTTTGTGGATGCATTGCTAAAGTAAACATTGCTTTCCTGACGTGTGCATTAGGAAATGGGGAGAGTCATTGTGATAGGTTATGAAAACATAACAAACACCCTTCCTTGGAGGAGCTTGGTGTGATGCAAATGGTCCTCCTCCCCATTTTGTTCGCACAACAGCCCTGTGAGGTGGACTTGGCTGAGAGAGAGTGACTAGCCCAAAGTGAGAAATATGGATAAACAGGGATTCAAATGTGGGTCTCTGTCATCCTAATCCAGAAGCCTACATAGGGTTGGTAGAGCTAATAAGCCTCAAATCTGCCCAGTGTCAGGGTTCCCAGAGTGTTCTGATACCAACTTAGGAATTTAGTGGCCCAGTGGAATGTAAACTTTTATTTGATCCATGTAAACTTTTGGGCCCTAAATCAGTAGCACTATTTGCAGTCTAAGGTCTGTTTCCTTCCAAGGGACTATCAGAAGTCTGTTCTTCCCCGGCTAGTTGCTTGTTTTTATTTTCTCCCATAACCCGCTGTAAAAATGTAATGTACAGTTTTAAATCCTATCGAACGATCGTCCTTAAAAGAACCCAACCTAAAGAACTGGAGAGCTGGGCAGCAAGGAGAAAGAAGCAAAGAGCAATTCAAGGAAAACAGATTGAAAAAGTTGTGTGCAGATTTGAGTATCTACCTATAACATTCAGCACATGACGGCAATGACAACAACAACGTTTCTGTGCATCTTCCTAAAGAATGAGAGTAATGGCAAATTTAAAGAGTGCTGCTCAGGATGGGGGAGGACTGATAGACATTTACTCTGGAGGCATGCAAATATTGATAGCAACATTTCTTTTTTGGTGGGTTGGTGTGTATGTGTTCCAGAGATGCCATAGTGTGGGATTTCCCCAGCCCCAGCTTAGCACAAGATCCTTGCCCAAGAGTGGAAATCCATTGCACAATCTCTTGCACAGAGTCTAAAAATGCTCACATGCTTTGAAGATGCTTGGGGCATTGTGAAGACCTCTAGGTGACCCTCAGCCCCTTCCTGCACCAGGTCAGCAGCAGAAGACAAGTAGGAGATTCTACCAGCTGCCCACCTTGATACATATTTCTTTCTAAACTATATAGCAAGAAACTATATTTCTTTCTAAACTGTTTCCAAACAATTTTACTTCCATAAGGAGTTGCTGCAAATGTGTGCGACTCTGCTGTGACTCTCCCCAGAACTGCCTGTGGCTGCGTCTCAATAAAGTATGAAGTACCTTCAGGCCCTGGAATAACTCTGCTCATCCAGACTGGCCACTGGAAATCTTCATGGGCAGGAGAGAGTATAAGAGAGCTTCCTGCTCCAGTTGAGCCTTGCTTCAGTGACAATCTCATCCTGAGTTCTGTCTTGTTCCACCTGAAAGCACCCTTAGTTATGCCTCAGTCCAGCTTGTCTTCCATCCTACTGCCTGGTTTGCCCATCAGTCTTGACTGCTCCTGTAGTCCTCTTTCCTCCTTCCCAGATCACCTTATGCTTCTACCAGCCCTGACATTGCTAGCCTACCATGGCTTCCCTCAACCTGGTGTCCTATAGGTGCTGTTGGGCCATCCCCCTTGACCACTGGCTATGCTGGTTGGGACTGATGGGAGCTGTTGTCCAACACACAGTAGTGGCTGGTACCCCCTCAGACTGGTAGGGTAGTAACAAGGGAGGCCAACAGTAAGTTGAGCCAGAGCCAATCATAGGCTTAACCAGAGGCAATACTGGGCAGAGCCAACTTATTCTAGTTTCCTTCCCATCCTCTTCCCTGCTGAATTCTACAAAAGCACTGAGGCTAAAGCACATCTGAGTAATCATATGTTGGGGGTACTGCATTAGTTTTCCTGGTTACAAGCACTATTCTCTCATTTTCTAGTGCTCCTGTCACATTGCAGCACCTATTGCATTATGGAGCTCTGACATTTTGATTTCATGCCCACCAGTGGTCATGGTGCAACACAACAATGAATATCATAAGACAACATCACTCTTCCCTGTCTTTTGCACATGCATGCCTCTGTTTCCCCTTGATTCCGTGAAAACAGCAGGAAAGAACTGTATGCTGTGATAGTGCCCTAAAGTTCATCACTTTACTCCCAAGATTTTCCACTTTAAAGGGGGTTGCAAATGGTTTCTTTTCTGTTAGCAATTAACATGGAAATGAGCACTAAACTGTCACAAGACTCCCCTTGATTTCCAGAATTGGCATTTAGGTCACGTGAAAGCTCAAATATAACACAGAAATTAACAGGGAAATATTGGGGAAATGAAATGAGCTTCTGTGTGAATGGAGCCTCAGGAGGAGGAAAGTGAGGAAACCGCATGGACTGGTTGACATAGGAAAGAAGGAAGGTATGGGGTGGCAGAAGGCAGATCGAATACATTTGGAGAAAACCAGGTTGGGAAAGTGCTCTGGCAGTCTCTCCTTGTGTTCTGGTCCTCCCCCCCCGCCCCCCATAAACCACTCTCCTTCAGCCTTTTCAAGGATATAACATTTCCTTGAGAATACCTCACCGATTCAACTAATCAGCTGGCTTTAGTTGATTAATCTGCTAAGAAAGCCAACTCAGCCTGCAACCTGAAAAAAACATATATTCAATAATTTGCATCTGACAAGAGTGTAGCAATCCCGTGCTATTAAGCACTTTGAAACAATCCATCATAACAGCTTGGCGGTGCTAAAGAAATAGCTGAACACCGGTTTTATAAATTATTTCGCATCTCTCTCTCTCTCTCTCTCTCTCTCTCTCCCTCTCTCTCTCTGTTCTCCACCCCCACCCCACCCCACCCCAAGGCTGACTCCCCAGATGCAGAGTTTTTAAAAACTCAGCTCCTGCTAATGGGGAAGGAACACCCCCCTTAAACTTAAGAGTGCAACAATTACCTGCTGATCTGCTTAGGAAATTCTCCTCTGTCAGCTTTCTTTTTGTCAAAGTTAGATGCTTCTGAGTTATATGGTGGAGAATGCTTCATTCGCTTTAATTTAAATAGACACACAAATAAACAGGAGAGTGTCTATTTCAGGACTAGGCAATTGGTTCTGGATTTGTGTGCGAGAGAGAGTGAAAGAAAGAGAGGGGGAGAGAATTCTGAACTTCCTTATGTGCTTCTTGGAGGCACACTATCCACAGTTTGGGGAAAACAGAGAAACATAGTAAGTTGCCTTACAAACCAAGTCGGACCACTGACATATCGAGCTCAGCATTGTCTACATCAGGAGTAGCCAAGACGGTGCTCTCCACATTTGGCTGGACTACAGCTTCCTTCATTCCTGACCATTGGTCAGTCTGGCTGAGACTGATGGGCACCACATGACTGCCCTTGTTCTATCGCAGTGGCTCTTTGGGATTTCAGATCCAGCCGCCTTTCCTGGCCCTTCCTGGAGATGCCTGCGACTGAACCTGGAACCTCCTGTATGCAAAGTGTGCTCTACCACTGTATGTCTTCCCCATCTTCAGTGGGACAAGTGTCTTCCAGTTAAAGGGGTCTTGCCTGTTCCAGCAGCCGCTGGAACTGTAAGGAAACTGTGGATCTTCTGAGGCTTTCAGGACAGAGTCCTCCGACTCTCAGCAGTATGATGGGAAGTGGTAGCAAGTTGGCTCCTGATGCAGAGAAGCTTCTGGGAAAGCAGGTGAGCCTGGGGTCACTGTTAAGATCCACCCCCTCTCCCACTTACTCCCAGTCTATGGGAGTCTATGGGCTCACTCCTCAAACCTGGCAGGCCTGACCCTTCCTATAGACCTTCTTAGATAGACTTCCTGGGGGCCTCAGGTTCCCTGGAAAGCAGTTTGAAACCCACTGTGTGATTTGAAAAGCACCGTGCTTGGAAGGCAAGCCCTGCCTAGGCTCTCAGCAAGTGAAGAGAGGTCTTCTGTCAGGGACAGGGGGCAGCCATTATTAATAGACACAGAGAGATCTTCTTGGTGGAACCGAGCTTAGCAAGCAAGATTCGGCTCTTAGTCATGTTTTAGTGCCACTGTAAATATTTTTGGTCCACTTTTAAAAGGTTAGAGCCATCATTTGGCGGTCTAGCACGTTTATAGCTAGTGAAGGCACACGTAAATCTAGGCGCAAAGGAGCGATGGGGCTGTCAAGGGCGGAAGCCGAAGTTGGGGGGAGACAGTTGGCAGATCAAGCAGGGACATCAGTTACCTGCTGAGTCGTGTAACTTTTATTGCTGGAGGGGGTGCGGAGAGGGTAGTATTACCAACCTATTGATCAAAGAAATACTTTATGGGACTGGTTTTGTTGGAAAGCCACTTAGAGAAGCAAATGGGGGGAGGCGGCAAGGCTCTAGTCGCTCCCTCTGCCATCTAAGAGCCGACCAGCAAATCTGGCTGTCATATTTTCTGCTTCTCTCCTTGCTACTTCATGGGATGGGTCGTAGCTGAGCAGAAAAACATCTGCCTTGCATGAGGAAGGTCCAAAATTCATCTCCCAGCATTTGCAGGTAGGGTTGAGAGAGACCGCGGTCTGAAACTCTGGAAAGCCAGCATGAACAACCTTGAGCTAGATGGGTCTGACTCTGAATAAGGCAATTCCCTACATTCCGACTTGACTCAGCCCTTTATTCAGAATGATGAGGCCTGGAACCCTACTTTATTTTTAGGGAAAGAACCGTGGCTCGGGGCACAAGCTTTGCATGTCAAAGGTACTGGGTTTAATCCCCAGCATTTCCAGGTAGGGTTGGGAAGGACCCCCATCTGGAAGCCTGGTGAGCTGCTGCCAGTACAAGATGGACCAGTGGCCTGGCTCAGTGTAAGGAAGCTTCCAAGGTTCCTTGTCTGCCTTTGGTGTCAGAATGAATCTCTTTGCCCTTGCCCAGTCTGGTTTTGGATATCAGTAGTGGCACTGTGGGTTAAACTACAGAGCCTAGGACTTGCTGATCAGAAGGTCAGCGGTTCGAATCCCCATGATGGGGTGAGTTCCCGTTGCTCGGTCCCTGCTCCTGCAGTTCAAAAGCACACCAAAGATAAATAGGTACCGCTCCGGCGGGAAGGTAAACAGCATTTCTGTGCGCTGCTCTGGTTTGCCAGAAGCGGCTTAGTCATGTTGGCCACATGACGTGGAAGCTGTACGCTGGCTCCCTTGGCCAATAAAGCAAGATGAGCGCCGCAACCCCAGAGTCAGTCATGTCTGGACCTAATGGTCAGGGGTCCCTTTACCTTTAAGGTCCAAATAACTTGACTTGTTTACTAGATGACTGAAGGTGTTGCTGGATTACAGCTCTCATCATCCCTGACCATTGGCCATGCTGGTTGGAGCCGATAGGAGTTAAAGTCCCACAATATCCAGAGGGTTGCAGGGTCCGGAATTGGCCATGGTCTGGCTTGCTGTTCGCCCACTGAAAATGCAGGCAATGCATATATAAGGAGAAGAAGTGTCAGTGACCAAACAGAGGAGAGTGAGTTGGTGGGAGTATAGAGGTTACAGCATTGGACTAGGGACCTGGGAGACCAGGAGTCAAATTCACACTCGGATGACCTGGGTCCAGTTACTGCCTCCTAGCTTAACCTGTTTCATAGGATTGTTGTGGGAATTCAATGAGGGGTGAGGGAAGAACTACTGACACCACCTTGAGCTCCTTGGAGAAGAGTTGGGATATAAATGCAAGAAACAAACAAACAAAGTTAAGACAAAGAGCCACTACAAAGTTACTGACCCAAGAAAACTTGTGGATCATGAAGATCCAATAGCTCAAGAAGCTGGTTCAGCCCCTAGGAGATGCACGTTTCAAGCCCACTAGTGGTGGTGGGGTGATAATCCCGTCACTTACTTTGACGACATCTTCAGCAGAGGACTTGCATTCCACAGATTCGGAGATGTCTGTCACAGCACTGTTCTCTTCAATCGACACCACTTTGATGGGGACTGCAACTGTCTTCCCTGTGAGGATCGCAGTGTTCAGGATCTCTGTGTCCTGCAGGGCAAACAACAGGGCAAAAGGATTGCTGCCATTGCTTTGTTTGAGTGGAGCTCTTGAGATAATGAGGAAACCTGAAATGAAGTTCTACAGCTGCCTTGCCCATCCTGGTGTTTTCTCAGTGCTGTTGGGCAACAGCCCCCCCCCCACTGACTATTACATCATGCTGCCCTAGGACATCTGGAAGGAACCAGGTAGGGGAAGGATCCTCTACACCAGCGGTTCTCAATCTGTGGGTCTCCAGATGTTGTTGGACTACAACTCCCATCATCCCTGAGCTCTGGCCTTGCTAGCTAGCGGTGATGGGAGTTGTAGTTCAACAACATCTGGGGACCCACAGGTTGAGAAAGGCTGCTCTACACCTTCCAGACTTAACCAATGAATATGTATTGTATCTCTATAATGTTCTTGTGAAGCTACCAGCATGAGTTTGACCAAACTGCGGGAGGCAGTGGAAGACAGGAGTGCCTGGCGTGCTCTGGTCCATGGGGACACAAAGAGTCGGACACGACTAAACGACTAAACAACAACAATGTTCTTGTGTGCACTATGGATTTATGGAGCTTGTTGCCACAGTGTTGGCTCCCTAGCTAAGATGACTTTAAAGGGGATTAAACAAAGGAGCACAAGCGGTTCACCAATGGCCAAGAAGGTGAAATGAAACGACCCCCACCATGTTCAAAGGCAAAGTGGACACTGATAACTGGGAGCCAGTGTGGTGTAATGGTTAAAGTAGTGAATTAGGACCTGGGAGACCTTGGTCCAAACCCCCACTCAGCCATGAAGCTCCCTGTGTGTCCTTGGGCCAGTCGCTGCCTCTTAATCTATCCTACCTCATAGGGTGGTGTGGGGATGAAATGGGGGGACAGGACACCATATACATCACCTTGACCTCATTGGTGAAAAGGTGAGATATGAAGGCAATAAATGCTGTGAAACAGCAGTTGCTGGGTGAGGGGGAGCATCAGGATCTGGCTTTTGCTTTCATGCTCTGCTTCCAGAGGTACATGGCTGATCACTGTGGCAAACGGGATGCTGGATCAGGTCGTCCTCTAGCCTGATCTTGCATAACTCTTTTTAGGTTTTGCGTGCTAGCAGGTGCAGAAGCAAGCACATAGGCCATACGACTCTGACAGTGATATCACAGGAATATAAGGAGCCATACTGGATCAGGCCAGAGGTCCACCCAATCCAGCATCCTGTTTGCCATGGTGGCCAGTCAGATGTTGCCAGGAGGTTCACAAGCAGATCACAAGCACATTAGCACTCTCTCAGTCATGATCCTCAGCAACTGGTATAGGCAATCAGTACAGCAGACCTGCAACATCATCATCATCATTATTGTCAAAGCTGCCTCAGGTCCCAGCTCACAAAGGACCAACGCCAGTTGCTCTTTATATACAGAAATGTTTATTGAAGTTCATTGTCCGTTTCACAGCCGCGGCGTGCAGCTCTACGTCTGTAACGCTAGACCATTGAAGTCCCCTCTGAGTCAGACCCTCCCCTGCACCAGTTTAAGAGCCTTGCTCTGCTCCACCTCCTTCTTTCCTCCCTTTTCCGCAGGGTCTTCCTGCCCGCTGGGGTTTCGCCCCTCCTGGATTCCTCTGATGCCGAATCCCCAGATTGCTCCCCCTCCCTCCTGCGGGCTTTAGGACCTGGCTCTCCTTCCGGGCTCTCTGTCTTCCCGCGCGCCTGTACATTTGAACTTGGCGCGCGCGCCCAACTCCCAACCTTCCTTCTGATCGTCACATTACTCCCTTCACTGCTCCCCTCCCCTTTCGGGAGGATGGCTTGTTCTGACCTTCCCTCCGCTCCTGCTGACGGAGCTGCTTCCCCCGACACACTGGAACTCCCCCCCCCTCGCCACGCTCTGGTGGGGAAGCTGGTCCTGATTTCCAGCTGCCGCTTTGGGATTCCCTGCTGGCCCCTTGTCCCTGATGCGTCCCCCCTGGGACCCCCCTTCTTCTGACCACAGGCGCCCCCTTCTGGGAATCCTCTGATTCACTGGAGAGGCTCATGGAATCCCTCGGGCCACTCCCATCTTCCTCCTCGCTGTCCTGGGATTCTTCCCGATCGCTCTCCATCTCCTGCCTCCCCTGTGCCGCTGTCCCTGAACCCCTGACAATTATTATTATTATTATTATTATTATTATTATTATTATTATTATTATTATTATTATTATTCACACATCTGGCTGGGTTGCTCCAGCCCCCCGGGTGGCTCCCAACAAAGTAATAAAAATACAAGAAAACAAAATATCAACCATTTAAATCTTCCCTTCAGATGGGACTGCAGCTTTGTGTGGGTGGCAGGAATACACACACACACACACACACACAGACAGACAGACAGACACACACACACACACACACACACACACACACACACATATATATAGGGAGCAACAGTTGGAAGGGGCCACCTGAGATCTCATGATTTCTCATGACTGATTGATTGATTACTGTATTTTTCCGTGTATAACATGCCCCCATGTATAAGACTACTCCTATTTTGGGAGACTCAAATTTTAAAAAATGGGGGGAGATGGCCCAGAATTGTTGAGCTTTTTTGGGGGGAGCATTACCCAGAAATGTTGAGCTTTTAGCTTTTTTGGGGGGAGGATTGCCAAAAACCACTCACACAAATGAAATGCATTGGAAATTGTGTGCGCCACCGATGCCACCAGCCCTCTGCCCGCTCACCGCCAGTAGCCAGCAATCACGCACCCAATTGCCGCAGCGGTAGCCAATCCAAAGCAGCCCTTGCCGCAGCCACCAATCACCCACCCAATTGCCGCAGACAAGCTCCTGCTTGCAGCTGCAACCAATCACCCGTCCCCCCTCTGCATTATCCGCGGATAAGATGACCCCCGATTTTTTACATTATTTTTGAGTAAAAAAGCCTCATCTTATAAACAGAAAAATACTGTATATTTCAAACGAATTCCAAAGCGACAACATAACAGAACATCACAAATAAAGTATTACTCATAGATGAAATAATCGGTGAAACAATTACAATCTATAAAACTCTGTAAACAAAGCAACAACTAATACATAAGCTAAACATCAACATTAAAGCAAAGTCACCTTATATGATTAACAGATCAATACAGCATTTATAATTTCTAAAACAATATTAGCAGCATTAACAAAATAGCAACCAAATACCGTATTTTTTGCACCATAACACTCACTTTTTTCCTGCTAAAAAGTAAGGGGAAATGTCTGTGCGTGTTATGGAGGGAATGCCTACGGGTGGCATGCCTACGGATTTTCCTCCTCTAAAAACTACGTGCGTGTTATGGTTGGGTGCGTGTTATAGAGCAAAAAATACGGTAAATAAACTAAGCACTACAAGTCCCATCATCCCTGACCATTGGCTGTGCTGCCCAGGGTTGCTGGGAGTTGGGAGTCCAACAACATCTGGAGTGCAGTAGGCTCTCCACCCCAATGCTGCTTCTACTCTCTGTCCCTGCAACCTCTGGTAGAGAGGGAAGTGTGAGATTTTGGGGAGCCATGAGGTTGGTTTCAGAAAAAGTATTGCATAAACCACATAAATGTTGAGCCGCTCAGAGGGAACCTTCAGTGAGCTTCCCTTTTCTCTAACCCGGGGGGTCAGCAACCTTTTTCAGCCATGGGCCGGTCCACCGTCCCTCAGACCATGTGGTGGGCTGGACTATATTTTTTGGGGGGGAATTCCTACACCCCACAAATAGCCCAGAGGTGCATTTTAAATAAAAGCACACATTCATCTCAGGTAAAAACACCAGGCAGGCCCCACAATCACCCAGAGATGCATTTTAAATAAAAGGACACATTCTACTCATGTAAAAACATGCTGATTCCTGGACCATCTGTGGACCGGATTGAGAAGGTGATTGGGCCACATCTGGCTCCTGGGACTTAGGTTGCCTACCCCTGGTCTTGGCTATCCACAGAAACTCTAGGAAGCACCCTGGACAGCGTCACTTTAAGGCAGGGATGGGAAAATGTTTGGCCTTCTAGATGTTGGATTCCAGCTCCCACCAGCCTCAGCCAGCATGAGCAATGGTCAGGAATGACAGGAGTTGCAGACCACAACATCTTGGCCACCCTGGACCTAGACTAATTCCCCAGTTGAAACTGCCCAGGCAAAAGCGAGAAAGGACCTCCAAAACCTGAAAGGCGCAGCTCTTCGCGAACACCGTTTCTTTCAAAAGAGTTCTGATCTAAATGAAAAGCAGATTGCTTTTTCATGTAGTTTTATCTTTGTTGAACCCCATATCCTGGTCTCCCTTTTGCAAAGAACTTCAAAGTTTGCCGGATGCACGTTTTCAACTTGCAGCCCTAGAAAATGACTGGAACATTTTGCAAAAGCAGCAACAGAGGTCAAAAAGAAGGGATTTTTTGTTTGTTGTCGACTTAAATATGGATCAAAGAATGTCCAAAGGTACCCGTTGCTTCATTTCCAATTGTTTGAAAGCCATACCCTCCCCTCTAACCCCCACCTCCCATCTTTGGATGCTTTGCTGCCAGTTTGATTCCTTCCACTGAGGAAGAAAAGAAAAAAGAATGAAACAGTTGAGGTGGGAAATGAGGTCATCTCAGGTGAAGTTGCCCTTTGGCTATCATTTATACCAAAAGCTAGGATATCTTATTCAAACATTGTCATGCACTATTATGAAGCTGCAACCTCTGCCCATTTTCAGTGATGTTCCCACCTACCATGATTGTGTATGCTGATATTATGATTCTAGTCTATTCTTATTATAATTATTAAATATATATTTACATGCTGCCTTTTAAGGGGACCCACCATAAGAAGCACTGGGCTTCTTAAGCTCACTCTGTCCAGAAATAACCAGCCCCTTCTTCTGCCATCTCCACACCCCTCCCACCTAACCACTGTACAGTTACAACTGGGTTGGGGGGGAGTGTCTTTCAGCCCAAGGGCCACATTCTGTTCTGGGCAACTTTCCAGGGGACCACATGCCAGTGGCAAAAGTGGGTGGAGCTATTCATGCAAATGCTACCTCTGTACAGTCGGCTAGTTTCTGCGAACACTTCTCTCTATCCTCTGCCAAGACAAACAAGAAGCATTTCCATAGATTGATGATACATTCTAGTCAGGTAAAGGCTCTCAGTGAGGTTGTGAATCAAGGCCAGTGGGGGGCTGTGGCCTGCGGAGAGATGGTGTGGCCTGGGGAGAGTTTTGAGGGCCAGATAGAGATGGCTGGAGGGCCACATTTGGCTCCCGGGTCAGATGTTCCTCATCTGTGCTGCAGATTTCTCTGGAAGCAGGTGCCTCTCAATGGCCTTTTTCCCCCCTGAGTAGCTATACCAAAGTTTGCACTGTGAACCATTCCTCTTTCCTATTCCAGGACTTTTGGCGAGTTTATGAACGGGTATTACAAAGCTATGGACTAACTTATGGAATTTCACTGGTTCCATTCCGACTCATGGATGCAAAATGGTCTACTTGTCTTTTATCGTATCTGTAATTAAGACACTTTAATCCCCTGCCCTCGGCTAATGGTTTCATTACAGAAAACCTGCATATGAATGGATTTATTTTGATTAATTACTTTGGGGACTTACATCTGGGAGGAAAGAAATCAAAGGCATGGCTTGTTGTGCTAATAGCTTGCTGAATTTTTATATCCCTGCCCCCCCAAACACTCCCACATAAACCAGCATCTAAAACTGCAAGAATAGCCAGCTTCAGGAGCATTCATTAAAAAGCATCTAACAGGTACCATTAGCATCATTACAGATGACTGACATTAGTCTGGGATGGGTAACTATTGTGCTAGCTCAACCAGAATACAGGAGTGGGAGGCTAATAGTTCATCTCTGTCAAAATCAATTGTGATTTATTAGCCTAGGAACTGTCCAAGTTCATAAATCATAGGGGTGCAGCCGTTGGATTCAGAGGAATGTATTTTCCACCTCCATGTGTGCTGCTGGGAATCACAGGTCTGTGTAACATGCATTCCCATTAGTCAAATGGCACCAGAGACCATGAGACAGAATCAAGTAGGTAGCTTGGGAGGAAGAAGCAACATGAAAGAAGTGTGGGAACAATGGATAGAGAAATGCTTTAGTATCTCTCTCAAAAGACTATAACTTTTGGATAGCCAATGAAACTGAACGCTGGAAGATTCAGGGTAGACAAAAGAAAGGACTTTATAAAAGAAGTGCCATGGTTGGATCACTTCCTGGTGCAACTGGACTTCTCCACGACCTTCCCCTCTGCAGGGAGGTCTTGTACTTTTATAACGATTTCTGCATTCATGATGATGGTGTAAAAGGCCTCAGCCCAGAATACCTGAAGGAGCATCTCTATCCCCATTGTTCTGCCCAGACACTGAGGTCCAGCTCCAAGGACCTTCTGGTGGTTCCCTCACTGTGAGAAGTGAGGTTACAGGGAACCAGGCAGAGGGCCTTCTTGGTGGTGGCACCTGCGCTGTGGAACGCCCTCCCATCAGATGTCAAGGAGATTAACAACTACCTGAATTTTAGCAAACATCTGAAGGCAGCCCTGTTTAGGGAAGTTTTTAATGTTTGATTCTATTTTTAAAATTCTGTTGGCAGCTCCCAGAGTGGCTGAGGAAACCCAGCGAGATATGCCGGGTATAAATAAATTTTTTTTATTATGTTACTAAATGGGGAGAGGAGGGGTTGACAATAATGGGTGGATGGAGGAAGTAAGCACCAATGGGAAACAGGATCCAACTAAAAAAGGAGCAATCAAAGGACAAGGAAACTCACACAGGACCTAGCCGTAATATTTGCTTCATCTAGTTTTGTAAATCAGGAACCACCAACCTTTGAGGGCCAGTGAACACATTTGGAATTTTGAACAAATGTCATGGGCAGCAGTCACAAAATGGCTGTCATGATGACATGACATACCATGAAATGGCTGCCATATCTAAAAGAGCGGAAAAAGAGAACTACAACATGGCTCAGGTGTGTCTCCCATCGATGGAAGAAAGGGCACTTACATCAGCAGCCACAGGGAGAAACTCTTCACGCTCCTCCTCTGTTCAGAATGAGAGGGACAGTAGGCATTCAATTCTTCCACACAATGGAATGTTGGCATGTTCAACGCAAGAGAATTCCTACTCAGGAAATGAGGAAGCCGTCACTCATGGATTGTGGATTTCTGAGGGGGTATTCACTAGCACCTTTCATGGGTGCCATAGGAAGTATTGGCAAACACACTGCCATCTGAGGGAGTTAGGCAGGTACCTATGGATATTGTTTTGGTGACCGACGTAAGACTGGAGTGTGCCACAAGGGACTTGATTTGTTTTGCTCTTACAATGATAACATAAAAGTGGATGCTGCTCTCCATTTCCATCCCTGATCTGTCACTCCCCACAGAACTGCTTCCCTCAATGTGATGAGATGTGGAAACCTTGGTTCCTACCACAAGGCACTATCATAACACAGGAGAGTTTGCATCTTGTGAGGGTGGCGCTGTGGTCTAAACCACAGAGCCTAGGGCTTGCTGATTGGAAGGGCGGCGGTTCGAATCCCTGCGATGGGGTGAGCTCCTGTTGCTCGGTCCCTGCTCCTTTCAACTTGGCAGTTCAAAAGCATGTCAAAGTGAAAGTACAGTGGTACCTCGGGTTAAGAACTTAATTCGTTCTGGAGGTCTGTTCTTAACCTAAAACTGTTCTTAACCTGAAACACCACTTTAGCTAATGGGGCCTCCTGCTGCTGCTGCCGCCGCGCCGCCGGAGCACGATTTCTGTTCTCATCCTGAAGCATAGTTCTTAACCCGAGGTACTATTTCTGGGTTAGTGGATTCTGTAACCTGAAGCGTATGTAACCTGAAGCGTATGTAACCTGAGGTACCACTGTAGATAAATAGGTACCACTCCGGCGGGAAGGTAAACGGCATTTCTGTGCGCTGCTCTGGTTTTGCCAGAAGCGGCTTAGTCATGCTGGCCACATGACCTGGAAAAACTGTCTGCGGACAAACGTCAGCTCCCTCTGCCAGTAAAGCGAGATGAGCGCTGCAACCCCAGAGTTGTTTGTGACTGGACTTAACTGTCAGGGGTCCTTTACTTTACCTTCAGGAAGGACCACAGAACAGAAAGCAAAGAGCAGGAGAAAGAAGGGAAGTGACTTGACTTTCTATTTACATGGAAGCCTTTTGCCAATTCTTTGACTAAGGGGCCTTCATTTTCTAGGTTCTGTATAGCTGACTACAAATCTGAAGAGTTGAAATGATAAAGTTTCAAGTGCAGGTAAAGCTGCTTCTTTTTCTGCTGCAAACAGACAGGAATTAATTAATTCCCAAACACTCCCAGTATACAAAGGGGAGCATAATTACTTCATGTAAATAGATAATTAACAGGCAACAACATTAAAAAGCATTTTTCTTGCTTGTTTCACTAATGACTTGATAGGCACAATGAATTGGTGGTACAAGCACAGAAACTGCCCCCCCCCATTTAATCCCACGCAGGAGAGGCAGAGTTTAAAATGTGATTGATGAGTTGCATTTTCAACCAAACTCCCAAAGAGCTTCTGATTTCATCACAGATCCTAGAAATTTCCCTGCTTCTCTCTAACTCAAAAATAAATTATTCCCCCAACTACAAAGTTCTCATTTTTTTAAACATCTCATTTTGTGCTAGCCTTTCAGGCTGCAAGCCTAGACATGCTTACCTGAGAGGCTGGCAGTAAATCCCATTGAACTGAATGGGGGATACATATGGGTAGAGAGAATAGGGGTGGAGAAACGTTTTCAGGCTGAGGACCATATTCTATCTAAGCAACTTTCTGAGGGCCACGTGACAGCAGTAAGCAGGGACCAAGGCAAAGTAAGTAAAGAAATACAGTGGAACCTTGGTTCTTGAACTCAATCTACCCCAGAAGTCAATTTGACCCCTGAAACGTTTGTAAACCAAGGCATGGCTTCCGATTGGTGCAGGCACCCTGGAAACCATAGCTGACAGCTGCATCAGACATTCAGCTTCCAATTTTTTTTGGAAAACTGGAACACTTACTGCCAGGTTTTCAGTGTTCGGGAGCCGATTTGTTCATCAACTAAGCCGTTTGAGAACCAAGGTTCCACTATGAATGCAATTATTGCCTTTGCACAGTAGGCCAGTTTTGACACACACTCAATCTCTCCTCTGTCTCCTCCACCCGGACAGTCAAGAGTTCAATGACACAGCACAGCCAGGCAAAAACACTCAAATATGGTGTAAAGCTGGATCAGTGAGGGGTGTGGCCTGGGAAATAGTCCTGAGGGCCAAACCAAGAGGCATGAAGGGCCACATTCAGCCCCTGAGCTTGAGGTTCACCACTCTAATGTACATGATTGCACTGTTAGTCTCTCAAGAGAGGCTGAACTGCCTTCCATATGTCAGAGAGGTAAAAGCTATTTTATATCCTTCCATAGCAGGCAGCTCTTTCTCTCCCTCCTTGATGTAGTAATCTGACTACAACCATTTCAGCAGCACTGTTTAAGTCTGTGGTCCTCTTATGTTGCTGTTTCCCACCCCACTCCCTCCATGCTACGCAAGTCTAGAAGCAGCCTTCAGAATTCACCTTTCTTCTTTCTTTTTGTTCTTCATCATGTTTTTATCTTACTCAGATTAATGTTGGAGAAAAAAGAGATTTCATTAAGCTTTGTATTTCTCTTTGCAAACTTTAATAACATTTATTAATAAAATAAAAAATAAAATCCCTTGCGGTTTAAGCTGCTAGTGTTTACAGTGACAACCACACCTTTATGTTCTAGATCTCTTTGGTAAGTACATAAGAATCATAGAATCATAGAATCATAGAGTTGGAAGAGACCACAAGGGCCATCGAGTCCAACCCCCTGCCAAGCAGGAAGCACCATCAGAGAACCCCTGACATATGGTTGTCAAGCCTCTGCTTAAAGACCTCCAAAGTAGGAGACTCCACCACACTCCTTGGCAGCAAATTCCACTGTCGAACAGCTCTTACTGTCAGGAAGTTCTTCCTAATGTTTAGGTGGAATCTTCTTTCTTGTAGTTTGGATCCATTGCTCTGTGTCCGCTTCTCTGGAGCAGCAGAAAACAACCTTTCTCCCTCCTCTATGTGACATCCTTTTATATATTTGAACATGGCTATCATATCACCCCTTAACCTCCTCTTCTCCAGGCTAAACATGCCTAGCTCCCTTAGCCGTTCCTCATAAGTCATCGTTTCCAGGCCTTTGACCATTTTGGTTGCCCTCCTCTGGACACGTTCCAGTTTGTCAGTGTCCTTCTTGAACTGTGGTGCCCAGAACTGGACACAGTACTCCAGGTGAGGTCTGACCAGAGCAGAAGACAGTGGCACTATTACTTCCCTTGATCTAGATGCTATACTCCTATTGATGCAGCCCAGAATTGCATTGGCTTTTTTAGCTGCCGCGTCACACTGTTGGCTCATGTCAAGTTTGTGGTCAACCAAGACTCCTAGATCCTTTTCACATGTACTGCTCTCAAGCCAGGTGTCACCCATCTTGTATTTGTGCCTCTCAAAGAGCTTGCTGGATCAGGTCAAAGGCTCATCTAGGTCAGCATCCTGTTCTCACAATGGCCAATCAGAAGGCTATGGGAAACCTGCACACAGCAGCTGAGAGCAACAGCACTCTCACTCTTCTGTGGTTTCCAGCAACTGATGTTCATAAGCATTGCTGCCTTTGACCATGGAGATAGACTGGAAATAGACTGGAAAGAGAAGCTGCTGAATTGCAACTCATTACCAAACTTAAAACCATGGAGAGACCTGGTCTGAACAAAGACATTGGATTCTTATCTCATTATACATGACTAAGCCATTTCTCACCTTCTCACCCCTTGCCTTTTCCTGTAAGACCTATTACAGTCGTTAAGAGTCGTCAACAGGCTCATCTCAGCTATCTGCCAATCTCCCATTCCCACCACCCTTTTGAGTAATACCCCTCCCCACCTTCTCACTATATAGAAGGATCTGGCAACTTCTGTTTCAGTGTATCTGAAGAAGTGTGCATGCACACGAAAGCTCATACCAAGAACTAACTTAGTTGGTCTTTAAGGTGCTACTGGAAGGAATTTTTTTATTTTGACCACGGAGGTGGAACATAACCATCATGGCTAGAGGCCATTGATAGCTTTTACCTTTGTGAATTTGTCTAACCCTCTTTTAAAGCCATCCAAGTTGGTGGCCATCACTGCGTCCTGTAGGAGTAAATTACCATTTAGTTATGCACTGTGTGTATCAGTACTAATCTACTGTAGAGTCATAAAAGCAAAGGTACCCCTGACCGTTAGGTCCAGTCATGGATGACTCTGGGATTGCATGCTCATCTCACTCTATAGGCCGAGGGAGCTGGTGTTTGTCCACAGACAGCTTCCAGGTCATGTGGCCAGCATGACTAAGCCGCTTCTGGCGAACCAGAGCAGGGCACGGAAACGCTGTTTACCTTTCCGCCGGAACAGTAGCTCTTTATCTACATGCACTTTGATGTGCTTTCAAACTGCTAGGTTGGCAGGAGCAGGGACCGAGCAATGGGAGCTCACCCTGTCGTGGGGATTCGAACTGCCGACCTTCTGATTGGCAAGCCCTAGGCTCTGTGGTTTAACCCACAGCAGCGCCACCCGCATCCCAGTAGAGTCATAGCACAGGCAAAAAGACTCAAGGAGGGTGCAAAGCGGGTGAGGTCTGGGAGAGAGGGTATGACTGGGGAGATTGTGTTGGAAGAGACTCATGGGTCACAGAGAGAGACTTGGAAGGTTGCATTTGACTCCTGAGTCTAAAGTTCCCCAGCCCTGTTTTAACATTTAGACCTGTAATGAGTATGGGTTGCTCGTGCATAAGTTGCTGCCTCTCCTGGCTATGTTGCCTGGTTAAACCTTTCTGTCTGGACAGCCCTTCACTTTGTGGCTGCCTCAGTCGCTAGCAGAATCCATCAGTGGGCGTTTCTTAAACCTTTTCCAACATAAAAGTTGTTTGACACCCAGTCTCCTCCTACTCTCTCTGCACGGAAGTCTTCTGCGCAGGGTGGGCGTGGGTAGTGGAGGACCCGTGCTCTCCTCGCTGATCTCCGGTGAGGAGTCCTGGAGCCCCCTTGCCGATTCCCCCATCAGCCCCCCTTTATCCCTGGTGTTGCGCTGATTTGCTTCCCCATCTGCGGAGCTGCCTCTCTCCCTACTGGGCCCTTCTCCAGCATCATTTGAGAGCCTTCCCTCCGCCTCTAGCTCCGATGTCAGTTCCCTGACAAGACCCCATGACTATGACAATATTATTAACATAAGTTAAGCAGTCACATTTCTATTTAAGCAAATTGATTTGAGTCTCAGGCATGGATATGTTAAATCTTAAGGACTTGAAACTTGGTCTTTAAAATAAAATAAAAGCGAGAACTTTGGACGCAGTATAACATATGGAAGCCTTTCTTTGTTTTGGAAGACTTGAGATTTTTTTTAAAAAAGCTGCATGAGTAGGGAAGAAACAGTTTGTAGGGTGCTGGAACAAAACTCCACAACAAAACTCACAACATCATGGACTTCATTGCATATTCAGAAACTGTGAAGCCACATTACGAGCCAGCCTGACATTGCAATCACAGATTAGAGTTATTATCCACAGTGGCGATTACAGCTGATTAGCAGCGGAACATTGTTAGGCATGGGATTCTGTTTATCAACATAATCCTGTGATTAAAATTGCCCTTTGGCCAACTTGACTTGTGAACACTCCCACGTATGCACTCAGCGCCAGAGCTAAGGGAAGGGAGGGAAAACACAGCCAGAAACACTTGTAGAAAAACAAGTGTTTTTTAAGTGGCAAGGTGTGCAACTCAGAGCACAGCTACATACAAACCTACAGAGCTATAAAACTGAAATGTAAGGGAGTGTGGGTGGGTGAAGGAAAACTCATCTTACCCCAGGAATTAATCTGCTGGGAAAGCTTATGAAAGCCATCCTGCTTCTACCACAATCTGCAGAATGGGTATAGTAAGAACTTCCCAACTTTAACAGGATTGTCTTAAGGATACTCTCCTAAGTGAGGTGGGCAACTTCTACCTTGTGGACCTAATTAGGCTTGGCAAAGGTCCCAATTTCACCTCTGTTTGCTTCCCTGAAAGCATGTCCACCTTGCATGATAAGCATAGCTGTCAATCCCCCCCCCTTTTAAAGGGAAATTCCCTTATTCCGAATAGGATTCCTCGCAAGAATATGGAAAAGTTGACAGCTATGATGATAAGTGATGGTTCCTTTGCAAGCAGATGCCAATCAGCTGATAGGCACTGATAGGGTGCCCTCTGATGATCAGCTGCCCTTTGGGATCTCCCTAGTAAAGCTGCTACAAGGTATGTCCACACACCTAACTTTGTAACAAAGTCAAGAGGGGTTGCCCTCGACAACGATCGCCTGATTAGTGTGGTCATTGACAGCATGCCTTGAAAAGGACGTGCTGTGAGCCTCGCTTTGTTTCTTTGCGGGCACAGTTCAAATTAAAACTGCTCCTGCAAATGGACTTCAAAGGGGCTCACTGTAACCGCTAATCGGTGGTTGCAGCAATCCCCTTTTAATTTGCTATCTCTCCATCCTTTATGCATGATGTTATGCATCGGGAGTGGCAAAATCCTAGCTCAGGGGCCTTATCCAGCCCCCAAGTCAATTTTGCTGCCTTTCATCCAAGTTCCAACCCATTTTGTCAGGAGCAGCAATTAGAAAAGTGTATGCACAGTATTGAGATAGGCGGAAAGACTGGAAATTCTCTGCCTGGCCCAGTGGTCTGGTGTAGATGGAAGTTACCTGCCCTTTGGGCAATCAGAATGATCATCTGATGAGCAGAGAAGGGACAACAGCTCCCTTCCTCAGCTGAATTGCACAGATCAGCTGTGGCAGGATGGCTGTGCATTCTCTTCACCTGTCTGCCCATGTGTGTGGTGTGTGTGCGGTGAGAGGGTAGGGTGAAGGTTGGCCATGCCCACCACTTGCACGTGGCCCCCAGAGAGCTGTCTGAGTGTGAATAATAATAATAATAATAATAATAATAATAATAATAATAATTTATTATTTATACCCTGCCCATCTGGCTGGGTTTCCCCAGCCACTCTGGGAGGCTTCCAAAATAATATTAAAATACTGTGATACATCAAACATTAAAAGCTTCCCTAAACAGAGCTGCCTTCAGATGTCTTCTAAAAGTCTGGTAGTTGTTGTTCTCTTTGACATCTGGTGGGAGGGGGTTCCACAGGGAGGGCGCCACTACCGAGAAGGCCCTCTGCCTGGTTCCCTGTAACTTGGCTTCTCGCAGTGAGGGAACTGCCAGAAGGCCCTCGGTGCTGGACCTCAGTGTCCGGGTAGAACGACACTGGTATACTGGATATGAATGTGGCCCCTGGGTCAAAAAAAAAGGTTAGTTACCTCTGTTATAAGGACACAAGTGACGCTGTGGTCTAAATCACTGAGCCTAGGGCTTGCCAATCAGAAGGTCGGCAGTTCGAATCCCCGCAATGAGGTGAGCTCCCATTGCTCGGTCCCAGCTCCTGCCCACCTAGCAGTTCAAAAACAACTCAAAGTGCAAGTAGATCAATAGGCGGGAAGGTAAATGGCATTTCTGTGTGTTGCTCTGGTTCGCCAGAAGCGGCTTAGTCATGCTGGCCACATGACCCAGAAGCTGTACGCCGGCTCCTTTGGCCAGTAAAGCGAGATGAACACCACAACCCCAGAGTTGTCCACGACTGGACCAAATGGTCAGGGGTCCCTTTACCTTTACCTCTGTTCTGCATGGTCCCTTAGCAATATAGCTTTAGCTTCCTTAACCAGTTGCCCTCCAGATGTTTTGGACTTTGTGTCTCTCTTCATCCCTGGCTATTGCCCAGGCTGGCTATGGCTGATGGGAATTGTAGTCCTAAACAAAGGGCACCAGGTTGGAGATTGATTGACCTGGTTCCGTTTTCGGTCACCAAGCATGCCTAGATGCCGTTCCTATAAAGCTGCCTATTTAATTTTGCTTCCAGCCGCTTGTTCCTTTCCCAAACAACGTGACTTAAGACAAAGTCCTGTGAGTGGGTGGAAGGAACAGGATGCAGGGACCTGAGTCTCCTCTGATTCACCCTGAATGAATTGCAGTGCCTTAGTTTTAAAGTCTCTGGATAGAGACAACCATTAATTAAATAGCCCTTCCTTATAGAAAAATCGGGATTGCTGGCACCACTTTGGAGTGTTTAGAAATGCACATGCAGTCCTGCCTTCCTTAAAATACATGCCAGTCAATCATTTTCGGTGGACCTGAGACACTGACATCTCTAAGACAGCAGGGGGTGTGGGGAGTGCACCATACTCCTTAATTCGGATGCCTCAGAGCTATCTTTAAGATCCTTGATGCCTCTTCTGAAGTGCCTTTGAAGTGGTCACCCTGTTAACATCCGGACGCTCAAAAAAAGTGGCAGTCGACAGACGGCTCCTTTTGATGTGCCACATGACGGTTGCATTGCTAAAATTCAATTATGCAAGCTATCAAAACTTTCAAAAATAAAATAAAATATCCACTTTCCCATGAAGGAGAGCAACATAAAACACTTGCAAACAAATTGAAATAACATTTTTCTGATGTGAGGTAATGGATCATGATTAGGATTTTGCCTTGCATCTAACTGTGTGTATATGTGTTTGGAAAGAAAGAAAGAAAGAAAGAAAGAAAGAAAGAAAGAAAGAAAGAAAAATATGATAGATTAGGCATAGGCAAATTCGGCCCTCCAGATGTGTTGGGACTACAATTCCCATCATCCCTGACCACTGGTCCTGTTAGCTAGGGATAATGGGAGTTGTAGTTCCAAAACATCTGGAGGGCCGAGTTTGCCTATGCCTGTGATGGATAGAGTAAGCAATGGCCTAGAGGCGTGACTTCCTAACCACTAAATTTCAGACATATCAGGCAAAGGATGCACATTTTAGAGGCAAAGAAACAAAATTTTAGTGTGGACAATGGAAACGAATACACCTTATTCCATTATGATATCAAACCAGTTGAGAGTGCACGCCTTTAATTTTAAAAACAAAGATGCACAACTTTCTTTGAGGGACGGGAAAACATGCTACGGCAAGGAGACCATTACATGTGCCACCCCTTTATGGCAGTATAATGTGGGCAGCTACACTGTGTGGGGGCCACCAGCTCTTCCAGTCATCGTTTTCTAAAAAACATCCTTTACAAAATTGATAAGATGATTGTATTAGATAATCCAGCTCTAGCAGTAATGAGAAATGCAAATTAATAAGGACATGAAATAGAATCTGTGGCACGCCTTCACACATGGCTGCTTCTCTTTTCACCCTCTGAAAAGCTGTAAATGTGGAAAGTTCCCCTCTCTTTTCTCTCCCGACCCATCATAATCAATGTGTCTCAATTGTGATTAAGACCCCCTTTCTTGATCTCAACCCTGCCCCCCCTTCAGCTCAGGACTCTCTGCTTGGAAGAGTTGTAATGCTAAATATAATTAGGCATAGTTCAGTGAAAAGACAAGTATCATTTGCCCATTGCCTCCATTTGCTAAGAAATAGAATACACATTTCAAGATATGGCGGCAGCTGGACATCATAGGAAGAGAATGGATTTCCCAGTGCATGCTGGGAAAGCACAAGATTATTGCGACTTCCCTTATTAGGGCTGCTAACCAGTTAAAAGATTTTCAGCTGATTAATTGCCTGGCATTTAAACAATGCATTGATTAGCTAATCAATAAAATAAAATGAAAGGCCCGCAGCACATGAGATTTAGCTACATACTGCAAATCAAGATGTAAACTCCAGCTGCCCACTCCTGGCCTCCCCCAACTGCTTGTTCTATTAGCTTCTTATTCTCCCTCCTTCCTTCCTTTCATACTAGGAACTATGGCAAGGAATGGACCTTGGGCAAGGATCATGGTGCTGATTCAGAGTTCATTCGCTTAAGGACCATGGATAGCGACACTACAGTTGAGGCAGAAGGAGCAAGTTGTTTCAGCACTAGTATGCAACAACTGTCGAAATGTTACCTTCTGGGTTAAGTAGTCAAGATTAAAGACCCTCCCCTTTATTAATCTATTTAATCATATTTCTGGGCCACCTTTTTGGGAAACCCTCACAGCAAATCTGGAGGGTTGAGTTTGCCTATGCCTGCCCTAAACATTTTTTTTTAAAGAAAAAACAGCACTGGAGGGAGCTATGCATACACTATATCATTCTAGGTGGGAGGTGGGCACAAAGGCATTCCAAAAGATGGCCAGTTAAAGGCAGTGAGGGACAGTGTGGGGAAGTGTGGGTTTTAGAGCCACACACACTGAATTCTATACCTCTGGACTGTCAGTATTTTGCAGGAGGTATCTAAGCATATACTGGTGAATTTAGCTTTGCAGACAATTAAAGTGCTCTCTTGCCCCAACACAACAAATCCACTTTAAAAAAAAAGTTTTTGCAGGTAGGAAAGTGGTGGGAAAATGTTGAGTGATCAAATGATTAATGGGAAGGTGCATAAACACCCCACCAGAAAATCAGGGCAATTCCCCACTGTTCTATAACCTCCCTGCAAACAGATCAGAACAAACACCCGAAGAAGACCAGGTATAAGCTACCTTCCACATAAGCTTTGTGCTTCTAAATCAGGATGAATGCTCAATAAATAGGTCATCCAGAGGCAGTGGAAGGAGACTATTATTGGCTGGTGACTGCTTCCCATTTCATAGGGAAATTTTACAGCGAGGTGGGTGAATTTTAAACTGGCGAGGTTCTTTTTCATTTTTGTTTCATGCCAAGCTTGTCAAGAAAGTTTTGTTCTGTTTCTTGAGTGCTGGAAAATGCTGGCTGATCTCTCTCTCTCTCTCTCATTGTTGTCAAGAGGCATTCTGTCTATGAAAACTGAAAGTCACTTGGAGGGCTGTCAGTTTGCTGGGGTGGGAAGCACTGGGTTCTTTTTCCGCCTGGACCTTTGCCAGCCATTTGCTTCTTAGCATTCACGCTTGTTGTGTAAGAGAAGTTGCACTCCATTAGAGGATGAGGCAGAGGGTAATGGGGAGGCAGTGCTGAGGACCTTGTTCCAATGAAGACTAATGATCAGCACTTCTCCCATCCTTTGCTCTCTGGGTTCATATATAAAATTAGCTCTGGTGAGCGGAGCCTGCAACAAAATATTGTATCATCTATGCACCTACTAAGGTCCCATCTTCACTGTACATTTAAAGCAGTATATTACCACATTAACGAGTCAGGGCTTCCTCCAAAGAATACCAGGAGCTGTGTGTTATAGGTGCTGAGAGCTGTTTGGAGACCCCTATTTACCCCACAGGGACGCGGGTGGCGCTGTGGGTAAAACCTCAGTGCCTAGGACTTGCCGATCGTATGGTCGGCGGTTCAAATCCCCGCGGTGGGGTGAGCTCCCGTCATTCAGTCCCAGCTCCTGCCCACCTAGCAGTTTGAAAGCACTCTTAAGTGCAAGTAGATAAATAGGGACCGCTTTATAGCGGGAAGGTAAATGGCGTTTTCGTGTGTGGCACTGGTGCTGGCTCGCCAGCTGCAGCTTCGTCACGCTGGCCACGTGACCCGGAAGTATCTTCGGATGGCGCTGGCTCCCGGCCTCTTAAGCAAGATGAGCACGCAACCCTAGAGTTGGACACGACTGGCCCATACGGGCAGGGGTACCTTTACCTTTACTTATTTACCCCACAGAGATAAAATTGTCAGAATTCCCTGGGAAGAGGGATTGGCGGTTAAACCACTCTGAGAATTACAACTTGGCGAGTGGGTCTCCTAACAACTCATAGCACCCTTAGTAAGCTACTATTCTCAGGATTATTTGGGGAAAACCATTGCTGTTTAAAGTGGAATGAGACTGCTCTAAATGTGCAGTGCAGGTGGAGCCCTTATCACAGTTCTGTGACTCATCCCAGCCAGGTAAGAACACTCAAGGAGTATTATAAGGGACATGGCCTGGGGAGAGTAGGTGTGGCTTGGGAAAGAGTCTCAAGGACCAAATGAAGAGTCTGGAGGGGGGAAGGTGGTGGTGCAGACTGGAGGTCACTACCCCAGTGCTAGAGACATCCAGTCCCCTGCAGATACTCACTTCCCTGTACGTAATGAATGAGCTCTAGCTACTGCTTCAAGATGGGCTTTGAAGCTATCAAGAAGGAAATCCAGCCCTCGCTTCTGGAAACAGATATTGAGGGAGGGACCCATGCTTTGTCCACAAAATCTAAGATTTTTTAGAGAGAGAGAGAGAGAGAGAGAGAGAAGCAATCTGTCCTGTGCAATTTGAGTCTCATCCCTTTTAAAACCAAAATTAAAAATGCAGCAACATCATGTACTCGGCCCTATGGCTACGATAACTTATTTATTTGCTAATTTACTTAGCAGAGATGGTATAATAGCTGTGATCAACAGAGAGCAGCAGCCTAACAAAATGCATGAATATTTTATCTAAAAACATACATTTGTGCACACAGCTGGCGTGGAAGCGTGCCCAGTGGGGGCTGGGTAGGGGACTTCAGCAGTAATGGATACAACCCATATTCTGCAGGATAGCAACTTCCTTCCCAATGCAGATTTTTTTTCAGGGTATCAGCAACTCCCAGCCCCCATGTTTACAAAAGCAAAGCTTTTAGTCTACAAGGTTGCTGTTGATGGAAATACTAAAAATCTGTCTCTGCACAGAAGCATAGCTTCAGACTAGAGTGTGGAGGGGCTCATAACATCACCACCACCAGCAGCAATATATGCATTTCATAACTAATAATATTAATAATTTTATTTATATCCCGCCCATCTGGCTGGGTTTCCCCAGCCACTCTGGGTGGCTTACAGCATATATAAAACCACAACATCAAACATTAAGAAACAGGATATCCTATACAGGCAACAAACAATTATTGTGTGACCAAGTGCAACAGCCCCAGCCCCCAGGGATCATAAGAAAGGAATAAAGACTCTGACAATGTTATGGAATTAAAAATTAGGCCACAACTTTATTAAACTTCTGAATGTTGGAAGATCTTGGCTTAAGCCTTGGGTGTGTATCCCTCCCAGACCCCCAGCTGGGGGAACTAGGGCACATCAGGGTAAATGGGATATGGGGGTGCTCTGTGAGACGTAAGTGTAGCAGGCAGACCAGGCCATATCCCCACACGTAGGGTAGTTCACTGACAACCTTTCAGTGTATGGCCAGTGACACCCATTATATAACCCCTGTAAGCCTGAGGCATCGGCGTCAGCAACTGAGCAAAGCCAGGCACCTTGTGGTGTGAGCAGCGTGCGCTGGGCGGGCCTCTCGATGGCCCTATGGCAATCCCAGGCGTGCAGGAGGACGGAGCTGGCCAGCCACCTCAGCATCTCGCTGGCTCGCTCACCCCCGAACCCACAGCACAGAGCTGCCCACAGCAAAAGAGCCCGCCATGGCGCTCTGACCAATGGCTGGGCTCTTCTCTGGACTCCAATTCTTGGGCCCTAGACTCTCGGCCTGGCACCCCTGAGAGCCCGGCGCCTGGGTGTCCCGCACCCCTAGTGCCTATGGTTAAGACAGCCCTGAGTGTTACAAAGGCAACTGAGAAGCTAAGGAAAAAGGAAGCTGACAGCCAGAATCATCCCATAGGCATGAATGTAGACAGAATGAGGCCTTGAATGAAGACTGACTGAGCTTAGGATGCATACAAGCTTAAAAATACAAAGCACACGAGGAAAGGGGAGTGGAGCAAAAAGGTAGAAGAGGAAGATCTGATTCTTCTAGGCCAGAACAAGGTTGTGAGCTGTTAATTGGGCTTTTATATTCATTTGGGACCAGGCTGCCCTTACCTTGCTGGTCAGACCTAAGAAATGTCCCACTGAACCCAGGTCAAAGGCCCATCTAGTCAATTATCCTATTCTAACAGTGTCCAACCAGATGCCTTTGGAGAAGACCTGAATGCAATGGACATTTGAAAACTGTTTTTCAATGATTTTTCAATGGTTTTATTTTAGGTTAAATCGTACTCTTCTAACACCCTTGTGGTTGTTGTTGTTTTTAACCATCTTGGACTCCGTTGAGGGGAAAGTCAGGATATAAATTAAAGAAACTAGCAAACTATTAAGGACCATAGTTCAGTGGTAGAGTCTCTGCTTTGTATGCAGAAGGCCCACGGTTCAGTTCCCAGCATCTGCTTCAGCTTGGGCTGGAAAAGGACTCCTGGGATGTACTGCAGACAATAACATGCTAGATGGATCAATCAATGGCTTGACTCAGCATAAAGCAGCCTTATCCCTGGATAAGGGATTAAGAAACAAGGCCCCTCATTTCTTTCTCTTTCCTCTCCCTCTCTCCCCACATACTCTAGGGCAAGAGTGTTATCAAATAAATAATTTAAAAGCACACCAACCTCTGCCCCCCACCTCTGTATAGCACATTAAGTTATTTCTACCACCGCACTAGGGGGGTTGTTTTAACTTTGCAGTTCAAGAGGATGGGGGTTTATTAAGGGTGCACCTTTCGCCTTGTAACGGGAGGAATCCATCCTGCAGACATCTCTCCAGCTCTTCAATTTTTTAGCAAGAGGGGCTGGGGAATGACGCTCGAGCACTTGGGCATCTATTTGCGGGTTTTATTTTCAGAATCCAATTTTGAGAAAGAGAGAGAGAGAAAGCAGCCCAAGTGAAAGTTGCCTACCCCATCTCCCTTCCAAAAAAATTTAAAGAAATAACAAAAGTAAAATCTCAGTTTAATTTAGTCCATTTGGCAAGTCTGCAGGGAGACATTACCACCGGCTCTCACCTCATTTTGGAGGCACCTCTTTAATTTTTGATAAGCACTAGTAATAACACAGGCACTTGATCATGCGGCAGAGAGAAATGTGATGGTGAAGCAGCCATAAAAATGCCAACAAAGGGGGTGGAGGCGGGGGAAGCAGAGGAGTAACTTCACAATCAGTGCACCCATTTGCTCTCTGTCTTTTTCTTCGAAGGAAACTTTTTTTTGGTCAAAATAGAACAGCAAAGTCCTTATTTTATGGACTGAGTAGCACTGGAGGCTGATATGCTTGGGCAAACAGGGTTCTGCCAACATCAAAAGCTCAACCTGTCCTCAGCCAGCTTTCCCCTACCTAACTCCTTAAAAACGAGATGTAAAGGGCATCGTTTTCCATTCCACCCTGTAGTTGACACATGCCACATTGTTTCTGTGCCACTGCAGGTCATCTTCCACACACAAAAACCTGCATTTTTTCATTGCTGTTCACTGTGGTGAGATTAAGCAATTTACATATCTTTTAAAAATTTTATTGAGATGCAAAATCAAGCACAGAACAGAATTATAGCGGAAATATCAATGTAAAGACAAAAAGGGGGCTAGAAACATCAGTAATACATTCAAGACTTTTGAGATAATAGAAATTAGTACAAGTCTATTAAAACAAAAGCAACCATAGACGTGGATGTTTTCCAGGTAAATGAGCTGCATTTTTTACCAAAACCTTTGTTTGTGAAGCTCTACATGTATTCATGATTTATTATATTATCCACATCCATTTATAGACCTCGAGAGGTCAAAAAAGTAAGAAAAAAATTCTTCCTGTTTGGTATGATTTTACTGTCTATGTTAATAATGCAGAACATAACCAGTAATTTACACAATGCACATAATTAATTATGTAAATTACATGTTACATTGTCATTACGTGATGCAAAAGGGAGGGGTGGCGGCAGCCATCATCAATTACATTTCGTTTGCAGATTGAAAGCAACAAAAGGGAATGCTGCTCATATTTGCTGTATTGATTTCCATTTCAGACATGCAACAAGTAAGTGAGCACGGGCAATTCCCATCTCCATCAGAATTCTCTGACTTCCCTGCTCTTCACTTAGGACCAACGCAGGAGCTGAAATGGCTTACCAGCATTGCCTTTGTAGAATCCAGCAGGGAGGGAAATGGGGTCCAAACCAGAATTAGTTGGGTTCACCTGCTGTTGACTCTGGCTCCCCTTGGCATTGGCTCCTTCTCCAGCTACTGTCGGCCTCCCTGCCTTCTGCCCTTCCCATCTCAAGGGGCACCATCCTCCACAGTTGAGAAGTGCAGGGAATTTCTCAACATGGAGTAAGGTAAAGGTAAAGGGACCCCTGACCATTAGGTCCAGTCGTGACCGACTCTGCGGTTGTGGCACTCATCTCGCCTTATTGGCCAAGGGAGCCAGTGTACAGCTTCTGGGTCATGTAGCCAGCATGACTAATCCACTTCTGGAGAACCAGAGCAGCGCACGGAAATGCCGTTTACCTTCCCGCCAGAGCGATACCTATTTATCTACTTGCACTTTGACGTGCTTTCGAACTGCTAGGTTGGCAGGAGCAGGGGCAGAGCAACAGGAGCTCACCCCGTTGCGGGGATTTGAACCGCCGACCTTCTGATCAGCAAGTCCTAGGCTCTGTGGTTTGACCCACAGTGCTACCAGAGTACATTTAAGCCTTTCCCACCTGTGACCTTGTTTTGGACTGCAACTCCCACCAGCCCCAGGCACTGCATGGCCAGAGTCAGGGATGATGGGAGTTGTGGTCCAGGTTGGGGGAATCTGAGGCAACCAACTGCAGTGGCTTTCATGCTGTGGCTTCCCATCTCCAGCAATGAATGAGAAGATAAATGGCATTCATAGGTGTCAGGGAACTGACATCGGAGGGAGAGGCGAAGGGGAGGCTCCCAGATGATGCTGGCGAAGGACCCAGCAGCAGGGGGAGAAACAGCTCAGTAGAGGGGGAAGCCATTCAGCGCAACACCAGGGATGAAGGGGGGCAGATGGGGGAAGTGGAGAGAGGGCTCCAGGACTCTTCACTGGACATCAGTGAGGAGAGCCCAGGTCCTCCGCTACCCACGCCTTCCCTGCGCAGAAGACTCCCACGCAGTGAGAGGAGGAGGAGACTGGGTGTCAAACAACTTTTATGTTGGAAGAGGTTCAAGAAATGCCCACTGACGGATTCTGCTAGTGACTGAGACAGCCAGGATGAGAAGGGGCTGTGCAGTCAGAAAGGTTTAACAAGGCAAATTAACCAAGAAAGGCACCAGCTTACGCACGAGTAACTCATACCTATTGCAATAGGTTATGAAAGGGAAGATGAACATGTTGCTGAAATTCTTATGGATGGGATGCAGGGCTTTTGCTGGCTACTTTTAAGGTGGCCCAGAGATGTTTGTGGGTACATTTCCTTGCATTCAAAATCCTCTTTTTGGTGGTCTGCTGGGGAACCTTTTCAGCCTGAGGGACACCTTCCTTTCTGGGCAAGCTTCCAAGCACAGTGGGGAGCAGGGACAGAGGCAAAAGTGGGTGGAACAATGAATGCGATGTTACTTTTGCACAGGTTTTGTTTCCTCCATGGAGGGAAGAAAACAAAGAGGCATTATTAGAGTTCAAGGCTGTATTCCAGACAGGCAAAAGCCCTTAGGGTACAGAGGAGGGCCAGTGGAGTCTGTGGCCTGGGGAGGGGCTCAAGGACCAGATGGAGGGGGGCTTACAGGGCCACATTTGGCCCGTGGATCTGAGCTTTCCTTTCCCTGGTCTGCCCTCTGGAGTTCCTTGGGTGTCTGAATTCTCTGGAATCTGCACAACATCCAACATACAGGGAAAAGGCAGGATAGAATCTAGGTGGAGCCTTTCTCTTCCATGTTCTTATTTTCCATTTTTAAATGTTTTAAAAATCGAAAAGGTGATCATTCAAAAATGCTTAAGTGAAAAGAGTTCTTTTGTCCACTTTTGCTGCATGCTGAAGGCTCAGCCGTCCTGTTTGAGAAAGGTTGGCTTGCGTTCGCCCAGAGTTCCCACAAAATGCAGTGAATCCTCATTTTGTTACAGCCTCCCCGGAAGACGGAGGACAGCATCCCTCAAAATGCCAATACTGATACTTGGTATTCGATAGACATCAGCTCGTACAAACTGCATTTTTCACTAATAGGGGATTTCAGAAGGCTTACGAGTGTAATAAATTGCAATGCAAGAGCATTTATTATTGTTTGGGGAGGTAACAAATCCTGCAAAAGGGACAATCAGGCTGATAAAGCAGGGAGGGGAAGCAGGGGAGAACTCAGACTTGAGGAGTCCAGATTAAAATTAATGCTGCCAATCCTCTCCTTTCCATTTCATTTGCTAAAGTTTCCGTTCTCTCCAGCGTGCCATTACAGACGCTGACAATTGTAGCGTGACAGCACTCACAATGTGCAGTGGGCTTCAGTTGTTAATGCCTTTTGCAATGTTACTGAAAAGAGGTGGCATGGATTTTCAAGGGCTCGGCCTGTATCAGGGATCCAGAACCTGGGGCCTTCCAGATGTTGTTGGACTCCTAGCCAGCATGGCCAATGCTCAGGCATAATAGGATTGATGGTCCAACATCTGGAAGAGTGCTAGCATATTCTCAAAGCAATCTAAATTAGTCTCATAAAACACATGCTTTTTAGCCTAGACCATATCTATTGTGGTCTGTGACCAAACATGACAACCAGTGCTGATTTGGAATTCACTGATATGCAAAATTAACCGAACTTTTTAAAGAATTAGAATCTGACATCGGAATCTCTCTGGTGAGGCAGACATTGACATTGACATTGACACTGGAATCTCTCAAAGACTTCACATTTCAATGCCAACCTCAACCAGTCCTACCTATTTTCTTTTAAATCCATCATGACAGCCATCAAAATGCTAAAATCTACCATCTAAAATGGAGACTATGACATGCAGGGGAGCAGATCAATGAAGAGTTCTCAGCAAGTTAAAGTGAAGGTTCCTATGAAAAGCAAAACCTTTTCAGAGTTGTAGGAAGCTGCCCAGTCAAGAGAGAAAGAAGAGGAGACAGAAGTAAAAAAAAATACAGCATGGACGTTGTCCAGACCAAGTCACAATCTGACCAGGAAGCCTTTGAAGGCCTTCTAGGTCAAGCAAAACCCATGACCAGCTGATGTGGCAAAAGCCCTTTTCTGCTCATGAATGCTTTTCAAGTGGGCAGAACCTCACAAGTCCATAGGTTCCAATTCAAGTTTCAGCAGCTCTCATGAAAGATATTCCAAATATTGCCATCTTAATTTTTTAAGTGCATTTCAAAGATGTCAGTGGGACAGTTTAGCAATTTTAGACTCTGGATTTCACAGGCTTACTAGGATGGGGAGGTCACTCTCAAAACAGACGGATGGCAACTGGGATGTCAGGGGGATGTCGGAGGGGAAGCTCCCCTCCCACTCATTATTTCCAATGGAAATATTTCTAATCTGGCATTTTTTCAATCTCTCCCCCTGCATTTTCAATGTTTTTTTTTCTCTGAAATGGGAGCAGCTAACCAGCAAGACAGAGACAAAGTGTGTGTGGGGGTTATTTGTCTGATCTCTCCTGATTTCTCCCCCTCCCTCCCTGCATGGTTTCTGATGAACATGGCTGCTGCCAACCAGTAAAGCAGAAACAAGGAAATAAGGAAGTATTGATGTTCGGATAACTGAATATGCTGTGTTTATACTGAGGTTTGGGCATAATTCTTTACATGCATATGAGTGCATTTTTGCGTAGTGAGCTGGTGGTCACCTGCATGTACTAATATCACTGCAAACAAAAACTGTCTGATACTAAATACCTTTGTGCATCAAGAAACAGTCATAATTTAAATAACACTACACACCAATGAACAACAACAACAATCCAGATAATAAATGCTACTGAACAGGAACCAGCAAATACTGTCCAACACTTAAAAAAAAAAAAAAAACCACCATTGTACACCAGTGACCAAACAGTGTAATTGATTATCATCAAATGTCAGATTCTGGGGATATTCAGCGAATATTCAGAGAATATTCCAATATTCCAAAAAGGAAGGTGCAGGTGAAAAAGTTGCTGAGGTCCCTTGAAGTACTATCCAGTTATTCTTCTGACAAGGTGTTTGTTTCAGAGAGCCAGAAGTCCAAATGCTACCTTTGATGCTGTTTCAAAACCCTTAAACATTTCTTGCTGAGTGTTCCAGGAAGCAATCAAGCAGTAGGCTGCTGAGAAGCACCTTGATTCTGCCAAGCAGTAATTAATGAGGTCCTTAAGGGGTTTGTATGATGACAACAGAAACAATAAATAAATAAATAAATAAATAAATAAATGCACTAATGAGAAAGAACACTTTATCATAATGGAAGGTAATGACTGAGGGCAGGATGATAAATTCGCTGGGAATTTTTTAAGCCTCAGCAACATAATGAGTTACCTCCAAGGATTTAACAAATAAATATTATTTTTTTAAGAAGGAAAACAAAGAACCCTCAAAAGCTTTCCACTTTCACTTTGTTATCTGACACATGTTTTGCCTTGCTTGGCTCTTTGGTTTACAATTCATTATCTAGACAAATTCTCATCACCAAAGATGTTTGGTCATTATGTCATTATGGATATTTCCTTGCCGTGACTCTCAACAGCTCAGCATCAGAAATTACTGTGGGAAGGAAGAATGGGAAGAGGGAATCAGAAGTGAAGAGGAAAGGATGTCAGGTGGGCTGGGTTCTTGTCTTCTGGGAGGTGGCACCCACTTTTTGAAATTCCCTCCCATTAAGTATTAGACAGGCTCCATCTCTGTTGTCTTGTTGGCAGCTGAAGACCTTCCTCTTTCAACAAGCCTTTTAATCAGAGATCTTTCCCTGTCTGCATCTGCACTTGAATTGTTTTAAAGATAGGTAAAGGTAAAGGTACCCCTGCCCGAACGGGCCAGTCTTGACAGACTGTGGGGTTTGTGCGCCCATCTCACATCTAGAGGCCGGGGGCCAGCGCTGTCCGGAGACACTTCCGGGTCACGTGGCCAGCGTGACAACGCTGCTCTGGCGAGCCAGAGCCGCACACGGAACGCCGTTTACCTTCCCGCTGGTAAGCGGTACCTATTTATCTACTTGCCCCCGGAGGTGCTTTCGAACTGCTAGGTTGGCAGGCGCTGGGACCGAGCAGCGGGAGCGCACCCCGCCGCGGGGATTCGAACCGCCGACCTTTTGATCGGCAAGCCCTAGGCGCTGAGGCTTTAGCCCACAGCGCCACCCGCGTCCCTTGTTTTAAAGATAGAATCATAGAATTGTAACATTGGAAGGGACCACGAGGGTCATCTAGTCCAATGCCCTGCAATGCAGGAATCTTTCATCCAACATAGGGCTCAAACCCATGACCCCAAGATTAAGAGTCTACTGACTGCTCTACTGACTGAGCTATCTTTTAAATAAGTTTTTATTGTTTCATTGCTTGCGTTTTTGCTGCCCTGGGCTCAGTTGGAAGGAAAGTGGGATATAAGTGAAGTCAACCAACCAACCAACCAACCAATCAATCAATCAATCAGTATCCAGGACTTCCTCTGCAAGCGCAGAAAAATGATCCACCCTCCTGACTGGGTCATTTGCCATTCTTGCATGGTGATGATGTAATTGTCATGTATTAGTGAAGCCTTCCCCAAACTTCACTCTAGAGCTGGGTTCTTCAACCTTGGTTTTTCAGATGTTGCTTGACTTAAACTCCCACCAGCCCCAGCCAACACGGAGAATGGTCATGGTTGATGGGAGTCGTAATCCAGCATCACTTGGGGATCAAATGTTGAAGAGCACTGCTCTAGATGTTGTTGGGGCTCCAGCTCCCATCAGCCCCAGCCAGCAGGGTCAACGGTCAGGGATGATGGGCATTGGAGTTCAGCGACGGCTTCAGGGCTTGGGGAAGGCTGAATCAGTGTACAAACCTCAGTGGCAGTCTCACTACTTGAAATTTTGTCTAATGCAGTGGATAGTATGTCAGGCTGAAATCCCTGCTTCAGGCATGAAGCTCACTGGGCGATCTTGGACCAGTTACTGTGAGCCTAGCTCACAGGGTGGTTATGAAGCCAAAATATGTGTGTGTGTGTGTGTGTGTGTGTGAGAGAGAGAGAGAGAGAGAGAGAGAGAGAGAGAGAGAGAAAGAAAGAGACCTTGGATGGTCTGGAAGGATGAGGTATAAATGCAATAAAAAAGCCACTTACTGGAAGCTGGGCGGAGGGGGCAAGTATAGTTTGGATAGTTGCCTTCCCATTAGGTCTGAGCATCCTTGGATGTATCTCACATGCATGTCTGTCAGCAGCATCTTGGTCCTCAGACTCTGTAATGCCATGGAATGCGGCCCTTTCCACAATGCTACTAGAAAATTGTATGAGGAAGGTCTCACTCTGCATAGCAAGTGATCCAAAAGAAAAACAGACTCTCCACTCCCAGGTTATGAAACTGCTCACCCCTTTCACAAATACTTTGAGAAAGGGTCTTCAGAACCATCAAAGTGATGCATCCCTCTGTTGCTAGGTTGTCACAACACAACACAACACGAGGCATGGGTAGGAGAGAGGGAAGAGACAGTCTTTTCCTGGACTGGGCTAGCCTTCTGTGGTCTCCAAAATCTCTGGCAATCCTCCTCCCTAGGGTCCTTTCAGCTGGAGTCACCAGGGATTGAATGTAGAACCTTCTACATGCAAAACATGGACTCTACCACTCTGCTATACTCCCTCCTTTCCTCTCCAACCACAAAATCTTTCGAAACCCATAGACATTGCCTTATTTTCACAACTGCCTGCTCTCTTCCTAGAAGTTGGAATAATCATGCACATTCTGTGACATCGCTGAAGCTCAGACACTGATGGGGAGGAGTTGACAAGTAGGGTTTTTTTTTTAAGTGCTTATTACGTATATATGGTTTTGTCTTTTGTATTTCACACTGAAACTCCAGCAAATGGTCTGTGTTCTTTCCATGGAGCCATGAGCTTGTCTTGACTGTCCTCCAGGAGGATTTTTGCGGCATTTCTTCTAAGCCACAGCTTGACAACCAAGAGGTAAAAATGATACTTAAGCCTCCGTATGTAGCGGAAAAGACAGTGATACCATAAGCCAGCCCAGTCAACAGAGCCCCCATGGGCAACTTTACAGCTGCTGTAGCAGCATGAGCAGTAGATGCTGGAGAAACTTCAGAATTGGCCAGAATTGAGATGAGCCAGGCTGTTCTCGCCACAGATGCTGCTTGCTTGTGAGCGACATCACGGAGCGATGCTTTTCGATCCGGCGGCTGCCAAGTGCCGCAGCCACCATATGTGCCCACAGTTGCTGCCTTTGCCTGCCAGATCAGAAGGAAGGAGGATAAGGCGAGGGAGCCTTTCTCTCCAGGATGCAAGGAACAACTGTGACAGCTGAGATGTCTGAGCCAGTCTGCAACAGAAACAGGACTGGGAAGCTGGAGGCTGAAAAGGGGAGGGATTTTCAGGACTGCTGAGAGCTGCTACTGCTCCACACTGCTGCAAAGCAGCTTTCATCAGTGAGGTGTGATCAGTTTCCAGCCTGAGGGCCACATAATAATAATAATAATAATAATAATAATAATAATAATAATAATATTTATTTATACCCCTCCCATCTGGCTGCCACTCTGGGCAGCTTCCAACAAAGTATTAAAATACAGTAGTCTGTTAAGCAGTAAAAGCTTCCCTAAAGAGGGCTGCCTCCAGCTGTCTTCTAAAAGTCTGGTAGTTGTTCTTTGACATCTGGTGGGAGGGAGTTCCACAGGGCAGGTGCCACTACTGAGAAGGCCCTCTGCCTGGTTCCCTGTAACTTTGCTTCTTGCAATGAGGGAACTGCCAGAAGGCTCTCGGCACTGGACCTCAGTGTCCGGGCAGAACGATAGGGGTGGAGACACTCCTTCAGGTATACTGGACCTTTTGGGTAATGTTTTGAGGGGCACATGCCAGTGATGAGTGAGGCCAGAGGCAAAAGTGGGCAATAGGCTAGTTTTTACACACACTAACACAACATTCTCCATCCGCCATCCAGGCAAGCAGGAGGCATTCAATGATACATTCCACCCCGGCAAAAGTGCTCAGGTTGCAATGCAAGGCCAGAGAGGGGCGTGGCCTAGGGAGAGTTCCAAGGGCCAGAGAGAGAGGCATGGAGGGCCACATTCAGGCATTCAAAAAGAGTGTCCCCACCCACACCGAGATGCAGTCTGTAGTGGTGCCGCCCATTCACCTTAATGAAAATCAACCCAATTCACTCTTCTCTTCTCAAAGCAATATACTAATCTTCAAAACTCACACTTCTCCTAATTTTGCCATGCAGTTCTTTAACCCAATGATTTGTAGAATAATGCATATATTAGGGAAACGTGTACATAATAATGCATACATTGGTAAAAATAATTCATAAAAATGCTTTCACCCTAAGATACTCATGAATTTACATGAAGACTTAAAACAAATAAATCAGAAATTGCTACAGAAATGTAGGGAACTGAATGGAAAAATGAGAAACTGAGAGAAAGCAAATTGACCGTCCACCTGTACTCAGAGTTCCACTATTTCATTCTACTGCATCAGCAGGTCTTCCACAGGCCCCACTCTGTTCTAAATTTCCAAAATCAAACTTTGAGGGGAAAACTTGGTACATAGCACTGGGGACCTAAATTTTTTAATATAGAGTTGGCAGCACTTAGCTTGCCTGAATGCACAGAGCAATTCTGACTTCTTAGCAGATGGCTGCATCAAACTTTCCCTTTGACTCTATCTTTCTCCCTCTGTCTCACTCTCTCTGTGATTCTGAACAAGGATATTGCCAGGTAATCAGCTCGGCAGGAGATTAACGTTCAAATGAAGAAGAATTTTTTTAAAAGAGCCCGGCTGGAACAGCAAAGCTAAAGAGAAAGCAGGGAGCTTTCCTTTATCTAGTCATATCCTGCTAGCAAAGGCATTTTTTTTTTAAACCACTGGCACATTATACACCTGGATTTTATCAGTACGACACATTAGAGCTCCCGCCATGCCTTATCACCAGGCATGGCACAGAAACAGATGCACTCAGCACTAAGAAGGTGTTTCAAAGCAATTTTTAGTAGGTGTCCTCGTACTGGGCTGCTGTCTGATTTTTATCCCTTTCCCTCTTTTTTTGGACAAAGTACTATAAATCGCAATTGACTTTCACCAAGAGAAGGTTCCTGAACTGCCCATTAACATCAAGTAGTCTGAACTGCTCCCCCCCCCCCCGTAATCTAACTGGGACTGAGCTCAAAACTATTCACAGTTATTCCACAAACTTTTCCTTCCATCAAAATCACCCCGACTTCTTTTTCAACCGCTCCCAGCTGCTGCCTAGAATTTTCTTCTTTGCCTGTTTGGACACAGTGTCATCACTTGCTCTCACCTGACTTTGCTCTGTGATGTCACTGTGTAGTCAGAGCTGAACGGCTATGTAGTACTTGCAATGTCTTCCCAGTGCACTGACACATGGGCAGATGGAGTGGCCTAGCGTGGGTTGCCAGCACCCAGGGCAAGGCAAGCATTGCACCCCCTAATCTTGTGGACGTTGTATGGGGTGCCCCCTGGAGGCAACAGATGGACTCTGCTGCACCCCTGCGGTAACCGCTCTTCAGATGGGTCACCTGCCACCTGCTGGTCCCCTTGTCCACCATTTCAGCTCTGCAAGCTCCCAGTAGGAGCGGCAGCCTGTGCTCTCTGGCGGGCTTGGTGGTGTCCCAGGAGTGCTAGAGCCCCAGCTGCAGCAGGCATAGTAGGATGGTGCTGGAGATCAGGTAGAGACACAAAGAACATCGCTTCCCTGACCACCTCTCATTGGCTGTGCAGCGTGAGGGGCTCGTGTGAGGTGGGCACTGGCGGGTTCTGGGCATGCCGGTGGCTCTCCTCTCCATGCTCCTGCTGCTGGGTGCATGTCTCGTCCAAGGACACATGCCAGGAGGGAAGCCCTGGCCCTGGGGAAGGACTGGCATGGGCTGGGAAAAAGTCTGGGCTCTGCCAGGCAGGAATTCTACCCCCTCCAGCCCCAGCTGCAAAGCCAAAGGTGCCTCAGAGCTGCTGCCTCCTGGCCACCAAGTGGGAGACAGGAGTCTCACAAGAGGTCTTGGCACCCACCCCGTGTCCCTGTGGGCCTCTTCAGGAGAGAGCAAGCAGCTTAGACAACCCATAAGTCCTCTTGCTCACTCATTGAAGGAGCAAACAGGAGAGAGCATGGCCGAGCATGGGGCTTTATCTGAACAGCAGTGCAACAGGTAGAGTTAGGGGAGGGGAGGGGAGGGGAGGGGAGGGAAGAGGTGGGAAACTTTGTCTTTTCTTCAGCACTTTTCTTCAGAACAAGTTATCCATCCCTGTCATAAGGTAAAGGGTAAAGGGACCCCTGGCCATTAGGTCCAGTTGTGGCCGACTCTGGGGTTGCGGTGCTCATCTCGCTTTATTGGTCAAGGGAGTCAGCGTACAGCTTCCGGGTCATGTGGCCAGCATGACTAAGCTGCTTCTGGCGAATCAGAGCAGCGCACGGAAACGCTGTTTACCTTCCCACCAGAGCGGTACCTATTTATCTACTTGCACTTTGACATGCTTTCGAACTGCTAGGTTGGCAGGAGCAGGGACTGAGCAACGGGAGCTCACCCCATTGCGGGGATTCGAACCGCTGACCTTCTGATCGGCAAGCCCTAGGCACTCTGGTTTAACCCACAGCGCCACCCGCGTCCCTATCCCTAGGGATACCATAAAATGCAGACTGGATTCTGACTGGGGGAGAAATCAGAAAAAGCCACAATATCTTAATCCTCTTTTTCTCAAATGTTTCTTTTTAAAACCTTATTTAATGTCAGGATAACATGGTGGTAGTGGGGAGCCATGTACCCTGAGCTGCTTGCGAGACAGGCAGAATAAAATAAATTATTAAATTGTAGTACTCACCGTGAAAAAAGCCTCAGAATAAATAAATGGAAATAAAAGTAAATTTTGAAAAGGGCTATGTCTGTCTACGTGAACTCTCTTACCATTGCCAATGGAACAATCCCGACAAGATCCTTCTGGCAAATGAAGATTTCAGAGAGGGCTGGGTCTGTTGTCCCCTTTCGAGGATATTCCACCTGCCAGGTGATAGGCTGTGTTCCGGAAAGACTGCTGAAGCTGGCTATTTCAAAGTTCAGCCGCACCACCTCGCTGAACATATTGTTATTATTTCTGGAATAATGGCAGGGGTGGGGGGTGGGTTTGAGAGAAGAAAAGCAGAAAAGGCATTCAGTTAAATAGATTGGGAAACGTTGTATGGCCAAGGTGAAAATTCACATCAGGAATGAGGAACATTTTTCAGCCTAAGGGCCACATTTCCTTCCATGCAGCCTTGGAGGACCACAGATGAAAGTGGGTGGAACAACACGTGCAAATCTGACCTTTGGACAGTCGAGTAGAGTAGCTTCGGCGCACACACACATACAGTGGTACCTCGGGTTACATACGCTTCAGGTTACAAACACTTCAAGTTACAGGCTCTGCTAACCCAGAAATAGTACCTCAGGTTAAGAACTTTGCTTCAGGAGGGGAACAGAAATCACACGGCGGCGGCGCGGCAGCAGTGGGAGGCCCCATTAGGTAAAGTGGTGATTCAGGTTAAGAACAGTTTCAGGTTAAGAAGGGACCTCCAGAACGAATTAAGTGCATAACCAGAGGTACCACTGTACTGCTCTTTATTCTCCATCCAGACAAGCAAGAGACATGATCAGAGTTGAAGGACACATTCTAGCCAGTCAAAAGCTCTCAAAACAGAACCAGAGAGAAAGTATGTCTGGGGAGGACCTGGGGCCTGAAGAGAGTCCTGAGGGTCAGATAGAGAAACTTAGACAGCCTCATTTGATGCCAGAGCCTGTGATTCCACACCCTCTGCTTTAATAATTTGAACATTTGATTGGAATTCACAGGGGCTGGGATTGAAAACAGGGGCCATGTCTTTGAGAAAAGAGTAGCAAAATGATATGGCAAGTTCTTTGGTGGTGGGTGGCATATCCCCTTAACTTCCTTCTTTTTGCAAGCTCCCTCCCTATTAATTTGCATTAAATTAATAAATGTATTAGATATAAAATTAAAACTCTTAGAGAAAGTTAATCAAATCACCTTAACTATATGTAGGAATACAAATCATCATAAAATGTTAACAAACCCAAAGGTCATACGATAAAGAAGTAAAATGGTTGCATCTTATGTATAATAACAAACAAATAATTCAAATAGGTCTACTCTGAATAGAATTTAATTGGAATCAGTGAAAAGTGTCTTCCCCCAAAGCAGATCAGCCCATTTCACCTCAGTTCTGAGATGCTGCACCAAGCTCCTCACTGTGGCCAAAGTAGGAATATAGTCAGGACTAGACTTGCCAACATATATTTTTGTTTTGCTTTTTGCTTTTCTGTACCTTTAAAGGACCCTTGATCTCCAGACTCCGGTACACCATCCTGCTTATTTTTGGGTCCTAGAGCAACACACACACTACCTCAGGTACAAAGTGTAGCATTCCCACCCCAAAACTATGGAACATCATTATTTTGCTTCTCCTTCCTGTGGTTCCATAGCTCTTGCAATACTCCCAGCAGATGAAAAGGGCCGCTTGCAATTCACTTGCCTTCAGCTATCATTGCCTTAGCTAATGGTTTGCTTTGCCTCCCTTTCTTCATCTCCTTTCATTTTGTTTTTAATTTGAGTTAACTGTTTCTTCTAAACTCTTTAGCGTGTACGTAATAAAACACCTAAGCAGATTGCTCTAGAAATAAATCTCCTTTCAAATTCAGGTTCTCTCCCTCCTTCCCCCTTCCCATATCTTTGTTCTTTTGAAAAGTCAGATTTCTGCTTAGTATTCATCCGATGTGGAAGTCTCTCTCCGTAGACACTGAAAGCAAAACAGCATTTTCCTCCACAGGTGATAGCAACAGTTTAAGGGCTTTAAAGCTTCAGAGAGAGGCTAGAGTTAAGTTAGACACCTCTTCAGGAATTCTCAGGGAAGGTATCTATTTTTTTCTCCAAAGTTTCAGTTTGGAGAAAAAGCGGGTAGCAATTATCAAACCGGGGCCCGGGTTCACTTTGGATCATCCAGCAGTGGCAGATCTCCTTATGTTTTGTGTCTCTTTCACATATGCTCAATTCTTAGGTCTGTTCCAGCACATTCTGGCATTAAGCTGCAATAAAGAAGAAGAAGAAACCCCCACAAAAGACTGCATTTAAGCATATGCTTTAAATCAGGGTTGTGCATGCTCTATCGTGATCAGTTTTGGGCTCCTAGACAGCCCAGGATGATCAGGAGCTAACCTGACTTGGATCTGGACCCTGAACTGATTTGGAGGACTTGCACAATCATGTGGTTGGAGGGTGGGAGAAGGAGAGGTACCTTTCCCAGGTATGTCTAATTAAGGTTTTGAACTTCCTAGCTGGGTTGAAATTTCACAGAAGACATCTTCGACTCCAAGAAGACCACTCCACCATTCATTTCTTTCTTTTTCTGGTGTCTACAATTTCCTACTCACAGTGTCCCGGAATGATGGAAGCCCCAGTACATTGTGGGAAATGCAGAATGGGAGCCAGACTATCGATGCCGGAAACTGCTCTTATGGAAACTGGTTAACACCACTGGTGCTGCTATATTTTGTATTATATTGGTATTTCATTGTAACCCACTCTAGTATGATGAAGGGGTGATTTATAAAAAGGAAGGAAGAAGCTGTCACATTGCCACTGTGAATGGTGAGCTCCACCCCAGAGAAACCTCTGGTGAATGTTACCTCCTCCTGGAAAGATTAAGTGAAAAGATCACCCCAATTTCTGCCCATTAATAGCACAGATAATATGGAGAAGGCAGTTGTACACAGATCTGCAGATTACCAAATTCTCCCCCGACCAAATTTTGTTGCAGCCTCCTGAGATTGTGCTCCCCCAAAACCTGTACCATATCCTTCTAATGTTTCACCCCTGATAGAGAGGAATACCAGCGAAGTGATATGCTCCGAACACCACCAGCTAGGCCTAGTGTCATGTGGCCTCCAAATGCCTGCCCACTGATATATAGGGCTTTCAGGGACAAAATATTGCCAACCCTGGCTTATGTGATTATAAATCTGTCTTTAAGACACTGCCTTAGGACACTGTGTGTGTGTGTTCTTTTCTGATGTAACATGGTAACAAGGCAGTTACAGTTATAGCTGCATTGTAATTTCAGTGTTCTCCCTCTCTCCGTCTCTTGTTTTTAATTGCCAGTTTTATTACAGTAGTTATTTAAAAAGAGTAAATTAACCAAGTCACAGCCGTCTGAGTATGTCTTTCTGGTGGGACATAATTTATTTATGCCTTGCTCTGGCAGGGCTGAGATGCAAGGCTTGTGGAGAACTGAGACCTGGTGACCACCATAATCAAGAAGCAGTTTTCAGATAGTAACACGGGGATGGAAAACCCCTTTTAGCCCAGCAGGGCAGATTGTTATTCCCCCCGTTTGACACCTAGATGTAGTCATTCACCGGATGTCACAATGATGTCAGATGACATTTTTGCCTGCAGAGATCTTCAGAAGCCCCATCTCAAAGTGCTATTTTGTACACCACATTGAAAAGGGCTTTGAAGACAGCACTCATCAGCTAGTTGGTGATACCTGCAAATACCCTTTAGGATGTGTTTGATGTTTACCTTCCTCACACCTTACATCATATTTGATGGCCTGAGAGGTTCAAATGGGGAAGCCTGGTGGACCTAATCAGGCACATGGGATGGAGGTTCCCCATTCCTGTAGTCAAAGCCTGGTTTACAGGTATTCAGAGTCAGGTTCTTCAGCACCCAGGAGAGCTCCCAAGGACAGCTGGTGTTGCCCTAATGAAGTCCAAAACTCATTATATGTCCAAACTGGGCCTGATAACTGCCAGATCTGCCTCATAGCTATTCTGGCATTCTATCTATTGTACTATGCTGCCTCTACAGAATCATGGTTGCAAATTTCAGACACCATCAGAAGCTTCCTGGATGAAGAAAAATTTGATTCCAGAATGAACTCTGCCTTCAGAGAAATCAGCTGAAGTGCTGCAATTTCATTTTAGCCTAAACTCAGCTTGTGACGACTAGAGGATGCAAGCAATTTGTAAGAACCAGAGTTAACAGTCAAGGCAAGCTAAGTGAAGGGCTGGGGGCTGGGGAATTATAATTTTTTGGAGATAGCAACATTCAGCTTATGTTCCCACAGAGACAGGCAGAGGCAGTGGCAGCTGGCCTGTTGCTTCCCCTCAATTTTAAGACTTTGTCTCTAGTTGTTAGCCTCCTCCTTGGCACTTGTAAGATGTAACCTCATTTGGCACTGCATGCTTACATCTATTTGCTGTGGGATTTCCCCTCTCCCTCCTGCAGTTCCTTGGCTAGATCTTTGCCCCTCCTCATGATGGAATAATTTGAGATGACAAGGGGAAAACACATATATCTATATCTATCCATCTGTTGAAAGAAATTTATATCTACAGAGCATTCATGCACACGTCTCCTCAGAAGCAAGCCCTATCAAAAGGGAATCTTTTTCAGCCTGGGGGCCACATTCCCTACTGGACAACCTTTCAAGGGCCACAGGGCAGCGATGGATAGTGCCAAAGGCCAAAGTACATGGAACACCAAATGTAAATGTTACGTTTGTACAGTGGGCTAGTTTCAACTTTCACTCCTCTCTAACCTCCATCCAGACAAGCAAGGTGCATGATCAGAGTTCAAGGCCAGGCAAAAACACTTAAAGAGGGTGAGAACAAGGACTGGTGAAAGATGTGACGTGCAAGGGGGTGTGTGATCAGGGAGGGAGTGAACAGATGGAGAGGCTTGGAGGGCCACATGTAGCCCCTGGGTCTGAGATCCTCCACATCTACCCTAATGAGTTTAGTGGGGATTATTCAGCGGTGCAGTTCAGTAGCTCAAGGCTCAGAACTCAAATTGGGAGCTTAGACCATTGAGATGACAATCACTTCAAAATGTGGCAAGGCAGTTATACTGCCTTTGCTTCCATCACTCCCACGCTCATTCTGCTGACTTTTCACTGGACCTCTCTTCCAAACACCTGCCCTGACGGCACCATGAGATTTAAACCCTGCATAAATAGGGACATGGGTGGCTCTGTGGTCAGAAGGTCGGCGGTTCGAATCCCCGTGATGGGGTGAGCTCTCATTGTTCGGTCCCAGCTCCTGCTCACTTAGCAGTTCAAAAGCACATCAAGTGCAAGTAGATAAATAGGTACCACTCTGGTGGGAAGGTAAATGGCGTTTCCGTGCGCTGCTCTGGTTCGCCTGAAGCGGCTTAGTCATGCTGGCCGCATGACCCAGAAGCTGTCTGTGGACAAACGCCAGCTCCCTTTGCCTATAGAGCGAGATGAGCGCCGCAACCCTAGAGTCGTCCATGACTGGACCTAATAGTTAGGGGTACCTTTACCTTTAAATATGCATAGGATTGCAGTCATATGGCCTCAATGTTTAACCGATCAAACAGCTAAATTAATATCCAGAGGAATGCATCTAAAACATGAGACCTGCTGTCTACAGTCAGCCCTCTCCACCATTGATCCACTCTCTTCATTGTTGGGCCCAAATTCACTTAAGAGCTGGGCCTGAATTCCACTGGAGTCATGGACTTGGCTCATAAAGGGTTTGGTGAGTTACACAGAGAGAGTCCTACAGTTGCTGTTACAAGTTTCCCCGTTCCAAAATTTGGATGCATCTGTGCATTGCCTTATAGTCACCCAGTGGAGGCTGGTTCATTGGGGAAAATGGGGAACCACCCCACCAATGCTAGTCTGTGCTCTCCTCACCTCACCTGCCTTCTTACTTCCAAGCAGCCCAGAGGTGATCCTGGCTGTCAGCTTCCTCCTCTTTAGTTCCACTGTTGCCCTTGCACAACTCAGCAGAGAGGAGGATGGAGGCAAATCCAGCATTAATGCACTGTGCCTGCCATTGGCTTAGACACCACATACTGTTTGGGGGTCTCTGCTTTTGATCCCCACCAGTCCCAATGGACACCAGTCACCACTGCAGCCATCAAGTGATAAATACAGGGTGAGTCCTTTAAAAGGGGCCCCGTGGATACAGAGTACACATGTTCCATGGGGCCTCTTTCAAAAGACTCACCCTGTACATATGTATGAACTACTCCTACAGTTAAGAAAAAAAGAAAAGATGCACAAAATGTTCACCGAGCTTTAAAGGTTTCACGGGGTTTCAATTGATGGCTTTTGTCCACAGCACAAATGAATTGAAGGAAGCTTTCTCCCCCACCCACAACAGATAAATGGACATTGGTTTTGTGTATCCCTGGCACAGACAATTCTGTCTGACTGTCAAACACAGAAGAGCAAAACATCCTCAGTGTTTCAAGAAGACAAATGAAAGAGATACAATCCTAATGTGAAATGGTCTGTGAGAAATGTAGGAGCTGACTCAGATGATGTGGATGCTTTGCTGATAAAGTCTGACAAGGGGCAAAAACTTATTTCAAGTGATGCCTCAGAGCAGAGCAGGTCAGGTCAGGTGAACATGGCTCTCAATTAAATAACACCTACACCTGATGTGCTGGTGGTCCTGGTTTTCAGACCAATGCAATGGCAAGGAACAAGTGACCCTCCAGGATTTCAATTCTCCAGCCAGTGTGGATGATCCCTCCAGTCAAGGATGATCAGAGCTATAGTTCAACAGCAGCTCCTCACCCCTGCCCTGTGCACTTTGGGGCAGGATGATACATCAGAAGACATGGTAGCCCGCTGACCCAAACGGTGGTCCCTTTCTGTAACATGTAGTATAGAATTTACCTCATGGACTAATGAGAGGATGCTGAACCTGTGGCCCTCCAGATGTTAGTAGGTTCTAACTCCCACCACCCCACAGTCAAGGATGATTGGAACTGGAGTCCACAACATCTGGAGGACCACAGCTTCACCACCCCTGGCCTAAATCTCTTTTGCTGACTATTCCTCCTCTTCTGCCATTAGTGGGCAACACATCTGGCCCAATTTGTTGAACTGTCAGAAACACACCACATATATATCAAAGCAACAGACAGTTTAGAGAACTTCTATTAATGTCCAAGTTTTCAAGTTACACACCGCTTCCAGCTAGCTTTAAAACCACAGTATGGCTAGCTAGACCATAAGAGATTGGAGGCTGCCTTATACTGAATAGAGTAGTCAACAACCTATTCATAAGGAAGTAGTAGCAGAACTCAAGCTAAGAGATGAACCCTTTTCATGCATGTAGACTGTGGGGGGAGAATAGTTCTTACAATTTCATTTTCTAAGTAGAGATAATAACATGAATAAAAATGAATTGAAAGCTGGGAAATTGTAAAGAAGAAAGAACTCCCCCCCCCGCCTGCCAAATCTTCACCTTCATTGCTAACCCAGCTTTTTCTCAGAAAAGCAATTTCCGTTGTGTTCTTATTTACTCTTGGAAATACTATTCTAAACTCTGAGAGGTTGGGAGAAAAGCAGATGTACTTCAATCTCAGCATTCCTGGAAACAGGGTACAATTCACTTAGAAGAGTATAGTTTTCAGGTGAAAACTACATTCAGAGTATAGTTCTGAATGAGTCACTGTTGCCTCTGCTTTGCACATCCAAAAAGTAAAGCTATTTTACATAGCAAGAAAGACAACTGAAATCTGTGCATCGTCAATAATGCTGAGGGCCTGCCCTGAAAGATGGGGTGCACCTGGGGATTTTAGATTCACCCAAATGAGTTGTCCTGTTAGCACAAGGACCCAGTGCAAGAACACTTCACCTTCTCTACCCATGTTCTGAGTTCCCCCTCCAACCTATGCATACTGACTCAGATATCCTGGGGAATGATAACAGATGTCTTCTATGCTGAAGGAAGCATTGCTTTGTGAGCAACCAGTGGGGTGTAGCGGCTGGAGTGTGGCACCTGGAAGACCGAGTTTCAAATCCCCACTTGGCTATGAAGCTCATTGAGTGACCTTGGGCCAGTCGCTGTCTCTCAGCCTATCTTACTTCACAGGGTTACTCTGAGGATAAAACAGGGAGGAAGAGAACCGTCCACACATGCCACCTTTTGCTCCTTGGAATTAAGGTGGCATATAAATGTAGGGAATAAACAAACCTTCCTCAGGTAGCAGAGCAGTGGTGGGTGGAGATGGAGGAAAATGGGAGAAGGTCCAGATGCAGAAGGGGCCAAGCAATACACATGAATCTTCCTACCTTTCTACAGCTGGCTACATTCCAGCCATGCAAAAGGAGGGTGTACTGAAAGGGCAGGGATGGGTTGTGCCTGGGGAAAGTTCTGACAGCTGGACAGAAAGGCCGGGGGCAGTGGGGTCTGCATTCAGCCCCTAGGTTTGAGATTTACCACCCCATAGTATAGGAAAGAAGTCTAAATCAGCACTTCACCAATCTTTTGCTCATTGCATTTTTCTTTCCTTTTCTTTGAAAACCACAATCTGATATCTGTTATTTACCAAGATAAAACACCCAATTAGCTCATTTAAGGAATCCTCTAGATCTCATTGAATTTCATCTGATCTGTGCTCAAAACATACAGTTTAGTAAGACGTATCACAGATGCAACTCCTCCAATAACACAGAAACATTTAAAGTGTATAAGGTGAAATATCCTGAAATATTGCAGAGGGCAAAGCATTGAATCTATCTAATGTTAAAGCCATTTCCGAACTCGCGAGGAGAGGGGATTGCGGACTGCCCCTCCCACACACGCGGGGGCTGGCCTTTTGCCCCCGTGAGAACAGGGAATCCCTGGGTGCGCCTGTGACCCTGCCCACCAATCGGCGGGCTAGGGAGGCGTGGCCTAGCCCATTTAAGGCCAGGCGCGCCCGGGGACCGCCCTCTTTCCTCCGTTCCAGCTGACCGGTTTTCCCATCCCACCCACCCTTTAGGCTTAGCTAGGTATGACCTAGGTTGGTCGCCGCAAGGGGCCTGGTAGGAATTTTTCCAACTTGGCGCACTTCCGGCCTTTCGGTTTTTTCGCCTACCTCGTAGCAAACGCCACAATTTCCTCAGTATTGGCGGTTAGGCATTGGCAGGGGTAATTGCTATGCAGATGAAGGGGGGGGGAGGAAGTGCCATCACCTTCCCCTAAGGAAAAGGGTAGTCCGGTAGAGGACTCCGGGGGGGGGGGAGTTGCCTTGTCCGAAACCTAGGGAGGTAAGGGCCTCCGGCATGCCCCTGAGTGGTGACACCCGTGGGATCCTAGTTGGCGTACTTCAACAGGACTCTCACGGCTTGTGGATAACCCTTCCCGGTCCCCATGCCGGGTAGTCGATAGGAGCCAATGCCTAAGGCCAATACCTTTCAATCCTGTAATCAATAAAGTTGTGGCCTGTTTTTATGCCCATTAACCTTAAATAATGTGTTCTGTGTCTTCATTTCACATGGGGGAGGGGAATTGCCACGCAATGCATGTCTATATTTAGGAATATTTGACACATCTAAGCACTTTGCTTCTCTAATCCTATAATTGGGATGCATAACCACAAGTAACAGGGAACAGGTTTTAGTTGCTAGAGATCCCATATTTTGAAATTATAGATCCCCACTTCTCAATTCTTCATAAGCAGCGCTTGAGTCCAATAGCCCTCTCCCTACTGGGGATTCCCACCAACTGGTATTCAGAGGCATATTGCCTTTGACCCTGGAAGGATTAGGGTTGAATCAGAAGTTTATTAGTCAACCTTCTTGGCTCAAAGGGGGGCCTTTCAGAGCGGGATTTCCTACCACACTCCCCCAATCACATTTAAAAATCACTTTGACTATCTATTCATGGTCATGGAGGTATTGGACAATGCTTCCTGCTGGTGCTGGACACAGTTATTTGCTTAATTTTTTACTCACCAGATGCCAAAGCAAGAGGAGGAAGCATGAACCTCACTCTCCTTTGGCTTTAAGACAGTTGGCCAATGAGCTTAGATTACATGATGGCACTGGAAGACAAATCAGAGTGACGGCAATACTAAATACCCCCCAGGACGACATCTAATTGGTTAACCATAGAATTAAAAATAGGAAAGGTGTCCAGGAGCATGAGGTTTGCTATTGCCGTTATACTAAGCGGAGTGAATATTTTGTACATTGGGTCTCCCCAAAATTGCCAAAATGTAGTGTTCCACTTTGCAGCTTGCTTTGGGAGTCTGTCAGGGTGAATGAAGCACTATTCTGCCAACCGCATTCTGCCCCCAAACCAGCTCCAACCTGTCTCCCTTCTAATAAACAAGCAGTCTATAGGAGGAGGCAGTGCCTATTAGATTTTTCTCTTTCATCTCAGTTTTGCCCTTGTTGTGCTCAGCAGTGAGGAAGATGGAGGCAAAAGAATAATTAGTTGGCTCTGCCTATCATTGGCTCTGACACCACGTACTGTGGGTCTCCCTGTCTTCTGTCCCACCAAACCCAATGAGCAGCCACCACTGGGGGGAGCCATTTTGACTCAGCCCCAGGATGAATAGATAAGAGATTAAGAGATAGAGATAGAGATAGAGACAGAGACAGAGACAGAGACAGAGACAGAGACAGAGACAGAGATAGATAGAGAGAGAGAGAGACAGAGAGAGACAGAGAGAGATAGGATAGGTAGGTAGGTAGGTATAGATTCATAATTTGCTACAAATGATGTACTCCTTTTGCCCATGGGTTTCCTGCAATGAGCAGCAGAAGGAGTTAAACAGTATCCATGGACAAACAAATTATATTTCAAATCTGCCCCAAATCATAACGGAAGATGGATGCAAGAGAGCATGAGAAAGCCAGGACAAATGAAAATCCAGCAGTCAGTATTTGAATTAACAACCCCTCTTTCTCTCACCTGCTCTCTCCCTTTGTGCTTTTCGTACTGCAGTGGGGGGGGGGGACAGCCACCTCCAACTTCTGTAATTATTGATGCAGTTTTTGCTTGGAAGTGCAAAGATATTTGTGACAAGCCACAGAACTGAGAATATTGGAGGTGTAAATGGAATGGCCTCTTTCTGTAAGCTCAGCTGAAAACGGGTATTAGAAGAGACATCAAAAACATGCTGGAGAGTAGAGAGTGTTTAAATAAAATTGCCTCAATCTCTTCACCTTCCTACATTCACTTCTGGCTGCTGCCTTCCAGCACTGCCAGCATGTGCCCAATACAATGGCCAGTGCCTCCTCTTGAGATGACACTTTGAGATGGCAAAGGCTTATTTGATATTCTTCACTACAGTGGTACCTTGGTTTCCAAACATAATCCGTTCCGGAGGTCTGGTTGTAAACCAAAACAGGTTGTAACCCAAGGCGCGCTTTTACCAATGGGGCTTCCCCCCCCCCAAAAAATGGGTTGTAATCCAAAAAAATGGGTTGTAATCCAAAAAAAGGGACACATACTTCCGGGTTTGTTGTGGTTGTAATCCAAAACGATTGTAATCCAAAGCTGTTGCAAACCAAGGTACCACTGTATTTCAGAAGGGAGTCGGCATGGCATAGTGGTTAAGGGTGCTGGGCTAGGACCTTGGAGAGCAGAGTTCAAATCACTGCTCACCCATCCACTGGGTGACCTTGGGCCAATCATCTTTTAGCTTAACCTTCCCCACAGGGTTGTTGTGAAGGTACAACTGAGATGGAGGAGAATCATGTATACTCCTTGATAATAATAATAATAATAATAATAATAATAATAATAATATAATTTATTTGTACCCCGCCCATCTGGCTGGGTTTCCCCAGCCACTCTGGGCGGCTTCCATAGAAACCAAAAAACACTAAAATATCATACATTAAAAACTTCCCTGAACAGGGCTGCCTTAAGATGTCTTCTGAATGTCAGGTAGTTGTTTATGATTTTGACATCTGCTGGAAGGGCGTTCCACAGGGCGGGTGCCACTACCAAAAAGGCCCTCTGCCTGGTTCCCTGTAGCTTTGCTTCTCGCAATGAGGGAACCGCCAGAAGGCCCTCGGCGCTGGACCTCAGCGTCCGGGAAGAATGATGGGGGTGGAGACGCTCCTTCAGGTATACTGGGCCGAAGCCGTTTAGGGCTTTAAAGGTCAACACCAGCACTTTGAATTGTGCTCGGAAACGTACTGGGAGCCAATGTAGGTCTTTCAAGACCGGTGTTATGTGGTCTCGGCGAATCACTAGGAGGAAAGGTGGAATAGAAATGTAAATATAATATTTTAAAAAAATCTCCCCCAGTGTTTCCTCCTAAGATCCAGTCCAGAGAGGGAAATGTTAAGAACTGCATAATCCAAGGATGAAGAACCTGTGGTCCTCCTGCTATTGTTTGACTGCAACTCCCATCAGCCCTAGCTGATCTTTATTTATTTTATTTTTAAATAAAGGTAGATGCCAGCACCTGGGACCTTTTGCATGCCACAAACATGTTCCACCACACAGCTATCATCCTTTCCTAGGACATGAAGCTCCCTTATACTGAGTCATTGATCCCCTGAGCCTGGTATTGTCTTCTCTGACTGGTAGTGGACCTCCAAAGTCTGAAGCAGGGGTTCCTTCCCAGCTCATGGTCCCAGATCCTCCTAACTGGAAGAGGCAGAGTCTGAACGGCAACTGCATTCAAAATGTCTGTCCTTGAGTTCTCTTTGATGCAAACTTTTTTAAGAATGTTGCAAACGGATTACTTTTACCATCCTCTTTAGAATGTTCTCTCTCTTTCTCTCTTTTAAAGGAGGCTGTTATGTTCACCCATGTCCAGAGATGTACATAAAGTGCCAAAAATTGTAAAAGGGGGGTGGGAATCAATATGTCATTAGCTATTTTTTCCCTCCCAGAAAAGTTCATAGAAGTAGGTGGTAACGTTGATGAGAAATTGAGAGGGAAGGGGTGGAAACAGTTCCAAAGATCAGATCATTCAAATGACGAAGCTCCTTGCTGATTTCTATCAATATATTCCTTGATGTGCTTCTCCAGAGCTCTGATCTGAGTTGTTAACTTGACATTTATGTCAAAAGTAGATCCCATGAAAGGTCAGAACAGGGCTTAAACATCACTAGTCGTGTAAACATCAACAGCCCTCACCTCGTGCTGAAAATACAAAGTGAAAGGAAAGACTGGTGAACTTTGTGAGTGCTAGGAGACAATCCATTTTCTCTGATCCAGGTGAGATAGCATCTTCGGCCCCATCTGCACTGTACACTTAAAGCAGTATAATACCACCTTAAACACTCATGTCTTCTCCCAGAATCGTGGGAACTGTAGTTTGTTAATGGCATTGAGAGCTCTTAGGAGACCCCCTACCCCTTTCACATAGTTATAATTTCCAGAGTGGTTTAATAATCAACCCCTCTTCCCAGGAAACTCTGGGAACTGTAGCTCTCTGACAGTGTAAAGTGGTATGATACTGCTTTAAATGTATAATGCAGATGGAGCCTTGCCATGTCTCCTTAGTCCAGGATTCCCTACCCTGATGCCTTGCAGATGTTTTCAGCAACAACCCTCACAATCTCTAATCATTAACCATGCTGAGGAAGGGGGGGCAGGAGGTGAAAACTGTTACTACAAAATTCAGAGAACTGCATAATCTGGAGGATAAAAAACCTTCCAGTCTGTTTATTAGCCCAAGATGTGCAAATGGGATCAATTTACTAAGAAACACAGAGGGAAGAAAATTCTGCTCCATTGCTAGTAGAAGGCAATTTTTGGGAGTTTTTTTTAAATATCTGCATTTGTTTCTGTACATATTAAGTGATAAGTAACTTGTAAGTCTGAATTTCTGTTGTATTTGCTTGCATATGCTTTTATGTGTTTTTATATCGCTATTTTGCTGGTTTTAGGTTGTGTTTTTGTTTTAATTTTTTAATTTTTAAAAAACTTTTATATTGATTGCTATTTAGACTGTATACCACTTAAGATATTTTGGAAAAATTAAGTGGTATATAAATGCTTTAAATAAGTAAACTGGGAATGGTTGTGGAACACCGGTATAAAATTTACGGCATGTAATGCCTTAAAGGAAAATATTATGAAAATGATTTACAGGTGGTACATGACCCCAGTCAAGCTTGCAAAAATTTACCATTTGCCTGACAATAAATGCTGGAAGTGTAAAGAAACTGAGGGTACGTTTTATCACCTTTGGTGGACGTGCCCGAAGATTAAGGCTTTCTGGGAGATGATATATAATGAAATGAAAAAGGTACTTAAATGTACTTTCTCTAAAAAACCAGAGGCCTTTCTCTTGGGCATTGTCGGCCAATTGGTGGCAAAGAAGGATAGAAGTTTCTTTATGTATGCTACGACAGCAGCAAGAATACTCATCGCAAAGTATTGGAAGACACAAGATCTACCCACTTTGGAAGAATGGCAGATGAAAGTGATGGACTATATGACACTGGCGGAGATGACTGGCAGAATTCATGATCAGCGGAAGGAGACGACAGAAGAAGATTGGAAGAAATTTAAAATTTACTTGAAGGACTATTATAAACTTGATGAAGGTTAAAATGTCAAGGCTTCTAGAATGAAAGGGTTACAGCGAGGTAATATTAGATTGAAGGAAATGCTAGTAAGACATATCCTTGACAGAACTGATAGAAGTTGCTGAAAAACTTTGGGCATTGGGATGCAGAAAGGGGAGGTATGGGGGAGTCTGAGAAACGAAGTTCATGAAAATTTGTCTATGAAATTATACATGTTTGTATGTCTTTTTATATGTTAGTATTGTCTTAAAAAATTCTGTAAAACTAATAAAAATATAATTTTAAAAAAATAAGTAAACAATAAATAGCACTAAGTCAGGATGGGAGGGAACACTGAGTTTGTTGGCATATTAATAAGAAACTACCCAATTTGCATTCCTTGAACCAGGAGGGAAACCAAAGTGCAGACATCCTTCAAAACTCACACTTCTCCAAATTTGTGAATTGGTTCCTACACCAACCCAAAAATGTATTTAAAAAATGCATTATATTAGGCAAAATGTGTGCATAAAATGGATATACATATTAGGGGGGGGGGAGACACATAAAAATGCATTGGCTTAGGGAAAATTGCTTGCAAAAAAAGTGCATTTTAGTAAAAGCTGCATACAAAAATGTATTCATTAGGAAAAAATAAAACTAAAATGCTGATGGCTTTTCAAAAGGATTTTTGTTTGTTTGTTTTTTAAAAAATCTTCAAATTGCTGCAGGAATATGGAGTACCGAACTGAGGATTGGAAAAATGAGAAACTGAAATTGACAGCTCCATCTATCCCTAGTACTAAGTAAAAAGCCTGAGCTTCTCTCTCTTACACCACACAACAGTCCTTGAGAGCAGAGGTTTATGCTTGCTGGTTGTCTCAATTCTCTCTTCCCCCTACCCCCACTCCCCAAAAAATCATCTCAGAATGAAGGGGTTGGAAGGGAACCCAAGGTTCATCTAGTCCAGACATGGCCAAACTTGGCCCTCCAGATGTTTTTGGGACTACAATTCCCATCATCCCTAACCACTGGTCCTGTTAGCTAGGGATGATGGGAGTTGTAGTCCCAAAACATCTGGAGGGCCAAGTTTGGCCATGCCTGATCTAGTCCAACATCCTGAAATGCAGGAATGACAGCTAAAGAATCATTTGTCTCCAATGTAGTTCTCAGAAGCCCTGAATAAAATATTTTTTAAAAGCTGCCAGGTATTGTGTGGTTTTATTTACCTATGCCTCAACTCAGAAAAAAATAAAAAACCTTTGCAATGACTTCCACTCTGGAACACATATGGCTGCATACCTCACCATGCAGTAGGCAATTTATCAGACTAAATAACTTAAAACAAAACTGCACACCCGTAGGTGAATTTACTGTCTGCATTCTCTTCCATGCGGAGATGCCTTTGATGTCCCCGCCTGCACCCAACTTTTACGATCTGGCAGGGGATGGGAAACAACGATGGTTCTATTGGAGGCAGCTGTGTAAGCAGTTCCCATTTAACTGGAAGACAATGAAAAATTAATCGCAAACCGAATGTAACTAAGTTTCGGTGGAAAGAGCAAAACCACTCAGACATTATCATCTTCAACAGATGTTTGCTGACTGTCTAAATTTACAAAATTACCTGTCATGTTTTACTATTTCCTCGAGGAAAACAAAAAAGAAAATCAGCAGGCCTGACTTGTCTCTCTGAGTTAATAAAACGTTCCCCATATAAATAGGATATTAAAAGAGCTTTTGACTTGCAGTCATAACAGTTAGCTGGAAAGATTGAAAAACAGCAAATGGGAGAGATAGTCCTCTCACTAGTATTGATTGCTGTTCAATATTCTTAACTACAGAAGGAGAGTTCAGAAGAGTCTTGGCAGTTAAAAGACTGTTTTCTGCCTTCTTACATCTCTCTCCCTCTCTTTTTTGAACATCTGCTTCTGCTATGGAAGAAGGTGAGGTGACATTTGTCATGTCTGAAAAGTCGTTTTCCTGCAGGCGGAAAATATCCAGAAGCATATCATGCAAAGAAAATTGAACAGGAGCTGAGGGCCAGCAGAAGGCTCTCTAATTTTTTTCTAACAAAAGCCCTGCAAGGTAGTTTAAACTGAGAGATCACAACCAGCCCTAGGTCAGCTAGTAAGGTCAAGCAGTGGTTTAAACCCAGATCTCCGGGGTCCTAATCTAACCACTAAAGCCACACACTTCAACCCCGATCTTCAGATGTAACTGGACTGTAACTCCCATCATAATTATCAATAGTGGAAGTAATAGTAATAATAAATATTAATAATTATACCAAATCTAGCGGATGTTACAGGCTTCTAAACAAGGTATTAAACACACAGCTTCTTTTAAGCTTCAGTTGCTTATTTTAAGTGTTTCCTAAAGGAACATTATCTCCTGACACATCATTTGTTGCAATGACTTTGTTCTGTAAAACAAATCTTTCTTATTTGTCCAATTTCTGCCTGAGTCTCCCAACTATCCAAGTTTAAATGTAAAGGTAAAGGGACCCCTGACAGTTAAGTCCAGTCACGGATGACTCTGGGGTTGCGGCGCGCATCTCGCTTTATTGGCCGAAGGAGCCGGCTTACCGCCAGAGCAGTAGCCATTTATCTACTTCCACTTTGACATGCTTTCGAACTGCTAGGTTGGCAGGAGCAGGGGCCAAGCAACGGGAGCTCACCCCGTTGTGGGGATTCGAACTGCCGACCTTCTGATCAGCAAGTCCTAGGCTCTGTGGTTTAACCCACAGCACCACCCTCGTCCCTTTACCCAAGTTTACCCTCATACTAAAACCAGAAGATAACCCATCTTGGTTATTATAGCGTATACCAAGGGGGTTTGCTGTACCCCACAATTTAAAAACTAACACTTTAAAAAATGTTTTGTCTATTTCCTTTATAAAAATATATCCTGAACATTTAACCACTAAGATTCCAGGGGTATCAGTTCTGTTATAGCCCTCAGTTGCATTAGCATGAATAACTGTTGTCTCGGGTCACTGGGTGCTATCCAGCAGTCAATAGTACAGTGGTTAGAGTGTTGGAACAGGACCCCTGAAGCTCACTGGGTGACCTTGGACTAGTCACAGTGTCTCAGCCTAGCCTACCTCACAGGGTTGCTGTGAGGATAAAATGGAGTTGAAGAGAATGGTGTGCCGCACCTTGAGCTGCTTTGAGGAAAGGAGGGATATCACTGCAAAGAACAAACAAATAAATACACTGGTGCCCTTTTGTGTTTTTTTTTTTAAAAAAATTTTTATTGGGTTTTCACATTTTATATAGACAAAGACAAACACAAAAACAAACAAAGAAAACAGCAAACATGTATAGTTTCAGAAGATCTTATTTTCCTAACCCTAGTCCCTGACCTCCCCCCACCCCCTCCCTTGCATCCCTATTTCCAAAATTATGTCAGCAAATTGGCATTTCTCCTCTTATCCATCTTAATATTAGTCCTTTTATAAAGAAAAACAAAAGTGGATTTTTTCTAAGTTGGACCCCAGTTCCCTTCCATCGATTTCCCATTTTGTCTTAAATAAAAATCTTATTAACTAAACCCCATGGTCTTGAGTGTTGTTAAAATTACATCCTTCCCTCCCTCCCATCCCCGATTTGCGTCCCTTCCCAATACATGTCCAAAATGTCAAATCTTAGCCTGGGTCCCACACGTCCGAGGCTCTCAAGTCTCTTTCAGTCCCTCTCCGCCGGTCTTGTTGGTAGTCTTTTATGTCGGTCATCAAGTCTCGAAAAAGTTCTATCACAATCAACCCATAATCTCTTCCCATACATGTTTTTGGAAACAACTGCTGAAGAATTTCCACAAGGCATGAATCTTGAAAATCATAGTCAGAGTCAGAGTCAATGTGGAGGCCCCAATTATATTTCTTTATTTTAAATTCCTGGATTCCATAAACTCCCAGGGCCTCCACTTTCGTCTTCTGCATCTTTCGTAGATTTGTAGTAGTAGATTTTATCCAATAGTCTCCTTGCTTATATTCCGCAGGTGTCAGCTTCTGGTTGGTATTTTCCAGCTTTACTTTTTCTCTTTCTTGTTTAGTCTCTTCCTCTTCTTTGATTATCATTTCGGGTTCAGCTGTGGATTCTTTCTCATTCAGGTCCTCATTACATTCAGCAGAACTACTTGTTTCAGGAGTCAAGGTCATCAATTGTTTACTCATAGCCGAAGTCTGCTCTTGTAAGATTCCCACCAAATAGAACATCCTTTCGATTTCCACCAGTATCTTTCCATCCACAGCCACTGTAATTCCACAGAATTCCCCCTAGAGGGAATCTGGTTACTTAGTGTTCTTTTCTCCAACAATCCTCTATCTTATTGTTGTTACTTTGTTTCCAACAATTTTAGTTCAATTGTAACTCCTTTTAATCCAGAGGGATCTTAAGTAACAGTTTTTCCACTATAAACTGTCTGTTTGACAGCTTTGACAGCTGTCAAACTCTGCACCTCTTACACAAGCTCCAAAACAAGACGCTCCCGGGCCCGGGAGGGGGGGTTGTTTACAGCAAGAGGAAACTTCCGAAACTCCACTCTCCTGCTCAAAATTACTTTTCCAAATCTTGGAAGTTACTGTCTTTTTAAACTCACCCTTTACAGGGTAGGCTCTCCAGCTTAGTTCTTATATCGTTGCTCTAGATCGTCTGCAAAGGGGGGGTGCGGACTTCCTTTTAGCACACCCCCCGGTCGTCTCAAATTCAAGGGAAAAAGTTCTTAAAGTCCAATTCCGATTTACTCACGGGTTATTCTTTTCAGTCTGAATTTCAAGGAAGGAAGTCAGCGCTCTCCAGTCATGGCTCGCGGCTTCATTCGGCGGAGGTAGCGATCGACTCTCAGCGCCACGCCGCCCCCCGTATCCTCTCCGCAGCCTTTAAAAAGGCTCTTCGTGAATCAGGGGGGCACTTTAGGCGCCCACCGAGTCTTCAGTCCGCAGGCTTCCGCGCCTGCGGTTTTTAAGGGTCCCCGTGTCGCCGGCACGGCAAAGACCCATCCTCCGCTGAGCCGATTCCCTCCGGAGCTCGGAGGGAATCCACCATTTTCAGATCGCGCCAACCCCGGAAGTCCTTACTGGTGCCCTTTTGTGAGTGCAAAAGACTTCTGTTCCAATGGAGGTGTCCGCTGACAATCTTTGCCAACTCCTCTGCCTCCCTGCAGCTCACAACACTCCTCCCAAAATCTGTTGTGGAAGGTCCTGTAACCCACCAAAATAGATTTTTATGTGTGGGAAGGTTCTGGGGGCTGCAACGAGGAGGGGGAATTACCAATAATAATCTCCTCTCTTCTTCCATTAGTAGGCACCTCTGCTGAAGCCAGCAGGGCTAGGAGCACCAATTGGATTCTACCCATTGGAGATAAAGGTAAAGGTAAGGGACCCCTGACAGTTAAGTCCAGCCGCGATGACTCTGGGGTTGTGGTACTCATCTCGCTTTATTGGCTGAGGGAGCTGACATTTGTCCCCAGACAGTTTTTCTGGGTCATGTGGCCAGCATGACTAAGCCGCTTCTGGCAAAACCAGAGCAGTGCACAGAAACGCCATTTACCTTCCCACCGGAGCGGTACCTATTTATCTACTGGCACTTTGACGTGCTTTTGAACTGCTAGATTGGCAGGAGCAGGGACTGAGCAATGGGAGCTCACCCCATCATGGGGATTCGAACCGCCGACCTTCCAATTGGCAAGCCCAAGGCTCTATGGTTTAACCCACAGCACCACAAGCAAAGCCTACTGAGAGTGAGGGCAGGATAAAGCCCATGCAGCAACTTTTTCACTAGCTGTCCTGGACATATGCTGGGAAAGGTTCATGTTTCCTGATTAGATGGGGGCAGGAGTTTAAAAAACAACTCCAGTCTGTTCCTGAGTGTTGTCAGCATCACACAAGGTCACAGTCCCCTTTAGGACCAAGGAAAGAAATCAAAGTTTGCTCCACAGCCGTGACTCTGTCTCCATGTTCGGTTCTAAACTTGCATAAGAGCAAGCAATCAATATTCAGTTTAGAAATAATTGATAGGATGATACAGCTGCTCATGCCAAAGGATTAAGTCTCAACCAATAGTAATAACCCTAAGGCTTTTTATAATGTAGAGAATCTTCTTCTGGGTAGGAAATCATTTCTCTAGAAGGAGAAATTCTGACAGATGGCATTAAGTTGTCAGAACCTACACATATATGGCTGTGATAGATGAGTTCTTCCATATGGATTTTAACTTCCTTGGCATGCTGGGTTTTCTGATGGCTATCAGGTCAGATGATGTGCCAAATTCTGGGAGAAATAAAGACTCTCTTTGTAGCAAAATGTGCAGAGAGTTTCTCTGACAGAGACACAACCAGAAGCTGCTCCATGTAGTGAGACACATAGTTGCTGGTTGGAGCATTCTCTGGCTCTCCTCTGACTTCCCGTTTGCTGCTCAGCCAGGGTCTCTAACCGGGGCCCCACATTGAGGGGACCCAGCCATGTGACTCCACCTGGCATGCACCAGGTGGGGGCAGGACATGGGGAGGGTGATCTTCACGCTTCCTTGTCCCAGCCCCTGCCTGGCTCCTGGACTCCCGGGCAGAGGCTGGGACGAGTGAAAGCAAAGATCGCCCTCACTTGTCTCAGCTGCCGCGCAGCTGATGGGTGCTGAAGCCCCTTCTGCCCCCTGTACCCAGAACCCCTGTGCTCAACCTTGACAACGTGGTTGTAAAATTGCAGAATTAAAGACCAGCAGGGGCTAAAAGGGAACTTGGAAGTGGTCATATTATTCAGTGCTTGTTTGTTCAAGAGGGGTAGTGATTTTATTTTATTCACTCATTTCATATACTTATACAGTGGTACCTCATTTTGAGTTTGCCTCATTGAAGTCTGCCTCATTTCGTCGAATATCCGCAGCAAACCTGGAAGTACCAGAATGGGGTACTTCCAGGTTTGCCGCTCACGCATGCACAGAAGCACTAAATTGCGCTTCTCGCATGCGCAGAAGTCCAAACTGCTCTACACACATGCACAGAGTGGCACTTTGTCGTTCGTCCTTTTCGCCTAGTGTCTGGGGCTCCGAAATGGATCCCAGTCGCAAAACAAGGTACCACAATGCCAGAATAACCTCTAAGTGGCTTACAAACACAAACATACACACACACACCTGCATTGCAAGGCAGACAATTTACTATGGTCACAGACCAGTAAAAATTCAACACAAATACAGGACACACAACATTTAAAAGCAAATGCAAATAATGATACATTTTTCTTCTCTCAGGAAACCAGCAACATTTTCTTTTTGATCTGTACTGAGGTTAGGGGAACACTCTTGGTGACATAACAGGACAGGTTAAAGAGTCTGGAAACTAAGCCTTATGAGGAACAGTTGAGAGACTTGGAGGAAAGAAGGCTTAGAGGTGATACGATAGCCATCTTCAAATGTCTGAAGGGCTGTCACAGGGAAGATGGAGCAAGCTTGTTTTCTCCTGCTTCATAGGGTAGGGCCCAAACCAAAGGATTCGAATGATAAGAAAGTAGATTCTAATTAAACACGTGGGAGAACTTTCTGGTGGTAAGAGCTGTTTGATAGTGCAGTGGACTACACTGGAAGGTGGCTAGCCATCTTCCAGGGGTTCCTTAGCTGTGATTTCTACATTGCAGGGGGTTGGACTAGAGGACCCCTGGGGTCCCTTCCAATTCATAATAATAATAATAATAATAATAATAATAATAATAATAATTTATTTATTTATTATTTATGCCCCACCCTGTGGAATGCCCTCCCACCAGATGTCAAAGAAATAAACAAATATCCAAATATCGGACTTTTAGAAAACATCTGAAGGCAGCCCTGTGTAGGGAAGCTTTTAATGTTTAACAGACCACTGCATTTTAATTATTTGCTGGAAGCTGCCCAGAGTGGCTGGGGAAACCCAACCAGATGGGTGGGGTATTAATTATTATTATTATTATTATTATTATTATTATTATTATTATTATTCTGGTTCTCTCACTAAGGTTTCTATTTCCCACCCAAGGATGGGTGAAAATTCACATACACCCTTCCCTGATACTTTTCTTTCTCTCACCAGGCAGACTCAAGCAGCAACGTTCCTGCAGGCATGGTCATCACTTGACACCTGTGGCTTCAGGCGACCATCTGCATGCATGAACAAGCAGCCCCAGATCAAGAATCACATGGAGAGCTTCCATGGCATCTCCAAGGTAACACCCTTCCAAAGAGCCTTGGCACTGAAGCTTCTTTTCATTCCATCTGTCCCAGATCTAATTAAATGGCTTGGCAGTCAGTCCAGAATGGCCAAAGGGAGATACTCCTATGTACAAGGCACAATTTAGGTTTGGAGAGGATTAGGCACAGTGGTAAAAGAGGGGAGGTCTATAAGCTGCAATTGGGCATAATTTCTAAATGGAAGGGCTGTAGCTCAGTCGTAGAACCCATGCTTTGCTTGCAAAAGGTCCCAGGTTCCAATCCCAGCATCTCCAGGTGGGACAAGACTCCCTTCTGAAGGTCTAGATCAGGCTTTCTCAATCTTGGGTCCCCAGATGTTTTTGAACTACAACTCCCATCATCACTTACCACATGCTGGCTAGGAATGATGGGAATTGTAGTCCAACAGCATCTCAGAACCCAAAGTTGGGAAAGGTTGGTCTGGATAATTGCTGCCGGTCTGTGGAGACCAGTGCTGGAGAATCTAACTTGGCCTGAAAGGCTATATCCCCCAAACCAGGACCACCAGTCCCATATCTGACATCATACGTAACACAATGTGTGAAGCAGGTGAAGATGTGGCTGTAAAGGAACCACCAGGAGCTTAAAGCACGTTCTTTACTGCTCCTCAGAAAACAGGGCTTGCTAATCAGTCCCGACAGCATCAAGCTCCATAAATGATCCATTTTTTGGTACGCTTTGCATTCAACCTGTGCCGACAAACCAACATCCCTCCCCCATAAGCTGGCTTTGCAGACACCTTTGCTTGTCTGCAGGGTGCGGGGATGTTGATTTGGGGGCATGGCTTGAATCCAAATTATACCTGCAAACACAGAAAGCAGGGCTTGCAGTCTGCACCAATTAGCTGGGTCACCATTTGCAGTCAGGAAAGGCCATGGTTCAATATTAAAAGCATCTCCTTTGCATGCAGAAGACCCCTGGTTCAATCTCCAGGAATGCTGGGAAAGCCTTTCTGCCTTGAGAGTCACTGTCAGTCAGTATACACAGTTCTTAGCTAGCTGGACCATTGGATTCGTTCAGAATAAGGCAGCCGGCCTCCTGTATTCCTGAAGTGGTCACCTGGTGTCATAACAATGTTAAGTTACTAACATATGGGAAGCCCCACCCATTTGTCAAAATGGCCAGTGGAGGGTGGGGGAGGTCAGTATGTGGCCCACAGGCTAGATCCTGGTCCTCAGCCCTGGTGTAGGCAACCCTAAGCTGGATGGACCAATGGCCATCTTACCTGCCCATTGTTCAGAAGCACTGATTGACATTTCCCGAGAGGCTGGCAGTCAAGAACGGATATTGCCTTCATGCGCTCATTGTGGGGATCAGAGAGGCATATCCATGGCCATGATGGGAAGCACTGGACAGGCATTGGGTCCAATCCAGCCAGTAGAGGCTGGTTGATTGGGGCGAATGCAGGGCTGCCCTTCCAAACACAGTCTGTTCTTAGCCAGCCCCCATCTGGCTGCCTTCTTACTTATAGCGAGTATGGGGTGGGTCTGCCTGTAATTGGCTCTTGCTCCACCTACTGTGGAGGGATGCGGGTGGCGCTATGGGTTAAACCACAGAGCCTAGGGCTTGCTGATCAGAAGGTTGGAGGTTCGACTCCCCACGACGGAGTGAGCTCTCATTGCTCGGTCCCTGCTCCTGCCAACCTAGCAGTTCGGAAGCATGTAAAAGTGCAAGTAGATAAATAGGTACCACTCTGGCAGGAAGGTAAATGGCGTTTCTGTGCGCTGCTCTGGTTTCGCCAGAAGCTGCTTAGTCATGCTGGCCACATGACCGGAAGCTGTATGCCAGCTCCCTTGGCCAGTAAAGTGAGATGAGCGCTGCAACCCCAGAGTTGTCCTCGAATGGACGTAATGGTCAGGGGTACATTTACCTTTTTACCACCTACTGTTGGTATCCCTGCCCTCCTCAAAGGTCACCAGCCACTACTGGACGAAAGAGGAAGATACATTGTCGGACTTCAAGGGTTGTGTCCAATCAAGTTACACCCACTGAGAGTTATAACCACCGAAATCAATAGACTTCAGTTAGACATGTCCATTAACTTCAAAGGGTTTACTTTGAGTAGGACTGGAACTGAATATAATATTTGAATTGTTCCACAGGAAATGATCCATATATGGAATGAAACAAATAAAAACAGTTACATGGAGAGCCGTTATAGAAATGCTCTCCCCATGGAAGTTTGCCTGGCACCTTCATTATACACTTTTAGATTCCAGGCAAAAATGTTCCTCTTCAAACAGGTTTTTGGCTGACCAAAATCCTTTTAAATGGTTTTTTTTTGGGGGGGGGAGCTGGGGGGGAGGGGCTTATTGTTCTGTTTTTATTATGACTTTGGGTTTTTATATTGTATTTTTATGCTGTAAACCGCCCTGACATCTACGGATGAAGGGTGATAAACAAATGTAATAAATAATAGTAATAATAAAAATAAAAATATTTTAAAATCCATCAATCAGTGATGGTCATTTGTCCTCCAACACACACACACACACAAATTTCACAGTGAAACACAGATGGAAAGCAATGTAAAAATCAAGTATTTGAGTCCTGCGTTAGGCTACTCATTTCCTCCGAGCATCAGAATTGAAGCCATGATGGATGAGCTGCTAGCACTGTTTATTTGGCCCAGTTTCATAATTTGACAGTGTGAAAATATTGATCTGAGGCTGAAATTCAGACAGCACAATAAGGGCTGCCACAGAGCATCTACGTCATCTGCTGAAAGGCATCCTGGTTATGAAATTGCCAAGTTGATGGATGTGGCATCTGCATTGGAGCTGAAGGTCTGATTCCTTTTCCCGTTCCATGCCTTCCCCTACCACAGACCTCCTGAGCCCATAGAGACACTACTGAAAATCACGAGAATGTGCTCTTCTTCTTCAGCACACCCTCACCCTCACCTTTGGAATCGTGAACATCACTGATTTGGTAGGATGCCTACCCACACACCCAAGCTGCTCTCACGAGCTCCAAATGAGATTGAACCTCCCCTTTGCATGTGTAGCACTGCAGGAACACTGCAAGAGACAGGCTGCATGTTGCTTCCCATGCATGGCCTTCTGGGTAGAGGAGAGAGATAGAATAGCAGGGAGAGTAGCAATTACTGCACAGAAAGAAGCTCCTGCTGCTTGATTAATATCTCACCAAGGTTTTACAGGAGATAATGAATGGCCCATGTCAGTGGCCCACAAAAGTCTGGCTAGTCAGCCCAGCAGGGTGCATGCAAGCCTTAAAGGGACTCACACCAACAGGAGCCCGATGCAGAGTTTAAGATGCAAGATGTAGGAGATCCATCTGAGCTGTCACAAACGTTGGAGGCAAGCAAAACGTCAGAGCCTTACAAGGGACTGATACCTTTTGAGAGGCTGAGAGCTGCCTGGGTAAGAATAGCCAGAGGAGGGTAGGGGAAAGCTCTCCTCTTGAGATTCTGTTTGCAGGCTGTGAAGGTGAAGAACACATTTTCTTTATATTGGGAGAGGAGCTGTTTTTAGGAAACCACCAAAATGGTTGAGCTTTTGAAGCTGTCTCCGCTGCTTTTTCCATCACCTTGCCGATTTGTCAAAATCCCCCCTGCCCGATGCCATTTTCACACCCGAAAATCAATTCCTCCTGAGCTCCCACAAACATTCTCCTCTGGTGGTGGGCAGAGGTATGTGTTCTACAAAGAACAAAGGAAATTGCCTTATAATGAGTCAGATCACTGGTCCATCTAGTTCAATACTGTCTTCACTGATTGGCGGGGGCTCTCCTGCAAAATTAACTACCTATGTAGGGTACATTTACCCTGTATTAGTCCACGTGGAGGAAGAAACACTTATCACAATACTCACAAGAGACTCTAGAGGTCACCCTAACAACCTTCAAGCGTTTGAAACTGGCTAAGCAAGTGGATCACTAATCAAATCAATTTCCTCCCAGAAAATTGATTTGGAATTGAAAGGGAAGGATGAGTTCAGCATGATTTGTATTGTTAAGCCAGAACATCAAGTTGATGAATAATGGTCATTATGCTGTGTTGTACAAGACGGAACTGTGAGATTGGAGGCGTTGCCTGTGCAAATGGCTGGGGTTAACAAGGAGGAGATAGAGACCTCATCGTGTCAGAGCAAAGAATATGGATGTATTTAAGAAACTCAGCAGACGGCTTAACCTTGATTTGTACACATGGGCAGGTGTGAAAAGTCTAGAACAACAAGGCATGTTGGTAACAGACTGTGAGTCAAGTGGTTGAAATAAATTGGTATTATTTGGGCCCCATAATTAGTGTTTCTGCGGGGTCAAGCCACAGCCAGGATACCTGCTAACATTCACCCTGGGCAATCTTTAGAAGGGGTCTTACACTGTATTGCTCATTTGATAAAGGCAACTATCATCACATATAATTGTAGCTTATGAAAAGGAGTAGAACAGGCAGATTTGCAAAGGTAACTGATTTCCCCTCCTCCTGGCTTCAGTATAGCAAATTGCAATTATATTTTGACGTGGACAAAGAGGTTTGCCATCCCTTCATTATTTTTAAAGTAGATCAACAGGAGGGAATGATCATGAGCCACTGAGCAAGGGATGCGATTGGAGGGCTAAGTGAAGAGCCTGTTTATGTTTGTGCGGGTGCATCGGGGGGGGGAGTGCAAGATTGCAACCCCGCATGAGAGCATGGAGCCCCGAAACACGTGTTGGAGGGTATACACTGGTTGGGACTGATGGAATAGTACATCCAGCAATCGCGATAGGACCACAGGTTTGCCATCCCTGCTACAACTAAATATTCCTCCTACATTGCTCCTCCTACAGTGCTCTTTCTACACGCCTGACACCCGGATGTATTCTGGGACTGAAGTCCTTCCCTCATGCATCACAGTAGACTCATTGATTGAATCCCTGCTGCTCTGATCACAAGCAGTGTGGTCTCAGTCCATTAATTTGGAGCATGGAAACTAACAAAAATCAATGAGGTGCTACTTAAAAACCCACTTTGCTCATGATTATAAATCCTGTGTTTAAATGTGTGCAAGGAACAAGAGAGAACATCTGAGTAAGTGGTAGAAAACAAACCAAGTCCATTGAGCCCTTTCTCAGATGTAACAGGGAAGAAGGATAGGGGCAATTGCAGGTGCTCAGCTGAAGCAGAGCCTAGATACATATTTTCTGTACCCTAGCTGGGCCCTGTGTGCTAGCCCAGTGATTCTCAAACTTTTGTACTGGTAGGCTACTGAAAATTGGTGGGGTTCTGAGCAGAACACTTAAAACATCTTTTTTTTTCCAGGGCCAGTATCATCAACATCAGCACTGTATTATTACGAAAACCACAGGCCCTAAGCCAGGCCAATGAGAAGGACCATTTTAACTAGTACCTAAAGGTAAAGGGACCCCTGACCGTTAGGTCCAGTCATGGACGACTCTGGGGTTGCGGTGCTCATCTCGCTCTATAGGTTGAGGGAGCTTCCGGGTACAGCCTCCGGGTCACGTGGCCAGCATGACTAAGCTGCTTCTGGTGAACCAGAGCAGTGCACGGAAACGCCGTTTACCTTCCCGTCGGAGAGGGATACTTTAATTAGGGGGGAAAATAGTAGACTACATCAGCACTGTAAAGTAAAGGTCATGGGTCCTATGCCAGAGTGTTGAGTATATCTGACCCTGCTTTAAAGAAATTGTCTTGGTGTCTGTTGTCAGATCCAAATGCAGATATTCTCAGCTGCTCCACCAACTTTCCAGGGACCTTCTGAATAATTTCATGGACCTCCTTGGTGAAGTATCTAACTGGAGACCAAAACAGGTTCATTGGTTCAACACTTGAGGAGAAAAGAGGAAGAAGTCTAGGGATGGACCCACACTGCCATTTTGAATTCCCAACAGGGTGGAACCTAAACTCTGATAGATGTGAGATTTTGCAGTTGACAGTGACGTATGGGTCTAGAAAAGTCTGGGAAGTGAAGCTTAGTGAATACTAATGGGGATTTTATTTGTTTTATCTTGTGATTTCCCCCCCCCCCCCAATTCTCTCATGCTTTATTGCCTGGTTGATTTATCACTTCTCTCCACTGTCGAAAGCCAAATTGGGCAACAGTGTGATGTTCTGCTGCTGAAGTCAGCTGTTTATGAGTTTCAGCAGATGTTCCTGTTTGTAAGATACTTTGGGAGAGAAACCTTGCCTCATCTTAGCTATGCATCATTTTGCCCTTCCTTCCCTACATTTCCTCAGTCAGTAGGCAAGTGCTTCTCCTCTGAAGCTGATCAAACATGCAAACTGAGATTGGGTGAGGTGCACTGGAGAGTTTATGCTGCTATGTCCTTTTTAAAAAACATCACACAAGGGTCACTCTGTAAAACCTTTTTCAGGACACAAGAGTTTTTAATGGGTAACCTAGCTACCACTGGCAGCTCATTAGACAGGAAGGTTGTGGAAAGAATTGTGCACCAGCAACAGCAACAGATTGGTTTTGACGCCAGGCGACAGAGTCAAATTCCTGTGGCTGCTTGATCAAAGCACACTGGAATTAGCAGTGTCGCAGAAGTTTGTAATTACCTGCTTTGTCCCGTGAAATTATCTAGCTTGTAGTGTTCAGTGAGATTAGGAAAGCAAGTGTGCTTTAGCACTCTCTCTCGCTCTCTCTGAACAGTATAAATCTCTTACATAATGAGAACCAGCATTGTGCAGTGGTCAGAAGAGTGTTCCTCAACCTGATGCCCACCAGATGTTGTTGCACTGCATTCAACTTGGCCCAGTATACCTGAAGGAGCGTCTCCACCCCCCTCGTTCTGCCCGGACGCTGAGGTCCAGCGTCGAGGGCCTTCTGGCAGTTCCCTCACTGCGAGAAGCAAAGCTACAGGGTACCAGGCAGAGGGCCTTCTCAGTAGTGGTGCCCGCCCTGTGGAACGCCCCCCCCATCATATGTCAAAGAGATAAACAACTACCTGACATTTAGAAGACATCTGAAGGCAGCCCTGTTCAGGAAAGTTTTTAATGTGTGACATTTTAATGTATTTTTAATCTGTGTTGGAAGCCACCCAGAGTGGCTGGGGAAACCCAGCCAGATGGGCGGGGTACAAATAATAAATTGTTATAGTTATTACTGTTATTATTGTTGTTGTTGTTGTTGTTGTTATTATCAACTCCCACCAGCCTTAGCCACTGTGGCAGATATCCGGGCATGATGGGAGTTGGAGTCAAATACATCTAGCGATATCACCAGGAGGGAGAATGTTGAATTAGGACATGTCCTTGGTCTCTATGTGACAAGAGCTGGGTTTGAGAGGTGAGGTGACGTTTTCTCCTTTCCATTCCTGTGATTGCGGATGGGAATTTCAATCTGGGAATCCTGAACTAAACATACATTCCTGTTGCTGTTGTTATCCCTATGGTTAATGTCATTAATTTTATTAGTATACTGTTGTTCTTGATAGTATTCGCATTGGTAATGATATTGTTAATGATATTGTTATAGATATTATTCATCTTTTAAACAACAACAGTAAGAGCAGCAACATGTTGCTCTATGGAACAAATGCCGCTGCCAAGCTACTTTGGGAGAAGCAATGACCCAGAAAGATCCCATTTGGGGACTGCCGTCCGGTGCCAAATTAAATTAGTTTGATAAAATATCTCTGTTCCGTGCAGATAGGGCTCCAAACTACGCTTGGCAATGTTCTGAAGGCCTGCTGTGTAGCATGTGCCAAAGGAAGACTGACAAACGGGAGCAGAGCAGCGCAACCTTCCATACCAAGTAGGCCGCAAAAGTAATTCGGCGTGGGGGGGGGGAGTGAGGCCAAAAGGAAGGGGGAGGGGGTTTATTGATGGGGGGGTGTTCTTGTTTTTCTTATGTATGTTGTGTTTTTGTCTTGCATTTTAATGCTGTCAACTGCCCTCAGATCTATGGATGAAAGGGTGGTATACAAATTGAGTAAATAAACTTTTTTTAAAACAAACAAACAAACCCTCACCCCTGTTGTTTGGCTAAGAAAGCCACTTCGTAGTCAGTCAAAACATTTAAACTTGTAAACCCCTCCAAAAAGATATACATCCCTTTGTGAAGATGAACAGGGACTGAATGTGCAAAACCATATTCAAATGTGGCTTCTGCCACTTCTGACTAGTCATGAAAAGGAGCTGTGCTAGAGGCTCTCTCTTCATTACAGCAGGGGTGGGGGAATCTTTGCCACCCCACCCCAATGTTCCTGAGCTACAACTCCCATCAGCCCCAGAAAGCATGGCAAATGTTCTAGATGGGAGTTGTAGTCAGCAGCATATGGAGCAGGGCTGTCTTTAGCATATGCTCTGCCGGAATGCAAAGATGATGATGATGATGAGAAGAAGAAGAAGAAGAAGAAGAAGAAGAAGAAGAAGAAGAAGAAGAAGTTATTTATACCCCACCCATCTGGCTGGGCTTCCCCAGCCACTCTGGGCGGCTTCCAACAAAATATTAAAATACAGCAATACATCAAACATTAAAAGCTTCCCTAAACAGGGCTGCCTTCAGATGTCTTCTAAAAGTCTGGTAGTTGTTTTTCTCTTTGACATCTGGTGGGAGGGCGGGTGCCACTACTGAGAAGGCCCTCTGCCTCGTTCTCTGTAACTTGGCTTCTTGCAGCGAGGGAACCACCAGAAGGCCCTCGGTGTTGGACCTTAGTGTCTGGGCAGAATGATGTGGGGGGAGACGCTCCTTCAGGTATACTGGACCGAGGCCCAGCACCCCCAAATTAACTTTTATTGAGCTTTTTCGGGGAGGGGGGAAGCCACCTGTAACAAGAATGAAGCAGAAAAACTGCTTTTGTTTCCTGACTCATCGGGAATACAGAGTCACTGCTGTCGTTCGAGATGCGCCCCACCTGAATTTGGTGCCTGGGTGCCCTGCACCCCTTGCACCCCCGGGTACAGATGGCCCTGATATGGAGAGCCCAAGGCTCCCTTCACCTGCTTCACAGCCCATAAGGTCTAAAAACATGTGTTTGTGCTTTTTTTAAAAAAGCAGACATTTTGAGCAAGCTAAATTCTGTGCATTTCCTGAAGACATATAGCCCTGTTTACTATATAACAAAGACAAAAGGTTGCCTCCAATAGTTGTCCTACTCAGAGTAGACCAATCAAAAGTAATGGACATTGACTCACTTGGGTCCATTAGAGAGCGTAGCTTAGCTGGATATAGCTCAAAGAGATTTGCAGTTCTATTTATCTAAGTAGATTTCATCAAGTGTGTTTATTTGTGTGTAGCAGGGACGATGACGTGACAGCCTGCTTATTGTTTTTACTGAGGATGTAACTATACTTGACATTGCCCATGAAAGCCCTGGCTTCCTTTTCAAGGATATCTATGCTCCCCCCCCTTTTTTTGGCAGACTCCCAAAATGTTTTCTTCTTCTTCCCCTTTTTGGTCCTCTGCCCTTTGCTTGTATTGCAAACTCTCTATTGCAAATCCTACTAATGGAAATGAGATCCTTTGTGGTCAGATAGAGGCTGTAAGCTGCTCACAACAACAGATGTTTTCTCTGTCCCCAGAATGTCAGAGGTTTGTTGCACCCACTCGCAGATCCCTGTTGCAAACCAGGCATGGAATGCCTTTAAAAAAATCTCTCTCTCTCTCTATCTCTCTCTCTCTCTGTGTGTGTGTGTGTGTGTGTTGGGGTGCAGTGTGTTTGCTTCAAAACCTGGATATCTTTTCGAGCTCAGAATTTAATCCAAGTTGGAGAGGTTATCAGATATCAAACCCTCTGACAGAAAACTTAGGGGGTGAATGGCGACTGAAAAAGAGCAGAAAAGGGGGGGCACTGAAAAATAATATTGAGGCATTGACATGTTGACGTTGTTGTTGTTGTTGGATAGAGGGGAGAGATCCCTGAAGCTTGCATAAAAATAACTAACTAACTAAGGGAGCATACAGAACAGGGCCTTTTCAGCAGTGGCTCCCAAAATGAAAGCCCAAGCCTTCATCATTCTTGGTCATTGGCCATGCTTGCTCCAAGGGCTGATGGGAGTTGTAGTTCAACAGCCTCTGGAGGGCCAGAGGTTCCCTACTCCTGCCTTACAGCATCATGCATTCTGAAGTGGCCTTTAGCAGTTAATTACCGTATTCTTCGCTCTATAACACGCAACCGACCATAACACGCACATAGTTTTTAGAGGAGGAAAACAAGAAAAAAATATATTCTAAACGAAACAGTGGATGTATGATTTTTGTGGTTCATGCTGTGGCCACAGACATATGATCTGATGGTGAATTTGGGGTGACCCAGTGCAAAAATCCTGAGGATCCATGTGGATCCGTGCTTTGTAACCACGTTTTAAGTGGGGAGGGAAGGAAAAGCACTCAAGGGGCAAGGAGCACACATGGGGTGTGTGGAGAAGGATGCTGCTAATAATGAAGAAGGGTATAAACGGAGAAGGCTCCTCTCCTCTCCCACTTTGCTCCTTTAAAGCAAGCAGGCTCTGCTTTTCTCCCTCCTCCCCGCTCATCCCCGGCTTAGCGAGCTGAAAAACTTTGCTGCTATTTAGCGAGCTGAGTGGGGAGGAGAGAGGGACAGAGAGCCTGCTTGCTTTAAAGGAGCCAACCAGACAGGAGCCGCTTACACTCGTGTAAGCGGCTCCCCTCCCGCTTTGCTCCTTTAAAGAAGCAGGCTCTCTGTCCCTCTCTCCTCCCCACTCAGCGGCTCTTCTCCTGCTTTCCTGTTTCAAAGCGAGACCCGGAGGAGGGAAGGAAGGGGAACCATGGATCCTCTGCTCACAACTTCAGCAGACCCCCCACCACCACCCCCCTTAGGCATTCGCTCCATAACATGCACAGACATTTCCCCTTACTTTCTAGGAGGAAAAAAGTGAGTGTTATGGTGCAAAAAATACGGTATTATCTGAGCTGCAAAACTGGCATGATGACATGGTTTCAGAAAGTTTGTGTTATGCTGGGTTACTGTTGTTTGAGTTACAGTTTGAGACCTTTGCCCACGCCCCACGGAACTGCACTATAAATAAACTGATCAGGGTTTCAGCATATATTACATGGTGCTACTTGCCTGCTTTAAAGAGAGAGAGAGAGAGAAGAGGTTTCGAGGCATTTTCCCCCCTGTACATGCTTTCCTAATGCACAATCAAATCCACTTTCTTCTCATTTGCAAATTGGGGGGGGGGGAGAGTGATAGATTGATATTATCCTCCTCTTCCTGTGCCCCCCAAAGAGCTTTATTTTGCACGATGGCCCCATGCTAACTTGTAATACAGGAAGAGCTTATTGGAAAAGTGATAGACCAACCAGCAATGAGGACATCTCTCTCAAGAAACGTAAGATGAGAGCAATGGAGCCAAGTGAACCAATGTTCTGTAAAGCCATTTGAAGAACAAGAGGACTCTTTGCTAACACACTCACCCACCACTAACCATTGTAAGTTGCCTTATACCATTGATGCTATCTATTCTGGCAGTAGCTCTCCAAGATTACAGACCTACAGGCCCTACCTGGAGGTGCCAGAGATTGAATCTGTGACCTTCTGCATGTAAGGCAGCTGCTCTACCACTGAACTAAAGTTCAAATCCTAAAGTTCAAATTCACACTAAGTTCAAATTCTAAAACCATGCATTTTTTTCTGTTTAGCAAAATCGTCATTTATAATAGGCAGGTTCTCCTTTACAGAGAGTAAAGATGTTATGCTGGGTAAGATTAAAGATCCTGTTTCTCACATAAGAATAGCCAAGGGTCCAGTAGCTTGTTCTCAGAGCAGCCAACCAGATGCCAAACGGAAGCTCACAAAAATAAGGGGGCTCACAAACAGTCCTGACATAAGGGGGGGGGGTTGCGGGCTCACGCCCACAAACATCTGCGTGGGGCTGCCTGCAGCCCCACGTGACTTGGGAAATCCTCGGGCCACGTCAGCCCCAGGGCCAGCCAATCGGCTGACTGCAGGGGCGGGGCTTGGGCCACTTAAGGTTGGCGCAGCCCGAGATAGCCCCTTTCCTTCTTTGCCCCAGCTGCGGTTTCCCACCCACCCTCCCTTTTGGTTTCCCTTCGGATTTTGCTATGGACCTCGGTTGGTCGCTGCAAGGGGCCTGCTAGGAATTTTTCCACTTGGCTAATTGGCATCGGTTTAAAAGCCATTTGGTTTTTTCGCCTACCTTGTAGCAAATCGGCACAATGCCTTTGGTTTGGCGGTTAGGCATTGGTAGGGGCATTGTTATGCAGATGAGTCAGGGGGGAGGAGCGCCATCACCTCCCCCAAATATTTAAGGGTAGTCCGATAAAGGATTCTGGGGGGCGTTGCCTCGTCCGAAACCTATGGAGGCAAGGGTCTAAAGCGCGCCCCCGAGCGGTGACCCCTCGGGGAGTGCCTAGGGATGTGCATCTCAGGGGCTCCCCCTGCTGGAGTTAACCCTTCCGGTTCTCATACCGGATAGTCTGATAGGACCAATGCCCAAAGTCAGTACCGCTCTTACCTGTAACCAATAAAGTTGTGGCCATTTTTCGCCCATTAACCTAAAACCTTGGTGTCCTGTCTTTTTATTTATTCCAACTGGTGGGGGGCGGGAATCGCCACGCAAACAGAACCTGAGTGCAAGGGAGCCACTGGGAATGTTACCTTTCCTTGAGCTTGTCTACTCTTCTTTTAAAACCATCCAAGTTGGTGGCCGTTGCTACATCTTGTGGAAATGAACTCCATAGTTTAACTATGCACTGTATAAAGCAGTGCTTTGTTTGCCTGTCCTGCATCTTCCAACGTTCACCTTCACTGGATGGCCCCAAATTCTAGCATTACCAGAGAGGGAGAAACAGGTATCTCATGGTCGTTCAACAGATGCCTTCAGGAAGCTCCAAAGCAAACTGTGAAGGCCACAGCCCTCTCTAGATGCTGCTCTTCAGCCATTTCCCACTTCAGAGAGACACTGCCTCTATACAATGAAGTTTCATGAAAAATATAAGAAGGTCCCTGCTGGATCAGACAAAAGGCCCAGCTGGCGAGCATCCTATTGACTATGCGGAATAATAGCTAGATCAGAATCAAAGCCTTTTCACATGTTATGTGTACAGATAGGTAGCCGTGTTGGTCTGCCATAGTCAAAATAAAAAAATTCCTTCCAGTAGCACCTTAAAGACCAACTAAGTTAGTTCTTGGTATGAGCTTTCGTGTGCATGCACACTTCTTCAGATACACTGAAACAGAAGTTGCCAGATCCTTCTATATAGTGAGAAGGTGGGGAGGGGTATTATTCAGAAGGGTGGTGGGAATGGGAGATTGGCAGATAGCTGAGATGAGCCTGTTGACGACTCTTAACGACTGCAATAGGTCTTACAGGAAAAGGCAAGGGGTGAGAAGGTGAGAAATGGCTTAGTCATGTATAATGAGATAAGAATCCAATGTCTTAGTTCAAACCAGGTCTCTCCATGGTTTTGAGTTTGGTAATGAGTTGCAATTCAGCAGCTTCTGAATTCAGCAGCTTCATGTTCAGCAGCTTCTGAATTCAGCAGCTTCTGAATTCAGCAGCTTCTGAATTCATCAGCTTCATGTTATGTGGCTATCAAACTGATACGATGTGAGCCTCATGTCCCACGGCAATGGCACCAACTCACCTGCTCCTTGGACTCTGCATTATTCTCTGACACATCACTGTTGTGGTCGAGTGTTTCCCACCGTTTCCTACGTTCTGCGTCACGTCCCACTGCCTTGGGTCACTTGCCTTTGCACTCAGGATATTTACTCCTTTCTTTACCTTTGCCCTATTGGGGAAAAAGAATTGCAGTCATCATCATCATCATCATCATCATCATCATCATTTTTTATTTGTATGCCACCTTTCCACAGTTAAAAAACAATGCTCAAGGTGGCTTACAGCAGAACAACATTTACATAATTACAAAAGTCGTAAACAATAAATAAAGCACATTAAAAAAATACACAACCAAATGGGAAACAATTTTCACATAAATCTAAATCTAAGAATACAGTATTAATATCACAGTTTAAAATGACAGGTAAAAAATGTAGGATGTGAAACACAAGAGCAGTCAAGTACAAAATTCCTAGAGTGTACATGTTTAGTCATGGGGAGGGATGTTTGTCCAGCCAGCAGGTAAACTTCCTGTTTCCTTCTGGGCTGGGACAGACTTCCTCTGCATGTGACTGGAGGTGGGTGTGGCCTCACCTGTGCAGGTAATGACAAAAGCACAGGCCAGGGCAGCCATCTCTCTCTCTTTTACCACATGTATCAAAGAAACAACATCTACTAAGCCAAAGATGCCCTCTTGGCTTCCAGCCAAGAGAGGACAAAGGGACTGTCTTCTTATGAGATAGATTCCAAGTGTATGTTACTTCATTAAGCTAAGTCTGCCTTCTGGGATCTGATTGGGAAACAGAATGTGAGTAAACTCTTTTTTATACTTTTGTAGAAGACTGTGTTGTCTCTTATATTTTATGAGGGAATAAGGGGGAAATACCAGAACAGTTATTATAGAGGCTTTAGCGAGCCTGAGCAAACGCAGCCGCTGCAAATTTAAAAGAAGGGAACGTTACTCTGCTGAAATTGTGGAACTTGTTAACACAAGTTGGATAAGAATATAATCGGACAATATATCCTCTCCTGCATCCCTGAACATTCCCACAAAAAATAGCAATTTAAACAAAAACCAAAACCAAAACAAAACAGAGCCCTTTTTGCCCAGCAGCAGCAGCGGCGGCAGCAGTCCTTTATAGAGCCCATCAGGCCCCACCATGGGCCAGGTGTTGAGTGGCAGGACTGGGGCCCTCAGGCACTGAACAGGGGAGTCCTCCTGGGTGGTAGCCACAGCAGCAGTTCTTATAGGCAAGTCAGGCCCCACCCTGGGCCAGGTGGTGAGTGGCAGGACTGGGGCCCTCGGGCGCTGAGCAGGGGAGTCACAATAATATTGCAATCTGTCAAGGTATACACACACCCCTGCACACACAAACACACACCTGTATAGGAACCTAAGAATAAGCCTGAAGGTCAGGGTTGGGAAATACTTCTAAAATGGTCAAATGAGGCATTTCCTTCTGTGAGATACAAAACAGAAATACAGGTAACTTTACTAAAACGATCAGAAGAGGCAATCCCTGCTATATGAGAGCAAACTGGAAGTGACTTCTAATGAGTTCAGAAGACTTTCCTGTTGTGTGACAGGGAAAGAGGAATTCAGGGAAAACAAATAAGGAAGCCACCATTTTGAATGGCATTACACTCCACCCTGACAAAGAGTCCTGGCCTGGAAGATATTGCCAAAAGTCTGTCTAGCTCAGGGGTCTGCAACCTTTAAGACAAAAAGAGCCACTTGGACCCGTTTCCGAAGGGAAAAAAAAACTGGGAGCCGCAAAACTCGTCATTATAAAAATAACTTTTTTCTCACTTTTTATTATTTCTTTGTTTGACCCCTCAGAATTACTCCTCCTCATAGAAATAAACGTTAAATTAACAAGTTACGTTTTTTTGTGTGTGTGTGTTCTTCACTCCCCTTCAAAACAGTGACCAGCGTACATGCTCCCTTTCAATGCAGTGACCAGCGTACATGCCCCTTACAATGTAGCAGGCGGGCAGGAAGGTGGCGTCGGGTTGATGCGTGACTAACGCACGCACCGCCCCCATGTGACGTCACAGCCAGTACAGCGCCCGCCACAGTGGGGAGTGTCAGGGCGCACAATGCGCCTCCTCCCCTCGCTAGTATCCGCCCCGGAGCCGCGGCAAAGGTGTAAAAGAGCCACATGCGGCTCCGGAGCCGCGGGTTGCAGACCCCTGGTCTAGCTCAAGGTAAGCCAACATGCTGTCCTCCAGATGTTGCTGGCTGGAGTTGATGGGAGTCTAACAGCATCCAGAGAGCATCACCTTGCCTAGCCTTGGCTTTTCCCAGCATCCTGTTTCTTACAGAGGCCAACCAGAGGCTTTTGGGAAGCCAGTCAGACCATCAAGCAATGAGCAGTCTGAAGTGCAATGGCACAGGACAAGATAGAGACAAATGCAAGATGGCATTGGTTCAGAAAGCAGGCTTCGGAGCTCCCCAGGACTTTAATGAATTGCTGCTCAAGGAAGTATTTTTTCCTTTCTCCACTTTAAACTTACCAATTCACTGAGAACTTATCAGCACTTTCTTATCTATGTTATAAGAAACACTCTGGGCAAGTTCTGTGAGAAGCATCCTGGGCAGGCCGCTAGCTGTTAATTGCCTTTTATACTTTGTTTTTTGACTTCCTGGCAGTCGTTACACAGAGAAGCTCATCAATAGAACAAACTGAGCACCTTTTCCCTTTCTTTTCTTGCTAAGGAAACCTCTCTTTGCTTATTCCTCACTGCATTATTATGCCTGCTTGTAAATGCTACAGGGATCCTGCAGTCCTTTCACCAGTTCCCAAACAATCAAAAATGGAGGACAAATGCCCTGTGACCTTCACTGAATTAGCCTGAAAAGAAGCCAAGCAATTTCCAAACAAGGAGGAAATGTACGGTCCCACATCTGAGCCAATTCATGTACGATGGCATTGGAACAGGGGGTAGCTATCCTGCCTCCCTCCAGCTGTGGCAGGATTGTAGTTCTCATCATCCCTATCCATTGGACATGCTGGCTGGGACTGAAGAGACTTTGGGCTCAACAGCATCTGAAGGGAGGCCCAGGCTAGCCACCCCTGTGCCAAAAGGAAGTTAGACAAATTCATAGAGCATGGGCTGTTCAATGCTTATTAGCTATATGGAACGTGATTTGTGAAGAAGCAGGATCTCACTGAACTCCAGGTGCTGTGATTAAAATAAAAGCATGGCAGGGGATATTCTCTTCTTGCCCTGGTTGGCTAGTGTGATGGCTAGTGTGGGAGACAAGATAGACCAGGGTTGCATTCGGATATGGGGAATACCGTTTTGGCTTTTCTGATTGCAACGCCAGTGGTTCTTTCATGTTTTCTGGCATTCATTTAACACTGCAATACTGGCTGCATTATGGAACTGTGGCTTTCCGGCCATTATCAACAGAAGTATAGCATCCCAACAAAGGTACCACTCTATTCTGACCACACCTGGAGTCCTGTGTCCACAATTTAAGGATATTGACAAGCTGGAACATATACAGAGGAGGGTGATATCAACAGAAGCATAGTGTTGCAATAAAGGGAAGATGACCCAGATGATCCAGGGTCTGGAAACCAGGCCTTACGAGGAACGGTAGAGGGAGTTGGGTATGTTTAGCCTGGAAAAGAGGAGACTGAGAGGAGATAAGATAGCCATCTTCAAATATCTCAAGGGCTATCATATGGAAGAGGGAGCAAGCTTGTTTTCCCCTGCTCCAGGGTGTAGGACCCAAACCAATGGCTTCAAGAAATGAGATTCCAACTAAACACCAGGAAGAACTTTCTGACAATAAGAGGTGTTTGACAGTAGAACAGACTCCATTGGAAGGTGGTGGATTCCCCTTCACTGGGGGGTTTTTAAGCAAAGGCTGGGTGCCCACCTGTCAAGGATGCATTAGTTGAGATTCCTGCTTTGCAGGAGGTTTGACTAGATGATGTTTGGGGTCCCTTCCAATTCTACAGTTCTATGATTCTATGATATACCAACATGCCACACTATATTTCATTTACCTCAGTGGGTGTGGTGTGACAAAACAATGAACATCATTGGATGACGTTGCTACTTGCTCACTGTCACACCTGTGTGCTTCTGCTCCCTCATGAAAGCAGCCAGAAATAACTGCATGGCCTTATACAACCTCCAGTTTTTGTCACTTCGCTCCTGTGATTTTCCATTCTAAGGGGGCTGCAAATGGATCCCACCCCCCGGAATTAAGCAGCACAGAAATGAGCACTAAACATGCACTACGTTCTATCAGTTTTCCTGAAGTGGCTCTTACATTGTATAAAATCTCAAATTAATGCATAAACTAACAGTTAGGGAAACGTCAGGCAAATGGAGTAAACTGTAGTGTGAATGCAGCCTGGCCTGCGGTAGTGAACATGGCACCCTCCAAAAATGGCAGGCTGTTGAAAACAAGGTGGATAGACTTGATTGGGTAGCCTGCATGGGGGTCATCCAAGACTTCCAACTCTTCCTAACCATTGACCCTAATGGCTGGCTGGCTGAGGGCTGATGGGAGTTGTAGTCCACACCTTATACTGAGTCCATCTAGCTCAGTATTACCTACACCGATTGGCTCTCCAGTATTTCAGGCAGGTGCCAATCCCAACCTTACTTGGGATTTGAACCTGGAACCTTCTGCTTGCAAGGCACACGCTCTACCACTAACACTGAGCCCTTCTCCCATCTGGACACTGGCTATCCCTGGGCCAGAAAGGTCTTTATTCTGATCCACCAGGGCTCTTCTTCACGTTCCAAGATGTTGAGTAGCAGCAGATACACGAGAGGAAACTGCTGAAATGACTAATGACATAGACCCTGACCACCAACCCTTTTCTTCCATCCAGACATCTCACACATTGGCTGCCCTGTGCTGCCTCAGAGAGATCCGTTGTCACTTGCAATTGGAGTTTGTATGGGGGGGGGGAGAGGCTACAATTTCCCCAGGAGTTGGAGATTGCTCTTTCCACCGTGAAGCCCGGCAGAGGTACGAGCTGGCTTTGCGGTTGATTAGGGAGGACGTTTTCGCTGGACAAGGTTAGTAGTACAATCCAGGACTGGAGGACAAAAATTTAAATGGGGGGGGGGTGATACAAGAACAGCAAGAGGAATAAACAACTCTGGTGACAGAGCCATTCTGTTAATTAACCCACCGGATCGACCATTTTGGGAAAAGCAACCTGCCTTTACATGCACACACAGAGAGAGACGTTATATAATGGCCTTCTGGAGGCAGGAAGAGTCCAGGAGTAAAGTAGGTTATCCAGAGTAAGGGAAAATCAATGCAGTGATGGCACTTAGTGCTGGAATGGGCAGCTGGAATGCCCCAAAGACTCGAGCGTCTAAATAAATATGTGGAATTATAATCTGCAGCACTCTCTCCTCCCTCCGCAGTATCTCTCTTTCCCTCTCGCAGTTTTATATAACAATGTCAACAGATGAGGTGGAATTAGGCCAGGAAGTGAAAGATGTCTGGGTTTCTGTGCTTATTTTCTTAAGCCAACTCAGCAGCCGCAGCAGCAGTTGTATTACAAAGGCATCCTCTTTGGCTAACCACAAGAACACGGGAAGCTGCCTTATTCTCAGTCAAGCCATTGGTCCATCTAGGTGAGTGTTTGTCTATACTCTCTAGACAGCTTACATTTGCAGCCCTACTTGAAGAACTGAGGATCTTCTGAGTACGTTTCCGAGCACAATTCAGAGTGTTGGTGCTGACCTTTAAAGCCCTAAATGGCCTCAGCCCAGTATACCTGAAGGAGCGTCTCCACCTCCATCGTTCTGCCCGGACACTGAGGTCTAGCGCCTTCTGGCAGTTCCCTCACTGAGACGAGCCAAGTTACAGGGAACAAGGCAGAGGGCCTTCTCGGTAGTGGCACCCACCCTGTGGAACATCCTCCCACCAGATGTCAAAGAGAACAACAACTACCAGACTTTTAGAAGACATCTGAAGGCAGCCCTCTTTAGGGAAGCTTTTAATGTTTGGTGCATTACTGTATTTTAATATTTTTTTGGAAGTCTCCCAGAGTGGCTGGGGAAGCCCAGCTGGATGGATGGGGTATAAATAATAAATTATTATTATTATTATTATTATTATTATTATTATTATTATTATTATTATTATTCACGTATAGCGGACGCTTTGTCCTTGAGCTACGACCCATCCCATTTGTTATTCCCAAATGGTCATGAGATAACTGCTAGTGAGCCAAGAAGAAGAAGAAGAAGAAGAAGAAGAAGAAGAAGAAGAAGAGGAGGAGGAGGAGGAGGAGGAGGAGGAGGAGGAGGAGTTTGGATTTGATATCCCGCCTTTCACTCCCCTACAGGAGTCTCAAAGCGGCTAACAATCTCCTTTCCCTTCCTCCCCCACAACAAACACTCTGTGAGGTGAGTGGGGCTGAGAGACTTCAAAGAAGTGTGACTGGCCCAAGGTCACCCAGCAGCTGCATGTGGAGGAGCGGAGACGCGAACCCGGTTCCCCAGATTACGTGACTACCGCTCTTAACCACTACACTACACTGGCTCTCACTGGAGCTAGAAACATGTCATTTCTTACATGTTTTATTCTAGCTTTTCCTTTATGGCACAGGCTGTTAACCCACGGTCCTCCAGAGGTGGCTGGACTACAACTTCCATCTCCTCTTGCCTCTGGTCACGCTGGCTGGGGCTGATGGGAGTTGGAGTCTGCCCAACAACAGCTGAAAGGGCCACAGGCTCCTCGCGCCTGCGTTAAGGGGCTCAGGGTGGTGAGCCTAGTCCCTCACACTGCCGTTTTATTCTCACAACAGCCTTGTAAGGTAGACAAATGGATTTTCTTATGAATGTTTTATGTAAACCACTTGGAAGTTTATTATTACTATTATTAAGTGGCATATAAATTTTGCTATATATATATATATATATATATATATATATATATATATATATATATGCAGGTTTTGGTGTCTTCGGGTGTCTTCCCGTGTAAGAGTCGGGGTGTCTGTGCGACGTTTCGACGAGGTCTCACTCGTCATCTTCAGGCTGGTGCTTTCGGCTTCTTGTATATAGTGGTGCCCCGCAAGACGAATGCCTCGCAAGACGGAAAACTCGCTAGATGAAAGGGTTTTCCGTTTTGGAGGTGCTTCACAAAATGAATTTCCTATGGGCTTGCTTCGTAAGACGACAATGTCTTGCGAGTTCCTGCTGGTTTTTCCCCCTCCCCCCCTTTTCTAAGCCGCTAAGCCGCTTATCAGCTGATCCGATCAGCAGATAAGCCGCTAAAAGCCCCTAATAGCGCTAATAGCGCTAATAGCGTGAATCCGCGAATCTGTCAATGGGCTTGCTTCGCAAGACGAAAAAACCGCTAGACGAAGAGAATCACAGAACGGATTCTTTTCATCTTGCGAGGCACCACTGTGTGTGTGTGTGTGTGTGTGTGTGTGTGTGTGAAAAGGCAGCTTGGCTGCATATGGGGATCTCCTTGCCTAGTAAGATGAATGGGTGATAGAATAATAGATGTTTAGAGTAGGAAGGGACTCCCAAGACCAGTGCCTTGCGATGGAGGTAACACAGTTAAAGTCTCCCTGACAGATCCACCCAATTTCTGTTTTTTAAAACTGCCTATGAAAGAGTATTCACCACCTACCAAGGGAGTCTATTCCATGGTCAAACAGGTCTTACTGTCAAAATGCTCTTCCTAATGTTTAGTCAGAATCTCCTTTCTTGTAATTTGAATCCATTAGCTTGAGTCCTAGCTGCTGGAGTAGCAGATTTCTACCCCCAAAGTCCTGCTTCGATGGTATCACTGAAGCCAATTTTAGTGTTGTAAAAAAGTATATAGTTTAGAAACACGCTTAAGCAAATAAAGTTTTGCTAGTCATGCTATAGGTAAAAGGTAAAGCTAAAGGACCCCTGGATGGTTAAGTCCAGTCAAAGGCGACGATGGGGTTGCAGTGCTCATCTCACTTTACAGGCCGAGGGAGCTGGCGTTTGTCCACAGACAGCTTTCCGGGTCATGTGGCCAGCATGACTCAACCGCTTCTGGCACAACGGGACACCGTGATGGAAACCAGAGCACACGGAAATTCCGTTTACCTTCCCACCACAGCAGTAGCTATTTATCTACTTGCACTGGTGTGCTTTCAAACTGCTAAGTTGGGAGAAGCTGGGACAGAGCAAAGGGAGCTCACCCCTTCACATGGATTCAAACCACTGACCTTCTGATCGGCAAGCCCAAGAGGCTCAGTGGTTTAAACCACAGCGCCACCCGCGTCCTCTTTGTCATGCTGTATTAAGAGCAGAAATCATACAATAGTAATCCTATTCATAATATAATATTGGTAATGATATAGTATTGATAGCTGTAATTGATATGTAACAATGGCAGCTACTGTTACAATTGCCTTTCCTTTACTTTCCTTTGACTGCTCAAGGCAGTCATGCCTGTTACTTAGTTAATGAGCCCTTAGCAGGGGATCAGTGATATGACTTTGAATTACTTTAAGACACCCAGAGCCTAGAGGATAAGGTGGGCTATAATATGACAGACACCTAAGATAGGGAGGAGAAACGCTGTAGAAGAGTGCTCCGTTGTGTCATAAGACCACCCCAGAAAAAAAATTCTAAACAGTTTTGGACTTCAACTTAATAAACACTGCCCCCTTTTGGCTGATCTCTATCAGCTTCTCAGATTATTTGTATTTTCCCCCACCCATTTCCCAATAACGCTTGCTATATAGCACTGCTGTTCTAAGATCCAGCCCCAGCTGCAGTATAGAAATTGACGTCCTGAATCTGAGAATGAAAAATGAATTTCAAAGGGGTTGGGACATAATAGCACACAACTGTGTTGTGCACAATTTTCTGCAGTGCTGAAAATTGACTTCCCATTCCCCAGCACTTTTTCACCCCTCAAAAAAAGAAAGAGGAAAAAAATTCACAGAAAAGTGAGCTTTCTGGCTCTCACCCACCTTCACTCATGCAGCCACGTCCGATTGGCTATGGAGCACAGTAACCCATTTACTGAATGGTCCCGACTGGTTGAGATCACTCACATGCCTAATTCAACAGGCAAGGGCACTGATGACACCAAACAGGATAATCACAGAACTGTAGAAGGCACCACAAGGCTCATCTAGTCCAAGTACCTGCAGTGCAGGAATCATCCAAACTCTCTTTAAAAACCTCCAATGAAGGAGAGCTAACCAGCTCCCATTCCACTGTCAAACAGCTCTTACCACCAGATATTTATTCCTAATGTTTAGTCATAATCTCCTTTCTTGTAATGATTGGCTTGGGCCCTAACCTCTGAGGCACAACTCTAATTTTTACGTCTGCAGGTGAGGTAGTGGATGTGCTGGACCGATGATGTCTTGCCTCAGTATGAGAGTCAACAAACTGAAGCTCAATCCAGGTAAGACTGGGGCACTGTTCATGGGTGGTTCCCAGACTAGATGGCTGGGAGGTGGCCTGTTCTTGATGGGGTTACACTCCCTCTGAAGGAGCAGGTATGTAGCTTGGAGGGTACTCCCGGATCCTCTGCTGTCGCTGAGACTCAGGTGGCCTTGATGGTGTAGAGTGCCTTCCATCAGCTTCGGCTGGTGGTCCAGCTGCACCCCTATCTGGACAGGGACAGTCTAACTTCTGGGTCCTGTGGTTTTAGCTGGATTCACCCAGCAGCAGGTAACAGTCTCCAGAGAGCAGTTCCTGTCTACAAATCCAGTCACCTGAAGTAGCATCAGACTCTTCAGGACCACAGAGAGCTCCCAAAGGGAGGCAGCTGTTGCTTTAACAGAATCCAGAATTTAGCTAAGCATCGAGCAAAGCATGGCCACTGTCAAGAGTACCAATGCTAAAGTAAACTTGCAAGGGATTTAAAAGAGTGGGCACTTTGGTATAGAACACTTTCTACAATGAAGCTGAAAAGTCTTAAATTGTGCCTTTTGAAGACATCAGGGGTTGCTTTCAATTCCCTGCCCCACAACCCACACTCCTTTTGTTTGGATTGCAGTTATCCCTGTTATCACTCAAGCCAATTCAAGAAGCATTGACCTCACTCTGCACTGACATCCTTTGGCCTCAGTAATAGCTATACATAGCCAAATCTGATTGGCTATATAGTCTTGTGAAAAATGTCATCCCATTTACTATGTGATCCCCAGTTAGATGGGATCACCCATGTGACTCATTCAGGAAACACCGCTCTCACTCTGAATTGGCTTAGTTTACCTTCAGCTATGCCATTGACCAGGGACATGGGTGGCGCTGTGGTGTAAACCACTGAGCCTAGGGCGGCGGTTCAAATCCCTGTGCCGGGGTGAGCTCCCATTGCTCTGTCCCAGCTCCTGCCAACCTAGCAGTTCGAAAGCACGTCAAAGTGAAAGTAGATAAATAGGTACCGCTCCGGCGGGAAGGTAAATGGTGTATCTGTGTGCTGCTCTGGTTTCGCCAGAAGCTGCTTAGTCATGCTGGCCACATGTCCTGGAAAAACTGTCTGAGGACAAATGTCGGCTCCCTCGGCCAGTAAAGTGAGATGAGTGCTGCAACCCCAGAGTTGTTCACAACTGGACTTAACTGTCGGGGTCCTTTACCTTTTCCCTTCAGCTGTGCCATTGACTAATCAAATCTGAGTGACTATGACTATGTAGCTTTGTGGTGTGAACCTGTTCACCAGAGAATTCCCAAGTGGTGCTTCTCTTTAGAATACTAGTAGGGGGTTGTGTGTTCTTTTAAAACAACAACAATCCTTGCAGACTAGAAATCAGGAGAATTTGTTTTAGTTTAGCTTTCTTCCCAGCATGCGCAGGGATTTTGTTGTTGTTGTTGTGAAGAAGCATTTAATTATGTGAACCCCATACTTGCATTCTGAAATGGTTGACTACATCAGTAAATATATTTCCTGGTTTCAGTCCTGTTAATTGCTGATTCAGTAAAATATGTCCTCCTAATTGTTGCTGCTGGTGCTTCCTAGAAAAGTCAGAGGAGTGATCTTAGCCAGCAGGGAATCACAAAGCAAATAGGCTGATGCCACAAATGCTACCCTGAGAATGAGCTATGATTGAGTCACAGTATCACAGGGGGCAACTAAGCCAATCTGTAGTGAGAGCAAAATTTCCTGAAGTAGTAATATGAGCCAATGAGTGAACAGAATAACTTCATAGTTATCCTTTCTCCTTCTGTGATGGAACTCCTATTTGGGGACTTCCCTGGCTTTTTTCTGGCCCATGTAGGACCAGTCTGGATAGTTAGCCTTAGTGGAGACTTGACGTTTTCATCCCCCAAAAAGTTTTTGATTTGAGTTTCTACTGAAATGAGGCTGCATTTTAATGTTGCATTTTAATTTTGTTTTTAAGTTGTATTTCAATCAATTGTTTTTATACCTGGTGTTAGCCGCCATGAGCCTGGTCTTGGCTGGGGAGGGTGGGGTATAAATAAAATTATTATTATTATTATTGTATTGTGGAGTTTGGCAATGTGCTAATATCACTGAGAACAACTGACGTCAATTCGGAGTAAAAACACTGCTACTTAAATAAGCAGAAAACTGTTTTGAAAACCCTACCGAAAAAGGAGGCAAAGCTGAAAATATACAGAAATTTCAACTAGTACCTTCATCTCAACATTACCTGCATTTTGGTTTGTTTTTTTTTTAAAAAAACCAATACAAAAAACAACCTCATCCTCATTTCCCCCCCTGTTATGATTAGTGCGCTCTTTCCTCTCTCCTCATCCTCTCCCCCCGCTTTGCTCTATGCTTCACTGCCTGAACACCCATGCTTTGCCCCCTTCGCATTTGCTTTTGTGTCCCTCTGTGCTCCTTGCTTTACTGAGCATGCACATTTAGCCAGAACACATGCTCAGTCAGGCGTTAAGCCAGGTGCTTCTCCTGCGCTCGCAGCACCCAAGTGGGTTGGAGTCTAGGGAAAACACTTTCACTCTCTAACGCAAACCAAAGTAGAAACTAAAAAGAAAGTGTGTGTGTGGGGGGGAGAGAGAGAGAGAGAGAGAGAGAGAGAACAGCCCTTGTTCCACATTTTCTCTGTTGATTCAAAATTTCAATTTGCAGTTGAATCACATACAATATCCTTACATAGAGATTGGATTTTTTTTTTAAGACTATAATTTAAAAACAAGAATGGTCAAAACCTGGGAAGTATAAATTCATTTATACAAGAGAATATATTTATTCTGATATTTATTTACAGTGGGCTATGCTGAGTTATATTAAGCTTGAAAGCCTTTGGAGATGTGAGTTTGTGGGTAGGTGGAAGGGTTAATATTGGTGCCATCATCCATCACCATTGTTTATTTCCTGGCTACAAGCCTGAGGTGAGGAAGGATAATAAGATTATAAGCTTGGAAAACAGGGGTTGCAGCCAACTAAGGGCTCATCCAGACTTCCTTTCGTGCACTCAGGCATAGGTCTGTGTCTGAGTGGGTTTTTGTTTTGGTCCCAACACTTTTCCTGGGGAAAACCCACATTTTACCCCTGAATTGGAGCAAACTGCACATGGGTTTCCCACAGATTGCTGTTTGCAATCTGCAATAAAATGTGGGTTTTCCTGGGAAACACCCACACCCACCCCACAACTCACTCAGACCTGGACCTGGAAAGCCCAGATCTGTGCCTAGAAAACACAGAGCAAAGGTCAGTGTGGATGAGCTCTAGCTTCTACTTAGAGGACACTTGTTGAACCAGTCAACCTACATTTGCCATATCAATTAATTTCAATGGGTCTACTCTGAGTAAAACTAACAATGGATACAACCAGCAGATTCTATTGTTCAAAACTCTATTTTTACTTTCAGGAAGGAATGTCATGCCAACTTCACACAAGGCAAAACCAAGCAATTAAAGGGTCTCTAGAGTTCTGGTGTCCAAAGAAATTTGCCTAGTTAAATGGGAAGGGGTGGGGGAAGAATCTCCTGACTCCAATCCACTTCTTATGCAGTAGAAATAATAATAATAATAATAATAATAATAATAATAATAATAATAATAATAATAATAATAATAAATAAATAAATAAATAAAATTTGTTAATTATACCCCTCCCATCTGGCTTGGTTTTCCCAGCCACTCTGGGCGGCTTCCAACAAAGTATTAAAATACAGTGGTCTGTTAAACATTAAAAGCTTCCCTAAACATACCAGAAGGGCTCTCATCTTATTTTTACACCAGCCTTCTTTCTTTAATAGATCTTCTCACACCACCTGGAATTTGTCATCATTCCTGAAATACTTCTACAGATCTGTGTAAGTGCATTATAGAATAATCTATTTTCTTCCAAAGTAAGAATCCTAAGAATTTAAAGTAAGTTTTAATCCTCATGGATATGTGAACATGTCATCCAAGCATTTGATGGGACAATTTTTTTCATACACACACACACACACACACACACACACACACTTTTTCTCAGCAGAGTCTCAGACCAAGAGATATGTCTACACAATTGTTTTCTGATGACTAAGAGTATCAGCTGGTTTCTTTTTCCAACCCTGCCTTTCTAAGACATATTCAGGATGGCTTCCAACAGTAAGGCCACCATATACTAAAACTGTTATGGCTTGACCTGGTCACCCACAGAGGAAGGCCAGTCAGGCGTTGCAGGACCACAGACAGTGCCAAGCAAGCAGCTTAATCCAAAAACTGTTGCTCAGCCCTCCTTACACACTTTTCAATTTTTAATTTTATCCTCTTCCAGCCAGCCAGCCATCCCATATCATCCCCAGACTCTGACCCTCCCACTGAGGACAGCTTTGTTTGTTAAAGGTCCAACCCTGTGGACTGAAGATGGGCACACCTTCTGTGCTCTATGACTTCCTGCCTGGTGTGCTCCCTAAGCTGTTGGATCAATGAGCTACAGTGGTTCCTCGGCAGAAGGTGCCCATGAAGGTCTTGCCTCTGCAGAACCTGGTGCTATGGGAGGTTGCTCTATGGGCACCTGTCTGTCAGGCTCAGAGCTCCTCAGATGGAGATTCTGCAACCTCCGACCCCGTTGTCTCAATCACTGCTTGATTTCTGGGGTCGTGACAATAAACAGTCTCAGAGAGCAGATGAAAACGATTTAGAACAGATTCTAAAAGAAGAGACAGGGATGTAATCTTGATGAACAACACAATTCTGTGAAATAAAAATGGTCTCTGCTGCCCATCCAAAAAGCAGGCAGCGACAGATAGGCATACTTTGGTTTGCGGTTTTATAAAAAGTCCTCATGAAAACCCATCACCACTTTTAGTGCTCATTCCACCTTAATATACATATGTCTGTACACCCATTATAGACATTTTTATACAGCAGTTTTTCAAAATATAATGCATTTTTGTATGCTCTTTTCTCTAATACAGTGGTACCTCGGGTTACATACGCTTCAGGTTACATACGCTTCAGGTTACAGACTCCGCTAACCCAGAAATAGTACCTCGGGTTAAGAACTTTGCTTCAGGATGAGAACAGAAATCGTGCTCCGGCGGCACAGCAGCAGCAGGAGGCCCCATTAGCTAAAGTGGTGCTTCAGGTTAAGAACAGTTTCAGGTTAAGTACAGACCTCCGGAACGAATTAAGTACTTAACCCGAGGTACTACTGTAGAAACATTGTGGTGCATACATTTCTATAGTATACACACTTTTGTACAGGCCACTTGGCTGGAGGACTGCATTGCAAAATTCAGAGAACTGCAAATTCTACACAAAAAGTGTGTGATCTGCGAATTGGGCCACGAAATTTAGAGTTCAATTTCAGTTCAGCTCGATATATTTCTGCCCTTCTGCTATGCTTCCTTCATAAGAAGAAAAATATTTTTAAAGATGATTGGCAATTTTACATCACATAAATCTTCCCCATCTTCCAAAGGGAATCATCTTCCAGTTTCCTGACTTCCCCTCAACCCTGAAGTAGTTCTGATTCCTCCAACATCAGCTCGGCTTCCTGACTGCAGGGATTCAAATCATTTTGTTTCAGCATGATGCCGCAAAAATGCAATTGCATGTGGCAGGGTCTCCGCACAGGAAAGCACCTGGTCCTGGGATCCACAGGCTGCTACCGTAGCGGGAGAGTTCAGTTTGGGAGAAACAACCAACGTGGCGTATGAAATACAGATGAATCCATTTCAGCGCACCGAGCGATGCTGCATGCTCTAGGGGAGAGTAGTGCATGATGCTCAAAGACGGGAGCGGAACCAAAGCCCTACATTTGGCTATCAGGAGAAATTATGCAAATTAAGAACATGTATGCAGAATGACACAATCTATTCTTAGCACAGAATGTGAGCTCTCTTGGCCTGAATTTCATGTCTGGTAAGGCAAGAGGTGCACACATTCATTCCCGATTCTGTACTTGTACTTAGAACTGGGTTTTTCCAAAGGCATGGAATTGATTTGCTACATTTATATCCCACCTCCCTCCAAGGAACTCGAGGCAGCATGGATAGCAGCAATTCAAAGTGTTGGTGCTGATCTTTAAAGCCCTAAACAGCCTCGGCCCAGTATAGCTGAAGGAGCGTCCTCACCCCCATCGTTCAGCCCATACACTGAGATCCAGCGCTGAGGGCCTTCTGGCGGTTCCCTCATTGCAAGAAGTGAGGTTACAGGGAACCAGCCACAGGGCCTTCTTGGTAGTGGTGCCCACCCTGTGGAACGCCCTCCCTTCAGCTGTGAAGGAAATAAGCAGCTATCCTATCTTTAAAAGACATCTGAAGGCAGCCCTGTTTAGGGAAGTTTTTAATATTTAACGCTGTACTGTTTTTAACACTTGATTGGGAGCTGCCCAGAGTGGCTGGGGAAACTCAGCCTGATGGGCGGGGTATAAATAAATTATTATTATTATTATTATTATTATTATTATTATTATTATTATCATCATCATCATCATCATCATCATCATTATTATAGCTCTTCCCTACTCTAATATTTTAACGTGTTCAGAGCAGTGTAGGCCGGTCCATTAGGGCAAGTGGCGCACATCTCCAGCAACCTCAGTCTGCCTCAGTCTGCTCAGAAAGACAGAGGCAAGGCCACCCAGTGAGATTTATGGCTGAGGTGCTGTGGGTTAAACCACAGAGCCTAGGACTTGCTGATCAGAAGGTCGGAGGTTCGAATCCCCGTGACGGGGTGAGCTCCCATTGCTTGCTCCCTGCTCCTGCCAACCTAGCAGTTCGACAGCACGTCAAAGTGCAAGTAGATAAATAGGTACCACACCGGCGGGAAGGTAAACAGCGTTTCCGTGCGCTGCTCTGGTTCGCCAGAAGTGGCTTAGTCCTGCTGGCCACATGACCCGGAAGCTGTATGCCGGCTCCCTCGGCCAATAAAGCGAGATGAGCGCTGCAACCCCAGAGTCGGTCACGACTGGACCTAATGGTCAGCGGTCCCTTTACCTTTACCTTAGGTTAAAGCGTTTGTATTAGCTTTGAAGCAAGGGAATTCCCCAGCCTACCCATACATACAACAGCAAGGGCAAGTATAACGAAAATATATATAAATAAATATATATATATATATATATTTAGCGGAACCACCTTTACCACCGGGGCCTTGTAAAGACCCCAAGATCTCCTGCAACGATTTTGCAAAGTTTTTTGCAGATAAAATCACTCATATTCGGAAGGAGCTAGACACCACCGTGGGAGCAGGGCTGGGGCGGGAGAGTGCTAGAGCCCTGTCTGGTCAAGTTGCATGGAATCAATTTCAATCCGTTACCCCCGAGGATGTGGACAGGCTGCTTGGACGCGTGAAACCAACCACCTGTCTCCTTGATCCTTGCCCATCCTGGCTAATAAAAGCAAGCCGGGAAGGGCTGGGCGATGGGCTCTGCGGGGTGGTGAATGCTTCCCTCTGTGAGGGAACATTCCCAGATCCGCTGAAAGAGGCGGTCATTAAACCGCTTCTTAAAAAACCATCTTTAGACCCGGCCAGTATGGCCAACTATCGCCCAGTCTCAAATCTTCCATTCTTGGGCAAGGTGATTGAGCGTGTGGTTGCTGAACAACTCCAGGCACGCCTGGAGGATGCGGACCATTTGGATCCCTTCCAATCAGGGTTCAGGCCTCATCATGGGACTGAAACTGCCTTGGTCGCACTGGTTGATGATCTCCGGCGAGCTAGGGACAAAGGTGAGAGTTGTTTCCTAGTTCTGCTGGATCTCTCAGCGGCCTTTGATACAATCGACCATAACATCCTTCTGGACCGTCTAGAGGGGTTGGGAGCTGGGGGCACTGTTATACAGTGGTTTCGCTCCTTCCTCCTGGGCCGTGTTCAGAAAGTGGTGGTGGGGGATGAGTGTTCAGACCCTTGGGCCCTCACTTGTGGGGTGCCTCAGGGTTCCGTCCTCTCCCCCATGCTTTTTAACATCTATATGAAGCCGCTGGGAGAGATCATCAGGGGGTTTGGACTGGGTGTCCATCAATATGCAGATGATACCCAGCTCTACCTTTCTTTCAAATCAGAACCAGTGAAGGCGGTGAAGGTCCTGTGTGAGTGCCTGGAGGCGGTTGGAGGATGGATGGCGGCTAATGGATTGAAGTTGAATCCTGACAAGACAGAAGTACTGTTTTTGGGGGACAGGAGGCGGGCTGGTGTGGAGGACTCCCTGGTCCTGAATAGGGTAACTGTGCCCCTGAAGGACCAGGTGCGTAGCCTGGGAGTCATTTTGGACTCACAGCTGTCCATGGAGGCGCAGGTCAATTCTGTATCCAGGGCAGCTGTCTACCAACTCCACCTGGTACGCAGGCTGAGACCCTACCTGCCCGCGGACTGTCTGGCCAGAGTGGTGCATGCTCTAGTTATCTCCCGCTTGGACTACTGCAATGCGCTCTACGTGGGGCTACCTTTGAAGGTGACTCGGAAACTACAGCTAATCCAGAATGCGGCAGCTAGACTGGTGACTGGGGGCGGCCGCCGAGACCACATAACACCGGTCTTGAAAGACCTACATTGGCTCCCAGTACGTTTCCGAGCACAATTCAAAGTGCTGGTGTTGACCTTTAAAGCCCTAAACGGCTTCGGCCCAGTATACCTGAAGGAGCGTCTCCACCCCCATCGTTCTGCCCGGACACTGAGGTCCAGCGCCGAGGGCCTTCTGGCGGTTCCCTCATTACGAGAAGCGAAGCTACAGGGAACCAGGCAGAGGGCCTTTTCGGTGGTGGCGCCCGCCCTGTGGAATGCCCTCCCATTGGATGTCAAGGTGATGGACAACTACCTGACATTCAGAAGACATCTTAAGGCGGCCCTATTCAGGGAAGCTTTTAATGTATGATATTTTAGTGTTTTTTGGTTTCTGTGGAAGCCGCCCAGAGTGGCTGGGGAAACCCAGCCAGATGGGCGGGGTACAAATAATAAATTATTATTATTATTATTATTATTATATATATAAAATATGGAGTAACCCAATCCAGGTTTAACAGCAGCAAACACCCCTATTCCTTTCCCCTGTGCTGCCTTTTGTGTATAAAACCCATTTGTACACAAAACACGGGTGCAGACACAGAGAATGTCCTGGTTGCCGTGCAGCTGCTAAAGCTTGAACTATTTCTTATTGTTAGAGCTGATACATTCTGCTCTGCAAAGCTCATAACTTTTTTTATTTATTATTCACCCGAGTTAAAGCACGACTTAATTCACTTGTTAAAGAATAGAATAAAGAGATCTGCTGCATTTTGAAGCATTATGTGTGACCGTACATAAGAAATCTAAATGTCTCAAATGTTGAAGAGGATTTGCCACTACAGTGGCCTAAATGGATAGTGCATTTGGGATCTTAGTTGCTGGTGTGCGATGAAGTCTGAAAGGTGTGTGCGCACATGGTGTTTTTTAAATCAATTCTTAAAACATTATGAACCAATAACTTAAATTTAGCAACAAACCACCTGCTTTTGCTGTACTCCGTAAAACAATTCCAGCTAATGAAAAAGCTCTTTTAGCCACACTTTTGTTCCCTAAATCTAAACAAGCATATCAATTTAGCCTTGGTGGCAAATTTCCACATTTTTTCCATCTGTTCATTAATAGATGGTGCATTAGGCAGTCTCCATGTTTTTGGAGAAAAGGATTCAAGATAATTTCTGGCCTTGGCTTCTTTTGGTTATGTGTGATAGAATGATGAAAAATAAAAACCAGTAAATATCAATAAAATACAGCATTTACTTTTTTGATTTGTTCCCCTATAAGTGCTTTCAATGACCATCTCTTGATGGGGGGAGGAATGAATCTATAAATGTTGGTTCTCTCTGTGACCCAGCCTTCCTGCCCTCTTTCTGCATCGGTTTGCCAAAGCCCCTGGTTGAAGAAAACTTGTCAGCATTTTGGTATACATTTCTCCTAATAATAATAATAAAAAAACCTGTGTATGTAATTTTGCCTAATACTCATTTTTGAAAGTGATTTCTCCTGAGATAACACATATTTATATGTTATTTTCATTACTATAACACCCACAGTGACATTCACACCATCCTTTCAAAGCACTACAGTATTTAAAACCCTCTTCAACAATCATGGCTTCATCCAAAAAGTCATGGCAACTGTAGTTTGTTGCAGGTTCTGGGAATTGTAGCTCTGTGAATGATCTCCTAGCAACTCTTGGCACCCTCAGCAAACTACAGTTCCCATTATTATTATTATCATCATCATCATCATCATCATCATCATCATTATTATTATTATTATTATTTTAGGGGGGAGTCATGGCTGTGAAAGTGGCGAGATACTGCTTTAAATGCAAAGTGTGGTTGTGACCATGTTTTCACACTTTCCCCAAATACACACATTTCTGTGCACAATTTTTTCTCATTGAAATACTGCCTCACATTTGCAGATGAGTGGATTTTGAAGGATAACTGCGTTTCAGTTCCTGCATTTTTTCAGGAAGTGCACCATGGATAAAGGTAAAGGTAAAGGTACCCCTGACTATGAGGTCCAGTCACGGATGACTCTGAGGTTGCGCGTTCATCTCGCTTTACTGGCCGAGGGAGCCGGCGTTTGTCCGCAGACAGCTTCTGGGTCATGGGGCCAGCATGACTAAGCTGCTTCTGGCGAACCAGAGCAGCACACAGAAATGCTGCTTACCTTCCCGCCGGAGTGGTACCTATTTATCTACTTGCACTTTGACATGCTTTCAAACTGCTAGGTGGGCAGGAGCAGGGACCGAGCAACGGGAGCTCACCCCGTCATGGGGATTCAAACTACCAACATTCTGATCAGCAAGCCCTAGGCTATGGATAAAGGTAAAGGGGACCCCTGACCATTAGGTCCAGTCATGACTGACTCTGGGGTTGTGGCGCTCATCTCGTTTTATTCGCAGAGAGAGCTGGCGTGCAGCTTCTGGGTCATGTGGCCAGCATGACTAAGCCACTTCTGGCGAACGAGAGCAGTGCACGGAAATACCGTTTGCCTTCCCACTGGAGCGGTACCTATTTATCTACTTGCACTTGACATGCTTTCGAACTGCTAGGTGGGCAGGAGCAGGGACCGAGCAACGGGAGCTCACCCCGTCGTGGGGATTTGAACCACCGACCTTCTGATCGGCAAGCCCTAGGCTCTGTGGTTTAGACCACAGCGCCACCCGCGTCCCTGCATCATGGATAAGGTTACGTTGAAAGGCAAAACAAGACCCCTTTCCCTGCTCATCCAGTGGAGGCTGGTCCATTTGGGCAGTCCATTTGCCCCTCCAACCTCTTGGTCACCTCCACCTGCCTACCTTTTTTACATTCAATCCAGGGAGTAGCCTTGGCTGTCAGTGTCACCACTGTAGAACTCAGCAGGGAAGAGGATGGGGGCAAACCTAGAATCAGTCCGATTTGCCTGTCATTGGCTCTGGCTCTACGTACCAGTGGCGTAGCGTGGGGGTGCAGGTGGGCTGGCCGCACCGGGCGCGACATCTGGGGGTTAGGGTTAGGGGGCGCAAATCCACAGGTTAGGGGGCGCAAATCCATGGGTTAGGGGGCACAAATCACTTGCCTTGCCCCGGGTGCTGACAACCCACGCTACGCCACTGCTACGTACTACTGGACGCCTTGTCTTCCACCAAACCCAGTCCAGCCACTGCCCTCATTCCTACCTCGATGACAGTGAAAATATTAACAGAGGCACAGGCTCACAGGTTGTATAGCTAGGAGGAGCAATTCAGGGACTTGGCAGCAGACAAGAGGCAGAGCCACCTGTAAGGCAGTTGAAAGGCTCCATAACCCCGAGTCAACTGTTCCGCTCATTTGAAGGGTCTTTGATCAAACATACCAAGAGTTATGGGGCTGCACAACAGCAAGGGATATCTAGAAATGACAGCCACAAAAGGAGAGGACATGAATAATACAAAGGGGAGGCCATTATTTCCCGTGCTGCAGGAAAACGTTCTTGCTCCCTACAAAAGAGAGAATTTATCTTTCTTTGATCGGAGGCGACAAAGCCAGAATACTAATTCATTCAAATGAAACACAGCAAAGGAAACGAGAAAACCGTCTGATATTTCAGCATCACGCACTCAGTCCAGTGAAGGGATTGCATTGTGGACAATTCTGGTTGTCTTGCTTTAGAAAGGATTCCCTTCACCCCCATCCCCGCTTCAATCAGCATTGCCTGGCATGATTTCAGCAACGAGTCAGTTATCCGTCAATTAAAATACCCTTTAACGTATGGAGCTCAAAAAGGAATATTAATGTCTCTTGATGGCTGGAAATCTCTCTCCCCTGCCTTTGGAATGTGACATCTTTGAACTACTGAGAAAACCAGGGAAATGGCTTCATTTGTTTGCATTTGGGCACTGAGCAGCTACATCACCTGGCAACTAAAAAGAATGGGAGGTATACAAAAATAACATCAATGCCTCTTGACGGATGGATAGTTACCCAAAGGACAGACATGAGTGTACATCAAATGTAAAACACACTGTATGTACTATTATCTACCTCATTCCTCTTTGAAGCAATGTATATATGTGGAATGGAATGAACTATTCAGGAGCAGGGCATAGATAAGCTGTCTGGCTACCTGGAATCCTGAACAGGAGCTCTCCACATTTTGTTGAGGGTTGCAACCTGCCATTTCTAATCAACCGCCAACCAACAAGCTACATGGTGGCTTGTGCCAAGTTTGCCCGAAATGCTGAGATCAAAATTCTCTGGTGCTGCGATCAATCATTACTTGCTTTGCTGCGACACTGAACTGTCCAGAGCAATCCTTTGGTCTATAGGATGCTGCACTGGGTATGATAGCATTTCCCCCTGTGTGCTGACAATTACATTTCTTTTGTGAAATACGGCACCCAGCAGAAAGCATGAATAATGAGGAAAGTTGTAGAAAGGAAGGGAGATTATGACCCCTTCCAAGATTTCACAGGCAAGTATAACAACATGCTTGTAGCAACCCTTTGCTGCTATTATTATCATTATCATTAAGATTATCATTATCATTATCATTATTATTATACCCTATTCCATCTGGCTGGGTTTACCTGGCCACTCTGGGCGGCTTACAGCATATATATATAAAAATGTAAAACATCAGACATCAAAAATTTCCTGATACAGTGCTGCCTTCAGATGGGGAAACCCAGCCAGATGGGTGGGGTATAAATAATAAATTATTATGTCATAGCGAGGATCAGTGCCACTGCTGTACCAGTGGACAGACCCAATGGCATAATGTAGTACCCTGGGCAGAAGAGGCATGCCCTGTTGTGTGGCAGAGAAAAGTGAGAGGCCCTTCTAAGTTGGTCCCGACTCACCTCTTTTTTTGGGGGGGGGGTAGGTATTTGTATTTTAAGAAGTACATTAAGTGGGAGGAATTAAGGAGTGGAAGGGAGTAACTGGTTTGTTCAGTTTTTGGTCATGGTTTTAGTATGTATTGTGCATTTTTATTCTGTATTTTTATGCTGTGAACTGTCCTAAGATCTATGGATGAAGAGTGGTATACATTAATTATTAATTATTATTGGTTATTGATTACAGTGGTGCCCCACAAGACGAATGCCTCGCAAGACGGAAAACCCGCTAGACGAAAGGGTTTTCCGTTTTGGAGGTGTTTCGCAAAACGAATTTCCTATGGGCTTGCTTCGCAAGACGAAAATGTCTTGCGAGTTCCTGCGGGGGTTTTTTCCTCCCCCCCTTTTCCCCAAGCCGCTAAGCCACTTATCAGCTGATCCGCTAAGCCGCTTATCAGCTGATCCGCTAAGCCGCTAAGCCGCTTATCAGCTGATCCACTAAGCCCGCTAAGCCGCTAATAGCGCTAATCTGCTAAGCCGCTAATGGGCTTGCTTCGCAAGATGAAAAAACCGCAAGACGAAGAGATTCGGATTCTTTTCATCTTGTGAGGCACCACTGTATTATTTCAGAAGGGACCACAAGGATTCATCTAGTCCAACTCCCTGCAGTGCAGGAATCTTTTGCCCAACTTGGGGCTCGAATCCACAGTCATGAGATTAAGTCTTATGTTCTACCAACTGAGCTATCCCAGTATAATATTAATATTGATGATATTGATATTGATAATAGTGCACTCCTTGGACCCTGCAGAGCTGATTCCTACCCTGGTGGGCTGGGCCCTTAAAAATAAAAGAACAGAGGAGCACAAGGAGATAGAGTCCTGCAGATCTGCCATTTAATTCCCCACAATGCCTCCTAAATCACCTCACTCCTACTGGGGGAAACTCTTCAAGATCCCCACAATGTTCTCCAAACCTCAGGACCCTCACTAGGCTCCACCCCCACTGGTCTTGCTTCACACCTTCTCTGAGTGTTCCTGCTTAGCTAGAATGTGTTTTCAAACTTTGATAATACTTCTTTGTTTCCCTGGCTGGAAGGGTAAAGAAAGGTGTGTGAATGTCTCCAGAATCTATTCTACTTCATGAAGATAAAAATTGCATTTGTTGCTCAAAACTCACTTTTGCCTCTGGCCCTGACCATTTAGAAAAACATAGAATAGTAGAGTTTCAAGGGTCCTGGGGATGTGTGTCATCTATTCCCTACCCCTGCATTGCATTGTTGGCAATGTGGCCCTCAGAAAGTTGGCCAGAAGGGAATGTGACCCTTGAGCTGAAAAGAAATCCCTTGAAATAAGCAGTCACATACAAACAACAACCACCACCACCACCACCACAACAACAATAATATGATGCTTCCTTAAAATGCCATCCCTTTTAAGCAAGCCAGAGTCCAACCTTCTCTTTGTCTATCCCAAACTCCACAGAAGTGTCTCCCATTTCCCTGCCTGTATTTGAGCCAAACTGCATTCTAAATGACCCTGTCTAATAAAAGAGATCATTATTTTTTGTTATCAACCAAAAACCTCCTTTAACAGCCTCATAAGAGCCCTCTAACCACTTACTATAGAACAATTACATCGGCCGGACATAAATTTTGCCCGATGGTTTTTACTGCCACTCTAAGCCAATGAAGGAGTTGTTTTGTGAAGGGAACCATCTACTTCCAAGTTCAAAGGGTGGGGGAGGCTGGTCCTGCCTTGCTTGATATCACCCAGAAACACTAATGGGATCCAGGCAGGTTTATGGGACAAAGAGCAGGCCCCTTTCCCTTAGGCTGTTTTCAATTTTGCTTTCAGATAGACATATGTGCCCCATTTCCTGAAGATGAACCTAGAGTAGGTTAACCCATGAGTGGGGGGAATTGATTTTGTTTACATTTTAATGACAGGCTACCTAATTCTCACTTCCTCAAACCAATATAGGGACTGAAAAACAATCCTTTGAAATTCACACTTCACGCCAGACTCTGAGATGTAGTTCTCCAAATGATCCATGTGATAATGCAAATACTAAAAGAGAGGAAATATGCATATACATGCATATGTGACTGAAAATAGCATGCAAAGATGAACCACACTGAGTGAAATGGCTTGCAAAATGTGCTAGGCTGGTGGTTTGAGCCCACACAGCAATGACTGTCTGTAGGACTCCTTGCATTGCAGGGGGTTGGACCAGATGACCCTCAGGCATAGCTGTCAACTTTTCCCTTTTCTTGCGAGGAATCCTATTCGGAATAAGGGAATTTCCCTTTAAAAAAGGAGAAAGTTGGCAGCTATGCCCTCAGGGTCCCTTCCAACCCTACGATTCTATGATTAGGAGAAATTTGCACTTAAAAAAACAATAGCAAGCTTTGCAAATTTCTATGGACATGTGGCGAACTGAATTTAAGACTAGAAAAATGGAAAAAAGAAAAAGAGAGAGAATCTGAAACTGACCGTCTGTCCCTACCCAGAGTCTTAGCACCTCATTCCATTGCATCTGTGGACCTGGCCTCCCACAGCCCCTGCCAAATTGTAAATACTCAAAATCTAACTTCAAGGGGAAAACTTGGTACAAAAGTGCAGGTCACAAATTGCTATGGAACTGAATTCAAGACAGGGGAAAGGAGGGACTGAGAGAACAAAAACTGACAAATGTGTGCCTCTCTATCCCTGGGCCTGAGGTAATAATAACAAAGCAGGCTGGAGCCATCCTTTAAAACCAGGAAGAGAAAATTTTGGCCTTCCAGATGTTGTTGTACTCATCCCAGTCAGCATGGTTGATGGTCAAGATCAGGGGTCAGTAAACTTTTTCAGCAGGGGGCCAGTCCACTGTCCCTCAGACCTTGTGGGGGGCCGGACTATATTTTGAAAAAAATAATGAACAAATTCCTATGCCCCACAAATAACCCAGAGATGTATTTTAAATGAAAGCACACTTTCTACTCATGTAAAAACACACTGATTCCCGGACCGTCCGTGGGCCGGATTTAGAAGGTGTTTGGGCTGCATCTGGCCCCTGGGCCTTAGTTTGCCTACCCATAGTCAAGATGTTGGGAATTGTATTTCAACAATATCTGAAGGGCCACAGGTTTTCTCTCCCTGCTTTTAAATAACCAAGTACTCCCTCCCTTGAAATTCAACCTGCGGACCCACAAAGATTTTGTGTGTATCCCTAGACCAGCTGCATACACCAGCTTCACTGACCACTTTTCTCAGCTTAATCAGCTCCTGCTTCCCTCTAGGCAATGTTATCATTCTGTTGAGATGCAAGAAAAGAATAATCAGCTCCCCCAACTGCCTTTTTCTTATTTTTAAAGTCATGTTATTTCTGTAGCACGTTCCATTCTGTAGCAAGCAGAATAACACCCCTTGTAGGATACTTTTTTGGACTTCATTTATTCCTCCTCATCACTCAGTGGATCCACCTTTGGGGAATCCATTGGTATTTTAATTTTTGCCTCACCATTCGGGAAGGAAAAAGTGGGAAGGACCACCTTGGAGCTCTCTATTGATCTCTCGGAGGATAAGCCCAAACCGAAGCTGAAATGAGAAGCGCCTGAGTGGGTAATATGCCTCTAAGTGGTTTTCTATTGCTCTCGACTTCTTATTACCAAACTCTCTGGCTCTCCAGCATCGCGGGGACTCCCAATTCTCTCCCTGCTTAGTTTTCCAATCAGTGACTCAGAGAGCAGGAAGTAAAGGAACCGCAAGGCACGCGTCTCTCTGACACGGGCAACTCTGCCAGCGCCGAATCAAAACAGACCACATAGAATTTGAGCTGTTTATGCATATGGTTAGGCACTGGCACCAAGAGAGATGAAAAATATCAGTGACCCGATCACCAGAATATCTTATTTTCTTCACTTGCCTTTTTAGTTTCTCTCTCCTTGCAAAACAGCAAAGCCTGAACGCCAGGACAGCCTGAAATAATGGGTAGAGCTGACTTTTTAGAAAGGCCTCTAGACTACAGTTCTTCATCCTTGGCCCTCCAGATGTTATTGGACTACAACTACTATCATCCCTCACCATTGACTAGACGCCTCCTCATTTAATCATTAGAGACCCCTTTAAATACCTTCCTTGCGGGCATCTAGTAAATCCATTATCAGACTGGTGGCCATATATCTGCATGTTCTAATATCTCTTAGACTTCCTAAAACAGTTCCTAAGTGAGGCCAAGGAAAGTCCTGTTACCTACACTTACTGGCAACAGTATGATCACACTTCACTCACAGCCTTTTGTAGAGTCTCATGCCTTTCATAAATAACTATAAAATCTGTAACACCTGTGTGACATTAATGGAGTCAAACTAACAATTCAAGTTTCACCAGATAGGCACATGAAGGGACTGAGGCTCACTGAACTTTCCTGTAACATTTGCTAGAAAGAACTCTGTGAGATCACTTCCTTTGTCTGCCTTGGTGGGAAACTGTAACACTACTTCCTTCCTTCCTTCCTTCCTTCCTTCCTTCCTTCCTTCCTTCCTTCCTTCCTTCTTCGACAGCCTCCTCTTTACTCATCATGCTTCCAAGCTAACCACACGTGCATGTCTGAGCTCTGCAGCTCAGACACCATTTATGAACTTAACATTTTGTATTTCTGTAACTTAGGAGTTATAAACCTGCCTTCTTTTTGCTACAGTAACTGCTGCTTTAAGACCTACATTATGTAAGTAAATGCCACTTTTACTTTTTCATAAAACAATGTGTGTGTGATTGTTGTTTTTAAGGGTGAGAAAAGGTGTAATACCAGGAAAATCCAGTTTGGATTATTGTTTCTTGAAGGTTAGATCACCCTTGTCTTAGCTTCCAAATACAGTGGTGCCTCGCAAGACGAAATTAATTCGTTCCGCAAGTCTCTTCGTCTTGAGGTTTTTTCGTCTTGCGATGCACGGTTTCCCATAGGAATGCATTGAAAATCAATTAATGCGTTCCTAGGGAAACCGCCTTCAGAAGCGCTTCGCTTCCCCGCTTCCCCGGACGTCTTTTGCAGCAAGGGGCTGGGGGGAGATAGCGATCTCCCTGCAGCCCCTTGCTTCAAAAGAGAAGACCCGCTGTCCCCGGGGCAAGCTTCGTTTTGTGAAGCAAGCCCATAGGGAAATTCGGCTTGCGAGGCAACTCGAAAACGAAAAAACCTTTCGTTTTGTGAGTTTTTCGTCTCGCGAGGCGTTCGTCTTGCGGGGTACCACTGTATAAGTTGCGAAGGATGGTACTCTGCTGATCTCACTAAGGTGAGCAAGGAAAGATAATAGCTAAACCATAAATCCTCTCCTTGTGTCTAAATCCATTCCTACAATACAGAGCCCCACAGATTCTTGCCCTTGAGAGCAGTCTCCCTAAGGACAAATTTGCAAGACCCAGATTGCTACACAGGAGAGATTCTCTGCCTTCTGTACATCACAAACAACCCCATATACCAAGATCAACTGTTTCCTCCACCCCACAAACCACACAGCATCCAGAGTCAATCCTTCCAACTCTGAAGAGCACAATGCCCCATCAAAACTTTGAACAGTGACTTGTCTCTGCCCCCTGTTCAGTTAAAAAGAAAAAAGAAAATCCCTCATAGATGGGCAAAAGGAGAATGCCCTCTTTCCCTTATTCACTGCCTTTGCCATCACCTAACAAGGTCCATTTAACCCAACTTTTAGCTTCCAAAGTAAGATCAATGTCCCTCTCTCCTAGAGCCTTCCTAGACAAAGTTCCCCTCGATGATATGTCTCTGTAGCCACTTAGACCTTGAAAACATTCTCTGATGTGGTGTTCTGCTGTAGATTTTATCAATGGGTTAGGAGACACATAATTTATCCCCTCCCTGGTCAATCCTAAGAGACCCCTTTGAATATCTTTCTTGTGGGCGTCTAGTAAATCCATTATCAGATTGGTGGCCATATATCTGCATGTTCTAATATCTCTTAGACTTCCTAAGACAGTTCCTAAGTTGTCACTTTTAATAATTGATAATTGGTTCTCCCGAGGCTGTGATTCTGTATCATTTTATATTTTGTACTTTGCTTAATGGTCAGTTGACTGTAATAAACATTTGATGAATTGATACAGCCAAGAGTTGATTCCGCTATATAATAAATGGCCACCGCTTCTGAACAACATCAAACAACATTATATGCCTGTTTCTTTGGCAAACCATGTCCTTCAATTTGTCAATTTGTGCAATCCCAAACATCCTTAATAGCCTCTCTTTCAGAGGAGACGCAGACAGGGATCTCCATCAATGAGCCATTACAAGTTTCCACTGTGAGACACGGGGTTTACAAACAAATACTTGGGAAATAGCCTTATCCCTTATACCAGTGTTTCCCAACCGGTGTTCCGCGGCACACTAGTGTGCCGTGAGACGTTGGCTGGTGTGCCGTGGGAGGGAGGCGGGCGAGTCGGGCGGTGAGAGGCGGCGGCGGCGAGGATCCGCGTCGAGCCCGGGGCGGCTCCGCGGTGGTGGTGCCGAGGTTTCTCTCTCCATTCTCCCCTCACACACACACACACAGGAAATAACACAGGATCAGCTGACAGGACCCAGCCAATGGGGCGGCGGCGGGGCAGCGCGTGCAAAAGGGAGGAGCGCGAGACAGCGGACAAGGAGGAGGCCGGCATGTCCGGGCAGCAGCAGCAACAACACCAGCAGCAACTCCCGGCGACGGCTCCTCAAGCCCCGGGCAACCCTACTCCCTCACCGGCCTCGGCCGCCCTCCTGCTCCACCCGCCGCCGCTTCCCCCGCCGCCGCCGGCCACCTCGGCCCCGCTGCCGCCCCCTCCTCCGCCCGCTATCGCCGCCACCACCACAACAGCCGCCGCTGCCTCAGCTGCCGCCGTCCCTCAGTCCCTCGCTCTGCTGCCTCCTCCCCCCCCACCCCCAAAGCTTGGAGGTTCCCCAGCAAGGGGGAGGGGAAAAAATTGAAAACTTTCACTTTCGTGCGTCCCTCCCGCCGTGACGCTGCGCGCTGACGTCACGGGGCTGTAATGGTGGTGTGCCGCGAGATTTTTTTCATCAAACAAGTGTGCCTTTGCCCAAAAAAGGTTGGGAAACACTGCCTTATACACCCAGTAGATTCCTGTGGATTGTGGGAAGCAAGTTCCAAAGATCTCAGAAGCCCACTCCACGGTAATCCTCCACAGGGGTTAATGCAGAGGTACCTTGTGGTACCTTCCAGCTCTACAATTCTATAATTCTAACTTTGAGCAGGGTTTTTAGTGTGCCTGCTGCCTCTGGTCTGTGGAATAACATTCCTCTCAAGATGTGTTACTGTGAATAAAGGAGAGAGACACACCCTAATGGGAGATACACATTGTTACACCAATGTCTCCAAATCTGCTTTGAGCTGCCCTTTCCATCCTTACACCTTGGGGGAAACAGACTCCAGGGCTCAGAGGAAGATTGAAGTTTCCATCTCCTCCCCACTAAAACTCCAGTTCCCTGCAACTGGCTTAAAACAAAAGCCACACAGTGGGTCAACTCCGAGTAGAAATTGTTTGGCTATCATCCACTGCATTTGAGAATCCTGCACTTTTCCATCTCGGAACTCCCTTTTTCAAAGGAGATAAGTAGTGAAAAGGCTCTTTAAATGAAGAATTAAGGGTCTTTAGGACATCACTGACCAGTAAACCAATCCCCACTTCTTCATTTGCATGTGCCAAGCCACAAATTCAAGTCAGGATGTGATCAAGGTTGCAAATATCCCCACTATTTTGTGGGCATCGCTCAACAATATCACTATCATTAATTCTCCATTGCAAGTACTCCTACTGGATAGTAGGGAAAGTATCCCAGTAGCATTCGCTAGGTTTAACTCCCAATCACAGTAGCTCAAGAGAAGAGACACCTCTTGAGATAGGCATTCAAGTCCTTTTCGTTATGCACCACAACAACACAAAACCACAGCATGATCAATACATTCTAAAACCAGTTCATTTTGCCCTTCACTCACCCCCACAGGTCGATGCTTTAATGAGATACATATGAATAGGGATAGGGGATAGATATCATCTCCTAGCTCTTTTGATTTACTCATTTATGGCCTTTTGAAAAGATGCTAATGAGAACCTCAAAAGAGGGGGGGGGGAGTATAAGAAGAAGATCATTGCCCCTCATTTGCTCCTTGAAAACATGTCGCCATTCCTGGATCTTGCAGGAAATGGCTTCTGTTCTGCAAAAGTCTCCCAGAAGCCACTTGAAAGCTAATTTGGTGTGCTATCATAAGCTTAAGTAGCCGAGACAGGTAATGAGAGTCAAGAGTTTGGACTAATTGCAGGCTCACATCTGACACCAGGAGCCACTCTCCAGAGTCAGAGCAACTGGAAAGAGGAAGCAATGGCCTTCCTCCAGATTGATTGATTGATTGATTGATTGACTTGACTTGACTTGACTTGACTTGACTTGACTTGACTTGACTTGATTGTGCAGACGAAGATGATAGAGAGTCTGGAAACCAAGCCTTATGAGGAACAATTGAGGAAAGTGGGTATGTTTAGTCTGGTAAAGAGAAGATTGAGAAGAGATATGATAACCACTTTCTAATATCTTAAGGGCTGTCACATGGAAGATGGAGCAAGTTTGTCTTCTCCTGCTCTGGAGGGTAGGACTCAAACCAGTTACAAGAAAGGAGATTCTGATTAAACATCAGGAAGAACTTTCTGACAGTAAGAGCTGTTCAATAGTGAAACAGACTACCACAAGAGATGGTGTACTCTCCATTCTTGGAGGGTTTAAAGCAAAGCTTGGATGGCCATCTGTCATGGATGCTTTAGTTGAGATTCATGCATTGCAGGGGGTTGGACTAGATGACCCTCAGGGTCCCTTCAGCTCTGCAATTCTGTGATTCTACAATACCTATATGTTGCTTTTCAACAATGAGCTGTGCCCAGAGTGGCTTACAAGCAAAAGGCAAATGTTGGGATGGGCAATGGTGGTAGTTCTCTTCCCCAGGCTCCTGGATCGTACCAGTTGATTAGGTCACCTCCAACAGTATGGGATATTTAATCATGATTTGGGATGTACGAAAGCATTGCTTTGTCTCCCACCCTGTATTCATTGCATGCAGTGCTGTTTCCATTCCACTGCAATTCATTTTCCACCAAAAACTATGTTATTCATCTTGCTGCCTGTTGTGATGAAATTAAAGGTTATGCAATTAATTATGTAAATTACATTGTTCTTATGTTATCCCACCCTATTCATTTCAATGCAAAGGAAACCCAGTACAAATGGGATGGAGTATAATCAGTTATGTATTGTTTATGGACTGAAAGCAGCAAAAGCAAGGGGCAATCGTATTCACTGGATTGATTTCTGTTCCGAATTTCGGAAGGATATTTGAACACTATCTATTTCCACTCCTGTTTCCATTTTCATCAGCATTCCCCATGTCCCAATCATGACCCTAACTAAAAATAAGTAAAAAAATTCCTTCCAGTAGCACCTTAAAGACCAACTAAATTAGTTCTTGGTATGAGCTTCCGTGTGCATGCACACTTCTTCAGATACACTGAAACAGAAGTTGCCAGATCCTTCTATATAGACGGTATAAAATAAGTAGATGAAGCTAACTCATACTGTGTCATGTGGAGGGACCATCATTGAATGGCAGAACATTCAGTGACCCCATTCAATCCCTGACATCACCAGCTAAACATACAAGGCAACAGATGATGGGAAAAGGCCTTTCTCTCTGTACGCCCCTTAGCAGCCACTGCTAGTCAGCACTGACAATACTTGGCTAGATGGACAAACAGTGTAAGGTAGATTTCTGTGTGCCAGTCTATTAACTCAGTGTTGTCTACTCTGTTTGGCAGAAGCTCTCCCAGGCAGGCTTCCCTAAGCTGGTGCCCTGCAGATGTTTGGACTACACCTCCCATCAGAAACATCTGCAGGTCACCAGGTAGGAAAAGGATGCTCTTATGTCTCTCAAGTACACAACTGCTCTCCTTTTAGATAGGGACATCTGGAATTGAATCTGGGACTTGCTGTATGTAAAATGTAGCCAATGAATTATTCTGATTGGCCACAGGCAGCCCACTGGAATTTTTCAGCAAGCACCCATGATCTCAGCACAACAGATGTAGCTTCACAGTGTCATTGACAAGACAAAAAATAATAATAATGACAGCCCATAATATCCAACAGAATTAAATGGCAGTGAGGGCAAATGAGGGCTGAGGCCAGTGAAGGAAAAGGAGGAGGAAATTGCATTGAATAGAACTGAAATACTGCAGACATGCACTGAATTTTTCAACAATTCCCCCAAAGAAAAGCAAAATGAGGGAAGTCGCTTTGGCTTAGGCTTAGTTGAAAGGGAGGCACCTCATCTATCAAAATGGCAACTTAAGAAAAATAATAAACCTAAGGTCAGAAAAGTGAGGATGTTTCAAAGAACAGATTTTTTTTCTCCAATTTGTACAGCTTACTGCTATGTGGATTTTGTCTAAGCAGCACTCCAAAGGAGCATGCAGGCATAATTCAGAAATTCAAAATAATAACAAAGGATAGAGTAGAGTGCCACACACAGACTGTAATTTCTTTTGCTGGGATGTCAAAATGTTCTCTCCTTCAATGAACGTCTTTCTCAGGCATTCTAATTACCGTGACAAACATCAAAAAGTGCTGCTTGCAATTTGGCTCCAACCTTACTTAACGGGGAAGAAAGTGTTTGAATTTCAGATGTGCTGTTTTGCCACTTAACTTCAGTGCACCTTATAGCAGTGAAGAGGCAGTTCCCATGGCACTGGATGGAACGCTCAGTCTTTCTGAAGATCTAGGACAAGGGTGGGGAATATTTTTCAGCCCGAGGGCTGGCACATTCCCACCTGGATAAGCTTCTGGGAGCCAGTGGCCAGTGGCGCCAGAGGGGAAAATGAGTGGAACTATTAGTGCAAATTTCACATTTGTACTGTAGGCTAGTTTCTCACATGTCATCTGTCCAGGCAAGCAAGAGGTACTGTCAGGGTTCAAAGACACATTCCAGCTCAGCAAAAACACTCAAAGAGGAGGCAGAGCAGGGTTGGTGAGGGGTGTGGCCTGGGGAGAGTTCTGAAAGCCAGTTAGAGAGACCTGAAGAGTTGCATTCATCCTTTGGGTCTGAGACATCCATCCCCTGTTCTATGGGACAGCAAGACCCCAGAACTGGAACCTCCCGATTTGTTCTGATTGGGTAACCCTGAATTCTAATGGGAAGACCAAACATTCTCTCTCCCAACCCCCCTTTATCATTCTGTAGACTTTCACTACTCCCCACTCCCACTTTTCATCTCTTTTCTAAACAGACAATTGTGCCAGCACTATCCATGCATCAAGCACACAGAGCGAGCAGCCACTTAAAACATAACCATGAAAAGATTACAGTGATGCTGCCCAGATGCAGCCAAGAAGAACTCAGCAAACACAGCAGCCTCTGGCCATAAAGACCTCCTTTGGATTATCCTCAACAGTGAAGTCTTCTAGATAAGTCCATTCGCTGTTATAAAAAAAGCCAGAGGATAGAACTGATGGTTTGCATCTTATTGTCTTCAGCTGCATAGATGTCTCCAAGGCAATAAAGCTCAGCTAAATGGACCAGCTATAAAATTCACTGAGGAGACTGCTACAGAAATCAATACAGTGGTGCCTCGCAAGACAAAATTAATCCGTTCCGCTTAGCAGCTATTAAAGGCTTAGCAGCTTAGCGGCTTAGAAAAAGGGGGGGAAGCGGGGAAAAATCGCAACACTCGCAAGACGTTTTCGTCTTGCGAAGGAAGCCCATAGGGAAATTCGTCTTGCGAAGCAGCTCAAAAATGGAAAACCCTTTCATCTAGCGGGTTTTCCATCTTGCGAGGCATTCGTCTTGCGGGGCACCACTGTATTTGATAGAAATGTATGGAACAGAAGAGAACAAAGTAGATCAGACTTCTAGAAAGAGCTGCAAAGTCCTACCAGAATTAACAGTGTCAGGCTGGAGTCATGGGCTTCCCTAAATGGCTTGAGTCCAGGATAGCATCTTCTTCCATATTATCCTGCCCACACCCTAAGATATATTGGAGAGACCTTGCTATACCTCAACCAGAGGATTCCTCATCAGAGGATGACCTGGGGCTACCAGCACTTAACAAAGCCCAGGACCTGACTAAATCTGGGGAGAAGAATGGGCTGGAAAACTGGGACAAGGCCTCCAGTAGGCCAACCATGCAGTGGGAGAGTTCAGGAACGGAAGCTGAGGCTGAATAGGGCCGGGTCCATGTGAGCTTAAACAGCAGAGTTCTAAACTCCAGAGAAACCAGCTCTTTAAGAGTCAAGGTCTCTTTGAACACAACTACTATACAAAGGTAAGAGTCTCATCCATTGCTATGGTTCCACTCATCACTGGCGTATAACAACTGATGACTTTCAGCCAGACCCTTCCAGAGTGAAAGCCTCAGCACCTGGCTGGAAGAGCTGATACAACTGTCGTTCTTTCACCACTCTGTCTTGTACCTGAACCTCTGCTTGCTTGGAATTGGCTCTTGGACTGCTCCTAGACTCACTTCTCATCTGGAATCAGACCTTAGACAGGCCTCAGATTTTGCTGCTGTCTGTGCCCATTCAAGAGACCCCCTTTTTTTGCAGCTGTACTCCAGTTGCAGAACCTCCTTATGGCAGCTGCATTTGGTTCCCCCTCTCTTTTTAGCTTCTATAATCAAACACAGACAATTTTGTTCAGGCGGGCTTTTTTATTGACCTTGGCACTTTAAGCTGACTGTGATGCTTTAACCATCTGTCATGCTGTTTCTGATTTTTTTTTAATTGTTTGTGAATTATTGATGATTGTTTTATTGTGATTTGAACGTTGTCGGCAGCCTTGAGCACTATTCTTCTAAGCGGAAATGGAGAAGACAAATTATTCTCCCATATAAATAAAAGCTGGACCTGGAATGTCTGTTTGATAACTTCCAATATGTCACAGAGGAAAATAGCCCTGTAAAATCCCTATTATTCCTATCTCCAGGATCGCTGCCCAACATCCTCCCAGTCGCACATTGCTGAGGGCTGTATGCCCTGGGTAGCCAACATGATATCCTTCAGATGCTGTTGCAGCCCAACTCTCATCATCTCTAATCACTGGCCATGCTTGCTGGAGCTAATGGAAGCTGGACAACAGCCAGAGGGCCACAGGTACATAGCTGTCAACTTTTCCCTTTTCTTGCGAGGAATCCTATTCAGAATAAGGGAATTTCCCTCTAAAAAAGGGAAACGTTGACAGCTATACACAGGTATCCCATCCTTGCCTTAGCACTGACTCACATGTGTTCCAAAGTCCTTGAAGAAATGTACTGCCACTGGTGTCTTGATAATAATAGCCAGTTCAGAACTGGATGACATTTCTTGAATGATTTTTTTTTTTGGGGGGGGAGAAACATTATATTACATTTTAACAAGCTGGCAAATCAGATGTTGATTGGTGGAGAGCTATAAACAGGTAGTCCCAACAACCCTTTCATTAGAAGAATAAAGGGTTTCCCAGAATGTCACAACATTTTCCCTAAATGGGCAGGCTTTGCTCTGTTCCAGTTCTGTTCAAGCAAATTCAAAAGATTTCCTCTTATTTCATGAAGAATACTTTGTTGAGCACTAATAACTGGACCTCAGCATAAGCACAATTTTTCCTGGCTGTGGGAGGATTTGGGGGTGGGGGGTGGTTGACTAGTACCCTAGTGGAAATGGCTTCTGTGGAAAGATGAGGAGGTTGCTTCTTTCCATACTCCTCTCTCTACTCCGGAGTTGTGAAGCCTGCGAAATAAGGGTGGAATTGAAACTACTATACAAAGGTAAGAGTCTCATCCATTGCTATGGTTCCACTCATCACTGGCATATAAGGCTGCTTATGAGGAAATGTGGCCCTCAGCCTCTGCTTAATGCTTGCAGACATAGACTAGATGGTTTCCAGTTGGAGACTTTCCTTCTTCTCAGCCACTACCACTGACAGCCATAAAGGTAAAGGTAAAGGTACCCCTGCCCGAACGGGCCAGTCTTGACAGACTCTGGGGTTTGTGCGCCCATCTCACATCTATTGGCCGGGGGCCAGCGCTGTCCGGAGACACTTCCGGGTCACGTGGCCAGCGTGACAACGCTGCTCTGGCGAGCCAGAGCCGCACACGGAACGCCGTTTACCTTCCCGCTGGTAAGCGGTACCTATTTATCTACTTGCCCCCGGGGGTGCTTTCGAACTGCTAGGTGGGCAGGCGCTGGGACCGAGCAGCGGGAGCGCACCCCGCCGCGGGGATTCGAACCATAAGAACTGACAGCCATAAGAAATCAGTAAATACCATTGCTTGGACCCTAGCTTTGCCATTCCTGCTAGCACCTTTGGGGGAAAATGTTGATTTGCAAGCATATAGCCAGGATTAAAGAAACAGCAAAGAAGTGCCAAGGGTGGCTATTTCACACCCAAGTGAACTATTTCACAGATAGGAAGGTTACGTCAGATTTGTACCTCTAGGAACTATTACCAGCAAATATCAGATTATGGTTCAATGAGCTACAACAGACTCACAATGCTTAACAAAGTATCAACACAGCAGGCACAGTCTGATGCTTGCCCATGCTCTTGGTCGTTTGGCAGGATAGGAACAAACCAACTTGTCTCAGATGTAAAGCACTTTCATAGCTATTCTTGAGATAGTGGAATGTGTGCACCCTATTGGGGTACTTCCATCTTGAATGTGAAAGCAAGGTCACAGGAAAGAGGAGCCTTCCTGTCCTCACCACAACAGACGTGTCTTGGTTAATTGACCAATAGCTTGTAGGATCAGGCTCGAGTTTCAGTACCCTGGTTAGCTCCTAGGAGACAGTCTTGACAAGGCCTGTAGCTCAATTAAGGCCTTTTATCCAGGGCATTTTTCCAGCTGGAACTCAGTCCTGGCACCTCTCTGATGGCGCCATTGCCATTCTGAGAGAAAAAGGGAGGCGTGATTAGTGAGCACCTCTTTTTCTGGGGGAAATAGAACTGCTTTTATCCCTCTTGGTCCAGACAGCCTCTTTCAGGCTCCACCCTCTTCACAAAGAGTAGAGAACCTCAGATGATCAGCTCTTTGACCTGACGCCTAACATTCTGCTGCCTCTTGGTCAACTCTTGACTCTTCCATTGCCTGCTCTGGTGAGCAGGTATCTGGGAGCCTGAAACCCCAACTGTAGAAGAGATGTGCATCACACCACAAATCAAGAGGCAAATCAGAGTGATTCAGGGACAGGTCACTTGTTTTTGAACCAGATTGTCCCAATAACAAGATGCTTCACAGTTGCAAGTTCACAGTTATAAATTTATAACAAAATTGTGAAATTAATAAATATAGTTATGCTGTTGTTGCTATTATTGTTTTATTGTTGCTGTTAATTTACTGCTTTTATATCCCATCTTTTCCACCAAGGAGCTCAGAGTAGCATACATGGTTATGTTGTTATGTGCTCTGTTATTTCTTTGCTGATATGAAAATTTGTTTGATGTTTGAATTACAATTGAAAGAAAAACAGAGAAAAAATAGTGAGTTATATTGAGGTAGTTCAGGGACCCCAAAAGGCTTATGATCTCAAAATAAAATAAAATAAAATAAAATGACAGGAAATGGGACTGGAATATGTGGATTTGGGTGTGAATCAATGATTATATAATAACTAAATAATTACACTGGGGAACAATTTTTTTATTTTCTGTTGCAAAAGTCAGAAATTGAAAGATAACTATAGCATGTACATGAAAATCGATTTCAGATTTGAAATCAGCATTGAAAGAACATATAAGAACAGTTGAAAAATCTCATGCAATTTTTTTTAAAAAAAGAAAGAAAAATCTCATGCAAAAGAAAATGGAAAAAAATTATTCCCCAGTATACTGTGTATCCCAAGGGAATACTTTTTTTTGCACACCTCCAACTGCACATAGATATACATGTCACTTTCAATGCTATATAAGTCACTTATATTTATACTCATATTGTACTACTTTGGATATGTGTTTAATAAAATATTGAATTCTTGCATTGTGAAAAACAAAGATTATGGTGAAAAGTGAAAAACATGAATTGCAAAAAAACCTAGAGCTTACAGAACAAAACCAACTTCAGATATGAAATCAGCATGTCAAAATTAGGTTAGAACAGCTGTAGGTGTCAATGCAACAAAAAAATTGTTTCCCAGTGTTATGGATGGATGCCCTAACATATAACCACAGTGAATAAATTTTGGAGGGAATAAAGAGTTAAGTTTGAATGTTTCTTAATATTAGAGGCAACGTTGTGATGCTCGACTGGAGGAGAACTATTGTTGACCTTCATATATAACAACCATCAGAGAACCTCCTTTGGACTTCTTGTATCAAAATAAATGAATAAACTGGAATGTCCCGGGTTGAAGACTGGAAAAAACACTGCCTAGAAGAGGGAGGAACATCTTAATATTAATCTAGATTGAACATTTGAGTGTTTCGAAGAATTATTGTATACAAAACTGACAGGTGGATAGTTGGAAGTCATTTTTACCTATTTCTTTTTCTCTCTCTTCTTTTTCTCTCTCTTCTTTTATATTCTCTGTTGCTGTATTTTGAAAAGCCTTAATAAAACTGTGTTTTTGAAGAAAGGAAGGTGATGAAGGTGTGAGGGACAGGGTAGAGGGACAGGGTAGGGACAGGGTGGTAGAATGGGAGAAGAGGGAGCAGCTCCCAGGCGACAGCTGTGAGAGTTCACCCTCTGTGTAGCACAAAGGTTAAGATAAAATTTTGACAGAGGGATTTCTCTCCTTTTTCTTCCTTTCTATTTTCTTCTTTTTGCTATTCTTATATTTTTTTTCTTATTTCGATAGGTTTGGCTTTTATTGTATTTTATGCCAAAAACTTTTAATGACGATTGAATATAAAAAAGAAAATTACAACACAGAGGCATCATTCCCCACTGAGAAATGAAACTGTAGAAATGTCCAGAGTTTGAAAGGAGAGAGGATGGAGAGGTGGTGTTGGGAACTATTTTGATGGTCAGGTCTTGCTTTTAATCTTAGTGAATTATTTCCTGAGGTCTCTCTAAACACTGTGATTTGAAGGAGGGATGTTAAAGTACATACACATAGTTGCTCTTCACATGGGTCACCATTCTCTACTGGTCTGGGCTGCTTCTTTCTCAATCCTGCTTCCCCCTAAAAAACACAATTTAATACCAAAGCTCTTGCTCTCTTTTCTTCATAGAAGGTACTTCCACAAAAGTGGGGGAGGGTGAAAAAACTCCTCTTCCTGGTTTTTCTGTTACATAGCAAAGATAAAATCAGCTAATATGATAGCTTCTTAACCTACAGTATTTCTCTGAAATTTGGTGAGTGTCTTCTCCCTGGGATGTGGTCCAGAGAGAGTGCTGAGGGGCTGATATCTAGGCCTGGATGGTTGCATCCAGCCTCTGGACCAGGGGTCAGCAAACTGTTTCAGCAGGGGGCCGGTCCACTGTCCCTCAGACCTTGTGGGGGGCCAGACTGTATTTTGGAAAAAACAACAACAAATGAATTCCTATGCCTCACAAATAACCCAGATATGCATTTTAAATAAAAGGACACATTCTACTCATGTAAAAACATGCCGATTGCTGCCCGCTGAGGGTCGGATTTAGAAGGCGATTGGGTCTTAGTTTGCATGTCCAAAGTCTGTTTTGGCCCCTGTGGCAACTTTGGGGTACAACAACTTTGGGGTAAAATTGTAAAAAAAGGTTAACAACTTCAATCCTAAAAAAAGCTCAACAACTTCAGTCGGCCCTCACACATCATGTTCATCATGTTCACTTCATCTTTGAAAAAAGTTTGGGCACCCCTGCGAGTCTAGACCTAAGATGGGCTGTCCCTTGCCTGTTTGAACCTCCACCCTTTGCTTGTGCAAAAAGGACCTGGATCACAGCCAAAGTTTCTCTCGGAACCCAACAGCTTGAGATGTATGGACAGCTCCAAAGAAATCTTATTCAGGCCCCCAGCCTTGACAAGGCATTCTAATGCCTCCCTTTGCTCCCACGCGGAAATGATATACAAGCCAATCCAGCGTATGGGCAGCCAATTAAAAATGCCAATAAAAGTTACAAGAACAAAAAAAAAAGGTCATGTTTACTCATTATGTGAGGAGGAACAACAACAGTGACAATCTCCCCAACACACACACACACCCCGCCGAACCTCAGCCTCTCTCGTCAGGTGTTGATTAAACCGACACAATCATGGCCAATCATTTGGTTTCACCAAGGGGTGTAATTAAGTGACACGGCTTAATGAGAAGGAATTTTGCCTTGATTAAATATATCGGTGCAGGATAGTTTGATGACAAGAAAAGACATCATGTGTGGGTGGGTGTTTTGTGTGTGAGTGTGTGGTGTTGTTTCTTGCTTGGATCTGTGTCCACTATCACCGTAAATGTGTCCCCTGGTGTTAGTCACTGTTTCTGTTAGCTACTTACCTTGAAGAAAATAGGGGCACCTTTGTGCAACTGGAACACCTGTATTCTCAAAGAAAGATCACTGTCCCAGCAAAAGCACCCACACCCATTATTTTGTAAAGCTCTTACACATACACAAACACACCAAGCTTTACAAATGGAAATATTTGTGGTAGTGAAATTGTTTTTAAACTTTCTGTGCATAAGAAAGAGCCAGTGTGGTGTAGTGGTTAAGAGCGGTAGTCACGTACTCTGGGGAACCGGGTTCGCGTCTCCGCTCCTCCACATGCAGCTGCTGGGTGACCTTGGGCCAGTCACACTTCTGTGAAGTCTCTCAGCCCCACTCACCTCACAGAGTGTTTGTTGTGGGGGAGGAAGGGAAAGGAGAATGTTAGCCGCTTTGAGACTCCTGAAGGGGAGTGAAAGGCGGGATATCAAATCCAAACTCTTCTTCTTCTTCTTCATAATACAGTGTCATGAACTGGCAGGACTTCGGGGAGGAGAAAGAGGATCCCGGCGAGGGGTGCAGCTGGGTCTGGGTCACACAGGGGCAAGCTAGGGATGGGGAAGGAGAGGTTGCTGTAGATAATACGGGGTGGCAGAGAATGATGAGGGAGCAGGGGCCTGTGCCCAGGAAGCTGAGCAGTGGGACCCCTCTCCAGAGCCAGAGAGGCACCTATCCCCATGAACACGGTGGGTCCTAAGACGTAAGGAACAACAGGCAGGGCACTCCAGGAAGCAGAGGCAGGCCTGGGCCTGCAGCCTAGTTCACTAGCTGGCCATCCAATGAAAGAGGCATGTGATTCCTCAGCTGGGGCAAGCTGAGAGCAGGTGAGGGTCACCTGCCTCATCATGCTGCAGTCAACAGGCATCGTATCAGAAGGCAGCAGAGCTGAGGGGCTGTGTCTGCTCAACTGCCCATGATGAGGGACCTTGCCTGGGATTCTCCTTGGACCTTCATGGGTTTTGACTTTGACTCTGGACTGTATCCTGAGTGCTGAACTTCTGTCTTGGCTTACTTGGACTGGCCCCCGGACTGTGTTTCCTGATCTTTGATGTGTGGATTGGCCTCTGGTCTTGGAACTTCCTCTTGGCACAATGTCTGCCTGCCAGGTAGGCCAAGGGATCAGGACATTGTTTTTTAATCTATGCAGTTTTAAATACTGTATTTATATGTGGAACTGTTATATGGATTTATTATATTGAAGCACACTCGGGGATGCTTCATGGGAAGCAGTTGGTAAATGAAATAATAATGTTGTTAATAAATAATAATAATGATATCCTGTGTTCACATGATGCATTGGAAAACGCACCACATCCACTTGGTGATTCACATCCTGGTTGTTTTTCACTGGAATGGAATAGAGAGGGGTGTGTGTGTGCGTGTAGAAACTAGTTTTCTGTGTAAATATAAAATTTACTTTTCTTGCTCTTCCTACTTTTGTCTCTGACCCTTTCCATCACTGTAATGAAGTCTTTGGAAAGTTGCCCCCCCCCAAATAAAGTAGCCTTTGTTCCAAAACTGGACTGCTGCATCATCCATTTAATTTCTATCATGTTGGAACTCAAGGTGGGCTTTATGGGATTCCCCAGGCAGTCATCTATGAAGTCCCTGACCACATGTGGATCTGATTAGCCTCAGCAAGGTGGTGGTACCATGTGCCTTCAAGGTCATGCCCTGTCGAAGAAAACCACTGTGGAAATCAGGGATGGGGAATACTCCAGATGTTGGTAGACTCTAACTCCTATCAGCCAGCCATCAGATGTTGTTTTCATCCAGCAAGATCTGGAGGGCCCCCAGGCCCCCACCACTGATATAAAGAATGGAGCCATTCCACATCAGGCCAGATCTGTTTTTTAGTTCCCTGGCTTTTTGCCCAACCCTTTTGGGATTCTGCCCACACTTAACATCTTTGTTTGGTCGATGGCACCCACATCCCAAGTCCGTCCTCCCAGCAAGTGGATTTCTCCAAAGAACTCCCCCCCCCCTGACTTACTAAGCACTCAGTGAAGCTAACTTTTAAAAAGTGCAGTAAAAGCTTTTGGCTGGCCTCACCTGCCACTTTGCAGAAGGGGTGATGGATGGCAGAAAGAAGACATATAAAAAGCAAGGCACTCCTCTCCCTCCCCTCCCCCGCCCCCACACCAGGCCCATGCAAACCATATGCTCCTAATCTGCCCAGCCATACTTGGCACAGTACATTTTTATGAAGGCTCATTTTGTGGTCTCCAAAGACCCCATAAATATTTCCCCTACACAGAGAAGGGCTTACCACATTAATGCTAATGGGATCGTTGTGCAAAGGCAAATGGGAAGACTGCCAAGCTCTAACAGTGTGGCATGTCTCCCTTTAATATTCCCTGTCATCCTCTCTCCCTCTTAAGAGTTAGCTAGAATAGTATAACTTGGAACTGCATCAGAAATGATGTGTGTGTTTTCATGGCCGTAAGGGACTGCGGCACTCAGGAAATCAGTAGACAAAGGCTAAGCCAAGCAGTTCTCAACATGTGATAAACTAACTATGGTGCACTTCCAGGAGGACCATGAAGGCTAAATGGAAATGATGGGGGGGGGACCAATGCAGTGAGGCAGTGGTTTCTTTGGAGGTCCCAGCACATATTGAAGAGGCAACCCTCAGGAAAGTGGCTTGCCTCTTCAGCAGTGCAAACAGCATGCCAAAAAAAATCCTAGCTGTACGCAGTTCTCTTCAGCATGTACATTTTACCTCTGAATCATGATCAAAGGTAGAAAAAAAAATAGGTTTCACAAATGGGTAAAAGTTTAATGGTAAGGATTTGCTGAACTAAAAAATCGAACTGGAATACAAAGAAGGGAGGTATGAGGAGGTCTGAGGAAATAAGTGTATGGAAGTTATGTTACTGAAAATTAATGTGTGTTTTTAACTGTTTTTTATTTTGTATGTTTATTTTTCTTTTTTCTTGTTATATCTTAAAAACTTTTAATAAATATCTTTTTAAAAAAAGGAATCATGATCAAAGGGATCAAATATACCGAGAAGTGATACTATTATACTTTCATGTGAAGTTGTAAGATTAGAAATGTGGTGTTGCAAAAAGAAGGGGTGGTGGTGGTGGATGGGGCCAGGAGGCAGAGCCAAAGCACAATAAATAAATAAATAATAATAATAATAATTTATGCTTGGCAGGGGGTTGGACTCGATGGCCCTTGTGGTCTCTTCCAACTCTATGATTCTATGATTCTATGATTCTATTAAACTACACCAATGCATCAAACATTAAAAGCTTCCCTAAACAGGGCTGCCTTCAGATGTCTTCTAAAAATCTGGTAGTTGTTGTTCTCTTTGACATCTGGTGGGAGGGTGTTCCACAGGGCGGGTGCCACCACCGAGAAGGCCCTCTGCATGGTTCCCTGTAACTTGGCTTCTTGCAGTGAGGGAACCGCCAGAAGGCCCTTGGCACTGGACCTCAGTGTCCATGTAGAACATGTGCATTTCTGGCATCTGCAGAAGCTCCCCTCCCCCCAAAGCACCAAACCTATTGCAGTGTTACATTCATCCCTACCATTCTTGTCCTCCCCATCTGTCTGTGCTGTACTGAAGTGCTTGTGCAAATGGAGAATACGATGGCATTGTGATGTGCTCATGTGCTTGCCCCTTATACATTCCATGTTTCATCATCAAACATGAGAGTATGCTAGGAAGGTGGATGGGAGGGAAGATGAGAGAAAAGTTTCACCTACCCCAGTTCTAGTATAAATTGTAGAAATCCATGTGAAATTGGAAAGAGGGAGAAGCAGAATAATGTGCCTGGGGAATGTGTAGAATGACAGAGGGAACCAGGGGAATTTGCTTTTACTCACTGTGTTCATGGCATGGATGGGGAACCTCTAACACCCCAGTCAATCTTGGCCCACTAGAAGATCCTTTGCAAAAGCACTCTTTGAAACAGCTTTGTACTTCTCCTTATGCAGGTGGGCAGCATCAGGGAAGGTGTGGAAGATGAGACAGGAGCAGGCTTTCTCCACCCCACCCTATCCCAAGCAACCCTATTACCGCCTGCCCATTCACTTAAAGACAAAGCATGGAGCTGCTTCAAAGAGTTCTTTTGCACACTTCAGAGTCCCAGATCACTCACTCCAATGTTTAAAGGAGTAGGGCAGTGGCTGCTTCAAAGATGATTTTGCCTCCTAAATTGCTTTATGACTGCTATTGCACTCCTTTTCAAAATGGGAGCACAAGGGCTGCCAATGCCTTTACATGCATCCCAGTGCTCACTTTTTAAACCTCCAATATTGACTTGAAATGTAGGAGATTTGGGCAGGGAGTAGTTCCACCTATCTGTCAAAGTTGACCTGTGAGGCTTATCCAAAAAGCCAAAAAGGTTCATCATACCTGTTGTACTATTTTATTGTTGTTAGCCGCCCTGAGCCCGGCTTCGGCCTGGGAGGGCGGGATATAAATAAAATTTATTATTATTTATTATTATTATTACCTGGTGTATAGGAAGGGGTGGCCAACAATCTCACTGCCCCGAGGTCACCTGTGCCTCTTAAAAGGGGACCAGTTCACACTCTGAACACCTTAGCAGTAGACAGCCCCAGCTTGTAAATCTATTCATCTTCACTGAACAAGCCTTAGTGAAAGGGATGCCACCCATTGGGATTCTTATAATTAAAAATGTCAAGTTGCTCCCTGTAATATTTCCACAGCTTCATTACAAGCCACTGGTGGTGATGAACTCATGACCTCCTCTTCAAAGGCTCTGTAACCGAGAGCTGAGGCTCTGGAGCCAAGCAGAGTTGATGAGCAAGTCTGTAACCCAAGAAGAAAATTGGTCCTTTTAATCATTGTGCCCTACTTCAGGCATGGGGAGCCTTGTGTCCCTGGAGATCTTGCTAGACAGTAGCTCCCATCAGCCCCAGCCCAGGTTCAGAAATTATGGGACTCCAACACAGCACACCAACAACATATTGAAGGGAACAATTTGACCATCCCTGCCTTAGTTGTAGATTTTGAAAATGAGCAGTAGGAAGGAAGATTGTCCTCCGTGAAAATTATGGTTCTGCCAAAATTTCTGGTTTTGTTTCAGACTACACCCATTTGAACTTCAACTGAGATTTTTTTAAAATGGCAAAAGGTGGTGCCAAATGTTGTAAAAGACCCAGATTAACATCAGCTGCACTCTATCAGCAGACTGGGGTGGGGTGGAGTCCTTGCTTTACCTCATTCACAAAGATACCACGATGCTACCCATATTCAAATTGTAAATTGAATAATACATAATGCAAATGATAAAACATGGCTGCGAATGGAGTTTGACAGAAATATATAGAGACCAAGTTTACTGCCCTGAGACCTCCGGGTATAGGGTGGTATATAAATTCAAATAATAATAATAATTAATAATTTTAATACATAATAAAAATATATTTGATTCCATTGTGAATCCATTTGCAAAGACAGATCTGAAAGCATGTTAGATGTGGGCACCTAAATTGGGTCCTTCCATCTCACCATTGGCACCTTTTGTACTACATCCACTTTTGTATATGACAGAAAAAGAACATGCTGTTCAGAGATGGAGAGAGAAAGATCTTTATACACTAACCAATTTATTTGAAATGGGTTCACCTATATCAGCTGAATGAGAAAAATTGAAATGCAGGGTGTAAATTGGCTTCCAAATTGTGCTTTTTGTATCAAATTCTGAAGTTAAAGCACATGCCACAAGACCTTTAACATCATATACATCTATACTCTATCAGACAATTAACAAATTAACAATTGGAGGATGTAATTCCGTGAAACGGCAATGGGAATTTGATCAAGGGATGGAGATTGCAGAGGAATAATTTGTGGGCTAGAGAGCCACAAAAATCAGTCTCAACACATGTATGAGAAAATATTTAAATTATTAAACTGATGACATTTGACACCATTAGGGTGTAGCTATATTCATAAAACGATATCACCATTGTGCTGGAGAGGCTGCAATAATATAGGTACAACATTTCACATGTGGTGGACATGTGAGCCTATAAAGCCCTTTTGGCAGAGGGTGAGCCTATAAAGCCCTTTTGGCAAATGTATTTTTAATCTTTGTTGGAAGCCGCCCAGAGTGGCTGGGGAAACACAACCAGATGGGCAGGGTACAAATAAATCATCATCATCATCATCATCATTTACAGAAATAAGCTATATTACAGGTGGAATGTACTCCAAGTTTGGGATTGTTAATCATTTTTAAAGAAGGGCAATTTGGCCTTTGTTGTACAGAACTAATTATTTTTTTTCTTTTCGTAGCAGCATACATACTGGTGCTACAGAATTGGAACATCTGTGTATTTCTCACTGGGAAAAGAATGTGTGTTTGTTTGCTGTATCAGAAAAGTTAACAAAGATTAACGTGTATGGAATAATACAGAACATTTTGTGGAACTATGGCATCCTTTTATAAAATACTTTACTGATAATCCTGAAGAATGGCAACCACCGAAATCACAGGTTGGAACTGGACAAACTTGAATAAACTGATCTGCCCTGAAGGGAGGTAAATTGAGATTTTGTTTTTGCATTTTGTTAGTTTTGGTTTTATTTTGTAATTGTTGTTCTATATTGGAAATCAAGAACCACCACCCCCAGTAGTAACAGTGGAATGTGGTCAATGCTTGTCCTCCTCAGAGTAGATCTACTGGAATTAATGGACCTATGCTTTTCATGCCCATTAATTTCAATGGGTGTATATATTACGTACATGCAACTCAGTTGTACCAAAGGTAAGTAGTAGCAACAATAGAGACACTCTTTTATAGCAATAGCAAAGTAGCCATGGGAACAGATATCTCTGAGTCATTGAACTGTACAGTTGGAAGGGATTACAATAGTCATCTAGTCCAACCCCCTGCAATGCCAGAATTCCCCCCCATGTGGGGCTTGAACCCATGACCCACATTTTAAGAGTCACATGCTCTCAGACCAAGCTATCACATGAACATGGTTTATATATCCTAGATTACTAATTCCACTCTGAAGGCTATGCAGCTATTTTGATTTATTTATTTTTTGCAAGTGAAAACTTCATTCTAAACAACATATCAAACCTTCCATCTCCTAATCTTTGGGGGAAATGTTAGCAATGATGGAAAGAATACAAACATCCTGTTTCAAAAGAAAGTTCCATCTTCCATCTCAGCAGCACTGACCACCTGAATGTACTACTATAAGTAGACACTTGATTATTCAGAAGCAGGCTGTTAGACAATAACAATAAAACAGTGGTACCTCAGGTTAAGTACTTAATTCATTCTGGAGGTCCATTCTTAACCTGAAACTGTTCTTAACCTGAAGCACGGCTGCGTCGCCGTTGTGCCATTTCTGTTCTCATCCTGAAGCAAAGTTCTTAACCCGAGGTAATATTTCTGGGTTAGTGGAGTCTGTAACCTGAAGCGTATGTAACCTGAAGCGTATATAACCCGAGGTACCACTGTAATAATAATAATAATTTATTATTATTAATACCCTGCCCATTAGGCTGGGTTTCCCCAGCCACTCTGGGCGGCTTCCAACAGAATATTAGAATACAATAATCTATTAAACACTAAAAGCTTCCCTAAACAGGGCCGCCTTCAGATGTCTTCTAAAAGTCTGGTAGTTGTTTTTCTCTTTGACATCTGGTGGGAGGGCGTTCCACAGGGTGGGTGCCACCACTGAGAAGGCCCTTTGCCTCGTTCCCTGTAACTTGGCTTCTCTCAGCGAGGGAACCGCCAGAAGGCCCTCAGTGCTGGACTTCAGTGTCCGGGCAGAACGATGGGGGTGGAGACGCTCCTTCAGGTATACTGGACCGAGGCCATTTAGGGCTTTCAAGGTCAGCAGACCACTTTGAATTGTTCTCGGAAACGTACCAGTCTGCTACAACAAGGACATTCCTTGTGCAGGTGCTGCTGAGGCATGATTCTTCAGTAGCAGAAACTTGGGCGGGGGGTGTCACTGAATTCCAGACAGGTGCAGTGCCTCCAGCAGACAAGCAATGGCCTTGAATGGTGATGTGCCATGGAGCTTGCTTTCCTTCGGCTTAAGCTGTTTCAAGGGTTTGCTCTTCTTAGGAACAGCTGCCTGTGCTTCCATCCCACTCAGGCTTACAGACTCAGCAAATTCAGCTCCCCTTTGGCTAGGTTTCTACATGAATATGCAGGTGATCAGCACTGAGGTTCACTCTGTGTCTGAGGTTGTACAATCTCACTATGTAGAAGGAGGAGGAGAATATTATCTGAAGAGGCAGATGTAGTAATTTCTCCACCTTTTCCTTATGCTAACATCTCTCTAGAGCAAGGGTGTGGGAGCCTGTGGCCTTCCAGATGTTGCTAGCCCTCCCCCATCCCAACCACTGAACATCCTGACTGGGAGTGATGGTTAAAATCTAACCAGGAGAGATAGATTCCCCATCCCTGCTCAAGAAATCAGTGCTGTTTCCAACTTCCATCAGTCCCAACCAGCACAGCCCAAAGGTCAATAAGGTTGGGAAATGTGGTCCAACTATATATAGTCCATGTAATAAAATACTGGCGAGTTGCGACACTGTGAAAAGCCACAGGCAACTAGGAATCAGCATATTTGTCAACGTTGGTTTCTCCCAGTTCCTCATTCCTCCTACCCCCCCCCCAATCTTAAATTTGGTCCTGCACAATTCTACATCAGTTTGATGATGATGATGATTTTAAAATGTCCTCATGAAGATTCACCGGCATTGTAGTGCATTTTTTCCTCTTACGACACTTTTTGTTGTATCCTTGCAAAGCAATTTCCCTCAATATCATGTATTTTTGTATGTTTTCACTAACATATGGCAGGGGAGCTAACTTGGGCCCCAGGTTACGGGTGCCCAGTGTGTGTGATGTCATGACACCATGTTGCGACATGATGTCATGATGTCACATGCCCCCCCCAGCCTCGGAACCTGACTTCTGTTGGCACCAGAAGTCAGGTTCCAAGACTTCACAAGACCTTGGATGTTGTGTCGGGGGTGCTGAGCACCCACAACAATTTTTTGTGGGTGCTGAGGCACCCAGAGCCCCCTATACCTTGCACCCCTATGGATATTTATGCACAGTTTACCCTAGTATATGCATTTTTGTATGTGTTACTTGGCTGGAGAACTGCATTGCAAAATTCAGAGAAGTGCAAATTTTGAAAGATGGCTGTGTTTTAGTTCAATTATGTAGTTTTGCCTATAAGGCAAACTGAATTAGGTTTCCCCCCAGGAACACAAGTGACACAACAGTGGATGTGCAATAATACAGCCCCCCCCCCATGAGGTGCTTGGCAATTTCTCAGTTACTTGCACTGCCCTTGCAGATAAAGCAAATACAAACACAAACAAGACACATAATACAGTTTCCTCCCCTTGGGGAAATACGAATTCCCATTCCAACCTACAAACTTGTAGGCTCTCTCTGTGTAGTGGTCTTAGATCTCAATGCCAAATAATCAAATGAAAGATTGCCATCGGGATCCCTTGATATATCAGAGCACAGAATCCATTTTTAAATTATTATTATTATTATTATTATTATTATTGTTGTTGTTGTTGTTGTTGTTGTTGTTGTTATTGTTATTGTTATTATTACTTGTAAGGACAGCAAATGTTATCTTTGTTAAATGAAAGCTCATTCACTGGAATGTGGGTGTTCCTTGGCTGCTATTAGCCAGCACCGTCCCAGACAGCAGAGGGGGGGGGGGCAGGATTTCACTACCCGCTCTTGCATCTTAATTAGTCTAGAGAACTAGGTGCTTTTAATTAATGCTTGTAAGCCAAACCTTGAGACAGGTGTGAAGACCCTCTCCCAAGTCGATTTTCTTACTGTAGCTCTGAGGATCCTCAAGTGTATAAGCGCACTTGGGAGGGAAGATCATTAATTGTGGAGGTTAACAAGGAGGAGTGATGCCCCTTTACACATTCCCCCTCCCAAAGAAAAGAATTGGGTAGAGAGAGATAGAGAAGAGGTAGGTGTCTCCAGATGCACTTTGAACAATTGTTGGCAAAAGTATTGCAGTGGGCCTTGTTAGCGCAACAGGAGATGTTGAAGAAGGAAGATATGGTCACTGTGGCACATTGCTTTGGTCACAATCCAGGCTACTGTCACATGCTCCAGATGGGGCTGCCCTTGGGGAATGTTTGGAAACTGCAATTGATGCAGAATGCTGTCCCCTAATATAGAAAGTAGCTGAGGGTTCCTAGAAGAGGCAGGGCATAAGAACACAAGAAGAGCCCTGCTGGATCAGGCCAGGGATCTATCTGATACAGCTTTCTGTTCACACAGTTGTGAACCAGATGTGTATGAAAAACTGGCAAGAAGGATGTTACACCCTTGTGCAAATTACTTGAAACAAACAATGTAGTTTACTGTACAAAACTCACATATACATGTACAAAGTACATTAGTAACGGATATGACCTCCGCTATTTTTAAGCAGCATTTGAACACGGTTTGGGCATGGAGTCTACTAGTTTCAAACAGTCACTGATGATTTTCGGATCCCTGTACCACACTTGAATCAGCGTCTGAATGAGCTTCACCATAGTCGTACAGTCTACAGCACAGAGGCGACTTTTGCATATAGCCCTCAAATTCTCAATGGGATTTATGTCCGGGGATTTCCCTGCCCAATTAAGTACCTGTATTTGCTGCTCTGTCATGAATTTCTTCACCACTTTTGATGTGTGACGGGGCTAGGTCCTGCTGCAATATCCCAGTACCGTCAGGATACCTCTTTCCCAGCTCTGGAATAACTATTTCATAGAACCTCAATATATTGTGGTGAGTGCATCATTCCTTCTATTGGCTACAGGCTCCTGATACCATAATGATCAACTGACTTTTGTTTTGAGTACAGGATTATGAGTAAGACAGAAAACATGCTTTGTTTCAATTAATTTGCAAAAGCTTGTAGGTGTACAGACCAGATGTGGCCCTCAAGGCCACTTTATCTGGACCTCAGGACCCTCCCCAGATTACAGCCTTCAGCCTTGCTTCACAACTTCCTTGAGAATTTTTGCCCAGATGGAATGCACCCTTCAACTCTGATAATGACTCTTTGCTTCCCTGGATGGAAGGTAGAGATGTGGGCATGTCTGTGGAAATCACAGAGTACTACACAAAGGTAAAATTTACATCTCTTGCACCACACCCATGTTTGCCACTGGCCCTGCTGACCAAGGGCATTTATTGTTTAAAAAGAGAAACAGAATTTTTATACAGCTTAACCATAAACCCTACTAAGCATTTTGAATAGAATATACATTAAAATGATCAATGAAAAGGCAGAAGAAAGAAGTTCACTTTTTTTAAAAAAATCAAAGAAACATAAGCAAAATCAGCAGGTGTAGAATGAACATTATAGGGCCCTTGTTAAATTGCTCGATCCACAGATCAAAGTGATCAAGTGGTTCTTGAAAGGTTGCCAGAAGAGAATGTGTCTGGAAAAGATTCCTCACCCGTAACTTATGAGGATCACCTGCTTTTCTGGCTGAGCTGTAATAAGCCAGTTAAACGATAACACTGAAAGCAAAGTAAACCCCATCTTAAAAAAAAAAAAAAAGCTGTCCATAATAAGCAAAACTGCTTGACAGGAATCTGAAACTAGGATCTGATTTCTCCTCCACCTGTGTCTGAAAACAGAAAATGAAATAATAAGAGGTGGAGGGGTCTGTTTGATGGTTGCTACATCCCTTTATTCTCCAGAACTGAGCCAGATCACTTTGGTGCTTTGCTGATTCTCCTAACAATAGTGCAAGCGCTTTGAACTTGTGAGTGTTTCAGAGCCACGCTGCATGAAGGGGAATGATTTGATGCCATTCACATCTGAAGGCACACGTGTACACAAGGGGGGGCAAGGGACACATGAAAGAAACCTTACCCTCAGGTCAACATCATTCTATGGGGTAAGCTGCCTTTGAAGCTTGGCTTCCTGAGTTTGAACTATTGATTTGAACTAAACAGCCACACTTTCATCTAAAAAAGGAGAGAGCTGCACGTTCATTCCTCTACATGCTGAAAGAAGGTTCAGACTGGTGCAGAACCATGGGGACAAGTTCTAACTAGGGATGGATAAATCTCTCTTTTCCCCCAATCCCCCCTCCAAATCTCAAGTTCAGTTCTGCACATTCCTACATCATTTATTTATGTTTTGAAGAAACACACTCCTGAAAATTCATCCACATTTTACTGTGAATTTCTCCTGCTAGCCAAGATACACATTTTGCAAAATGATTTCCTGCTATGTAATGCATTTTGTGATTTCCAGAACTATTTGGATTTTGATATTTTCGTCTTACGATATATGCATACTAGCAAACATTACTAGGCTAGAAAACTGCATTGCAAAATTCAGGAGACGTGAATTTTGAAGGGTGGCTGTGTTTTGGCTCATGTATAGTTTCTGAAAGTATGGATTAGGTAGGTTTACCTTTAAATGAAAACTGAACCACATTTTTCCTCCATCCCTAGTTCTCCCTCTCTGTTCTCCACTCAGCTTCCCTCAACACCCATAATTTCAAACCACATAAGAAGTTCTCATTGTGGACTGCTAATAGAATCATAGAATTGTAGAGATGGAATGGATGACCAAACAGTAATGCGAGAATCACGGCTAAATAATCCCTGGCAGAGGGCCATGCAATTTCTGCTTAAAACCTCCAATGAAGGAGAGTCCACCACCTTCTGAGGTAGTCTGTTCCACTGTTGAACAGGTCTTATAATTGGAAAGTTATTCCTAAGGTTTAGTTGGAATTTCCCTTCTTGAAACTTAAATGCATTGGTTTGGGTCCCATCCTCTGATGCAGCAGGAAACAAGCTTGTTCCATCTTCTAAGTGACAGCCTTTCAAATATATGAAGATGACTATCATATCACTTCTCAGTCTTCTCCTCTCTACACCTAACTCCCTCAATAGTTTCTCATAAGGCTTGGTTTCCAGACCCTTGATCTCCTCCTCCTCCTCCTTCTCCTTCTCCACCTTCTTATTTTATTTATACCCTGTCCATCTGACTGGGTTTCCCCAGCCACTTTGGGTGGCCCCCAACAGAATATTAAAAATACAATAAAACACATTGGCCATATTCCTCTGTAAGCATTCCAGCTTGTGAATATCCTTTTTAAACTGTGGTGCCCAGAACTGGACACACTTCTCCAGATGGGTTCTGAACAAGGCAGAATAGAGCGGTACTAATACTTCCCTAGATCTGGAAACTATGATGCAGCCTAGAATTGCTTAAGCTTTTTTTTTTTTCTTCCACTGCTGCTGCATCACAGTGATGACTCCAGTTGCTCACATTACTGCTGCCTCCCAGGAGGGAAAGGTGGAAGGGAGGTGGCGGTGGCACGGTTGGTGTGGTCCAAACACAACAGCAGAGCCAATCCAGTGCTGCCACCAGTCTGTTTGCACCACACTGTGACCAACAACCTCTACTGGCTACATCTCTACAGAGCTGCACAAAATAGGAATTCAGCAGACTGAAGTTTCCTGCTGTCATTGCAGCATTCTGACCTGGAAACTCTGAAAGTCAGCTGCGGTAGAGGGGTGGGGATAGCAGCACGAGGTGGTGAGGCCAAGAATTAGCGTAAGGAGGGAGACGCTCATTCATATATTGATCTGAGTCAAGCAGGCAAGTCATGGGCTGCCATCACCTTGTACACATCTATTGTAATGCTTAATCTTCTTCCATGCTAATATTTCCAGCCTCCTCCGTTCACCCCGCCCCAGACATCCTGAATACAGCTGCACTGTCAATACTCATTAGGATCCCACCACAGAGAACTGTCTCGGCTGATCTGTTTAATCGCTCTCCTGGCCACATTTAGCCTCTATCCCTCTTGCAAGCTGATGATTTATTATCCTTGCTAATTGTCTATTGTCTCGCCGTCAACTTGTTAGCTGGCAATGGGTAATTCCATACCTCTCTCTTACAAACCTGGAACTTTGCAAGATGCAGTCCCAAGCTGAGGAACTGGGAAGAGGCAAACTCTGCCATCCACTGGGATGAAAATAACCTGGGGTTTTCCTAATTGGAACGTAGAACGTCATCCCTCGCCTCCCCCCCCGCCCCGCCTGGCTTATCCTGCTCAGCACCACCTGTGATCTGGTCTGCTGGGTACCTTCTGCATCAAGTTAACAGATTTAACAGCTAAGTCACAGGATAGTCACGCTCTCAGTATTAAACGCCTTGGCGTGCTGTGTGTAATCCCATGCCAAATCAAACATGGCACACTGCCCTGCAGATAAATGTTAGGGCATTACGTGGAATTTAAAGTCACAGGAAGCTGCCTCATACCAAGACTGACTAACATTCTGCCTAGCTCAGCCTCCTCCACATTGATTCCTAGTAGCTTTCCAGGGTTTCAGGGATGGGTCTCTCCCACCCCTATGCTGGGGATTGAACTTGAGACCTTCTGCATGAAAGGCAGATGATCAGCCACTAAGCTGGAAAACACAGGAAGAGAAAATGTTGTTGCACTCAGGTCCTGCTTGCAGGTTCCCCACAGGCACCTGGTTCGCCACTGTGAGAACAGGATGCCAGACTAGATGGGAAAGTTGTTTTTCTGTTCAAGTAACAGAATTTTGGGAAACAAAAAGCTGGCAGCCACAGCTGATAGGAAATGTGAGACCTAGTCAGCTCCATGGGGAAGGGCTGTGTCATTTGCCCCTAGCTTCTCACCTGCAGGAAGGAAGGCTCTGTCATTAGAAGGCTGGTATATCCTGGCTTAAAAGGGACGCAGGTGGCACTGTGGGTTAAACCACAGAGCCTAGGACTTGCTGATCAGAAGGTTGGCGGTTCGAATCCCCGTGACGGGGTGAGCTCCTGTTGCTCGGTCCCTGCTCCTGCCAACCTAGCAGTTCAAAAGCATGTCAAAGTGCAAGTAGATAAATAGGTACCACTCCGGCAGGAAGGTAAACGGCATTTTCGTGCGCTGCTCTGGTTTGCCAGAAGCGGCTTAGTCGTGCTGGCCACATGACCTAGAAGCTGTACGCTGGCTCCCTTGGCCAATAAAGCGAGATGAGTGTCGCAACCCCAGAGTCAGCCACGACTGGACCTAATGGTCAGGGGTCCCTTTACCCTTACCTTTATATCCTGGCTTAGTTTAATAATTATGCAGCCACACAGAAAATGGGTCCCATTTTGTGGGGTTCAACAGAATGAAAGAGGGGGAAGAGTGGTGGAGGGCATTCTACACCTGACAGAAGTGGTCAAACTCATAAAAGGTCTTGCCTGAGAGACTGAGATAAGACAGAGCACATAAAGTAACATTTATTTGTTTGTTTGCTACATTCATGTGCCACTGATAGGCTGATAGAGGGGCTTTCGCTGTTTCACTTTGTCCTCCGATACTGTGAGGCAGAAAGTCTACTGGTGGTGGTTCTGGGAGATGAAGAACAAATTGGCTATTAGTCATAGCTAGTCCAGTGACGGGGGCCTAAGTGTCTCACCTTTACCTTCAAAGCAAGTAGTCTAGTGAAATGGTCACTGATGAAGACATCCTCTGAGGCAACCAGATAGTGATTAAATGTGGGGGGTTCATGTGCGCATCTATGAACCAAGGAACGGGTTGCACAAATGCCTCCAATCACACATTACTTTATCTGTGGGGAGAGGGATAAGGCGTTTGTTGACGCCTTCTCCACAGGAAGTGTGGGTGGCTGTCAACTTTTCCCTTTTCTTGCAAGGAATCCTATTCGGAATAAGTGAATGTCCCTTTAAAAAAGGGAAACGTTGACAGCTATGTACAGTATTAACCACTTCTGTGGGTCATTGGATGTGCCAGTGTGAGCAAAAGTTCAATGTAGGATGAGACTGAGTTTTCCTCATCCCTCCCCCCTCATTTTCCTTGTGTAGCATGACTTTTAAACTGCAATCCTGAAGCCACACTGGGAGCCCTTTTTCACTGAAGTCCATTGAACAAATGACTTGAGCAGCCAATGGAACAAAACAATGTGAACGTGGCTATTCATTTAGACAAAAAAAAAAAAAAAAGATTATGGTTTGAACTTGTCTCAGTTTCAAAGCCCCTAGCAAACCACACTCCAAGTAGAATTTGGTGTAAGAGTTTCCAAATCTGACTGAAATGAAATGTTTTGTGGAGCATCCTCCCTCCCCAGCGCTCCCTGCTCCGCTTCTCTCCCCACTTCTGAACGGCAAGGTTTGAATAATGACGACTTTGCTCAACGCAGGAAGATTTCCATCAGCTTTCCTCAGCTTGGGTAATCACAGTACAGATATACGAGATTCCTGTGTAATAAATGGCCATAAGGGCATTACATAAATCTCCTTATGTTTGAAAAGGATAAATGTAAAGCAAACATCTCATAACTTAGTTGTATCATTAGCTATAAATAGAAGAGAGAGAGAGAGAGGAAGGAAGCACATGAGATATATGCACTTTTTGCTACACCTGTGAGGGATGGCAATGAATTCAAAGGATGGGTAGGTCAGGCAGTTTACATGCTCTGGTCAACCCTGATTGAGCTATTGGCTGTCACAATTGGACTGGGATTGGAACAGGGAGTCTTGGAGTCCCAGATCCAACTGTAGACCACTCCAGGGTGGTTTGGAAGTCCCCCAAAAGTCTAGAACAGGGGTTCCCAATTAGCTAATTACTGATGACCCCCTATTTCCAGGCCATGGACCCATTACTTTTGAAATTTTGATAACTCTATGGTAGTTACCTGTGCAAAGCAATTTTTTAAAGAAAATGTGGTGTGGACTTCCGGTTCGGCGCCAGCGCTAATGGCTGCTCCCTCTCCGAGCTCCGGAGAGAGGACGGCTCTGCGAGTTCGGGTCTGACCCGCTACGGCAAGCGGGGGACCCCTAAAATCACAGGAACGGAGCCTGTGAACAAGGAGATTCGGTGGGCACCTGAAGCGCCCCCCTTTACCGCAGAAAGAGCCTTTTTAAAGGCTCCGGAACGACAACGGGGAGCGCGGTGCTGAGAATCGCTACCCAGCCCGCAGGGTGAAGCCGCGTCGCCATTAGTGGAGAGCGCCGATTCCCTTCCTGAATAATCTGGACAAAAAAGACCCGTGAGTAAGATTGAACCTCTATTCGTGTCAAAACTACTTGAAATTAGGCTGAAAACGGGAAAGGTGAAAATTAAGGAAGTCTGCCTTCCCCCGACTGCATGACAATTAAAGCAACGAAAGTTACTGAGCTGCATCCATATGGGATATTGTCTTTAACTGCTTGAATCCGACATTTGGACTTTGACTATCCCCTCTAGCTTGCAGGGCAGAGGGGAGGAATAAGTGATTTTATAAGCTGCATGACCAACTTAAAGGAAAGGGAACTCTCTGCAGCCTTCAACCTGGCACAAACTGCTATTAAAACAAAGGAACACTGAACTGACTTTAGACTCCTGTGAAAGTAACAAAGTGGAAGTCTCATTGCTTATTTGTTACAAAGTTTTGGGACTCTGTGGACACAATATATCAGGGAAGGCTGGGACTCTATCTATTGGGAAAGTGTTGCAATATACATATAGAAGCCTCCCGATAAATTTGCTTTTTAAATACTCTTTGCCTTTGTTTGCGGACATTTTGATTTGCTCCCTCTAGAGGGTAAATTAAAAGTTGCTACGCTTTGGGACAGTGGAATTTTCCTTTAGGAGAAGGCTCTCGTGGGAAACGACCTTGGGATATGAGTGGCCCAGCAGACGAGATAAGCACGAGAGCCAAGACAAGGCAATATCAACAACAGCTACAGCAACACAAGAAAAGAGGCTCGATCTCAGGCATAACCCCTATAGTGACAACAGGACAAGAAAAAGGTACAGCAGTCTCCATGGATGCAGTGTCGCAAGCCCTTCTTAAGATAAACCAGTCTCTGGAGAATCTAACAAAGCAGACGGCAGAAAATACCAAGAAATTGACAGAGAATTCACAGAAATTGACAGATTTAACAACAAGACTTGACCTGAATACAGAATCTATAAACAGGCTTACGCAAGAAAATTCTGCCACACGTCAAATTGCGGAGGAAGCCAGAACTATTGCTGGAGAGACCCAGGAAAAATTAGAACCGATTGCCAGGAAGGTCTATGACCACGACGCAACTCTGGCATTGTGGGAACTACAAAGAAAAGAAAGGAATTTGAAACTACGATCAATTCCAGAGGACGAAGGAGACAATCTTACGGACTTTTTAACGAAAGAGTTTGCTGATTCCTGGGAAGATCTAGAGGAAGACGAATTTAAAATTACAACAGCATTTAGACTGGGCAGAAGACAGAACAGAAAGGCGCCGAGAGACTGTCTGATTACCTTGAGATCGAAGGAGGAAAGAGACAAAATTCTAAGACTGCACTTTGAAAAGGCCTTACAAATTGGGAACTCACCGATACAGATCTTTAAAGACATTCCTAAACATATTTTGGACTTGAGAGCTTCTTATAAGGATTTAGTCTACCTGTTGAAGAAGAACACCATTCTCTTCAGGTGGGAATTTCCACAGGGACTGTCTTTTGACTATAGGGGGAAGAAGGTGAAAATAAAGACGATACAGGATAAAGACAGGTTCCTGCAAAGAAATCAAGAAGATTTAACATGTTTTGTTTTGTTTTTGTTTTTAATATTTCCTTTCCTTTTCGATTCTATATATGGGGTGGGATGGATGTTTGGGTGGGCTGGGGAATTTGTTAGATTTTGATGAATTTGTAATTTTTGCAGTTTTTGTTTGTATTGTTGTATTGTTTTCTGGGTTGTTTTTGTTTTTTGTTTTTACTGTTTAAGGTTTTATTGTTCTAGGCTGCGAAAGAATAATATTAATTGCCATCAATGGAGGCCACTATGAGGCCTGGGATTGCTACCGTGGAGGGGCGAGGGAGGTATGGCGGTGGGGGCAGATGTTACAGGCGAAGGGGATCGAGATATGGATACGCTCGTACCCTTTCCAATCTGCGCCCCATCCCGAGGGACGAGGGTAGGGTGAGCAAGGATTACTCACCTCCGTCACTGGTGCTGTGCAATGCCAGGTCTATAGGCAATAAAACTGCCACCCTGCGAGATTTCTTTATCTTGCAGGGGGTCGACCTGGCTTGTGTGACGGAGACCTGGGTGCGCGAAGGGGCAACAGTTACCTTACGAGAGATGGCGCCCCCGGGTTTCTCTGTCCTCCACCAGTCGCGGACTGTGGGCCGGGGGGGAGGGGTGGCATTATTAATCCGGGAAGATTGTCCTTTCAGGGCTCTACCATCGCCATCGATCCCCGGCATCGAATGTGTTGGCCTAGTGTGGGGCTCCGAGGAGAGCTTGGCTGTCTGGCTGGTGTACCGGCCACCTAGCGCACCAGCAGCCACCCTGTCAGGCCTGCTGGAGGCGGTGGCCGGCTGGGCCTTGGAGTTCCCTAACCTATTGGTATTGGGGGACTTCAACATCCATGCCGATGCCACTCCCTCCTCACAGGCTCTGGACCTGGTGTCTTCCATGGCGACACTAGGGCTCTCCCAGTTTGTTTCGGGCCCCACACATCAAGCAGGCCACACGCTGGATTTGATCTTTGGCGTCGGTATAGATGTGATCATGTCTCCTCCGACGAAGGTGCCATGGTCTGATCACTACGCTCTGAAAGCCAGGATTGACTTTCCACCCCCACCCTGCTTAGGTGGCGAGCCAATTTGGGCTCGCCCGCAGAGGCTGATGGACCCCGAGAGATTCCGCCAAGCCTTGCGGGACCTTGCTCCCCCTGGCGACTCATTGACTGAGCTTGTTGAGGGCTGGAATGCCCAGCTCCTGGCAGCCATCGATGAGATCGCACCTAAGCGCCCTCTGCGACCCCGCAGAAACCGGGCTCCCTGGTTTACCGAGGAGCTTCGGAAAATGAAGCGGGACCTCAGACGGCTAGAGCGAGTATGGCGGGGTGCCCGTGACGGAGCCTCAAGAACATCTTATAGGGCTTTTATGAAAACCTACGAGATGGCGGTGAAGGCTGCTAAGAAGTCATACTTCTCGGCCTCCATTGCATCCGCTAGCTCTCGCCCAGCGCAATTATTTAGTATTATTAGGTCTTTAACGTCCCTTGAGGGACAGCCAAATTTAAATAACAAATTGACACACGGCTGTGAGGCATTTGCGAGCTTTTTTGCGGAGAAGGTCTTGTCGCTCCGCCATGACCTCCCTGCCAATTTGGATACAATAAAGGAACTGGAGGCCCCTCGACTGTCCTCGGGTCCAGTATTGGACCACTTCGACCAGATATCCCCAGCCGATGTGGACAGACTCCTCCGAGCTGGAAAGCCCACCACTTGTCCTCTCGACCCGTGCCCGTCTTGGCTGATTAGAGCGTGTCCAGACGAGGTGCGGGCCCCCCTGGGGAATATCATCAATTTGTCCCTTGGCACGGGGACATTCCCAGGGGAACTGAAGGAGGCAGTGGTGCGCCCGCTCTTAAAGAAAACATCATTAGATCCTTTAGATCTATCCAATTACCGCCCGGTTTCGAATCTTCCGTTCCTGGGTAAGGTGATTGAGAGAGCGGTTGCTGAACAGCTTGGTAGGTTTCTGGATGAAACATCTGCTCTGGACCCATTCCAGTCCGGCTTCCGCGCTGGTCATGGGACCGAGACGGCTCTGGTCGCCCTAACAGATGACCTTCGTAGACAGCTGGATCGAGGCGGGTCAGGGCTGCTGATTCTTCTAGATCTATCAGCAGCTTTCGACATGGTCGATCACGAACTTTTGGACCACCGCCTTACCGACGTGGGGATCCAGGGCACAGTCCTTCAATGGCTGCGCTCGTTTCTCTCTGGTCGGGGACAGAGGGTGGCGCTTGGGGGGGAATTGTCATCGCGCCACTCCTTGGTGTGTGGAGTACCTCAGGGCGCGATACTCTCCCCGATGCTTTTCAACATCTTTATGCGCCCCCTCGCCCAGCTTGTTCGGAGTTTTGGGCTGGGTTGCCATCAGTATGCTGATGACACCCAACTCTATCTGTTGATGGATGGCCATCCTGACTCGGCCCCAGACACACTGACCAGATGTTTGGAAGCTGTGGCTGGATGGTTACGTGGGAGCCGGTTGAAGCTAAATCCTTCGAAGACAGAGGTCCTGTGGCTGGGACGGGGCGATATGGGATTGGGGGGGCAACTCCCATCTCTTGCGGGGGCGCAATTAGTGCCAGCACCGTCCGTTAAGAGTTTGGGTGTAATCTTAGACACCTCCCTTTCCATGGAGGCGCAGATTGCAGCTATAACAAAGGCGGCATTTTTCCATCTCCGCCAAGCTAAGCAGTTGGCTCCTTACCTCTCTCGCCCTGACCTAGCCACTGTGATCCACGCGACGGTCACCTCCAGACTGGATTATTGTAACTCGCTCTACGTGGGGCTGCCCTTGAGACTGACCCAGAAACTCCAGCGGGTGCAGAATGCTGCAGCGAGACTCCTTACGAGGTCTTCGCTGCGAGATCACATTCACCCGGTGCTATACCAGCTGCACTGGCTCCCGGTGGAGTACAGGATCAGGTTTAAGGTGCTGGTTTTAACCTTTAAAGCCCTATATGGCCTAGGACCCTCGTACCTACGGGACCGCCTCTCCTGGTATGCCCCACAGAGAAACCTACGGTCTTCAAATAAAAACATCTTGAAGGTCCCAGGCCACAGAGAAGTTAGGCTGGCCTCAACTAGAGCCAGGGCTTTTTCGGCTGTGGCTCCGATCTGGTGGAACACTCTGTCACAAGAAACCAGGGCCCTGCGGGACTTGACATCCTTCCGCAGGGCCTGCAAGACAGAGCTGTTCCACCAGGCCTTTGGCCAGGGCACAGCCTGACTCCCTCCCTCGGCAATCTTCGCAGAGCTCTGGCCCAATGGTTGCTAGTGGCTTGAATTAATTAATTTTTATAATGAATGATTTTAGAATGTTGTTTATGTTGTACCTTTGTACTGTTTTATTGTTGTTAGCCGCCCTGAGCCCGGCTTCGGCTGGGGAGGGCGGGATATAAATAAAATTTATTATTATTATTATTATTATTTGCAGAAAGGAACTGTAGACCCAATTGCTGAGCAAAAGAGTGTAATAGACATCCTGAACCTTTCGTTTGGACAGAATCTTCCACCACCAACAGAGGAGGAACAACAATTGGGAGCTGTTGGAGGAATACCAGAAAAATAACAAGATGGCCCTGCAATTCCTTAGCTGGAATTGTAATGGGATGAACAGTCCTTTGAAGAGACGACAAGTATTCCATATTTTGTACAGAGAACAATTGGACTTGATTTGCTTACAGGAAACCCATATAACTAGAGCACACAGGAGACTGCTTATGAATAAAAAATTGGGACAAGAATTTATTTCGTCGGACAAAGTGAAAAAAAGAGGAGTTGTGATTTATGTAAAAGAGAAGTGGGCTCCAAAAATGATGTTCAAAGATGAACAAGGAAGATATTTAGCGGTGGAGATTCAGGTACAAGGAGAAAAATTTTTGATAATTGGGATCTATGCACCAAATGAAGGTAAAGCAGAATTCTTCAAAAAACTCCATGAAACTTTGACGGATTATTTGGAATACAATATGATAATCATGGGAGATATGAATGGTGTAGTCTCTACAAACATGGACAAGACACAAAGACTGACACTTACCAAAGAAGGGAGACTCCCGAAGACTTTCTTCGAAATGACTGAAAATATGGACTTAATAGACATTTGGAGAACAAGGAACCCTCTTGAAAGAGAGGGAACCTTTTTCTCCCATGCAAAGATGACCTGGACCAGAATCGACCAAATATGGGTTACTAGTGGAATGGCTCCGAAGATTAAGAAGGTAGAAATCTGCCCAAAAACCTGTTCCGACCATAACGCCGTGAAGATGGAAATGAAATTTACAACAACTGGTCAGTTCAGATGGAGAATGAATGACACCCTATTTCGAGATAGAGAGATCCACATGAAGGCCCAAAAAACTCTAAAGGACTATTTTGAAATCAATCTAAAGGGCGATGTGGAAAAAAGAGTGATCTGGGACGCAAGTAAAGCGGTGATGCGAGGATTTTTGATTCAACAAAATTCAATAAAGAAGAGAAAACAGAATGAGAAAAAGGAAAAAATTTTGGAAAAGATAAAAGAAGGAGAGAAAAAATTAAGATCAAAACCAAAGTCCCAGGAGATTTTGAGGGAGATTAAGTTGTATCAAACACAATATATGGAATTGATGAACCAAGAGATAGAATGGAAAATAAAGCAAATGAAACAAAAGACATTTGAGTCGGCAGACAAATGTGGTAAACTTCTGGCATGGCAACTTAAGAAAAGACAGAAATTAAATACAGTCACAAGTCTAGAAGTGGATGGAAAAAATATATCCAAACCCAACGAGATAAGAAATTGTTTTGTGAGTTACTTTAAAAAACTTTATTCCCAAGGATTACAAAATGAAGAGGACATAGATAAATTCCTTAATAAATATGGATTACAAAAAATCTCTCATCATAGCAAGGTGGATCTAAACCAGAGAATAACAGAACAAGAGATAGAGGGTGCCATTCAGGACATGCAATTGGGCAAATCTCCAGGGCCAGACGGACTGACTTCCAGATATTACAAATCTTTAAAGGAATGGCTGATACAACCGTTAAAGGAAGTTTGTAACGAGATCTTAGAGGGAAAAAAGGCACCCGAATCGTGGAAAGAAGCATATATCTCACTCATACCAAAGACAGAGACTGAAAAGACTCAACTGAAGAACTACCGCCCAATTTCGTTATTGAATGTGGATTACAAAATTTTTGCAGACATTTTAGCAAAAAGATTTAAAAGAGTACTGATGGAGAAGATTCACAGAGACCAAGCAGGCTTTCTCCCAAAAAGACACCTCTCAGACAATGTTAGGAATATAATAGACATTTTGGAAAAGTTAGAGGTGAACATAAATACTAAAGCAGTTTTGATATTTGTAGATGCGGAGAAAGCCTTTGACAATATTTCGTGGAGTTTTATGAAAAAGAATCTTCATGGGATGGGGGTAGGACAAGGATTTGAGAATGGTATGGGTGCAATATATTCCGAACAAAAAGCTAAGTTGATTGTAAACAATGTAATAACTGAGGAACTTAAGATAGAAAAAGGAACACGACAGGGGTGCCCAATTTCCCCATTGCTTTTTATTTCGGTCCTGGAGGTGTTGCTGAACATGATTAGAGACGACCAGCAGGTTAAAGGTGTAAAGGTCGGAACCAAACACTATAAGTTAAGAGCGTTCGCAGATGACCTTGTTTTGACCTTGCAGGAGCCAAACACTAGTACAAAAAGAGTGTTGGAAATAATCCAACAATTTGGACAGGTAGCTGGATTTAAATTGAATAAACAAAAAACTAAAGTCTTAGGGAAAAACCTAACAGATATGGAAAAGAATAAGTTTCAAGAAGAGACAGGTCTGACGGTGGTTAAGAAGGTGAAATATCTAGGGGTTAATTTAACATCTAAAAACTTGAATCTGTATAAGGACAATTATGAAAAATGTTGGTCAGAAATTAAAAAAGATTTAGAAATATGGTCAAATTTGAGATTGTCAATGTTAGGCCGAATTGCAGTGATTAAGATGAATGTACTGCCTAGAATGTTATTTTTATTTCAAACTTTGCAGATTATTGATAAGATGGACTGTTTCAAGAGGTGGCAGAAAGACATTGCGAAATTTGTCTGGCAGGGCAAAAAGCCCAGAATAAAATATAAAATTTTAACAGATGCAAAAGAAAGAGGGGGATTTGCCCTGCCGGACTTAAAATTGTATTATGAAGCAGCAGCATTCTGCTGGCTGAAAGAGTGGATGCTCCTCGAGAATACAGATATCTTGGACTTAGAAGGTTTCAATAATGCATTTGGCTGGCATGCATATCTATGGTATGACAAAATCAAAGTGCATAGTGCCTTTAAAAATCATATTGTAAGGAAAGCGTTGTTTAATGTTTGGATGAGATATAAAGATCTGTTGGAAAACAAAACCCCTAGATGGTTGTCACCCTTAGAGGCTAAGGCCCACAAGAAAGTTAATATGGAGGTCGGATGGCCAAAGTATTGTGAGATCTTAGAACAGGATGGAGAGAAACTGAAATTAAAGAGCCATGAAAAATTAAAACCCAAAGTACAAGATTGGCTCCACTATTATCAAATAATGGAGGTTTTTAAACAAGACAGGAAAATTGGCTTCCAGGTGGAAAAATCAAAACTTGAGACAGAATTGTTAGAACCCAATACTAAGAATTTGTCAAGAATGTATAACTTGCTGTTGAAATGGAATACACAAGACGAAACAGTTAAATCAGTTATGATTAAGTGGGCACAGGACATTGGTCATAATATTATGTCTGCTGACTGGGAAAGGTTGTGGAACACTGGTATTAAATTTACGGCATGTAGTGCTTTAAAGGAAAATGTGATGAAAATGGTCTATAGGTGGTACATGACCCCAGTTAAGCTAGCAAAAATATACCATTTGCCTGATAACAAATGTTGGAAATGTAAGGAAACTGAAGGTACTTTTTATCATCTTTGGTGGACATGCCCGAAGATTAAGGTTTTCTGGGAGATGATATATAATGAAATGAAAAAGGTATTTAAATATACCTTTCTTAAGAAACCAGAGGCCTTTCTCTTGGGCATTGTCGGCCAACTGGTGCCAAAAAAGGATAGAACTTTTTTCATGTATGCAACAACAGCAGCAAGAATACTGATCGCAAAGTATTGGAAGACACAAGATTTACCCACCTTGGAAGAATGGCAGATGAAAGTGATTGACTATATGACATTGGCGGAAATGACGAGCAGAATTCGTGACCAGGGAAAGGAGACTGCGGAAGAAGACTGGAAGAAATTTAAGATTTATCTTAAGAACTACTATAAACTTGATGAAGTTTAGAATGTCGAGATTTTACAGAGAGAAAGGGTTGCAGTAATATAAGATTAGATTAAGAAAGGACTATGATGAATTAGGATGGGAAAAAACATTTATAAGTTGCTATAAAATTTGGACATGAGGATGCAGAAAGGGGAGGTATGGGGAAGTCCGAGGAAAGAAGTTTATGAAAGGACATTTTGAAATTATATTTGTTTGTTTGTCTGTTTTTCTTTTATGTTTGTTTGTTATAAAAACTCTTGTAAAACCAATAAAAATTTTATAAAAAAAAAAAAGAAAATGTGGTGTGGCCCCTAATATTCAAAGGATTTTAGTTATTCTAAAAAACAAAATGTGATGTTAGTACAAACTGCCTACCCCTGGACAGTAGGAAATACTTGTCTCTAATGCTCCACTACAATTAATAATAATAATAATAATAATAATAATAATAATTTTTATTTTTATTGATTTTAAGAAAGCAATTGTGTCCCTAATTTGCAAGTGTTCTATATGCAGAAGGCTATTTATATGAGAGCAAATTCTAACATGCAATTCCTTACTTGTAATCTGAGATGGTACCGCTCCAGATGGCGGTGCAGAGCTGCCTGCAGTCGCGGGATCAGCGCACTTCTCCCCATCGCCAGCCCCACAAGCTCGGGGGACAGCGGGGAGGCAGAGCGTGCCTTCCCACTGTTCCCCGACCTGGTTCTTCCAGCCCCGCACCTGGGGGGAAAATAATTTTTTTCTTTATTTCCCCCCCCAAAAAAAATTAGGTGCGTCCTATGGGCCGGAGCGTCCTATGGGGCGCAAAATACGGTATATCTTAGCAAAACTTTGCAGCATATGGTTCTGCTAACTGAGGGATCTTGCGCCCTCAAAACACAGGTGAAGGTTTGGTCAGAGCTTGCTAAAGTATTGGTGAAGACTGAGTAGAAAATAGCTGGAATTTTGTACTGTTGGTACAAAAGTAGTAGTAGTAATTTACCTATTTATCTACTTGCACTAGCATGCTTTCGAACTGCTAGATTGGCAGGAGCTGGGACAGAGCAACAGGAGCTCACCCCATCGCAGGGATTCGAAATGCTGACCTTCTGATTGGCAAGCACAAGAGGCTCACGGGTTTAGACCACAGCACCACTGCTGCAGCGGGAAGGTACATGGTATTTCCGTGCGCTCTGGTTTCCGTCATGGTGTTCCATTGCGCCAGAAGCGGTTTAGTGATGCTGACCACATGACCCAGAAAGCCATCTGTGGACAAACACCAGCTCCCTGGTCCTGAAAGTGAGATGAGTGCCACACCCCATAGTTGCCTTTGACTGGACTTAACCGTCCAGGGGTCCTTGACCTTTTACCTAGTAGTAATTTATCCTTATTATTTAGTGCCCAAGTTTCATCCCTGGCTCAAAGAGATTGGTTAAATAAAATAATATTAGTTAAATAAAATACTTATTTGGAGTGAAGTCTTTATTCTTGCTGATTACCCATTTTATTTATCAGGATTCTGCCGTGCATCTGTTTACTCCCACCCCAAATGTAGCCACATAGCTTCCCACAGAAAACAAGAAAACAACATCCATTCAGGCTGCCTTTTGCACTAAACAGGCCTAGGTGATGTATTGATACATCACCCAGGACTGGTATGAACCAGGCAAAAGAACTCAAAGAGGAAGTAAAGCAAGGTTAGTGAGGAGGGTGACTTGGAGACAGTCCCAAGGGTCAGACAGGGAGGCTAGAGTGCTGCCTTTGCTCCCTGGGTTTGATGTTCACCATCCCTGATGCAGAGTATTCTATAAGGTGGTAGTATTCTCTCTTCATTTCCTGCTCCCTCTCCTGCTCTCTCACCACCTACATTTAATCCTCAGCTTTGCTAGTATCAAGAACACCACATTTTTCTTTACATCTGTTTTCTATCTGACTAAGACGCCATGCATTCTGATTAATCCTAGAGGCAGACCAAAATAGCAAGTTGGGCTCTGCATTTCCAAAGGGAGAATGCCCACTGCTGCTGCGTCCAGCAAAGCTTTTCTACGAACAGACTCCTTTTTTGTGTGCCTAGCATGGAGTGAAACACAAGAACGTAATGTCATTGGTTCATCCAGTTCAGTACTGTCTACACTGACTGGCAGTGTCTCTCCAGGGTTTCAAACAGAAGACTTTCCCTGTCTTAGCTGAAGATGCCAGGAATTGAGCCTGGGACCTTCTGCATGCAAATTACACGATCTGTTGCTGAGCTATGAAGCTTCCTAAGAAGATAACGTGAGATTCTAGTCCTTGTAGATCTGAATAAAGGGCAGAATGCAATAGGAACATAGGAATGTCAGGCCACTGGTACATCTACCTAATTTTTTCCACTGTCATCTGCCATTATGGGGCAACATCTTGTACCTAATCCCATGTAAGACCTGCTGTCATTGGGAAATGGTATGAACCCAAATGTCAAGCACAAAGAGTTGGCCTTCTTTCGTATGACAGGAGCAAGACAAATACAGTGGAACCTCGGTTCTTGAACATCTCTGTTGAATGATTTGGAAACCGAAAGTCGGAAACCCGGTAGTAATTGCTTCCATTTTTGAATGTGCCTCAAAAGTCAAACGGCTTCCACTGCATGTTTTTCCCATTTTTTCAATGCATTTTGCCAACAACCCATTGATCCTTGGTTTTCGAACGTTTTGGAACAGTCTTCTGGAACGGATTACATTCGAAAACCAAGGTTCCACTGTAGTTGCTTTCAACTGGGGAAAAAACCTCCTGCCACAGAAGCTTAGATCGAATACATGTAAAATATAGTATTTTCTTATCTCACCATTCTTCTAATTTTCTCATCTTTACAATTTTAAATTCACATTTGCATATCAGCTGGCAATTTATTTCTGGTTTGCTTTTTTTGTTTTAAAAAAAGCCTTCATGAAAATTCATCATCATTTTTGTGCAAATTTCCATGAACAATGAACAAATGAATTGCTACCTCCCCCCCCCCTGGGCTTTAAATTGCTTTTATATATTGCATTTTACCTTCTCAAGTTGCACTGAGACTTTTTACTGTGAAAAGTGACTGATAAATGTACCGTGTATTTTTTTCTTTGACATGCTCATTAACATGAACATTTTTTAAAGGCACACTTTATCCTAGTATATGCATTTAAAAAAAAAAAATACATCACTTGGCTGGAAAACTCCACAGCAAAATTTGAAGAAGCAAGCTTTTCCAAGGGTGGCTGCAAGTTGGTTTGCATATTGTTTCAGGAAGTGAAAATTAAGGAGGTTCTCCTTTCAGCGCAAACTAAAATGAATCTCTCCCCACCTGTATTCATGGGGAGCAGTCTGAGGGAATGCCAGATAAGGAATAAAAACCTAGAGCAATGTCCGTTTTAGGATGCTGATGTAAGAGCAGCACAATATTTAGTCCAGTCTCCCATTGCACCATTTCTTTTTGTGTATCTTTGTGTAAATGCTTTTTATTAACTTCTTATTACAGCACATACACACATGACACTTAGAAAACAAACTACAAAAGAAAACACAAAATAAATGATAAACATATATGCATAAATCCGCTAGTATCTGCACAAGGACTTATGCTATCCAATCTTTAGTTCTTATTCTATTCTAATAGACCTCCTCCTCAATGCAGGTCAGATTTTAAACTCGATAAACTGATTCACTGCACCATTTCTAAAGGTTGCACCAGAAGTCTTTACAATCAGCCTCAGACGTTCCACTCAGCTGGCAGGTGTCACGCAGATTATCTCATCAACTTAACCAAAGCTGCTTCCAGGACAATCAGTTTCCTTTCCTTCCCCCATATTTTTACAAGGTTGGAGACAAATAATACCTCCCCCAAGAGCTGAAAGTGATATGCAGTTGTGCACACATGGATTCTTTTCTGTGACGTGGCGGAGCAGGTCTTACAAGGCTTCTCTGAGTATTTTACAAACCTGCAGCCCTGATCTGACCTCAGGTTATAGCAGGGCAAACATAGGAATCTGCCTTATATTGAGCCAGGTGATGGGTCTACCTAGCTCAGTACTGTCTACACAGATAGGCAGCAGCTCGCCAGGTCCTTTCCAGCCCAACTTAAAAATCCAGCACTGAGGGCCTTCTGCCGGCTCCCTCATTGTGAGAACAGGGAACCAGACAGAAATCCTTCTTGGTAGTGGCATCCACCCTGTGGAACGCCCTCCCATCAGATGTCAAGGAACTAAGCAGCTATCTTATTTTTAAAGCACATCTGAAGGCAGCCCTGTTTAGGGAAGTTTTTAATATTTAATGCTGTGTTGTTTTTAACACTCGATTGGGAGCCACCCAGAGTGGCTGGGGAAACTCAGCCAGATGGGCGGGGTATAAATATTATCTATCTATCTATCTATCTATCTATCTATCTATCTATCTATCATGAGAATGTCAACAGCAGTGGCCAAACTTGGTCACTTGGTGCTGACAAGAGTACTGGGAATGGTGGCAAATTAATGTATGGTGCAGGGTTAGGCAATAGGAGTGTACTAGCAACTGCCCAGTGCGGCAACCCACTGACACTGGACTTCATGGAACCTAATCTAGAACATCATGGACACACACACACACACACACACACACACACACACACACACAGGCTTTATAATCTTCGTCAGTAACAGAACACAGCAGTGATGGACCCTACAATAGTACTACGCCTTTGGCTTCCCTAAGCCTGGTATAAGCCAGTGTGGTTAGAGTGTCGGACGAGGGACCTGAGAGACCTAGGCTCAAGCCCCTGCTTGGTCATGGAGTTCTCTGGTCGGTGACTTTGGGCCAGTCACTGCCTCTCAGTCTAGGCTGTTGTGGAGATTAACTGAATAGCAAAACCATGTACGTCACCTTGAGCTGCTTGGTGAAAAAAGTTTGCATATAAATGCAATAAATAAAAGAAACAAGAAAATAAAAAATGGCCTTCTAATCTTCACAGTCAGTGGAGCAGCATTCCTGGCTCGTGAACTTCAGATTCTGGCTCAAATCCCTAGTCTAGTAACTGGTCCAAGGGCAGCAACATAATGGTAAATTTTGAAGCTGCTTATTTTGGAGGTGCTTGGCATGATAGCTCCTATGACTCTGCCCCCAAGGAGAGTACAAAATGCAGGCAGCTCTCCCTCCCCTATCTATATATCCACACACACACACACAGTATATACCGCAATACCCAATTTATTAGTATCATCATGAGTGCAATCTTATGCATAGTGTCTTTGGAGTAAATTCCACTGAACTCAGTGCTGCACAAAGCACATTGACCTTTCAACCAAATAAGGACTTTGGCAAGCTAAAAATAAAATTGCTTGCTTTTAATTAGGAATGAAAACAACCTTGCAAAGAAGTGCAATCATTTAAACCATTAGTGGGAACCAGGGACACCTTCAAAGAAAAGGAAGGGGGTATCCAACCTCTGCTTGATCATTTTTTTCCCTTTTTCACTGCCTTCTTCAATGCTAAGCTGTCACAAACAAACTTGAAAGCCTTGTTATCATTATATTTGGTCAACAGAGCAGGCGAGGCCCATCAGTTACCCAAGCGTTCCAGCAGAAGATGTCTTTACCCCTGCTCTGAAAAGTATCCCAGAGCTGCATTCGTATTCACCTACATCAGCGTTTTTGGACTAGAAAGCCACTTCCGCAATCAAACAAGGAGGTGGGGTTGCGGGCGTATTGCCCCTTCCCCACAGTCGCGGGGGCTGGCTTCAGCCCCCATGATACCTAGGGAATCCCCGCCTGTGTCATACCCCGGGCCAGCCAATCGGCTGGCTCTGGGGGCGGGGCCTCGGCTATTTAAACCTGCCGCCACCGAGGTTCCTCCTCTTTTCCTCCGCTGCTGCAGCTGACCCGGTTTTCCCGCCCAGCCCAGCCCCTTTCTAGGTTAGGTTTCTGACGGTGCTATGAAGTCCAGTTGGTCACCGTCAAGGGGCCTGGTAGGAATTTTCCCAAATGGCAGATTGGCTCCAGCCATTTGGTTTTCGCCTACCTCGTAGCGAACCGTCACAACTCTTCGGTATTGACAGTTAGGCATTGGTGGGGGTACTGTCCTATTGTTATGCAAATGAAGGGGAAAAGAGTGCCATCACCTTCCCCAAGCAAGGGTAGTCCGGTAAAGGATTCCGGGGGGCCTGGCCTTGTCCTAAGCCTAGGGAGGTGTGGGCCCATGGCACACCCCCATGCGGTGACGCCCGAGGGAGGACCTAGTTGACGTGCCTCAGCAGGACCCCTCCCTCTGGTGATTAACCCTTCCGGCCTCTAGCTGGTTAGTAGTTAGGACCAATGCCTAATCCAATACCGCTCAATTCCTGTAATCAATAAAGTTGCGGCCTAATTCGACCCATTAACCTGAATTCTTGTGTCCTGTGTCTTTATTTCCTCGGGGGGAGGCGGGAACCCACCACGCAAACCACAGCCACGGGTCAAGATTCAGGCGTGCCAACTCACTAACTGGCCCTGGCTGTGACAGTCTACAAACTGGAAGCAACAACAGCAAGATCATAACCCTTCAACTCTCTTTTAGAAATTATTTTCTGTTTCTAGCCTCCGGAGGGCTATCTGCCCCAAAAAGCTATTTCCCTGCTCTCCACTATGATCAGCCCTGCATTAATGTAATTCATATAAGCTTGAGACATAAATATGTTCGTGTGTGGAATCCTTGGGGAAACCTTCAGTTGCCTAAAGCACTGGAAGAGCAGTTGTGACCTTTATCGCAAACATCCCTTGACTGTAAAGCATAGAAATCAAAGGTAAAATACATAAATAAAGCTTGCCCAATATTTTTGGTTAAAGTTATTTCATCTGGGATGCAGAAACCTAGGAAGATGTCTCGTGGAGACTCAAGCCATTGGTCCATGTAGCTCTGCACTGTCTCCACTGACTGACAGTGGCTTCCTGGGCTTCAGATGAAGCACATTCCCAGTCCTACCTGGAGATTCCAAGGATTGAACCTGGGACCTTCTGCGTGCAGAGCAGATGCTCTGCCACTTGGCTACTGCCTTTCCCCCAATCTAAGCTTGCCAGTGTCCGCAGAGAGCAGCCAGCTGAAAAGCCAACCCACCCGCCAATCACACCCAGCAACACAACACAGAGCAGACATGCAAACTCATTATACCTCAGGATGAATTGGTCCACGGTGATGTTGTTGGTGACCGTCACCAAAGCGCTCACAACTTCTCCTTGTCTGATGGGTTTCGCTGGCAACCAGATGACGACGTTGCTATCCAGCCACAGCTCTGTCAGCTGAGAGCTCTCCGGGGTCCTGTAGAGAGTGATGGAACCAATTCTCTGCAAGTGGGACATGGTTTCCCCTGACCCTTCCTTCCCTGGGCGGATGGCGTTCCCCTTACGGATGTCTTCCGAAGTACACTCGGTATTTTCATCTGCAGGCTGAATGGTGTAGTAAAGCTCCACTGAGCTCCCTTCGGACTGATTGGATGCTTTTTTGCGGCCGGTGACAACCGTTGCTGGGTTAAACCAGGTGGGCTGAAGTTCCAGGTCAGCCACACACAAGCCCAGGTGACCCTTCAATCTGCAGCTGCCCCGAACCTCCCGCGTTTCCCGAAAGGCAAAGACTCGCATGCAAGGCAGCTGCTCTGTCATGCTGTAGTCATCCCAATCTCTTCCCACAATGTAAAAAAGAACTTGGACTTTGGGCCTGGTCAAATAGACCTTTTCCCTCATGATGTACGCTTTCAGCTTCCAATTGAATGTAAATTTGTTGGTGGATCCGAAAAAGCTTGAGGTCATCAGCAGGTCCTGGGGCACAGCCTGTTCCACAGAGAAGGGCCCATAACTAGCATTGATCACAGGGGTCTTCTTGGCTTTGTAGGTGAAGAAGGTCTCCATCCGAGATTGCAAACTGGAGTTCCGCATGAACTCCTGGTTAGTTTCTTTGAGGAAAAATGAACTCTCGGTGCTGGAGATCTGATATCTTACAGGTAGATATGTTGGCAGAGAGGAAAACTTCTGAACATTGTCTGAGGCCCCACGGCCAATGGTCACTGTTGGCAAAGAAGGAGGCAAAAAACAAAGAACAAGATGGGTCAGATGAGACAATGCCCAGTTAACTATTTGTGCAAGAAAGCTCGAGTTTGGTTCAGGGCCCAATTTTGTGTCCTTGATCACTCCATGCCCAACATGATCTGAGGCCTGAATGGAATTAGGGACCTTGCAACCTGCTAAGGTTGGCTGTTGTGGGGGCGGGGGAAGAGATTACTGAACTACATCACCTTCCATTCTCTGTCTCCACTCCCCACCACATGCTTCATATCCCCTCCTTGACAGATCCAGAGCAGCCTGGGTGACTCCGACCCCATCCAGTGCAACCTAGAGCTGCCTCAACCCACTCTGGACAAATCCTGGATCAGCCCAATTCAGTTTGGGGTCTGAGATATCTCCTGACCAGATGCAGTTATGGCTGCAAATGAAGTTTTATCAATCAGTGTCTCAGGAGTGGAGAAGTATCAGGAGTGGGGAACATCTTGTCCAGGGGCCAGATGCAGACCTCAACTTTTCTCTATCTGGCCCCCTGGACTCTCTTGAGGCAACATGTTCTCTCTCCAGATCATAACGTGCTCTGTACCCTCCTTGAATGTACCTCTTCCTTCCTGAATTTGTCCAATCTCCCATTTCAACTATCTAAGCCAGGGGTTATCATTATATCTTGTGGCAGCGGATTTGATTAAAAAATGCCCTATGTGATAAATAACTTTCCTTTGTCTGAACATAAGAAGAGCCCTGCTGGATCAGATCAAAGGTCTATCTAGCCCAGCATCCTGTTTTCACAGCAGCCAACCAGATGCCTCTGGGAAGCCTGCAAGCAAGACCTGAACATAACAGCATTCTCCCCCCCTTGTGATCACCACCAAATGGTATTCTGAAGCATGCTGCCCCCAGTAGCACAGGTAAAACATAGCCATCGTGCTGATAGCCATTAATAACCTCCCACTCCATAAATTAGTCTTATCCCCTTTTAAAGCCATTCAAGTTGGTGGCCATTACTACATTTAGTAGGCTCAAATTCCACAGTTTATCTATGCCCTGTGTGAAAGCTCTTTCTGTTGTCTGTCCTGAATCTTTTATTATGACCCAAATCTACCATCAGGCAAATTATTACTGAGCTGAAATAAACTGGATTTATCATAGTCTTGCATCTTGGAGCATGGTTGCTATCATCATCATCATCATCATACCTTTTATTGGCATCACATACAAACATCACCTTAAGGTCTTCAACGCCAACATTATAGCTCAATTGCTCTATGGTATTCCAGTCTGGCTGCCAGGGTTTACCCAGTTGGTAGAACGAGCGCAGGCAGCTTTCCTCTTCAAGATTATTTACTGTCCCACGCTGTGTACCCTATGCAGCCTTATGTCTAGAGGGAGGTCAACACAAGGTAGAGACTGTTGCCTGGTTGCTATTAGAGACTAGCAATGCTGGGAACTTGCAGAGGCCCAGAGAGGTGCAAGGATCTCACTTGTACTGGTTGGGGCAGGGTGGCACTGCTCCCCTGGCCCCCCATCCCCATTGTCACAGTGACAAATCAGAGGAAGAGGGGAAGAAGCAAAGGGCAGCATAGTGCAAACACACCGGCAAAGCAAATGCGGCACTCCTACTGGTGTGTTTGAACCTTGCCAATCTTGCTGCCAACTCATCCCTCCTTCTCACCTTCCTAGCACACCACAGTGATGGCAGTGACAGAACATAGGAAGCTGTCATTTCATTGGTCCATCTTGGCTCTCCAGAGTTCCCAGAAGAGAGTTTCCCCCAGCTCTACCTGGAGATGCCAGGGATTGAACCTGCAAAAAAATCTGCAAAGCAGATGCTCTACCACTGAGTCATGGCTCAGATATGGATCTTGACATCTCAGGTTTAGTTTTGCTCATTTTTTGCATTTTTTTTAAACAGAAGATTTTAGTTGTTTAATAACCCACTAAGACTTAATTTTATGATTTACAGGTTGCAAATTCTCAGCTCCGCTGCCATTGAAAAGACAGCCAGATTCATCAATATTCTACCAAGGCATTGCAACACGAACGCATCAGCACCCGCCTGCCTTTGTACAAGCACGGAACTAGGTGGGATGCTAGCAAGTGAAAAGCAATAAAGGGAGATACTTTCTTCTGATGAGGCAGGGATAGGAAAATAGCAATGAGTGCCACAACTCCAGAATGTTAATTTAAGGTGATGGACCTTCATATTTAATTCATGTTGGAGAGATAGGTGGCAGGATTTGTTCCTTCCAAATGAGCAAACTGCCATTAAGAGCCAGAAAATGCAATAGGAAATAGTAATAGCAATCAAACAAAAATAGAATATATATTTTGATTTTGCTAGACATGGGGAGCTGGGGGTTGCTGAAATTCACTCACCCGTCCCCAGCAACCATTGGACACCTTAATCAGCAACCTCTCTTGGCTTCTGGGATTTGAGTAAACAATGCCCACACAATTTCTAGCATTTCGTCATCGACATAAGGACTATGATTATTTTTTTATTTAAAAGAAACTGAATGGTAATGCCTACATCCTCAGGAATTTGAATCCTGAACCCAGCACCTCCATGACAACACCACCCTCACAAAAAGCAACAACAACACACCCCTAAGGATAGGATTCAAAACAAGGTACAGATATTTCTACACTGGCCGAATCCATGTCCACCTCCAATTTAAAAATCCAAAGTTCTAGCCATCAGGTTCCAATGGAAACACAAAGGCTTCTATAGCTCTCCCTTTGTCAGAGGCCCAATGTCCAGCCTGAGGATGCTGAAGTTGTAGTGGTTTACCACACAGGGCAGGCACATAAAAAGCCAAAGGTTCCTGACAGTAGATATTCTTGACAGTTAATCAGACCTTTTCATTTAAAGGCTTAGGCACAGCATGATCCTTACTTAACCCTGATTGCACAGAGGTCACGGATGAGATATCAAGCAGGGCCCAGACAGAGCCATGAAGTCTAAGCATCCTGAAGACCTTTTTATTAAATTCCTCTGAGCTAGACTCTAATATCTTGGTTGGGTGCTTATTACCGTCCCGCTGCCGTGAAGCGAAAATTGCAACCCCTGTAATAAAGGGGATTTTCTATTTTCACCCTCCCCTGCAGGGATGCTTCGCCATCCATCGATGTTTCGGGAGCCTTTACTGACACAGATCAAATACTGGAAATCTGTGGACAAAGCCACATGAGCCCTTTGTGCTGAAATAAGCTCTACACAAAGGTAACCCAAATGCAGTGACCAAAATAGTTTTGTTGGGGTGTGTGGGAAGGTGGGATTAAATGTGCCTACAGAGATATGACGGCATTCTGAAATGTAGTCCACTTGCAAGTTCCAATGGGTAGGAGTCAGTTAATTCCTACTCACAGCAGACCTGATAAAATTAATTGAGCTAAGTTAGTTGTGCCCATTACTTTCAATAAGTCTGCTCTGAGTTGGAGTAGCATTGAATGCCACCCAATGTTTCCAAAGAATCTGAAAGGTCTTATTGTAACCCAAACTTGTGACAATTCTGGTGAGAGGAGTTTTTCTTCAGTAGTAGTGTCCTAATCTCCCCCAAGGACTTAGAACTCAAACTGTTACCATGACTGGAGGTCATGGTTCATTGGTGAATCCAGTATAGTGTCCCAGCATAGTTCTATAGGCTGCAAACAGGCAAATCAAGGCAGAGTATAATGAACATGGCCAGGCTTTAGCTAAGACATTGATCCAAGTTTTCTAAACCAGACAGGTGGGAAGTTGCCTGCTCCTGATGGGGTTACACTCCCTCTGAAGGAATGGGCACACATTTTGGGGGTACTTCTGGACCCATTACTGCTGCTTAAGGCTCAGGTGGCCACAGTGGCACAGAGTGACTTCGACCAGTTTTGGCTGGTGGCCCAGCTGCACCCCTCTCTAGACAGGGATAGCCTAACATTCGTTGTCTATGCTCTGGTAACCCCTTGGTTAGATTACAACAATGTTTTATATATGGGGCTGCCTCTGAAGACAGTTCAGAAACTTCAGCTGGTGCAGAATTCAGCGGCTCACCAGGGCAAGATGGTTTGAGCATATAATGCTAATTCTGGCCCGACTACACTGGCTGCCAATTAGTTTCCTGGCCCAATTCAAAGTGCTGGTTTTGATCTATAAAGCCTTAAGCAGCTCAGGGCTGCAGTACCTTAAGGGCCACCCCTCTCCATATGAACAGACCCAGACCCTGCAATCATCATCTGACATGCCTCCTCCATGAGGGATTTGGAGGGTGGCAACACAAAAATGGGCCTTTTCTGCAGTAGCTCCCTGCTTGTGGAATGCTCTCCCCAAGGAGAAATCATCATCATCATTAAGTTACCTGTCCTGTTGGAGATAGCAAAATAAGTGAGGGCATTCAAATGGTACCTTTAAATTCTACACAACCTCAGTAGAAGGGTAAAGTTTGGGTACTAATCATCTTATAGATATAAGGACTCAACTGAGTTTTGCAGTTTGTCAGAAAACTCCTCCTGTTTTGCAGAGCTCTCCTGGGTCCTGAAATGCCCAAATTTGACCAGCTACCTTGAACCAGTGCTGTGCTATTTGCTTCATGCTTCCTGCCACTGGCTGACCTTTGCTCCAGGCTGAATTTCCCCAGATCTTGTCCAGGATTCCATGGGCACTTGTACCAGCAGAAATAAGAGGTCTCATTTGACAAAGACGGAATCAGATTTCATACATTACAGAGATGAATCACTGTATATCAGGGATGTAGTGTGACATTCATGATTATGCATACAGCAGCAGTGAGGAGACTGGGGAGTGTATGTGAACACTGTGAAGTGTCTTCCTGCACCCTTGAAATCCCTGCAAACAGACACACGCACACATACCTTTTGTGGCATAAGAGTAGGGAGGACATTTTTGCTCAGTCCTATCAAATACAGATCCATTTCAAAAAAGGACAGACCCTGGACAGTCTAATCCAGAATAGGTGTGTGTATATGTGTGAAGAACCTAAATCAGATGCCTCAAACTTCCCATCTATTTTAACACATTTAAATGTGTCTGTTAACTTCACCAAGATCAGAAGTGGTCATGTCAGCCCTGTAAGAGTCAATGTGCTGTATTTATTTGTTTGTTTTCAACATAACCTTCACCAACCTTTATGGCATCCTCCATCAGGAGGCAGCTTCTGTAAGGTCATCGACCGGCAGGATAGGAGTGGTTCACAGGTTTCAATCACAAGAATCCCACAAGGTCTATAGCCAGCTTGCACATCATTTGTGAGAATTAGCCAGGAGGTGAAGAGAAAGACAGGCCAGTGGGATGAAAGGGCACGAGTATATCCAGAGTTGGAAAAAAAGAGAGGGCTATTCGGAGTAAAAGGCCAAATTCTCCTTGCAATACATAAATCAGAGTCAGCGCCCTGTCATGGAACGTTAAATCAATCCATGATACTTTTCTAAGATAGTAGTGGTCAGTCCAACCTCCTCCCACCATTAGACATTAAAGTGCATTTAAGAAGAATGATGCATACAGCAGCAGTGAGGAGACTGGGGAGTGTATGTGAACACTGTGAAGTGTCTTCCTGCACCCTTGAAATCCCTGCAAACAGACACATGCACACATACCTTTTGTGGCATAAGAGTAGGGAGGACAACCCTCCACTCTCAACACTTAAACTTCCACATTTCCTGCATAATTCTTTTGAGAGTCCACACTGGTATGGCTGAAGCTTCACTGCGATATGATCCCATGCGTCTGAACAACAGAATCACATTGAATGAGTAGATTGCTCTAAGGGACACCAGAGCTTGAACTGAGAAGCTCTGTGACCCTCTAGATCACTGGTCTCCACTAGTGGGTCATGACCTGATCCAAGGTGGATTGAAAAAGCAGCACTAACACAATGCAAATATATGGTAACGGGTTAAAAAATGGGTCTCCGATTACATGTTTGGTTTAAAAGTGGGTTCCAGGTCTGAAAAGGTTGAAGATGTTGCTGCACTCCAATTCCCATAAGCCCTACTAGGATGATGAGAGTTGGGCTCCAACAGCATCTGGAAGGCTACAGATTCACTATCCCGGGGGGGGGGGGGGACTACCTATGGGAAGAATCATAGCTCATTGGTAGACCAGACGTTTCTCTTATTGAAGCATGGGAGGGAAACAGGAGTTGAGGTGCTCAAGGCAAGCAGGCACCTGTGCCACTGACATGCTTTGTCTTTAGAAGACTCCAGGTCCAATCCCTGGCATCTCCGTTAAAAGGACTACAGCCATTAGTCCACCTAGACCAATACTAACTTATTCATTGCATTAGCAAAGCTCTTTCCCAGCCTTTCAACCTCATATGCCTTTTAACTGGTGATGTCAAGAATTGAACCTAGGACCTTCTGCATGCAAAGCACATATCCTGACACTGAGAGGCAGACCCTTCACTTTCTGATTGTTGTGGCCAGTGACACAGATGTCAGTCACCCTTGGACTCATCAGTTTCTGCTTCTCTTCCACCAAACTCCTCTTTTAAAGGTGGGCTTACGCACATAAGAAGCCACTTTATACCAAGGAAAACTGAGTGGAGGCTGGTGCACATTGGGACTGGTGGGGTAGTAGGCAGGGGGTCTACAGTAGACGGCACCAGAGCCAGTGGCAGACAAGGCCAACTAATGGTAAGTTCTACAAGGGTGACAATAAGGAAGCTGAGAGCCACTGCCACCCCCAGGACTTATTGCAAATATAAAGGCAGTGGAGGCTGGTCCATCAGCGTACATGACATACTGCCCCACCAAACTTAGTCTACTCTCAGCTAGCCCCAACTTGCCTGACTTCTTACCTACAATCACTCCTAGGGTTGGCTCTAGCTGCCAGCTTCTTCCTCCTCCTTAGTCTCCATGTTGTCCTTGTAGAACTAAGAAGGGAGGAGGATGGGGATGAAAGTGGAATTATTTGGCTCTGCCTCTCACTGACTCCACCTCCAGCTGGCCTTCCTACACTCCACCCTACCAGTTCCAACAATCATCAGCCACCACTGCTCCAGAATCAATGAGAGATCCACCAGCAGGAAAATGTATCCCTCTGAGCATCAGCCTTGCATGGCTGTAGGACAATCGCTTGTCACCTGTGATTAAGGAGACCTGCAGGTTGAGGGCAGGGGAGGCTCTGTCAGAGTGATGCTCAGCGCCACTGCTGTTTATGTCTCCTGCTACTTTATATGCTCCATCAAGTTAATACAAATAAAATAGGTCATGCCTTTATGATATAGGGGTGGGTGGGGGAGAGAAATAATGCAGACGTTTCCTAATTAGGACTGCATTGTTCTGATGTTTCCCCTGTCAGTCTGCTCCTTTAATGCATTGTTTCTTTGTGTTAGGCCAGCTAATTAAAGAGGGGGAGGAGAGAAGGGGGGAGGCAAATCCTGGATCCGATGTCATTCCCCCCCTCCTTTCTTTCCTTAATGGCAATGAATTTTTCTCCCCCTTTCAATTAGGGCCACCACCATTAATGGATTGCTCTGCTGAATTAATAGCTCAGAGGCAGTATAAAAATAGAACCCATTTTAATCAGAAGCAAGGACCATGACCCTGCCATTGCCATCATGGAAACACCAACACCGGCTATACTTGAAGGTGCTTCCAGCAAAAAGCTCCACGCCTCTAAGGATCTCCAGGCAAAGAATTGAAAACCAGACTTTTGTGCCCTCCTTTTCTGTGGCATTTTTGCAGCTGGTCACAAGAGGCAGCAGCTGCTGCTGTTGCACTGTCCACTGCACTTGGGTGTCACCAGTGCTGCTGGCCAGAAGGAGGTACTGCAGCTACTAACTTAGAGTTGTGGGTGTCATAATAGGGCTACGTTTCAGAGCTGCAGCTAGCTTAAGGTGACTGACTACTAGGCCATGGGTAGGCAAACTAAGGCCCGGAAGCCGGAGCCGGCCCAATTGCCTTCTAAATCCGGCCCACAGACGGTCCAGGAATCAGCGTGTTTTTACATGAGTTGAATGTGTGCTTTTATTTAAAATGGGTTATTTGTGGGGCATAGGAATTTGTTCATTCCCCCCCCTTCAAAATATAGTCCAGCCCCCCACAAGGTCTGAGGGGCAGTGGACTGGCCCCCTGCTGAAAAGGTTTGCTGATCCCTGGACTAGGCAAATCCAGCCTTATAAAAACTCAGATCTCCTAAATAGGAACACCATCTTTTTTGAGAACATAGGATGTACCCTAAATCCAACATCCTGCTTTGCAGAAAAGTCAACCTCTGGAAAGCCAACAGCGAGAGCATGGAAGCCAACACTCTGCCTGCTGTTCATCCCCGCCAACTGGAATTCACCCTGCCTTTAAGATAGCAGTCCTATTTAGCAGTTTGGGCTGGCCATTGATAGACCTTCTCCTTCACATTTTTTTCTCATACCCTTTGAGTGTCACATAAGCCAGGATGCACTGCCACACCCCTTCTAAGAATATACAACTTTCTAAGATTATACAATAATCTTCTATTTATACAATAACAATAATTAGGGATACATTTCAACAATGTCAATACAGATCTCCATTTGTTGACTTTCAGGTAGAGCTTCTATTTTCTGTGCACATGTATTGGCAAGTGGTTTGGAGCATTCTAGTATCTTCTTGCTAAGTGACTCAAGTTGTGTCTTTCATGAAGTTTCATTGTACCTAACAGAAGTTGCACATAATGTGTGTTTTCAGTATTCCTAAATGCTTAGCTTTGGAGCATACAATGGCTAAACACCTCCTGATTCATACACATTGAGCAGCTCTAGGAAGCTGGAAACCGGGACCCTGCTACTGAAATAGTATTGGATCTTTGATCCCCCCTCCCCTAGGACACCACACCACAGAACTAAACCTCCGTGGCTCAGTGGTTTGCCACAATGGCACTGTTTTGCCAGATGCAAACACTGCCTTAAAATCAGTAGCCATGAAAACAGAGCTCCCCTGCTAACAAAACACTCTTGAGGCGTAAAATATCTAATCAGGGAGTTTCCAGGAGCAAAGACCATTCAAATTCTAGACTGTAGTGATGACAGGTGGGAAAGAATCCATTTACCCTGGAGTAAAATCTGCAGCAGTGGCCCATGTGCCCCAGCCTGTGGCCAGCTCCCTATGGCACCATGTTTGTGGCTGAGCATCAAAGCCACAAGTTGCACCCACAGGGCCAAGTATCTGGGATGCTATTGAATGGTCGTTTGTGCCTCCCAGTCTGCCAGTTATTAATTGCAGTCCTTTTATTTACTGGTAAACCTGTCATTCTCTTTGGTATCACATTTAAAGAACAACAACAAAATGTTTTGTAGTTGAAACCCAAATGAATTCTTTTGGAACCCAAAAGAATTGTAGTTGAAACATAACGCAGCAGCTCTTAATGAGAAACTATTAACAGGCATTCCCCCCACCGCCCAGACTCTGCCACCCCTGTTCCACCCCTCAGAACGAGCCTTGGCAACCTGAGCTGATGCCTGAACTTTCACCTTTCTCTTGGCAAAGAACCAGACTAAGTCAACATCACTGGGCTGGTTTCCATTACCAGCTCCTGATTAACATACAGAAGAGTCATTTCTCCCCCTGCCCGCCTTCTTTCTTCCAAGCACCCAGCAGAACAGGAAAACTTCAGAAGAGGGGGCCTCCCGATTGATGTCTGACTTTGGAACTGAGCTCATAAAAAGGGAATAATTAAAACCAGGTTACCGGGGGGGGGGGAGAGGATAGATTCTTCAGAACTGTTTTCCCCTCTGCTGCTAACATTGCACTTCATCACAGCCTAAGAAAGGAAAGGCCGAAGGTTGTTTTGCATCCTGTCCAATGCTTAAAAATAATCATCTATCTGGATCTATCAGATATGGGAATTACTAACATGCAGATGAATGAAATAAGCTGCTTTTCTAGCACTTGGTGCACTGTTGACCCTCACGACAGGTCAAGTCAAGGGGCTTCTTGCATCTGCCCCCTAACCTCTTTGCTAGAATCATAATTCCTTGGTACAAATTGATGGTGTGGCCACATCTTAAATACTTTGCACTAGTCTAATTGCTCCACCTCAAAAACAATACTGCAGAACTGGAGGGGCAAAATTAAGGGGCCACTGAAGTGATCAAGGGGACAGAGATCCTTCCCTAGAAGGAATGGGGGAAATTTCACTTGGTTCTCATTTTTAAGCAAAGCTGACCTTATTTCATTGTTCTGAACTATTATGAGGATGGGAATGGAGTTAGCCTTCCAATTTTGCACATCCAATTTTGCAACACACAGGGACATACATAGGAAGCTTCCATGTACCAAGTCAGACCCTTGGGTCATCTAGCTCCATATCATCTACACCAGGCACGTTCAACAGGTAGATCATGTTCTATGGGTAGATCACGGCTCCCCAAAGAAGCTTGACATTTTTGCCCTGCACCCCCCCAAAAAAGGGGTTTCCTTCTTAAGAAAAACTCAGAAAAAGGGGGTAGATCACTGCCAGTTTTTAACACTGTGAGTAGATCGCAGTCTCTTGGGAGTTGGCCACCTCTGATCTACACTGACTGGCAGTGGCTTTCCAGGTTTTCAGGCAGGGGATATTCCCAGCCCCACCTGGAGATACCAGGGATTGAACCAGAGGTCTTCTGCATGCAGAACAGATGTTCTACCACTGAGCTATGGCCTTTCAACACCTCTTAAGATCCACATCTTAATGGTCAAGATGTTGGACTTGAAACATTTACACACACACAAAGCATTTACACTTGATCTTAGCTAATTACTATTATTATACTACTGTTGATGCATGAATTACAGCAAAAGAATCCCTGACAGAAAAACGCACAATGAATGAGAGCCCATCACCTTCCAAGATAGCCCAATCCACTGTTGAGCAGCTCTTACCATCAGAAAGTTCTTTCTAATGTTTAGTTGGAATCTTCTTTTGTTGTCCAGTCCTCCCTTCTGGAGCAGCAAAAAAGAAGCTTGGCTCCGCCCACTGATCTGCTTGTTTGTTTTAAAAGAGGTTGTCAGATTGAAGAGTCCTACTACAGTGGAGGCTGGTTATGTTAGGGCAAGTGGTCAACCTCAATTTGCCCTCACCAAGTCCCCATCTGTCTGCCTCTGTACTTACAGCCAGTCCTGGAGGTGACAGCTTCCTCCTCCTCCTTAGTCTTGCTCTTGTAGAACTCAGCAAGGAGAAGGAGGATGGGGACAAATCTGGAACAAGTTGGCTCTGTTTGTCATTGGCTCCAGCTCCACCTGTTAGTGGGGCTCCCTGAATTCTGCCCCCAGAAGCCTCAATGGGCACCAAGCACCACTGTCAGAGACAGAACCATGGAACTTCACATCACAGCCATCATCACAGGGGGTTTGATCTGGAATACCAAGAACATCAGATCTGGGCGAAACCTAAGCACAATTGCAAACAATGGCCTTAGATGTGGAACGACCTAATTTTCTTTCTTGGAACTTAGCAAAATAGAAATAAAAAATCCCAAGATACTCTTTTTCTGATTACTGAACAGAAGGTAGTCATTTATTTTGTGTTTTCAAACATGATCCTTTGTAGAATGTTTCTCCCCTCCCATTGTTCCCGCCAACGGTGATCTCATTTCATAGCATGCCTGCTCAGGCTGAATTGAAAGCAGAGATGCTCAGAGCTAAAGCGTCTGTTCCCATTTACTGTGGCTGCAGCAACGCAGGTAAAGGGAAACACTGGCTCAGGAAATCTTTCAGCTTGCTTTTTTTAACCATTTGGGAGATTGTGAAAGGAACTGCCACACACAGTGCTTGCAGGGTGCCTTGATTCGTTCATGAGAACCCTTTGAAGTCATCCAGACTTCTATCCTGGATCTTCTCCCTCCAGAGAGATACAGCTCAGTGACAGGGCATAATAACATAGGATGAGCCTGCAGGATCAGGCCTGTGGCTCATCAAGGCCGTTATCCTGTTCTCACATTGGTTCAACCAGATGCCTATGGGAAGCCTGAAAGCAGGACTCAAGCACAATAACTCTCCTCCTGTGCTTTCCAGCAGCTGGTATTCAGAAGCATCAAGACCACCAACTGTGGGGGCAAAGCTAGTAGCCATTGGTAGCCTTATCTTCCATGAGGGTATGTTTTGTGTGCAGAAGATCCCTGTTTCAATCTCTGGCATCACCAGGTAAAGTAAGGTAAAGGGAACCCTTGACTATTAGGTCCAGTCATGACCGACTCTGGGGTTGTGGCGCTCATCTCGCTTTACAGGCCGAGGGAGCTGGTGTACAGCTTCCGGGTCATGTGGCCAGCATGCCTAAGACGCTTCTGGCGAACCAGAGCAGTGCACGGAAACGCCGTTTACCTTCCCACCGGAGCGGTACCTATTTATCTACTTGCACTTTGACGTGCTTTCGAACTGCTAGGTTGGCAGGAGCAGGGCCCGGGCAACGGGAGCTCACCCCATCATGGGGATTTGAACCGCCAACCTTCTGATCGGCAAGTCCTAGGCTCTGTGGTTTAACCCACAGCGCCACCCGCGTCCACCAGGTAGACTGACATAAATATCCCTGTCTGGAGCTCTACAAAGCCACAGTCAAATTGGTGTAAACTAGAAGTGGGAAACCAAAAAACCCAGGGACTGAATGCAGCCTTTCAGGCCTCTTCTGCTCCTTATCCCCAAGTCATACCCCTATATGGCCCTGTGCTGTGCCCTCCTTGAGTGCTTTTGCCTGGGTGGCTTCCCATTGAGACATCTGGTTGTCCTCTATGAGAAATGGGTGCTAGACTAGATGGACCTTTGGTTCGATCCAGTATGGCTCTTCTTTAGCCATACCAGCTGGAGCTGATAGAAGTTGGGGTCCAAGGTCAAGAGAGCCATAGGCTTCCTCATCACTGCAATCAATTGTTCTCATTTGAAGGAAGTGCCAACTTACTCCCACTTAAGCTTCTAAGGACACGGGTGGTGCTGTGGTTTAAACCACTGAGCCTCTTGGGCTTGGCGATCAGAAGGTCGGTGGTTCGAATCCCCATGATGGAGTGAGCTCCCATTGCTCTGTCCCAACTTCTGCCAACCTAGCAGTTCGAAAGCACGCCAGTGCAAGTAGATAAATAGGTACCACTGTGGTGGGAAGCTAACAGCATTTCCGTGCCCTCTGGTTTCTGTCACTGTGTCTCGTTACGGCAGAAGCAGTTTAGTCATGCTGGCCACATGGCCTGGAAAGCTGTTTGTGGATAAACACTGGCTCCCTTGGCCTGAAAGTGAGATGAGTGCTACAACCCCATAGTCGCCTTTGACTGGACTTAACTGTCCAGGGATCTTTTACCTTTACCTACTTTTACTTAAGCTACTGAACTCCACTACTTCCTCCACTATCTTCCTGCCCATGTGCTGTGGGTGAATATAGCTTGTCTACATGCTCCCTTATATTTGCCAATAGATACAATTGCTGTTGAAGCCTCACTCTTGTGATTTTAATGCTGGCAAGTAAGCAGTCGACTCCCCTCAGAGCCAGGAACTTTCTGCACTTGGACAATGGGCCACCAGGGGGAGCTGCTTGAGTGTCCCTTGCAGTTTTTATGCACCCCCCCCCATCCCACCCCATCTAACTGTTCAGGTTTCCATATCAAAATTTATCCCAAACAAGCCTCAAATCCCCAGGAAATCACAGGCATGAACATTCAAACACACAAACCATCAACACAGCAGAATTCAAACAGCAGAGAGGCATTCTCCATTTAATTCTGTTCCAGCATCTCTTCTTGGAGATTTACGCCAATCAGAGTACGTGGTGAATTTCTGAAAAACCATTCATCTGTGGTTTTCATCAATGACAGTGGTTTTGCTTTGATCATACTGGTTCTGGCTGTCCTGGAATGCACTACTGCAGGTGTACATGTTTGTGTTTGCCTGCTCTAGATTGTTACAGTTTACATCCCTTTGTATTTGATGGCCACAACAATGGTAGGCAGAACTGGACCACAGCTCAGTGGAAGGGCATCTGTGGTAGAACATCTGCCTAGCATGCAAAAAGGTCCTAGATTCAAACCAGTAGAGGCTGGTCCATTAGCCTGTCTGCCTGTGGCACTAGCTGTCAGATTACTTTATTCTCCTCCTCTTTCATCTCACTGTTGCCTTTACAGAACTCACCAGGGAAGAGGCCAACTAGAAGCAGTTGGTTCTGTGTATTATTGACTCTGGCTCCACCGTCTGTTGATCAGCCTTCTGACCTGCCAGTCCCAATGGGCACCAACCTCCACTGGCTCAGTCTCTGGTGTCTCCAGGAAGAACTTCAAAGAGCTCCTGTCTGAAAGCCATTGCCAGTCAGAGTAAAGGCAAAAGTAAAGGTAAACGACCCCTGGATGGTTAAGTCCAGTCCAATTCGATTATGGGGTCAAATTCCACGTTCAGGTCGAGGGAGCCAGTGTTTGTCTGCAGACAGCTTTCCGGGTCATGTGGCCAGCATGATTAAACTGCTTCTGGCACAACAGGACACCGTGACAGAAGCCAGAGCACACGGAAATGCCATTTACCTTCCCACCGCAGCAGTACCTATTTATCTACTCACACTGGTATGCTTTCAAACTGCCAGGTTGGCAGGAGCTGAAACAAAGCAAAAAGCAAGGGGAGCTCACCCCGTCACGGGGATTCGAACTGCTGGCTTTACGATTGGCAAGCCCAAGAGGTTCAGTGGTAGACAATACTGGAATAGGTGGACCAATGGTCTGACTCAGGGTGAATAAAAACTTCCTGTTTGCTTCTCATTGAGCAATTTAGTCAAGCCTTCTAACATGGCTTCTCTTATTTCCTCAAATAAAATACCTTGTGCCCTCCAGATCTTATAACCTACAACTCCCATCATTCCTGGCCACTGGCCATGCTGGCTAGGGCTGATGGGAACTGGAGTTCAAAACATACAGAGAGAAAAATGTTGGCTATCCTTGGGCTAGAGGCTTGCTTTGCAAAGCTGAAAGCTGAAAATGGTCCAGAAATCTGCAGGCAAGGGACAAGACTCCCAACAAGCCCTTCTGTGGCAACACCAAGCCTGCCTTTAAACCACAGAAACCTGACCATGCCAGGTCTTACACTGGTGAACTAATTGGCAAGGCTGCTTAAAATTCAACCATCTAACCTTTTTTTAAAAAAAAATGTGCTCGGATCCTTAACACACACACACACACACACACACACACACACACACACACACTTACTTTCCCACATTATTTTCCAGCCATTTCTGACATTGCCTATGTAAGCATCTTGAAACACTTTTCTAAAAAGAAAGAAAAAACCCAAACACCCAACCCTCGCTTAATCAATATCAAGATTAAACCAATATGTTTCCAGGCTTGGATTGAGATTTGGCTCAGAGTTTGTGTAATGGAGGAGAAGAGAATGGAACAATTTAACCACATCTGTGGAACAGAGCAAATAAAGGAAAGTTCAAAGAGGTTGGGTCCCCCCCCCTTTTTAAAGGACTAAAGTTTCAGATTTAAACACATATGCTTCAGAAATGCAAGGTCACATTTTAAATGTGTGTGGCATTTTGCTGATTAGTTTTTTATATAAAAAAGAGGTTATACAGTGGGGTGAAAGTACTGCTCTGTTGACTAGTCAAGGGCAAAAGGTCAAGCTTCTATTATTTCTATGAGGCCTTGGTCAATACAAAGGTTTTGTTATTCTAGCCAATTTGAGAGGTTGATAGTTATAGCTCAGGAATTCTGAATCTGAACATCATGATTATTTATAATGTAAATACAAACCTGCCTGGACATTCAGATAATCATCTAGGACATGCATGTGGGTGCCCCCTGTTAGAATTCCTGCTCCGTGATTGCAGTCATGGGATTTTTGTCTTTCACATGACGGTATATGTTTTGACTCCACAGAGTGGGAAGTGATGGAGACAGGATGTTTGTGTTACTGTGTCCTGTGAAGTGGGACTATTGTCCTTTGTTCTTTCCTCTTTGCTATCTGATGCTAGAGAGAGAGGGAGCCATGTTGCAGTGCTCCGTGTGTGTTTATATGTAAATAAAACAGATTAGCCAAAATGCTGAGTTGCTGAGGTCTGTTATGCAAGCTGCGAACACTCTGTGGATCCCTAAGTGTGCCGATTTCTGTTGGCATCGGTCGCTGTGATGTTCGGGCAGAAGAAAGCTTTTGAAGCTCCTGAACAATCGACGAGGAGGGAGGGAACATGCCAGTAGGGTATGTGTCTCTGCCAGGGTCCTACTCGAGTGTAGGACAAGCTCCTGACACCCTCCTCCCACAACTGAGACAAGGGGGCTGGCTACTGGATGCCACATACAGAACCTTTTTGGTGGTGTCTTGACTATGGAACTCCTCTTTCAGGGACAGTGTATTGTTTTTGCATGTAGGTCAGATGTGGATGACCTTTGGTCCTCCAGATGTTGCTGAACTATAACTCCTTTTATCCCTGCTCATTGCCTACATTTGCTGGTGTCAATGGGAGTTGTGGTTTAGAAACACCTACAGGGCAAAAGCTCGCCTGCACGACAGTGCCAGGTTAAACCCCAAGTATATCCAGGTATTGTGAAATTTCTGGTCAACTGCTGCCAGTTAGTGTAGACTAGGCATGAGGAACCTGAATGGACTTGAGATGTCATTTTCCCCAAGCCCAGTTCGCCTACCCTGCCATATGGCATCAGGTGCAGGGCAGGTAAAGAAGATGACTGCAAGACCTGATTTCAGCAGGATCATTCTATGCAGTTCAAGTTCTCCTGTCAATCAGGTTCAAGTCCACCTGTCAGGGGAAAGGGGAGGGTTTTGGGGGAGAGTGTGGGTTGCCAAGCTAACTTGCTTCCAAAGCTCTGTTGCCCCTTTGCTTATCCATCTCTCTCTGGGCCTAATCTGCACAATTGCCCAGAGGCAGGGGTGCCTCTTTGCAGGCGTATTGGCACCAGCAGAGCTAATAATAATAATAATAATAATAATAATAATAATAATAATAATAATAATAATATATTTATACCCCGCTCATCTGGCTGGGCTTCCCCAGCCACTCTGGGTGGCTTCCAACAAAATATTAAAATACAGTAATGCATCAAACATTAAGAGCTTCCCTAAACAGGGCTGCCTTCAGATGTCTTCTAAAAGTCTGGTAGTTGTTGTTCTCTTTGACATCTGGTGGGAGGGTGTTCCACAGGGCAGGTGCCACTACTGAGAAGGCCCTCTGCCTGGTTCCCTGTAACTTGGCTTCTCGCAGTGAGGGAACCGCCAGAAGGCCCTCGGCGCTGGACCTCAGTGTCCAGGTAGAACGATGGAGGTGCTTCCACTGATATGCCCACCCAGCCCTGAGCCTGCCCTCACTGTGCCCTTCCATCCACAGGTAAATGGCAGTGACACCCCTGCCAGGAGGCTATTGCCAAAAGGAATAACTGCTTCATTTTCTCACACCTGTCGTTGCTCAGGAAGCGCCCTTGCAAGGCTGTGATGGGTGTTGCCAGGTGGCCTAGCCATGACTAGCTCTGGTACCTTCCCTGCTTAAAACCAATTCATTTCTTCCCCACTCCTCTGTATTCTTACATACCGTACTCCACTAGGCTTTTTTTAGCAAATAAATAAATAAGAGCATTCTGAACAAGAGGGAGCTACCAACCTCTCTAACAGTGCCTCCTCAACAGTTCTCTTGATTAGCCCTAATGTTTTGACACAAGCTTTTTATTTATTTATTCCTATTTATTTTTTACTGCCTTTTTCCCCCTTAACAGGGCACAGAAAAAGCAAACATTGCATTAGCCCATTAAGGATGGAAGAGCTGGATAAATACCCTGCTGCTTTGTTCCCAGCACTTTCCTTAATACACTCCTCTTGAAAATCACATTTCGCAGCCTCGAGAAGGCAGGCTAGGTTAATGCAGACTGTTAAGACAGGAGTGGAGACATATTCAAGGCCTGCTCACGGCAGCAAGATCAGTAGAATAGGGCAAATTGCTACTTTAAGTGCTCAGTAACAGGGAGTTGCCCAAAACTCAGGTTTTTGCTGTTGTTACCATTGCTGGACAGATCGTGAAGCTGAGGCTCCAATACTTTGGCCACCTCATGAGAAGAGAAGACTCCCTAGAAAAGACCCTGATGTTGGGAAAGATGGAGGGCACAAGGAGAAGGGGACGACAGAGGACAAGATGGTTGGACAGTGTCCTCGAAGCTACAAACGTGAGTCTGACCAAACTGCGGGAGGCAGTGGAAGACAGGAGTGCCTGGCGTGCTCTGGTCCATGGGGTCATGAAGAGTCGGACACGACTAAACAACAACAACCAATGCTGTTGCTATATTCACACCTTGCTTCCACCATGGAGCTCAATTGTCCCCAGGTTGTCTCCCATCCAGGCCCTGATCTTCTTACCTTCAGTAAGCAGGGCCTATCCAAGACATTTTGTTGCCTGAGGCAATGATCAAGCTGATGCCCCACACCATCTATGAAAGCTGATTGAACTAGCAATAGGATTGTGGTCACATCCACACCATACATTTAAAGCTCTGTCATTTCACTTTAAACAGACATGGCTTTCCCCAAAGAATTTTGGGAGCTGTAGTTTGTTAAGGGCACTATATTCTGCCTTGGTCAGACCACACCTGGAATACAGTACTGTGTCCAATTCTGGGCACCACAATTTAATAAGGATGCTGGCAAGCTGGAACGTGTGCAGAGGAGGGCAACCAAGATGATCAAGGGTCTGGAAACCAAGTCTTTTGAGAAACAGCTGAAGGAACTCCGTATGTTTAGCCTGGAGAAGAGGAAACGATGATAGCCATCTTCAAATATCTGAAGGGCTGTCACACAGAAGATGCAGTAAGCTTATTTTCTCCTGTTCTGGAGGGCAGGACTCGAACCAATGTCTTCAAGTTACAAGAAAGTAGATTCTGACTAAACATCAGGAATAGCTTTATGATAGTAAGAGCTGTTTGACACTGGAACAGTCTCCCTCGGGAGGTTGTGGACTCTCCTTCATTGGAGGTATTCAAACAGAGGTTCGATGGTCATCAATGTGGTGTAGTGGTTAAGAGTGGTAGTCTCGTAATCTGGGGAACCGGGTTCGCGTCTCCGCTCCTCCACATGCAGCTGCTGGGTGACCTTGGGCTAGTCACACGTCTTTGAAGTCTCTCAGCCCCACTCACCTCACAGAGTGTTTGTTGTGGGGGAGGAAGGGAAAGGAGAATGTTAGCCGCTTTGAGACTCCTGAAGGGGAGTGAAAGGCGGGATATCAAATCCAAACTCTTCTCCTTCTTCTTCAATTGTGGATGTGTTAGTGGAGATTCCTGCATTGCAGGGGGTTGAACTAGATGACCTTTGAGGTGCCTTCCAACTCTACAATTCTATGATTTCCCCACCTCACAACAAGGCAGTGTGCTGCTCGCAGGTTCCATGTTGAAGTACTCCTGCAGCCCACTTGGTATGAAGAGTTGGGCTGCCCTGCTATAGGAGAAGCATGGCTGACATTCAAGGAAGACCCCCTTGACTCCCTCTTGTATGGAATGGAATATCCTGGAGGAAAGCATGGATGGTTAGGACTCTGAAGAGGAACCCTCTAAGTGCAATATCAATTCCCCCACCTTTTTTAAAGCACTGCATTTCAGAAGATCTCATCCACAAGGGAAGTGAATTTTCCTCCACCACCTCTTTGGCTGAGGCCTGCAGCTATACCAGGAGTAGCAGTTCCTTTTGGGCTCATTTGGTGTCATGGGCCAAAGAGCACTTTATTTCAGCAACTTCCCAATCCTCTGTCTTATTTGGCTGCCTCCCAAAAGAGCTCCTAGCATCCTTTAGGCCTCTGGAACCTTTTCACTCCAAAGAGAGGAAGCAATATGTTACCTAACATCTGGTCAGACGTGTAGTTGGCTGACCTAGATATTGCTTACGGCAGATGTTGCCCATCAGAATATAAAGGGGGTGGATATCAGGGAATGCAGGGCAGAGATTATATATATATGGGTCTGGCAATTGTAAAGAAGTCTTGATTGGCTGCTGTTCAAATTCATTCCAAGGGCCAATTCACATTCTCTCGTGCACCACAAAAACATGGATCAAATGTCAGCCACAGTATACATCAAGAGTCCAGATTTCGACACAGTTGCAGCACTTTTTGCAAGAGCTTTTTCAGACATGAATGATACCTGAAAGGTCATGGGGTGCCTTGTAGGTGTGAAAACATAAGAACAGAGACCAGGGCTCTCAGGAAAGGTTAAAGGAATATTTGTGTTTAGCATGGAGAAAAGAGAACTAAGAGACAATATTGAAGCCATATGCAAATATGGCAGCCCAATCCTGGTTTCCCATCCCTGCTGAAATTGGCAATGTGGGCCCGAATTGTGCCCTGCCTGCATTCTGATTTTGCATCCTACCATTTTGGAGGGTGTTTTCCTTGTAGATAAGCAACAACTTTTTAAAAGTAAGTCAGAAGGGGGAGGGGGAGGAAGAGGAGGTTCCCTTGGGTGGACCCCCCCCCCAAATAAACTTGACAGGGATGCTCAGAAGCCATGCCCAGAGATGGTTAGCTCTAAATTGAAAGAAGAGAAATTGTTTATTTGATACTTGAAAGGGCAGCAGTGGGAGGGTGAGAGAATCGAGTGGGGGGGGGAAATAATTAGAGGAAGCCACTCTTGTCATTGCCTGGTTCATTTCTGTCGAAAGGCTGTTGAATAATGATCTCAAATACTCTCCTAGTGATTACAGTTTCCTGATGATTTATCTCTCCTTGCCCCCAATTTGCCCCCACCCCCTGAGCTCCCTTTTCTTGATCATGTCCCTGAAAGTACAAAGACAGGTGGTGGCTTGAAGCACCTGAGAAGGAGGAGAAGGGGGGAATGGTGGTTCATCCTTGGATTCTCTGCACCAATGGCACAAGCTTCATCCTTTCTCTGTGACCTTCCCACCCTCCACACTGGTGGACTGAGCTTCAGTTTATCTCTTCTCCCCTCCCCACCCAACAAAAAGAAGCTTTGTTTGTTTGTTTGTTTTTTAAAAAAGCTTCTAACAAAAACACTCCTTGTTCACACACACAGGTATTTATGGTCATAAGAAATAAGGGTCACATTAACATTTAACTCAGCATTATCAATACTGACTGGCAGCGGCAATCTAGAATTTTAGCCAGTGAACAATCCCAACCCTAACTAGAGAGGTCAGGAATTGAACCGTCTATGCACAATGTGTGTACTCCTCCATTGTTATGGGCCCGGTGGCTATGGTAGGATCTGGGATGGTTTGGCAGCCGCAGAAGCAAGAGGATGAGGAAAATAAAGAAGGAGCCAACAGTGTGAGTGTGTCTGTGTGTGTGTGTGTGTGGGGAGAGAGAGAGAGAGAGAGAGAGAGAGAGAGAGAGAGAGAGAGAGAGAGAGAAAGGAAGGAAGGAGGTGGTCAAAGCCACATCAGGGATTTTGACCAGTCAGAGGGAGGGGCTAAACAAGTGGTGATGTTGGCATTGGACGTTGGCATTCTCCATCAGCTTAATAAACCTGTTTTCCAGGCCATCAAAACCAGTTATCACTGCCATATCACAACAGCTCTTCTGCTTAGCATCTCTTTTAATGGTTAGCTAAAACCCCAGTAGTGATGTATGGAAGTGGGAGCTGGACCATAAAGAAGGCTGATCACTGAAGAATTGATGCTTTTGAATTCTGGAGGAGACTCTTGAGAGTCCCATGGACAGCAAGAAGATCAAACCTATCCATTCTGAAGGAAATCAGCCCTGAGTGCTCACTGGAAGGACAGATCCTGAAGCTGAGGCTCCAAGACTTTGGCCACCGCATGAGAAGAGAAGACTCCCTGGAAAAGACCCTGATGTTGGGAAAGATTGAGGGCACAAGGAGAAGGGGGCGACAGAGGAGGACGAGATGGTTGGACAGTGTTCTTGAAGCTACCAGCATGAGTTTGACCAAACTGCGGTAGGCAGTGGAAGACAGAAGTGCCTGGCATGCTCTGGTCCATGGGGTCACGAAGAGTCGGACACGACTAAACGACTAAACAACAACAACAAAACCTGCTTCCCTGCAATCTCTGTCCACTGCTTCTTGTTCCTGCCTGGCAGAATAGCAGAGAAGAAATCTTCCTCCACAAGACAGCCCTTGGGATGTTTGAGGACCCCTTGATCTTTGCTTCTCCAGAAGGGAAGAGATGAGGAACCTGGAAGGCCAACAGATGCAAAAGTCAACTTTTGTCTGTACATAGTCAACTGTACAAAAGTCAACTTTTGTCTGTACATAGACTGCTGGTGAGGACTTAAAGGATGGAATGCTGTCTCCTCAAACACCGAAATGAATATACATGTATGTAAAAAGCTAGCATATCGGGGGAAGGATAGGCTAGAACACTTCTGAATCCCATTATCTTTTCGACCTTTGCTGAGGAATTTGGGGGGGTGGGGTGGCTTCTCTCTCCTTCCATCTTTGTAGAAACATTTTGAAAATTGGACCCCTGCAAGCAATATATAGTAGTAAAGTAACAACACAGGTTTGCCACCTTTCTCCACACATATAGAGTTGCCATGCATTTCTCTGTATTTGAGAAAATTGATAAGAAGAAAGTTTTTTCTCTCTCTCTCATAATTCTAGAAGTTGGGGGCATTCAATGAAGCTGAATGCTAGAAGATGCAGGGCACAGAAAAGGAAGTACAGTGGTCCCTCGAGTTGCAAACACCTCAGGTTACAAACTCTGCTAACCTGGGAGAGTTACCTCGAGTTGAGAACTTTGCCCCAGGATGAGAACGGAAATTGTGTGCCGGTTGCGCAGCGGCAGCAAGAGCCACCATTAGCGAAAGCACGTCTCTAGTTAAGAACAGTTTCAGGTTAAGAACGGATCTCCGGAATGAATTAAGTTTGTAACTAGAGGTACCACTGTACTTCTTCACACAGAAAATTCACTCCAGAATTTGCTCCCACAGGAGGCAGTGATGGCCAGCAAATGCTTTAGAAGTAGAATAGACAAAATTGTGGAGGTTAGACTATTGGTGGCTTTTAGTCCGGCATCCTGTTCTCACAGTGGTTAACCAGATGCCAATAGGAAGTCAGCAAGCAGGATGCAGGTGGCGCTGTGGGTTAAACCACAGAGCCTAGGACTTGCCGATCAGGTCGGCGGTTCAAATCCCTGTGACGGGGTGAGCTCCCGTTGCTCTGTCCCTGCTCCTGCTCACCTAGCAGTTCAAAAGCATGTCAAAGTGCAAGTAGATAAATAGGTACCACTCCGGCGGGAAGGTAAACGGCATTTCCATGCACTGCTCTGGTTTGGCAGAAGTGGCTCAGTTATGCTGGCCACGTGTACACCAGCTCCCTTGGCCAATAAAGCGAGATGAGCGCTGCAATTCGGCCACGACTGGACCTAATGGCCGGGGTCCCTTTTCCTTTACCTTTAAGCAGGACTTGAGGGCAACATCTCTCTCCCTTCTTGTGATTCCCAGCAAATAGCATTCAAAGGCACATTGCCTCCGGCAGGGGATGGAAGACATAGCCATTGTGGCTAGTAGCTGTTGATATCCTTTTCATCCATGAATTTGACTAATCCTCTATCAGAAGTTCCTGAACAGCCAGTCATGCTACCAGCAATTCTACTTCCCCTCTCCATTTTTATGTTCCTACTATCAGATCCAGGATGGGTAAGAACAACCAGAAAGGATTATTGTGACCCTTTAGGGTGTGCGTGTGCAAGTGCTGTGTGTGTGTGTTTTGCAGGCATTCTGTATGTGTGTGGCACGTATCATGTATAGAAAGCATGCATGCTATAGATATGGTCAAAACTGCATGTGTGCAAATTTTCATCACAACTGGCTTGGCCATGTTCACCATGCATGTGGGAGATTGAAGTCAAATACAACTAGCAAGCGTAGGGCTAGTTAGTGCATTAAAGGGTAAAGGACCTCAGTGTTGTACTGCTAGATAGACTCAGCTAGGTCACACCCTCTCTGCTCTGGAGAGGAAGTAAAGCTTTTCTACTCCCCCCCCCCCTCTGTAGCATGTAACAAGACAGATATGTGAGCTTGCTCCCAAGCTTTCATCACTTATTTGGAATTATGTGCTGTACTTTCCACCCTAGTATTTTCCCTGTGTTATCTTTGCTGCTGCATGGAACAATGCAATGACTAAAACCATGAATCTGTAAGTAAAGCATTTTAAACTTACTTAACAGTGTGTGGTCTGCAAGAGAGGCAGAAGGAGGTAAGCTGCTGTGCACAGTTGAATGGGATAAGAAAGGTCTAACAACCTATATTCCTAAAGCTATACTGTGCTGCTTATTCTTGTGAGTTTAATACCCTGCTACTGGGAGTCTCTGTGTGCTAGCCCTGCATTTTGAATCCAGGAACTCAGCCATTTATTTTTGTTGTTCACCCACACACATGGGTCCAAAGGGATTCATATATCTAGATCCCCACAAAGCAGAGGGTGGCAAAGGGCTGGAGAGGGGTTGGATAGGTTAAGGAGAGAGTTGGGGAGGGTTAGGGGGTTTGCAAAGGGTTGGAGAGGGCTGCCAGAGGTAGAGGGTTTGAGAAGGTTGGAGAAGTTTGCTGTAAACATGGCTTTGCCCCCAATTTAAAAACCTTGTAAATAATGGGAATAAATCCTCCTCTCCATCTGCACTAACTAGCCACAGTAAATACAGCCTGGATAAGAATTAGGGGGCCATAATGTCCATCAGGCTGCCCACTAATGCCCGCAAGAGAAAAGCCAACACCGGATTTTCTGCACATTTGTAAACCAGCTTTACTGGTTAGATTGCTGGGGGCAGTAATAGATAGATTTGAAACACACACACACACACACACACACACACACACACACCGGCAGCTCTCCACAATTCATCCCCATCTGGGGAGGGTCACCACAGTAAGAATACAGGATTATTGCCATCCATGAGATCAGATGGGGATGAGGAGGGGGAGGGAGAAGAGGGGGAAAGAGACATACTTTGCAAATGAAAATGTCAAATGCAAAGAATGAAGAAAGGGAACAAATGATGCCCCCCCACACACACTAATGGGCTTGCAAAAACAACAACATATAAATTTCCAAACATGCAGTCTAGCAGATCTAGTGATGCCCTGATGCACTTGCTCCTGTTTGGAGCATATTTTTCTTGGGCACAACAGCAAGCAGGAGGTACTTGGCTGTAAATCCAGCCAGATCTTTGCCTGCAAGCCTCATGCTTGCAAGGGTCACGGGATGCCGTCTTCTAAGTCAGAGTGTAGGTCCATTCAGTTCATTATTGTCTCCACGGACTCTCAGAGGCTTTCTGAGTTTTCAGGCAGGAGCGTTTCCCAAGGGCCAAGCCTCAGACCTTGCACAGGAAAGGTGGGTGCTTTACTACTAAACAGAAGCCCTTCCTCAACGGCTTCTTTTAGTGGTTGGTCTTTCCCTGTACACTGCCCCCCCTTCCTCTGTGCCACCAAGGATGGGAAAGGACATCAAAATGGAGATTCAGAAAGCACTATCTCTGCAACAAAGGACTCAATGTGCCTGATCAAGGCTCAGCGATCCAACCAAGTTTATGGCAGTGGGTGGCTTTTCAAGCTTTCAAGCCTCCCCATTTGATCAGAATAGCAAAAGGGCCCCTCCTTTCAGCCCCTTGACAAGTGAGCTGATATAAATCACAGTCTTCCCAGCAGGAACTCTTCCCTAGACAATCGACCCTGGCAGGATCTCAAAGCCTCACATAGGCTATTGTAAAAAAAAAAAGGGGGGGAGACCATTGCCAGTTTTTTGTTTTGTTTTTTTTTTTTAAGAGAGAGTCTGATCTTTTACAACCCCATGTCATAACCCAAACCTACAGAATCTTATAATAGGTCTGCATGGGGAGGAGGTGGGTGGGTGGTGGGGTCATTCCCGTGTCATCAGACATTGCCATTTGGTTTTAGGACATCTTGCAGGGGTTTTAGACTATTGGCTCCCAAAGTTAAGTGCACTCATCAACAGGCTGCACATTTGTTTAAATAGAGCCAATCAACCATTTTGCTGTGGAGGGCAAATACTCCTGGGCTCCTCCATCTTCCATCCCATGTAGTCAAACTCAGGACAGGACAGACCCTAAGCACTGGGATGTGCCTGCTGGGGTGTGGTCTAGGTGGAGAAAAATCCCCAAGATTAAATAACCCTCTTTGCAGGAAAAAGGTCTGTACTTCTCTGGCACAGCAAGCACTGAGATCTGAGCTTCCTGCTTCACAGGATCAGGCAGTGGAACGCTGATGTGGGGTACTTTGAAAGCCACCTAGTCTGACTCCCTTCTCGGTGCAGGGAATCCAGGACACCCCCAACACATGGCTTCTGCCTAAGACCTCCAGGATGGGACAGTACCCCCTTCCCCCAGGTAACTGGTTCCAGTGAGGGAGAGCACACAACCAAGTAATCGTTTCCATGAATGAGCTGCTGTTAGCATTAAGGACTTCTAAAGTCCATCCTAAAGTTCAATTGAAAACTTCCCATCCTTCCACATAGTCTGGGGACAGTCTTGAGGGCCTGATAGAGAAGACTGGAGGGCCACATCCAGCCCTGGGCTTGAGGTTCCTCATCATTGTTTTAGGCAATGTTTTTGGCAGACGGTAAAATCAGATCAGAATTGTGAAAGTTCACAATATTGGGTTTTTTTAAGCAGCTTTACACCTACACTTTCAACAAAGGAGCTGCTGGTCAGCCTTTGGGTATGTTGCAGTGCCACTCCTGCAGGTGGCCAGAGGTGGTACTACACTGACCAACTCAGCAGGGGTCAAGTGAAGCCCCAAACTGGATTCTAGCTGCTCTTATGAAGCTGCTGACTGTCCTGGCGTCTCCAGACTACCTGGCCTGGAAAGACTCTAAACCAGCAGCCCCTCAAAGTCTGGTGTTAACCACAGGGAAGCCTGTGATTTCAAGTCTGGCCCAAAATCCTCTTCCCATTTCCCAAAAAGCTTTTCTGTTGCTTTATTGGGGGGGGGGATAAAATTCTCTGAAATTCAGGGGGATGGGTTGACATGTACTTATTTCAAAGAGAGCCTTGTGGGTGGTGCTGGGTTTTTTTAAACAAAAGTTTTTAAAAGAAAGAGAAAATGTGTGCCTGTGGCTCATACAGTAAAGTAAGGTGAACAGTAACTTCCTCCCAATAACTTCATAAACAAGTCTGTTCCCTGACCTCCCCAATCTTTCAGGCACGATCAAAACATATTCTTTATATTTCTTTGAACTAGTTAACTCTCACCAGTTTCCTTAAGAAATGCCTTTACTGAGCTGCGTTTCCAAGTAATGCTGCTACAAGGTGTCTTATGTAGATAGACTTCGTATTTGCAGTCAACTTCAGGTGGAAGACATCATAGAGTCCCAAGAGATTGCTTGCTGAAAACCTTCATTCACATAAGCAAGCAGGTATATTTTAGCAGAAATGGCAATACAGTGGTACCTTGGTTTACAAACTTAATTCATTCTGGAAGTCCGTTCTTAAACCAAAACCATTCTTAAATCGAGACGCACTTTCCCTGGTGAGGCATCTCACCACCGGTGCCCTTCCACCATTCAGATTCCATTCTTAGACCAAGGTAAAGTTCTCAAACCGGGACACTATTTCTGGTTTTGTGGAGTTTGTAAACCGAATCGTTCTTAAACTGGACTATTCTTAAACCGAGGAACCACTGTAATAACTTCGTAACACACAAAGTGGCCCTCAATGCACTGGCTTGAAAAGAAATCAGGAAAAATGAGTGTGATGAAATCACTACAAGTTGTGGTGAATCTGAAATCAAGATGGATTTTACTTCTCTTTCTAGCAGCATGGATGGTGGCTCATATTATGGGTGAATGTTCTGTATTATTTTCATAATACTATTGCTACAAGTCTATCGTGGCCTTTGGCTAGAAAAATAAACTTAAGCTGAATTCAATAAATTCTTTCTAAAACATTTTTTACACAGCTCTTGTTGTGATAATCCAGACCCTTTTAATCCAGATTAGGATACACTGTACTATTTACTACACACTCACAGAGATGAATCTTTGGCTAAGAGGGATTCCATAATGGAAACATAAGAAAAAGGTGTGTGTGTGTGTGTGTGTGTGTGTGTGTGTGTGTGCGCGTGTGTGTGTGTGTGCACGCACAGAAACAAAGAAGTGTAGAGAAAGGGCCATCAATGCAGATAGAAAATGAGGAAAGGAAATGAGGGTGGGGGCACATGCTCTGGGCACAGGAACAGAATGCCCATTGAGGTGTGCACAGTCAGGCACTTAAGAGATTCTCCCTCTGGGTATCTGTGTCCCTGATCAAAAGGTCAAGAGTGAATGCAACACATACACACAAGCACACGATGGGCGGCCTGTCGATCAGGCTCTTGCATGAAAGGGGAGAGCCCTGAGCTTTGCACAGAGTGGCTTCTCCAAAAGGGGAGCAACAAAAGCACACTGTGTGTGTGTGTGTGTGTGAGAGAGAGAGAGAGGGGGGGGAGGGAGGGAGGGAGGGAGAGAGAGCGCAATCTTCACTGCATGGCACACATTGTTAAAGGGGGGAAATGGGAGTCGCAGATGAGGTGCTAGCTGACTGGCCATCTTAAGCATGGGACAGTTGTGATGGTGTAGGACATGTCTTCCATCACGATGGGGAAAATCTCTTCCTCTCCATTTCTCTCTCTCTTTTTCCAATCTAAGTTCAGTCCCTTGAAAATTCATCAGCATTTTAGTGTGAATGTCTCCTAATAACATTTTTTTAGTAAAGCAATTTACCCTAACATATTTTAAAATATGTAATTTTCACAAATATATGCATTTTTTATTCAAACTTTACCGTAGTCTATGCTTTTTTATACTTGGATAACTGCACTGCAAAATTTGGAGAAGTGTGATTTTTGAAAGATGGCCGTGTTTTGGCTGGAGTACCGCTTTGGAAGGTGCAAATTAGAAAAGGTTTGAATTTATATGGGAATTGAACTTTCTCTCTCCATCCCTAGTCTGCCACTTGGAAGTCTTGATAGTTCCACGGGTAGAGTACCAGCTTTGCATGCACAAGGCCCCCAGGTTCAATCCCTGGCACCTCCAGGTTTTATCTATTATTGTTTTAAAAGATCAGGCCATCCTAGGCTATGGACAAGCTTCTGCCTTCCTCCATCAAAGATGCTATGCGTATCAAGCTGTGGAACAGAGGGTGAGGTTCTGTGCCAGATCAAGCTCTTTGTCGTGTCTGCTCTGACTGACAGAAGCTCTCTAGAGCTTCAGGAAAAGGAATCTCTTCCCTATCAACTGCTGTCTTAGTGGTGGGAGAACCTCTGACCCCTAGGCATATTTAGGTCCACCAGGCATCCCCATATTGCCCATGGGGCCATTTTAGCCAAGTCATGCCCACCTGTCCTATGCCCAACATCACATGTAAAGTCAAGTATGGAACAGGTAAACTGGGTCAGAAAAGGGGTTGCATCACCACTGACCTGCTGCTTGGAGGCATCTGCAAAGCCCTGCACACAGCACCCTGTGTGGCTCATTGCAAGGCCCAACAATCAACTGTTTCTCAGTGCTTGCTGAGAGCTGTGCATGGCACCTTGAAGCCCTATGACCAGCTGGTTGTTGGAGCTTTGAAAGACTGCAGATGACTTTCTGCAAAGACGGACAATTAACTGGTTTCCAAGGGCCAAGTATTACAAGGGGTGAAAATGGGTCACCTGCCATCCTATTGTTCCATGGCAGGAGGAGGAGGTAAGTACCCTGCCCATTGGTCAGATTCAGGACCCCATCCCTGTGCTGCCTTATCATTTTTAACCGGAGATGCCAAGGACCTGGAATCTTCTGCATGCAAGTTATTTTCCCCACCATCTCTCCTCAAAAGAATCTCCACCCCTTTGTCTGGTTTCTCAAACTAATTCCATCCCTCCATTAAAAGAGAGGTGGGGAAAAGCTGAATCAGCCCCCTTATCAAAATATAGTTGACAATTTCCATAGTGGGTGGAGGCGAAGAGAATAATCTCCACTTACAGTAATTCTGTGGAAGTGTCTGAGGCCTTGGGATAAAACAGGCCAGAATATATCATAGCAGGTGGTTTGAGGGGATCAATGTTGATATTTTTAAAATGCAGATCAATGGATGACATTAGATAATGAGACAGGCAAACCACAATGTTCCAGGAGAAGGGCTAGCAGACAGCTGGTAGGCAGGCAGCAATGTCTGGAACCTGCAAATGTACATACAACATAATTATATCCCATGATCATCATATGCTCTCCCTCCTCTCTCATTATTATTATGATTAAGAGAATTTCTACACCACCCTTCAGAGGGTGGTTTACAAGTGAAAAACACAGAAATACATACAGTCATTAAAAACAAAAACAAAGCCCCTCACCAGCTTAAAAGGCCATATTTTGTTTTATCAGCCAAAGGCGTGGAATAAGAGAAATGTTTTTGCCTAAAAATATGTAAGAAATGCACCAGGAGACTGTCTCTGGGGATAGCATTCCACAAGTGGGGAGCAACTGCAGAAAAGGCCCATTCTCATGTTGCCACCCTCTGGTCCTCTTGTAAAGGAGGCACACATAGAAGGGCATCAGAAGATGTTCTCTCTCTCTCTCTCTCTCCTCTCTCTCTCTCTATATATATAATGTACACTGCAGAGCAGTGATGCACATTCTGGATTGAGGACCACACTAGGCCAACTTGCTATCTAATACTACATATTTGGGGATATGTGAGGTCTAGAAGCTTGCATCTTTTAAAGCTGCTTCTCTCAAACTCACAAGCTGCTCCCATGTGCACAGAGCTGGAAAGCTAGCATGTAGAAGGCTGCTTTATTTGGGACCAGATCATTGCCCATGTAGCTCAGTATTGTATGCGGATAGGCAGCAGCTCTCCAACATTTCAGGCGGAAAACCTTTCCCAGCCCTACTGGCAGATAAATAAATCCTTTCCCAGCCTGGCTTGGAGATCACTGGAGAGCGAAGCAGGGGTGTTTGCAAGCAGAGCACGTGCTCTACTACTGAGTTATGGTTCTGCCACAGCACAGGAAGCTACATTATGCAAACTATGGCTCTACCAGCATGGTCTACACTCACCAGCAGTGGCCCTCCATGGCTTCAAAGGGTAGAGGATGACTCTTTCTCAGCCTGGTTTGGAGATGCTGTGGATTGCTCAGGGACTCTGATGCTAAGCTACCAACTTTCCCCAAAGAGCAAAAAAAGAACTGCAGTAGACCTATAGGAAGTGGCTCTGGCTCTATGCAAGAGCTATATGTCTGGGGTGATATCAGATGCTCCTAGGCTGGAACCAGGAGTGTTCCACTTCCAGGGCATGTGCAGGCTTCCCTCCTCCCACAGAGCTGATGGCTGGAGGATAGTACTTATAAAGAGATCACCACAGGCTGTACCTCATCCTGTTCAATCAGGGATCCAATTCCACCTCGCTGTCTGCTTTGCATCTGCCAGCTTGCTGCTGCTGTTCCCCAGTTCCCCCCTAAATATAAAATAAGATTCCAGTCCTCATGGTCTATCTATCCATTATCTCAGTTCGCTGGGTGTGTAGAACTCATCTGGAGCACCAAGGGTGCCCAGGAAAAGCCTTTTGCTCAATGCAAACCCCTCGCCTAGGCGTCTGTTGTTGTGCTTGGCAGCTCTGTCTTTAAGCAGAGGCTTGACAACCATATGTCAGGAGTGCCCTGATGGTGTTTCCTGCTTGGCAGGGGGTTGGACTCGATGGCCCTTGTGGTCTCTTCCAACTCTATGATTCTATGATTCTATACATGTCCAAGCCCCTGCTTGCTTGTATGATCCCTGATCCAGCTGGGATGCCTGTATTCTTTGTCTGCCCAGCTTCTTGCCCATTAGCATAATGGTTACTCCTCCGAGTATGTTTTCATTCAGCGAATCCCCCACCACAGCAGTCAAAGAATTAATTACTCTGAGAAGGGGCCTGTGCTTTCCCTTGGAGAGAGAGAAAAAAAAGAGTTTCACAAGTTTGGCTTTTCACGAACCTCCCTTTCCCGCTGAGGTTGCTCCAGAGCTTGTCAAAGCATTTGGGGCACCGCCATGGGTCAGTGCCTCGCAAAAGGAGAGACAATGCCAGGGGAACTATGACACTCATCCCCAAAAGTGATTTACTTGCTGTTTGAAGCGGGGAGGGGAAGGGGGACAAAAAAAGAGGGGGGGATGTGACAGAAGCAAACTCTTGGGTCAATGTGCTTTATTGAAAAGAGGTGCGGTGTTTTGTGAGCTTTCTAAAACTTTGTTTTTTCTAAAAGATAATACACTAGTAGACCAAGGGACCACCAGTGGGACTTGAGATTGCGAGGGCTGTAGCTCCGTGGTAGAACACCAGGCTTTGCATACAGAACACACACACACACCTCCAAAGTAGATAATGGCTGGAGAGTTGCTGCCTCTCTGTCTAGACAATAATAAACTGAATAGACCATGCAGACTGGAATCTTACATTATATTTCGGGGAAAGACTAGTTCAGACATACAGCACAGGCTTTGCTTGCAAAGTGCCCCAGATTCAATCCAGAGCATTTCCAGGTAGGGCTGGGAGAGTCCACTGTCTGAAATCCCAGAGAGCCACTACCACTTAGTGTAAGACAATACTGAGCTACATGGGCCAATGGTCTGGCTTCCTCTGTTCCTAGATCAGCCAGCTGCTGCCAGTCAATGTAGGTGGACAAGTGGTCAGAAAGGGATAATAGGAATTTGTGGGGGACACGTCATGTTCCTTCTGGGGGAGTTTGTCCACCTTTCGTCCGCACACTGCACAACTCTCACCTGTGGCTCTTAGGTGCTGTCTGCATGAGACAGTGACCACACTCCAAGAATGGCTTTGACTGGCCGGCTAAACCAGGTGAAGGATGCTGATGGGTCTCAAACCCTTAGTGAGTTAGGGACTCCCCCAGCATGCAAAGGCAGGCTCTGGCAGGTTGAGCAGACAAGACTAATAGGTCCAGCAGTCAATAAGGTGGTTTCTGAACATCATGCAGTGAGGGTAGCCCACCTAGGAGAAGGAAGACTCTTATTCTAAGCCTCCGCTGCCTTGTGGGATATCTCTGGGAGAAGAAGTGGCTCAGGAGTAAACCCAACACAAATCCTGAGTGGGGTCCCCAAGGCAGTTGGATGACAGTGTGGTGGAGTCTCCTTCTTTGGAGGTCTTTAAGCAGAGGCTTGCCAACCATATGTCAGGAGTGCTCTGATGGTGTTTCCTGCTTGGCAGGGGGTTGGACTCGATGGCCCTTGTGGTCTCTTCCAACTCTATGATTCTATGATTCTACATCTTGTACACCTCCTTTCAGCAGCTCCTGCAGTCAAGCTGGTGCCAAACATATTGCTTTCCTTTCCTCTGGACGCCACCAGCAAGGGCAAAAGGAGGCCCCTGTCATCTGGAGAACCCAGTAACTCCACACGCAGCCCAAGCTTGCACCCCAAGGAGGTCACTTTGTTGGATGCCAACAAAGCCAAACCATCTGGAGAGCACCAAATTAGGGAAGGCTGGTCTACACCGACTAGCAGTTCCTTCCCAGGTGTTTTTCCAGTTCCTACCTGGAGATGTGGTGGAGGTCTTTAAGCAGAGGCTTGACAACCATATGTCAGGAGTGCTCTGATGGTGTTTCCTGCTTGGCAGGGGGTTGGACTCGATGGCCCTTGTGGTCTCTTCCAACTCTATGATTCTATGATTCTATGATTCTATGCTAGGAACTGAATCTGGGACTGTCTGCAAGCAAAGCATGTGTTCTGCCTCTCCCTTCTGCACTAGTTTTTTGCTTTCAGGGAGATTTCTGTTTCATTTTGCATATAGCAGTGGGCAGTGAAAAAGAAAATGTGGTTCCTGCTTCCTGGTACAAGAAGCAGCTCATTCTAGCAATTCAGTATCCCATCTCCTTATTCTTCTGGATGTTTAGCCCTGTCCTCAGTCAGTTAAAAGCCTGGCAGCTGAAACCTCTTGCATCACTTACTAGAGATGAAGTGAAGTCTGAGCTGAGGACTTCTTTTGAACTTGGGGTCCCTGAAATGTCTATGTTTACCAGTGAATTTTCAAGCCTCCTCTTCAAGCACCAGCAGGGAGAGGCGGGCAGGGGAGGTACAGTTTTATTTTTACTCTAGAAGAGGAACAAGGTGACCTAACCAGGAGGAGGAATATGCGGAGAGATGTAAAACAGATATAATACTGACAGTAAAATCCAGTCTACTGTTCACGGCATGTACTAGTTAAATTGCTTTCTAGCTTTTAAAGACGGTGGCAAAATCCTACTCCATTTAAAAAATGCATTAAATAATAACTATAATTAGTCAGACTAAGTGTAAAATCAATTTCTAATTAATCAAAGGAAGACAAGACTGGGGACAGGGAGCAGAACTGACATTCAGAAGCCGAATTACTAAAAACCTGGGCATTGGGACCAAAAACTGTCACCCAGCTTCATTCAGATCCTTTGAAGAATTGAGCCATTATGTTCTTGTTCGTGCCATGAGGACTAGAAACCTTGCTGAATATATTCTCAAGATTCCAAGTGGCACAGAAGGATAGAGGAATGCTCCTGACTGTCATCGGCAGGAAACAGCCAAGAAAGGCATTGCTGGATTAGAAAATCAGGACTTACCGTATTTTCCCATGTATAAGACTAGGTTTTCCCCCTTTAAAATAACGTCAAAAATTAGGGGGCGTCTTATACACGGATACATCTCCCCCCATTTTCTTAAATCGGAGTCCCCCCAAATCTTATACATGGGGGCGTCTTATAGACGGAAAGATATGGCAGTCCTTTGTCTTCAAACTCTATCCAAGGTTTCCCACTTCTGTGTTAGTAGGAAAGAGAAGGGGAAGAGATGCAGATCTCCTTTTGGTTGCTGACATACAGCTCCGGCTAAGGGCGTAGGAAGAGGGGGCAGTCCGCCCCAGGTTCCATCATGGAGGGGGGTGGCAAATTATCAAGGAACAATAGTGCCCTGCTAGGGCTGTTCATAAAAAAAACTTTTTTAAAAAAATACCTGCTCCAAAGGTCTTATCTCACTACACTAGGGATTATACAGCTATATATGAAATTTCATGCATATCAGTTAATATCTTGACCCTCCTCCATGAAAATAGCTGTTTACTTGGCTGTTTTCCTATGTCATGAAGGCTGAAATTTCAATTCAGTGGAGCACTTACTGTTCCCATCCCTAACCCTGTGGAAAGCCATCTAATTAGACTTTAATTTGATTTTGACATGTTTTTAGGAGGTAATTTAATTATTGTTTGATTTGATACCAATGTTATGTACAGTGGTACCTCTGGTTAAGTAGTTAATTTGTTCTGGAGGTCCGTTCTTAACCTGAAACTGTTCTTAACCTGAAGCACCACTTTAGCTAATGGGGCCTCCTGCTGCCGCCACGCCGCCAGAGCACGATTTCTGTTCTCATCCTGAAGCAAAGTTCTTAACCCGAGGTACTATTTCTGGGTTAGCAGAATCTGTAACCTGAAGCATCTGTAACCCGAAGCGGATGTAACCCAAGGTACCACTGTATCTGATGTTAGCCACCCTGAGCCCAACTTCAGCTTGGGAGGGCGGGATATAAATAAAAGTTTATTATTTTATTACTTGTTATCATTCCTTTGTAAGAAAATATGAAATAATGTAAAACCATTTTTGCAGGCAAAAAAAATATTAAAAAAAATTCAATGGGGGGGTGACAATAAATTTTCCATTCCGGGTACCACCTGACCTTCCTATGCCTCTGGCTCCTGCTAGATCTGGTCTCAAAGACCAGGTACAGTGGTGCCCCGCAAGTCGAATGCCTCGCAAGACGGAAAACCCGCTAGACGAAAGTGTTTTCCGTTTTGGAGGTGCTTCGAAAAACGAATCTCCTATGGGCTTGCTTCGCAAGACGAAAATGTATTGCGAGTTCCTGCGGTTTTTTTTCCTCCCCCCCCCTTTTTCTAAGCCACTAAGCCACTTATCAGCTGATCCGATAAGCCGATAAGCCGCTAAAAGCTGCTAAAAGCAGCTAATAGCGCTAATCCGCTAATCTGTCAATGGGCTTGCTTCGCAAGACGAAAAAACCGCTAGACGAAGAGAATCACAGAACGGATTCTTTTCGTCTTGCGAGGCACCACTGTATTTAGAAAGGAGAGATGATATCAATGCAATCATAGAATCATAGAATTGTAGCATTGGAAGGGTTATCTAGTCCAGCCCCCTGCAATACAGGAATCTCAAACAGATTATACATGACTAATAATAATAATAATAATAATAATAATAATAATAATAATAATAATTTATTATTTATTATTTATACCCTGCCTATCTGACTGGGTCTTCCCAGCCACCCTGGGCAGCTTCCAACAAAGTATTAAAATACAGTGGTCTGTTAAAACATTAAAAGGTTCCCTAAACAGGGCTGCCTTCAGATGTCTTCTAAAAGTCTGGTAGTTGTTCTTCTCTTTGACATCTGGTGGTATATTATTTATACTTCTGCTTAGAAACTTCCAAGGAAGGAGGGTCTACCACCTCTTCTGGAAAGAAGAAGAAGAGGAGGAGGAGGAGGAGGAGTTTGGATTTGATATCCTGCTTTATCACTACCCGAAGGAGTCTCAAAGTGACTAACATTCTCCTTTCCCTCCCCCCCCCCAAACAAACACTCTGTGAGGTGAGTGGGGCTGAGAGACTTCAGAGAAGTGTGACTAGCCCAAAGTCACCCAGCAGCTGCATGTGGAGGAGCAGGGAAGCAAACCCGGTTCACCAGATTACGAGTCTACTGCTCTTAACCACTACACCACACTGGGAGTCTGTTCCACTGTTGTAGAGCTCTTATTGTCAGAAAGATCTTCCTTATTATTCTTCTTTTCCCATTAAAACACAGGGGCTCCAGAACAGAGCTGGGGAATCTCAAATCATTGGCATGCTAAGATCGTCATTTGGCCATTGCGTTGACTATTGATTTCAAGCCATCCCAGTGCAGTCTTTTAATGCCCAAGTTATGATGATGATGATGTCTCAGTGTGCGTGTGTTTTCAAAAAGGGAAGTACAAGAATGTGGCACTATCATTTTAGTATGTGCGCTTTAATGATGACTCGTCCACAGTATTTTATGAGCCGGATCTATTTCTTTCTCACCCCATAAGCAATGACTGTTATGGTGAGTTACTGTGGCGAATTAGACAGCGCCGTGTGATCAATCATGGAAGATTTCCGATCGTTGCTGTTTAATGGCTAATTCTTCAAAGCTACTAAAAATGTGAGCTCATGCAATTAGTCTCTTTCTAAACGAAAGCGATGGAAGCGCAGCGAATGTAGGGCACCCCAACAGTGCAATTAAAGAGAAAGATGAAGAGAGGACTTTATATTAGCTGAATGGAAATAGGGATAAATTTTGGCAGCAGCTATCCCCATTTTGTGTGCTGGGTTTGGTGGTGTTGGTGATTAATTTTTTTGCTGGGGGGGGTAGAATCCCATTTGTCAATTGCTTCCATATTTACTTGTTTTAAGATTGTCTACCCCACTTTCTTAAGGAAAATTCACATTAGCTTTTGATGAAATCCTAACATAGACAAGCAACAAATAGCAGTAACTAAAACCACTGCAAATCCCAATGGATCACACAGAATCAGCAAAAAAAGTAGACAACAGGTGCACTTAAATTTTGGAATTATTATTAGTCAAAATAGTAAATGCAGATTCCATCTCATCAGGTTATCCATTTTGTAGCCTTTGGCACAGTGGCACCTAATCTTTGGAGCACCCTCCTTTTCAGTGCCAACTCAAGACCTTCCTTGTTCAACTAGTTGTTTAAATGGAAATCTTTACTGCAGTCAGCATCTCTATTGGAATGAAAAATTGTTTTCATGTACAGAATTGTTTTTTTAAACTGCTTCAACATATGAAAAAGTTGTCCATTGTTCTGTTCGTTTAAAAAAAGATTTGTGAAACTGTAATTGTTTTTTTATTGCTGACGTTATCATTGCAAAGTGACTTTAAGATAGCACATGGGAAGCAGTTCATAAATGGAATAAATTAAATAAAAACAGCAGTAGGGCTACTGTTTGTTTTGGAATGTGGAATACGACTTGTATTTCTTATACTGATTCCTGTATGTTGCAATCTGTAAACAGCTTAGAGGTTTCTGTTGAAACATGAAGTGGTATATAAATTAAACTAAATTTGAAAATGTTAAATGTTAATGCTTTTTAGGGGGTTGGGCTAGAGGGCCTTTGGGGTTCCTTCCAACCAACCCTCTTCTTCTATGATTCTAAACAAATAAAAGGTGAGTCAAGCACCAAGCATATCAGGCAAAGCAGCGAACAGCCATCAGCCTATCCCACAATCTCCATAAAGAGACATTCCGTTTTACATATATAAGGAACATGGCATTGGAGACAGGAAGGCCTCCTTGGCAGGAACATTCTAAAGTAATGGTGCCACCACCAAAAATGCCCCGCTGCCCGTCATATGTACCCACTGAACCTGATGGCAGAATTGGATCAGGCAAAAGGCCCACCTATTCCAGCAACCTGTTCCCACAGTGGTCAATCATTAATAGGATGTGAGTGCTTCACATGTTTTGGTTTGCAATTCCCATCCTCCCTGACCACTGGCCAATACTCAGGAGTGATGGAAATCCACAACAGATGGACTTGGGCCAACTGACACAGATTTATTTGCCACTGACTGCTTTCTTTCAAAGCACTCATAATCGTAGCCATATGAAGACACACAAAATGATTTCTTAAAGAGATCTCTAGGTTTCCTTTCAATTCACAGGATTCCCTTTCCATCAAGAACAATTGACAGCTAAACAAGCAGCAAATTGGATTATGTGTGTAGTGGAGACATACCCCACGATCAGCTGTGCTACCTGTTTCACACACGCCACACTGAAAAAGCTCATTAAAATCATCAGTGCCTAATCTGCAGCTCTCCTGCATTCATTAGGACTTTTTCACATGAGTTGTGGAATGGCTTTGGCTTGGGCTAAGGAAGTCAGGAGTTTCCACACACCCTGCGGAAATGTATTCCTGAAAACGGTCAAGTAGTTTTCAGGACAGCTCTCTGTTTGATGTCCAACAAGCTCTTTTACATTATGCTTTTTGTTCTTCTTGCACATGAAGTGGATGAGATGTCTGACAGTTCTGCTGACTGGCTGGCCAGACAGCTGCTTCATGTTTTGTGTCACCTTCTCCTCCCTCTTTCTGCCTTCACTGGCACACCCAGCTGCCTAAATTCCTTCTTTCCCCCATCCCCATTTCCATGAAGGCAGTTGGCTTATTTCATAAACGGAAGACTGGTGGCCATTGAGTCTCTTCCCCTCCCCCATCATAGCTGAGTCAGCTTGATCGCTGACCAAATCTCTGGAGACAGAGGCCAAATTTATTTTGACCCTTGCATTCCCCAGTCATCTCCACAGGGAAGAGAAAGACATGGATACCCCCAACCCCTTCATTCCCACCAATCTCTTTATTTCGCCGACAATGTCAATGATGAGAAATAAATTATTAACAACAATTATTAAGGTGATGATGATGCAACAACCTAGGCAATTTACAGTAGAAAAACAGGAGCTCTCCCAGCTGAAATTTATTTGTGCTAAGTGAAACAGTTGGGTGAAAGGGGCATTCATCAAGTTTATTATCATTATTGCTCCTTTTTTCCATCACAAATTGCAAAGAGCTGTTCCTCCATGCAGCCCAGGATATGGGACAGACACAGCTTCTCACCTGGACCTCTTGCCTCCTCTCCCTGCCTGGAGGCTTCTGGAGAGCACCAGTTGGAGAAGACCGTTCTACACTAACAGGCTGTGGCTAAAGCCTAAACGTCTTCATCGACCTTGAAAACCCCGATATTTGGTTCAAATACAAAGGGTGGTAGCTCAGTGGTTGAGCATATGCTTTGCATGCGGATTATCCTAGGTTCAGTCCTCAGCATCTCCATGGAGGGCTGTGTAAGATCTGGTTTGAAGCAGCTTCCTATGCCCTTATTTGAATCAATCATCTATCCAGAACCATGAGGGCTAATCTTACTTCATATTTAGGGGAGGTAAAGAAGAAGAGTTTGGATTTGATATCCCGCTTTATCACTACCCTAAGGAGTCTCAAAGCGGCTAACAATCTCCTTTCCCTTCCTCCCCCACAACAAACACTCTGTGAGGTGAGTGGAGCTGAGAGACTTCAAAGAAGTATGACTAGTCCAAGGTCACCCAACAGCTGCATGTGGAGGAGCGGAGATGTGAACCCGGTTCACCAGGTTATGAGTCTACCGCTCTTAACCACTACACCACACTGGCTCTAGAAATCTATTCACACCCATGCTTTTTATTTGAGGCTTGCAGTGGTATAGGTCAGGCTATAGATGCAGATTGCCAAAGGCATAGCTTTGAACTGGTTTCCTCAACCTTGGCCCTCCAGATGTTTTGAGACTACAATTTCCATCATCCCTGACCACTGGCCTGCTAGCTAGGGATCGTGGGAGTTGTAGGCCAAAAGCATCTGGAGGGCCAAGGTTGAGGAAGCCTGGCTTAGAAGCTTAAAAGAACAGTGTCAGGGTCCGAGACTGGATGGAAGCTTTTAGGTACGTAGAATTCATCCAGCAAAAATGCAAGTGAGTCATGCTTCTGAGACATCAAAGAAGTGTGACCAGCCCAAGGTCACCCAGCAGCTGCGTGTGGAGGAGCAGGGAAGCGAACCTGGTTCACCAGATTACGAGTCCACCGCTCTTAATCACTACACCCCACTGGTGTTAGGGTCTCAGGTTCAATCCCTGGCATCTCTAGGTAGGGCTGGAGACCCCTGCCTGAAATCCTGGATAACTTCAGCCAGTCAGTGTTGACAGCACTGAGCTACATGGTCTGACTTGGTAGCAGGCAGCCTCCTACATTCCTAATATGGCAGCATATGAATCCTGGAAGCTGCTTTATACTAGGCTGGAGTATAAACACCTAACCCTGTGTTGTCTATTGACATAAACTCTCCAGGGTCTCCACATGAGATATTTCTCAACTGAACCTTCTATCTGATGATGTCAGGACTTGGACCAGCGACCCTTTTGCATGTAAAATATATGCACCGCCATGATGCCAAGTAAGTAGGGTAATGACCTACCAAAACAGGTAGTCCTTTTAAGATGCCAAGGCATCAGCAATAAAACCTATCAAATGTTGACCTGCTTTGGAGCTCTTAAAGGGGGAAACACCCTGTTTCTTTTGGACTGTGGCCAACCTAGCTAGCCCTTGGAAAACAAAAAACAAACAAAAACAAAAACAAGGTAACTGTTTCTGGCACCACAGCCAGACTCAAAACATCAGAAAGACTCACAGAAAGGTGAAACCAAGCTTAGCATTGAGACATTTAATTTACTGAGAGTTCTGCCCTATGGGGAAGGTTCTGCATTAGGTTTCAGCCTTGTGCTCCTTTGGCTCCTGTAGGAGCTTCAAATGGTCTTGGCTGCACCTTGCCAATATTTCCATTCTGCTAATAATAACACAAAAGCCAGCCCTGGTCAGAAAGGCAGCAAGCTCCAAAATGCACCTCGGCTAATCCAACTCAATTAGTCAGAGGCTTTTCATGTGACCTTCCCAACCTCTGGGATGTAAGCAGCCTGTGGAACGGCAAAGAGGAAGTCGAGAATTTATCTGTTGACCGATCAAACGCAGCCATCGGTGCAGGCAACTGATAATACATTCTCCCATTGGCAGGGCGAGACAGGAGGTGCCAAATGCATTATCCAGTCACGCTCTCTGACTGACTAGGCACCTTGACTAATACCTTCATGCGGTGGGAGCTTGGAAACTACCTCTGCCCTCCCCCAGGGCAGGAAAACAGTCTTTAGAAGTGTATCAAAGCGCGACCCCCTTGAAGCCTGAGCTTCTGACACAGAAACGGAAAGGTGCCGCAAGGGAATGAGTCAAATCCACCCAGCACCCAAAAAAATCCCCTACTCACTCACTCGCTCACTCTCTTTCTCTCACACATGAGGAGTCGTGATGTTTTGGGGTGGTGGTGGTGGTTTTTGCTAATGATATTCCCCAAAGAAAAGAAGAAAATGAATGGGCAAAGGGAGACTCAGATCCTGTTGAGTTCAGACTTCAGTAGTTAACACTGAGCAAAGCTGGGAATAAGTACCTGTCAGAGACGCTGAGCTAGCTTCACAACACAGTTGAATGAACCAAAGCGGAAAGGACACAGAGTTCACTGCTGTAAGGCTGAAGAGCTTTTTTAAAAACAAACCCAATGCTATTGTGGGGAAAGGGTCACAACAGACCCACACAGTCTGGAATATCCCACACGCACAGGCACCCAATATTTTTAAACATGCAAGTGTAAAAGCAGGGGCCATGGAGGATAAGGCCATGCATGGCTTGTAGCCACAATGGCCATCTTTGCTTTCCACTGTCGGAAGCAGTATGCTTTTGAATTCCAGTTTTGTGGAATCACTGGTGGAAAGAGTGCTATTCTGCTTGTGGACTTCCCACAGGCATCTTCGTGTAGGCTGGCCACAGGATGTTGGAGTAGATGGGTCTTTGATCTGATCCAGGATTTTAGGTTGAAGTGAATTTGAGAAAAGTATCCAGCTGACTCTATTCTGACCAGCAGTCACTCTGCAGGTCTTCTCTGCCCACCTACCACTGATCCTTTAACACAGAGGTAAGCAAACCTTTCTCAGCCTCAGGGCCACATTCCCTAGTAGTCAACCTGCTAGGGTCCACATGCCATTGATGAGTGTAACAATGGGTACGACTCTCATCTTTGTCCAGTAGCCACAAAATAGCCAAAGGTTTCTACATGCACATCTCTCTGTCTAGGCATGCAAGAGGCATTGTGGCATTATGAACCCTGAAATTTTGAACTACAAAACCCTACAAAACTGCTACAAAACTTTTGTACCAGTTTGAAGTGAATTGGGCAATGTTTGATTTCCGCAGAATGTGGTGGCTGGACTGCTGATGAAGGCGATCACAGAAACACAGAATTGTAGAGTTGAAAGGGACCCCAAGGGTTATCTAGTCCACCCACTGGAATCATAGCTAAAGTATTCCCAGCAGACGTCCACCCAACCTCGGTTCAAAAACTTCGATTGAAGTCCACCACATTCCGGGGTTCCACTGTCAGCTCTTGCCATAAGAAAGTTCTTCCTAATATTTAGTCAGGAACTGCTTTCTTGAAATTTGACTCTAATGGTTTGGATCCTGCCCTCACGAACAGCAAAACACAAGCTTGCTCCATCTTCCATGTGACAGTCCTTCAAATATTTGAAGATGGTTGTCATATCACCTCTTGGTCTGCTCTTCTCCAGTTCTCTCAACCGTTTTTCAGAAGACTTGGTTTCCAGCCCTACAGCTGGGGGGGAGGCAGTGGGTGGACTGTTTGGGCAGCATGGAGCCTCTGAGCGTCCAAGCCACCATGTCTCTCTCAGGAGAGACGCGTGGCTCAGGCGTGCTGCAGGCCCTGTGGTGAGTGCTGCCCGGCATTTTGTCACCCCCTCAGTGGTGACACCCAGGGTGAACCGCCCCCACTGCACCCCCCTTCTTCCACCCCTGTGCTGTGGAACATGCTTCCAGTAAAGATGTAGCAGGCACACTCACTGTTAACTTTCAGACATCTCTTGAAGACCTTTTCCCTGCTGACAGTCCTAATTCAATGGTTTACTTTTTCTCTTTGTTAGCCCATCATTTCAAGTATTAGTTTGTACTGGTTTACATTTTATTCGTATATGCTGCTGTGCCCCACTTTGGTATTTTAGATGAGCTAGCAGTGTGTATGTAACATTTAAAGTTGCCTTCCTGGGAACACGCCTCAACTGAACAATCCAGGCAGTTGATACTGCATAGAAAAGCCACGTCCAATTTGGGTCCGTTCCCACCCATTTGATATAAATCATTCCCTCCTTTTCCACATACCTGGCAAGATTCCCCTGATTAATCCTTTCCAATGGCAAGGACGGAGAATGCCAACTTTGTGTGAACTGAAAGGGACCGTGGAGGCGTGGAGGGGAAGCGAGAGAGGACCGGCTAAAGACAGAATCGCTTCTTGCAAAAATCCAGGAATAAATGTAAGAAGCTCGGGAAAGGGCAGAGGTCTTCTCCCCATAAATATCAAAGTCCTCTAACACTCTCATGCTAATCATTTCAGCCTTTGGAAGGAAGTAGATGGATGGATAGATAGATAGATAGATAGATAGATAGATAGATAGATAGATAGATAGATATAGATAGATATTGATAGGAATTAATCCAGAGAGTCCTTTTTTGTTACCCTAACCTCTAAGGCTGGCAATCCTCTTTGCATGCTCTCTTTCCCCCAACATCGCAGAAAGTGATTCAGGCAACACTTAATAAATCTGACTCCCTGTGATGGTTCTCATCTTCCACAAAGAGACGGGGGTGGGGGGGAGGAGAGAGCTCGGAAAAGGAAAAAGAAAAGACAGCGAGAGAGGGAGGGGGATCTGAGAGGAATCTATTCACTGATTAGAGAACTGAATTTGGCTGCCAAACAGCAGCAGGGCAAAGGATTCTGGGCCAATTCCTTCCGACCGCTGTTGAACTTATCACCACACAGACACAAAGCCGCTTCCTGTATGTCATAAGTTTCAGTTTGCCTCTAATAAGCAGCTGGACCTCAGGGGAGAGGGGGCTTCATTGTTGTTGTTGTTGTCAACACTGCCTTTGCTCTGTCCTTTCTCACCAAAGATGAGGAAGTTTTTTTCCACCCGAGGTGTCCAGCGCTTCCATGAAACAGGGCACAGCAACTTGCCTTGGGCGGCAGATCTGACGTCCTGTCCAGCCTTTGTGCTGCTACCTTTGCCATGGCTTCACCACTGCCACCACAGCACCCTTGCCACCAAAACTGAGCCACTGCTGCTGCATTGTGGTCATAGTGCTGGTGCAGTCACAGGAGAGGCTTCAGCTATGGTGGCAGCAAGGGCACAATGGTGGGGGAAGGAGGGCGCCCGGATCTGTGGGGGGCATCAGTGGTAGGCATTTTGCCTCCAGCAGCAGAACATCATGGGCTTCCCCTGTTTCTGGGCAACCTTTGAGGAGTCACAGGCCAGCAGTGCCAGGGTTAGAGACAAGTGAGCAGAGCAATAAATTCCTTCCAGTAGCACCTTAAAGACCAACTGAGTCAGTTCTTGGTATGAGCTTTCGTGTGTATCTGAAGAAGTGTGCATGCACACGAAAGCTCATACCAAGAACTGACTTAGTTGGTCTTTAAGGTGCTACTGGAAGGAGTTTTTTTTATTCAGAGCAATAAATGTCACTTTTACCTTTGAACACTAGGCTGGTTTCAGCACACTCCCACACCCTCTCCATCCTGGCAACCAAGAACTCTGAGTTCAAAGTCACATTCCAGCCAAGTGAAAGCACTCAAGGAGAGTGAGAAGCTGTCCCAACAAGTAGTGTGGCTACAGAGCAGTTATGGCCTCAGAAGAGTCCTGCAGATCAGTTACAGAGGCTGGAGTCAAATTGCTTACTTCAAAGAGGGATGAATATGCTATGAAGCTGAGAGTTACATACTGGGGCACTGGATATATGGGGTGCAAGGGGCTCCAGCCCCCTCATATTGTGGGGCAGGGGGCTGCATGCCCCCCAATATTAAGGGGGGCACCGCATTCCAGGAGTTCAAGAACACATTTTTGTCTTTCAAAAACACTTGAGAGTGCAAAGCATGGAGGAGAGGGATTCAGGAGGCTGTGTGACCTTGGAAGGGGTAGCCGAAGGGCTGGATAGCGAAGCCTGGAGAACTGAATTTGGCTTCTAGGCCTGAACAGACCCCCAGCCCTAATCTAGGCCCTATGTAGGCACCATAGTGCTCACCAAGTACCTTGCCAACAGGCCATGGTGACTGGGGCTGGTAGGACCTGGTGTCTGCCACCACCAGCCCCATGCATGCAATGGGGTAGCTCAGTCAGCAAAGCATGAAACTCTTAATCTCAGGGTGATGGGTTTGAGTCCCATGTTGGGAGAAAGGCCCCTGCATTGTAGGGGATTGGACTAGATCAGGGGTCGGCAACCTAAGGTCCATGGGCCACAAGCGACCCACGAGCCACTCCTGAACCACGCCGCCACTTGGCAAGTCCCCACGCACTGCACTAAACCGGCACAGCGCAACACAGGGACTCGCTTCTGTGGTACCGGAAATCACATCTGCACAGACGCAGACACCAGAAATCATGGGCGCATGCACAATCCGGCCCACGGAGTGATCTCCATTGGGGTGAACCGGCCCAGACAAGGTAAACCTTGTTGACCCCTGAACTAGATGGCTCTTGTGTATTATTATTATTATTATTATTATTATTATTATTATTATTATTATTTTACTTATTAAATTTGTATACCCCGCCCTTCATCCATAGATCTCAGGGCAGCTCACAACATAAAAATACAACATAAAAACACAAAATACATTATAAAATCAAGAACAAACAAACAAAACACAAACACACAAACCCATCCCCCCCCCAAAAAAAGTATTGGAAATGCTAATATTTCACTATTATATCATTAGACCATTGCTTGGCTGGTTGTGGTCCATTCCAAATCTGCAAGTTTGTGCTGTCTACTGCTGAAGAAGACCAGCCATGGACAATCAGAGATTTCTGGGAAGCCCACAAGTAGCGCACAATAAGTGCCAAAACAACTCAAAACTCACTATATATTAAGCGGCACGAAACAGGATGGGGGAAAGGTAGAGGCACTTGAATCATGAGCTGGATTTTTTTTTAACCACACAGTTTTCACAAGACACTTGTCAGGAGGGGGTTAAGCACTAAGGAGTTCATGGTGGGGCCATGCGCTTGGCACTGAATACAGATGAAGCAATCACATTATTAAAAAGACTCCATCCTTCTCTCCCCCCCCCCACCCACTCATAATAAATTTAGGCTCAACCCTTAAGAACACTCACATGAAGCGGTTTAGGAAAACTGAGGAGACAAATCCGCCGGCATTTACAGCTGGGGAAGGCTCATAAACCATGCAAACCGTGGGTGGTGGCGGGGACTTCCACAAGGGGGGAATCTCATATGCTTACGATTAAGTCGTTTGATGGGTAGATGCCAAGGCATTAGAACAGGTCACCCGAAGGAAAAATGACTAAAAAGTACCACTAATATGGGAACATCCGAAGAAGCAGGACTCAGAAAATATTATCTAGGGGCTCAACACTCACATGGGAAAAACAGCACAAAACCAAAAGCTCATGGCACATGCTCTAACGATTCCAGGTTGTTGGAGACAGCCCTTTTTTCCAAGAACTACTTACATCCCCCCCCCCAAAAAAAAAAAATCAAGGGAAGTGCTTTCTTCTGAGCAATATTGTTGAGGGGGACACATGCCTATGGTGGGGAAAGAGGCAAAAGACAGCACAACAGTGTTTATAATATAAAAATAAGATCCTTCTCTAACCTCCACTCAGGCAACCCAAAGGCATTATCAGAGTTCAAGGGCATGTTCAAGTCAGGCAAAAACACTCCACGAAGCGGGGCTGGTAGGGAGTGCAGCCTGGTATGGGTGGATGGGCATGTCCTGTGGAGGGTCCTGAGGGCCAGACAGAGAGGGGCCTGGGGGGTTGGAATTTGGCACCCAGGCCCAAAGCTCCCTATTCTTGATTTAGATGGAAACACTCCAATGTTAGCAGCAAGACATGGGAAAAACTACAACATGGTCATTGGGTAAAGTTTGAGTCTTATAAAGTGGTACCTCGGGTTAGGTACTTAATTCGTTCCGGAGGTTCATTCTTAACCTGAAATTGTTCTTAACCTGAAGCACCACTTTAGGTAATAGGGCCTCCTGCTGCCACCGTGCCGCCACAGCATGATTTCTGTTCTTATCCTGAAGCAAAGTTCTTAGCTTGAGGTACTATTTCTGGACCATAAAGTGAGAGCTGGACCATAAAGAAGGCTGATTGCCAAAGAATTGATGTTTTTGAATTATGGTGCTGGAGGAGACTCTTGAGAGTCCCATGGACTGCAAGAAGATCAAACCTCTCCATTCTGAAGGAAATCAGCCCTGAGTGCTCACTGGAAGGACAGATCCTGAAACTGAGGCTCCAATACTTTGGCCACCTCATGAGAAGAGAAGACTCCCTGGAAAAGACCCTGATGTTGGGAAAGATGGAGGGCACAAGGAGAAGGGGACGACAGAGGATGAGATGGTTGGACAGTGTTCTCGAAGCCACAAACATGAGTCTGACCAAACTGCGGGAGGCAGTGGAAGACAGGAGTGCCTGGCGTGCTCTGGTCCATGGGCTCACGAAGAGTCGGACACGACTAAACGACTAAACAACAACAAACTATTTCTGGGGTAGCGGAGTCTGTAACCGGAAGCGTATGTAACCCGAGGTACCACTGTACACCCTATTTCAGAAACCAGTAGAGGTTAGACTGCAGCACAGCAGGAAATAAATGCAGCATAAAGCAGGCTGGGAAGAATCCCCAACCAATGTCTAACGGGAAGTGTGTTCTCAGGCAGAGATCCTTGGTGTGGGAACAATAGGGCTTGTTACGAGCAGACAAGAGCATCCTTATTTTCGTCGGCAAAATGTTGGATGGTATGCTATGTTTGACATTCATTCTGCCTGTACAGAGATGTGAAAGAACAGAGGCTCAGAAAACCCTGGCTAAGAGCGGACAGCTGCTGAGAGGGACAGTAACTGGGTCCTGTCACGTATTTCCTTCTTTGCAGGCACAGGCTTGAGAGGGGAGAGTCGTTTCGATGTGAGCTTCCGCCTGCCTTTTCTTTGCCGACCTACTGCTGGTCATTAACTTCATGTTCACAGAGCCTTCCTGGTTTTAACATGGGGTTAACTCACTGGTGTTGCTGAGATGGGTATACCCTCCAAAACTCCGAGGCTCCATGTATCAGGGTAAACAAAATGGTACCCTCTAGACCAGTGTTTCTCAACCTGTGGGTCTCCAGATGTTGTTGGACTACAACTCCCATCATGCCTAGCCAGCATGATCAGTGCTCAGGGATAATGGGAGTTGTAGTCCAACAACATCTGGGGACCCACAGGTTGAGAACTGCTGCTCTAGACGATGATGGATTACAACTCCCATCAACAAGCATGGCCAGTGTCCAGTAATGTTGGGAGGGCACCATGTCAGCTACGCCCTGGAGATGTTATGGATTGAAACTGGACCTTCTATCTGCAAAGCAGCTGCTCTGCAACTGCATGTTGTGGTCAGTGTTGGGTGCACAGCTCAGGTAGGGGTGGTCCAGTGCCAAGTCCCAGAAAGTTCCATCTTCCCCTGTCCTGGATCTGGCTGCTCTTTGCAGTTCCTCTTGGTCCTTGCTTCCTCTCAGCAGGTGACAGTCCCTCAGTGCACCTTGCTCCTGCCATCTCTGTTGCACCTCCACCCAGCACAAGCTTCTCCATCCTCCTCTGCACTCCAAAATCTTATGCCACCTGCTTGGTCTTCATTTTATTCCTCCTGCTCCTCCTCATCCCTACCCTGGAGAGTTGTGTTGACTTTGGGGCTTGCCTCTCCTCTCCTTAAACAGGACACTACTATTAAGGCAGGATCCAGCCACAGGTGCAGGGATCGCATGCTCTGTGCTCCCAACCCTATCTTAGCCTGAACAGGCACACCTGTGAGTGTTTCCTCAGGCATTTCCCACCTGTGTTTGGCTTTCATTCTTTCTAAGCAACTGACCTAGGCACAGAGCCATTTACTCCTTCTCCTAAGCCAGTGGTGGCCAAACTTGGCCCTCCAGCTATTTTGGGACTACAATTCCCATCATCCCAAAACAGCTGTAGTCCCAAAACAGCTGGAGGGCCAAGTTTGGCCATCACTGCCCTAAGCAAATAACATTGTCGCTCCCTTCTTGAAGAGCCAGTGTGGTGTAGTGGTTAAGAGCGGTAGACTCATAATCTGGGGAACTGGGTTCGTGTCCCCACTCCTCCACATGCAGCTGCTGGGTGACCTTGGGTCAGTCACACTTCTCTGAAGTCTCTCAGCCCCACTCACCTCACAGAGTGTTTGTTGTGGGGAAGGAAGGGAAAGGAGAATGTTAGCCACTTTGAGACTCCTTCAGGTAGTGATAAAGTGGGATATCAAATCCAAACTCCCTTTCTTCTTCTTCAGCTGACAGCGGCAGGGGAGTTTGCTTTGATCAGCCCCTCTGGTAACTCTTCCACTGGTCCTGTGCTCCCTCCCAGTCCCTGCTGCCACCCTCTTCCAGGTCCCCCATGTCTGCCTCATTCTGGAAACTCTGCATAGGGCACTCTTCGCCCTTGCTGTCACTTTTCCCCAAGCCAGTCTCTTCCAGGTGATCTTCTCCCTCAGTGCCAGCCTCTTCCTCCTCTTCCTCTGAGGCATCCCTCATCCCCTGTATTCTCTGGCACCCTCTTCTGTGCCATCTTGAGTATGTCCAATGATGGGGCACAGGCTGATCCATGACACTGAGCTAAGGTAATTCAGAAATTGATCTGTTGCACTAGCTCACAAGGAATACAGAACAGCTCCCCCAAATGGATGTGTCCGCCCATAATTCTTCATGCACGTTCTTCAGCTGGCAATGGGTATCTCAGAAATGTATCTATTCATGACCTCCTTCCAATTTCTTGAAACCCTATAGCTTGATGGCTTCTGCAGATGCTGTGAAGGGGGGAGGGGGGACCCATGAACCTCTTTCTGAAACTGGTTTTATGACTGCAGTCATAACAGAAGAAAATGATAGAATCAAGGAAGTCTCGCACAGAGACAATTACCACCATCTAGTCAGTGCATCACAAAATATAATGAAACAGACATGATAATAGTCAAGCGTGATGTTACAGAGGCAGCTCTTATAATTAAAGAGTGTGCTCAACAAAATACAGGAATGAGCTGTGCAGGACGTAATGTGGTGATTTCAAGAGCCTCTTTGCTTTCTGAGCGTCTAAGCCCAGGCTGCACTCCTATTATTTTCCTAGCATTGAGAAATGGCATCAGCCCACTAGTTCGCCCTCTTGAACAAATTGTTCACGTGCAATATCCACTGCCAGAACACTAGAGCACTGCAGCACACTCTGCCTGCTTACCTGGAATTCACAGCTCCCACTGTCGCCAGACAGGCAAGTTGCCATTTTTGCATGTTGCCATTTTTGCATGGGACCCATTTTCATATCTTCTCTTTTGATTTCTACTTAGCAGTGCTAACAATGTGTCTTATTCATCCTTAAAATTGAAATTCACAGTGTTATACAGTGTTGCATCTGTGTTAATACCAAATGAAAACTAGTCTTGCGCTGTGGCAGGAGAAAGGCTTGTGGTTGGTCAGAAATACCGTACTTTTCCGTGTATAAGACTAGGGTTTTTTTATTTAAAAATTATGTTCAAAATTGTGGGTTGTCTTATACACAGATACAATCCCCCTCCCATTTTCTCAATTTGGAGTCCCCCAAAATAGGGGGTGTCTTATACATGGGGGCATCTTATACACACAAAAATACGGTATCTATTTTTTCTTTTTTTAAAAAAAGGCTCGTGCCTTTCTCCTGGCACATTGTAGCACTTGTGGAAATTGATTACAAGAGCATCTCATCAGAAGAATGCAGCCCAGTCCAGAAATGCACGTGGAGCTCCTTTGGGCTGCTCAGCTTAAGATGGAATCCAATATGGCAGCAACAGCTTTGCTGAGACCCAACTGGTGTGTCCTCACAACCCACCATTAGTTGAAGACCTACACTTTAGACTGTGTCCCTGCTCACAAATCCCACCACTTCAATTTCATCTTTCCTCTTCCTCTGGCCTGAAAGGTTTGGTTCAACCCCAATGGCTATGGATCATGTACAATGGGATATGAATGGAACCAGAAGAAACTACATAGAGGTAGCTCTCCATTTGCACGGGGGTTGCATGCTGAGGCCTCGTGCATTATCAGCGGGGCACGCATAAGCCCACCCTGCCCCCTCCCGGTGACCAAAATGACACATGGGTCAGTAGTCATGCACATGCTAAACACGCACAAATGGGGAGTTGTGTGTGTTTTATATACTTTAGCCTCGGATATGACCCTCAAATGGGGAGGTTTGTGGCTTTTGTTGTTTTAAAATGGAAGCAGAAGTCGTTTTCATCTTTGTTATAAACAAAGCTCTCCCTCTGGTATTAACATCATTAACTAGCGTGAGTTTTCTTTTTTCTTTTTTCTTTTTTTAAAAAGGTATTAGAATCTGACATTTCCATGCCCCAATAAAGCGTAAGCTTTTGATTTGCTACCTTTGCAACAGATGCTTTCTTCCTTATTCCCCAGCAACAATAACACCGATGGCTTTGCCCTCTTAAACCGCTTTCATGGTCTAATCTTTCAGATGCCTCCTTCCCTCAGGCCCTCTACCCCACTTTTATTTATTACTAGGATTAGGGGAATTTTCAAAATAATTAGAAGACCTGAAATAAGGTAGGGTTTGTTTGTTTATTCTAAAAGCTCTGAAACCTCAGCTTATTAAGAAGCCTATCGGATTATACCATCTAATAAAGACCTACATACTCTCTATTGTTGTGTGGGATGACCCTGGTTCCATCAGGCTTCCTCTCCCCTCAACTGTCACCTGTGAGTAGCCATCAGACTACCTCAGGAGGAGAAATAGGAAGTAGGGCTCATTCTCTCAGCTTTGCTGAAAGCCCAGCTCTATCAGACACTTCCTACAACTAAATTCAGTGGCATCAGGCCTTTGTTCTCATGCACGGTGGGATTTGTGCTTCAAGCATGGACAAAGTGATGCCGAAACCACTGATTCATGGTTCATTCAGGCACAGGGAATATTGTGTTAGTTTTCCTGATTATAAAGCTAGCACTTCCATCCTTTTTTCTAACGTTGCTTTCACACTGCAGTTCTTTGCATCCATCTGTTTCGAGAGACAATGGAGTGCGCCACCAGGGGTGAAGTCAAACCACTGAGTTAGCAGCACTGAAGTGACCTCCCCGGGGTGCAAGCCTGGGCAGTGTGTATGGAGGTACTGAGTTCTCCAGATGACAAGGCCCCCTCTTGCCCTTGCTGATGTGTTCCAAAGGAAAGGAGAGCAATATGTTTGGCACCAACTTGGCTGCACCAGTTGTCAGAAGGAGATGTACAAGGTGCCATCCAACCATCTTAGGGACTCCACTCCAAATTTGTGTAGGGTTTACTCCTTAGCCTCCCCCCCCCCAAGATATCCCCCAAGGCAGTTTAGAATCAGAGTTTTCCTTCTCCTAAGTGGGCCACCTTCCCAGGCTGGTGAGTCCCATCTGCCACTCACTTCTTGCTGCAGCACATGCAGAAACAACCTTCTTGACCATTCGACCCACTTTTGATCTCATCCACTCCATCCGCAGGAGCCTGCCTTCACATGCGGGGGAGCCCCTAACTCAGTGAGGGTTTGAGACCCATCGGCTACCCTCACCTGGATTAGCCGGCTAGTCAAAGCCATTATTGGAGCGTGGCAACTGTCTCATGCACCAAAGCAAGCCTGGGCAGTATGTGGATGTCCTGGGCTGCCCAGACAACAACACACACACACACACACACACACACACACACACACACGGTCTCACTGATGTGGTCCAAAGGAAAGGAAAGCAAGACATTTGGCACCAGCTTGGTTGCAGGAGGTGCTGGAAGAAGGCGTAGAAGGCACCATCCAGGTGGACAACCCCTCATTTTTCTCAACAGCATGTGCAGAAACCACCTTCTTGACCGTTGGACCCATGGGTGTAGCCAGGATTAATATTAGGGTGGGCAGGATCAATGTTAGGGGGGCAGAACCAAACTACCCTGTTTCCCTGAAAATAAGACAGTGTCTTATATTAATTTTTGCTCCCAAAGATCTGCTAGGTCTTATTTTCAGGGGATGTCTTATTTTTCCATGAAGAAGAATACGGTACACATTTATTGTCTAATTGTGAGTCAGCCAGACTCCGCCAGGGCAGAGCGAGCAGCAGGCGGCAGCTTGTCTTGGCAGCGGCACGGGCTCTCTGATTTAAAGAGACCTCGCACTGCCTGAACAGCTCCGGCTGCACTGCGGCCAATCAGTGAGATGCGCGGTGGCGCCCGCCACTACAGTCCAGAGGAGTCAGACGCCTTACGGTAGCTTATATTCCAGGGAGGCCTTATGTTCAGTGGAGGCCTTATTATCGGGGACGTCTTATTTTCGGGGGATGCCTTATATTACAGTGATAGGCAAAACTGGGAGTAGGTCTTATTTTCGGGGGATGTCTTACTTTCGGGAAAAGACGGCATCTGCAACACAATTGGTCAGTTAGTTAAGTATTATTATTTTTTACTTGATTTAGGGGGAGGCAGCTGCCCCCCCTTTGCTACGCCATGGTTGGACCCACTATTGGTCTTGTCCACTCAATCCACCAGAGTCTGTCTTTGCATGCAGGGAAGTCCCTAACTCACTGAGGGTTTGTGACCCATCAGCTACCCTTGCCTACTGGTTTAGCCAACCAGTCAAAGCCATTCCCGGGCTGTGGCAGCTGTTGCATATTGACAGCTTCCAGGAGCTACAGGTGAGAGCTGAGTGCAAAGTGGGGACCAAAGGTGGACAAACTCCTCCAGAGGAGGGCAACCAAAATGGTCAAAGGCCTGGAAACGATGCCTTATGAGGAACGGCTAAGGGAGCTGGGCATGTTTAGCCTGGAGAAGAGGAGGTTAAGGGGTGATATGATAGCCATGTTCAAATATATAAAAGGATGTCACATAGAGGAGGGAGAAAAGTTGTTTTCTGCTGCTCCAGAGAAGCGGACACGGAGCAATGGATCCAAAGTACAAGAAAGAAGATTCCACCTAAACATTAGGAAGAACTTCCTGACAGTAAGAGCTGTTTGACAGTGGAATTTGCTGCCAAGGAGTGTGGTGGAGTCTCCTCCTTTGGAGGTCTTTAAGTAGAGGCTTGACAGCCATATGTCAGGAGTGCTCTGATGGTGTTTCCTGCTTGGCAGGGGGTTGGACTCGATGGTCCTTGTGGTCTCTTCCAACTTTATAATTCTATGATTCTATGAGCATGACATGTCCCCACCAGAGGTACTTACCCCTCCCCTAACACTCCATACACCCCACACTGCAGTAACAGTAACAGCGGCTTTTGGACCGATATGAATGAAATTAAATGTGGCATGCAGGTATAACAGTGGACATGGGGTGATATAACAACTAATATCATTGGGCAACATGGCTAGACCCCCATCTTTTCCACACATATGTGCTTCTGTTTTACCCCCACCCCCACGATTCACCCATGAAAACAGCAGGAAAGAGCTGTATGCTGGTACACTGCCCCAGTTTTCATCACTTTACTCCTGCAATTTTCTGGGTTAATGCGGTTACAAGCAGATTATTTCTAGAAGCAATTAACAAAGAAATGAGCCCCAAACTTCCGCCAGATTTTGCTAGATTTCTAGAAGTGGCTTCTACATCATGTGAAAGCTGCAATATAATGCAGAAATTATCAGATAGGGAAACCCTGAGGAAATGGAATGATCTGCCGTGTGAATGCAGCCCTAGTTAAATGTCCCAGTTTCATCCAAATATCCTTTCAAACAGCCCTGAATTCTGGCTTTTACAGAGCCACTGTGGTATAGTGGTCAGAGCAGAGATTTGTTATATATATATATATATAAGCCAGAGCACAACTAAATGCAGCACAGCCATCTTCTCAGAAAAACTCTTCACAAGCTCAAGAGGTCAAGACACGAAAGCTTTAGCAACTAATCTACACTTAATGACCCACCCAGGGGTATTCAGAATATCACTCATGAAATCACTCAAGATATCCCTCAAGTAATTAAGGAACAAAAGAAGAAAAGGCACACTAATCTAGGAACTTCCTCTCTGCCCAGAACGTTGGAGGCTATACACCACACCCCTCAACAGTATTTATAGGAACTCAAACACCAGTTTCTGCTCTGTTCCAGTAACAAGAAGCCGAAAGCACCAGCCTGAAGATGACGAGTGAGACCTCGTCGAAACGTCGCCCAGACACCCCGACTCTTACACGGGAAGACACCCGAAGACACCAAAACCTGCATTCCTGTACCCGTGAAAATCTACGAAAGCAAATATATATATATATATATACACACACACACACACACACACACACACACACACACACCGTATTTTTTGCTCTATAAGACTCACTTTTTCTCTCCTAAAAAGTAAGGGGAAATGTGTGTGCATCTTATGGAGTGAATGCAGGTTGCGCAGCTATCCCAGAAGCCAGAACAGCAAGGGGGATTGCTGCTTCCCTCTTGCTGTTCTGGCTTCTGAGATTCCAAATATTTATTTTCCTCCTCCAAAAACTAGGTGCGTCTTGTGGTCTGTTGCGTCTTATAGAGCGAAAAATACAGTATATAAGTCTTTCAGTATGACAGCACCAACACTTTGGAACTTCCTAGTTATTGATGTTAGGCAAGTGCCTTCACTGAACTCTTTTTGTTGCCTGCTTAAAACATTTTTGTTTAGACAAGCCTATTTAGACATGTAGAAGGTAACTGTGTTTTAACTCATTTTAGTTGTTGCTATTTTAATAATCTTCTGAATGTTTTTAAATACCTATGTTTTTTTCAAGAATGTAATGTTTTGTAAATCACTTAGATTTTTTTAATAAAAAAATCACAATCAAGTCGTATATAAATTTCGTTAAATTTCAGTAGGTCTACTCTAAGTAGGACTTAAGTGGATATCACCAATAAATTTATAAAATTCAGCAGCTGGCTGAATCCCACCCCCCACCCCACAAAAAACCACCTCTCCCTATGTCTACATATGCATCTCACTCAGGGTATTTTGTTCTCTCTATTTGTCAGTAAACTAAATATCTCCCCAGTGATGTTTTGGAATTTATGTGGGTCTGGTTCCAGAAAGGGGAAATTCTGTCCCGTGCATATTATGGCACCCCAAAAGGGGCATTTACTTTAAACTAGGACATCGGCTGTGAGATACAACAGCTACAAAAGTCGGAAAATGACGAACGCCGAATCAACCGGCAATCAAAGGAACATCAGGCGCTTGGCTTTGAAACGAAAGCTGCATGTCAGTGCTGAAACGAGAAGTTCACTCATGTCCAACAAAGGCTCAGAGACCGGGGAGGGCAGAAAGGATTTAAGACAGAATAAAAACAGAGAGAAGAGTCCAGATAACCCCAGAATGCTTTTCAAACAAAAGAAAACCTGCACACACAATTCTCAGGACCTTTGTATAGCAACTTCTCTGGAAGGAGGCCAAGACTTAGGAGGCAAGAAAAAAAATATCCTGATGCTAAAAGTGATTAAAAGAAGAATAAAAATGCTAAGCTCTGAATCTTGAATATCTCCCCAGGCAGAGCCCCCACCTCCTCCCCAAAATCAGATTGAGAACTGGTGGGGAGGAGGTCTGGAATGTGGAGCGTCAGACCAAGAAGGGATTGAAGAGCAAAACCGAAGGGGAATAATTCTTTCATCTCCATCCCCAGAGCTGGATTCCCCATTGGGTTCTTTGTCCACTTGGAAGCTTAACCGTTAAGGATTTTATTACCACCTGCACTCCCTGCCTCGATTCAATCCAAAGCAAAGACTTGCTTAGCATGGAATCAGGGGTGGGGTGGGGGGTGGGGTTGGTTCAGTCTCAGAACCACTATTTACATTTCTTATTTTTATTGGGAAGACTTTAGATCCTACCGCCAGTGGTTCAATATGCTGCCTTTAGGAAGGGAAAAGTAGGAATGTCAATTTATGCAAGATCTAAAATGTTCAAAACCAGCATGTCCTTGTCATATATATCCCATATGCTCCAACCATTCACATACACTTATTTATTTATTCATTCATTTACATTTTTATTGTACCCTTTCCCCAAAGAGTTTGGGGTGGTGTACAGTGGGTTTATTTATTCATTCATTTTATAGATTTATAAACTGCTTCACAGTCAGAAGTGATTGAAGCAGTGTACAATGTGATAAAAATATATAAAAGATACATGCTCTAAAAGTACTGTAATAAAACAATTTTTGCAAACATACGGATAATCGTCCATAAAATAACTGAGGAAACTATTTTCCTGTGGGATTCAATCTTGTACCAGCAAATTTATGCTGCGTAATTAAAATTGATTGGGACGTCTTCAGCAACAAATCAAAAGATCAAACTTTTTTTCTGCAATAAGGAAAGTGATGGGGAAATGAACTAGGGAGTGTGGGATAGTTCTTGCTTGATGCAACAGCACTTAACCACCCCACAAACAAATCAAAATGAGGGTTTACTAAATAGTCAACAATGTCCAACCTACCTGCAAATAAATCAGGATGAATGTTCAACAAACAAGTCACATGGAATCATCCTTCTTAAACAAAAGTGGTCTTCAACAGGCATCTATAAACATCAAGATGCTAGGTGTCTGTCTAACTTCAACTTGGACTTCATTCCAGAGGGCTGTTGGCCAGCACTAAAAGCCCAGTTCCTAGTACAAACTAAGAACACCTCTGGGCCATGTGCTATTCTGGACAGTGCCTCATCTGATGAATGCAGTTGCTGGGATGTGATTTAGGTTACTTCTCAGACCAACCTGGAGGTGTTGTGGATTGGATCTGAGATCTCCCTGAACTCAAACCTTCAACAGCATGTTAATCATCTTTGTGTGTGGTGCTGGTGGGATGACGATTCTCATGAAAATGAGTGTGTTTCAAACGTGACCCTATGGCTCTCAATACCGTCTACCAGAAAGAGTTTACATCACGCCACAACACACACACACACACACACACACACACACACACTGCAGCTTTCAATTTTCTTTGCAACTTTCAGAGCAGCCAAATCTCTCCCAGTTCCTCATCTCTATGCTACTGCAACAGCTATGTTGGAAAGCATTAATTACTCCCCAAAATAAGATTCATTTCCCAGTGATTATTTCAGGGATATTCAGCTTGCAGCCTCATCCCTAATTATATTTCTCATGTCAATTAATTAAAATCATCCTAAGTAAAATACTAGGGGGTGTGCATGTGTGTGTTTTACTTCATTATTTAAAGTTTAGCAAAGAGAAGGAGAGCGAAAGAATATACATTGTGGGATACGATTAGATGTTAGCAGACGGTGGTCTCAGCAGGGTTTCAATTATCCTATGCATAATAGGTCTCTAATTCAATACAGAGCTGTAATTAAGAATGTAATTAAACACACGGAGGTCTGCTGATGTCATCACGCCAAAAAAGCACCTGATGAGGCATATTAGTATAAAGTAGGGTACGCTAAGTAGACAGAGCCCCCTTACTGAGAAAGTTAAGATAACATTTGCCGGATGACAAACCTTATCTACTGCAGAAATATGTCTGCAATATGTACTACGAACTCCTCTAAGGGATCTGGACAGTGGGCACGAACCAGGTGCCCCCATGCAGGTAACTCCAGTGTGGCACAGCCAGGTACTCGTCTCTGCCAGTCAGGCTCTGCTCAGTGGGTGAACAGGCAGCTCAGGGTGGCCCCACTTTGCTTCGGTGGGGGTGGGATCGCTCCCGCAGCAAGGGCTAGGCTGGTGCCCCCCCTGCCTGTTGTGCATGTATGTGCCCACAACTGACACTATGGGGCTGTTCTGGGTTAAGCACAATGCATGTGTGTGCAGTCACACATAAATGGGAAGTTGCCTGTAACAAGAAGAGGAGGAGGAGGAGGAGGAGGAGGAGGAGTTTGGATTTGATATCCCGCTTTATCACTACCCGAAGGAGTCTCAAAGCAGCTAACCATCTCCTTTCCCTTCCTCCCCCACAACAAACACTCTGTGAGGTGAGTGGGGCTGAGAGACTTCACAGAAGTGTCACTGGCCCAAAGTCACCCAGCAGCTGAATGTGGAGGAGTGGGGAAGCAAACCCAATTCACCCGATTACAAGTCCACCGCTCTTAACCACTACACCACACAACAACATGCACACTATAAGTCCACCTGAACTTAGCAAGACTAAGGGCTTGACTAAACGTCTGCTTGTCCTGTGACAAGAATATACAGGTCAATTTCCCTGGGGGAAAGCAGTGGGGTACGAGGAAGTTTAGGGCAAGACCTGACTCCTGAGTAAGCATGCCTAGGTTTCTGCTGTGAATCCTAAAGACTGACTGACATGAAGCAACTAAGCAGAGCAACCACAGAAAGCAAAAAACGTAAAAAAAAAAAAAAAAAAAAATTCCAAGGAACCAGAACTGATTTTTCACAAATGAAATCAAAATGCCTGTGGACTGTGAAACAGTCACTGCAGCATCATTTATTCTCTTCAGATTAAAGACAAATACTTGTGTCATTCCTGGATCCCCAACATCAGGCATGAGGCAGTGGGAAAAATGAAATACTGTACATTCCCAGAGCTTTCACATACATTATTTCAGACATACTTACAACAGTCCTGTGTAGGTCAATACAGTGTTATTCCCATACAGATTGGTGCACTGAGAAGGAATGTGGGCCATTTCATGAGTTAGTAGCTGAGGTGAGGTATGAAACATAGACATTGGGGCTCAACTCATACTTCCACACCACCATTATAATCAAATAAAGTGATGATTATAAAAAAGGCAAAGGTAAAGGACCCCTGATAGTTAAGTCCAGTCACAGATGAATCTGGGGTTGTGGTGCTCATCACGCTTTACAGGCCGAGGGAGCCGGCGTTTGTCTGCAGACAGTTTTTCCAGGTCATGTGGCCAGCACGACTAAGCCACTTCTGGTGCAATGGAACACTGAAACCAGAGCAGCGCACTGAAACACTGTTTACCTTCCTGCTGGAGTGGTACCTATTTATCTACTTGCACTTTGGTGTGCTTTCCAACTGCTAGGTTGGCAGGAGCTGGGACTGAACAACAGGAGCTCACCCCATTGTGGGGATTTGAACCTCCGACCTTCTGATCAGCAAGCCCAAGAAGCTCAGTGGTTTAGACCACAGCGCCACCCATGTCCTAGTGATGATTATAATAGACACTAATGATGAGAGCAACCACATTTGTCACGGGAGCTTTTACAAGCAGCTGAATCAAAATGTAACACTTTTCCTGCGCTCTAACATGGCAGGCTGCCAGGGTATGGAGGAAACTGTGTGTCTGAATGGACGCACATGCACGCACGCACACACACACACCTGCCACAAAACAAAAACAAGCCCCGGACACAGAATAATGGCATGGCAAGAAGGGTTTAGCAGAGCTTTCTCTATTTCCAAGTAGACCTCTGCACAGGCATGCACTGTGAGAAAGCTGCAGGGATCTGTCTGTTTGCAAGCAAATAAAGCACCCCAACACACACACACACAAATTTGTCACTCACCTGCTGCAGCTCCTTATTATTATTATTATTAACAATGACAATAACAATATTTTTTATTTATACCCTGTCCTCCCCGGCTAAAACCGGGCTCAGAGAGGCTAACATCAAATGTATAAAACATTAACAGAAAATCAGGCAATCAGTTAAAATACATCCTGAAATCAGATCAGGATCCAGTCAGATGGCAACCCACAGATTAGGGTTGGGGACCTTAAAGTAAATGAAAGTAACAAACACACATGTGGATGTGAATTTTTTTTAAAAGGAAAAAAAGGGGGAGGGAAAGTTTGCACGGGGGGTTGAAAAGAGATGGAAAGTTTTCATCTGGTTTAAAAAGAAGGGAGGGAAAGTTTGTGCTGAGAGTTTGGAAAGAGGAGAGGAAAAGTTTGCTTGGGGGTGCTGAAGAGGCGAGGGTAGGTAGAATGAGTGGAGAGGAAAATCAGCATTTGGGAAATGGGGGAGAGTAGAGATCAACATAGGGAAGAAGAAGGAGGGGGGAGATCAACACTGATAAAGTGCTGGCTTCATCTTCTCCTCATTCTCCACAGAAGGAGTGGGGCAGGCAGCAGCAGAAAGAAACTTAAGCAGAACGGCCCCTATGTGTTGGGGGTAGGATCTGCCACCCTTGTGGACTGGGCAGATTCAGACGCCTGAGGTGGTTGTCTCCTTTGGCCAAATGGGTGGGCCGGCCCTGACTGGGATCAAGAGACAAGGTTGGAACCCCGCACTCAGCCATGAAGCTAATTGAATGAATTTAGGCCATTCCCCACCTCACAGCCTAACCTACTTTAGAGAGCTGTTGTGATGATAAACCGGAGGTTGCAGAGATCCATATGTGCCACCCCAAGCTCCTAGGAGGGAAGACAATAAAAATAGATTAATCCCGGATTCCCTAAGGAGCAACGAGGGGGGCTCATAATGAGAGCCCATTATCATGTCCCTGGCTTATTTACATTGCCTCAAGTTGCTTGCCTCTCATGATGTCAGATCTGGCATCTGAACTTGGTACCAAGTGGGCATTTCTGGTGCTGGAGATCCTGGTCCCGGGGCATTTTAGTTGTGGTATTTCCACTCAGCACCAACAATCCTGTTAGACGGTGCTCCCCACCCCTTTAGAAAAAGTGTGCTCACCATAAAGTTGTTACAGTAAGTGCCAAACTTTTAACACTTGGGGTAGGTTTCTCAATTTGTATTGTATTATTTTATGTACTGTGGCTTGACATTGTTTTATTGATTATAGTTTAGAAATTATTTATTGAATCTGTTGAGTGGATTTCTGTTTAACTTTTATATGCTGATATTATCATTTTATACTATAATAATTGTTGAATGTCACTTTTTTGATGTAGGTTGCTTATTTTAAAGTTTTGTTTTATTATCACATTTTTGTACAGTGCTACCTTGGGTTACAGATGCTTCAGGTTACAGATGCTTCAGGTTACAGACTCCACTAACCCAAAAATAGTACCTCAGGTTAAGAACAGTTTCAGGTTAAGAACAGACCTCCAGAATGAATTAAGTTCTTTACCTGAGGTGCTGCATTAGTATTGCATTAGATTATTATAAGATGTACATTTTTTGTTTCTTCAACTTGTAAACCGCTTTGAGTATTGTAAGCTAGAAAGATGGTATACAAATTAAAAATGATGATGATGACGGGAAGGTGTTGGTACTGCGCACCCTTGAGTAAACCCCAGACAAAAAGCACTGCTGTTAGATATGGATACATGGTGACTGTAAGTTAGGAGAGATGAAATAAAAAAATTCCTTCCAGTAGCACCTTAAAGACCAACTAAGTTAGTTCTTGGTATGAGCTTTCGTGTGCATGCACACTTCTTCAGATGAAGTCACTGGTGACTGCAAGCCATTCAGGAGGTAGTATCATATATACCCGTGGTATCCAACATGGTGTACACCAAATATTGTTGAGCTAGGGCTCCCATCAGTCGCAGCCAGCATGGCCAACATGGCCAGGAATGATGGGAGTCACAACATCCATCAAGATCTGGAGGGCATGATAATGGTTACTTCTATATAGCAGAATAGCAATAACTCTCTGAGTACTGATTCTTATAAAGCTAAAACGGGACCATCTCTTCACTAGAAGAAGATATTTGTGAGTTTTGGGGAGAACACCAAGGTGCAACACAACAAAAAATAACAATCTTTACAAAAACACTCAAAGGGGAAAGAAACCCAAACAGCCCAATGTGCTAAATATAGCCAACGGGAATGCTTTGAACATAAGGAGAGTCCTGCTGGATCAGGCCAATGGCCCATCTAGTCCATCACCCTACTTTCACAGAGGCCAGCCAGATGCCTAATGAAAGCCCACAAGCAAGACTTGAGAGCAACAGTGGTTTCTGCATCTGAGACCCCCAGTATCTAGAGGCACACTGCTTCCAATAGTGAAAGTAGTTCATGACTAGTAGCCCTTGCTGGCCCAGACCTCCATTCATTTGTCCAACTGCCTTTAGATGCTGTCCAAGTTTGTGTTCCTCACTATATATTGTGGGGGCAAAATCCATTATCCAGCTGTACACCGTGTAAAGAAGTACTTCTTCTTGCCTGTCCTGAATCTCCCAATGTTCAGCTTCACTGGCTGTCTATAAATTCTAGCATTCTAAGAAAATGCATGGAGTGGAGAAGAAGACGTTTTTCATCTTATCCATTTTCTCCAGTCCATGAATTTTCCAATACATCTATGCCATCTTTAGCCTTACTCCCCCCTTTTTTTCTAAACCAGAAAGCCCCAAATGCAACATTTCTTCATGGGGTGTTGCTCCAACAGGGGACAGAAACCTGTATGGACAGGAGGTTGGAGAGGTAATGAAGTGCGTTGAACGAGGGAATGGCTAAACAGAAGCACTTCACAGTGCAACATTCAAGTTGCAGTAAAACAGGTGAAAGGAAAGCATTGATCAAGGAGTGCTGAAAAAGCACATACACCTTTTTTTAAAAAAGGCCAGGGTTTTTAACACAGTCAAAAATATCCCCATGTAGTTTTGCCTTGGCCTTAATCAAAAGTCCTTTTCCCCCGCTCCGCCATATTTCCCTTGGCCATGAAATGCTCTTCAGGCTTCTCTGTTCTAAATGGAACTGACTGAATGAAGTAATTTCCCCACAGTGAGCACATCAGGTAAGTGAAGGCTCTTTGAACCTGTAATCTCTCAATGCCGTCGGCTGTGAGCATCGCGGAAAGCCTCAAGTTCCAAAGTTGGAGAGCAGAAGCTTTCCCTTGGCATGAAAACCTTTGCCTGGGGGGGGGGGGTTCACCTGCCCTTCCCCCCACCCCACCCCACTGCCACAGACTAGAAACTTAGCGTGTAGTGAACTCAGCCTCAAAAGGATGTGGCCATCTAGAAGGCCAAACATACAATGAGCTCAGCTGACACACTCCAGAACTTAGAAGCACCAGGGACAAAGTCAGAGATGACAGATCTGAGGACTGTCACTTTTCCGCTGTGTCTTATGACCTTGCCTTTAGTTAAGGGTCCATGTATGCCTTGGCCTGCTTCTTTAACCTTCTTCCCCATGACTCCTACTTCGTTTAGTTAAAATAGAAGTTGAACTCTGCTCATCAACGGGGTAGCTATTCACCATTTCCCCCTTCCTTTTCAGAATATGGTCTCTTGAACTCTCTCACCGCATGGACGCTCTGGTTTTTCTTTTTTTAAATAGAATCATTTAATGCTTTCACGGGGTTTTCACTAAGGCTGCGGCAGCAGTTTGCAAAGCGGGGTTTCTTAGAAGCTTGTGTCACCTACAGCCAGATGCACTTCTGGATAGAGATACCATGGAGGGAACGTGGAATTCTCTGCATTGAAAGCAGGTGCTGTACCACTGAGCTATGGGGCTTCCTCTAGAATACACAGTAGGGAGAATTTGTGGGACCAGGAATGGGGGAGAAATCTGTTTGCATTTCTCCAACTAATACGTAAACAAAAAGCACAGCTTTTGCGTGAAACTGGTGCTTAACTGAAGGTTGCAATTCAGTTCTCCAACCAGCGGGTAACAATAATGCAAAGTGTCCAAAAAAATAAAAAAATGCACACAACAGTGGAAAATAGCATACAAAATGTGTTATACTTGGGGAAACTGCTTGCAAAAGGAAAACGGGTGTATCAGTTAAAACTGCAAGCAAAAAGGAAAAAAATCATTAAGGAAAAAAAATCACACTAAAATTGAGGATTTATTTTTTAAAATCAAACTGTTTCAGAAATGTGGAGAACTGAATTTCGGATTGGAAACATAGAAACTGGCAGATTTAACAATGCCCATCTATGACCAAATGTTGTGGGAAGTAATGTTCCTGTTCAGGGTTCCAATCAGCCATGCTTCCTTTCCAGGATACCTGCCCCACCCCAGCCTTCAGATTTCCTTCTTCCTCCCCACCCAACAACAGACACCCAGTATCCCATGGCCTCTGAGTATGTACAAGCTTCACTGGGTTGTTTTAAAGTTCCTCCTCTTCCAGAATCTCATCCGAGTTTATATCGCTCTCTTTCTCAACCTTGCTGGTAGTGCCATCTTGCATAAGGATGCTGTTGCTTCGGCTGCATGAGGCTCGCCACTCAGTGAATGGGTTTGCTATTAGTAAATATGATAAGCAGCCTCCAGCGCTGTGTGATAAGCTGGCACTGGGTCACAGTTCTTGGTTGGGTATGGAAAACGAGGGTGTTAAAATACAGCCTCATCTTTTTAATGAAACGGTGTGTAGTGCACAGGTGAGAGGCCTAAAGTCCCAATGTGCAGTGGCAGACTTTGGGCACCCTGTGCAACGCTAAAATATGGTGCCCTCCCCACCTCTTGTGCTCCATTCTACACCATTGTTGTGGTACCCTCTGCAGCCCAGCGCCCAGTGCAGCCACATTGTCGCGCTACCCTAAAACCGCCTCTGAAATGTGGACCTCTAGGCCTCTCTGTTGTCCCTGGGACTCTCTTCAGGCCACACCCCCTATCCCCAGGCCACACCCCTTCATCAGCCTTGTTTCAGATAGACAGCCTGGCTGGAATGTGTTCTTGATCTCTTGCTTCCCTGGATGGAGGATAGAGAGCGGGGTATGAGTGTCTGCAGAAATTGGCCTGCAAGAGTGAAGTTTGCATTCATTGCTCCACCCACTTTTGCATCTGGCCCCTGGAAGGTTGTGGTCCTTGGGCTGAAAAGGTTTCCCCACCCCTGCTGCAGAGAACATGGATCAGATTTTAGTTACGGGATGGAGCTCTATAAAAAAATATGCCATAGGCAGGCATCAGCGATAGCATTCAGTTCACCAAATCCATTAAATTTAGAGCAGGATTTCTAGTGCTGAGGCTAAAGCTACATAGATTGGTTACTGTTTGAGAGAAGACAATGATTCCAGTCTTGACTTAGAGACCCTGAAACAACAACCAGCAGAGACTGGGGGTGGTGTGTGGGGGAAGAGAATATAAGTCTCTCTTCAAATCGGCTCTTTACATAATTGTGATTCTCCTCAGTAAATGTCCCCTGAGGGAATGGCTGTCCCCCCACCTTCCTATGCATCGTGACATTATAGCTCAAGATGACCACGTTTAAATGTCAGGCAAAGCTTCTCATTGCAGCAATTGTGGTTTCACCACTGCAGCTAATTTAATTCTATTTAATTTCAAGTGAAGTTTCAAGAGCCAACCTGAAAAAGTTCAACGGGAGCCTACAGCTGCAAGGCTCTCCTTGCAGCCTTGAAATATAGTGACATCTAGACTTCACCCATGAAATCATAAGGATTCTCTGTAAATAAGGTTGGAATGTGCCAGATTCTGAACTGAAACTGTCCGGTTCACTCATCCCTACCACCAATGCACAAAGGAGCCCTAACCCCACCCCAGGCCACCTGGCTTGGCTTGGCAGAGTCCCTTCTCATGCTTAGGAGCTCTGCAGCAAAGGTCCACTTCCCACAACAAGCAAACATATGGACAGTGGGGATCATGAGGAACTCCTTAGTGCAGCAGATCCCAGAAGGGCTTGCTGTCTGACATTCAGTAAACCCCACCTGCAAAGGAGGAATTGGGAGCTAGAGCTTGATCCTTTATAGCCACATCTGATTTCACTTGTGGGAGCTGTAGTTCAAAAAAAAATCCTATCCCTGCTATATATGTATACTCAGACGTTCAATGGGATTTATTCCCAGCAAAGTGAGTATAGGATTATGGCCTTAATCTACAACCAAATTATCAACAGTTTCCAGTGATTTCCTAGTACTGTTCAGAACCAGTTTTCCCCTCCGTCTCTTTGCCTTGCTCCAAATTGTTGTACTGGAGTGAACATCAAAATAAAAAGGAACATAATCAAGCTGCCTTATACTGAAGCAGGCCATCAGTTCATCAGAGTCAATATTGTCTACAATGACGGGCTTTCAAGGGTTTCAGACAGGGTATATTCCCAGCCCAACCTGGAGATGTTAGGGGATGAACTATAGTCCCCACCATGGAGCTATGGTTTCTCCCCATGGAAAAATGCTGGGGGAGGGGTTGTAGCATGAGAACCAGGTTAAGCACCCCATGTCCACCATTTCCTAGTTTGCAATGCTTCCCCCTCCCACCTACCTATTACCATAATTAGCTAATAAACACCCATCTGGGAAAGACCTGTTTGCCAAAGTCCACTGCTGTTCAGCCCTAGAGCACTACATAAACAACATACGTTATGATTATCAATATTAAGTGACTGAGTCTGGCTTCTCAGCAGCAGAGACTGTGAACCTTTAATTATTTCTGTATGTTTCCCTTCTCCTCAGAAAAAAAGAAAAAGGAAATATCCATTTTCCAGTTTCCAAATGTAGCTTTTTTATGGAGAATTTGGAAATGCTGGTGAGTCATGCTTTACAGCTCTCTTGAGGGACAAAAGCATTACAATAATATTAATTTATCTACATAACACACAGAGAGGTGCAAGGAACACACAAATAATCAACTGCGCAAATATAAGATGGGGGACACTTGGATTACTAGCAGTACATGCGAAAAGGATCTAGGGGTCTTGGTGGACCACAAGCTTAACATGAGTCAACAGTGTGATACAGCAGCAAAAAAGCTAATTATAGGCTGCATCAACAGAAGTATAATATCCAAATCAAGGGAAGTAATAGTCCCGCTCGATTCTGTCTTGGCCAAACCTAACCTAGAATAATGTGTCCAATTCATGGCACCACAGTTAAATAAGGATATTGACATGTGCAGAGGAGGGCAACCAAGGTTATCAATTGTTTGGAAACCAAGCCTTATGAGGAACAGTTGAGAGAGTTGGGTATGTTCAGCCTGGAGAAGAAGAGACTAAGAGGATATTATGGTAGCAATCTTCAAATAACTCAGGGGTAATCACATGGAAGATGGAGCAAGCTTATTTTTTCCTGCTCTAGAGTGTAGGACTCTAACCAACTCTCTAATTCTACGATTGAGAACATTGAGGGAGTGAGAAAGAATGTGCTGGATGCTTTTTAATATAGTTTTATGTTTTTATTGGGTTTTCTGCAAGTGTAACAAACATCACAAATAAACAAAAAAGAACAAACACTAATAAGTCTTACAGCAACAAAAAAGTAGAAAAGGAAAAGGAAAAGAGAAAAGGTTTGCATTAAAACAGTAACATATCCATACAATGGGATTATCCTAATCCCATGACTTCTCTCCTCCCCCTCCCCTGGTTCCGCAAAGTGTTTTTTGTACTGCATATCATTTCTACTCCAAATTTCTATTTTAACCTGAAGTTTCCTGTACCATCTCTGAAATTATAAGTGTTTTTAAAATCATGCCAGTGTATTAAGATGTCCACAGTACTTTTGTAAATATATAATAAACATTTCCCATTATTTTTAAAAAATTTCTCGTCGTCTTGGTTTCTGAGCTTTCCAGTTAATGTCGCCGTTTCAGAACGTGCTAGATGCTTAACCAAGTTGTACCAGTTGGCTAAGAAGTACTAGAACCGTTATGACCTTGGAGTCCAGTACATGGAGTCCGAGGCCACAGAATCGTAGGCTAAGGAGACTGACTTGAAAAGTGATGCAGGTGACCAAAAGACCATTGAATCTGAGACTGGCAAGTAGAAGCTCATCCCTGATCCAGATTACCCAGCACTGGGTCTCATTGAATCAGAGCCGGGACTCTCCTGAGTGCCTTCCTCTGGGCCCGAGGAATTGAGCATCTCTGAAACTACTTTGCTAGTCCAACAGCACAAGAAATGTTCCAGATGGGAGTCCATTGGGCACAGGAGAATTGCCTCTCTTGAGGCCTAAGTTTTGACCCTTGAAGAACTGTACAGAGAAGCTTTTTAATGTATAATGTTTTATTATGTTTTCATATATGTTGGAAGCCATCCAGAGTGGCTGGGGCAACCCAGTCAGATGGGTAGGGTACAAATAATAAAATATTCTGTTGTTTTTGTTGTTGTTTTCCACAAGGTTATGGAGCCTAGAGGAGATGGGCTAGAGGCAGAGGCTCCAAAGGGCTCATACCTCTTCTGACCCTGGTCTGAGCAAATCACCCTTGGAGCTCTCCATGGTGCTGCAACACCTGGCTTGACCTGCAGGCTCCTACGTGGAACCAAAACAGGGCACAGCAGAGCAAAGTGTTTGGTTGTTAAGGCACAACAGCATCTAACTTCAATTCATAATACAAGAAATGACACACCAGGTGGAAGGGGTGTTCAGCAACTGGAAACTGACAGCAGACGTCACAAATGGGAAAGGACACACTGGGTGGTATTCAACTAATCAAACTTAAAGCAGACCCTTTGAAATTAATGGACCTCAACCGATACCATTATTAAATTTATTATCCACTCCTCATCAGCAGGTCCATCAATTTCAGTCGGTCACCTCTGAGTAAAACTTAGCTGAGTACTACCCATTGTGACCAGTTTGGTTAATTTTGGACTATTTCTGGATGTCATTTTTGGCAGAGGAACCCACAATGGCATGAGTGCTCATTCAAACAACAAGATACACATGAGGCTCTCTGTGGATGAATAATCATTAACGTTGACAATGGCTAGTGTTCTTACCAGCTAGGATGGCTTTAGAAGAGGATTAGACAAATGAGGATAAGACTATCGATAGCTAATAGCCATGATGGCTATGCTCTGCCTCCAAATGTTGTGAACCGCCCTTTGGATGAAGGGTAGTATACATATTCAATTAATTAATTAATTATACTTTTGAATATCAGTTGCTGGAAACTGCAAGGGGAGTGAGTGCCTGAGTCCTGCTTGCTGGTTTCCCACAGGCACCTAGTTGGCCACATTTACTGGTTTTATAAACATTACAATGAACTTTGGTACAGTATTTATTAAAGCTACATGCACAAAGTTTCTCCCCTATTTCCCCAATTCCAGTCTGCTTAGAGTAGAACATGTCCTTATCTAACAAAACAAAAAAGCTCCAGTAAAAAGGTGAAACAGGTAATGAGATAGATCAGAAACTGGATATACAAATTCTACTGTTGTATATTCAGTGTATTGTAGGACTCACAGCCTAATCCAATGTGTGTTTGCTCAGAAGTGAATTCAGTGGAGCTTAGTTGAGGTTTGTTTGCTGTTTCGGAGGACAGATTTATCAATGGCTTTCAGCCACCAAAGCCAACATAGAGCTTCCATGTGTAACGAGGCAGCATCGCTCTGGGGACAAGACAACAGGTGAAGGCCACTGCCTTCATTCCTTGCTCGCAAACTTCCAGACGCATCTGTCAGGCAGCTGGTGGGATTAGAATGGTAGATGAGATGGAACCTGGTCCGATATGGAAATTTGTATGTTCCTACTATTACACAGATCGTTCACAATAGCAAACCTGTCAGCATGCAGGGAGGAATCATGGGTAAGCAACAACCCCTGTGCCAAGTGCAACAGCAAGCCAATTGGCACACAAGCAGAGATTATAGGTGAGAAACAGCTGAGCAGCATGTGCAGTAACAAACCATGCTGGGAAGAAGCAGCACTTATGCTAGTTCACATCCTATTATCGTATTTACTCAAATGTAATGCTCACCTTTTGTGGCCAAATTATGTCGTGAAAACTAGGGTGCACATTAGATTTGATGGCACCGGCAACTACTTTTTTGGTTTCAAGGGTTGGAAAACTGAGGTGCACATTAGATTTGATGGAGCATTTAGGTAAACGTAAAGGGACCTCTGACCATTGAGTCCAGTCGTGACCAACTCTGGGGTTGCGGCGCTCATCTCGTTTTATTGGCCAAGGGAGCCGGCGTACAGCTTCCGGGTCATGTGGCCAGCATGACTAAGCCGCTTCTGGCGAACCAGAGCAGCACACGGAAACACCATTTACCTTCCTGCCGGAGCGGTACCTATTTATCTACTTGCACTTTGATGTGCTTTCAAACTGCTAAGTTGGCAGGAGCTGGGACCGAGCAATGGGAGCTCACCCCATTGCGGGGATTTGAACTGCCAGCCTTCTGATTAGCAAGCCCTAGGCTCAGTGATTTAGACCTCAGTGCCACCCGCAATTCACATGAATATGGTACACAAGGGATCACTCCCACACAGCAGGTTTATGCAAATGCTAGGGCCCACACCTGCAAGAGGTGACCCAACCACTATCTGAAGCTGCCCCCCACTGCAGTCCCCTTGGTAGCTATGCTGCATGTGTTTGGAGGGTTATATTACGAATAATTGTGTGGGAGTAATAATGATGGACAATGGAATTGCCGTTGATGAGGAAACCAGCCAGCCAGTTGCCACCAAAAAGAGAGGGAGCAGGAGAGCACCAATAAGCACCAAATGGTCCCCTGTAACATCCAACCACCCTTTCTTTTTTAAAAAATACTACCCTGTATGGGATGCGGGTGGCACTGTGGGTTAAACCACAGAGCCTAGGGCTTGCCAATCAGAAGGTCGGCGGTTCAAATCCCCGCGACATGGTGAGCTCCCGTTCCTCGATCCCAGCTCCTTCCAACCTAGCAGTTCGAAAGCACGTCAAAGTGCAAGTAGATAAATAGGTACCGCTCCGGTGGGAAGGTAAATGGCGTTTCCATGGGCTGCTCTGGTTCACCAGAAGCAGCTTAGTCATGCTGGCCACATGACGCGGAAGCTGTACGCTGGCTCCCTCAGCCAGTAAAGTGAGATGAGCGCTGCAACCCCAGAGTCGGTCACAACTGGACCTAGTGGTCAGGGGTCCCTTTACCTTTACCTTTATACCCTGTATAAAATATACATCTCTTGCAAATATGTTACCCAAATGTGCAATGTCACTTTTTTTGACAATGCACAAATACCTGTGGAAATCAGAGATCTTTCCACACATCCCTACCTTCATAGGGGATAAATCAGGGAATAGCGACCTCAATCTCAGGGTCCAAATGCAGCCTTCCACAGCCGTCCTTAGCTGGAAATTCGCCTACTGTATGAGAAGTTCTATTCATCTCTATGCCCACTTTTGTCTCTGGCACCCCTCTCCACTGGCACACGGCCCCTAGAAGGTTGCCTATGAGGGAATGTGGTCCTCTGGCTGAGAAAAGGCTCTGCATCCCTGTTATAAACAGTGATCAGAATCTGCAAACAAATATTCATTTGCAAATGCTGGCTTGGTGTAAGCAGATGGCAAGAGGCTCTTGCCTTGCCGTTCCATCCTGTTGGGACTGGTGAAAATTAGCAGCTTTGGAGACATCAGTACAAAATTATCTTCTCCACGGTGGCTAGTCATTGTATGCTAGCCTTTGTTCCAGGCCAAGAGAGATATGCCTTTTGTTTTCACCAGCCACAAAAGGAAAACATCCTGATTACACAGGAGGTTGGAAATTCAAAATTAAAACAGCAGAAAGCATTTGCAGAAAGCAAGGGCGGGGGAGATTTTGCATTTATTTAAGTCTCATTAAACTCCGCCAGATTTACTCGCCAAGGCTACAGTTTTTTAATTCATACTGTACTTTTCTAAGTGCTCAAAGCACTTCACAGATATACTCTTAGTAAACATTTCAACCCCACTGTAAGGAAGCATAAATGCTTCTCAGTAGTGGCACTCTCCCTTCAGATGTCAAGGAAATAAACAACTACCTGACTTTTAGAAGACATCTGAAGGCAGCCTTGTATCAGGAAGTTTTTAGTGTTTGATATTTTAGTATGTTCTGACATGTGCTGTGAGCCACCCAGGGTGGCTGTGGAAACTCAGCAGGATGGCAGGGTATAAATAATAAAATAAATTATTGTTGTTGTTGTTGTTGTTGTTGTTGTTATTGAATTGTCCATGGTGCAGGAAGGGGGCGCCTGTAGCCCTTCAGATGTTGCTGGACTCTAGGTGCCCAACAATCTCTGGTAGCATCATTAGGGATGGTCATTGAGCCCACCTAGTGATGTATGGAAGTGAGAGCTGGACCATAAAGAAGGCTGATCACCGAAGAATTGATGCTTTTGAATTATGGCACTGGAGGAGTCTCTTGAGAGTCACATGGACTGCAAGAAGATCAAACCTCTCCATTCTTAAGGAAACCAGCCCTGAGTGCTCACTGGAAGGACAGATCGTGAAGATGAGGCTCCAATACTTTGGCCACCTCATGAGAAGAGAAGACTCCCTGCAAAAGACCCTGATGTTGGGAAAGATGGAGGGCACAAGGAGAAGGGGACGACAGAGGACGAGATGGTTGGATAGTGTTCTCGAAGCTACCAGCATGAGTTTGATCAAACTGCGGGAGGCAGTGGAAGACAGAAGTGCCTGGCGCGCTCTGGTCCAGGGAGTCACGAAGAGTCGGACACGACTAAACGACTAAACAACAACAACATTCAGCCCACCAACATCTGGAGGGCCACAGGTTCCCCATACCTGTACTATGAACAATTCTTACTTTCTGGGAACTTTTGCCAGCAAATCACTGTCTCAGTTTGGGGGCTTTGGGGCTTTGTTAATGAGGCCATTCATAAGGTTCCAGCTTTCCCAAGTTTCTCAAAAAATATCTGCATTAGGAGGGAAGCACAGTTAAATCTTGAACACAAGCTTGTGACTGAGACTACCTGTGGAAAAGCCTCCATGTGACTGTGGTAGCTAGAGGTTCAGACTGTAGCTATAACCACACAGGTGCAACTCCTTTCAGTCTTTGACAAATCCTATATGCTGCCACACATGTATATGGCTATGCCCACAGCCCCTAGGGAGATTGATTGCACCAGTGATATCCGAATCAGATCAGATATACATTTTTAAAAGAGCTACTTTCAAACTCTGCTGAAAATAAATCCCTTTACTCGAGCCCAATCTGAACTGGATCAGGGATAGGGTCCCACACTGCTAGCAGTGTGCTTGATCGGCTGGGATGTTTCCTAGAACTCGCATAGAACCTCTTGCTTGTATGGATGGCTAGAGAGCAGTATGTTAGAATGCATAGGAACAAACCTACTCAGTACAAAGTTAATATTTGCATTCATTGCTCCACCCACTTTTGCCTCTGACCCCACCCATCATTGGCATGTGGCCCTCAGAAGACAATGCACTTCTTGGACTGAAAAGGATACTCCTGGCACAGGCAGTATAAATGACTCGCTTTGGATGGGGATATTTAAAAGCTGTACTTCTAACTTTCTAACTTCAACATTCATCAGTTTGCAAAAGGTGTTTGGTTTGCAAAAGCTGCACAGACTAGATCTCTGTGCAGCTTTCTGCGGAAGGGAACCAGATGGATTTCATCTCTCCAATCTATGATTCTTTGCTACGCTGTTGAGAAAATAAAATCCCCACACTAAATCCTGACCTCTGTTATACCAACCACAAACCCAAGAGACTTTAGTACTTTGTATGTACTGTATACACTCTCTTTTCATCTGCTATAAAACCAGGCTTTTTGGAGTGCTCTAGAGACAGCTACAAATCTGCTCCTTCCAAACACACACACACGTGTGAACATCTTCTGGAATGGTCTGTTTTCAGAACCTTTTATTTTCCGCTCCTCCTCTTTTTAATAAAAATAAAAATATTCTTCATCAGTAAATTAATATTATCAGAGTTTTGTTTTGCTTTCCCCATCACTATTCTTTGACCCAGGATTCATTCGGCTTGCTTTTTTTTTTTAAGAAGCCATTTTACCAAAACAGCCCTCAAATCAACTTGTTTATCTATCTGGCGAACATCCAAGTCTTTCTTTACACATCTCAGAGTGGCTGATGTTAGTATTGCCACTTAGCTTCAAGAATGAGCTGGGAGTTCTCCCTTTACTCAGAATGTCTAAATGGACTGGTGAAAGGGGAATGTGGAAATGTGTTTGGAAACCACATGCCCAGAGTGAAGTGCCCTGAATCCAGACCCGGGGTCAGCCTGCCTAAGATCCGCATTCCTTGCTGGGCCATCTTTCAAGGCCACATGCCAGTAGCAGGCAGAGCCAGAGACAAAAAGAGCAACAAATGTACATTTCACTTTTTACAGTAGCCTGATTTCTATACACTCCCACACATACCCAACTCCCTCAACTATTCCTCATAAGGCTTGGTTTCCAGACCTTTGATCATATTGGTATGGGGAAGACCTTGGCAATATGGCACCCTTGCGAGGCCAAAATTTTACGCCCCCACCCCAGTGCCTTCCCAAGCCGGGTAAGGGAGGCTCAAGGCTTTGGGAAGGAGGTGGGGGCTCTGGCAGGATCCTGAAGCCCTCCTGCCTCCTTCCCAAAACTGGGCAAGCACTAACTAGGCTTTGGAAAGGAGGCAGGAGGATTCAAGAAGCCTGACAGTGCCCCAGTGGCAGACCTATGGATCTAAAATTTCAGTGGTGCCCTGTGCAACACCAAAATTCAGTGTCCCCACCTCTCGTGCTCCATTCCAAAGCACAGTTGCAGTATCCCCTGTGGTGTGAGCAAACCGGTCATGGTCCTCCCTGCCCTGGCTCATACCTTCTTCCCAAAGCCCAGCACTTACTAGGCTTTGGGAAGGAGATGGGAAGGTGCCCTCTTAGCCCCTCTGCCCTGTGAGGGGGAACCGGTCATGTTATCCTAAATCCACTTCTGTCTTGGTTGCCCTCCTCTGCACACATTCAAGCTTGTCATTTCCTTCTCTCTTAAACTGTGGTGCCCAGAACTTGTTGCTCAACTATAACTCCCATCGGACCCAGCAATGGCCAGGGAAAATGGGAGTTTTAGTTCAGCAACTTCTGGAGGGCCAAAGGTTGCTCACACTTGGACTAGATGACCCTTTGATCTGATCCATAAACCTTTGTGCTACCGCACGGATGTCCTGCTCATGAGTATCTAATTAGCCACTGCAACAACACATTGTTGAAGTAGGTGGACCTTTGTTCTGTTCCAACAGGGCTCTCGTGTTCCTATGGAGCAGGTAAACCAACAAACAGTTGATCCTCTCCTGCTTCAGTCAGAAACGGCACAGGCTAGCAATAGATAAGAGCATGTGGGTTTTCTCTGTTCATCTCTTTTAGCTTTTAATAATAACGCCTCAAAGCGCTTCAAGCCAAAGGAAAAACAGAAAGGTCTGGATCACCCAAGCTAGTGACCTGAAACACCAAGAGGTGCCAAGCGAGTCATCAGCAAATATCTTAAGTGGTTTTGTCAGTGTTGCGGTTAGCCAAAGCACACTCACGGAGAGCAGAGTTCATCAAATTGACTGGTAGTGCAAGAATTCCTGTAATTTCCACACACACATATCGTGTATAAGATTCCAGCTCAAGAAATTAATATGCATTACCACAAAAGGGAGAGAAAGGGAGTGCGAGAGCGAGAGAGAGGGGGGAAATAAGGAGATATAAAGGGGGAGAGGAAAGGGAAAAAAGAGTTGACATCCTCAGGTTAATTCACTTGCTTTTCAAGCGGGGGGCGGGGGGCAGGGGCGGAATGGGGAACCTGAGGCTGTGTATTGACCCAAAATAGACTGAACACATAAAAGAGAGAGGGCCTTTCCACTTTCTAACTCAAACAGACACTGGGAGCACCAGAGCAAAATTATCTGAAGCTGAACATATCATCCTCAGGCTTTTACCACATCTTCCTTGCACAAGAAAGAGTTTTTCTATAATGGAAATAATAATAATAATAATAATAATAATAATAATAATAATAATAATAATAATAATAGCTGTGGATTTGCTAGTATGCTGTTCAGACATCCCTCTTTCAATTGACACTAGCTGCCTATCTGCATCTGGGGCCTTTGAAGATGCTGGTGTTTAAAGTCTTAAATGGACCAGGACCCAAATATTGGAAGGGCCAGTAGCTCAGTCCTACAGCTTTGCATGCAGAAGGCCCCAGGTTCAGTCCCCAGTAGCATCTCCTGGTATCCCTGCAGAGATATCAAGTTGGAGGGAGCAATGGTCTGACTCCATATGAGGAAGCTTCCTATGTCCCCAAAGGAGCTCTTCTTCCTGTACTAGCGTGCTTGGGTCTTGAGAATTTCTGGAGAGGCACTGCTCCAAGTGCCCTCTTTAGTAAAGTTGCCGCATGCTTCAACAAAGGAGAGAGACTTTCTGCAGTGGCTCTCCAGCCTTGAAAAGCCTTCTTTTGGAAGGTTTGCCTGGTGTAGCTATTACGTGCTTTGGGGCACCAAGTGAAGACCTTCTAGATAGCCCAAGCCAGCACACTGACAACTAGTGCTTGCTACTGGGATGAGATTGGGTTTCTCCATTTTATACCTTGTTATAGCTACATGCTCACTGCCTTGGGCCAATGGTCCAATGAGTTCAACATCCTATTTCCACAGTGGCCAGTCAGATGTCTTGCAGATGTCTTCCACAAGCAGGACAGGAGAGCAATAGTTCTCTCCCAACGGCTGGTATCAGTTGCTGGTACCTTACACCCTGCCTTCAAATCTGAACAGCATTCTCAACTTTTCCAAGCAAAAAATGCTACCTTGACTCGGCTTCCTTTGGAGTACACAAGAACAGATTCTTACGGCATTCTGAAAACAGAAATGACAAAATATGCAAGCCAAGCAGACATCCCCAACCTGCTAGCCTCCAAACATTTTGGACAGCAACATTCATGATCCTAGACCATTGGCCACACCATCTGAGGCTGCTGAGAGCCTTGCCCCACATCCATCCTTTACCCTTTACTCCAGGGATGAGGGACAGGCACTCCTCAAGATGCATCTGCCATGCTCAGTGGGTCAATGGCACTCAAGAACATCACCTGGCTGAGGCTCTCCCCAGGCCTCCTAGGTTATTTTCACAGCAGCCTACAATGTTACAAGGACTCCACAGACCTTGGCAGGATCTTCTAAGATGGTCCTTACATCCACAGAGGTGGCAGTATGCACATAGGCAACTGTGGGTAGGTACTCAAGACCAGTGGGAGCAGGTCCATTAGACCAAATCAGGCATTGCCCCATCAACCTCAGCCTGTTCTCACCTACCAGAGCTGTCAGCTTCCTCCTCCTCATTCTGAGTCTTGTCCTTGCAGAACTCAGCAGGGAAGAGGATAGGGGTAAGACTAGAATCAGGCTCTGGCTGTCATTGGCTCTGGCTTTGCCTTCTGTTGGGTCTCCCTGCCTTCTGCCCTGTTGGGTCCAATGGCCATCAGTCACCACTGGTTAACACACAGGCTGCTGAAGAAAGCTGGGCAAACTCACTTAGTTAATTCATAGAATTAATTACATTCCTCACCCCTCACTTTTTAAAATTCATGCTTCCTTCTTAGGGTTTAGTTTCCTATCCCTGCAGAAATATTCCCTATTACTTCCCTGTTGATGGCTTAGAGATTCCCAGAGGCAGCTGCTAGCAATGCTTCACACTGGCATCTCTGCAGATGTTCCTGCTGCCAACGTCAGCCCCAGTTCTGATGGAATGAAATGGTGTGAAAAGGCTTGCTTGTTTACAGCACCTGCTCCTGATCTCGTTGCCTTGCCTGAAGTGCTCATCCTGTGTTTGAGCTAGGGCACTTCCATCTGCAGGTGGAAGGTCATGTGATCAGACACACTCCCATACAGAAAATAGTCATCCCTGCAGACAGAGAACTAGTATGTCAGACAGAAGGTTCCAAGCAACCCCTGCTGCCAGTGTGCTAGATTTCAATGTGCAGGATGTTTGTTTGCATTAGGGCTGGGATGTGGACAGCAGTTGGAAGGGAACCAGGAACTGAGAATCAGGACATAGAACAAGCCAAGGGATGTTGAACAAGCCAGGAGTCGGGACCAAAGAACAAGACAGGGTCCCAGAGGTAGGATTGAAGAATAGCCAAGGATGCAAGAACATGCCAGAGCTCAGGAAGTCCTAATTGCTCAAGGAAACTTCAACTGGAACAGAAAGTCCTTTTAGATTCCTTTGTGTCCAGGACAGGCAGCCCAATTGGGTTGAGTCTGGTTGGGCCTGAAAGTATCTCACTGACATGTTTTCACCACACAGAGCAGCCACCCATGGTTCCAATAGTTCCTACAGCTTGTTGTTGCCCTTGCACACAAGCCTGAGCTTTTATCTGAACTCTGAAGTGCTGCAGTCAAAACATAAGCTTACCATCTAGGGCTTATGGCAACTGAAAATGCAATGACTCTAGGAGGGAAAGCTAGTTTTGAAAGCATCTCCCACATGCCCAATGCAAATACATCTTTGCATCAAAAAGCCTAATGCCAAACATGTTCAGCATAGACAGTTAAAATTGGGGGGGGGATGGGACTGGCTGGAGAGGGCACTATTACCCAGCATCCATGATGCCATGAATACATTGTGACGCTGTGCATAGGTGCAGAAAGGAACATACAAAATTGATCAAGACTTAGCAGAGAGCTCAATGAAAACATCAACCAAGTATGCAGTGACTAGGAAAAGGACACAGTCCATGTTAGGAACCATTAGGAAAGAGACTGAGCATAAAGCACCCAGTATTATAATGTGTTTTATGCTACTATATGGCGCAACCACACCTGGAATACTATGTCCAGTTCTGGCTGGTCTGCCTTCAGGAGGATACTGTAAGCTGCATATGGTGCAGGAAAGAGCCACCCAAATGAGGAGGCCTGGGGCAGCTGCCCTATGAAGAACAGTTGCAACATTTGGGGGCTTTTTAGTTTAGAAAAAGTAGGAGGGGGACATGATAGAAGGGAATACCATTATGTATGGTGTGGAAGTAAGATAGATGGGGTTTTCTGCCCATCTAACCCAGCATCCTGTTCTCACAGTTGGCTTAGAGCAGGGGTCTGCAACCCACGGCTCCGGAGCCACATGTGGCTCTTTTACACCTCTGGGGCAGATACTAGTGAGGGGAGGGGAGGGGGCGTTTTTTGACAGAATTACAAGCCTGGTAGATGAAGGGAATGCAGTGGATGTAGCCTACCTTGATTTCAGCAAGGCATTTGACAAGGTGCCCCATGATATTCTTGTAAAGAAGCTGGTAAAATGTGGTCTTGACTATGCTACCACTCAGTGGATTTGTAACTGGCTGACTGACCGAACCCAAAGGGTGCTCATCAATGGTTCCTCTTCATCCTGGAGAAGAGTGACTAGTGGGGTGCCACAGGGTTCTGTCTTGGGCCCGGTCTTATTCAACATCTTTATCAACGACTTGGATGATGGACTCAAGGGCATCCTGATCAAATTTGCAGATGACACCAAACTGGGAGGGGTGTCTAACACCCCAGAGGACAGGATCACACTTCAAAACGACCTTGACAGATTAGAGAACTGGGCAAAAACAAACAAGATGAATTTTAACAGGGAGAAATGTAAAGTATTGCACTTGGGCAAAAAAAATGAGAGGCACAAATACAAGATGGGTGACACCTGGCTTGAGAGCGGTACATGTGAAAAGGATCTAGGAGTCTTGGTTGACCACAAACTTGACATGAGCCAACAGTGTGACACGGCAGCTAAAAAAGCCAATGCAATTCTGGGCTGCATCAATAGGAGTATAGCATCTAGATCAAGGGAAGTAATAGTGCCACTGTATTCTGCTCTGGTCAGACCACACCTGGAGTACTGTGTCCAGTTCTGGGCACCACAGTTCAAGAAGGACACTGACAAACTGGAACGTGTCCAGAGGAGGGCAACCAAAATGGTCAAAGGCCTGGAAACGATGCCTTATGAGGAACGGCTAAGGGAGCTGGGCATGTTTAGCCTGAAGAAGAGGAGGTTAAGGGGTGATATGATAGCCATGTTCAAATATATAAAAGGATGTCACATAGAGGAGGGAGAAAGGTTGTTTTCTGCTGCTCCAGAGAAGCGGACACGGAGCAATGGATCCAAACTACAAGAAAGAAGATTCCACCTAAAGATTAGGAAGAACTTCCTGACAGTAAGAGCTGTTCGACAGTGGAATTTGCTGCCAAGGAGTGTGGTGGAGTCTCCTCCTTTGGAGGTCTTTAAGCAGAGGCTTGACAACCATATGTCAGGAGTGCTCTGATGGTGTTTCCTGCTTGGCAGGGGATTGGACTCGATGGCCCTTGTGGTCTCTTCCAACTCTATGATTCTATGTAAGGAAAACAATAAATTGTGCGCCCCGACACTCCCCACTGTGGCGGGCGCTGTACTGGCTGTGACGTCGCATGGGGGCAGTGTGTGCCTTAGTCACGCACTCTCCCGATGTCACCTTCCCGCCCGCCCACTACATTGTAAGGGGCATGTACGCTGGTCACTGTTTTGAAGGGGAGTGAAGAACACACACACACAAAAAGGTAACTTGTTAATTTAACGTTTATTTCTATGAGGAGGAGTAATTCTGAGGGATCAAACAAAGAAATAATTTAAAAAGTGACAAAAAAGTTATTTTTATAATGACGAGTTTTGCGGCTCCCAGTTGTTTTTTCTTCGGAAACGGGTCCAAGTGGCTCTTTTTGTCTTAAAGGTTGCAGACCCCTGGCTTAGAGGAAACCTGCAAGCAGTACATGAGTGCTACACTTAGAATCCCAGAATGATAGAATTGTAGGGTTGGAAGGGTACCCAAGGGTCATCTAGCTCAACCCTCTGCAATGCAGGAATCTCAGCTGAAGCATCCATGACAGATGATCCAACCTCCGCTTAAAAACTTTCAGCACCTTCTGAGGAAGTCCCTTCCACTGTTGAACAGCTCTTACCGTCAGAAAGTTCTTCCTGCTAATTAGTGGAAATCTCCTTTCATGTAACTTGGGTCCATTGGTTTGGGTCCTACCCAGCCCCTCCCCAGAGCAGGAGAAAACAAGCTTGCTCCATCTTCCATGCGACAGTCTTTTGGATATTTGAAGAAGGCTATCACATCTCCCAGCAACCGGAATCCAGAAGCATACCTCCCCACTTCTTGCCTAGTACTAAAAGCTGGGGCCTCTCAACAGAGCCCAGAAAACTGGGAAGTTCAGGACTGACAAATGAAAAGAAAAAAATAATGCATATTCTTCCTTGATTCCCATTGCTTCCATCTCCGCTGCACTGAATTTGAGATTTTAACCTCCTAAGGACAGGGACCTGCATTTTGTAAAGTGCTATGCAGAAGAATGGTGCTATATAAACACGTAACAGCCAAGTCCCTTCCATGGGAAACTAAAAGGAAAACCCAAACACACCAATTCATTTCATTCATCCCATGCCTCTCGCTTCTCAGAGACTCCCATAAACTTCAGGACTATCATGTTAGAGGGGGTGGAGAAAAAGGGTTGCCAGAGGCCTGCAGCAGACAGCTTTCAAAGCCAAGAGTCTTTTATTAGTAAGATTCTTACGTCACTCCCCCAACAGCACAGCCGATGCTGGCAGGATAAGATGAGGAATAAAATTTGTTTACGGGTCAAGAGGAATGCATCAGCGACAGAGCCAAAAATGGAACCAGAGACCATCCTCACTGGCAATATTGCCCTGTGACACCTTGAATCTTCAAAAGTCACAGCAGGGCAGAAGGCACGAGGGCTAGCCCAAACTGAAAGCCAGATGCTCAAACATCACAAGGTGCTTTTGTGGGGGAGGGCTGAACTTGCTAGCATCTTGGGAGGGAGATGAGGAGGTGATCTCTGCTGCAGGATTTCAGATCAAGGAATTGAGACAAGGCTAAAAATTTATTTACATATAAAGGCATCTCAGTGTTTTGCTTAGGTGTTGTGTATTGATGAAATTGTGTGGTGTGGATATTCATATATATATATATATACCTCTTCTACCTTACTTCTAGCTTAAGTATATAAAAACAAAATTCTAATATTCTTCCACACAATCTAGGAAGCTGGAATTAGGCACATTTACAGCTTTTGCACAGTTAAACAATAATGCACATTTTAGTTCTCCCTTGATTGGATGGATATCCCAATCCAACATTTTTTTTCTGGGCATGGTTGTTTGATAGTACATTCCCACCTTAATAAAATGTTCACACACACACCAACTTTCATGGATACATGGAACAAATGTTTGGTTTTTCTCCCTAAACAAGGACGACACCTTGCTTTCAAACATGCCAAAGATTCTTCCCAGTGACAGAAGTGTTTCTTAAACTTGATTCAGGAAAAGCAAAGAATGCTTATTAGTTACAGCCTTGAATTGATAGCTGTCACTTACAGAAATACACAGTCTATAAAAAAATCGCAACAGTGATAGTATGTGTGGTGCCCTCCAGTTGCTGTGGACTACAAATCTCATCATCCCTGGCCATCAAGTATTCCGGCTGAGGTTTCTGGGAGCTGTAGTCCAAAAACATCTGGAGAGAACCGCATTGGCTATCCCTGCTATAGAAGTTCACTGGGACTTATTCCCAGGTACATGGATATGAAAAACAGGTTTCACCTCAGTCTCTGTGCCTTGCTCCAAATTGGTATAGACTGGTGTGTGTGGAATGAGCATCAAAAACAAAGGAAAATAGGAAGCTGCAATTTTCCTGAGTCAGACCTTTGGTCTATCTAGCGCAGTACTACCAACACTGACTGGCAGCAACTCTCCAGAGATTTAGACAGGGGGGGGTCTCTCCCAGCCATACCTAGATATGCAGGGCCTGGAACCTGGAACCTTCTGCAGGCAAAGCAGATGTTCTACCCAGTGCCGTAGCGTGGGGGTGCAGGGGGGCCGGCCGCACCGGCCACAACATCTGGGGGTTAGGGTTAGGGGGCGCAAATCCACGGGTTAGGGGGCGCAGATTACTTGCCTTGCCCCGGGTGCTGACAACCCACGCTACGCCACTGGTTCTACCACTGAGCTACAGCTCTTTCTCTGAGCCTAACCACTTAGGAACAAGAAGCGAAGAGAAAAGGTAAAATTGATGTGCTACTAATTGTGTCACAAACTCAACACAAACCGCCTCCCCCCCCCCTTAATTAATTTCATCACCCTCACCCCAAACCCATAAGAGTAAGGATAAACAAGTGGGAAAGAGGCAAAAACAAACGTGGGAGTCAGAGCTCAGAGCCAGCTGAAAGGCACGTACTTCTAGCCCCAGGAATCTTCCACACCAAACCCAGGCTATATGCAAACCCCCGAGTACATACATACAGAGAGAGAGAGAGGTCAAAGCACACTGCAACAAGACAGAAGTGAGGTTGTCCCCACATCACAGAACAAAAGCCAGTAAGTTATAAGGAAGGAGGCAGCGTATAAAAGTTGGATACAATCTGCTTTCAGGGAACCGGTAGCCTGTGAATGCGTCACAATTTTGGAAGGAGGGAGAGAATGGGAAATCTAAGGACCCGCAACACAAGTTTTCAAGAGCCCCCACAATAGACGGCATTGTATACAGTGACACATGCGGGTTGGGGGGGAATGCCTGGGGAAATTGTGGAGCCAATGTGGTGAGGTTTCCCCTGTCCTTGGGCTTCATCAGAAACCCAGACACCCAAAAGCAAGCTGACAGGTGGTTTAGTGTTGCACTCAAAACAAACAGGGTGGAAGGGGTAATATTGGGTTAATGGGCTTTCCCCATGCTTAAGGCTGGCATGGCGATGGAGGGGAGGGGGTTTTCCCTTGAAGTTTGTGACACAGCTCCAGCTTCAATTGCTGGGAGCCCTTTGCTCTGTGGTCGGTCTCCCCTCCATCCTACCTGCCTACCTGCCGACTAAAGTTACTGGTCCCTGAGGAGGATGTGCATATGTTAGTAGCCCATCTGCTCAGTCTTTCCAGGGTTGGCCATTTGTAACATGCTGATGGCCTGGAGAAGAAAAGGGGGGAGAGGGGGAAAGGACCATGTCTCTTCCAGTTTGCAAAGTCTTTATGGGATGGTTATCTTGAGCAGATGGTCGCTCACCACAGATGAATGCTGATGGGACATTGTTGCTTCAGAACAAGGAGGTTAGTAGTTATCTGGCAAGTGTGCATTACAGACTATGGCTTTCCAATTCCACGACAAACTCCCACAGGCCTCCAAATATCACCAAACAACAGGGAACCTGTGACCCTCCAGATGTTGTTGGACAACAGCATCCATAATGAAGCTGCCAGACTGCTAGGAGTAGGAGTTTAGTAACATCTGGAGGGTCAAATGTTCCCTTGGTTATGGGATAGCCTCTCCATTCTCGCCCATCCCTATCCCACTTGCATTTTCCTAGTAAGTTTGCCAATTGCAGACTGCTGTAGCCTTTACCACGTTTTCAACCTCCATACCATGAACAAGCAGTCAAGATCTCCATGCCCTTCTCTTAGCAAGGGAAACCCCCAGCCCAGCCCAGCTGTCAAAAACTTCCCATAGCTGTTGCTTAAAGGGCACAGAAGCAGACGCACTCACCTCGGCATAGCAGAGCGCCCAGAGTCAAGCTGAAGGCCACAGGGGCAATCGGCAGAGCACCCATGTTGAAGAACTCCCAGGAAAGAGGTGAGGAACCGTGAGCTGTATAACGGAGATTTGCTGCAGCTTCTCCTTAGAAGTCAAAAAGCTGCTCTTCTGAAATATTTCCACCTTTGCATTTCCTCGGGGCCGGATGGAAGTTCCTGGCTGATCACCTCTTCGCCATGACTTAGGTTCTTCCTGGATGGGGGTGGAAGGAGGAGCCCCCTCCCAGCCCCCCAAAATCTCCACAACACCTAGGCATCCAGAGACGCTTCTGTTCTACCGGATAAGGTGCAGGTGCGCGACACGGGCCAAAGGAGCATCGAGGGGGGTTGGGGAGGCTGGGGGAAGACGCGGAGCACCCTCGGATCGCTCTGCAAACTTTTCCCCGTCCGCGGAGCCGCGGGTTCAAGCCCCACGCTGCGCAAAAGTTGGGCAGAAGAAGAAAGAGACGGGCGCGGGGAGGGCGGAATCTTTCGCTGTTTCTCCGCGGCGTCTTCCTCCCTCTCTCTTCTATTTGGAAGCAACTCCAGGGGCGTCTGGAAACGACCTTTCCCACCGCTTTCGGTTCTCCCCGCCGGAATCTCTGGTGGCAATTGCTCCTCTCCGTCCAGCTGGCCGCTCTGCTTCGCTGCAAAAGCCTCCGGCGAGCGCAAATCCTGGGAGAGACTTTACGAGAGACAAATCTCCATCACACAGACGCGCTCGCACGCAGAGAAAGAGCAAGCGAGCGAGAGGAGGAGGCGGTAACCTTTGGGGGCTCCCTCCAATCGGAGCAAGGGTTGGGGTGGGTTTTATATTCCCCCCCCCTCCTTGCGGGTCTGGAGTGGAAAACTCCAAGGCTGGAAGGGGGGCGGGGGCGGGATGGCTTCCTCTAACATTCCAGAAGCAGCAGGAGCAGAGGCACAATTACTCGCGAGTAATCCCATTGAGTTCCGGAGTGCTTACTCGAGAGGGAGCAGCTCGGGCGCGTGCTTACCCGCAGGCAAGTCCAACGGGGCTCGCTGCCTTTGCGCCAGATTAAGTAAGAACGGCTCGACTTGCGGCCCGATCCTCCGCGCGTCATACCCCCGATGTCCCTTTGGAACTGGAGGGGAGTTACTCTAGAGTAAGCGCGGCTTCGGTTGTTTTGCCCGTGCCTCCGCGTACTTACCCGGTAGCGATCCCACCGGAGCTCGTGCGCTTTACTCCAGAGGAAGTGTGATCTGGCTTTCGGCCCGATCCTGCGTGCGTTTACGTGGCAGTAAGTCCCGCTGAGTTGGGGGGGTTGTGTTACTCTGGAGTAAGTATGATTTGCTTGGCGGCCCGATCCTGAGTGTTTACTTGGAAGCAAGTCTCACCGACCTGGGGATGTGAGTAGGTGTGAATAAGCTTGCAGCCTACATATACTTACTCGGGAGTAAGCCCCAGCTGAGTCCAAGGAGGGTTTACTGTCAAGAGAAGTATGAAAAAGGTCAGAGCCTGACATCCGGAGCCTGCAGCCTTTGGCTAGTACGTCCCGCTGAGCTAATAGCGTAAGTGTGAATAAGCTTACAGCTCGAGCTTTCACATGTTGGTTGGATAACACCCTGGTTTCAAATTGAACAGGATCACACCCTTACAAATTTACCTGATGCCCAGAGATTAGGTCCTTGTGGTTTCCCAAATAACTGTGGATCACTTTCTTAAGAGCCAGTGGGTTGCACTTTCTTAAGAGCAAGTTCCGTTCAGATCACTGGAAAGTCTGGTGAATTGCAGTTAAAACTGACTTGTAATGCTCTCTGGAGATAAGTGTGGCGGGTATGAAATGCATCTATTGTAGGGACGGTGCAGCAGGGGTCCTAGGGCAGGGGTCTCTTCAGCCCTCCCAATAAAATATTTGACACCCCCCCCCAGTTGATGAGCATTGCCATTCAAATGGTGTGCCTGCACCACATCTCGTGATAGATCATGTGTCTTGTGATAGATCATGCGGGGCAGGGCTTATCTGTGTCTCCCCCCCAAAAAAAAAATATTTTATTCAAGTTGGCACCCCTGGCAAGTTACATAAAGGTAAAGGGACCCCTGACCATTAGGTCCAGTCGTGGCTGACTCTGGGATTGCGGCGCTCATCTCGCTTTACTGGCCGAGGGAGTCGGCGTATAGCTTCCAGGTCATGTGGCCAGCATGACTAAGCCACTTCTGGCGAACCAGAGCAGCACACGGAAATGCCGTTTACCTTCATGCCAGATACCTTCATGCTGGTACCTATTTATCTACTTGCACTTTGACGTGCTTTCAAACTGCTATGTTGCCAGGAGCAGGGACCGAGCAACGGGAGCTCACCCCGTCGCGGGGATTCGAACCGCCGACCTTCTGATTGGCAAGTCCTAGGCTCTGTGGTTTAACCCACAGTGCCTCCCACGTCCCAGGCAAGTTACATAGGGGTTTCCATTTCACCCATAACCCTTAAACTTGCTTTGGTTTATGTGGGCCTCCTACACAGGGCCTGCTTCTTACATGCACCCCAAGCATTTTAGCATGGTCAGAATGTGCCTTGAAACTCTGGCGACACCCCCTTGTCTGTTTTGCTGGAGGACAGAGAGGTACATGTATAGAAGACAGCCTGCCATCCAAAGGAAAAAATGTACACTGGTTGCAGCATCCACTTTTGCCTCTGGCCCTGCTCATCTCTGGCATTTGGCCCTCAGAAAGTTGCCTAGAGGGAAATGCGGCCCGCGGGCTGGGAAGCTTCCCATTCCTGCCAACCAACCAACCGAGGCATGAGAGACATTCCATTTCTCTTCCGTATTCTATCTATCCCACAGGGTAGATAAAGCTGGGATAGCTCATTGGGTAGAGAATGAGGCTCTTAATCTCAGGGTTGTGGGTTTAAGCCCCACGGTGGGCAAAAGATTCCAGCATTGCAGAGGGCTGGACTAGATGGCCCTTTGTGGTCCGTCCCAGCTCTACAATTCTGTAGTTCCATGACATGTGGGTCAGTAGGAGGGAATGGCCATGATGCAGGGCCAGCCCTGCTGTTAGGCAGAGTGTTTTGCATGTCCCACAAAAGGGCAGAATTAATCTGGAAAGAAGACTTCTTTAGTAGCTGTTACAATAGGAGTATAGCATCTAGATCAAGGGAAGTAATAGTGCCACTGTATTCTGCTCTGGTCAGACCTCACCTGGAGTACTGTGTCCAGTTCTGGGCACCACAGTTCAAGAAGGACACTGACAAACTGGAACGTGTCCAGAGGAGGGCAACCAAAATGGTCAAAGGCCTGGAAACGATGACTTATGAGGAACGGCTAAGGGAGCTGGGCATGTTTAGCCTGGAGAAGAGGAGGTTAAGGGGTGATATGATAGCCATGTTCAAATATATAAAAGGATGTCACATAGAGGAGGGAGAAAGGTTGTTTTCTGCTGCTCCAGAGAAGCGGACACGGAGCAATGGATCCAAACTACAAGAAAGAAGATTCCACCTAAACATTAGGAAGAACTTCCTGACAGTAAGAGCTGTTTGACAGTGGAATTTGCTGCCAAGGAGTGTGGTGGAGTCTCCTCCTTTGGAGGTCTTTAAGCAGAGGCTTGACAACCATATGTCAGGAGTGCTCTGATGGTGTTTCCTGCTTGGCAGGGGGTTGGACACGATGGCCATTGTGGTCTATTCCAACTCTATGATTCTACAATAGGTGGTGGTGTGTATCTAGTAGTGGTGTGGTCCCCATTATGGTATGTACCGTATTTTTCACTCTATAAGACGCACCAGACCACAAGACACACCTAGTTTGTGGAGGAGGAAAACAAGAAAAAAAAATATTCTGAATCTCAGAAGCCAGAACAGCAAGAGGGATCGCTGCACAGTGAAAGCAGCAATCCCTCTTGCTGTTCTGGCTTCTGGGATAGCTGCACACACTGCATTTGCTCCATAAGACGCACACACATTTCCCCTTACTTTTTAGGAGGGAAAAAGTGAGTCTTGTAGAGCAAAAAATACGGTATTTGCTCCAGCTCAATTCAGAATCCCAGACTGATTCAGGTCAGCCCAGGATTTACCCAGAGTAAGTTGAGGTCAGTTTGTGTCCTCCTGGAAAGATCCAGAGCTGTCAAGGTGGGGCAGGGGGGCAGTTGAGTGGCGAGGGATTAGGAGAAAGAGATGCATGTAGTAGACTAGGGGTCAGCAAACTTTTCCAGCAGGGGGCCAGTCCACTGTCCCTCAGAACTTGTGGGGGCTGGATGATATATTTTTTTTTGGGGGGGGATGAATGAATGCATACATATTTGTGTATGCTCCACAAATAACCCAGAGATGCATTTTAAATAAAAGGGCACATTCTACTCAAGTAAAAATATGCTGATTCCCGGACCGTCCGCGGGCCGGGTTTAGAAGGCGATTGGGCTGGATCCAGCCCCTGGTCCTTAGTTTGCCTACCCATGCAGTAGACTGTGCAGTAAGTCTGAGTAAACTGACAGCATGTTTACTCAGAGGTTTAAAATCTACTTAAAGGCTGTGCCAGGCCCAGATCCTGGTCTGGCTATCCTGGGTCAGAGATTGCATTTAACATGTGTTTGAAAGACCAGACCAGGCCCCAAATCAGATAAAGGGACATGGACTGTCTTGGTGCCCACTAAGCCATGTTTTAGGAAACTTCAGAACAGGAGTGGTGGACTTGAAGCCAGGGCACTGAATGTGGCCCTCCAGGGTGCTTTATCTGGCCCCCAGAACTCTCTCCAGATCACACCTCTCCCTGACCCCGCTCCCCACCCCCAGTGTTTTTGCTTGGTTGGAAATGTGACCTTGAACTCTGACAGCGCCTCTTCCTTACCTGGGGAAAGATGAGAGAAAGGTGTGTCAGTGTGTAGAAACCAGTCTACTGCACAAAGGTAAAAATTGACATTTGTTGCTCCACTCACATTTGCCTGGGTCTCTGCCCACTGCTAGCACGGGGCCCCTGAAAGGTTGTCTAGAAAGGAATGTGGCCCCTGGGCTGAATAAGGGGGGGGTGAGTTCCATGGCCTAGTTTGTACTCTCACTTCCATTACATACTTTGGAAACTGCTTTGAGGAACCTGTTAGGCTGGGTACAGCATTCAGGGTAAAAAAGAACAAAATTTCTTTCTAGATATATTTGTCACTCAGCGGTTTCTGGAGTCGAGGTCTGTGTCATGTTATTAAGTGCAAAAGGAGAGACATAAAGAAGTCTGTGGCTCTTGCTTTCCTGAGTTTGCTATCTGACTTGAGGCGATGTAGCTGCAGGCAGAAACTTGAATACATTTCATCTTGCTCCTCTGTTAACACACACAGAGAGACAGACTCACTGGTCATTTTCCATTTATGACATAAAATAAAAATAGGCTAGCAAGTACCATCCAAAAAAACACAGGGAAGTAGTTAGATATTTATTTGACATATTTTTCATCCCATCATTTCAGACAAATGCAATTCAGCATGGCTCATCTTATACCTTCCTGCTTTAGATGGCAATGTATATTTCTACATTTAGGGACGCTCCAAGGCGATGTTTGTTGTTGTTTTTCTTGGTGATGAGAGGTCAGTGGCTTCTGCAACATGTCACTGATGCAATAATAGTGGATTTATACATCAATCCGCTTTTATTAGCTGTTCTGTGGAGCTTTCCCAATGCTACCACATCATTGTCATCTGAAGGGGTGCGACAAAAGTGGGACACACATGGATAAGGTACTACTAGTCCCAAAATGGAAAGATGACAAGACACCAACGAAAGAAGACTGGCAAGCAAAATTGATGGAATATGCTGAGATGGCGAAATTAACTGGGAAAATTAGAGATAAGGACAATAAAAGGTAAAGGGACCCCTGACTATTAGGTCCAGTCATGGCCAACTCTGGGGTTGTGGCGCTCAGTTCGCTTTATTGGCCGAGAGAGCCAGCATACAGCTTCCGGGTCATGTGGCCAGCATGACTAAGCCGCTTCTGGCGAACCGGAGCAGGGCACGGAAACGCCGTTTGCCTTCACGCCTGAGTGGTACCTATTTATCTACTTGCACTTTTGACGTGCTTTCAAACTGCTAGGTTGGCAGGAGCAGGGACCGAGCAACGGGAGCTCGCCCCATTGCAGGGATTCGAACCACCAAGCTTCTGAGTCCTAGGCTCTGTGGTTTAACAATAGAGACTTTTAAAAAGATTGGGAACCGTTTACGACGTACAGTCATACCTCAGGTTACAGGCGCTTCAGGTTGCACATTTTGGGGTTATGGACATGCTGAAACCCGGAAGTACTGGAACAGGTTACTTCTGGGTTTTAGCACTCACACATGCGCAGAAACACTAAATCGCTCTTTGCACATGCGCAGAAGTGCTGAATCGCAACCTGTGCATGTGCAGACGCGGTGCTGCGGGTTGCGAACATGCCTCCTGCATGGATCATGTTCGCAACCCGGGCATCTACTGTACAGAAATATTGCAAAGAAGTGGACTCACTAGCAGGGTTTGAGTAAACACTTACATTTAAGAAAACAAGTACAAAAGTTAATATGCAACAATTGGGGGGAAATAAAGTGTAAGAGGTAATTTGAAAAAATGTGCTATAAAAACGATAAGAATATGATAAAATTGAATCATTTTTTTTAAAAAAATCCCTTCCAGTAGCACCTTAGAGACCAACTAAGTTTGTTCCTGGTATGAGCTTTCGTGTGCATGCACACTTAGTATCTGAAGAAGTGTGCATGCACACAAAAGCTCATACCAAAAACAAACTTAGTTGGTCTCTAAGGTGCTACTGGAAGGGATTTTATTATTTTGTTTTGACTACGGCAGCCCAACACGGCTTCCTACCTGTAAATAAAATTGAATGAAAAGATTATAAATTTAAGGTAGAATAAGACAAGCAGGAGAAGCAAATATTTAAAGAACCAAAAAAGGAGGTTGAGGGAAGATTGGGATTTATACATTTTTCTTTTGTGATAATGATGATTGTGTTGAATATAAAATTGTAAACCTTAATAAAAACTTTATATATATATATATAAAAAAGAGTGGGACACACATGGAACATTTGCGGGACAAAAAGCCACAGGACTTCAGCAGGAAGCTATGGGACATGCACAGATTGGAAATGATGCGCTTTGTGGCCTATGTTCTGCTGAGCAGGACGCTGGATCTCAGCCCCCAAAATCATGCTCTGATGATAACACTGACCAGTGCTTTTTTCTGGGGGGACGCAGAGGGATGCATACCCCTCAACATTTTGTGAATCTAATTTTGGCCTCGTTGAGGGGCAGTATTTCAATCCGAGTAGGAAAATGAGAGTACCCCAAAACATTTCTTTTAGAAAAAAAAGCACTGCCATTGACCATGTAAGGTCCCTCCTCCTTATTAATTAATTGCTTGCTTGCTTCCTATAAACCACCATGAAGCGATTTCACAATACAATAAAGACATATATAAAGTAACTGTGTATAGAAAACAGTTAAAGCAATTGCATGCATAGAAAAAAGGAATTTCAAACCCATTTGTAAGGTAGGTGGGTTATTATCCCTGCATTACAGGGTGGCAGCAGAATTGCAGCCGATGACTTGCAGCCGCTAAAGCAAGCTAAGGCATAAAGTGAGATTTGAAGATGGAGATGTCTTAGTTTGGATCTCAGTTTCTTTCATGCCTTCTCCATGAACCATCAATTGCTGGTAGGACTGGCAGGGACTGGAAGCTTGCGTGATCAGGCCAAAGACCCTTTTAGCCCACCATCCTGTTCTCATAGTGGCTGGCCAAAATGCCAGTGCAAAGCCCCTGAGTGGTATAGGATCACAGACTCATTGAGTCGGATGGGGCTCAAAAAGTCATCAGTCCAACTCTCTGCAATGCAGGAATCACAGCTGAAGAATCCCTGACATATGGCATGTGAGCACAACAGCAGTTCCAAAACCAAAGCGTCCCAAAACCAAGGCGTGCTTTCCCATAGAAAGTAATGCAAAATGGATTAATCCATTCCATACTTTTAAAAACAACCCCTAAAACAGCAATTTAACGTGATTGTTGCTATCTCACAAGACCACTGATCCATAAAATGAAAGCAAAAAACAATGCACTGCAGTCACACAATCAATCAATCAATCAGTAGCTGAACTGGGTTCCACAGTCACAAAAACAAAACAAATAAGCCGCAAAAACAAAAATGCAAAATAAATAGCAAAAACAGACAGACTTCAGCGTAACCCTCAAAACGGAAGTGTGACACTCAAATCGTCAGAGTAACACTCAAAATGGAAGCCCAACACTCAAAACGAAGCACGTTTGGCTTCCGAAAAAAGTTTGCAAACCAGAACACTTACTTCTGGGTTTGCAGTGTTTGGGTTCCAAGTTGTTTGAGTACCAAGGCGTTTGAGAACCAAGGTACCACTGTAACTGATATTCTGTTTTTTTATAAACATTTTATTAAGTTTTAACAATAGAAGAAAATTCAAGAAAAATACAAAAAAGGAGAATACAAAATCACAAAATACAATACAAAAATACAAACATTAAACACAAAAAAGAGGAAAAAAAGATAAAAACACATATAATGACAAAAGAACAAAAATTCCCTCTTTCTTAATTTCTCATCTTCAATTAACTTATTTTCCCGACTTCCTCACGTCTCCCGTTCTTGTATCCCTTTTAAAAATTAGTTCAGCAAGTTCATATCCTATTAGTTTATCTGTTATTGATCCAATCTTACATTTTACTTTGTTGCTAGAACCCCTGCGATTCATTTCAATGTCATCAACATTCAAAAATTTTACAGTATTTCTGCAAATAAATTTTAAATTTCCTCCAATCTTCCTCCACCGACTCCTCTCCCTGGTCTCAGATTCTGCCAGTCATTTCCGCCATCTCCATATAGTCTATTAGTTGCATCTGCCAGTCTTCCATGGTGGGTAAATCTTGTGTCTTCCAATGCTTTGCGATGAGGATTCTTGCTGCTGCTGTAGCATACATAAAAAAGGTTCTATCCTTCTTTAACACCGATTGGTCCACTATGCCCAGGAGGAAGGCCTCTGGTTTCCACTGTAACTGATATTCTGGGACACCCTGCCTCTGTGCACTCACCATTAAACAAAACACATATTACATATTGCTCAGGGCGTGGATGGTATTTCTCATTTTGTTCCTTCCCCACGCTCCACAATATTTGGCTCAACAGTTCAAAACAACGCACAAGATTAATTGCCTCCCTCCCTCCCCACCAACACACACACACACACACACACACACACACGAGGCATCTATAGTTCTGTGGCTCCTAAACCACTGCCATAAATATCACATGGGAGAGATGCATAATGAAACAGTCTGAACTGTGCCCCCACAAAAACCAGGACCTATCACTTTGTGATGTATAAATCCTTTTTGCAAAGTCTGATACCCATACTTCTGGAGTAACTTTGTGTCTTGCAATCCCGAAAGTGCTCTGATTTGTTGATTCATAATACAGAGTTGGTTGTTCCTAGGCTCTGTGTGGGGTCTCGTCCTGTTTTCTTTAACCGTGTGACTTTTTCACCCTGTCTCTGAAAGAGAAGAGTGCATGCAATGCAAGCATAAACGGGGAGACCTTGAGATAACATGCAACATGCATGAAATTGCCTGAACAGCTTGCCATCTGCATTAGATTTGATGTAGGAGATCTAGATAGATTCTACACGTGCCACTTAAAAGGCTTCTGAGCCTCTCTCCTGTGGAGAATGTGCATGTGTTAAAAGATGTGAATGCATTTCAAAATGAATTTTTATCAGGGTTCCCTTTTTCATTGGTTTCACAGAAGGTGGTTTTACAATTGCATTTCAAACTTCCTGCATTTTTTAAAAAAATAACCCAGGAACAAATGCCTTCCATCCACAGTGGGGCTACCACATTAAACTGAGAAGTGAGATCTATCAGTTAGCCTTCTTTGAATTCAATAAAAAGGCACCCCTCCCAAATAATAGGGCAAAATATTATTTATGAACATGTCAACAATCTGAATATAAAACCACCAATGACGTCTTAGAAGAGGTGCTTCCCTCTTTAAATTCAATTTTAAATTACAATGATACTAAACATACCTTGCTACAGTTTCACAAAATACTTAAATATAACCAAGTATGACTGAAAGAGAGGAAAGGGTTGGGGGTGGATGACATCTAGTCGATACTTATTAGATGACACCCAGTGCTGCTGCCCGAGGGTGCTGTGTGCTGATGCAAAGCCTGTCTGTCCCTACCTTTTCATAATGTATATTAAAGCTTCTTTTCCTGACTTTATCCTATTGTGAATTCCCCTGTCACCAGGCCTTAATAAGCTAACTTTCTGCATGCAGGGACTTGTTCATTCATTCATTCTGTGAATGAGCATTCAATCATGTGAGTCCATACCAAGGCAAGCTTATCAACTAAGTGAGAAAACAGCAAGTTGCCTTATAAATGAATCAGACCAGTGGGTCATCTAGTTCAGTATTGGCTACACTATTATTATTATTATTATTATTAGTAGTAGTAGTAGTAGTAGTAGTAGTTGTTGTTGTTGTTGTTGTTGTTGTTGTTGTTGTTATAATAATATATTTATACCCCACCTTTTCCCCTGGCAGGGAAACTAGGTAAAGGGACCCCTGACCATTAGGTCCAGTCGTGGCCGACTCTGGGGTTGCGGCACTCATCTCGCTTTATTGGCCGAGGGAGCCGGTGTACAGCTTCTGGGTCATGTGGCCAGCATGACTAAGCCGCTTCTGGAGAACCAGAGCAGCGCACGGAAACGCCATTTACCTTCCCGTCGGAGTGGTACCTATTTATCTACTTGCACTTTGACGTGCTTTCGAACTGCTAGGTTGGCAGGAGCAGGGAGTGAGCAACGGGAGTTCACCCCATCCTGGGGATTTGAACTGCCAACCTTCTGATCGGCAAGTCCTAGGCTCTGTGGTTTAACCCACAGCGCCACCCGTGTCCCTTTTTACAGAGTAACTAGAGCATTGGGAATAAAGCAGCAACACTTTCCATAAGTTACCTGAACTAGTGTGAGGTGATAGACAGACAGAAAGGCAACACATTCACCCCTCACTGATTCCTCCTTGCTTTACTTCCTTCTTGTTTCTTCTTCAGCATAACAGCTGGACCTGCCTTTTGTTAGCCAGTGGACTCCACAATGGCCACCTGCCTGCTTGTACTCAGAATGGCTTTCTTTGCCAGGAAACATAGACCTTGAGTTTCTTTATTATTCCAGCAAGCTCCAGTATAGAGAAGCCATAGCTCTGCAGATGGTGTGGGACTCCAGCTCCCATCAGCCCCTGCCATCATGGCAAATGGTCAGGGGTGGTGGGAGTTGTAGTCTAACTGTAACACATATTGAAAGCTGCAGGTTTCCAAGCCTTGGTCTCTACTGACTGGTAGCAGTTCTCTTGGATTTCAGACAGGAGACTTCCAGCCCTGCCTTGAGATATTGGGGGACTGAACCTGGGACCTTCTGTTTGCGGTGCTCTACCACTAAGCAGTGCTGCTTTCCTGAGTGTTTGCTGCTACTCAAGAAAAGCACTGAAGAGTCTCCTGGATGGTTTTTGTGAGCTGGCCTGACCACGCCACACCTGTCTGTGCTGCATTGTGGTGGTTTAGTTGTCAGGGCACAGCAAAGGAGGACCAAGGGAAGTATTCCAAGTCTCAGCATCATTTCATCTAGCTCAGAGTTGTCTCCAACAGAGGTGTAGCCCAAGGGCAGCAATCCCTCCTGAGAAACCTTCCAAGAGGCACATGCCGGTGGTGGTCTCAGGAGCGGGTGCCAGGAACAGGTCAGCAATAAATCACATGGAGTAAGTTCAGTTAACTCTTTATCAGAGAAAAGAAGGCTGCTCAGTAGTGCTAGGTCTAATGAGCAACTCTTCCCAGTAGATCTTGCCCATATGAGGCAGTTGTGGGGAATGAAGGTCCCCACCTTCCCACAGCTGCCTAAGCCTCCTTCTCCTCTGGGTTATTCCCAAGCAATCTGAGATTCTGCTGGTGTGCCTGTCTCTGCCCTTCCCTCTTCATACCTCTTCTGGTTCTAGGAGACCAGCGGGTAGGGGAGCTTATCACAGCAGGAGGGGGAGGCACCCTGGCTTCTTCACCAGGCAGACTCATCTCTGACTCTTGGCCTCCTCTCCTCTCCTGCTTCTGTATTTGATTCTGGACTTCTCTCTAACACAGCCTCTCCCTGCTCACTAAGCCCTGTTACCTCTTCAGCTTCTGACATCTCATCCTTCCAGCCTTCTCCCTCTCACCACCCCTCATTGTCCCACCACCAATCCCTGGGATCTGAGCCTTCTTCCCTTGGTGGTTCCCCAGATGGTGCCTCCTACCATTCATTCCTCTGTGTCCAGCCAGTCCATGACCGGTGGGTGGGGTTGGTGGCAAAGGTGAGTGGAGCAGCACATGTAAATCTGACCTTTGCATAGTGGGCTAGTTTCTGCACAAGCACACACCTCTCCCTACCCAAACTCGATCCACAAGCTGCTCACTCCTTGTATACACTGACTGGTGGGAGCTCTCTGCAGTTACAGGCAGAGATGTTTCCCAGTTACCAGGACTTGCGGCAGGGTGTGTGTGTGTATGTGTGTGAATAAGGTAAAGGTAAAGGGACCCCTGACCATTAGGTCCAGTCATGACCAACTCTGGGGTTGCAGTGCTCATCTCGCTTTATTGGCCAAGGGAGCCAGCGTACAGCTTCCGGGTCATGTGGCCGGCATGACTAAGCCGCTTCTGGCAAACCAGAGCAGCACACGGAAACACTGTTTACCTTCCCGCCGGAGCGGTACCTATTTATCTGCTTGCACTTTGACGTGCTTTCAAACTGCTAGGTTGGCAGGAGCAGGGACCAAGCAACGGGAGCTCACCCCGTCACAGGGATTCAAACTGCCGACCTTCTGATCGGCAAGTCCTAGGCTCTGTGGTTTAACCCACAGCACCACCTGTGTCCCTGTGTGTGAATACCTGGGCCTTTTAAGCTGGAAAGTGCCTTCTCTAAGCCACAGAGGGCTCATTGACATGTCTACTTGTCCGATGCCTAGAAAGCTTGGGTCAGAGTGGTTTTCTGCTTGTCCCATGCTTTCTAAGCACAGGTCCAAGCAATTTTGCCTTTGCCCCACTTCTTTCCCTGGAAAGCCCACTCTTCAGTGCTAAATCAGTACAAACAGCTATCCTCAGAATACCCAACTGCTGTTTGTTCCAATTCAGTGCTAAATTGCAGGTTTCCCCAGGGGACAGCGGCAGGGCAAACAGAGGGGTGGATCAGCTCTGAGTGTCATCTTTGCCACAGGCTCAGCCTAGCCTGTAGCACCCTGTAGGACTGGCCTGGCTCAAAGCAGCACAGCATGAACATGACTATTATTCGTATCAATGTTCCATTTGCAGCAGCAGCAGCAGCAGAAGCAGCAGCTCCTCTGACAATGGCTAATGAGGTGTTAAGATAAACATCTCTCAGCACTGTTCCCGAAAACCCTTTGCTCCACTGGAGAGTCACATTGAAACACAAAGCAAATGAACTTTGGCCAAAACAAAAACAAAACAGAAAACCCCCCATCATATTATGAATGAAGCAAAGCAAGAACATCTGTGATTTGGACTTTACGCATACATTCTCCCAGTCCTTCCAGAAGAGAACAAAGCAGGAGCTTGCTGTACTTTTATAAGTGCATATGGCGCCCCCTGCTGTCTGCATCACATTTGCAAATGTGGAGACATGAACCGAAATAAAGGGGGGACAGAGGAAGGTGTCTTATACTGAGACTATTGGTCCAGACCATACTGACTGGCATTGGCTCTCCAGGTTTCCTGACATGGGAATTTCCCATCCCTAACGGGGGATGCAGGGGATCTCTGCTCTTCCACTAAGCCATAGCCAGCACTATTTTTTCTAAAAAGAAAGAAAGAAAGAAAGAAAGAAAGAAAGAAAGAGGTGCTGGAAACTCGCCATGAACACCTCCCTTGTTCTATTAGAATGGCAATGGCGCCCATTTGAGGTGCTGGAACTGAGTTCTGGCTGGGAAAAACCAACTTTTGGCTATTGACCCTTCCAGAGTTTGTATGTGTGGATAGGAAGTAGTTCAGACAAAAGGAAGGACTTTCTTCACATAATACACAGGTAGACTATAAAATGGGAGTTGTAGAGATGGCCACAAATCTGGACAGTATTCGAAAAGGATTAGATAAATCTATGGTGGATGAAGCTGTCAATGGCTACTAGTCATGATAACTGAATTTCTTCCAATTTCAGAGGCAGTATGTCTCAGAATTCCAGTTTCTGGAGAAGATAAGTAGCAGAGGGCTATTTCATACCCTCCAACACTTCTCTCATGAAAATAGGTACATCCCATTTCATAATGATAATTTTACTACTAACACCCTACACATCTTACTGGGTTGCCCCAGCCACTTCCAACATATATAAAAACTCAATAAAACATTGAAGGTTAAACAAAAACACAACCCCTTCCCTATACAGGATTACCTTCAAACAGTTTGGGGGTTGGATAACTCCATACCCTCCAACATTTCTCCAGTGAAAATAGGGACATCCTAAGGAAAAGTGGGACATTCCAGGATCAAATCAGAAACCGGGACGGTTTCTCTAAATCAGGGACGTCGCTGGAAAATAGGGACACTTGGAGGGTCTGCTATTCCACATGTCCTGCTTGTGGCCTGTGCAGTGGTGTCTGGTTGGCTACTTGTGAGAAAGAGGCTGCTGGACTAGGCAGTGGCGTAGCATGGGTTGTCAGCACCCGGGGCAAGGCAAGTAATTTGCGCCCCCTAACCAGTGGATTTGCACCCCCTAACCCGTGGATTTGCGCCCCCTAACCCTAACCCCCAGATGTTGCGCCCGGTGCGGCCGGCCCCCCCTGCACCCCCCGTGCTATGCCACTGGGACTAGGTAGCCCCTGGCCTGATCCAGAAGGGTTCTACTTAGGAAATTCTTTCTTTCTTTTTATACATTTTTATTAATTTTTTAACATATCAGTTCCAACAGTCATACAACATAACTTCTCATCTTATACAATATTTTAGACTTCCGTCAACACCTCTGATGATTTTCCGTTCTTTAGCACTTATTCTGCATTTCTTAATTTCTGTATTACATTTAATTGTCCTTAACTAATAATTCTCTTTCTTGCAATATTTCAGATAATCCACCTTACAAAACTTCTTGCAGTTCTACTAGCATAATCTGTTCCTCACAATTACTTTTCAAATAGTTCATATATTTACTCCAGTCATCTAAGAATCTCTGATCCCACAGGTTTCAATTCCTTCCTGTTAATTTGTCTAATTCTGTGTAGTCCATCAACTTCATCCTCCATTCTTCTTTCATCGGTAGTTCTTCTTGCTTCCATTTTTGTGCCAATAATATTCTTGCTGCCGTCTACTTAGGAAATTGTTTCAATCCGAAATTATTTTGTGGTCTGGTGTTTTTGTTTCTTTCTTTTGTTTTAGCCCAGGGTGTGATCTGCCCAAAGGTGGAATCCAGTACCAGAAACTTGACATCCATATCCACACCTGGGCAGCCCAAAGCCCCCTCTGGATTGCTCTTGAAATGTTGTAAAGCCTTTCATGGACTCAGTGCCTGTAATTTCTAAGCTGCAATGAGAAAGGGGGCTTCTCCCCCACACAGTTGTTGCTAGGAGCTCAAAAGCTGTGGAATGCCATGTTGAGACAACCTCTAAGACTTGTCACGGTACCCTTTAAGGGGAATATTGACTCCTTCGGGGGTCTTGAAAATCACACCGGCCTCCGGGGAGAAGAGCTGTGTTCTGGAATTTGCATCTGCAGTCGCCATCTGCCTACGTTGGGAAGAAGACAGCGGTCTGGTTCTCACTGAGATGGTAATTAAACCTGTTTCTGATCCTTATTCCTTCAAAATGCAGGTTACGGTTAATGTTTATTATCTTTAACTTGAAAACTTCCTATGGGCATTTAGTTTATATTTATGTACATTTATATTTATGTGCACACTGCCAGCTCATATAAAATATCAAGGAGGGCGCAACAATATATACAATAAAACATCAAGCACCATCAAGCAATACGAAATGATCACTAAAATGACTGTTAAATGAAGAAAGATAAAACAGCTACATGGATCTGTCGGTATGCTAAGATCTGTGACTGTGTCTAGTAAGATGGCCACTACTGAGCACCACATTTTAAGAAGGATACACTGGTACCTAGGGTTAAGAACTTAATTCGTTCTGGGGGTCCATTCTTAACCTGAAACTGTTCTTAACCTTGTGGGAATGTTCTGGGGTGCAGGAGAGGATATATTGACTAATTATATCCTTATCCAACTTGTGCTAACAAGTTCCCAAAATATCAGCAGAGTTTATAAACATTCCCCTTTAAGTTCGCAACGGTAACGTGTGCACAGGTTCGCTAGAACCTCTATAATAATTACTCTGGTAATTTCCCCTTTGTTCCCTCTTAAAATACAAGACACAACACAGTCTTTATAAAAGTATAAAAGAGTTTACTCACGATCTGTTCACAATATGATCCCAGATGGCAGACAGGCTTAAAAAGGTAAAATACACTTAGAATCTATCTTATAGGAAGATAGCCCTCTCCTCTCTTGGCTGAGAGCCAAGAGGGCATCCTGCTTCTTCGAAAGGTGATGACAGAGAGAGAGAGAGAGATGGCTGCCTGCCCTGTGCTTTTTGTCATTACCTGCACAGGTGAGGCCACACCCACCTCTGGTCACATGCGGAGGAAGTCCGTCCCCAGGAAGTTTACCTGCTTGATGGACAGACATCCCTCCCCATGTTGTAACATGTACACTCTAGGAATGTTGTCATTGACTGCTCCTGTGTTTACATCCCACAAACCTGAGGTACCACTTTAGCTAGTGGGGCCTCCTCCTCCTGCTGCTGCTGCACCACCAGAGCACAATTTCTGTTCTCATCCTAAAGCAAACTTCTTAACCTGAAGCATTATTTCTGGGTTAGCGGAGTCTGTAACCTGAAGCGTATGTAACCTGTAGCGTCTGTAACCCGAGGTACCACTGTATTGACATGCAGAGGACCATTTAGTTGACTATTATCTGCATTGACTGTCAGTGGCTCTGCAAGGTTTCAGATAGGAGTTTCTCCATCCTACCTGGAGAGTCCAGGGATTGAACCTGTGACTTTCTGCATGCAAAGCAGATGCTCTACCAATGAGCTACAGTTTCTCCCCTGTCTCCCGTACTTCACCTCTGTCTTGAGCCAGAACGCTGACACATATAAAGTTCAGTAGCACAAGTTTATGGATCTTGCAATGCAAATATGATTCCACAAATGCCACCCCCTACCCTTGATTGAATCAAGAAAAGAAGCTCCTTTACTCCTTTGAAGCAAAAGCAGACCCTCCAAGTGTCCCTGTTTTCCAGGGATGTCCCTGATTTACAGAAACCATCCCAGTTTCTGATTTGATCCCCAAATGTCCCACTTTTCCTTATGGCATTCCCTTTTTTTCATTGGAGAAATGTTGGAGGGTATGGAGTTATCCGACCCCCAAGCCATATGAAGGCAATCCTGTATAGGGAAGTTTTCTTAACATTTAATGTTTTATTATGTTTTTATATATGTTGGAAGCTGCCCAGAGTGGCAACCCACTCTGGGTGGGTGGGGTATAAATTGTTGTTGTTGTTGTTGTTGTTGAATAGGGCATCCCTTTTTTCATCAGAGAAATGTTGGAAGGGTATGTGAAAGCAACACAAAGTCTTGTGTTACCTTAACAACGTATATATGTATATGTGCAATTCCTTGGCCTTCAAGATGCTACAAGACTCTTTGTGTGATATTCAGTGATTGCTGAACTATTACCTTTTGCTGCACGGCAGAGGGCCCTGTGCTACAATGAGCGATAAGGATGATAGCTCAGTAATCCTCTAAGTACTTGCCGATGAGAGCATGTGCTAGGGTTGAATGAGAAAGACTTGTGCATTTTTGTGTTTAGCTATATATGAAAAATGAGATCTTTCTTGCACTTTTTAAAATAGGAAAATGGGGCCACTCAACATTTTCACCTTTGTTTGCGTGAAACTGGCATATGCAAGCTGACAGTGAGATCATGTGACATCAGTTTAGAATTTTGGTACCACATGGGCACTTATGTGATTTCTGATTTGCTGTCTTGGCCTAGGTGACTTTGCCAAGCAACATCACATATCTGTGGTGCCTAACCCTGCAAGGCTACTGTTAGGGTTCAATTTCCCTCCCTCTGAAGGAGTGAAGCCGAATGCCATGCCTGAACCGAGTGTGTGCACAGACCATAATATTTGATTTGGACCCTGCTTTTGTGCTTTAGAAAAGAATGAGAATCAGTCCAAAGTACTTCAGCTAGGGGTTCAAATCCACAACATGATTTGGAAAAACAAAACTTCTTGCCTATCCTGTTCACTATCATGGATTGTTATAGCTATTGTCAGTGCTTTTTTCCTGGGGAGACGCATACCCCTAAACATTTTGTGAATCTAAGTTTGGCGTCATTGAGGGGCAGTATTTCAATATGAGTAGGAGAATGAGATTACTCCTAAACATCTTTTAAAAGAAAAAAAAAACACTGGTTATTGTTATTTAAATGGCTATAACATTGTTTTCTTTTTGACAGAACTGGATGAAATTTGCAACCATATTCACCCCTCCATAGTGGATAGGGTCTGCCAAATTACAGACAAAATGGTTCATATGTTCTTTTGTTGGCCATTTTTACATTTTGATTCTTCCCCCGAAAGGAAGCCATCTACTACAATTTTAAAATTTCTTTTAATTGAGCAGAAGTTTGTGAAATTTGCAGGCAAGGTATTCCCTTCTGATGGGATAAACCCTGTCAATTTTTAGGAGGACAGCTGCAGTGGCTTTCTTCTAATGACAGGATTTACTGGTTTGGAAGAACTAAAAAGGATTTCCTTACTCTCTCCTAGCATTTTGTTGACAATTGATAGTAAAGCAGCATATGTGGAAGAGGTGACCTCAGACAAGAGTTGGGTTGTGGGGGGTTTTTAGGGTTGTTGTTTTTCGTGTGTGTGTGTGTTTGCAAGGCACAATTCATTTCTAACCCTCTGGTTTTGCAGACTTCATTAAAAGTAGGACCATAGAAAAAATTGCACCATAGAAAGTAGCATGCAAAATTTCAGAAGGGTGGGTGCAGGGGCTAGGGCATTGTGATGAATGGGGGAAATAAAGAGCTTCAGGCTTGTTTTCTGCACCCAAACTCACAGAAACAAAGTGCAAAGCTGATTTGACAGGAGTGGAAGCATGGGCATGCAACACAAAGGAAGGAAGACTTCCAGGCAAACACCACAAGCAGATTGAGAAAAGAGCACGGAACAGACAAAAGCAAGGTGATACATTATTTCAGTTTCCCTCCTCCAAAGCATTGTGATTTGAGAGACATGGTCCAATAATTTCCTTTGATTAAAAGTGAAACCTGTCAGTCACATATGAGTTCCCCATTCCCACTCCCCCCAGCCCGGCATTTTCCTGATATGGCAAGCTGGGGGAGAAAGGTTTCAATTTTTATAAACAACATTGTCTTCCACATTTTTCTTTAATCCAAATGTCCAAAGCACTTTGATGCTCCCAATTTTGACAAAAGGCATTTTGGACAGAGCCCGCTTTAACTTGGGCAAACCTCAGGTCTGTCTGAAGAAGCCCTCTCGAGTGTGAACGAGGAAAGTTTACTTTGCAAATATCAGTTACAGATAGGTAGCCATGTTGGTCTGCCATAGTCAAAATAAAAAAAATTCCTTCCAGTAGCACCTTAAAGACCAACTAAGTTAGTTCTTGGTATGAGCTTTCGTGTGCATGCACACTTCTTCAGATACATGCTGAAGTGTATCTGAAGAAGTGTGCATGCCCACGAAAGCTCATACCAAGAACTAACTTAGTTGGTCTTTAAGGTGCTACTGGAAGGAATTTTTTTATTTTTCCAAATATCAGTTGCACTGAATTTCTTGTCCATCCCTACTCACTTTCCTATAACCTTAAAGGTAAAGGATAAAGGGACCCCTGACCATTAGGTCCAGTCACGGACGACTATGGGGTTGCAGCACTCATCTCGCTTTACTGGCCAAGGGAGCTGGCGTACAGCTTCTGGGTTATGTGGCCAGCATGACTAAACCACTTCAGGTGAACCAGAGCAGCGCACAGAAATGCCATTTACCTTCCCGCCAGAGTGGTACCTATTTATCTATTTGCACTTTGACATTTTCGAACTGCTAGGTTGGCAGGAGTAGGGACCAAGCAATGGGAGCTCACCCCATTGCGGGGATTCGAACCGCCGACCTTCTGATCGGCAAGCCCAAGAGGCTCAATGGCTTAGACCACAGTGCCACCCGCATCCCTCCTCCTATAACCTTACGCTTTAATAAATAAATAATATATAAAATAGAATGTATCAGACATTCATCATAGTCACCCACCCCTTCTCTTACTGCTGGCAGCTTTGCCTGTCACTTTTCACAAAGGTTTTAGTGCTACAGCATCAGCTCCCGGCACCAAGCAGCTGGTGATAAACATTACCGGAGGTGGGATTTTGAGTCACACAAACAGAGAACAAAATGATCCTTGCCGTGTGGGGGAATAGTGCAAACATCTTCCCACAGGCAGGTGAAATGGAAGAGGGAGGATCCATTTCTGGGCATAAGAGCTGAAGAGGCTACCAAGAGGCCTCCTTGCATCAGCTTTGAACTCCTGCAAAACCACCTCCTGCCTGGGTGGCAGCTCATAAGGTCACAGCCAAGTAACACTTAGGTAAAGGGACCCCTGACCATTAGGTCCAGTCGTGGCCGACTCTGGGGTTGCGGCGCTCATCTCGCTTTACTGACCGAGGGAGCTGGCGTAAAGCTTCCAGGTCATGTGGCCAACATGACTAAGCCGCTTAGTCTGGTGAAACCAAAGCAGTGCACGGAAACGCCATTTACCTTCCCGCCAGAGCGGTACCTATTTATCTACTTGCACTTTGACGTGCTTTTGAACTGCTAGGTTGGCAGGAGCAGGGACCGAGCAATGGGATCTCACAGCATCGCGGGGATTCGAACCGCCGACCTTCTGATCGGCAAGTCCTAGGCTCTGTGGTTTAACCCACAGAGCCACCTGTGTCCTGTAAGTAACACTTAGGGATGGCTAATAGGGCAGAAGGCAGGGAGCCCAATCAAATGTGGAGCCAGAGCTAATGAGGTGCAAAGCCAGCTAATTCTACATTTTGCCAATCCTCTTCCTTGATGAGTTCTATGAGGTAGAGTCTCAGGTCGGTGGGGCAGTGTCCTATTGCTCTAACGGACCGGCACAACGATTCCCAAGAAAAGTGTGGCCACCAACCATTTAAGCAGAGAAGCAAGGAGGTGTTGGTAGTGGGGAAAGAAACCAGAAGTGGAAGAAACTATGGCAGCGGAGGAAGGACATTGACCAAGGCCAGGACTTGGCCCAAGACATTTTGCTGCCTGAGGCGAAGGACACAAGGACATCTCCCCTGCTCCATGTGCAAAAACTGACCAGGCTGGCAGTTGAACTTTACTTCAACATCCTCCATTGCACTTGAAGGCAGGAAACTAGCTTAGGGGGTGCAGGGCACGCTGCATGGCACTTACACAAAAAGCTGTGTTCACCAGGGCTGTGCAATAAATCGGCATACCATTGAATACCTATATTGAAATAACATTGCAATAAGTGTTTCAACAAGGCAATATACTGGTGAACAAAAGGTGGACACTTAACAGCTTCCCAGGGGGTAGCTCAGCTGAACTGATACTTTGCAGATAATTTGCAGGCAGGTATCTCCAGCTTTGTTTGCTCTCTCCCTCCTAACCAATAAGAAATTGTGATAAGCCCTCACACAAACCAGCAAACTCTTACAGCTTAGCTGGTATCTTTCCACTTTGAGCTCGGCTAATTATGCAGAGCCTGCTAACAATCCAAGAGGAACCCCCCATGGCTAGAGAATCAAAGATCCAGTGGCAAAGTTAAGAAGTAAACAAAGAAGTGGAAAACACTTCTTTCTTTTAGGGAAAAAAAAGAGGGGGAAGAGTTTTATTGTTATTTTCTGGTGGTGTTTATGTTGTTGGTTTCCCCTAAATAGCTTTCCTCATATTGAAGGGAGAGATGGTGGGATGGGGGCTTGTGAGGGGGGCTCTATGGGGCAGGTGTGGAGGGGAGAAGATTGAGCTGGCTGCCTTATGCTGAAATGGGAGGTTGGGTGCTATGTGAGAATGAAGGGGAGGGTGTTTTTGGTAAGCAGTGCAAGCAAACATGTGTCTACTCACAAGCAAGCCCTACTGAATTCAGTGAGGCTTACTCTCAGTAGAAGTAAGTTTAGTTGAACTCAGTGGGGCTCATGTATGCACAGATTCTACTTAGACCTCTGAGTGGGGAAGCAGATGCAACTTGACTTAAACTACTCTTAAATTACCGTATTTTTCGCTCTATAACACGCACCCGACCATAACACGCACGTAGTTTCTAGAGGAGGAAAATCCGTAGGCATGCCACCCATAGGCATTCCCTCCATAACACGCACAGACATTTCCCCTTACTTTTTAGGAGGAAAAAAGTGAGTGTTATGGTGCAAAAAATACGGTAGTTAAAAAAATATTATATGGAAGTTTATTTAGTATTTTGATTAAATCTACTACTTCTTTACACTTTAAGGCCCTCCACCGCTGCAGGGAGGTATGGCAGGACCTCTGCTGCCACAGGGAGGCCTGGCAAGGCCCTCCGCCACTGTAGATATATATCATGATATATCATGATATCATGATATTTAGCTAGTGATATATCGTGATGTTGAAAAATCAGATATTGCCCAGCCTTAGTGTTTACCTAAGGCAGCTGCCTCACTTTGTCTCATGTTAGGGCCAGCCCCGGCAGTGTGGCAGTGTGGCAGCCCAAAGGAAACACCTTACCCAGGGTGCCTGAAACCTGACCGTGCACCTAGTCTGGAGATAGACGTGTGCTGCACGCATAGAGGGCTGTGTGCAGAGATGAGCAGCATTCCTGTCCAATATAGCTCTGATATCACACAATCACTATCAATCTCTCTCCCCTCTCTATATATAATATTTATATATTTAAAAGCATTTTTAAACTGCTTTAATGTTTTAAAAATCTCTAAGCAGTGTACACTTAGCACAATATAAAAAATAATGCCCATTAAAAGAAAAAAATGTAGTTTAATATCAATAAAAAGGTATAAGAGCAAATGTATTAAGGAGATATGTATCATACATATAAATCATACACTTTCCTCTGCATTCAATATTCTCTACATTCTGAGTTAACTAAGACAATCAAGTGAATTCCTAAAGGGTTGCAGACTTGTTTTACTGTCTTGTTGAATAGTCTTTGACTTTCAACTTTATTGATTAATCCAGTGTTTTAAACCACTTGTGGCTCCCTTTTGACCTTTGCAAGGTGGTATGGAAATGGTGTTCTAAAGAAATATGTTTCCAAAACAGACACATTGTCTCTCCTTTTGATTCCTTTTGATTCCTTTCGTTCTCTATATCCCAAATGCACATGTGTAAAAACACTGCCCCAAAGAACCATTTTTATATCATCTTACATAGGGTTGTGTTTATTTTTTTATTTACATAATTTTATCCTGCTTTTCAGTTGAAAAAGGTGCCCAGAGTGCATTAACATACTGCCAATGAAACAAGACAGTATCTGGCCTTAGGCTTGCAATCTAAAAGACACAACACAAAAGAAAAAGAGAGATGGGGAGGGAAGAGAATAAAGTTACCTCAGGCACCAATCCTTAAAGTTCAATAGTAGTTCATGTTAGGGCCGCACACCAGATTTGGCCAAAGGCTGAACTAAACTGATTATTTGTGAGTTCAGAATCTGGGCTTTGCCTGATTGAGGTGCATACAGCCCCAGATTGGGTCTCTCAGAGCAATCTGGGCTGTCAGGGGGTTGGTGCTGACCTTTAAAGCCCTAAACAGCCTTGGTCCAGTATACCTGAAGGAGTGTCTCCACCCCCATCATTCACTGAGATCCAGTTCTGAGGGCCTTTTGGCGGTCCTCTCACTGCAAGATGTGAGGTTACAGGGAACCAGGCAGAGGGCCTTCTTGGTGGTAGCACCCACCCTGTGGAAGGCCCTCCCATCAAATGTCAAGGAAATAAACAACTATCTGACTTTTAGGAGACACCTGAAGGCAGCCCTGTTTAGGGAAGTTTTTAATGTTTGATGTTTTATTGTGTTTTTAATACTCTGTTGGGAGCCGCTCAGAGTGGCTGTGTATGTCTGTCTGTCTGTCTGAATAAAAGGCATTGTGTGGGGGGGGGGGGAGAAGCTGGGGGCGGAACACACAGAGAAACAGCCAAACTGAGCAGAATAAACCTGGAGGATTCAGTCCTGAGGCTGCAGGGTTTAGAAGGGGAGTTAAAGAGATGCACTCTCATTCTCGGCCCCCTTCCTGAGTGTATATGTAAGGTAAAAGGTAAAGGTACCCCTGCCCGTACGGGCCAGTCTTGACAGACTCTAGGATTGTGCGCTCATCTCACTCTAGAGGCCGGGAGCCAGCGCTGTCTGCAAACACTTCCGGGTCACGTGGCCAGCGTGACAAAGCTGCTCTGGCGAGCCAGCGCAGCACACATTGAAACGCCGTTTACCTTCCTGCTAGTAAGCGGTCCCTATTTATCTACTTGCACCCGGGGGTGCTTTCGAACTGCTAGGTTGGCAGGCGCTGGGACCGAGCAGCAGGAGCACACCCCGCCATGGGGATTCGAACCGCCGACCATGCGATCGGCAAGTCCTAGGCGCTGAGGTTTTACCACAGCGCCACCCGCGTCCCTTGAGAGTGTATATGTACTTAGGAATTAAAATGCATCTCCATTAAATGTTAGCCATTTCCCCTTAATTGATTAAGGGCCAGATCTAGGACATGTGTTCTTCAGGTTGGCCCAGCCTGGGTTGGGTCAGTCCCCTGGAATGGGTAATGGAGGGGGATGTGCATTGCTGCACATCAGGCATGGCTGATCTGGTCATTGCATGATGGTGAGTAGCTCAGCTTACATACATCTGGATCCTGCTGGGAGTCATTTCCGCCTCTGAATAGACTGCGTTCTGTGAAGGCAAGCCACGAGATGTATGCCTTTGCAGATGGAAAGGAGAGAGCAGACTTCAGCTATTGTTGCTAAGCCTTTTTCTCTGCTCGTTCCATTTCTGCCATTCTGTTTTTCCCACTGGAAACACAGCTGTGGAGTAGCCAGAAGAATTTCAGCAATCAGATAAGAACAAGTGGTGTAATTTCAACACAGCCCTTTTCTTGCCCGTCGCTTTTTGATTTCATTAAAAAAAAAATTGCTTGGCTTGAAGTTTGCTCAGTAGAGTGGAGCAGTGTGGCTCAAAAAGGCAGTCCGTCGGAGTAAACAGAAGACCACAGAGAATATATAGACCTGGTTGCATTCTGCTACAGTGGGGGTGAAGAACCTCAGGCCTGGTGAGGTCAAAAGTGGCCCATCAGAATTCTCTAGAGAGCCAGTGCGGTGTGGTGGTTAAGAGCGGTAGGCTCGTAATCTGGTGAACCATGTTTGCTTCCCCGCTCCTCCACCTGCAGTTGCTGGGTGACCTTGGGCTAGTCACACTTCTCTGAAGGCTCTCAGCCTCACTCACCTCACAGAGTGTTTGTTGTGGGGGAGGAAGGGAAAGGAGGTTGTTAGCCGCTTTGAGACTCCTTCAGGTAGTGATAAAGCGGGATATCAAATCCAAACTCCTCCTCTTCTTCTTCTATTTGGCCATCAATAATCTTTCTAGGCTCTGCCTCTCCACTGGCCAATCCTGTTCCATACTTTCCTTGAGTGGTTTTGCCTGTCTGGAACATGTCCTGGTACTATGAAGGTGTCTGTTGCTTACCTGGGTGGAGAAAGGCATGGACAAACCTCTGATTTATACTGTACAAAGGTAACCTATCCACTGCTCCATCCACTTTTGCCTGTTCCTGCCCACCGCTGGTATGCATGGAAGAGGTTGCACTGTTGTTTTCAAATTCTGGGAACTCCACTCAGAAGCTATAGTAAAAACATGGCATTCTCTGTGGCACTGGTGTCCTTTACTTGTAAATGGGCCAGGCCTCTTTAAGAGTAAAGCAGGCACCCCCAACCTGCAGCCCTCCAGATGTTTTGGCCTACAACTCCCATGATCCCTAGCTAACAGGACCAGTGGTCAGGGATGATGGGAATTGTAGTCCCAAACATCTGGAGGGCCGAAGGTTGGGGATGCCTGGAGTAGAGGCTCTACCCATCAGGGTCAAAGCTCAGAGGAAGCTGCAGAGGAGGCTCAGTTTGGGTCTGCTGGTTGTTTGGGCATCATTCAGTCCTGCCTTCTTTTCATAGCAAGCCTAGTTTCCACTTGGAGCTATCCAGGGTACTACTTAGAATCATAGAATCATAGAGTTGGAAGAGACCACAAGGGCCATCGAGTCCAACCCCCTGCCAAGCAGGAAACACCATCAGAGCACTCCTGACATATGGTTGTCAAGCCTCTGCTTAAAGACCTCCAAAGTAGGAGACTCCACCACACTCCTTGGCAGCAAATTCCACTGTCAAACAGCTCTTACTGTCAGGAAGTTCTTCCTAATGTTTAGGTGGAATCTTCTTTCTTGTAGTTTGGATCCATTGCTCCGTGTCCGCTTCTCTGGAGCAGCAGAAAACAACCTTTCTCCCTCCTCTATGTGACATCCTTTTATATATTTGAACATGGCTATCATATCACCCCTTAACCTCCTCTTCTCCAGGCTTATCTTGCTTCTTTATGCTATTTGCCTCCCCTTACGGGTCTGGACTTAGCTTTGTCTGACTGTGCCTTGTTGGAACTTGATATTTTCTTGACTCAACTGTGCTTCCTGGATCTGGTGGTATATGATCTATTGCCCCTGAATTCTATGTACAAGCCGCAGCTTGAGCTTAGATCCCTGTCCTTCAGCTGGGACTGCTGCCTAAAACAGAACATTTCACTTGGGTAAAACAGAACACTTCACTTGGGTCACTTCTAATGTGACTGCATCCACCCAGGCTGGTTATTGGCTCCCCTTGACCAGGATAGGCTATAAAGACTTCCTGGGTATTCTAGGACCTTGCATGGTCCACAACTGAGACCTGAAAATGCAGCTGAATCTAACCTAATAACTCAAGAAAAGCTCAGGAAAGCACCACTTCATCCATCCTATGGTGGTCAAGGTCCATTTAGTTCAGCATTGTCTACCCTGACTGATAGTAGCTTTCCAGAGTTTCAGACAGGTGTCTTTCCCAGCCCTACCTGATGGCACCTTCTGTACATAGAGCAGATGTTCTACAACTAAGCCACAGACTTACATAGGAATCTGCCTTTTGCCAGAGCATGCCATATGTCTGACTAGCCTAGTGTTGACTACTTCCAGGTGTGACCCAAGTAGCACCCTTTAGATGGGTCAGATATTAGGTGACGTGGAAGGCTTTCCACCAGAGTCCCACTCCCAGTCTCAGTAGACTAGCCTTCCCCAACCTGGTGCCATCCAGACCCTCTCAGTCTACAACTCCCATCAGCCACAGGCAGCATGTCCATTGGTCAGGGACGATGAATGTCTGGAGTCACTACTTTGATCACTTCTGGAAGTAGACAAGGGTGGCAAATGTTAAAAAAATATGTTTTTAAAGGGAATTTGGACAAGGAGGGAGGTACAGAGAAGAATGGTCTTTGCCAGTACCCTTCCTCTCCCTAACCTGCCCCACCACCGCTGTCACTTCCAGGAGATTCCCTGACAAGCCACAAAAACCACTATTTTGAATCAAGCTGCAAGGACAGCTCTAGATAAAACATACCAGGCAAAAGGGTCCAGGCCTTTTGTTCTTGAATGATGGGGTGATCAATCTTGTCCTAAGAATCATAGGGGAATGTCAAATGAATATTGTTGAGGGATGCAACAGCGGATTTTGGGGTGGAGGGGATGGGGAGATAAGAGGCAAAGTTAGAGCATTACTGTTCTGAGCCATTAAACAAAATTCTAGTTCTGCTTTATGTGCAGTTGAATGAAGACCTCTTCGTTATTTATTAGCGAGCCATCATGGAAGCCATAACCCAGGTGAGAAGAGGGTAGATTTATTGTTGTTCTCTTTAAAGTAGGGAAAGGTTAGTGTGCCACTGGATTCCACACTAATATAACCTTTCTGCTAATGGCAGTGATTAGCATTTGGTAGAAAATGGGAAGAAATTGCTTTTGATATTTATTGATAAGTCTAGCAAGATTTAGCATGACTCTAATAATAATAATGCAACACGTTCAGTGGCTGATACAAAGGTTTTGGATTTCCCCACAATGAACTCAAATACAATTTTAAAACTATTATTCATAATTAATGCACAGAACCTTTGATGTGTGCAATGCTTTTAAACAGTGATAGAGCCAGAAAGTGTTTATATGATTAATTGAATAGTCAACTTAATTTTTAATAATAATATACTGATGGCTCAGAAATGTTCCCTCAATGGAGGGATGAGGAAGCTCAGGCCTGGGGGCCAAATATGGCCCTCCAAGCTTCTCTGTGTGGCCCTTCGAACTCTCCACACTACAACCACCTATTCCCTGGCCATGTCTCTCCCAGATGCTGCTTTGCACCTTCACTGAATGTCTTGGAATGTGCCTTCAGCTTCTCATAATAGCCTTTCCTTTCCTGGATGCAAGACAAAGAAGGTTGTGTAAGTGGGTGCAAACAAGAGGCTACCTTCAAAACACATTCCCTTCCCTATTCTCCATCCATGAAAGCAAGAAGCTTCCATAGATGGAGAAAAGAAACCAACCAGACAGCAGAAACACTCAAGAAGGGTGTGAAGCAGGGGCAGTAGTGGGTGTGACTCAGAAGGGGGTATGGCTGGGGAAGGCTGTCACCTGAGGAGATCCTTGAGACTTGGGGGGGGGGGTCTTCTGCATGTTAGTACTGCTGGGCAGCTCCTCTGCCCAGTGTGGATGGCTGAAATGGGACTCTTGCTTCTCACTGCGTGCTAACATGCCCTGAACCACTGTCTGGGAATGACTTACAACATCTGAAGGTCTGTCACACGGAAGGTGGCACAAGCATGCTTTCTGCTGCTTCAGGGGATGGGACCCACACCAATGGATGACGAGAAATGAGAGTCCAACTTTCCGCATGCAAAGCAGTTGCTCTACCACTGAGCTACAAAACATTAGGAAGAATATTCTGGTGGCAAAAGCTGTTCCCTAGTGGAATGGGCTACCTCAGAAGGTTGTGGACTCTCCTTCACTGGAAGTTTTTAAACAATGGTTGGATGAACATCTGTGAGGGATTCTTTAGCTGTGATTCCTGCATTGCAGGTGGTTGGACTAGATTACCCTTGGGATACCTTCCAACTCTACATTTCTATGATTCTTTGGCTGGTTTACTGTCTGATGCCTCTTAGCTTTTTATTTACAGTGGTGCCCCGCAAGATGAATGCCTCGCAAGACGGAAAACTCGCTAGACGAAAGAGTTTTCCGTTTTGGAGGTGCTTCGTAAAACGAATTTCCTATGGGCTTGCTTCGCAAGACGACAATGTCTTGCGAGTTCCTGCTGGGTTTTTTTCCCTCCCCCCCCTTTTTCTAAGCCACTAAGACGCTTATCAGCTGATCTGATCAGCAGATAACCCACTAAAAACCGCTAAAAGCCGCTAATAGCGCTAATCCACTAATCTGTCAATGGGCTTGCTTCGCAAGACGAAAAAACCGCTAGACGAAGAGAATCACAGAACGGATTCTTTTCGTCTTGCGAGGCACCACTGTATTTATTTGGAGGTCTTGCCATGCCATCCCACTGTGTTCCAGGAAAATGCCTGCTTGTTTAAAGAGATAATTGCCTTTCCACTTGGTGTGTGTGCAAGTTGCTTTCCCCTATATATTAAACAGTTTGAAATGATCACAGAAGGTGATCCTAAGTACCGTATTTTTCCGTGTATAAGACTAGATTTCCCCCTAAAAAATAATGTCAAAAATTAGGGGGCGTCTTATGCACAGATACATCTCCCCCCATTTTCTTAGATCAGAGTCCCCCAAAATAGGGGGTGTACCTTATACATGGGGGCATCTTATAGACGGAAAAATACGGCAAGTGTTTGATGTTCCCTAACACTCGCAAGCATCTGATTAGAAGCTCCTTTGTCATTGGGAATTAGGCTCTCAAGTGCTGCCTATTTACACCCTCCTATGCTTGGAGTGCTACACTCAAAATTACAAAGGCACAGTTTCCCCATGGGAATGCAATCATGCCTGTTAGTGAGGTGATATGATTTTGTACACAAAAGGGGAGAAGTGTGTCTCTTCCAAGGTATTAAGAGGCATAAAGGATGAGGCGGCAACTCCAGAGAGAGTGGGATCGCATGTTGCAAACCACAATAAAAGCTATCTGTTCATGCTATTTTTATTCTTCCTTTTCTTCTCCCTCCTTTTCTCCTCGCAGCAACAACCCTTAGAGGTAGGTTAGGCTATGAGATCGTCATTGCCCCAAAGTCATCCCAAGGTGCTTCATAGCTAAATAGGCATTGGAACCTGAGTCTTGTAGAAACACAAGAAGGAGTTTATTTTGCCAGAGCTACTAGTCCCTCTAGCTCAATATTGCATACACTGACAAACAGTGGCCCTCCAGGGTTTCAGGTGGGTGACATTCCAAGCCCTCCCTGGCAATACCAAACAATGAACTATGGGCCTTCTGCATGCAAAGCTGTGTTGCAGGGGGTGCCACAACAATGCGGTAGAAAAGAGCAAGAGGCAGAGGCATGCCGAATTTTAGCATTGCACAGGGCGCTGCTGAAACTTGAGAGCCCAAAGTATACCACTGCTGCCCTTCTGCTAGCAAGGTGCTTGCAGAGAACACACTGGCAAAGCAGGTGAGTGGACAGTTCAGTCCTGCTGCGTGTTGCTTCACATCCTGTGGGATGCAGACTCCTCCCCCATCCCACAGGTCAACTTTATCAGGTGGGTGGGGCAACCCACCTATCTATTTCTTGATGTCATCATGATGTCAGGTGATACATGAATGGGTGGCCCTACACACCTGTCCAAGTTGACCCACTGGGGCAGGGAAAGAGAAAGACCTGGTCTGCTGTCCCCAAAATTTCTCAACCCCCATTCTAGTTATCAGCCTTGACTTCTGGCTCCTGCTTCCCAGTTTTCCCACTCTGCAGCAGCCTATAGCCCTGCACTGCCAAGCACATATAGTTTTTGTGGGACCCTTAGAACAGATTGCACCCTGTATCTAATGTCCTCTGTCCATGAGTGAAAGGGCTCTTGCAATAGAAGATGGGTGAGTTTTAATATTGCACAACAAAGGAATCCAATGCAACAGAATCTCATTGTGCAGCAAAAAAGGTAAAGGTAAAGGACCCCTAACAGTTAAGTCCGGTCGCAGATGACTCTGTGGTTGCGGTGCTCATCTTGCTTTACTGGCCGAGGGAGCCGACGTTTGTCCGCAGACAGCTTCCAGGTCATGTGGCCAGCATGACTAAGCCACTTCTAGTGAAACCAGAGCAGTACATGGAAACACCGTTTACCTTCCTGCCAGAGTGGTACCTATTTATCTACTTGCACTTTGATGTGCTTTCGAACTGCTAGGTTCGCAGGAGCAGGGACCGAGCAACGGGAGCTTACCCCATTGTGGGGATTCAAACCGCCGACCTTCCGATTGGCAAGCCCTAGGCTCAGTGGTTTAGACCACAGCGCCACCCGCGTCCCTTGTGTCAGTGCAGCAAAGTCACCAGCAAACTGATTGTGCATTCTCTTGCACAACAATGTCGCACTGGTGCAAAACATTTCACCAGCAGAACAAGTATATAGCTAAGTGACTTTTAACTTAGTACTATATTGGATACAACTCCATTCCACACACATCCCCTTCATATTTCTGCCTTCCTCTCTTGTGGGATGGGGAGGTGCGCAGACACCTGAGTTATGACTCTACAATGCTGAACAGCTGAGGGCACAGGTCTCTCGTACATCTTTGGCAGCGAATCATGACAACCGGCAGGAACCCAGCTGAGAGACACAGAGAACTGATGCAACAGGGAAAAGAGCAATTTATTTACAGCGGTGAATTTTTGTGCTGATTTTAGGAGCTGATTTGCAAAAGGGCAGGAATGGCAGAATTGCGAATGCTGGCCTTAATTAAAGTTCAATTATATTTTTTCTCTCCTTTTTTTTTTGCCTTAGAATGCTGACAGGTTTTTCCTTTCCTCAAGACAATTAAGTACATTTGTTTTCTGCACAGAGAGATAGAGAAAGATTGAGAAAGGGGGAGTTTTTCCTACCTCATCTGTCCCAAAGGAATAGTTGTACTCTGTCTCCATCACCCAGCATGGTGAACATCTTGAATGTTGAACTGCACTACTGTAGAATTTTCAAAACAGGCCTTGCATAACTAATGGGGCTTAATCCACAGAGAGGAGAGAACAGTTGTCAGCTCTAAGATGGTGTGATAAACTCATACTGTCACTCAGGGATGGAGTGAAAAGTAAATTAGCGGAATCAAAAAGCCATTTTCTTCATGATTAGCCACCGTGGTGATGGCACTCATTTAATATTTGCTCAGGCCTCTCTGATCAAGCTTAATGTACAGAAAAGGATGCATTCGTGTGTGTTTTAATAAAGGAAATCAAATGCAAATTAATTTCACGACTGCACTCCAGCAGCACAATTACCTGAGAGTAAGCCATATTGGACACAGGGACTGACACATCTGTACTCCAAGTTCCTAATTTTTCCAATCTTAAATTCTATTCTCCACATTTCTGCAACAATTTCTGTTTAAAAAAATCCTCATGGAAAACTGATTGGCGTGTTAACGCATCCTCCCCCCACCCCATAATATACTTTTATGCATTTATTCTTTATATTTTCTGTAATATAATTTGTATGCAATATTGCCCAATAGCTACATTTTTTTGTAAAGGAGGTTTCCCTAATACATTGCATTTTGTATGTTATGGCCACTAATATATGCATTTTTATGCAGACTTTACCCGTTCATTTTTTATATATATACATATTACTCAGCTGCAGAAATACATTGCAAATTCAGAGAAGTGTGAATTTCAAAGGATAGATATGTTCTGGTTTGTGCATTGTTTCAGTAAGTGCAAATTAGGTAAACTTGCTTTTAAATGCAAACTGGACTAAATTTCTCCCCTTCCCTACCAGTTTGGATCCTGGATATATATGACCACGTCTGTTGACTGCCCTCTTAGGCAAATATGGCCTCAGGCAATGCTAGTGTTGCTCTAGGAGAGTTAAAATGCACTTTACGTGGCTAATTGTCTTCATTAGCCTCTGTTAAAACATTTCATTAGCTAAGGCTGCAATCCTAACCCCACCTACCTGGGAGTAAGCAGTATTGAATTCATTAGGGCAGACATGTCCAAATTCCATTTCGGGGGCCTAATCTTGCCTGCTGGTTGATTTAATCTGGCCCCTGTGTCTCTATATGTCCTTCTGTAAAATCCTAAAAGAAGCTCAACAACTTTGGTTGGCCCTCACACAGGTTTACTCTACCAAATATGGCCCTCTTTGGGAAAAGTTTGGACACCCCTGCATTAGGGTTTACATCCGGATAGATGGTTAGGATTGCTGCCTAAATCTTGTGACAAGGAAATTATTTTGCAATTAAAAAAAATGTTTCCTTCCCCCCGCCCTTCAATATGGATATTTTACCAATCCACATCCAGATTCTTTTTTAATAGTCCATAAAATGCTCTTGAAATATTTACAAACCATCTGGCTCATATTTAATTGTAATTAGACAGAATCTAGGAAAATAATTTTTTTGGCCTTCTTGTAATTAAGCTAACCATGCAAATATGCTTGCTTTGTTGAAGACATGGTGACGTTCATTCCGTGCCTTGGGCTAATTTTAAAAATTGCTTCTATTCATCATTGATCAAGGACTGCTAAATTTTCCTCTTTGAACTTCTTAAGGAAATTTGGTGTGGGGGAGGTCAGGTGGTATGAGGTGATTTACTGCAGATCTTTGAATGAGCAGAATAAGACTAGAAGTATATTTCATATACTTTAGATAGGCCAGATAGAGCAGCATTTTAATAAATATATGAACACATATATTTTTCTTATTCCTACAAGACTTAGGCCAAAAGCCAAAGACCTACTTTAGTTTCACCCAAGGGTTAGCACATGGGTAGGCAAACTAAGGCCCAGGGGCTGGATCCGGCCCAATTGCCTTCTAAATCTGGCCCATGGATGGTCTGGGAAGCAGCATGTTTTTACATGAGTAGAATGTGTCCTTTTATTTAAAATGCATCTCTGGATTATTTGTGGGGCATAGGAATTTGTTCATTCCCCCCCCCCAAAAAAAAATATAGTCTGGCCCCCCGCAAGGTCTGAGGGACAGTGGACCGACCCCCTGCTGAAAAAGTTTGCTGACCCCTGGCTATTAGCATGTACTAAAAAAAAAAAATGGACTTGTTTTTCAAAGGTACCAGATAATGTTGTTATATATAATGAAGCAGCCTCATACCTAGCGCTGCTCAGGAATTCCAAAAAAATCTGTGCAGTTTTGAGTCTCCCACCTTTATCCAAAAGGGTATCCAATTGTATCCAAACATAGACAAAAACCTGATCCATGAAGTCAGGAGCCATCCTGCAAATTTTGGTTATGCTATCTTAAAATGTGTCCAAATGCACAAAGAAGAAATAGCTTTTCAAAATACTGTACTTTACATGCAGGTAGTAGCATATTTGCCACAGTATGAAATCTAAAGTGCTCAATTCAATTAGTGTTTAAAGACCTAAATGACTGGGGCTCCAAATATTTGAAAGATCGCCTCAATTCCTACAGACCAGCTTGGGAGAAGGGAGCCTTCTTAGTAGTTCCAGTGCTCAGAGGAACAGGAGGGTAAGTGGTGAGCTAGGACAGGGCATTCTTTATGGCAGCCCCATAGCTGTTGGATTCCCTTCCTACAAAGATGTATTTGATACCTTCATTTTACCATATGCTGAAGAGGCACCTCTTTTCTTTGAATTTGATACCCGAAAAAGCGGATTTAGGGCAGTATGGCTGCACCATGTATACAGCTGCGGAGGGCGCCTTCTCAAAGGCCAGTAAGTGCTTGCCCAGGTTTGGGGAGGAGGTGTGAGGGCTCTGACAGTATTCAAGAGCCCCACTGGCTCCTTCCCAAAGCCAGGCAAGTGCTTACTGGGCTTTGGGAAGGAAGTAGGAGGGTTCTGGGACCCTGCTAGAGCCTTGCTCCTCTTTCCCAAAGCTTGGCTTAAGCCGGGGCTGCAAGGGCTGGGAGGAGGGTGGCATATTACCAAGATCCCCCCCCCCCGATACCTGAGATGTATATATTTTAGGATCCATAAAATTCCTCTGACTGTAAATTGTTGTAACTGATATTAATATTGTATTTTTGTAGTGCCGTAACCTGCCTTGAGACCTTAAGGTGAAGTACAAGCTAGAAATTCTATAAATAATAATTGATATTGTTAAGTTTTGAGTGAACATATCAGACGACACAGTGATTCTTCAAACAGCTCTTGTTTATTCACAGGCCAGAAGAGAACTGAACTGAAGGGTTCAGCCAGCCTGCTTATATAGAGCTCCACTACAAGGCAACAGTAACAACTTTCTGTAACTATCCAATCACTGAACGTCACTTTCAATCCCTTATTTGCATATGTGGACCTGAGTGAGAACTATCTACAGTATCCCCCTGTTGGCCCAGGGTGAGAACTTCAGTACATAAGAGATATTAATAAACTCAAGTTGAGCAAGTGTGCCATCTGGTGCTGCATAATCAACATAAGGAACACAAGAAGATCCCTGCTGGATGAGGCCAATGATGACCCTTCTAGTTCAGCATCCTGTTCTCTCAGATGCATGTGGGAAACCAGCGAGCGGGACCTGAGCACAACAGCTGTCTCCGCACCTGAGATTTCTAGCAAAACTGGTATTCAGAAGCATACACTCTCCAGGAGTAGGCAGAACATAACCATCAGGGTTAATACTGTTGCTAGCTTTAGAATCATAGAATCATAGAGTTGGAAGAGACCACAAGGGCCATCGAGTCCAACCCCCTGCCAAGCAGGAAACACCATCAGAGCACTCCTGACATATGGTTGCCAAGCCTCTGCTTAAAGACCTCCAAAGGAGGAGACTCCACCACACTCCTTGGCAGCAAATTCCATGTCAAACAGCTCTTACTGTCAGGAAGTTCTTCCTAATGTTTAGGTGGAATCTTCTTTCTTGTAGTTTGGATCCATTGCTCCGTGTCCGCTTCTCTGGAGCAGCAGAAAACAACTTTTCGCCCTCCTCTATGTAACATCCTTTTATATATTTGAACATGGCTATCATATCACCCCTTAACCTCCTCTTTTCCGCTCTGATTTTCTCCAGTCCTGTTTTAAAGCTACCCAGGTTGGTGGCAGTTGCTTCCTTGTGATGAGTCGAAGTCCAACCACACCTGGACGGCCACAGACTCCTCATCTCCACTGTATTTAGTAAAGGTTCACCCCTTTCCATTCGTAATTGTTTCACTCTCTTCACTGTGGCACGTGTCTGTGATAGCTTCATTTTCAAAAGCCATCTGCCCAATCACATGGGGATGTTGTGTGATAAACACCTCATCAGCATCAAGACCTAGTAGCAGGTCCCATCACCAGCATCTCTGCAGGTTGCCACACTCACTTTGACACCGCCTATGGTGACGCCTGCCAACCTCTTCTGTCAGGTCCATGAATGGATTGTGGTTGTGTACAGGAGGGGTGTGCCACACCTATGTGTGGAGGCAATAATCATGCAAAATAGGCCGATGGGGGTGTATTTCCCTCCCTGTGAGTCAAAACATATTGTCAACAACTCCACCCCCCACCCAAGTTGTAACCTTTCCTGATAGGAGAGTCACTGCAGCCCTTGATCATTTGATCCGCCCCTTTCTGAACCTTCTGTCTAATCAGCCAATCACCCGAATCAACTAATTGATGCCCCCGCCACAATTTATAAGCTCACATTTCCTACGTTCCCATAAATCTGCTCTTAAAAATGTGTACCCATCTATCTATAGATATAGTTTTAAAAATCAATATTTCTTCTTCTTTTCATTATTCAGTAATAAAACAAGGTCCTATTCTCCCTTGTATCTCATTGTCTTCCTTGGCATTGAGGGCCCAGGTAACCTTCTCAAGTTGCCCTGATTTACGATTTAATTTCATTTGCTCTTGTCTTGGTTTTTTATTGTGGCATTGAAAATGGAGCATGGAGTTGGGGATTGCTTACCATAAAATCATATTTTCATTCTCTGGCAAGGGTATCCAAAAAGGGAAAGAAATTAGACTGTCCCAGTCTTTTGAGCAATAAAAGTGACATGGGAGTCTTGAGTTAGGACATGAGCTAAAGCTACAAAGGTCAAGCTGTGTGTGTGCTGGGGGGAGGCGTGTTAGCAACTCTTTTTGCAATGTATTCCCTGGATGGTGCTGAGCATGCTCAATACACAGCATCCAGGGCTGCTACAAACTGGTTAGGGCTGCTCCACTAGGGCGAATGGGGCATTGACCCATTAACCTTAGTCTGCCCTCAGCCAGCCAGTCTGCCTTCCTACATATCACTCTAAGGGGGGTGAAACTGGCATGCCAATCTTCTCTTCCTCAGTCTCAGTGTTGCCCTTGTAGAACTCAGCAGGGAGGAGGACATGGGCCAAACTGGAATTAGCTAGCTCCACCAATCATTGGCTGGGGCAACCCAGACTGATGGGCAGGATATAAATAATAATAAAATTGTTCTTCTTGTTGTTACATCTATTGTTGGTCTCCCTGCATTCCACCCTGCCAGTCCCAATAGGCACCAGCCACCATTGCTATAATAATCCACGGGAGCTGCATTTCCCATGACACCAAGGATCTCTGGCTACTGCTGTGCCTCTTTCCTGCAACTAGAGTTGGCAGGTCTCTAGTATACCAAAGTCTGATGCAGAAGAGGCAGGGCTTGGGGAAGTCACAGGGATGCCAATTCTCAAAACTCAAGAAACTGGTAGCTGGGTTCCACTTGGGAGCATAGCCCTGTGGTGAAATGGCAGAGTTTGGCAGTAAAGAGGAGAAGTTAGCAATGGGATTACCCAGAAAAATGAGAAGCATTCAGGATGGGGCAGGACCTCGTTTCTCTACTTCTGCTTCTTTGGGGTTGTGTTTTGTGGTGGTGGAATGAAAGTCTCTTATGAATGGTTAGTGAGATGCTTTTAATAGCACTTTTCCCAGTTCCCCATGCTTCTTTCTGCAGTAAGCTAAACAGCAATGTGCCCAGGACAATGGACTAACACTGGGCACTGCAAATTTATATGGCTGCTGGTGTATGAATGCCATGTTCAATAGATACCACAGTGTCATGAATGAGACAGCTCCCAGTGAAGAAAGCAGCCAGGAACAGAGAGAGTTAACTGTCATGCAGGATGAACAACTTCCCCACCCCTTGGGATGCAGACTGATAAGGGATTAGCTGAGAGCAGGCTAGAAAGCAGTCAAAGCTCAATGGAAGCACAAACAGGCAGGAAAGAGTTAAGAGACAGCCTCTCAGAGAATGGGGAAGAGGTGGGAGTTGACCCATTAAGTCCGAGGTCTTGGCAAATGGGAGGTTTGCAAGACAGGAAGCAAAACAAAAGACTTAAGGTTCATCAGTTCAGTATGTTCTGTCAACCATCATAAGGAGTCTTCAGAAGGGTCATCTTGATTGATGATGGCGGAGGCTGTGTTAAGCTTTCCAGAGCTATATGTTGTTTTGACAATAAATCATCCTTTTTAATTAACTACTCTTACTGTGTGATCAAGCCGGGGACTAGACTCCTGACACACAGGCAGGCACCTGCTACTCTACCATACCTGCACACTTTGAAGAAGCCAAGCTATGAACCATGGCTATTCCACTTCTGATCATGGAAAGGGTTCATGGGCACTGCTGTGATGTCATAGCACCCAGGGGTGGTATGGAACATGAGTTCTTCATTACCCTAACTTCCCAGTGTCCCTTGATGCTGCTGTAACCATGCTCAACAGCATCAATGACTTCGTGGAGACCCTGCCAACAGCTTTCTAGGAGCTGCCATTTCCATTCCTGCACAAGTAAGGAAATAAGTTGCCATAGAGGGTTCTTGTTGGTTGCAGGCTTTAGGGAGGTATCTAAACCAAGGGTGAAGAATCCCAGACCCAGGGCTCAAGTGTGGCCCTCCAGGTATAGGGCAGTATATAAATTCAGTAAATCATCATCATCAACTACAACAACATCTATCTGGCCCCCAGCAATGGAATGGACTGCCTCAGAAGGTAGTGGTCTCTCCTTTGTTGAAGGTTTTTAAACAGTGATTGGGCTAGACTCTAGGGGTACCTTTCAACTCTACAGTTCTGTGATTCTGTGATTTACAGACTGAACACACAACAGCAATGAATACTGATTGTAATCACTGGGTTTATTTCCATCCCAGATATGAGTAGAATAAGTGAATACCGGCAATTTCTGCTCCTGCTTTTCTTGGAATTCTCCAGCATTTCTACTCTGAACATGGAGGCTCTAAGGTTGCTGTTGTTGCTGCCATTGCCATAATCAAAATATATTTATCTCCCAGCTTTCGTTCTAGCAACAGGTCTTCAAGGAAAATAATGCTAAGACACACAGTAAACATACAATTGTTAGAGAAGCAGTAGGGATTGAAACAGTGTAATTTATGAGGCTAAATATGGCAGAGGAGCAAAACGAAGAAAAAACATAGCCACATTTTTTATATAACTTAGATGCATTAGCAGTGCTATTTTTCTAGAAAAAGATGTGGTGGAGCTCACTATAAACGTCTCCCTTATTCTCTTAGAATGGCAATGGCGCCCACCTGAGAGGTGCAGGAGCTAAGCTCCACTGAGCTCTGGCTGAAAATAAGCCCTGTGTATTACAGAGATAAACTCCGAATGCTGCTGCCAAACAGTTTAACATATACAGACTCCACGATAAAAGCAAAATATGGAGATAATTGTCTGTTCAGATATGTCTTCCCACTTCTCAGCTTCAAACAAGCAGGGTGTGTTTTCCCTGAAAAATTTCATTGGTAAGCAAAAAGTGGGGGATCTGAAAACATTATAACAATTAAATGTGCCTTCCTTGCTGCTACTTATATCACTCTAACTCTCCAGAAGACATTATTTCCCCAACCAAGGGACAGGAAGATCTCATCCAGTAGAAAATATTTTGCAGTATGTGCACATAACACCTATTTTATATAAGCTGCATTTGTTGCCAATTTGCTTTTGAGGTCAGTTGAAAGTGTTCATAATGAATACAGTGGTACCTCGGGTTACAGACGCTTCAGGTTACAGAATCCACTAACCCAGAAATAGTACCTCAGGTTAAGAACTTTGCTTCAGGATGAGAACAGAAATTGTGCGGCGACAGCGGGAGGCCCCATTAGCTAAAGTGGTACCTCAGGTTAAGAACAGTTTCAGGTTAAGAATGGCCCTCCGGAATGAATTTAGTTCTTAACCCGAAGTACCACTGTACAGTGCTTGACCTTGGGCTGAAGAGTTCCCTAATGCTGCCCCCCTCCCCATTTTATCTTCACAACTCTGTTAGGCTTAGAGAAAAAGTCACTAACTCCTGAGCTGAACTGGGGAAACTGAACCAGGATCATGTGATTTTAGTTCATCAATGCTTGCAACATGACATACCACGTTCAGTGTTATTGCTTCTGAGATCAGGGAGGGGGAATCTATGGTCCTCCAGATACTCTTGGACCCCAACTCCCAATAGACTCTAGACCAGCATGATCAATGGTTAGGGATGATGGGAGGTATAGCTCACCATCATCTGGAGGTCTACAACTCTCCCAGCCTCGTTACACTTGATACCCTCCCCCTAATCATTTCCCAGTGAATATTCTCCAGTTAGTCAGGGCACTACAGTGGTACCTCGGGTTACATACACTTCAGGTTACATACGCTTCAGGTTACAGACTCCGCTAACCCAAAAATGGTACCTCGGGTTAAGAACTTTGCTTCAGGATGAGAACAGAAATTGTGCTCCGGTGGCGTGGCAGCAGCAGGAGGCCCCATTAGCTAAAGTGGTGCTTCAGGTTAAGAACAGTTTCAGGTTAAGAACGGACCTCCGGAACGAATTAAGTACTTAACCCGAAGTACCACTGTAGTTGCCATGTCTGATGCACAAAAAGTGTGATGACATTTGACAGTATGTGAAAAGTGACATGCCATGGTAATCTCTTGCTGACAGTTTATGACACTGAGCATATGTTTGTAGGAAACTGCCTTGAACTGCATCAGCCCATTAGTATCCCAATATCAGTAAGAGAGAACCTATTCCCTTGGCATAGATCCTTAGGTACAGAGGAGGTTGAGTCCATTGGAGGAAATGGGGCACTGCCCCACCAGGTACAACCTGCCCTCAATCAGTCCCCACCTTCTTGGCTCCCAGTACGTTTCCGAGCACAATTCAAAGTGTTGGTGCTGACCTTTAAAGCCCTAAATGGCCTTGGTCCAGTATATCTGAAGGAGCGTCTCCACCCCCATTGTTCTACCCAGACACTGAGGTCTAGTGCCAAGGGCCATCTGGTGGTTCCCTCACTGTGAGAAGCCAAGTTACAGGGAACCAGGCAGAGGGCCTTCTTGGTAGTTGCACCCACCCTGTGGAACGCCCGCCCACCAGATGTCAAAGAGAACAGCAACTACCAGAATTTTAGAAGACATCTGAAGGCAGTCTTGTTGAGGGAAGCTTATAATGTTTGATGCATTACTGTATTTTAATATTTTGTTGGAAGCCACCCAGAGTGGCTGGGGAAGCCCAGCCAGATTTGTGGAGTATAAATGATAAATTATTATATTATTATTATTCTTAGTTACTTAAAACTGCTGTCTTCCTCTTTAGTCTCAGTGTGCATATGGAACGTTCTCCTCCAGGAGGCTGTGATGCCCACCAAACTGGATGGCTTTGAAAGAGGATTAGCCAGATTCATGGAGGAGAGGGCAACTGATGGTTGCTAGCCACCATGGCTGAGCTCCACCTCCACAGTTGGCAAAAGCAAAGCTTCCAAATACTAGTTGCTGGAAACCACCGGAGGGGAGAGGGCTAGCTGGTATCCCACAGGCATGTGGTGGGCCACTGTGAGAACAGGAAGCTGGAATAGATGGGCCATTGGCCTGATCCAGCAGGCCTAGTCATATGCTCTTATGTTATTGTTGCTTTTGTGGAACTCAACAGGCAGGAACTAGAAATTAGTGGGCTCCTCCTGTCATTGAAGGGACGCAGGTGGCGCTGTGGGTTAAGCCACAGAGCCTAGGACTTGCTGATCAGAAGGTCAGCGGTTCGAATCCCTGTGACGGGGTGAGCTCCTGTTGCTCAGTCCCAGCTCCTGCCAACCTAGCAGTTCGAAAGCACGTCAAAGTGCAAGTAGATAAATAGGTACCGCTCTGACGGGAAGGTAAATGGCATTTCCGTGCGCTGCTCTGGTTGCCAGAAGCGGCTTAGTCATGCTGGCCACATGACCCGGAAGCTGTACGCCGGCTCCCTCGGCCAATAAAGCGAGATGAGCACCGCAACCCCAGAGTCGGTCACGACTGGGCCTAATGGTCAGGGGTCCCTTTACCTTTACCCTGTCATTGACTCTGGCTCCACCTACTGTTTGGGTTCCCTGCGTTCTACACTACAAGCCTCAAGGAACACCAGCCACCACTTCTTATGCAGGGAGAATGACACTATCCATACAAAAGGAGGAGATACGAAAAGGCTCAGGTGAAACTGCAGTGTTTGCAAAACATCCCCCCAACAGCCTAATACATAGTGGGTCTGCACTGCTGATTTTGCTGGTGGGCAGGGCAATGAACATAGGAAGCTGCCTCATACCAAGCCAGACCATTGGTCCATCTAGATCAGGCATAGGCAAAAGCCAGCCCTCCAGATGTTTGGGACTACAATTCCCATCATCCCTAGCTAACAGGACCAGTGGTCAGGGATGATGGGAATTGTGGTCCCAAACTTCTGGAGGGCTGGAGCTTGCTTATGTCTGCCTGGTCTAGATCAGTGTCGTCTACACTAATTGGCAGTGGCTTTCCAAAGTTTCAGGGATTGAATCTGGGACCCTTTGCATGCAAGAGCAGATGCAGTACTAGAGAGCTGTATCCCCCAAAGGAATGCATTGGGGAAGAAAGAATGCAATGCAGGATTCTGGAAAAGGGCATGACCATCTGACTGACCTCAAACAAGACCACTTCACAAGGCAAAATATGTAGTATACCACTTAGGGAAACTGGATGGAAAGAGAAAGGCACCATCTATAGCTATTATTATATGATGATGATGATTGATGATGAATTCTTTCAGCAAAACCAGAAGCAGGTAGGGTGGAATGGAGTTGAGGAATGACCACCATCTACTCCAAGTGTTCTACTTATGTGATAGCTAAAGTTAAAGGGGCAGGTACCATTTTTGTACATGGGTAAATGTGTACCCACAAGTATATCAAGTTAGGCTGGATCTAGACACATTAAAAAAGCCACTCAGTTAAACGCATTGTAAACTTCATAAAAGGAAATCCCGTTGGCGAAAGATGGGACTCCACAGTGCCATCTGGTATCACAGTGTTATAACTCATATAAAATGCATTTTCTTTACTAATGTAGCTGAGTCCTTAGTTGAGTTTGACCCGCAATCTCAACTGTACAGTAGACTAGTTTCTACACTCACTCGCTCACCACTCTGTATGCTCCATCCACTGGAGCAACCGTTGAAGGGCACATTCCAGCCATACAAAATACCCTCAAGGATGAGTGTGAAGCAGGGGGCATAGCGAGTGTGGCCAAGGATGGGGTATTTACATTGGGGAGAGTCTCAAGGGCCAAACAGAGAGGCATGGATTCTCACATTTGGCTCCACGGTCTAGGGTTCCCAACCCCTTGTCCAATTTTCACCATGAAAAAGTTAAAAGCTTTGATACTTTGGGGGGGGGGGTGAATATGGCAGAATGACTTCTTTTTCAATGCTCTCTTCTGATGAAGTCAGGTCAAAGCTACAGCTGGGCTAATGTAGCGTTTTTGAAAAGGATATAGATTTTTTAAAATGGGATGTGGATGATCTAATTTAGTTCTCCCACATCTTCTCGGCCATAAGGAGTTATTTATTATGAAAAGGGTTTTTTTTTTTAATTGAACTGTGAATTAAAGGGAGGCTTTCTTCCCCTCCACTTCTCCTCATATTTGAATCAATTTTTTGAATGTACCTGCCTGCTGTTTCACTATCTAATTTGAGAAAATGCATTTTTCTTTCTTATGAAGCTCGTACTTTGAAATCCTCACACACCGAGATGCAATTTTCAGATAACATACAAGTGGGTTTTGTGCTGTATATCCGGCACTGAACACATGTAGGTGGGGGTGGGGGGGGGAAATACCCATAAGCCATTTTATAGAAAAGCACAGTTAATAACAACTCAGGAGTGTAACAATAATGCCTCAGAGCAGGAAATTTAGCCTGCGAACAATTATTCTTCCCCCTGCATTTTGCCCCGGAGAATCTATTTCAGTTTATGAAAGATTTGAACTGTAAGTTATTAAAAACACATCTTTTATTTGGATTACGGGTGACATGTATTTATGTGCAAAGGGCTTGTTCCTCTTTAAGGGGTTATTAGTCACTTCAAGGTGATCCGATTCTGAAGGGTGTTCCATTACTGTAAATAGATTTGGATTAAGGTGGCGGTGAATATTCCAGGATTGCAATATTTGCTTGCAAAGTAGCATTTGCAAGCAGAGCTGGTGTCTTGCATTTGCCTAGGTAATTCAATTGGGGTGCAGTGCTGGCACCCAGGGATAAGTGGCCCCCAATCCTTGCAATTGCTGCCTGTGTGCATGCAATCAGGGACAAGAAAAAGGAGAAGGACCAGCAGCTTTCATTTGCCTTGTGCTGTCCTTCTGGGCAGTTGTGAGGATTGAGCCCAAGTTAATGGTCAGTGATGGCAGCAGCAGCCATTAAAGGCATCTTGTCCAAAGGCCCCCCAAAATCTGGAGCTGGCACTGCATACCATGCAGCTGAACAATACCCCACTCCCCAACATTTTCCATTGCCCAGGATGCTTTGGTAGTGTTCAGATTCCACTGGCATCTGCTTCATCTCATGCTACTTCCCTTCTTTGCCCTCACTGCCTTCAGCCTCATTTGAACCTTCTTCTGATCAGCTGTGGAGGTTTTCCAGATGGGTTTACAAGCACCTTAATATCAGAGACATCATACATAGCCTTGGGAGAGCATCAACGAAAACATGTGTGGCCACAGTCAACACACAGGATTAAGCAGCAGCATGGACAAATGAGGTCAGGGACAGTGAGGGCAAAGAAGAAGTGGAGGAGGGAAAGTGGTGCTGAGAAGAACACCAATGGAAAATCATAAAAGTCTTTGCAACAAATGTTGAAAAATCAATGAAAACAGGAAACATTTTCTGACACTCGCAAACTGAACAAGAAAGGAAATAAATTGTGTGGGCTCAGCCCCAAAATGATCAGGAAAGGAGTGTTTGATGCTTGGTGCTGTTGACTTCCTATCAGTAACAGATCCAACATTCCTAACAGCTTCACCTTTCTCATGTGCAACGGTGAGAAAACATGTGAATCTGCTTTGTAACAAATCAGAACACTGGTAAACCTAACATAATATTGTCTATTCTGATTGGCAGTAGTTATCCAGGGACTCAAGAAAAGACCCACCCACCACTAGGCGTGCCAAGTTGGGCCCAACATTGGACAGGGGGCTGTCCCGCGTACATGACATCACACGTGTCACACACACGCACACACACACACAGAGTTGGGCCACGCCTCCCGGGGACACATAGGCAACCCTTTGAGGATTGCCAGACTGCCTTTCCAGAGGCACTCTGGTGATCACAGCAGCGGGCACAAAGGGCAAAAATCACCCTCTGAGCCTCCTGTCCCTGCCCAGTGAGCCAGCACTTGCCCAGGGGCAGCCCCTCAATATTGGGGGGGGAGGCTCAGCCCCCTGCTTCGAAATATTGATTGGGCTGAAGCACCTTCCACCCCCTATAGCCAGCCCCCCTGCCCACCACCAATATTCCATTATCTGATATCCTTTTTGAATGATGAACCAGGGAACATTTGCATGCAAAGAATGTGCTTATGGGATCTTCCTCCAAGCTGCAGACCATCTCTCCTGTGTTTCATTTCTGCTAGTCCAGCAGCTTTGGAAAACTCAGAAGTGGCAACCCAAACCTTTATGAAAACAGCCTTTAGCACCTCAGAAATGAAAGTCCAGAAACTGTAGAACAGGAAAAGGTGAAAAGCACAGAGCCAGATAAATCCCTAGAGAGGCAGAAACTGTAGTAATCGGAATCCTATATGCATAGGAAATAGGAATTGTCCTTATACTGTATCAGACCATTGATCTATTTATCTCAGTACAGTGGTACCTCGGGTTAAGAACTTTGCTTCAGGATGAGAACAGAAATCGCACGATGGCGCAGCGGCAGCAGCAGGAGGCCCCATTAGCTAAAGTGGTGCTTCAGGTTAAGAACAGTTTCAGGTTAAGAATGGACCTCCGGAACGAATTAAGTACTTAACCAGAGGTACCACTGTATTGCCTACATTGACTAGCAGTGACTCACAAACATTTCAGACAGGAGCCTCTCCCAGTCCAACTTGGAAATGACAGGTGTTGAAATTGAAACCTTTAAAAGTGAACTAAATCAAATTTCCCCTCCATCTTTCTCTCTTTCAACCCTGGTCATGTCACCATAGGGATAACAGACGTCCATTTCCCCCTCAAGAATAAAAGGAAATAAACATCCTTCTAGTTTTTTTTCTGTTGGCATTTTGAAGTACTCATGCAGCGATTTCCAGCTTTTGTTTGTGTGTAAAATCTGCATTTATTTAGGCTTCCCTTCAAGCATACCTCCTGGTGTGTAAACCCCATTGAACTCAGTGGGACTTCCTTCAGTGAAAACAAGCATGGGATAGGACTGAAAACAATTCAGCAGATTTGTGCAATTTTAGGCATCACAGTTTAAGAAAGATGTCAACAAATTGGAATGTGTTCTGTGACCAATAGTGACTGGTGCCCTTGGCACTGGTAGGGCAGAATGCAGGGCAGAAGTCAGCAGGTGGGGCCAGAGCCATTGAGAGGTAGAGCCACCAAGGTCAAGAAGCAAGGAGTCTAGAAGCCAAGGTCCAAGGATCAGGAAGGAGGAGGAGGAAGAAGAAGAAGAAGAAGAAGAAGAAGAAGAAGAAGAAGAAGAAGAAGAAGAAGAAGAGTAGTAGTAGTAGTAGTAGTAGTAGTAGTAGTAGTAGTAGTAGTTTGGATTTGATATCCTGCTTTACCACTACCCTAAGGAGTCTCAAAGCGGCTAACATTCTCCTTTCCCTTCCTCCCCCACAACAAACACTCTGTGAGGTGAGTGGGGCTGAGAGACTTCAGAGAAGTGGGACTAGCCCAAGGTCACCCAGCAGCTGCATGTGGAGGAGCGGAGATGCGAACCCAGTTACCCAGATTATGTGACTACCGCTCTTAACCACTACACCACACTGGCCAAATGCAGCAAGGCAGCAAACGAGTTGCTGTGGCAAAGAGCCGAAGGGAAATGCTGACCTTATATCCCTTCCTGGCTCTTACCACCAGGTGCCGTGAGTTACCAAGCGGTCTCACCTGTGCTGCCGCGCCTTGCCTCTCCAGAACAAACATAGGAAGGCCCCAGTCCTGTGAAGCCCTACTGGTCACAGAGCCTGGCTCCTGCACACACTCCTGACACCTGTGTGGTAGGTTAGGCTGAAATGATGACTGGTCCCAATGTCGCCCTGTGAGCTTCATGGCTGAGTGGAAATTTGAATGCTGGACTCCTAGGATCTAGTCTGACACTCCAACCACAACACCACATTCACTCTCAAGTTCCACCACCACTACGTGTGAAATACCTTTGACCCTCCCTCCTTCCCCCATCTCTGCTGTTTGGGGCTGTTAGTCACCAGCCCTTATTTGCAGCTGGCATTTCCCTTTCCACCGACAGCTCAGCAAAGCCAATAATAAAACCGAGCTCTCCGTGCCAGTCATTAGGTGAGACAATGAGAAGTGGCCCCTCAAACATAATAAACTGTTCCAGCCTCCCACGTAATGGCAAGTGTGAGGTGGAAATCTTCTCTGCGCCTCATCCAAGGCCTTTATTATTGCATTTAGCTGTCAGTGTGCCTCAGCAAACAATTCTAATATCTCTCGCAGCCCCAGAACGTCATGCAATTCGCTACTTGAAATGCTTCCTTTATGGGCCTCTAGCAAAGAATGGATCCTTTTTGCTGTATTTCTCTCTCTCTCTCTCTCTCTCTCTCTCTCTCTCTCTCTCTCTCTCTCTCTGTGTGTGTGTGTGTGTCAGGTGGGGAGAAATAGAAGCAGGAGGGAGCAGGACAGCTTCTGGAATTTTGGAAGCTTCAGCCCACAGACGTCTGAGTTTTTTCCATTTAAACATAAGGGCTAGAAACTCAGAATAAAACGAGAAGCGTGAAAGCAAGTTTGCATTCATGGCCAACACCCATTGTAGGAATACGTGAATTCTAGAGCTCAGGAAGGAGCACAGGAAGCTGCCTTCTTCTGAGTCACGCCACTGGTCCATCTAGATCAGTATTGTCTGCACTGATTGGCAGCATCTTGCCAGAGCTTCAGAGCTTCTTCCAGCCCTACCAGGAGATGCTGGGGACTGAACCAAGGAGTTTCTGCATGCAAAAATGCAGATGCTCTAACATTGAATAAGGGCCTTGCACCAAATAAATACCAAAGTTAAAACCTGATATAGGAATCTGATTTACTCAGATTCATCTTTACTGGTTTATCTTGTTCAGTAATGCCCATCATCATGATGACAACAACAGGACTGGACCATAAAAATAAATTACAAAGATACATCACTCTCTCTAAAACTGACTAGGAGTTTCCTTCTAAGTTCCAATGCAGGGGTGAAGCCTCAAATTCAGCCCAAGGGACACATTCATTTCTGTGGACCACATGCCAGTAATGGTTAGGGCCAGAAGCTAAAGTGGAGGGAACAACAAATACCAATTTTACCTTTGTACAGTAGGCTAATTTCTACACAATCACACTTATGATGCAAAGCTCTTTCCTGTAGACTATTTTCCATGCTGGTGTATAGAAATGGGACCGCTGGCCGGTTAAGTAAACTTTATGTGAGCTATGCAGCTGTTGGTTGTATCTATATGTCCAAAAGCCTTTGGGCAGTTGAGTGACCGTGCTTAAAATGATTCAGTTCTTAATGCAGAAACATAGCATCTAAGTCAGGGGTTGGCAAGGTTTACTGGCCATGGGCTGGATCACCCTCATGGAGATCATCTGTGGACCAGACTGGTGCAGTGTGGTGCCGGAAATTGCTTCTGCGCATGCCCAGATGCCGAAATTCGCACCTACACAAAAGCGATTTTTGGCATCTGGACATGTGCAGACGTAGTTTACAGTATCTGCGAGTGTGTAGACGCAATTTCCGGCGCTGCTCAGTGAGTTCCTGCGCTGTGCTGCGCTGGTTTAGCACAGCGTGCAGGGGATTTGCTGAGTGGGTGGCTCGGTTCATGGCTGGCTTGTGGGCTGGTAAAACGGTCTTTGTGGGCTGCATCTGGACCATGGGCTGCACGTTGCCGATCCCTGATCTAAGTGCTCAGGCTCTGGATCTGAAGAGCTAGGCTTCCTTTGCCAAGCATCTCCTAACAAATCTTCCTTCTGCATTTCAGCCTCTGGGCTGGTCATTCCAAGTATCTCCTATGAACAACACAAACAGCTTCTTTCAGTGGCACATCAGTGACACATCTTGTCATCTAGGCATCCCAGGACCTCCTGACACACTGCCCAGACTTGCACCCCAGGGAGGTCACTTCAGTGCTGCTAATGCAGTGGTTTGGTTTCATCCCTGGAGGGATACTCCATTGTTTCTTGAGACAGATGGGTACCAACTATCCAACCCACCAACCAAGACAGACCCTTCTCTGTCCTCCATCCAGGCAAACAAGAGTTCCTATTAGAGTTGAGGGGCACATTCCAACCAGGCAAAAACATTCAAGGAGGAGGCAAAGTCAAGCTGATGAGTGGTGCGGCTTGCAGAAAGTAGGGATCTTGAAAGAATCTCGAGGGCCAGGAAGAGAAAGCTGCAGGGCTGCCTTTGGTTCTCTGGTCCAAGGGCACCAATTTCTCATGCATCTTGCAAAAGTAGACCCCTGGTGCAGAGGGACCCATAACATGGCCTGGAATGACTTGACTTTGAGCCTGTGTTTGAAAATCTAACTTTCTGCAGGAGTCGTATGACTTTGGGAGATGTTATAAGTTTGTAACCTGATGAGTTAAGGCCAGCGGCCGGGGGGGGGGCAGGGTGGGAAAGGGTTCAACCATAATTTTCTTAAGACTCAGTCTCATTGATGTAACCCTTGGAGCAATAGACTGTAGGGAAAGAGAAGAAAACATCTCAGAGATGATTTCCCTTGAGATCTTTGCACCTCAGTCTACCTGCTCTACCAAGGGGCTGCTGTCAAGCGATGGTCTTTGCTGCAAAGGTTCTGTTAGTAAGATGACAGGTTGAGAAAAAAGAATTCCTAATCAAAATGATTGCCGGAGTCTTGCTTCTGACAGCTCATTGTTGGAATGATCACCTATCTTTCATTACGACCTTCAAATCTTTTAAAACGAGTGTTCTGCCAAAAATTCTCCCACTTTTCTCTCTCTCCCCCTCCTTTTTCCAGCAATTAATTGGGGGTGGGGGAGGAATGCATTTGAAAATTATCAGGGGAAAAATTGAAAAGGGGGAATTTAGGCAGACACACAAATATAAGATGAAAAACATCTGGCTTGCCAGCAGTACATGTAAAAAGGATGTTGGGATCTTAGCTTTGCATGAGTCAACGGTGTGATGCAGCAGCAAAAAAGTGAATGCCTAGGCTGCATCAATGGAAGTATAGTGTTCCGATCAAGGGAAGTAATAGTACCACTCTATACTGTGGGTGATGCTGTGGTCTAAACCACAGAGCCTAAGGCTTACCAATCAGAAGGTCGGCGGTTCAAATCCCCACGATGGGGTGAGCTCCCATTGCTCAGTCCCTGCTCCTGCCAACCTAGCAGTTTGAAAGGACATCAAAGTGCAAGTAGATAAATAGGTAGCGCTCCGGCGGGAAGGTAAACGGCTTTTCCATGTGCTGCTCTGGTTCGCCAGAAGTGGCTTAGTCATGCTGGCCATATGACCCAGAAGCTGTACGTCAGCTCCCTCGGCCAATAAAGCGAGATGAGCGCCGCAACCCAGAGTCGTCCACAACTGGACCTAATGGTCAGGGGTCCCTTTACCTTTATTCTGCCTTCCTTGGTGAGACCCCACTTGCAGTACTGTGTCCAGTTCTGGGAACTACAGTTTAAGAAGGATAGTGACAAGCTGGAATGTATGCAGAAGAGGGTGACCAGAGAGGGATTATCCAGAGTCTAGAAACCAAGCCTTATGAGGAATGGTTGAGGGAGTTGGGTATGTTTAGCCTGGAGAAGACTGAGAGGTGATATGAGAGCTATTTTCGAATATGTGAAGGGCTGTCACATGGAAGATGGAGCAAGCTTGTTTCCTGTTGCTCCAGAGGGTAGGACTCAAAACAATGGATTCAAAGTATCCAACTGGGATGGCAATGTCCACTTAGATGGGTCACTGAAGAGGAGCATCATCATCAGGCACTGAAAAGACAATAGGGATTCGGTCAGTCTGACATGGAACAGGAGGCAGTTGCAAGGGAAGATGGCACCACACTAAGGGCCTGATTCCAACATGGTGTGGAACACTTTCTGATCAGATGCCTCCTCCTGTAGAGCACAACAGTCAGTTGGGTAGATAAGGGATGAGACAATATTTTAAGTTTCTTGGTTCCAAGCTAAATAGGTATTTGTAATAATAATAATAATTTATTATTTATCTCTCCCTCCCCACCCCCAACTGGCTGGGTTTCCCCAGCCACTCTGGGCGGCTTCCAACAGAATATTAAAATACAATAGTCTATTAAACATTAAAAGCTTCCCTAAACAGGGCTGCCTTCAGATGTCTTCTAAAAGTCTGGTAGCTGTTTTTCTCTTTGACATCTGGTGGGAGGGCGTTCCACAGGGTGGGTGCCACTACCGAGAAGGCTCTCTGCCTGGTTCCCTGTAACTTGGCTTCTTGCAGCAAGGGAACCGCCAGAAGGCCTTTAGTGTCTGGGCAGAACGATGGGGGTGGAGATGCTCCTTCAGTTATACTGGACCGAGGCCATTTAGGACTTTAAAGGTCAGCACCAACACTTTGAATTGTGCTCAGAAACATACTGGATGCCAGTGTAGGTCTTTCAAGACCGGTGTTATGTGGTCTTGGTGGCCGCTCCCAGTCACCAGTCTAGCTGCCGCATTCTGGATTAGTTGTAGTTTCCGGGTCACCTTCAAAGATAGCCCCACATAGAGCGCATTGCAGTAGTCCAAGCGAGAGATAACCAAAGCATGCACCACTCTGGCGAGACAGTCTGCGGGCAGGTAGGGTCTCAGCCTGCGTACCAGATGGAACTCATAAACAGCTGCCCTGGACACAGAATTTGTAGATCAGTACCAACACCTTTAATTTACCCAGCTAGCTAACAACCAGCATAATTATTTGAGCAGTAGCATAATGTGACAGCCGTATTCTGCCTCAAACCCATGGCTACCAGGCAACAAGAAAATCTGCTCAACCAGAGCCAGTGTGGTGTAGTGGTTAGAGTGTGGGACTAGGATCTGGAAGACCAGGGGTCAAATCCATACTCAACCATCACTGCGTGACCTTGCACCAGTCTGCACCTTTTAGCCTAAGTTACCTCACTGGGTTGTTGTGAAGATAAAAGGGGGAGGGGTGAACCATGTGTGCCAGCTTGAACTCATGGGAATAAAGGGGTGGTATAGGTGTAGCAATAAAGGAAACAAAACCCACACACACCCCAAGAAAAATCATAAAGAAATTCTAAAGTGCCTCTTTTGCATGGGGAAAAGGTAGTTTTGAGAAACTCAAGGACAAGTTTCCACACAGCACTGTTTTAAAAGGCAAAGTGTCTTAGCCAGACCCAACTGGATTCCTTGAGGTTGAAGCGCGTTAATTGTGGGAGCTGTACACAAGGGCTTAATTACTGTTATTTCCCATTATTTCACCTCCCCCTCCTCACCTCATAATTATGGCACTTGGAACATTGACATTGTATAATTTTCAGACTTAGAAGGTTAAGATGACCGCTTTTATAAGACCATGCTGTTCTTTTAAAAAAGAAATAACAACTCTCGCCTTAGTAACAACACACAATGCTGTGGAATGCTGCACTCAGCATGAAGTCATGGCTACAAGTTGCAACATCCAAGTCCACACTTCAGGTTCCCAAGTTCAAGAGCTGATGGGTTTCTGAGTGTCTGCTCCCATTTGGCAAACCACTGAACTGCAGGTCAAGCCTTCTTGGTGAAGAACTTTCCGGCTCTGAAATGACTCCACCTATTCAGACTAGCCATTGGATCATATTGGACAGGAAGGAGTATAAGAGTCTTTCTTTTTCAAGCTGAGCCCTGATGTGTGCCTGTGTCCTTGGTTAATTTTCTTCTCTGATGTCTGGTTGGCCATCAGACCCAGTTTATCCTCTTCGGTTATGCGTCCTGGCTTGTCCTTTGGTCCTACCTTGGCCCATGATCCTGACCACTTGTTAGTCTGATAGGTCCCAGTTCCTGAGTCACCATCAACTGTTCTCCAACCCTGAGAATTCCTGAGGTCAAGTCAGCAATCTCAGTAAAAAGCTGGAGACTGAACCCATATGTTCAGCATTCAGTTTGCCCCCATCAGCCTCGGCCAGCATGACCAATGGCCAAGGATAATGGGAGCTGTAGTCCAGAAATGTCTGAGAGACTACAAATTCCACTCCATTGACCAACTTATGCACAGCAGAACCCCACAGATTATGATGGCCTACATAGGGTTTTATTTTCCTTTCCTCCACTCTCTCTTTTATATGGATATATATGTGATATATAGATAGATAGATATGCAGGTTTTGGTGTCTTCGGGTGTCTTCCCGTGTAAGAGTCGGGGTGTCTGTGCGACGTTTCGACGAGGTCTCACTCGTCATCTTCAGGCTGGTGCTTTCGGCTTCTTGTTACTGGAACAGAGCAGAATCTGGTGTTTGAGTTCCTATAAATACTGTTGAGGGGTGTGGTGTATAGCCTCCAACGTTCTGGGCAGAGAGGAAGTTCCTAGATTAGTGTGCCTTTTCTTCTATAGATAGATATAGATATATATAAATTATAGATGGGCAGAATGTGTAAATGGAAATGTACGCAGAGAGGAAGAAAACACTGCCTTGGAACATGCCCGTAACTTGAAACAAATCTAAATTATTGTGCCAAACGTGAACATAGATATGGAAAGGTAAACTGTATCCCCCCCCAAAAAAACTATCACATTCAAATAATGCTCATTTCATGCAGAAGGAAATTCAATACACAGAAGACTATAATATTGAAATATGGTGAGCACCAAGATTGGTTCCTGCATGCACGACGCAAGGTGTTTGAAATGAACATTGGAAAACAGATGTTTTAACTACATTCCTCTTCCACATTGTACATGGTGATAATGCAGAAATGTATTGAGCTATAGACAAGTCTGAACTCTACACTGGAGAGCGTCAGATACTGAGCACAGAATAATGCAGAATGTCCAGCTCTTGCACATGGCTAAATTGGTATACGGCCCCAGATTTTCCCTTTAAGCTCCAAACAATCAACATCCAATGAAGCTGAATGTTGAAAGATTCAGAACAGACAAAACAAAGTCCTCCTTCACACAGTGCATATTTAAACTATGGAATTTGCTCCTACAAGAGGCAGTGATGGTCACCAACTTGTATGGCTTTAAACAGCGGAATTAGACAATTTCATGGAGGAATAGGCTATCAGTGGCTAGTAGCCATGGTTGTTATGTTCTATATCCACCATTGGAAGCAGTATGTTTCTGAATACTTTGTTGTTGTTGTTTAGTCGTTTGGTCGTGTCCGACTCTTTGTGACCCCATGGACCAGAGGATGCCAGGCACTCCTGTCTTCCACTGCCTCCCACAGTTTGGTCAAACTCATGTTCGTAGCTTCGAGAACACTGTCCAACCATCTCATCCTCTGTCGTCCCCTTCTCCTTGTGCCCTCAGTTTTTCCCAACATCAGGGTCTTTTCCAGGGAGCCTTCTCTTCTCACGAGGTGGCCAAAGTATTGGAGCCTCAGCTTCAGAATCTGTCCTTCCAGTGAGCACTCAGGGCTGATTTCCTTCAGAATGGATAGGTTTGATCTTCTTGCAGTCCATGGGACTCTCAAGAGTCTCCTCCAGCATCATAATTCAAAAGCATCAATTCTTCGGTGATCAGCTTTTTTTATGGTCCAGCTCTCACTTCCATACATCACTACTGGGAAAACCATAGCTTTAACTATACGGACCTTTGTTGGCAAGGTGATGTCTCTGCTTTTTAAGATGCTGTCTAGGTTTGTCATTGCTTTTCTCCCAAGGCGTCTTTTAATTTCCTGACTGCTGTCACCATCTGCAGTGATCATGGAACCCAAGAAAGTAATATCTCTCACTGCCTCCATTTCTTCCTCTTCTATTTGCCAGGAGGTGATGGAACCAGTGGCCATGATCTTAGTTTTTTTTATGTTGAGCTTCAGACCATATTTTGTGCTCTCCTCTTTCACTCTCATTAAAAGGTTCTCACTTTCTGCCATCAAGGTTGTGTCATCTGCATATCTGAGGTTGTTGATATTTATTCCGGCGATCTTAATTGCAGCTTGGGATTCATCCAGCCCAGCCTTTCGCATGATGAATTCTGCATATAAGTTAAATAAGCAGGGAGACAATATACAGCCTTGCTGTACTCCTTTCCCAATTTTGAACCAATCAGTTGTTCCATATCCAGTTCTAACTGTAGCTTCTTGTCCCACATAGAGATTTCTCAGGAGACAGATGAGGTGATCAGGCACTCCCATTTCTTTAAGAACTTGCCATAGTTTGCTGTGGTTGACAGTCAAAGGCTTTTGCGTAGTCAGTGAAGCAGAAGTAGATGTTTTTCTGGAACTCTCTAGCTTTCTCCATAATCCAGCACATGTTTGCAATTTGGTCTCTGGTTCCTCTGCCCCTTCAAAATCCAGCTTGCACTTCTGGGAGTTCTCAGTCCACATACTGCTTAAGCCTGCCTTGTAGAATTTTAAGCACAACCTTGCTAGCGTGTGAAATGAGTGTAATTGTGCGGTAGTTGGAGCATTTTTTGGCACTGCCCTCCTTTGGGATTGGGATGTAGACTGATCTTCTCCAGTCCTCTGGCCACTGCTGAGTTTTCCAAACTTGCTGGCATATTGAGTGTAGCACCTTAACAGCATCATCTTTTAAAATTTTAAATAGTTCAGCTGGAATATCATCACTTGTTATTAAAAGTGCTTTCTAAGGCCCATTTGACTTCACTCTCCAGGATGTCTGGCTCAAGGTCAGCAACCACACTACCCACACTACCTGGGGTGTACAAATTCTCCATATCTTTCTGGTATAATTCCTCTGTGTATTCTTGCCACCTCTTCTTGATGTCTTCTGCTTCTGTTAGGTCCTTTCCACTTTTGTCCTTTATTATGGTAATCTTTGTACGAAATGTTCCTTTCATATCTCCAGTTTTCTTGAACAGATCTCTGGTTTTTCCCATTCTGTTGTTTTGCTCTGTTTCTTTGCATTGCTCGTTTAAGAAGGCCCTCTTGTCTCTCCTTGCTATTTTTTGAACTCTGCATTCAATTTCCTGTGTCTTTCACTATCTCCCTCACATTTTGCTTGCCTTCTCTCCCCCGCTATTTGTAAGGCCTCGTTGGACAGCCACTTTGCTTTCTTTCTGAATACTAGTTTCTGGAAAATTCAGGAGGAGAGAATCTTGCTGGATATCTGCACCCTTCTCATGGATATCTGGTTGGCCACTGTGTGCTACAGGTTGAGGGGGCAGAGGGCAGGCACAAGGCAGAGTGGTCAGCGGTAAGTGAGGTGTTTGCAGCACCGAGACCTGGGTCCCATCTGTCTCTTGAGCTAGCCTGCTGCCCTCAGATGCAGTGATGGTAGCTGTTGTCATTGACTGGCTGAGTCAGGATGATGCAGATGAAGGGTTTGTCATTGGGAGGGCTCCAGCGGGACGTGGAGGTCTCTGCTGGAATTGGAGAAGCCTGCTAGTGAGGTTCCAGGATGTGTGTGGATTTCCCTCAATTTACTATTCTGCCTTTCCCATCTCTACAATGAGAGTTGTTAGACTTGCACTTACACTTACACTTGCCTCTGCCTCCATCTCCACCTCTCTCTCTCCACAGCTGTTGAAGCCTCTCTTTGACACTTCCATGGTGCCACCTATGCAGATCCCATCAAACACTGCGAGTGGCCCTGCCTCTTCAGAGAGGGATGCTCCACCAGCCTAGGAGAGCAGATACACCTCCCCTATCACCTAGACCCAGGAGGATGAGAGAACAGATAATTCTGTCTACTAGGCACAGTGAGAGATTGCAGACAGTGAGAGATTGCTGATCTGAGCCTGCCTCATTCCTCTATATAGGCTAGTAAGGGTGTGTGTCAATGTCAGATCAATGTTTTGGGAGTTAGATCACCTGCCTTTGTGTAGCTGTACTTTGGATTAATCATGTGTTTTGCCTGTAGTGCCTTAAGCCAGTGATTAGCATATGTGTCACAAAAATCTAAACATTAAAGCCTTTGGAAAGAATCCATCTTTGAGTTCTTGTTCCTCAGCAGCTGGGAGCTGGGACAGCTGTCTTCTCACCACGATTGAAGTGGGATTCAATTGCCAGTTCCGTTGACTCCTGAACTTGGAATGGAGGCGTATGTGTATGAGGGTCATCTTGTCCTTTGCCTCAGGCAGCAAAATGTCATGGACTGATCGTGGCTGGAGTGCCTGATCTGTAGAGAAATCTGGAGCGTAGGTCTCCAGAGCCTTGTCCTTTTCCGTCTGTAAGACACTGCAAATGCTTGGGACGGCTGCTGCTGCCTTTGTCTCTCCAGATGACTCCTTTTCTCTCTTCCAATTCCCCTTAATTACCAGAGGAATTACGACCAAAGTGCCAGCCTTCACTGTGAATTTACTGACTTCTGTCAGCTTGTCATGATCGGCACAATTTAAAAGTTTGATTCCTTTGAATTACAGCTTCTTCACTTACCTACTGAGAAGTATAGATGTGTGTGCTGAGAAGAGTTTAGGCAGAGAGCAGAGGCACCTTCTGCTGAAAAGGGTTTCAAAGAGAAGGGAAGATGTTAAAATGGGTAAAGACTCGAGTTTGCAAAAGTGGGCTATGGCTCTTCATGATGTTGACTTACAATTATGGAAGTCACTTGTTGTTCAGGTCCAGTGCCAGACCCCACAGTGAAAGCAGCAAGGCTGGAGGCGAGGCAAGGCTGTTCAAAGGTTGCTGGGTCATGGAAAGCTCTGGCTGAGCAATTTGCTCCATCAAAGACTGGGAGCAGGCTTATGCCTTTCAAGCCTCTGGTGCTAAACTCTGGTGCCCTCCCTGCACTGCCAAACTGGTGGTGTGCAGTAGGAGGCATCTGGCTCTTTAGGAGAAGGTGCCTGAGAGGCCCTGGTGGTCTAGGAGGTTCCTCTGGGGACTTCTGTTCAACCACCTCAATTGCAAAGGTCTCTCTATCTTCAGTTGTGTGTTCTGAGACCTGAACCTAACCTGGCTCCCCATCTAATGCCCTTTGACCTCTGACTCCCTGTCTAGATCCCTACTAGATTCAGCCATCATGGTATCACTATTCCATATATTGTTGGACTTCATTAACTCCAGCCAGCATGGCCAATGCCCAGAGATTATGGGAATTATAGTCCAACAACATATGGAGGGCTGCAATGACCCCACCACTGAGGTAAACAAATCAGCATGGTGCACCATAACCAAGAGCAGTTAACAACAGTGTGGACAAATGAGGTCAAGAGCAATGAGGACAAAGGGGGAGATGGGAGGGGGGAATGCCACTGAGAAGAAAGAGCAGCCAATGAAATGAAAGGTCCCTAGATAACATTGGGAGAGGGGAGGGAATGCAGAAATTGTTCCTTAGTAATTTGTTTGACTTACTTCAAAGTGACTGTCAAACATTAATTATTTGTCACAGTATAAAACTCAAGACTGATCAATGGAAGAATAAAGAGATGCACACCAGTGTAATCTGATCCATTTGGGCAAATGAAACACTGGCCTACCAACCTCAGTCTGACTTTAGCCATCCCCCATCTGCCTGCTATCTTACTTGAAACCAGTGCAAGGGATGGCACTCTGGGCTTATCAACACTTCCTGCAACTTCCCCCCAGTTAAAGCCACTCTTTAGCACTCAGTAGGAGCAAGCAGCAATTTGGGTTTTCTCCAGATTGATATTTGCTCCAATTTAGCACCAAAGAGCAGGTTTTCCCTGTGAAAGGAGTGGGGCAAGGGGAAAACCACTCGAACCAGTGCCTAGAAAGTGTGGGTCAAGTGGAACACGGCTTGGACCTGTGCTTTCTAGGCATGGGGCAAGTGGAAGTGTTGACAAGCCTTGAGTGCCAGCTTCCTTGTCCTTAGGCTCAGTTTTTCCTCTTGGAGAACCCAACAGGGAGGAGGATGGGAACAAAACTAGAATTAGTAGGCGTGCCATTGGCTCTGCCTACTGTTGTCCTCCCTACTTTCAGTCCTACAAGTCCCAAGGGGCAGCAGCCACCACTACCACCCTCTACTGTGCTGTGAAAGTTGAGAGGAAATGCAAGAGGCTTGTTCATGCTGGAGGAGGAGAGGAGGGCTTGGTGCAAGCAGAAGTGGAGGTGGGGATCTCTCAGAAGTGGAGTGGAGGCTTTACACTGAGAGATCTCCGTCTCCACTCCTGCTTACACACCAGTAGGAGTGGGATTGGGCAGTTCAGCTGAAGAACGTGAAGTCTCCGCTCCACTTCTGAGAGATCTCCACTTCCATTCCTGCTTGCCTGCAAGCAGGAGCAGGCTGGTGGGGTGTGTGTGTGTGGCAGCAACATCCCTTGCCTGCTCACTTGCTGCCCCAGCCCAGCTTTCTCTCACTCAGTGCCCGGGTCTGCCAGAGCTGGAGGAGGGGGTGGTTGCTGTTGTGGCGGTGGCAGAGGGACCCAGCGCTGGAGGGCCACAGGTGCCTACTAGCTTGCCACCCAGCCCATGTTCCCTCACTAGGAAAACGGAAGTGTGGCACTCAAAATGTAAGTTATACTCAGAACAGAGCACATTCCACTTCAGAAAAAAGTTCCAAAACCGGAACACTCATTTCCCGGTTTGAAGTGTTCAGGTTCCAAGTAGTTCAAGAACTAAGCTGTTCGAAAACTGAGGTACCACTGTATTTATTTTTCCCAATTTGAACTGTATTTGTTTCTCCCGATTTAAACTGTCTTTATTCCCACTCCCGGTGGTGATTTTCTTGAGTCAAAATGAGAGTACTCCTAAACAATTTTTTTAGAGAAAAAAAAAAGGACTGAGTTATACCATAAAATTATATGTCAATGAAAAGATAATTTAATGAAGAATGTAATGCAGTAACTTTTATTTAGGATTCTTTATCACAACAGCAGTCACAAAGAAGAAATGTGAAACACACAGAAACAATGAGATAAATAGGTTAAATTGCCGTGTTGGCACTTTGAGATAAATAAGTGGATTTGGGGTTGCAGTTTGGGCACTCTCTAAAAGATTCACCATCACTACTCTAGTGTGATTAGTGTGATGTTAACTATGAGTCAGCTATTTAGTGTGCCTCAATAATATGATCATGCAATACATTAGGTGGGGGGGGGGGGAGGAACCCATCAGATCCAGCTTGACAGCTGTTTAAAAACTCAACAATCACTTAAATACTTTGCTGACTTCCTGCCCACACGCCCTGCCCCCTATCCATATTACCCAAGCTTGTGTGTTTTGGAATGTTGGAAATTTTGTCCATTAAGTATTGCTCTTTGCTAATGTGTAGTTAATTGCATAATGGAAAAAGCTTTTAAACCACTCCAAGGGTTATATGGCTGTTTAATTGCATGACTTCCTAATTGACAGAAGGTTGGATTTAATATTCTGCCTTTTAAAATAATAAAAAATATTGTCACATGGTAGGAGAAAAAGAGACCTCAAACAGCTTGTACTAAAAAATGGCAGTCAGTCATGTTGAAACCCATTGATTTCTTCATATATATTCATGTCAGTTAATAAAAGATGCAACAGTGACACCATTGAGCCCATTATCTAGCTAAGGTGGAACTGAAAGGAAAAGCTAGTTTAAAGAAAGAGGACTGGGGTATTTTTATCTGGGCAGCATTGTGCCTAAAGGGCTTCTTTGAAACCAGCATGGCGCTTGCTTCAATGGGAACATGCATAGGCTCATAATCCCAGATCAGTATAGCTTGGGAAAGCATTTGAAAACCAGGGTGTAACAGGGTCAGCCTGTTGGTCCATAGTTCAGCAGCAGAGCCCATGCTTTGCCTGTAGACAGACCCAGGTTCAGTCCCTGATACCTGCAGGTAGGGTTGGGAATGCCTCCTATGTCCAAAACCTCAGAGAACATCTACCAGACAGTGTAGCCAGAGAGGGGGAACCTGTGGCTTTTCCAGGTGCTGCTAAACTCTTCCCAGCCAACATGGTCAGGGATGATGGGAGTTCAGATATGTTTGGCTGTAAAGCACATACATTGCATATAGAAAGACCCAGGTTCAGTCCCCAACGTCTCTAAAATGAATTGGGAAAGACACTTTCTAAAGCTCTGAATAAACTAGATGCACAGCTGGTTTAACTTGGCATAAGCCAAGACTATAGGTAGCTGCTGAATACTTCAGACCACTGGTCCATCTAGCTCAATATTGTCAGCACTGATTGGTAGCAGCTCTCTAGGGTCTAAAACAGAGGGTTTCTCCCAGCCTCCCCTGGAGATGCCAGGAATTGATCCCAGGACTTTCTTCATGTAGAGCAAATGCTCTGCCACTGACTTATAGCCTTTCCCAATTTCTCACTAGTATCACCTACTCAGGATTGGGGACACGTTGCCAGAGGTTCAGGAAAGGCGTCATTGCCATGCTGTGACCTGAGAGACCCCATAACTGGATAGTGAACTTGGAAACCTCTGCATGGACTCTGTTGTTGTTGTTGTTGTTGTTGTTGTTGTTGTTGTTGTTGTTGTGTCATTTAGCTGTGTCCGACTCTTCATGACTTCATGGACCAGAGCACACCAGGCACTCCTGTCTTCCACTGCCTCCCACAGTGTACTCTACCACCAGGCTTTGGCCCCTTGCCAATAGCCATGCCTCACTTCTGAAGTTGGCATCACCCAAACCAAGATGTCTGCTGTAGCTCTTTAAAAATCTAGATCCTATTTATTGATAAAAACATTTCTGTACCTCCAGTTCATAATATATCTGGGTGGTGTACAGCAATAAACTATAAGACACCATTAAAAACAATGCAAATAATAATTATGCTGTCTGGCTAATTAAACAGATGCAAAAGGCCTTATGGCATAGAAAGGTCTTCAAAGGGATGCCTAAAAGTCAAAAAGTGAATGCCTGCCATATCTCAGCTGGAAGTGTATTCTATGGCATGGGAACAGAGGCAACAGGTTTCTCCTGAGCAATCTCAGTGATGGAACTGGGATATAAAGCTTCAGGTTTTCCTTAAGGTATCCTGGAACCAAGTTGTTCAGGGCTTTGGGCCCAAGAATCCAATATCCTTTTTTTCCCCATTCAGCATCCTGTTCTCACAGTGTCCAACCAGATGCCCATGAGATGCCCACAGGCAGGGACTAGAACCTTGTGACAAGACTCATATTATTTTATTGTTCTTATGTTGCAGCATTTTGCATGCTCTTTAGAGAAACAGCTTTTAAATGAATACAATAAAGCAACAATATGGGGTAATGGTAAAGGTAAAGGTACCCCTGCCCGGACGGGCCAGTCGTGACTGACTCTAGGGTTGCGCACTCATCTCGCTCAAGAGGCCGGGAGCCGGCGCCGTCCAAAGACACTTCCGGGTCACGTGGCCAGCATGACGAAGCTGCACCTGGCGAGCCAGCACCAGTGCCACACACGAAAACGCCATTTACCTTCCCGCTATAAAGCGGTCCCTATTTATCTACTTGCACTTAGGGGTGCTTTCAAACTGCTAGGTGGGCAGCAGCTGGGACCGAATGACGAGAGCTCACCCCGCCGCAGGGATTCGAACCGCTGACTTTACGATCAGCAAGTCCTAGGCACTGAGGTTTTACCCACAGCGCCACCCGCGTCCCTAACAATATGGGGAGGTGGCAGCAAATGCCTTTTTAGCCATGCTTATTCATCCTGATTCCAGCTATATTCCAGTGCTAATATTTTGGGAGTAAAGCAGCAACACTTGGAATAAGCTACCTGAACCAATGGGTGGAAATAGCCAAAAATGCAATCTATTCTTCCCTTGCTGATTCCTTCTTGAGCAGCTACCTGTATATTCATAGAATCATAGAACTTTAGAATTGGAAGGGACCCTGAGGATCATCTAGTTCAGGGGTCAGCAAACTTTTCCAGCAGGGGGCTGGTTCACTGTCCCTCAGACCTTGTGGGGTATCTATTTGTTTTTTATGTTATATTTTGGAAATGTACATCCAGTTTGTTTGTTTTTCCTTAATTTTTTGGGGACCCCCCAAGTGAGTGGAGCCCTAAGCAAGGGGTCAGCAAACCTTTTCAGCAGGGGGCCGGTCCACCGTCCCTCAGACCTTGTGGGGGCCTGGACTATATTTTTTTGGGGGGTGAACAAATTCCTATGCCCCACAAATAACCCAGAGATGAATTTTAAATAAAAGGACACATTCTACTCAAGTAAAAACACGCTGATTCCCGGATCATCCGTGGGCCAGATTTGGAAGGCGATTGGGCCAGATCCAGCCCCCAGGCCTTAGTTTGCCAACCCTTTGCAACACAGGAATATGCAGTTGTCCCACACGGGGATTGAACCTGCAACCTTGGCGTTATCAGCACCACACTCTATCCAGCTGAGCTACAGATGTTGTTTTCTTTCTTTCACTGGTTTTGCTTCCTGCTTCTTCTACAGTGTTCAACTTGAGCCTTGAGCTTGTACTGAGAACAGCTTTGTTTGCCAGAAGTCGTAAACCTTGACCTTCATCATTCTTTCAACCAGAGCTCTTACCAAACTGTTTACTTCTGCACTCCACTCCTACAGATGCCATGCCCCAATAATTCTCATTGATCTCTCCTGCCCCCATCAAACTGTAGCAGGATGGAAAAGGATCATGAGTGTTAAACAAAGTTTAAAAGCAGATTTTTGAGAGAATTAACCAACACACACACACACACACACACACACACACACACACACTCACATGCTAAGATTAGACTGAGCTTTGCAGCTAGTGGGATTAAAGAGATCCCCTCTGTTTTGTCCTTTGATCTCTCTGCCTCTTATCGCCTCAATGGTCTTCCGGGTCAGTGATACAGAGGATTATCACTTCTCCAAATGGCTCTTGGGCTCTGAGGACATGGATTATGGGCTGGAAAGAAACCTAAATGGGCAGACTGTGAACATTTTCAAGACTGTTGGGTTCCTGGGCAGAATGATATGCCCTCCCGCAAATGAATTCTCATCTCATTAGGCGACATAGGAAAGAGAGGGAGAGGGAGGGAAGGAGAATATAACACCCATATAGTGATAATTGTTTTCTGTTTGGTTTATGAAGTGAGTGAAATGGTGGCATCTTATACTGGTGCTTGGCTGCATGCCAGGGATCTGTCATCTGAACTAAAATCTACTAATGGTGGCTGGTGTCCATTAGAACTGATAGGTAGAAGGCAGAGAGGTCAACAGTAGACAGAGTCAGAACCAATGTTAGGCACAACCAACTCATTCTGACTTTGTCCTGTCCTCCTCTCTGCAGAGTTATGCAGAGGAGGAGCTGCCTCAGGCATGCCATCCCCTTGAACTGAATCATAGAATTGTAGAGTTGGAAAGGACCCCAACGGTCATCTAGTCCCACCCCCTCCAATGCAGGAATCTCAACTAAAGCATCCATGACAGATGCCATCCAACCTCTGCTTGAAAACCTCCAGTAACATGAAGTAAACAAAATAAATAATAAGAGAGCAGGAACACCTCCATGCACTGCAAGCCTGTTATCTGTGACCTTTGTCTGCACCACTGAATTTCACACATCTGGCAACTTTTGCCAAAGCATGGAGGTGTACTCGTAGGCTGAACATTGACCCCAGAAGCTTGTAAGGAATCACATGGGTAACTCTCATTCTCTTATTAAGAGCCAGCTGGTTGGAGATCGTTCAGAAGATGACTACCCATCACATGAGACTGGACTGATACTTTCTCACACTGGAGAGGGGCTCTCCAATTAGTCCCCTTTAACTCCTCTCTAAAGACCTTGAAGAATTCACCTGTCATCTCGCTCATACAAAGATTTGTGTTCTATGGAAGCCTTTCAGCACTTTTTGAATATGATTTGAATTATAGCAATCCATTCTCAGAGCTCTCTCTCTCTCTCTCTCTCTCTGTGTGTGTGTGTGTGTGTGTGAGAGAGAGAGAGAGAGAGAGACTATAATCCTGATTGGAGAGATTCGGCCTTTTGAAAATCAGCCCATGATTCTCTTGCCCAAATAGTCATGCCTACTGTGAAACAACAAGGTACAGTAGTTGAAATTGAAAGGCTCTTCCCAGATTTCCAGAGCACTTAATTCCTGCTTTTAAATCAAGGTTCTATTTAAACCCAGACACAAGTTTCCAGTTTCTTCAGCCAAAAAAATACCCCTCAAACAAGGGTTGCTAATGGATTTGTTTCTTCCAGTCCTCACATTGCCGGTCAATCTGACCTGAAATGTAATGTGATGCCATCACACAAGAGAACTTTTCCAGTGTATGGTTCCTGCTAGAGGAACCCTCCGCAGTGAGGATCTGAGCCAGTAGCATCATAGGGTAGTCCATGCTCTCAGGAGAAACTTCTGGAGGAGAGAAGATCTGCCTCAAAGGCTGAACAACCCTCAAGCCCTCGGGAGAAATACTGCATCAAGAAGGAGGTCAGAGACCTCATCTTCAGGAAAAGTCCCCATTTACAGGAAGGGACTCCTCGTGAGTAAAGGGCTCCTTGTGAGTGGGGCATTCCCTATGATGAGGACTTCTTCAGGAAGCCTCTGAGAAGCTACCGCTGAACCCTGGTTGGGGTTCTGGCAGCTCTTACTTAAAACCCTCAACTCCAGGTTGAGTAGGCTACTGAAATAATATCTGCACTATAGATTTAAAGCAGCATAATAGCACTTGAAACAGCCATGGCTTCCCCACTGCCCCTTGTTCCCATCACAGCTACAATTATCAGAGTGGTTTGACCATCAGTCTCTCTTCCCAGGGAACTCTGAGAATTGTAACTCTGTGAGGAGAATAGAGGCCTCCTAACAACCCTCAGTACCCTTTAAAAAATGGCACTTCCCAGGATTCTTTGGGGGTTCCTTGCCCTTTCTCTGCTGGACCTTGTCCTTGCCTGGATTGCTGCTATTTTGCCTTTGCTATTGCCTGGCCAGTTGCTGCCTGGTTGCCCTTGGACTGCTTGTTCTCCCTACTGTAGAAGGTGTCTTGGGCATGCTTGAAGAAGGGCATATGGACCCCTTCCTCCCTTTGCACACAATAAGGCTAAATACACTTCTCACGTTTACACAGTTTAGGTTGGCTGGAACCTATGAAGTCATGGATTTGGTAGATGCAGAAATTCCCAGTTCCAGCCCTGCTAGCTCCAGGCAATTAGCAATTACTTGGTTTTGGAGGGGCCCTGTCATCAGTGAGCTCCCTCCCTGAGTGGGGGCCCCCTCTTCCAAACTACCCATTCATTTTCCCTCTCTCTTTCAGCTGAAACCTGCCCAACCACCCAAAGTGAGTGTGTAAGGCAGGCATCTCCTCACTGCTTGCATGCTAAGAGAGGGCAGGTGAGCAAGGAGCAATAACAAGGATGCTCCAGTGATCAACAGTGGACCCCTTGCAGAGGCATGGGCCTTCGCAGCTGCCCAACAAAAACTACCTCTGACGCTCTGGTAAGCAAGTAGGCATACAGGGTTCTTGTTAACACATCCTTTTTTACAACTGCCTTGATTAAAGAAAAACTGAGATTGTAAGAAACACCTGTGCTTCCTCCTTCCCCCCTCCAAACAGTGTGCAGCTTGTCACACAGAGGATCAAATCAGTCATTTACGGATGTGGCTGCTCATCCTTTATGAACCGTCACCTGCTTATAATATCCAATATGATGCTTATCTGCAAAAGGAACTTGAGTGGGTGGAAAGCTTTGTGTGTGAGAGTGAGAGCTTCCTTTAATCTTTGGAGGAGGGGGAGAATCCAAGGATGAGTAAGCTCTTCCCAGCTGCTGGTCCAAATATTCATCGCACCTCTCCTTGTTGATATTTCTCGCCCAATATCCTCCTGAGTACAAAGGCCTAATTGTCTTGATTTAAATGAGGCTGATTGGAAGAACCCAATGAGATGTGAAACAAAAACAAATTAATGTGCAGCGTGGCTGTAGGTTTCTGCGGCAAAAGCCAAGCTCCTGCTTGCTCGGATGAACGAGAAGGCAGACAATCGGAGGGGAGGGAGGCATACCGGCTGCCCCCTCTGAGGTTGGCTGGACCCACCTCCCTGGTTGTATAATTTGAGCTCTGGAGGAGGAACCGATCTGCCCCCTACTGTGATGTTTGGGGAAATTAAAGGTGTCTCAGCAGGATCTAACTATGGGGAGATCTCTGGTGGATCCACCCTCCTCAGAATATCCATTCTCCATCCATGCTCAACTTTTTGTTTGTATTTTTAAAGAGCACATCACTCCCCATATTCTCATCTTCTCTGTTCATGTGTTCATGATTCCAAACTGGAGCTTTAGGTATCCTCTACTGCTATGTTTATAGAAAAAGAGGAACTTCCCTTTCCAGAGTCAGATCATTAGCCCATCTACCTCAGTACTGTCTAGCGTGATTGGAAGCATTTCCCCACTTTCCTCCAAGGTGGGCAGCCAGCTGTCTCTAGGCAGCCCATAGCCATACTATTTGGCTAAGGAACTACAGTGGTACCTTGGGTTACAGACGCTTCAGGTTACAGACACTTCAGGTTACAGATTCCGCTAACCCAGAAATAGTACCTTGGGTTAAGAACTTTGCTTCAGGATGAGAACAGAAATCGCGCAACGGCAGCGGGAGGCCCCATTAGCTAAAGTGGTCCCTCAGGTTAAGAACAGTTTCAGGTTAAGAATGGACCTCCAGAACGAATTAAGTTCTTAACCCGAGGTACCACTGTACACCACAAAATTCAGGTAAGTGTTATTTGGAAGGTGCTCATGTTCAGGTTCTCATGTTGTTTCCCAAAGTGTGGATTTGTACAGTGGTGCCCCGCAAGACGAACGCCTCGCAAGACGGAAAACCCGCTAGACGAAAGGGTTTTCTGTTTTGGAGGCGCTTCGCAAAACGAATTTCCCTATGGGCTTCCTTCGCAATACGAAAGCCCATAGGGAAATCTCCGGGACAGCGGGGAAGCGCAGCGCGTCTTCCCCACTGTCCTCGGACCTCCTCCGAAGGCTGGCGGTGGGGCAGAAAGCCCTTCTCCCCGCGCCAGCCTTCGGAAGGCTCCTCCGAAGGCTGGCGGTGGGGTGGAAAGCCCTTCTCCCCGCGCCAGCCTTCGGAAGGCTCCTCCGAAGGCTGGCGGTGGGGTGGAAAGCCCTTCTCCCCGCGCCAGCCTTCGGATGGCTGTCCTGAAGACTTGCGGTGGGAGGAGGGTTTTCCTTCCCACCTCCAACATTCAGAATGCTGTTCTGAATGTTGGCGGTGGGGAGGAAAAACCCTCCTCCCACTGCAAGCCCCGGGAACAGAGGAGAAGCGCTGCGCCCCTTCCCCTCTGTTCCCGTACCTGTCCTGAAGGCTTGCGGTGGGGAGAAAAGCCCTTCTCCGCACTGCCAGCCTGGCAAGCGGTTTCCATAGGAACGCATTAATTGATTTTCAATGCATTCCTATGGGAAACCGTGCTTCGCAAGATGAAAAACTCGCAAGAAGAAAAAACTTGCGGAACGAATTAATTTCGTCTTGCGAGGCACCACTGTATCAATATGGCTTTAGATGTGAACCAACTAGAGTTTCTCCCTCATCCCTACTTGCCACCCCTAAGCTTCAGTTACCTGAAGAAGCCTCCTCATTCTGCATCTTGGAATGTGGTGGTGTTTGGTGGCTGGTGCCCACAAGGACATGGAATGAAGAAGGCAACAGAGACCATCATCTCCTTCAGACCCAACAACAGAAAGAGCTAACTCATTCTAGCTTTATCCCCACTTCCTCCTCCCTGCTGAATTCCCCAAGTGCAACACTGAGACTGAGGAGGAGGAAGCGGACTGGGAATGCCACCCCACTGAAGTGGTTGTGAGTAAGAAAACAGGGCAGGTGGGGGCTGTTTGATGGCAGACTGAGGTTGGTGGGACCTGCCCCATTTGCTGATGGAATACTTTCACCTTAAATGACTTCTTTGCCCTGAATTGCTGGTTGCAAACAGTTTGCAATTCTTTCAAGTATAAATGCGTGTCAGATGGGAAGCGGGGGGGGGCGGGGCGGGGCGGCGGGGGGATCAATGCCTCCCTTGTCAGCAAAGGTTTAATTGCTTTCACCTGCATGGAGGCTGACACTCTTTTTCTTCCTTGAAAGGGGGATGCCTTTTGTCAATTAAATAGCTTTGAATATTTATTTGGAGGAGAAGCTCCTGGCTGCTGTTTATTGTGCAAATGCAGCTCACTAATGATGGCGGCAGGCAAGCCTCCCTCTTTCCCATTTTGTTTTCAAAAGAGGAGAAACCTTTGAGCTCCATTGCCCTTGCTGCACCAGCTTCTGCTGTTGGGAGGGGAAACAGCAGCAGTTGGGGGCTTCTGCTCTCTTGCGGACAACGTTGTTGAAGGCACCTTGGCTTTCCATACCTCTTATCTCCCTGCTTTCATCTTGCGGCTTTTTCAGATTGGGTTGGCATACCCTCCAACGTTTCTCTGATGAAAATAGGAACGTTCCCATTCCATAAGGGACGCGGGTGGCGCTGTGGGTTAAACCGCAGAGCCTAGGACTTGCCGATCAGAAGGTCGGCGGTTTGAATCCCCGCAACGGGGTGAGCTCCCGTTCCTCGGTCCCTGCTCCTGCCAACCTAGCAGTTCAAAAGCACATCAAAGTGCAAGTAGATAAATAGGTACCGCTCTGGCGGGAAGGTAAACGGCGTTTCCGTGCGCTGCTCTGGTTCGCCAGAAGCAGCATAGTCATGCTGGCCACATGACCCGGAAGCTGTACGCCAGGGTCCCTCGGCCAGTAAAGCGAGATGAGTGCCTCAACCCCAGAGTTGGTCACAACTGGACCTAATGGTCAGGGGTCCCTTTACCTTTTACTAGCTGGGAAAGGGAGAATTCCACATACTATCCTACAGAAGGACAGGCAACAGGGTGTCAGGTCCTTTACCTCCCATTCCATAGTGATAATTTTACTATTTATACTGGGTTGCCCCAGCCACTCTGTATCAGTGGTCAGGGAAAGCTTGCAGGAGGTATATTTTATTTGTTGGAAACACTTCACAATACTTATATCCTTCCTTCACTGTTTGAGGGAGTTTGCCTCTGAATACCAGTTGCTGGAAACCACAAGCAAGGGGACGGTTGTTTGCACTCAGGTCCTGCTTCCACATACTCACCAAAACTTCTCCAATGAAAATAGGGCTATCCCATTCCATAAATGATAATTTTACTATTTATACTCCACACATCTGACTGGGCTTCCCCAGCCACTCTGGGTGACTTCCAACATTTATAAAAACATAATAAAACATTAAATATTTATAAAACCACCCCTATACAGGATTGGGGTTCGAATAACTTCATATCTCCAACATTTCTCCGATGAAAATAGGGACATCCTAAGGAAAAGCTAGGGGACGCGGGTGGCGCTGTGGGTTAAACCACAGAGCCTAGGGCTTGCCGATCAGAAGGTCGGCAGTTCGAATCCCTGCGATGGGGTGAGCTCCTGTTGCTCGGTCCTAACTCCTGCCAACCTAGCAGTTCGAAAGCATATCAAAGTGCAAGTAGATAAATAGGTACCGCTCCGGCGGGAAGGTAAACGGCATTTCCATGCGCTGCTCTGGTTCGCCAGAAGCGGCTTAGTCATGCTGGCCACCTGACCCGGAAGCTGTACGCCAGCTCCCTCGGCCAATAAAGCGAGATGAGCACCGCAACCTCAGAGTTGTCCACGACTGGACCTAATGGTCAGGGGTCCCTTTACCTTTAAGGAAAAGCTGGATGTCTGGGATGAAATCACAAACTGAGATGGCTTCTCTAAATCAGGGACATCCCTGGAAAATAGGGACATTTGGAGGGTCTGGGATAGGGAACCTCCAGCCTTTGAGTCAAATGAGGCCATTTAGGCCTTGCTGTTCAACCCTTGGGACACTCTCTGGGCCAGTACACTTTCCCCAGGCCATGTCCCCTCGCCAACTCTGCTCTGCACCTACTTTAAGTGCCTTTGTCCAGCAGGATGGGTCCTTGAATTCTGACAACACCTCTTGCTAGCCTGGATGGAGGATGAAGAAGTGTGCGTTTGTGTAAAGGTTTGGCTTTTGTGTAGCTAAAATGCAGCTAAGAGTACAAAGGTAGTTGCATCCAATGTTCTACCCACTGTTGCCTCTGGCCCCGCGCACCACTGGTATGTGACCCCTGGAACATTGCCCCAGTGGCTCCGGCACCCGGGAGCAGAGAGCAGGCAGGGGCGTGGCTGGCGCATGTCCCAGGGGGCATGGCGCACATTCCAGGGGTGTGGTGCACCGCCTGAGGGTGTGATGTGCATCCCAGGGGTGTGGAGCATGGCACCAGCACGGTGGGGGTTGGTGGCACATGTTGGGGGCAGCCGCAATGGTACCCCCCTCCCTGATGGTCCCAGGGGCGGTGTGCTCCCTCTGTCCCCCCTTTCTTCCACCAGTGCTCACAATAAAATGTTCCCCTCAGACCGAAAAGGGAGGCCTTATCCCTGTTTTAAGATTCCTTATCTTTCAAGAGGAGAATGAAGTGTGAGCTGAGATGTTCTCAGTTCTAATCTCCGCTCCGGACAAGAACTTCCTGGGTTGGCTTTATTCCAGCTTCTTTCTCTCAGCCCTGTCCCCAAAATATGCATTCTAATTAGAATAAAACATGTTGGTTCTGTAACTCATGTTTTGGGAAAACCAGTTCAAGGTAGCTTGAGACAGGCTATGTTTGAGCAGAAAAGGGGCAGGCAACATGGAGGCTGTTTGACTCATCGTCCTGCCATCATTTTTCAACTCAAAATCACCCTCTCACTTCCCCAGGCTGCTTTCCCACCTTGGAAGGGTTCTTTTCTAAGGTGGCGTTGCTTATTATCATCCTCCTCCTTATCTACGGAAGTTCCTAAGTGGTATACATATTTTCTTTTCTCCCTTTTCTTTTTAAAAACATACAATGGATAAGATCAGATAAAATAAATCATAAAAACAGAAAACTTCATTACAATGGGTGCTGAAATAACAACAACAACAATAATAAATACTCATAGAATTGTAGAGTTGGGAGGGGTCCAAGGGTCATCTAGTCCTGCAACCCCCTGCAATGCCTGAGTTTTGCCAGGCACTTGAAGTTCAACAGACCTTTCCAGAGCCTCCAAGTGTCCCTATTTTCCAGGGACTTCCCTGATTTAGAGAAGCCTTCCCTGTTTCTGATTTGATCCCTGAATGTCCCATTTTCCTTAGGGCATCCCCATTTTCATTGGAGAAATGTTGGAGGTTATGCCTTTCTAGTAAGGGATGCAGGTGGCGCTGTGGGTTAAACCACAGAAGTTAGGACTTGCCGATCAGAGGGTAGGCGGTTCAAATACCCGCAAAGGGGTGAGCTCCCGTTGCTTGGTCCCTGCTCCTGCCAACCTAGCAGTTCAAAAGCACATCAAAGTGCAAGTAGATAAATAGGTACTGCTCTGGCGGGAAGGTAAATGGCGTTTCCGTGCGCTGCTCTGGTTTGCCAGAAGCGGCTTAGTCATGCTGGCCACATGACCTGGAAGCTGTATGCTGGCTCCCTCAGCCAATAAAGCGAGATGAGCACAGCAACCCCAGAGTCGCTCAACGACTGGACCTAATAGTCAGGGGTCCCTTTACCTTTACCTTTATGCCTTTCTAATCTCAGGCAACACAGAGCTAAGCAGAATCAGGCCCACAATACCGAATGCACAAGTTCTGGTGGAATAGAGCTGTGCATCTGAGCCATGGAGGGCCACCAACAGGAACCAATCATGGCCAGGAATGTAAAACTTGTACGCTCCATATGTTGTTGGACTACAGTTCCCATCGTCCCAGGTCATTGGTCACGCTGTCTGTGGGCTGATGTTCGTTACCATCCAGCAACACCTAAAGGATTTTCCATCCATGGTGAAGGATGGGCAGCTAATCAGTTAATGGTGCGTCTCATCCCTCCTCCTTTAAAGCTATGTCTTTGAAAGATGGGTCCTCAGTATGTTCAGCCTCTGCTTTCTTCTGGACAAACGTTAGCTCAGCTTGACATCTTCCATTCTCTCTTTGTGATACTGTGCCTTGTGAAGCAGCAGGGGGAGCTCCTGAGTCATAGCTGCTTATGCGTTGCCTTGAAAGAAGGCCTGAACTTTTTGAAAGTTAAATACGGTATGTCTGTGTTATTCCTTGATCTCGTTTTGGAGACATGTAAAAACATTTTATTTGTTAGGCTTAGGGGCTTTGTCAATTGCTGTTTTGTTTCTGACCTTTTTATTTTTTTAAAAAAATATATATTTTATATATGGGGATATCATTTTTTTTATATATGAATATCAAATATTCATATAAGATGGCTATCAGATCACCTCTCAGTCTCAGGTGCTGACAGAGCCATTGGTCCTGTGTGGTGCTGCTTCAGTACAAGGCAGTTTATAAGGCTGTTCCTATATGAAGTTTTAATTTGGATAGTTATTTGAGGAGGGGCAGTAGCTCCATGGACAAGCCTTCTGCTTTGCATGCAAAAGGTCCCAGGTTCTCTCCCTGATAGCCTCAGGTGGGGCTGGGCATGCCCCTGCCTGAAACCCTGCAGAGCTACTGCCAGTCAGTGTAAACAATACTGACCTAGGTGGACCAATGGTTTGATCCAGTATCGGGCAGCTTCCTATGTAGTTCAGCAACATCTGGAGGACCACATGCTCTCCACTCTTGAAACAGTGGCGTGCCCTCTGTAAAGTACCTCACATGGCCACCATGAAAGGCAAAGTATTCTTATTTACTTATTTTTTAAAAAATGTATTTTTATTAAAGATTTTCTTGATTTACAAAGGTATGTGCAATGTCTCTCTCTCATATTTTTTTCCACGTAACACTTTTTTTTTTTTTTACAAATTGGTTTCAGTTGTTGAGACATTAGGAAGAATAGGTGAAAAGAGGTGGAGGGGGGGAAAGATGGGTGGGGGTGGGGTTTGGTGGTGATCTTTCTATTTTACTTAATATATGTGGAGTTTTGTGTCAGCATTGCTTGTGCAGGTTCTTTGCTGTTCACTTGTGTTCCTTTGGTGGTGAGAGAGGTTGGGGTTGGCCTAGGGTGTGGTTATTCATTTGTGGTTGGCTGTGGTGGTCTTTGTTTTCATGTGTGAGTGGGGTGTGTGTGTGTGTTTTGGATCAGGTTAGCCATGTTGATTTGTATGCTGTTGGTGGATTTTTGTTGTTGTCTTGTTGGGCTGTGTATGTGATAAAGGGGAGCCATACTAGGGTTAAGGCATCTTCTTCTATTTGTCCCTGTGTCAGCTTCAGTTTATTGGTTAATTTTTCTAGTAAGGCTGTTTCCCATACTATTTGGTACCATTGGTCCATGCTTACTCCTGACAGGTCTCTCCAGTGTCTGGCTATGATGTTTCTGGTTGCTGAGAGTAGGTGGGTTATGAGCACTTTGTGGTGTAAGTGGGCATTGTTGTCTTGGAAGATGTTGAAAAGGATTTGAAACTTGCTTTCTGAGCATGTGCTTCACAAAGCAGCTCACGACACCCGAATGCAACCTTTAAAAAGCCTCCACCTGTTATTCTCGCATCTTAGATTCAACCTCATCAAGCTGCTTTTCTTCACCTGCAGAAGGAAATATCCCCATGATTTCCCCTGTCCCTTTTACCACGTGGGTGCAAACACAGCTGGGAGAGCTGGATTTTGAGCCGAGGAAAAGGATTTGAACTAGGACTGTGTACCAAATTCATCCAAATTCATCCTGGCAAATGAGGCATATTTGGAGGGACTCAGGTGCCAGATGAGTTGTGTACAGGCAGCCAAAAACAGCAAAAGAGTGGGGGAAGGCACACAATCTCTCATCCCTTTCCCCCTCCCAGCCATATGCCTAATTTTGGGATTTTTAAAACCCTAGTTACCAGCACATCCTGTTTCGCCAGCTAAGGCAAAATGGGAAAGTGCTGCCCCACTGCTGCTAAAGTCTCTCTTACCTGGGTCTTGTGGTGGTGCCCATGAAGCAGCAGTCATGACGATGGGTTCCAGTGAGATCTTGCAGAAATCACGTGCAAAATCTGGTCAACATCTCACAAGATCTCACTGGATGCTGCCTCTCTGCCATTGCTTCTCCACTGCCTCAGTCTACCTCATGGATGGTGCCGCACTGCTAGTTATACATTAGTTCTGCCATGAAACTAACTTAGGATTGGATCCAGGGCAGGATAGGTGTTTCCTAGGTTGGCCAAGGGTGGGTGAACCTAATTGGGGACTCCTGTACCAGAGAAGAAGAGCTTGGATTTGATATCCTGCTTTATCACTACCCGCGGGTGGTGCTGAGGGTTAAAAGACAGAGCCTAGGACTTGCCAATCAGAAGGTTGGCGGTTCAAATCCCTGCGACGGGGTGAGCTCCCATTGCTCGGTCCCTGCTCCTGCCAACCTAGCGGTTCAAAAGCACGTTAAAAGTGCAAGTAGATAAATAGGTACTGCTCTGGCGGGAAGGTAAACAGTGTTTCTGTGTGCTGCTCTGGTTGGGCAGAAGCGGCTCAGTTATGCTAGCCACGTGACCCAGAATCTGTACGCCGGCTCCCTCGGCCAATAAAGCGAGATGAGTGCCGCAACCCCAGAGTCGGCCATGACGAGACCTAATGGTCAGGGGTCCCTTTACCTTTACCTTTAAGGAATCTCAAAGTGGCTAACAATCTCCTCTCCCTTCCTCCCCCACAACAAACACTCTGTGAGGTGAGTGAGGCTGAGAGACTTCAAAGAAGTGTGACTAGCCCAAGGTCACCCAGCAGCTGCATGTGGAAGAGCAGGGAAGCGAACCCGGTTCACCAGATTACGAGTCCACTGCTCTTAGCCACTACACCACACGGGCTCTCAGAGACATCACCTTGCTGACAAAGATCTGCATAGTTAAGGCTATGGTTTTTCCAGTAGTGATGTATGGAAATGAGAGCTGGACCGTAAAGAAGGCTGGTTGCTGAAGAATTGATGCTTTTGAATTCTGGTGCTGGAGGAGACACTTGAGAGTCCCATGTACTGCAAGAAGATCAAACGTATCCATTCTTAAGGAAATCAGCCCTGAGTGCTCACTGGAAGGACAGATCCTGAAGCTGAGGCTCCACTACTTTGGCTACCTCATGAGAAGAGAAGACTCCCTGGAAAAGACCCTGATGTTTGGAAAGATGGAGGGCACAAGGAGAAGGGGGCGACAGAGGACGAGATGGCTGGGCAGTGTTCTCGAAGCTATGAACATGAGTTTGACCAAACTGCGGGAGGCAGTGGAAGACAGGAGTGCCTGCTGTACTCTGGTCCATGGGGTCACAAAGAGTTGGACAAGACTAAAAAACAACAAAGTACCAGGGCCATGAGGAGGGTTAGGGACTGTGCACAGCCCTAGCTTGAACCCAGATCTCCCTATCCTAAATCCAGCATGCCAGCATACCTTTATGCATTGGACTGGTGCCCCTTTCCCTAGCCCATGCCACCTCCATTGCTAAGCAGAGCCACAAGGTGAGATTACCTGGAAAGGGAAGCATGTGCCTATATATGTGTGGTTGCCTGCAGGAATGTGCTTTCCTGTAAATCACACAGATGAAGTGAGACACCATGATTGTAATGCGGAGCTGACATTCTTTTACAGCGTATAGTCATCTAATATTGGTTGCCATAAACACTATAAATCAAAGCCCAGTGCGAGTGTGCAGCACTTTTTTATATATAAAAGCCCTGCATTTGCTGAAACGATGCAAGTGTCTGGTAGTAAAACACCTACCTCTCCCATTACTCATTTGTTCATTTGCCAGGGCAGGTGCCAGTGGTCAGCAAAATCAGGCAACTGCCAGGGGCCCATGCTGCAAAAGGGCCCCATGGCTGATCCATGAAGCCTCCTCCTGGCCCTGTTGATCTTCATGCATATTGTTGCTGCCTCTTCATGCTGTTTCCTTTGAGTGAGTGAGTAGTAACAAGAGCAAGAGAGAGCAATCAGACTGGGCAGCCACAGGGGTCACATATTTCCCCCACTGTTGTGAGATGTATTGCATTTCTCTTCAGATTGTAGTCATCCTTTCAAAATCTGCTTCTGTACACATAAATGAGTAAATGCAAACCTGTGATCCCCTTGATTTGGTAAAGAATCACCTCTGCTTTTTGGCAATAGGTAAGTGGCAAACAAAGGAACTAGTGACTGTCTACTGAAAAAAAGTTTGGTTGAAAATTCTCTTTTGTAACCTTTCAGCCCAGCAATTCCTGGGTCCCCTCTGACCATGTGTGACCCAATGTGCCAGAGCTGGGACATGATCAGCAGGGTGAGATGAGTCAGGTACTGGAAGCCATGGAGCAAGCCAAGAGGAGATCAGGTTGAAGAAAAGCCAAAGACACAGAAACAGACCAGAGCTTAGGGAGACTATGTTGCACAAACAAGGCTCAAGCCCTCTTCTGCTCCTTCCTGTCCAGAAGGATTCAGTGGTCATCCTGTGGTTCCATAGCTCACCATACAAAGCAGCTGCATCCTGGTCCAGATGCTCCTGACACAATGCAATGGAGAATAGAACTTCTATACCATGAACAACTATGCAGAGGAGGTAATGTCAGCACAAGCACTTTCATTCCACGTATCTTAGAACTTCTGAAGTATTCTACCATGCCAACTCACAACTATCAACTTTTTCTCTTCTGCATAAAAGTTAACAGTTAGAGAAACCTTCTCTCTCTCCCCCCTCCTCTCTATCTCCCCCCCCCTCTCTCAATCCCTCTTTCATTGGATAATTCCATAATCCTATGTGGTGGATTCAGGTGAGAAATTGTGACTGGCTAAAGGTCACCCAGTGGGTTTTATTGCCCTGCTGGGATTTGAACTCAGGTATCCCCACTGACAGGGACGTGGGTGGCACTGTGGGTTAAACCACAGAGCCTAGGACTTGCAAATCAGAAGGTTGGCGGTTCGAATCCCCGCGACGGGGTGAGCTCCCGTTGTTTGGTCCCTGCTCCTGCCAACCTAGCAGTTTGAAAGCACATCAAAGTGCAAGTAGATAAATAGGTACCACTCTGGTGGGAAGGTAAATGGCGTTTCCGTGCGCTGCTCTGGTTCACCAGAAGCGGCTTAGTCATGCTGGCCACATGACCCGGAAGCTGTACGCTGGCTCCCTCGGCCAATAAAGCGAGATGAGCGCCACAACCCCAGAGTCGGTCACGACTGGACCTAATGGTCAGGGGTCCCTTTACCTTTACTTTATCCTCACTTATATTCTAGCCTAGGTGATGGGAGAGCCTGTGGGCCTCCAGTTGTTGGACTCCAATTCCCATCAGCCCTAGCCAGAATGGCCAGTGTTCAGGGAAGCGAAGATGGGAGCTGGAGTCCAGCAACATCTGGTTCCCTGCTCAGTCCTAGCCAATACATCACACTGGCTTTGACCTTCGGTGGCTATTTCTCCTGCTTTCCCTATCCAGATCTTTAAAATAGGAGTGGGGAACCTCAGGTCCCAGGGGTCAAATGCAGGCCCCCACACCCTTTATCCAACCTTTGAGATCCTTCCCAGGTTATGCTCCTAACCAGCACTGGTCCACCTGCTCCTTAGATGCCTTTGCCTGGCTGGGATTTGTTTTTGAACTGTGATCATGCCTCTTGCTTGCCTGGAGGGACAATGGAGAGATTTTGTATTTCGTGGCTAAGAATGTGACCCTCTATACAAAGATAAGAGTCAGTTGCTATGCCTGTCCGCCTCTGGCCCCAGCCACCACTAACATGTGCCCCCTGGAAGGTTGCCCTCAAGGTCAACACATCCCTTAAGCTGAAAAAGGTCTCCCCCTCCCAATCCTTTAGAGCATGCAACTTCAGCCACCTTTGTGCATGGGAAAAGCTGGTCGTGTCAATCTTTTGCATTCCCCTCTTGTGCTGATCCCCCCCTTTTCTTTTTGCTAAATCATTTGCTATGCATTTAGGGGTCCCCTTGCAGCCTTAGGAAGGAAGGAAAATAATGACACCAAGCAAATTTGGATCAGCTGGGGATCCCTCCTCCTGCCTAGTTAGGTCTTGCCTCTGGTAAGCTGGCTTTTTTGAATCAAGGAGGGTGGTAATGGGTTTTTCATTTCCCAAAATGTCCCCCCACTGAAAAGAAGATGAAAAGCCACATGAGAAAATAAAATATAACTAAGGCTATTTTTTATTCCACCCATCAGGAAACAAGGGGAGGGGCTGTCATTACATCTGGAGCATCTTTCTATTCTGATACAAGCAAGGCACACAAATGCAAGAGTATCGTAACATTTTCCTGGGCCATCAGCCACTGCCTTCCTCAACGTGGTGCCCTCCATATGTCTCGGACTACAACTCACACCAGCCTCTACCAGCAGGAGATGGCAGCCTGATCTAACCACTGAATGTTGCTGTATTTGCTCACCAAGGTGGAGAGGCAGACCTTATGCTTCCTATCTCTTTTGGACTCTACTGTCAAGCAGATGATGTGCATCGCTCCGATGCTATAACTGCCAGAGAGGAGACTGATTTTCATGCTCTGCTATTTAAGGCAGGGGTGAGGAATCTCAGGCCCAGTGGTGGGATGTGGGCCTACAAGGAGGGCTGTGCACAGCCCCCTCCCCACACCCTTGGGAGTCCATGATACAACCCAGCTGACTCCTCCCCAAACTCTACCTCTTCTCCTTTGTAGTGTTTGATTTGGTTTAATCTTGCCTGCAGTCTGGGTAGAAAATGATTTATTTATTTTTTTACATCTCACCAGCTTAATTTTCTGAGGCATTTATGGGGCAGGGGCAGTGGCATTCCAGCCCACCTAGCCCAGTGACTAAAGGCTCTCTGGGTTCTCAGGCATGGGGTTGCTTCCCTGGAGATGCTCTTGACGGAATCTGGCTCTCTTTGCATGCAAAACGTGTGTTCTACCTTGGCTCAGCCTGCAGAGTAGCTTCACAGGCCATCCTTACATCCTGTGTCAGAGCGATCCTTTCCCAGACAGCAGGTGCAGGCTGCCCTGGTTGCCTTTGTTCCAGCTTTTGGAGAGAGGACCCTACCTTTCTGTACCCAGTAGCCAGCTGTTATCTGCCCAACAATGAGACATTACTAGCTTAAAATGCAGCTAGGTTGTTCTTTTTTGCCATTTGGATCAAAGCTCATTGGGCAGGAGGATGTGCCAAAATGAAGCGTTTCGTAAGAAGCGAATGAATAGGTATGGATTGCAGTTGATGTTGTGTGTACACAACATGCAGAGGAAATGGGTGTGTCCATAGCTTTGAATTTTGGTGCACCTTTCACCCTCTGACAAAATTAAGCTCCCTACGAAAGGCATTTGGGCAATAGGAGCTGCAATGAAGGGGAACTGGGTTCGCGTCTCCGCTCCTCCACATGCAGCTGCTGGGTGACCTTGGGCCAGTCACACTTCTGTGAAGTCTCTCAGCCCCACTCACCTCACAGAGTGTTTGTTGTGGGGGAGGAAGGGAAAGGAGATTGTTAGCCGCTTTGAGACTCCTGAAGGGGAGTGAAAGGCGGGATATCAAATCCAAACTCCTCCTCCTCCTCCTCCTCTTCTTCTTCTTCTTCTTCTTCTTCTTCTTCTTCTTCTTCTTCTTCTTCTTCTATATCAATTTATTTATCTATGATAAAAAAAGATGGTGTTCCAAATGTCATTTTTTATTTTCATGTCCATTTGGAAGCCCAATGAAGATGCAAACACAACTCCTCGGTGGTTTTGAAATGTCAAGGGATACAAAGATAGTTTTGAAGAAGAAGAAGAAGAGAACAAAAAAGAAAAGAAAAGAAAAATCTTCTCATTCACCTTCTTAGTGGCTCATGCATGCAACAGGAGGAATGCTTGAGATGTCAGCATTGCCCTTGTGCTTATGCTCAGCAATCTTTCTTGGAGTTGTCTTTTGTTTTGGGAAGGAGGTCTGGCAAGGTGCAAGGCCAACTACTTCCTGGCTTCAAAGTTTTGCATTTGCATTTTTTACTTCTTCTTTGCCCTCCCGGTTCTTGGCCTCATTCGTCCACATTGTGCTTTAATCCTGTTCTCCTTGCATTTCCCCACCAGTGGCAGCGTCTATTACGTCATGACATCTGATGTCATCTCAAGATGCATCATTGAAGATTAGGAAGGCAAATCTGCCAGTTTTGGTTCCTCTCTGTTTCTCTCCCCCCACCAACCATCTTAAGTCCAGTTCTCCACATTTTCACATCAGTTTGCTTTTTTTTTTTAAAAAAAGAGACACCATCTTAACTCACCAGCATTTCTCTAAATGTACACATTTTTATGCAGTTTTGCCAAATACACACAATTCTGCAAAGCCATTTTCACTGATAGAAAGCATTTATTTTGTGTGTTTTCACTAATATGTGCTTTGTTATGCCCACTTTAGTACATACATTTTTGCACACAATACTTGGCTGAAGAACTGCATTGCAAAATTCAGAGGAGTGCAAATTTTGAATGAGAGCTGCGTTTTGGTTCTCATGCTGCTTTGGAAAGTGCAAGTTTAATAAATTTGCCTTTAAATGCAGACTGAATCAGCTTTCTCTCCCACCCCTAGGGGGCAGTTGCTGTAGTGCTCAGCTTCTGTTTGTAGGCTTCTCATGGGCATCAGGTTGGTCACTGTGAGAACAGGATGCTGGACTGCAAGGGCCTTTGGGTTTGATCCTGCACGGTTCTTCTTATGCACTTAAATAGGTTTCATAAAGTTTTTTTTAAAAAAACTTTCATATTTCTGGGTGCATTTTAAAGCATCTTCTGTTTAAAATCCACACAGAGGTGAGGTGGACTATCTGAATAATAATAATAATAATAATAATAATAATAATAATAATAATATTTTTTATTTATACCCCACCCTCCCCAGCCAAGGCCGGGCTCAGGGCGGCTGACAACCAATAATAAAAACAAGTTCAATGAATACAACTTAAAAACAAGATTAAAATACAACATTAAAACATTAAAACAATTAAAATGCAGCCTCATCACAGGAGGAGAAAGAAAAAAGAAAGAGGGGGAGGGAATAAAATTGACTCCAAGCCAACGGCCAGGCGGAACAACTCTGTCTTACAGGCCTTGAGGAAAGAAATCAGATCCTGCAGGGCCCTGGTCTCTTGAGGCAGAGCGTTCCACCAGGCCGGGGCCAGAGTTGAAAAGGCCCTGGCTCTGGTTGAAGCTAATCTGACTTCCTTAGGGCCCGGGACCTCTAGGGTGTTGTTATTTATGGACCTTGAGGCTCTCCGTGGGGCATACCGGGAGAGGCAGTCCCATAAGTACGAGGGTCCTAGGCCGTGAAGGGCTTTAAAGGTCAAAACCAGCACCTTAAATCTGACCCTGTACTCCACCGGGAGCCAGTGCAGCTGGAAAAGCACTGGGTGAATATGCTCCCATGGCAGAACCAAGATGGAGCAGACTTAAATGGGTCTGTCCATCCGTACTTTGGAACCAATTTTTGCACATCATTTGTGGTCATCATCTGAGCCCTGACATCTGTTCCGCAGCCAAAGTTGGGATGCTTTGCATAAACGAATGGCACCTTTTCTTCTCTTACTGTCTTTTTTGTCCTTTCTAAAAAGACTTTATCATCCAAAATTTCTTCATTCTGTCTCCACCTGAAGGTGGACTGACTATCTTTTTGAATCTCCATAATTATAGAATTGTGGTCTGACAATGTTCTTGGATGTATTTCAATTTTTTTTAATTCTGGACTCCAGTTCTTTAGAGACCCAAACTGCATCCAGCCTGGCACTGCTTCCATAGACATGAGAGAAAAGAGTGAACTGTTTATCAAATGGATGTTTTACTCTCCAAATATCTACCAATTTTACTGTTTCTGTCATTTCAAAAAAAGTTTTGGGAAGCCTATCTTCTTTCGTGTCTTTTTTCCTAATCATTCTATCCATCTCTAGTGATGGGACTCCATTAAGGTCACCCAACACTATTACTTTCTCATCTGTGAAATCTAGCAATTCTGTTTCTAAATCTTGGAAGAATTTTGATTTATTTTCATTTGGTGCATAAATACCCACCAAAATTATTCTTTCTCCCTGCACTTTAATTTGCACCACCAATTTTCTCCCTTTCTCATCTTTTTGAATTAATTGTGGTTCAAGTGCAGGTTTAATATAAAAGACCACTCCATGTTTTTTTAAAAAATATCTGCTGCAATAAATTCCATCCCTAATCACTTATTAATCAAAATTTTCTCATGCTTCCTCACAACATGGGTCTCTTGGAGACAAATTATATCAAGTTTTATTCTTCCAGTGGCAGCACCATAGTTGTTGAACTCTCTTCCAACAGACATTCAACTGCCCCCATCTTTGATGTTTTTGTAGATAGGCACCAAAGCATGTTTATTCCACCAAGGTAGACACTTCATCAACCCTTGGGGTTCCTGCACCACTGCAGGTTCTTCTTTCTGGTGTGCGGATGCTGTCATATTGGCTAATGGGGAGTCAACATTTATAGAACTGAGATGTGATGTGATGATGGTTGTAATCAGTGAGTCTGAAGAATGTTTTCTTACTTAGTTACTTTTTACTTAGAGAGATTTTTCTATTTTGCTTTCCTTCTGAAAAAGGTTCCCAGAGTGGCTCATGCATCAATTGAAACAAACAAACAAAAAAAAATCAATCCTTGCCCTCCCTGCCTTACAGTCTAAAAAGCAATGACACAAATGAAAAATAGTTAGGGGTGGAGGAAGGAATATACAAACTCAGCTTCAGATTCTTAGTTACAATTGCTCTGAGAACATTGAACAACATGAATTAATTTGGGATGAGTACAGAAAATGGTCAAAATGCTGCAGGTGCTTCTCAACTGTCACCAAACTGAACTCAAAACCAGGAAAATGATTTATTCTCAGCTTTATTAAAACCAGATTATTGTCATTCTTTCTTCTCAGTGAATTTTTGTGTGTCTGCTTTCTTTTATTTCTAATTTCTGTCTTAGCTTCCTTCTTGAATAAGATGTGACCCTTTCCAATCTGTCTGTCAGCCATTTTGGCTCACAGGTAACAAACCGTATCCAGTTCTGATGTGAACGCCAACTGTGAAAGCAGAAATAATAAAGGAATCAATCTGCACTTTAAAGAAATTTTAATTCCGAGTGCTTGGCTCAAGACAGTCAATTGGAGCGAAGCATCTGAATCGGAGGCAGAACCACAGTGCAAATTAATTTTCTACTCATTTTGTTTTATCATTCCAACTAAGTAATGCTTCGTTTATAGGCTGAGCCTGAATGGTGTTTGAAGATTAGCTTACAAAATAAATCTCATACAGGTTGAGTTCGCAAAAGCTAAAAAATAAAATGAAATAAATGATGATCTAAACATTCTAGTTTTACAGTCACCACCTTCAAAAACTGTTCCCAACTCTTTTTTCACTGCTTGTCATGAAATGACAAGGCAATGGAGAAGAGGAAGAGGACCCCAGCAAGGGGTGCAGCCATGACTGGGACCCACCAGGGCAAGATGGGGACATGAAAGGAGAGTTTGGGGTTGCGGAAAGTACACACAGAGTGACAGAGGACAGTGAGGGGATGGGGGCCAGTGCGCAGGGACCAGAAGAGCAGGACCCCCCCATCAGAGCCAGAGAGGCCCCCATCTCCATGAACAAGGTGAGCTCTGAGGCATAGGAAGTAGTGGCAGGTACACTCTGGGAGGCTGAGGTAGGCAAGGACACACAGCCCAGCTCACTAGCTGGCCAGGTGGGGGCTCAGGTGGGGATGTCCACCCTACAGTATTTCTGTTTCTTTGGACTGGCCAAAGCCAAAGGCTACAAAATAAGACAAGGGCAAGTCAGCAAGACCACTTCAGGTGGTCTACATAACACTTCTTTTGGCTCTAGCTCCCTGCAGAGACAACATCTCTTATAGCTTCCTTAGACAGGCTCCTTGGGTCTGCCGTACATGTTTTCACTTGATGTGACTGAACACTGCTAGCTTCCCCTGTGAGAATTAAGCTGCCACAGAACTGAAATAAAATGGAGTGAGAAAGAATAGACTGGTTCACTGCCAGTCTAGGTGAAGACCATTTTATTCTGACAGGCTCTGAGAAACTGACTGCTTTTAAATCATATTCCAAGACAATAATGCCCACTCATGTCACAAAGAACTCATAGCCCACCTACTCTCAGCAGCCAGAAACATCATAGCCAGACACTGGAGAGACCTGTCAGGAGTAAGCATGGACCAATGGTACCAAATTGTATGGGAAACAGCCCTACTAGAAAAACTAACCGATAAACTGAAACTGACATGGGGACAAATAGAAGAAGACGCCTTCACCCGGGTATGGCTCCCCTTCATCACATACACAGCCCAACAAGACAACGGCAAGAATCCACTAACGGCATATGAATCAATATGAATAACCTGATTCAAAAACACACACACACCTCACTCACACACGAAAACAAAGTTCAACACAGCCAATCACAAACAAGCAACCACACCCTAGGCCAACCCCAATTTCTCTCACCACCAAAGGTTTGCTTCTTGCAATGAGGGAACCGCCAGAAGGCCCTCGGCGCTGGACCTCAGCGTCCGGGCAGAACGATGGGGGTGGAGACGCTCCTTCAGGTATACTGGGCCGAGGCTGTTTAGGGCTTTAAAGGTAAACACCAACACTTTGAATTGTGCTCGGAAATGTACTGGGAGCCAATGTAGGTCTTTCAAGACCAGTGTTTTGTGTTTCGGTGGCCGCCCCCAGTCACCAGTCTAGCTGCTGCATTCTGGATTAGTTGTAGTTTCTGGGTCACCTTCAAAGAAGAAGAAGAAGAAGATATATAAACTATGTAACATGTTAAATAGCAGACAGTGAGATGAATAACATAATATTTGATGGAAGCCAAACTGCAGTGGAATGAAAACAGTGCTGATGGGGATGGATACAGGACAGGATGGAAATCACTACTTTCTTACAATTTTTCCAAGTATGAACTTTCAGAACTGCAACCGTATATTTGCTCAGCTCTGACAATCAAGCTCTTAATAAGCATGCAAACGGCTTGATCATGGGCCAGACAAGAGCTGAACTATCACTGCTGGATTCACCCCCCCATACTGACTGGGAAGTAGTACCTATCACTTTATTGGCCCGATAAAGTTGAAGCTTCTAAATTGCACCTGGGAGGAGAAAAAAAATACAGGTGTTAAAACCTGATTCTTTGAGGACAATTTATTGTTTTGGAACATTTTGCTTTTTGAGCACATTATGAAGAAGAAATGATTAAATAGACAATAGCAAGGGCATTAAGGCTGACTGGGAGAAGAAATTATGGCTTTCAGGATGGTTTTCACTTTCATCGGTTAGTCAAACTTATGTTTTTGCACTTAAGGACATAAATTGAAATGTGTTTTTAGACACATTCTATTGTGTGCTTCCCCCCCTCTTCTTTCTCCTGTAATGTGGCAATTTGCAATTTTTGAAGGTTTTTGCTTGTGTTGTTTCTGTTGTGCTTCCATTCTCTTCTTTCAGACTATGCAGGAAGGAGGTGAAAAGGTCTGAGCCAGTGCTACTTAGCTTCTTCCACGTTCCTGTTAATGAGTGAAGAAAAATGCCTCCCACATGCAGCAATTGCCAACAGTCAGGGACAGTTCCATACTGTTCCAATACTTTTTCTCTTTGCCTATAATTCCTCACATCTCCCCTTAAGAACATAAGGAAAGCCAGCAGGATCAGGCCAATGGGCCATGCAGCCCAACAATCTCTTCTTATGGTGGCCAACCAGATGCTTATGGGAAGCCCATGAGCCCCAGTTAGTCGCCTAGTTCTCTTTAAAGCCATCCAAGTTGGTGGCTGCCACCACTTTTTGTTGGAGCAAATTCCTTAGATTACCATATTTTTCCGTGTATAAGACTAGGGTTTTTTTAACCAAAAAATAAGGTTTAAAATTGGGGCTCATCTTAGACACAAGTCCCATATGATGTGCCTTGTGCGCAACCCACCATATGGGGACTTCCAGAGATGGAAAATGGTGGGCACCATGGCAGCGAGCAGCTCCTGAAGCCAGCCAGAGCCAACTGCGCTACCAGGCTGGCTTCAGGCTGCTGACTGCCGCTGCCGCCGCCACTGCCGAAGGGGAACTGGGAACGTCCGGTGGTACAGAACTCCTGCCCCCTTCACCCTTTGTTTTGACTGATTGGGGGAGGCTCTGGAATTGCGGGTGGCCAGCCATTGCCCAGCTTTTAAAAAACTCTGCACATTTATGTTTCACAGGGAGCAAAAGAAGGGCTTTGCACATTTATACAATATGCATGTGTGCTTGTGCCCAGGGTCCTCGGATTCATTGAAAAAGTGTCCCTGGATTCATTGAAAAAAATCTGGTAACCATAACTTAGACTGGATCCTAAGCCTGTTCAGCTTGGTCATGAGACCTGACAAGCCGGCATAAGTTAAGCCGGAAAAGAGGGTGGTGTAACTCAAATTAATTTAAAGAATTGTTTTGCCTCTGTCAGCAGTAGCTCTGCTCCTGAACAGAGTTTGGATCTGGTGTACCTTATGCCAGCTTCTTGTGTATAGGATTTCTCCCCCAGTGTTGCTGATTTCTGAGCCACTCATGCAGTAGGGGGGTTTAAAATAAAAAGTCCAATTAATTATATGTCAAAATTATACAAAAATATGTATATTTACGCATGTAATGCGTATGCTACACTATGTGTAAGTGAAGCATGGTGGTTGGAGTGCTGAACTAGGACCTGGGAGACCTGTGTTCAGTGGCGTAGCGTGGGTTGTCAGCACCCGGGGCAAGGCAAGTAATTTGCGCCCCCTAACCCGTGGATTTGCGCCCCCTAACCCTAACCCCCAGATGTTGCGCCCGGTGCGGCCAGCCCCCCCTGCACCCCCACGCTACGCCACTGCCTGTGTTCAAATCCCCACTCAGCCAATGGGTGACCTTGGGTCGCTCACTCACTCACTCTCAACCTAACCCACCTCCCAGGGTTGTTGTGAGCAAAAGATGGTGAACTGTATACACCACCTTGAGCTCCCTGGAGGAAAAAGATAGGGTAGAACTACAATACATAAATAAATAAATAACTTTATTTTGGGGATTCGTATATCACTTAATATTCAGAATTTTGAAGTGGTGTGTTGTTGTTGTTGTTTATTTGACTTTGTATCTGTCCTTCACCCTAAAATTCCAAGCTTGGTCACAGTAGTTTAAAATATACTGTATTTTTTGCCCTATAGGGCGCACTGGCCCATAGGGCACACCTCGTTGTTGTTTTTTTTTGGGGGGGAAATAAATAAATAAATATTCCCCCCCAGCCCCCAGAACAGGCTGCTGCCCGCAAGCCTTGGGAGCCCGGCAGGCACTCCCGACGGGCTCCCAAGGCTTGCGGATAGCTTCCTGAAGCCTGGAGAGCGAGAGGGGTCGGTGTGCACCGACGCCTCTCACTCTCCAGGCTTCAGCGAAAGCCTGCATTCGCCCCATAGGACACACACACATTTCCCCTTCATTTTCGGAGGGGAAAAAGTGTGTCCTATAGGGCCAAAAATACAGTAACTTTAAAAACAGTTTAAAACAAATTGCGTCTAAAGTTATACGTATAAAAGATTATGCATACACATTTAAGAAGTCTAAAATAGTCAAGCCCCACCCTGTATTATATTATAAGAGCCATCAATAATGCACATTATATATGTCTGGGGCAGAGAGACAGACAGACAGACAGAAAGACTTCAGCATGAGATGGGGTGAACAAGTCGGTCGATTTTGGTTTCTCCCACTTTTTCATTCAGACCACTCTATGTCCTTCTCAGGTTGTAATTTTTTTTTTTGAAAAGTCAGAATGAAAATTTCTATGCATGCTCACATGCATTATACCTAACTGTCAGGGAACTGACATTGGAGATAGAGGCGGAGGGAAGGCTCTCAAATGATGCTGGAGAAGGGCCCAGCAGGGAGAGAGGCAGCTCAGCAGATGGGGAAGCAAATCAGCGCAACACCAGGGATATAGAGGGGCAGATGGTGGAATCGGCGAGAGGGCTCCAGGACTCTTCACTGGACACCAGCGGGGAGAGCACAGGTCCTCTGCTACCCACGCCCACCCTGCGCAGAAGACTTCCGCGCAGAGAGAGTAGGAGGAGACTGGGTGTCAAACAACTTTTATGTTGGAAAAGATTTAAGAAACGCCCACTGACGGATTCTGCCAGTGACTGAGGCAGCCACAAAGTGAAGGGGCTGTGCAGTCAGAAAGTTTTAACAAGGCAAATTAGCCAAGAAAGGCACCAGTTTACGCACGAGTAACTCATACCCATTACACTAACATAAGCGTTTTGCATGCCATTTCACAAGCAAATTTCCCCATTTCCCAATGCATTTCATCACATCACTTTCACTAATGCACACTCTCTCTTTTTCACACTGCACAATTTGGAGAAGGACAGATTTAGTAGGATAGCTGTGTTTCGGTTCACACATTGGTTCAGAAAGTGTGAATTAGGTGGAGTCCCAAGAAAATGCAAATTGAACAAATTTCTCCCCAATCCCTACCATCCGAGTGGCTGATATCTGGTCCTAGCCCTCAAACACGATTTCTTCCAGGGACTTATGTTCTAAATTAATACCTTGTTTCCTGGCTAGAGTAGCATTTCCATTACAGGCGCATGCCACTTCCTTTTAGCGAAGTCATTAAACAAGCTATTTGCATCAATTACCTGTCCAGCCACCGCTTCAGCCTTCTGATTCATTTCTCCAGTGTTTATGATATTTCGGGACGAGTAATGTGCTTCGTGAATCAGAGGAGCACAAGCAGAGAAATACTAACACTGAAATCAATGGGCCTTTGCTTTCTTGGATGGTCGTCATCAGCTCCCTGGTCAGTTTTCTGGCTTGGATCATTCTCTAAAAGAAACTGGTGAGTCAGGAAGGCCCAACATTTCTTTTGCTTCTACAACACCATATGCACTTGGAAACACGCTCAGCCTTCTCTGAATGCCTTGACTCAGGTGTTTTCCAGCATGTGTGAATGGTCACATACAGGGCCGTCTTTAACATATGCGCCGCCGGAGTGCAAACAGTGGCAGAGCTTCATGCTACAGCACCAGGGGGCGGAGGGCAGCCGTGATGGCACCCTGCTGGGATCACACTGCCGGGGATGGTGTGCTCCCCCCATACTCCTCTTCCTCTGCCAGTGGGTGCAAAGATCCGCCCAGCACCCCCAAATTTAGTTTAGCCCCCAAATTAACTTTCATTATGCTTGGGTCAGACACCATGCTTATGCCTTATCTCTTGTTTATGAAAGAAGGGAGGAAAAAGAAACAAAAGTGTCCTGCTGTGGGGTGGCTCCAGGAGGGGTCAGCGAGGCTCTGGGACCCAGCACCAGCCAGCAGGTGGCCAGCAGCAGTAGCAGCAGCAGTGTGGCCAGGGCCCCCCACGAGCCGCCCCATCTATGCAGAGCTCCAGGCAGGTCCGATGTGGCAGTGCGGCGATGTGAGCCGGCGGGCTCCCGAGAGGAGTGCACAGAGCTCAAGGGGCAGCCAGGCACCAGGAGGGGCATTATGTTTGGGAGGACGGGGGGGGGGGAGGCTGGTGGGCCGGATCCAGGCATCCCCTTTGGCATGCCAGCCAGCAAACAGGTCGGCGGGAGGCAAGGCAGTGTCAGGTGTGCGTGCAGGAGCCAGGCCCTGTGACCAGTAGGGCTTCGCAGGACTGGGGCCTTCCTAAGTTTGTTCTGGAGAGGCAAGGCACGGCCACACAGGTGAGGCCGCTTGGTAACTCACTGCACCTGGTGGCAAGAGCCAAGAAGGGATATAAGGTCAGCATTTTGCTTTGGCTCTTTGCCACAGCAACATGTTTCCTGCCTTGCTGCGTTTGGCTCCTTGCTTCCTGATCCTCAGATGGCAGCTCCTTGCTTCTAGACCCTCAGACCCTTGACTTGGTGACTCCTTGCTTCTTGACCCTTGGACCCTTGACTTCGTGACTTCCTGCTTCCTGCCCCTTGGACCCCTGGCTTCTGGACTCTTGTTCCTGCTCCCACCCTGCCAGGTGCCCCTGGTCCCACTGTCCTCAGCTGGGACTTCGATCGCCCCTAGACCAGAGCGTGACAGGTATCAAGTTCGGAGCAGGTCCACTGAGAGTGGCAGGGCAGGGTCGGACGGAGAAGGGGTCATCTCAGAGAGCCTGAGTCCCCCAGCAGCCTCCTGGTGGTCAGTTGCCCATGGGCATCTCCAAAGCCCACAGCTCCTGCTTCATGGTTTCAGTTTGTTCACCTCCAGCTCTTGCAGAGCCCAGCCAAAAAGGAAAAAGAGGGGTGGGGGGAGTGTGGACACCTGGGATGGGTGAGGAGGAGGGTGATCTTTTTGAGTGCAGGTTTTGGGATCTGCTGGATCTGTGTGCAGCTGACCCAAGTGGTGACCCATTGAACTGCCGGTGGCATCTTCTCAAGGAAATGCTTTCAGGGCCTGGACTGACTATCCACCCAGGACAGCCACTGGATATTTTGTGGGCAGAAAGGAGCACAAAGGGCTTCCTGTTCCAGTTGAGCTTTCTTTGAGCAATAATGCTTTCCTGAGCTTTAGTGTAATCTTGTATCCTTATTCCTCAGCCCTGACTTTTGAGCTGCTCCTTGACCCTGCCTCCTCTTTTGTCCTTTGATTTTGACTTGCTCTTTGGTCTTGACTTCTGGCTTGGTCTTCAGCCATGCCTTCTGGTTTGATCCTTGGCCTCAACTTCTGGTTTGCTCCACAGCCTCTGGCTCCCAGTCCAATCTTGATAGAACTATGACCTATCATCTCCCTTCTGACATTGTGCCATCCACACAAGTAGACTCCTCATACAACCATTTGTGTGTTAGAGTTTAGCCATCTCAGTATGAAATACTGTATGAAACTGCCATGTACAAAGTCAAACCAATGGTCCATCTTGGCCAACATCGCCCATCCTAATTGTACACTGTAGTTTGCTTCCAACAAAATTAACATTTAAAAAAAAAACGATCATAAGCAACAGCCTATAAATATTGGATATAAAAAACATTATATAAAAGCATGGCCAAGAAATGGAATCCAAGGCAGTGCTATTTATTTATTTATATTCATTCCAAAAAATTATGCATGACTTGATTTTTATATATATAAACAAAACCTTCAAAATGGTTTTAAAAAACGTAAAACAATAAAAAAATTACAACCATACTTTAAAACATACAAAAGTTAAAATACTAAAACAGCTTAAAATCACCCAAACTTTCTAAGCATCTGGGCAGGCTTCTCTAAACAAGGGGTTTTTTTAGCAGGCACTGGAAACAGCACTGACTGATATCAATAGGCAGGGAGTTCCAAGTGCTACCACACTCAATGGCTGAGTACTACAAATGCAGAATGAGGCTGAGACTCTAGGAACCATGACCAAAAAGTCTGGCATGTAATAGTGAGGAAGGGGTGGGGCTATGCAGATAACGGGGCATGGTCAGTCCTCAGTGGGTTCTACCATCATTCTGTCTATTTCTGATGTTTAGACATTCTAATGTTTCTTTGTGGGTGAGTGTATACCTGGGGATGGGTTGCGTCTTTCAACAAGGAGCCTCAGTCCCTAGCAGTAGGGTGTCTTTGCCATTAAAAAAATAAACTAGGTGTCACCCCAAATATGTTATTGATATCTTCTTCTAAAACTGCTTGGCAATCCCTTTGCAATAAAATGCACTCCTTACAATGGTGAAGTTATCAATGTCTTCTCCTACCTTGCAAATAAATCACCTTCCAAAACAAGAGTGGGAGGAATGGCTTTCGCCTAAATGGAGCCATCCCTCTCCCCCAACCATGAGAGGAGAAAAACTTTGCAATAACTATCATATTAGTCTCCATCCAAAATATCACCACGGTTGAGTAGCTTTATACTTGAGGCTGAGCTAATGAGTTCTCCAAAAGCTAAGGAATAAAAGAATTCCTAGAAAGAAACTGGGGGTGGAGGTGGGGAGGGCGATTACCACCTACACTTACAAAGAATTTTCTCCATAAGTGAAGTGATTCATTGTCGAATAGGCAATCATGGCGGCAACTTTGTTAATTATTTTTTCATCGTTTTGTTATTAGGCTATTAATAATGCATCAGAAGTGGGGCTCCTTCTGCTGTAGACATTTGTTCAAAAATGAGTTACCCGACATCTATATTCCATTATTGATGGGATTCAAAAATGCATTTCATTAGAACGCTTTGAGAAGGGAAGCAGCAATTTGAATGCATTTGGGGGGCAGTAATAACAGCAGTGAAATTATGTTTTCGCAAAACGGAGGCTGACAAAGTTGTCCTCAAAGTATTTCATTAGTTGCATCCATAGTAACAAATGGAAGGCATTCAATAAATGTTGAAGGGACAGTAAACTCTGTCGGGGAGCAGAACACATACTTCTTTCCTTTGACAGCTGTACCATATTTATGAGACACAAAACAGGATGTTAGAGGAAGTGGGTTTGTGCATTTTATTACAATGTGTTTTGCTGGTATACTGTTACACACCACCCTGATCTCTGGGTGGTGAGATACTCCAGGGGTTGTGTGCTTACCCAGGGCTTGGTGTCCTTGGAAGGAAGGTCAGTGGAGACTGTGGTACCTTTAAGATATATGGTTTTAATTATTTGTTATTCTTGTTGTTTAGTCATGTCCGACTCTTCATGACCCCATGGACCAGAGCATGCCAGGCACCTCTGTCTTCCACTGCCTCCCGCCAGTGGCGTAGCGTGGGGGGTGCAAGGGGGCAGGCCACACCGGGCACAACATCTAGGGGGGGGGGCGCTCGCTGCCTCCGGAGTCGCCGAAGAGCCTCGGGCGCAGGCTGTAGCAGAGCCGCATGTCTCGCGGAACCGACAAGCTGTGCACGCGTCCGGGCTGAAGGCGCCCGGCAGGCAGTGACTCTAAGCGCTCGCCGCGGAGGACGCACCAGGCAGCCCCTCCTCACAGCCCCGCCTCCGCCGGTGCTGCTGCAGCTGCTGGGCCATGTTGCATTTTCCTCGCCTCTCTTCCCCCCTCCTCCTCTGGGCAAGCGGCGTCGTTTGGGCAGCAGCACCAGCGGCAACTCGCAGGTTAGGGATTGGGGGGGGCGCAAATTACTTGTGTTGCCCCGGGTGCTGACAACTCATGCTACGCCGCTGCCTCCCGCAGTTTGGTCAAACTCATGCTGGTAGCTTTGAGAACACTATCCAACCATCTTGTCCTCTGTTGTCCCCTTCTCCTTGTGCCCTCCATCTTTCCCAACATCAGGGTCTTTTTCAGGGAGTCTTCTCTTCTCATGAGGTGGCCAAAGTATTGGAGTCTCAGCTTCAGGATCTGTCCTTCCAGTGAGCACTCAGGGCTGATTTCCTTCAGAATGGATAGGTTTGATCTCCTTGAATTATACATATATACAATTTGAGCATTGGATGGGGGGAGCTCACAGCATCAACACCCCAGAAGATCTTGCTTCTCCTTCAGCCACAGCTTTGAGTCCAGAACACAGCAAGACATGTCTCTGTCGCCAGCTTTCCCAGCAACTTTCCAGCCCTACTTGTTGGTCCTTTTGGTTCTTCACCACCTAGATGCAGTTAATTGCAACCCAGCTGAACCCTCTGAAGTGAAGCAGAACACTAAAAGTGGTCATCTGGTCTTCATCTTCAAAGGAAGTTGCCTGACCCAGTGTCGGATTTACATATGAGCTAAACAAGCTATAGCTTACAGCATGAGTAGGCAAACTAAGGCCCCAGGGCCGGATCCAGCACAATTGCCTTCTAAATCCGGTCCGCGGATGGTCTGGGAATCAGTGTGTTTTTACATGAGTAGAATGTGTGCTTTTATTTAAAATGCATCTCTGGGTTATTTGTGGGGCATAGGAATTCATTCATTTCCCCCCTCCAAAATATAGTCCACCACCCCCACAAGGTCTGAGGGACAGTGGACCAGCCCCCTGCTGAAAAAGTTTGCTGACTCCTGGCTTAGGGCCCCACTCTCTTGGCCCCCCCCCCAAAAAAAAAAATTAAAGGAAAAAATATAAAAATATAAGATAATAAAATATAAGATAAAAAATATAAGATATAAGATAAATAACAAATAGATACTTATTAGGTCCATAAATTACCATATAGCATATATTCAACACAAAAAAACAGCAACAATTTGTTGTTGACAAAGGACAGCTGGACATATAAAGGGCCCCATTACCTTCAGTAGGTTAGGGTCTCATCAAACCTAAATCCAGCCCTAGCCTGACCCATTTCCTAAGCTCATCATGTGATTAAAAATGTCCCTGGATTGCACCACTTCATTCTGCTGGTTAGGTGGAATTGCATGACTGTGGAGATGTGACGGAGTTTGAAGCAGGGGCCTGGACAAAGTGAACACCCCTGAAGTCTTGTGAGAAGAATTAAATTGGGCAAAGACTGCAGCAAGGAGTTCTTTCCCTTCAATTCTTCCTTGGAAATCACAACAGCTAAGTGGTACAGCGAATGCTTTGCCCATGAAAGGTCTCAGGTTCAGCTCTTGGCATCTTCACTTAGAAGGACCTTGTGGGCAGGTGATCTGAGACCCTGGGAAACTGCTACCAGTTTCTGTAGACCAGGGCTGGGGAAACTAGCTCTCTAGAGATTGTTTGGTACTCCAGCTCTCATCTGCCCCAGGCAGCATGACTACTGTCAATAAATGATGGGAGATGCAGTCCAGCAACATCTGGAGGGCCACAGGTTTCCCAGCGCCAGTGTAGACAATACTGAGTCAGATGGACCAACATGTATAAGGCATGCTGTGAAGCATTAGTTCACCTCATAATGGGTTGAGGACAACTGAACTGAAGGCTGCCATCATTTGACTAAAGGTCATTCAACCCAGACATCATTTCCTAAATTTGCTGCCATCTCTGGTTAACAACCAATACACACGCTAAAGACTGGTTCAGCAGGATTGTTCTGTTGATGTAGATAAGCTATCTTGAAAAAGAAAGGGTACACCAAGACAGCCAGATACAGGTGCCATCTTTCCTTGGTTTTTGCTTTAGATGATGTTGCTGGACTCCTGCTCCCATCATCCCTGTCCACTGACGATGCTGACTGATTTTGATGTTCAACAATGGCAGAAGGGCCCAAATCTCCTTTCCCCTCCTATGGACCTTTATCTGGCACTAGCTGCAGAAGCACAGCTTGGGGGAGCACTGGGCGCCACACTGTGGGGGGCAGCACTTACCGCAGGGCCTGCAGCATGTTGGAACCACACGTCTCTCCTGGGAGCTATGCAGTGGCTCATGCGCCTAGAGGCTCCTCGCTGCCTGAAATGGCAGCGTGGGGCTTGTGTCTGCCCGCTACCTCTCCCTCAGCTGCCCTACAGCTGAGCAGGAGGTGGTGGCAAGACTCCGTGCAGCACACCCGGCCACGGCTCACCCCACCCCCAACCACAGGGCACGGGTGCCACCCTGGGCACCCGAGCGGCTAGCTATGCCGCTGACCAGCTGAATGTAGAATGAATAGCATGTCTCTGATTATTACTATTTTTAATCAGCTTTGAAAATACTGTCCAACAGGGTCTCTTGTACATAGCAAGGCCATAAGGATGTTGTCTCCCCCCCTTGGTGAAAAGACCCAACTGACTTTAATTAGCAAGGAAAAAAATGATAACTGACTTTTCTCTCTCCCAAGGCTATGGAGAAATCATACCAACAGTCTCTTCCTTGAGGCTCATTCATTTGTCATTCCAGGCCTCCATGGTGCTCCTGGGGTGAAGAACATTAGCCACTGGCTCAGAGTCAATAGGAGTGCTGCAACGTTTTCTGTTTTCTTTTGCATCAGTCATACAAAGCAAACACTTGCATTCGCTTGTCACTAGGGACACAGCAAGAATTTTAGTGGGGAAGCTCAACATGGTGACCATCTGCTGTTCCAATTGGTACAAGGCAAAATCAAGGCGGGCACAGCCTCTGCCTCTCAATTCTGCTCACACCCCCTGTCTTCCACAGGCTGTAACCCCATCTTCCTGTTCCAATGCGCACACACTACACCTTAGCAAAAGGGGAATGGGGGAACTGTGGTGGAGGGCTCCAAGAGATAGTGGAAGGATTAAGGAGGTTGGCAACCCCAGGTGCTAACCGCATCATAGGAACATGGGAATCTGCCTTATATTGAGTCAAACCACCGGTCCATCTAGCTACGTTTTATTCATACTTATCTGAAGCTACTCCCCAGGGTTTCAGTTTCTTCCACTCCTACCAGGAGATGCTGGGAATTGAACCTGGGACCTTCTTCATACACAGCAGATGCTCTGTTACTGACCTGGGGCCTCCTGTTCCAACACACACACACACAAACACACCTTGATAATGGGGGGAATGAGGTAACTGTGGTGGTCTCCAATGGTTTTTTTGAAGGGATTCGGGAGACTAGTAATTACCCCCACCCCCAGTCTTGGATCCCTAGTTAATTTGGGCCTACAACCCCCACCATCCCTCACTGTTGACCAAACTGACTGTGATCAATGGACATTGTAGTTCAGGGGAGGGGAACCTTTGCTCAGCCCCAGCCAGCATGGCCAATGGCCAGGAATGATGGGAGCTGCGGTTCAGCTAAAGGTTCCCAACATCTGTTGTAGTCAACAAATTGTCCTCCACAAACTGATGGGGACGATGTTGTCATTAGTTTGCATAGGGCACAGACAGAGAACCCGTGGTTCACCAGGTGTTGGATCACGCTGGCTAGGGCTCATGGGAGTTGGAGTCCAACACTATCTGGAGGGCCACAAGTCCCCCATCCCAGGCTGTGGGCTGCTTTGAAGGGCTGAACCTTTGGAGATTGCTGTTAGGTAGTAAAATTCCTGCCTTTCTGAGCTCTGTGCACAAGGTCCAAGTTTTAAAAACCAAAACTGAACAATTATTTTCAGTGGCTTTTCTCCACCCCATGCCCTTGTGTTGTGCCAGCAGCCCTTGTCTCCCACATTGCTATAATCTTCTGCCCTTTGTGGTGAGTCACTAGGGCTGGGAAGGGGGGGGGATTTGACTCAGCCCACATTTAAAGGTGAACCTACCTTATTCACACTTTCTGAAACAATACAACAACTGAAACACAGCCAGGCTGCCAATTTCACACTTCTCTGAATGTGGCAATGCAGTTCTCTAGCCAAGTAATGTGAACAAATATGTATATAGGTATAACCATAAAAAGGATTATATAAAAGCAAAAATAGCCTACAAAATGCATTGTTTTGAAGGGAAATTGTTTTGCCAAAATGTTCCTATTGCACGAAAGTGCATACTAATTGCAAATATGCGTTTATCAGGAGAATTGTGCATTAAAATGCTGGTGAATTTTCACGAGGGCTTGTGTATCACAAACTGGTGTGGGAATGTGAAGAACTGAACTTCAAGTTGGAAAAATGAGAAACCAGGAAAATCTGAAATGGACAGATTTGCCCGTCTCCATGAGTTACTAAGGCAGTTCCCACTAAGGGGAAGGACCATAGCTTAGTGGCAGAAAGTTCCAGGTTCAATTCCAGGTAGGGTTGAGAAATACTCCTGTCTGAAAACCTGTTAAGCTGATGCTACCTGGTGTAATACTGAGTTAGACAGTTAAGTTGCTGTATGACTGTTAGTAAGCCAGGAATGGTTACAACTCTCATGACAGACTCCACCCACCTGACTGGCTCACTGGCTTCTTCTAGTCTGGAGGAGCTATAAAGGCTTCTGAGTCAGGCTAAGATAATAAGAAAAGCCCTGTGGCATCAGGCCAAAGTCCATCTAGTCCAGGACACTGGTCTCATAGAGGCTAACTATGAGAAGAAACCCACTAGACTATTGCCTGGGTAACAACCATATCTACCGAATGCAGTTCTTGTCCTCAAACCTCTCAGCCATTGTGTCACAGCAACTCCCAATTTGGGTCTGGAGGAATCCCATCTTCTCTGAAGCTGCCGCAATTTGTGTGTCCACCTTATGAACCAATTATGGGCAGCGTGTCTACTTCATTTCCTTGCCGTCCATGTGTGCTCCAAATTCTTTAATAATTTCATTAACACGATGAGGTTTTTTTCAAGCAGAGCTACTGAAGTGTTATTTCCCAGGCAACATACTGAAAGCACTTGCCTTGTTTATATTCCAACCAAACTACATGCTTAGGAAATATTCAGGGGCTGTGTTGGGTTGTGGGAGGAAGTGCACCTCTATGAAACAAATAATACATAGCAGAATTATGATTAATTGGCATAAATGACTGCAAAACAGCAAAACACAACAAAGAACCTGTAGCTCAGTAGTAGGGCACACACATAGCATGTAGAAGCCCCCTGGTTTGAGAGACAGTGTGCTGCAGTGCTTAGAAAGTTGGACTAGGACTTGGGGAACCCGGGGTTAAAATCGCTGCTGAGCTATGAAACCTGCTGAGTAACCTTGGGCCACTCACAGCCTCTCAGCCTAAACTACCTCACAGGGTTATTTTGAGGAAAAAATGGGGAGGAACAGAAACATGTGCAGCACCTTGGGCTCCTTAGAGGAAAAGTGCAGTAGAAATGCAACAAACAGACAAGCAAATGACATCTCCATTTCCAGGAAGCAAGGATGGGCACCACCTCTGTCTGGCACCACGGAGAACCATGGAGAACTACAATGCTAGGTTAGATGGGTCCTACTAACCCCCAATACAGCTCTTGCATCCTCTTATTTGCTGGATTGACCATTAACTGGTGAAGAAGTCACATCATGACAGCCCCCATTTAGCCAGAATCCAGAGCCATGTCCCCAAGGAGAGCCCAAGAAAGCAGGCAGCTATGTTGCTCCATAGTTACACACAGATAGGCATATACATGAGTGGCAGCCATTTTGTGCTATGCCAGCAGCCATTTTGTCATTGTGCCCTCCTGTGGAAAGGAAAATGAATTCATTGGGGAAAGTTGAGGGGGACGTATTTCAAAAGAAACCACTAGAAGATTCTTTCTTTCTCCCTCTGTCTCCTACAGAGTGTCTGCCTGCTGCTGGAGTTCAAAAGAGAAGGAACCACGTGTCAGTTGGGCCAGGCAGGGCAACAGAAAGCGTCTTGCTCTTGCTCTGTAAAGCGATGGCAGTCAATTGAGTCCCAATGCCTCAGAATGGTCACAGCTATTCTGCTGCCGTTTTTCTCCTGACCCACACTGTACTTGACAGTTGTGACCTGTGCCTTGCCCCTGACTGTCAGGGCAAGGCAAGTGAAAACAAATCTCTGCCAAGGCAGGGAGCAACCACCACTCCCTCCTCGGCTACCCTAAGGCCACAATCGCAAGGGGTGGAGGAGGTGGCAGGCTGCTTCACACTGAAATGTGCATGGAGGAGCAACCCTCAGATGGCTCTTTCCTCCCTTGGATAAGAACATAATAGCCTGTTGGATCAGACCAGAGGCCCATCTCTTCCAGCATCCTGTTATCACAATAGCCAACCAGATGCATATCAGAAGTCTTGAAATACTGGCTTAAGATCTCAGCATTTGGCCTGGGGAAGGGATTACTTGTACATCTATCCAACGAGGAGTTTATCAGTCCATGGCTCAAAACTATGGTCAGAAAAGCCACCCCGATTAGACTGTCACCATCCCTTTTGTATCAACTGGGCTACGATACCGCCCTTGTATCCCTGAGGCAAAGGCTTTGGGACATCTCACATAGCGACCTGCAATCCAGATCCAATGTAATCTGTGGCCCAATTACAGCTGGAATCCAATACGGGTATGACTTTCAGTTAGCCTCATATCTTAGGAATTTGTCCATACCCACCTATCGGCAGTTATTTACCAAAGCTAGGTTAAATGTATTTTCACCGGAAATTCTAAATGGTAGACTGAGAGGCATGCCCTACCAGAATAGGCCTTGTTTATGTTCTCAGGATGATGATTGCATGAACCATATCCTACTGTATTGTGGGCAGTATGAGCAAGCAAGAGATCAACTGATCAAACCCTTACTAGCAAATTTGCCGGGAAAATCTGAAGCCTCACATATTAACTACCTTCTGGAGGATAGGTCAAATGATATTGCACTGACTGTGGCAAAGTTTCTTTTGGAGGTCGTAAGAAACAAAGACCATCATGCTCTAGACATAACAAAATGACCTTGCGCAGGGGCCATGCTAATCTTCTCTGTATCGTTCCAATTTTAGTATATGTGCTGCCGAAAGAATAATGGGAGGAGCAACAAAAGATTAAAGAAAATTAAAGGCCTCTATTAGATTGGATTTTCGACGTTAAACATCATTAAGACAATCAAATCCGAAGAAAACAGCATGATGGACTGAGATAAATTTGGCTGTGGACTTAAGATCTCCAGGCCGACAACATACAGACAAATGGACATGGGGAATCAAAACCGGGGAAGGGAGGGGGAACCTTAGAATCCAAAGGCTTTGTAACCAACTTTTTGAATTTCTCTATACTTTTTATCGTATATTCTTTATAACTTTGATATTTTACGTTTCTGTTTTTTCTTTTTTTTTAGAAAGGGGGAACTCGTGGAAGAAATGAGAGCGGATCTTGGGGAAAATTTTGTTCTATTATAAGATGAGGAGTGATGCTAAGATGGTGTAAATTTAAATTGGTTTATGAGTATAATATATTAGGTTTAATTGGGGATGAGAACTTGTGGAACCAACTTAGATAAAGGGGAATACAATCGGGAGGGGAAGGAGGAAGTCCCAGAAAGAAGGTTATGAAAAGAAGGGTCTAAGTTAGTTTCTCTTTTTCTTTCTTTCTTTTATCTTTCTTATTTTCCTATTCTGTTATTATTGGAAATTTTAATAAATATGATTATAAAAAAAAAAAATAGACATAACAAAATGACTACCTCTTTCACCTGTTGTTTGGTTGTCTTAACTGCATCTTGTTTTGAAACTGTTTTGTGGGTCTATGGACCGATATAGATAGATGATTGATAGATAGATGATAGATGATAGATAGATATAGATGATAGATAGATAGATAGATAGATAGATAGATAGATGATAGATAGATAGATGATAGAGATAGATAGATAGATGATAGATGATAGATAGATAGATAGATAGATAGATAGATAGATAGATAGATGATAGATAGATAGATAGATATAGTTCAGAAGCCTGAAAGAAGGACCTGAGCACAACAGTACCCCCTCTAATTGTAATTCCTAGCAACTGATATTCATGGGTGTATTGGCCCCAACAGCTAGAACATTTCACAATCACAGCTTGATATCCTCCATGAATTTGTCCAATTCTCTTTTATTTTATTTTTGTTAAAGATTTTATCGATTTTCCATTTTCAAAACAAATATCCAATATCAATACTAAACATTAGTTTTTTACACACCCCTCCCTGTTGACTTCCCTCAGCTTCCATTTCTGGTTTATTACATCAAATGATACATTCTGCTGTTTATATACAATACTATATTATCACAGTGTTATATTCCTTGTTTTATGTAAACAAAATTGTAAATGTTTATTTAAATCCTGCCAACGAGACCATTTTTTGGGGGGTGTTTCTGCAAATATATTGTAAAAGGTTCCCATTCTTTTTCAAAGTCCCTGTTGTCCCTTTCTCTTAGTTTGTCCGTTAACTTTGCTAACTCTGCATAGCTCATCAGTTTTTCTTGCCATTGTTCTTTAGGTGGTACTTCTCCAGTCTTCCAATTTTGTGCTATTAGAATTCTTGCTGCTGTTGTAGCATACATAAATAATGTCCATTTTTCTTTCGGTAGCTCTTGTCCTAAAATACCAATTCTCTTTTAAAGCCATTCTAGGTGCTGACTTTTGCTACATCTTCCATCGTTTAGTGATGCGAAGAAGAGTTTTCTTTCATCTCTCCTGGATCAGCTTCATGGGAGGGCCCTGAGCTAGAGTATAATGATAAAGAGAGGAAAAAACTGTTCTCCATGCCATGCATAATTTTGTCTGCTTCTATCATGTTCCCTCAAAATTGCACTTTCCGTACTAGAACTCATTTACACTTCATGTTAAGTATTTGCCCCCTCCCTTTCCATTGCATGAGAAAGAGCTTTAAATTGCCTGAACATAACATAAGAAGAGTCCTGCTGGGTCAGACCAAAGGCTCATCTTGTTCTGTTACCACAATGGCCAAACAGATGCGTCTGAGAATCCTGCAGACAGAGTGCTCTCCCTACTTGTAATCCTCACCCCTGAATATTCAGAGGCGTTCGGCTTCTAACAGTGGCATTAGAACATAAACATGGTTGCTAGCAGCCATTGGTTGCCTTATCCACCATGAATTAGTCTAATCCAGGGGTCAGCAACCTAAGGCCCATGGGCCACAAGCGGCCCACAGGGGTCATTTAACTGGCCCACGAACCACCCCTAAACCGAGCCATCCAATTGGTGAGTCCCTGCGCGCTGCGCTAGACCAGTGCAGCACAGTGCCGGAAATTGCGTCTGCACAGACACCGGAAATCACGGGCGGGCACGATCTGGCCCATGGAAGGATCTCCACTGGAGTGGACAGGCCCAGGCGAGGTAAACCTTGCTGACCCCTGGTCTAATCCTATGTAAGAACAACCTGAACATGTAGCCATGCTACTAGCCTCATGTCTTCACCTTGACAGGGTGTGGCAATGCCTCCCACTGCCACTGAAGGGTGTTGTGATGGTGGCAATACTGCAGGCAGCTAGTAGATTTGCACATGTAGCCCATTTGCGTCGTTCATCTTTCACAATACAGAATTAACAACCTGAAACGTGCAAATTAAATGATCTTTCATTATTATGGAAACTCCCTCTTCTGTACTCTGACACCAATGAAGTCAACATGGATCCCTTTGCAGGCTTTTAGAGAGAAATTAAGACTGATTTTCCTGAAATGTGAGGTTGTAGAGATATGGGGAATGGTGCTGAAACAGTGCCAAATAAAGCCTTGGCTGCCAAACCACAATTAAAACAATGACCTCCTGTGGCATATGCTCACACATGCACACACATTCATCCTTGCCCTTCCACCCCCATACCTCCTCCCATGCTGAGCTTCATTTTGTTTATCTGTTATTACAGAGTAACCCCTGTGGTGCCCTCCATATGTGGGGGCAACTCCAATCATCCCTCGAACATTGGCCATGGTGGCTGAGACTGATGGGAGTTGTAATCCAGTAGCATATGGAAAGCACTGAACTGCTGCCTTTGGTTTAGTATGCCTTTGAACGATTTAGCTAAAAAATATATTGGAAAATGATGCTAAAGGAAAGAATCTGGCCCGTTTTTTAAAGCTTCGTTGCATCTATCACAAAAAGCTTCTTTGTGCAAGATCCCAGGTCATGTTCTGGAATGCATCATCAGTGCTTGTAGACAGTACACTGACCCCATGGGAACTGGAGCACATCCAGTGCTCTCCTGTGACTGCACATTGCAGAACATCACTAGTAATGTTACATTAACTTTTAGGGAAGCTTGCCTACCATTACTGATCTTCTTCTTGGGAAATTCTTGGCATGCTTCCAAAGAACCAAGGCTTTCGCAGAAGACAGCTTGCCAGCCGCTACCCTAAAATGTTCACCTTTTATGCAAATATCTTAAAGATCCCCTCTTTTTAATAACGAACTCCCATGCCTCCTTTACAACTAACTAATGCCATCCAGTGGTAATGATAAGACATACATTTATTTGGTGAAGGAATTAGACAAGAATTCACTTGTAGTTGCCACCAACATTGTCCAAAAGTAAAATTCAAAGCATATTTAGTTCCTTCTTGATTGGGCAAATGGTTTGCAAAAGGAAGACAAAACTTAAGAACAGATCTGCTGGGTCGGACCAGAGGTTGATCTAGTCCAGCTGTTCTCATACTGGCCAAGCAGATGTCTATGGAAAACCCACAAGCAGGACATGAGTGCAAAAGTGTTCTCCCCACTTGTGGTTCCCAGCAGCTGGTATTCAGAGGCATACCGCCTCCAATGGTGGAGAGAAACATGGTCATGATGACTAGCAGCTATTGTGTTCCTGCCTAGTTCACGCTCCCCTCTGGACCAAAGGGCCTGAGGCTGATGAGGGGGAAGGTCTAAGAGCCAGGCAGGGGCCCAGACAACTGATATGGGGACCTCCAGCCCTAGTGCTCAGATGGCTGGATCCAATGATGGCTGGATCCTTAGAAAGTGGAAGTGTGGAGATCAGTTGGAAGGATTTGCTCTCCCTCTGTGGCCACCTCAGATTGGAAGTATGGGTGGGGGTGAATGTGACATCCTGCCACTTAAAATGCCCCTTGTCCCCCCTTCTCCCTCCCTCTCTCCTCAAAACTGGGAACCACCAGTACAGCCAGCTCCTTCAAAACCACTTGTTCTACTGCAGCTATGAGCTTCCATCCTACAGCTGAAATAAGGCTCAAGGCAAAAATTAATTGACCGATTTTCAGTTATTGAACTTTCATACGCAAGGGGTGTGCATCTGCTTCAGACAAAGCCCCCCAAACTGAACGGAACTGAAACAAGTCATTCAACTTGCCTCCCAAGCTGAAGTGTTGTGGACTGTTGCTAGAGCATCAGACTCACTCTGGAGCTTCAGGAGGTGGTCGGATTCAGTTTTGCATAAGCCTCCAAACTGGCACACTTTTGATCTCCCTCCTGGCATGCTTCCTATAAAAGGAAAATGCCAGACAGGAGGCAAGGAGAGAAATGGGGGAAGAGGTCTAGGTTTGTGACTGAGAGCTGTAGGTTCCAGTTGAGGGATGACTATACCAGGACTCCCCAGTCACAGTGCTTTTAGGCGGTACACTGAAATAGCATATCAGCTGTTGTTCCAGAGTTTTTAATGATTTTGCAAGTTGACCTTACGCTATTCCAAAATTTTGCAAGGAGTTGTACTCGAAGTACCTTTACATTGCCTGCCATGGTCATGCAAATTACTTACAAACCACGGATTTGCCTCTCATCATATACTTACGGTGATGGAGAGTTGTTTCATCCGGTAGTGGGGATGGGGTCGACATGATAACTTTCCCTCTTGGTCTTCTGTGTGAATGGCTTGGTTCAGGTTACAGCACAAAGTTAAACCATGGAACACTCTCTCACAGGTGGCTGTGACAGCCACCAACTTAGATGGCTTTAAAAGAGGATTAGACATATTCATGGAGGAGAAGACTATTGATGGCAACTAGCTGTGAAGGCAAAGCTCCGCCTCCACAGTTGGAGGCAGTGATGGTTCTGAATACAAGTTGTTCTCGTCAGAAGCTCGGCTCTGCCCTCGCCGGTCCTGGAAGGAGCCTTTAAAAAAGTCCCATATGCTCAGAGACTTTGCACCTGTTCATTGGGGGATATAGGACACACAGAGCACTTGTTCTTTAGATGTCCCTTTTATGAAGAGGCATGTAGTAAGACCACTGATCCCCTACTGGTGAGGCTCACTGACCTCCCAGAAAAGCAAAAATTCGACCTTTTCTTGTTAGGCAAAGATCTTAAGACGACTCAGATGGTCGCCAGATTCTGTGTACCTGATCTGTAGGCGCAGACCATCCCCCGACTCAAACTAGTTCGTGAAGAAAATCCCCAAACTCGGTTCCATGGGTGACTCTGTGTCATATCTATGCAGTAGCTTACTTTAACGTTTTAAGTGTCTGTATGCTCATTGCATTTATAAATTTGAAATTTATTGTTGTACATTGTTTTAACTGATTGTTTTCTTTCTGGGATTGTACCCCAAGTGTGTTTTATAAGCTGGTCTCCAACCATAATAAATTATCTATCTATCTATCTATCTATCTATATATCTATCTATTATCTATCCATTTGATAACTACGTGAGTGTGACATTTTTAAAGGAAAAGTCTACTACATTTATCTAAATGATACTATAATTTAGATTTATGGGTTATTTTTCTTAATATGTAGCAAAGGTTGTCACTGGAACTATTTATTAAACATGGAAAACAAATTAAATAAATACACATACACGTTGTTGGAAATCACAGTCAGCACCTCTTGTGCTGAGATCCTGCTCGCCAGTTTCCCACAGGCACCTGGTTGGACACTATGAGAACATTGGCCTGATCCAACAGGCTCTTATGTCCTTATGCAGATACTCACATTATATTCAGATAAATATAACCTAATGCCAGCCTTCTCCAAGCTTCTGCCCTCCAGATGCCCTGAACTACAACTGTGCATATGCTGGGTGGAACTGGTGGCAACGGCTGTCTAAAATAGCTAGAAGGGAACAGGGGCCTTGAAGGTCACTTTATGCCAAAGTCCTGTCTCTCAAGTCTTCATTCCAGGTGTGCAGGTCAACAGCAGCAACACACACCAACCCTAACATTTCATTTCTTCACTCCGAGAAACTCTGTCACTCAGTAGACATAAGCCTTCCGTCATAAAGGCCACTTACACCTAGACTTGCATTTTAAAACCAATTAGTTGCTATGATTCTCTGTACCAGCACCTGAAGGCACAGTCGACGAGGTGTCTCCAGCAAGCCATTGGAGACGATATTGCCAAATAATGTGATTCTTTCTATATTAAAAAAAACAAAACAAAACCCTGCTTGAACAGAAATATATTAAAAAATCCGAGATGGCAACAAAGGACCTTGCTGTGGGAAAGGGGAGAATGTTAATTGCATCACATTGATTTCATCAAGAGGAAAATCGTGAGGCATAATTGAGAATGGGCAGCGTGATTATTAATTCCGTAGATATGTTTTACAGCTGTCACGTGCTTTTTTCCAAGGGGGGTGGCGAGCATAGGTTTCTCAGGACTGTGTCTGAAGAATTGTTTCCCTTAAACATTCACAATGGGTTTCTCTATCTCTCTCGTTGTGTCTTTTCTTTCATTAATCTTTTCCTGACACAATGCTGCAGAGGCCTGTTGCCAAGCCGTAGACTGAGAGCTGTAGCTGAGCAAGAATGTGCATTTGTTTTCCTTGCTCCGTAGGCAAAGGAGCTCAGGCCTGGGGAGTGAATGCAGACTTCCAGCCCTCTTTCCCTGGGCCAGGGAACTCTACCCATCCCTAGCCTTGTCTCGTCTGCTCAAGCCACACCTTTCTCCAGCCTTGTTTCATGCCCTGCTGGGGTATTTTGCCTCCTGTGAGATGCATGTCAGGGGTAGTTGGAGTCAGAGGCAAAACAAGGCAGAGCAATCGGTGTAAAGTTCAGTGTAGGCTAGTTTCTAAACACACAAACACATTCACTGCTCTTCTGTCTTCCCTCCAGAGAAGAAAGAGGCATTGTCAGAGCACAAGGATACATTCAAGGCAGGCATGAAGCTCAGGGAGGGTATTAAGCAAAGCTGCTGATTAAGGTGGCCTGGGGAGAGGGATGTGCCTGAGGAAGGAGTGTGATCTGGGAGAGAGGGCCAGCCCATCCATGAGGTGGGATGAAGCAGCCCACTTCAGGCAGCGGAATCCCATGGTACCCTCAAAATCATCCACTCACCCTTCTTGCCACAACCTCCCCCAGCCTAGTCATGGTTTGATGTCTCTGCTCTGTCTTGTGACAATTGCCTCCTGAGGAAGTTGGTTCACTTTGCCTAATTATACAAGCATAGGAAGGTAGAGTTGGACCCCAAGGGTCATCTAGTCCAACCCCTTGCAATGGTAGGGCCAGATCTGCCTTGACCACCTTCCCTGCAGCAAGGCCTTCAAACTTGTGGCATACTTTTATACATAGAATTATGTTGCTTGAATTCTCATTGGAAACGAAAATGATTATTTAGGCCTTAATCCGATGCACACTAAGTTGGAAGAAAGTCACCTTAAATTCTAGGGCTCATATTTATTTTACTTGCATAAACATGTAAAGAAACCTACTGCAAAAAGTCCTTTGCATTCTATGGATTCTCCATCCCAAATGTTTATCATCTTCCACTAGCTTGCTTTGAATTTATTCATTTTTAAAGCTTTTAAGCTAAGACATAAATCCGTCTTCAGACCATCTACAGTATGCACACACCATCTAGTCGCTGTGGAATCTGCAACTTGTGGGAGGAGATGTAAGGAAAATCTTTTCAGGGCTCTTTCTAAGACTTAAGCGTGGGGAAAACATCGCTTGAGGTATAGCTTAGGAAATTCTGAACACAGTACTTAAAAGATTAGTCATGGAAAAAGTACCCTACTGAATGCTCAATTCTGCTTTTTGGAAACCTTCCATGGACAGCTTAGAGCAGTCTCCCCTCAGCCTGCTGCCTTCAGATGTTTTGGTCTACAACTATTTAACCCCGTCAGCATGGCCAATGGTTGGCAATTATGGGAGTTCTGCTCTAAAACATTTGGAGGGCACCAAGGTTTTTTTTGCACTTACCAGAAACTGGGTCTGAACCAACTTTTCCAGATTGGGCAAAAGCAGATATGGAGGGAAACTAGGGCATGCATGGTGACATCTGCAAAGTTCTGGGCTTATTCTGTAAACACACCACAACTGGGTATTAATTCAAACCAGAGTGTCCCTAGGCTCTGTTTTGCCCTTTCGCCATGTCTGAAGTCCCTTACAAAATGGAGGAAGTGGTGACATCAGTGTCCCATCAGCATGACAAAGACTTTGAAGCTGTTGAGGTGAAGCCTTCTGTGGCTCACAGAACATTTCTGGATTGTGCTATGCCATGTCTCACCTGCTTTAAGGCCTCCAGCAGGCTGCATGGATGGATATTCTTTGGGCATGGTGAGTTTTGCTGCATATAGAATCAAAGGATTGGAAGGTACCTCAAGAGGTCATCTAACCCAAACCCATTGTGTGGCAACTGCAAAAAAAAAGGACCATGCTAGGGATTGTTAAGAAAGAGGCTGAAAATAAAACTGTCAGTATCAGGAGGCCACTATACAAATCTATGGTGCAAACACACATGGAACACTGGGTTCAGTTCTGGTCATCTCACCTCAGAAAGGACATACAGAGCTTAAAAGGGTAACTGTAATGACCAAAGAGATGTAGTAATTCCCTTAAGAGGAATCCGGGGTTTTTTAAGTTTTGAAAAATGGTGAGGAAGAGGGGGTATGATAGAGGTGTATGAAACTGTGCATGGTGTGGATAGAGAGATGTTATTCTTCTTCTCCCATAATGCTAGTACTTGGGGATACCCAATGAAGCCAAATGTTGGAAGATTCAGAACATACAAGAGAGAATAATTCTTCACATGGCTCATAGTTAAACTGTGATAGCAGCCTTCTTCTGTTCAGCACATGGGAGGGCTTTGGAATGTGGACGACATCACGTCAGGTAAGGTCAACCTTCAGTGGCATCATTTCCTGCAAGCCACTACCAACGTTGAGTAAAGTTTGTGCAAGGTGGAAATGCATCAGGAGCTCATTGCAAGCTATCCGACGCCTCTCATTTCCCTAAACAGAACCTCCTGTCAATATGGAAAGCCCCCATTCTGCTTCCTCCCCACCATCTCTTTTTACGTCAGCTAGGTGAAAGAGATGTTCCCATTGTGCCACTGCTAAATAAGCAGCCAGCAGCCTCATTTCCCCTTGATTTGCACGCATGAAAATTGAAACAAAAACAAAAAAAAATCAAAAAGATGTGTGCTTTCCTCTTTTGTCATAGCGGTCCCCTTACTTGTCAGTCTTGGTGCATAAACGTTCCACCACTTGCTGTTGTTTTTCTACCGGCTTCCTTTAAACTTCACATCCATTTGACATCATAGGTAGCTATGAACGCCATTTCCTTCCCTCCCTGTTTTAAAACACCTTTTCTTCAAGAAGCATTCTCCAAGGAACTGGTAAATATTATAAACTTTTTTGAAAAGGCATTTAATTACCCACAGGGTGAGTTGCCATAACACACACACACCCGTCCCTCCACAGTGGCGACTTCTTTTGTGCCAGATCTTGGCTGTAAGGAAAGAATTGTGTGAGTTTTTCTTAATTGCTGCTCACAAGCTGGCCGGGCTGCCTGCAGTCTTACCCATTTTTGTTTGCTTGTTTGACTTGTTTGTCAGCCACAAATTGGCCTTGTCATTGTGACTGGATTATCGAGGTGTTTAAAGAAATCACGCTGGATTAAAGGATGCAGCAGGGAATGGCTCCAAAGTGATGGGCTAGTTCACAAGGCAAAAGCAATAGCTTGAGGGTGGGGGCAGAGCACATGCTTTGCATGCAGGAGGCTCCAGATTCAACCTCTGGCAACTCCAGTTAAAAGGACCAGGTAGCAGGTGGATTGAAGAGAATCTATTGGCCTGAGACCCTGGAGAGCAGCTGTGTGATGGCCTAGGAATCTGATTCAGAGGCTGAACCTGAGGAATCCCAGCCTGCACAGGAGTCCCCGTCTCCAGGGGCTTGAATCTGAAGGGCCCTCACCTGTGCTGGATCCTCAGGAGCAGACACCAACTGAATCTGCTCTGACTCTGGAGGTGATCGAGGACCCATTGCCTGCAGGTGCTCCTCTCCCAGCCCTGTCAGGGGAAGGTGAGGTTGCCTCTGGGTCCAGTAACCCTCCAGCCTCTCTGGAGCTGCAGAGGCTCAGGGCAGAGAGGCGGAGGGAACTAAGTGCTCTCAGGAGGAGTGCTCGTCTTAAGGCCAGGAGAGGCGAGTCACCTGTGGGCCGGGACCGCCCTAGGCCCAAGAGGAGATACAGGCCAGTGAGCCCAGTCCCAGGTTGCAGGAGCAACATCACTGGTAACCTGTTCCTGCCGGCACCCTGACCCATTCTCCTGAGTTACTGACCACGCCCGACTCCTCGCTTTGGACCTCGCTTTGCCCCTGATGGACAGCCTCCTTACCCTCAACCTAGGACTGGACTTAGACCATGCTCCACAGTACCCCCCCCCCCCAGGACCAGCACAAGCTGCCAGTTAGAATAGACAGTAAGAGGCCACAGGGGGAAATAGTTTGATCTGGTGCAAGGCAGCTTTATTTTCTGGGGAGGGTGGTGGTGAGTCCCCTACACCTCACACTGCATGAAATGGATAATGCAGATGTTTTGGGGGGGGGATCCTTGAGGTGCAGTTGTGATGGGAAACCTCAGATCCAGGGCCCAAATGTGGCCTTTCCATGCTCTCTGTCTGGCCCTTAGGAGTCTTCGCAGGCCATATCCACTCCCTGAGCCACAGCTCTCACCAGCCTTTGCACCCCTGGCTAGAATGGGTTATATCCAATGTTACTCCTAGGTAAAAGGTAAAGGACCCTTGGACGGTTAAGTCCAGTCAAAGGTGACTATGGGGTTGCAGCACTCATCTTGTTTTCAGGCTGAGGGAGACGGCGTTTGGCCACAGAAAGCTTTCTGGGTCATGTGGCCAGCATGACTAAACTGCTACTGGTGCACAGAGGACCATGACGAGTGCCAGAGCGCACGGAAACACCGTTTACCTTCCTGCTGCAGCGGTACCTATTTATCTACTTGCACTGGCATGCTGTCGAACTGCTAGGGTGACAAGAGCTGGGACAGAGCAATGGGAGCTCACCCCGTTGTGGGGATTTGAACCACCAACCTTCTGATTGGCAAGCCCAAGAGACTCAGTGGTTTAGACTACATTGAAATGTATGGTTATGACTAACTTACGAAATGTTGGGGAAATGGAATAAACTGCCATGTGAATAAATGGAATAAATGAAATATTCCATTGCTTGATGATTAATTGCAAACCATTCTTCCAGCTGTTAACTGGCTTATACTCACAACTTTCCCCCCTTTTTACTCAAAGTAAATAGGCAAACTCATCTGAGGCACTTGCAAAAGGACTTTCCAGTGCAACCTTTGTTAGTGTTATGAAGCAAAAAAGGTTTTCTTTCAAAATACAGACAAACCTGAATCCTCTCCTATCGTTTCAGTACAAATGTTTCCTTATTGCTTTCATTAAGCACAGCTGTCCTTCCAGCAGCTGAGTTCCTCGCATTCAAACCATTTGTCCTATGCCAGCAGGTTTCTTTCATTTCCCCAACCTGCCAGTCTGCTAATATATATTTAAACATCATCAACAACAAGTCAACCTTCTAGCCAAACACCAATTATTTGAGATGAATCGTCGGGCAATTGACAATAGCACACTTGCTAAAATGAAGGGTGCCTGTCCATGTAATAGAACAATTACATGCTCTTAGTAACAGTTGTTAAGAATTGAAAGGGAAACAGCAAAGAACTCGGTGTTGCCACCATGGTTTTTGAAACTCTGTGTATGCACAGGAGCAATGCACACAAAGCTCCTGGGCTTTCTAAACCCGTCAACAGTCTTGATTTGACCAGGATACCCCAGAATTACATAGGCCACCCTGTCTTCTGATTGGATGTCCCATTTTTGGTGCTGAGCTCTTGTGTGAGTCAGCTGGCTCCTGTAACAGCTCGACACCGAAAGATGCTTATCTTTTGTGCAAAAGAAGGTGGCCTAGCCAGAGCCATTTAAAGCAGTATCATACTGCTTCAACAGTCATAGCTGAATCCCAAGAACTGTAGTTTGTTAAGAATGCTGAGAATTGTTAGGTGACCCCAATCCCTTATAGAGTGAAAACCTAATTAATTTGGGACCAGTTCTAGCGTGTAGCAGCCCAGGGTGGGTTAGTCTGCCTGGGGGGTCCACAGGGTGGATTGGGTGGGGATGACCCTAATATTTGGCCCAACTGTGGATTTGAAGGGCTCTCTCTCTCTCTCTCTCTCATCAACCAATATGGCTACATTTGCTTTTTTATGTTCTGGGCATGTATCAGGTATATATATCAGGTAACAGGCGATTTGCAAGACCCCTTCCTGAGACCCTGGGAAGCTACTGCCTATCATGTTGGAGAATACTGGGCTAGATAGATGACTATTCTGACCTGGTGTAAAACAGCTTCAAAGGGTGCCTTAATATATATTTTTGTTGTTTAATTCAGAAAAACAGCATGCATTGTCCACCAGCCTTTGGGGACTTACTAGACGTTTTGGCTTACTAGGGTGGGCATTGACCTTGCTTTACAGAGGACAGCTCTGAAGAGCTGTGTGGCTGAAGTCCAGTTCAAAGTTGAAGAATCCTCAGAAGGGAGAGCAGGATTTCTATTTAACTCATAGCCCTTATTTCTAAATTTGCATCTCTCTTGATATAAATGAGAGTGTACAATTTCCATGCAGTTCTGTCCCCCCCCTCCTCTTTTTCTGCCTTGCGTTTTCTCTTTTGGGGGGACGATGTTTTAGTGGCCACCCTTCAGCCTATGTGAATGGTCCTCCCCAGCAGGAGTTGAAACATGTATGACCAAACAGGTCAGATGTATTGCAAACCATCCCATCTTCCACTTCCCTCTTCTGAAGCATGATATTCAAAGCTTATGTTCATGCCTGTTGTAAATGTGTCCAGCGTGAAAACTGAAGTCCGCAGCACATTCTCTGCTTACGCCTAGAGTGTTGACTGAAGGTAAAATTTACCCAATGTCAAAGGCGAGTATTTAATGTAGCTTTCAGCTGCTAATACACTGTTAAATATTTGAGAAGGATGAACTGCTGTGTAAGCTCAACATCAGCAGCTTGCTCGCCTGTGATTACCATCATACTAGGTTTGCCAGATGTCCCTTAGTTTCAAAAGATATTCCAAGGCACCATTACCTCTGTGGATATAGCAAATGCTTCTTATTTCAAAGCATGGGAGCTTAGCGCTGGCATGCATTTGGTCCCAGAAATCCTGCCTTGAGTACTTGAGTGTAAAACATACCCTTTAAGATTTGCTGGATTTTTGATGTCTGCATTTGATGCCCTGTGTTATGTAATTCCAATATTTAATGATGATGATTATGATGATGCTTTGCCCTCCCTTCATCCGAAGGTCCCAGGGCAGTTTACAACATTAAAACATAATTTTAAAAACAGTTTAAAACAATTTGCAATCACACAAAAATTAATGATGATGAGTCATACTAATCACATTTCTTACCTTTCCTGAGGTGTCAGATCAGGTTACAGCAGATAAAACCATGATACTATTAAAACAATAACAACAACCCATCCATAACCTCAGAATCAATTTTGTCCAACACATTACTGAGAAGACGTTGAAATAAATTCTTCAGTTTTGAAAGCCCAGGGTAAAGAGGTACAGTGGTACCTCGGGTTAGGAACTTAATTCATTCTGGAGGTCCGTTCTTAACCTGAAACTGTTCTTAACCTGAGGTACCACTTTAGCTAATGGGGCCTCCCGCTGCCGCTGTGCCGCCGCTGTGCGATTTCTGTTCTCATCCTGAAGCAAAGTTCTTAACCTGAGGTACTATTTATGGGTTAGTGGGGGGATCTGTAACCTGAAGCATCTGTAACCCAAGGTACCACTGTACATCTTCAGCAATGGTTGGAAGCAGTAACAAGATGTTGCTAGATGCCCCTGTGTGGGGAGTGAGTTCCACATTCTTGGTGCCATCACAAAGAAGTCCTCACATGAGCTTCCATCACCCAAATCTCTGAGAGCAGAGGGAGGGAGTTCCACATTCTTGGTGCCATCACAAAGAAGGTCCTCTCATGAGCTACCATCACCCAAACCTCTGAGAGCAGAAGAACCACCAAAAGGTCTTCCTCCACTGATCTTAATCCCTGGGTTGGTCTACAAGGCACTCTTTCAGATATTTGAGGCCCAAGTCTTTTAGAGCTTTACGCATTGAAGTGAGCATCTTGAGTTCTGCTTCAGAACAGGTGCTACGGACATTCTGGCATCTGTTCCCAACAACAACCATGTTGCTCATTCTGAACCAGTTACAGTTTTTGAACCACTTTCAAGGACAGGTGCATGAGGAGAGCACCTTGGTAAACGCAGGACAATGGGGCCCAGCATGTTGGTTTCACATAGTTAAGGTTTATGTAGCAAGGAGGGAGCATGTCCTTTCACTCCATTGCTACATGGCCAAAGACTGCAGCTGTAAACATGTCCAGGTGAAGTGAGGGATTTAAGCCTTTCATATCACTTCAGCTCACTTTCCTAGACTCCTATGATTTGATTAATTTGTTTGATTGGTTGAAGTTCTTCTAGCTTGCTATATTTAATAAATACAAACATTTATACAGTGGTAAAGAGTTTCAGACTAAGACCTAGGAGACCAGGGTAAAAATCCTCACCTCATTGCCTCTCAACCTAATCTACCTTATAGGATTGTTGTAGAACCATGCACACTACCTTGAGGTCCTTGCAGAAAACGTTGTTATATAAATGCAATAAATATAAATTGAGTCATAAGTCTTCTTTATAGATGTGTTAGATTTAACAACCAGTGTGTGTGTGTGTCTATAACTACACTTTTTTAATAAAGAAAGAAAAACATTTATATTGATATACAGTGGTACCTCGGGTAACATACGCTTCAGGTTACATACGCTTCAGGTTACAAACTCCGCTAACCCAGAAATAGTACCTCGAGTTAAGAACTTTGCTTCAGGATGAGAACAGAAATTGTGCAGCGGCACAGCAGCAGTAGGAGGCCCCATTAGCTAAAGTGGTGCTTCAGGTTAAGAACGGACCTCCGGAGCGAATTAAGTTCTTAACCCGAGGTACCACTGTATTAAAAAAAAGATGCAGGGGGGGGGCAGTCCTATGACATTCCAAGCTGGACCAGTTCCCTACTGCTAATTGCCCACTATTCCCCAAAGCAAACCATGTTAGGATCTCGTTCAGCACAAAAGCGGCAACTTTATGTCACGTGAAAGGGATGTCTTTGCTCTCATGATCTCTTTGCAGAAGTTATTTGCTTTCCTCCTGGCTATACAAATGGAATCAGGTTGGGGGGGGGAGAGAGAGAGAGAGGTAGAAAGACTGCCCTACTTTGCCGTAACATCATTTTTATATCTCCACTTCCTTCCCCCACAGTCTCATTTTCAGATAATGAGAGTGACAACTAAGTACACAAACACACCTCGTTTTGCTGTTTTCCTTTCTCCCTCTTCCAACAAAAAAACTCTCCTCCGCTGACAAGTTGCTTTTATCTGGCACAGTCAGAGCTGGTGATGGACTCCTCGACACAAAGCAAAGAGAGAAGCTGTCGTGCCAAACCCATCCAAATAAATATAAACAACTCAGCGAGGGGAAGAGACTTAAGGCCCCCACCCACGTGTGTGTGCGTGTGCGTGTGTGTGTGGCTGATATCTCATAATTGGGAAACTCTCTTGCTGATTTGCTCTGGATTCCCAACTGTGAAGGCTGAGGGTGGACAGATCAGTCAGCTTCCAGTCCACATCTCTTTCATATGCATTAGTTCATCCATCAATACTGGCCGCTCCCAGACAACCTGCTTATTCAACATCCATCCTGATCTGTTTGCACAAAATTTGCAGGTAGTTTAGACAACCCTGACTATTTACTAGGGCTGAGCATAACCCCTGCCATGACCTGATCTGGGGGCCCTGATCTCCACTTCGGTTTGGATCCAGCCCCAAATCAATCCAGAGTTGGGGCTAATGTTTAATTAGGGCTTTTACTACTCCAGTGGGACGTGTGTTTGAAGAGAGGCAGAGGAAGAAGGAGGCTCTGTCCCTCCTCACTACCACCTCCCCAATTGAGAGCAGGAGCTTATTTCACGTAGGAGACCCTTTTGCTACTGAACACTGAAGAGCACCCAGCAACCTACAGGATTAAACCAACTAGCTGGTGGGCAGATGATTCAACCCTACAGGGTGTGCTTTGCAAGCACGTTCACTGTGGAGGCGGCGATAGCAAAACTGATCTTTGCAACCTTTCTGCCTGATAGCCTGGCCCCAGACAGTCATGGATCACTTTGGGCGGGCCAGGGCCACCCACAGCTGTCTTGATCGGATTTGGCACCTAGACTAAATGTCTTTCATAGAATCATAGAATCATAGAGTTGGAAGAGACCACAAGGGCCATCGAGTCCAACCCCCTGCCAAGCAGGAAACACCATCAGAGCACTCCTGACATATGGTTGTCAAGCCTCTGCTTAAAGACCTCCAAAGTAGGAGACTCCACCACACTCCTTGGCAGCAAATTCCACTGTCGAACAGCTCTTACTGTCAGGAAGTTCTTCCTAATGTTTAGGTGGAATCTTCTTTCTTGTAGTTTGGATCCATTGCTCCGTGTCCGCTTCTCTGGAGCAGCAGAAAACAACCTTTCTCCCTCCCCTATGTGACATCCTTTTATATATTTGAACATGGCTATCATATCACCCCTTAACCTCCTCTTCTCCAGGCTAAACATGCCCAGTCCCTTAGCCGTTCCTCATAAGGCATCATTTCCAGGCCTTTGACCATTTTGGTTGCCCTCCTCTGAACACGTTCCAGTTTGTCAGTGTCCTTCTTGAATTGTGGTGCCCAGAACTGGACACAGTACTCCAGGTGAGGTCTGACCAGAGCAGAATACAGTGGCACTATTACTTCCCTTGATCTAGATGCTATGCTCCTATTGATGCAGCCCAGAATTGCATTGGCTTTTTTAGCTGCCGCGTCACACTGTTAGCTCTTGTCAAGTTTGTGGTCAACCCAGACTCCTAGATCCTTTTCACATGTACTGCTCTCAAGCCAGGTGTCACCCATCTTGTATTTGTGCCTCTCATTTTTTTTTTTTTTGCCCAAGTGCAATACTTTACATTTCTCCCTGTTAAAATTCATCTTGTTTGTTTTTGCCCAGTTCTCTAATCTGTCAAGGTCGTTTTGAAGTGTGATCCTGTCCTCTGGGGTGTTAGCCACCCCTCCCAGTTTGGTGTCATCTGCAAATTTGATCAGGATGCCCTTGAGTCCATCATCCAAGTCGTTGATAAAGATGTTGAATAAGACCGGGCCCAAGACAGAACCCTGTGGCACCCCACTAGTCACTCTTCTAGTCACTCTTTCCTTCTGCAGTATTGGATGGCAGGTTGAGAGGAGTTCCCTACCAGAACAGACTTTGCTCGTGTGCTCAAGACATCGAGTCTATAAAACGTATTTTGCTGCACTGTGTGAAATACGAACAAGCCAGGGCTGAACTGATATTACCCTTGCTGGTACCTGTCCCGGGAAAATCAGAGGCTTACTATGTCAGGTTCCTATTGGAAGACCAGACAAATGCTAGAACATTAGCAGTGGTGAAGTTTTTATCGGTGGTTGCAAGAACCAATGATCCCTATCTTTAAGTCTGAACAAAATGCTTGTTTAACCTAGAGCTAGACTGTCTGAATTGTGCATTGCTTTGTAACGATTTGTTGGGTCTCTGGACCGTAATAAAGATTGATTGATTGATTGATTGATTTGGCACCAGCCTGGATCTCTGCCAATTCCCCCTGACCATCCCGTTTTAGTCCAGGCACAGCTCTCCTATTCATTCCATAGCCACCTGCGTTGCATAGCCCTGCATTGCAGGGGTGTACTAAATGAGATTTGGGTCCATTTCAACACTATGATTCCATGTTTTGGATCTGTTTGTGTGGGGGTTGCGTAATGCACCAAGCAGCCATTATCATACAGTTTCTAGTGCATTTCCCCATTACTTTCCTTACAGTAAAATGTCTGATTTGAGGGAGAAGAAGATTTGTTGTGCAAGAACCCCAAATCACCTTTAATTGTTCAAGATGAAGTTGCCAGTGTGTGGATGGATCTCATACAAAAGTAGATGGTCTATAAACACCCTTCATTTAATTTTGTACACCAATCTGTGATTATTATTATTTTTTTAAATGTACAAACAGAATTTTAAATTTTAATGTATTTTATGCAAAATAAACAGTTGCAGGGTTGGTGTTGTTTTTTACCTAAAGTACATATTTTATAAGCATTTTATCCTGAAATTGACACTCTGGAAACATTTGTGTACACTATTCTTTTTTTGTTAAAGCAGAGTCCCCTCAGTCAAAGAGGAGTTGGTACATTTTGGATAGTAACTTAGTTTTGTTATTTAATAGATCTCTTTCCAGCTTTGAGGGTTCTGTGGCAAAACCGTTTTTTAAAATCTTGTTTAAAGGTCTCCAAAATTTGGAGAAGTGCAAAAACTGAAGGATAACTTGATTCCAATCTGCCTCTTGGTCCAGAAATTGCAGATTGGTGGCATTTGGGACTGCCAATCCCAGCTTCCGAGAACAGTTTGTGGCTTTCTCCCCCATTTCCCACCTGTTGCCTTATGTGCCTTTGGGAGCTGAGTCAGCCACACAACATTCCTGCCAGCCTGCCCATGCTAACACCCAGCTGTGTCAGAGCTGGTGGGTCATAGCCATCAGGTAGGTCTCTGGCTTCTTTTCAACATGCAGCCCTCGAAAACCTTCAGAAACTTGCTGCTCTTTGTAACCCTTAAATCCTGACTCGTTGTCTCTACACTTCGGGGGTGCATGTGCAAAGGTCCTCTTCCTGTTGCCCCCATCAGCCAGTGGTCCCAGGATGCTTCGGGGTATATGAAATGCCAAAGCCATCTCCTTGAATGGAAACTGGAAACAAAATGAAAGCCAATGGATTTGGTACAAAATTTCCCTAATAAGGGAGACACTAAAGCACGGGTAGGGGACCTGTGGCCCTCCAAATGTTCCTAGACTACAACTCCCATCGTCCCTGGGCATTGCCCATGCTAGCTGTGGCTGATGGGAGTCCAAAACGTTTGGAGAGCCACACATTCCCCACTGCTGCTGTGTGGCAACCCACCTCCTGTGGCCTGCGTGGGTCTATAAAAACATCTGAACCTCTAGTGGTCTTGATGTTATTCATTACATTTTTCTTCTGCATGGTTTTTCCGCTCTCAATATTTTATCTCCATGATAGCCCTGTGAGGTAGGTCTACACTGAGAGAGAATGAGTAAACCAAGGTCATCTAGTTAGCTTTGTGGTTGTATGCAGGTTCGAACCTGCACTTGCTTAGTCTAGCACCGTAACCCAGGAATGGGGAATCTATGTTCTCCATAAGTTTTTGAGTTACAGCTACATCCCTGGCCATTTTCCATGCTGGCTGGTGCTGATGAAAACTGGGATTCCAAAAACATCTGGAGGAGAGCCAGAGTTTCCACATTCTTGGTGTTTTAAGTCAGGAGCAGCTAACATGGTACTCTCCAGATGTTGTGGACTACAGCTCCCATCATCCCTCACCACTGCCCATTGTACTGGTGGGAATTGTAGTCCAGAAAGCTAGGGGAACACCATGTTGACAACACCTGCTTTATGTCTGCTACCAGACCCAAGGAGCAGTTTCGCTAACCCTGTGAATGCATCGTGGTATGTGTGCATCTGCTGAGCACAACTGGCTGCACACAGTGATTCACATCTGCCATCTTTAAAAGCAGCAGGACTATTAACACTGCTACCATGGGTTGATTAAGGATATGTTGTCAGAGCCGAGTCTTGTTCTCTGCATAATGCAGCCATGCAATCTAATTGCTGGTATGGAACAAATTGATTTACAGCAGGAGGTGGGGGATAATCTTCCTTCCGTCTCTTTTTTGTTGATCGGAAACTCAAAGCAAAATGAATCTGAAAAGGGACACTGACACACTCTGCTTCACAAGAGTCAGCAGTGGTGTTTTCCTCCCCCAGAGAATGTCAGGTAAATCATGCTGCAGAAAGAAACAGTAGGAACCAAAGGTGACAAGGTTGTCCAGCTTAGCTCTGAAATTACCCATCATGCAAATAGAGCCGTTTTAAGTTCATAACCCAGTTTTTTAAGTTTGAGGTGGTTAGCTTCTCCATAAAGGCCATATTCCACAGTCTATTCCAACATGTTACTAGAGTTACATTGGCACCTGTTTTCCAATATCGTGTTATTATATTTCTAGTTGCAGATATGCAGCTCAGTGGGTCCTCAAACAATAAAACTATATGGTCACCTGTAAATATATTTAATAGGCCTCTAAAAAGGTAAAGGGACCCTGACCATTCGGTCCAGTCGCAGACGACTCTGGGGTTGCGGTGCTCATCTCGCTTTACTGGCTGAGGGAGCCGGCAGTCATGTGGCCAGCATGACTAAGCCACTTCTGGCGAACCAGAGCAGCACACGAAAACGCCATTTACGTTCCCATTGTAGCGGTACCTATTTATCTACTTGCACTTTGACATGCTTTCGAACTGCTAGATTTGCAGGAGCAGGGACCAAGCAACGCGAGCTCACCCCATCGCAGGAATTCGAACCGCAGACCTTCTGATTGGCAAACCCTAGGCTCTGTGGTTTAACTCACAGTGCCACCCGAAAGGTCTATAATATGTGTGTGTATACATATATATATATATATATATATGTATATATAAACAGTGGTACCTCGGGTTAAGTACTTAATTCATTCCGGAGGTCTGTTCTTAACCTGAAACTGTTCTTAACCTGAAGCACCACTTTAGCTAATGGGGCCTCCTACTGCCTCTGCGCCACCGGAGCATAATTTCTGTTCTCAACCCAAAGCAAAGTTCTTAACTTGAAGCACTATTTCTGGGTTAGCGGAGTCTGTAACCTGAAGCGTATGTAACCCGAGGTACCACTGTATAGTATACACACACACACACACACACAGAGAGACACACACACACACACACACACACACACACACACACAGTATATATATATATACTATGGGTCTATAGTCTTGAGCTAATGGAGAAAGGCTATAAGAAATCAGATGAAAAGTTAACAGATGGGCCTTTGGTCTGAACCATCAGGGCTTTTCTTATGTCTAGTTCCAAGCAATCACTGAAATAGAGAAGCTCTTTCTGACACTACAGAAAGCCACTGCAGCTCTGTTGAAAAGAGCCAGCTTTCTACGCACAACATCCTAACTTCAATCCTTGACCTCTCCTTTTTGAAAAACCTCTCTCCCTCTGCCCATGAGCCATTCTCCATCAGTCAACAATGGGCATTACAGCATGTTGTTCTCTAGATAGGGATGGGAGAGGAATCTGGTCTCTTCTTTTCTCACAGAGGACCAACCTGATTTAATGCTTTGAACATGTTCAAGGATCAGGACACAAGTTTCTGTTGGCTACCACACTTCTCCAGATGCAGTTTCAGTCCCCCAAAGTGGGCACCAAAATATGTATTTCATGTCAAAATGTGACTTTTGGGGCTAAGTTAATGCATTGAACACATGCATCTTTTATGGAGACAGTCCATATTAAATTTGTACAATTTACATGCTGGTGTTTAATGTGTTCTTTCAGAAAGCGCATGGAAAAGGAAGATGGAACAGACCCGTTGATTGACCACCAGTGAAACTGATACGGAATAGCCCATTATTTGCTACCTTCAAATTCGTTCACATTTTTCTTTTTGGAATATAGTCCGGCCCCCCACGAGGTCTGAGGGGCAGTGAACCAGCCCCCTGCTGAAAAAGTTTGCTGACCCCTGGATTAAACACTGAGGGAATCAGAAGTGTGCGTTGTCTGAATGGGATTTGTCTGTGGAAAGGCACATTGCCGCTGTCTTCCGACCACTCGTGTGCCAAGCTTAGCGAATCACAGAAATGCTGCATGTCATTTCCCAAACCTTCCTTGGCAGTGGAGGGGAGAAGAAAGCCCTCCGGCAGAGTGGTTTGGTCATTTTATAGCCTGAAGGAAGAATGGATCTCCGCTATATAATGTCGTTTGGCTTTAACATTCTTAAAAGAGTGACACTGGGAGCACAATGGAGATAAAAGTGTCATACCTGTCTGGCAAGAGAGACTGAAAACTCATTTCCCACTGATAAGTCATTCATTATTACACTAGACAAACAACTCTTCCAAGAAATTCATGTCAGGCAGCTCAGCACGCTAACTATCCGGGAGTTCCCTCAGGAGATGGCCTGTAAAAAGAACTCTATCCGAGCATTTACTGCGGGACTTGGAGAAGGTGAACTTACATCGACCTCTACCGCTTTCGTATTTTCTCTTCTCTGGTAAACTCTAATAGCCTTTTACAGGAGTACTCCCTGTTCAGTCGCTAGTCAGCTGCCTCGCAAAGGAAAGGCATTCTGAGTGGGCAGAGTTCTAAAGGGCCATGTTCTAAAGAGAGCAGTCCACAGCCTTGGATGGGGCTTCAGCAAGACCTCTGTGAGAACCACAGGCAAAGCCAGCTGCCAAGATGCTAATGTGTGCAAGGGGGCATAGCAGGGAAGAGGTCCTTTGCATCTCCCCAATTTCTGTTGTACTTAAAAGTTGTTTACCCTGCCCTAGCTGTGGGAAGAGACGGGGTATAAATAAAAAAAATATTATTATTATTATTATTATTATTATTATTATTATTATTAGCTGTCCTGAGGCTCAGTGCAGAGAATAATGCTCTCCTCTTGGCATAGAGGATGGGGAATGCAGGAGAGTGTATCTCCAATATTATTATTATTATTATTATTATTATTATTATTATTATTATTATTACTACTATTATTATATTTTCAGACCACGAGGGATGATATAATTGACTGTAGCAGCAGGATAACTGGGGGGATAGAAATGGGAGAGACAAGCTTTAAGCCCCCACTGTAACAAAAAGCACCCCCTAGTTAGCCTGCCCCCACAGGGTTGCTGCAAGTCAACCAGAAATTTTGTTTTTTTGGCTTCTTCTTTTTTTAAAAAAAAAGTTCAACAACTTTCGAGTTTTCTTTTAATAAGTTCAAAAATTTCAGTAGTTCCCTTAAGAAGCTCAACACTTTTGGGGTCTTCCTTAAAAATGCTCAACAACTTTCAGGGTGTCCTGGTTTTTACTTTTTTAAAATATGGCAACCCTAATGGAGGAAGACTCAACTGCCATGCCAACTGGCTTCTGCATGTGTCTTGAGGGAGGGTGCCATCGTGGCCTTGGCCTCAGGCCGCAAACTTGAGCTGACTCTGGCTGGAGGCATCAGGTATCAGGTCTCCATTGCCCTAAGCTCCTTGGAGGTCATAGTATGATAAAAATGCTATAACACAGAAAGCTCTCACCAGTATGGGAAGCAGTATAGTGGTCTGTTCATCCCCAGATCTCTGCAGAACCCTTTTGTTATCCACACAGCACCAACATCCATGATTTGCACAGTCTAATGTCTCTGTCTGAAAATACCTTGGTTGTTTTCCCTTTAGCTACCAGACATCACACACATCAACTTTGATAGAAAGAGGCATATATTAAAATTTTAGAATGTGGCTGGGCAAGACCCTGATGCTCTCATTAAGCATGTGGCTAGTTTTATTCTTAATTAAGTTACCAACAAGCTGAAGGGGAAGGAAGGGGAAAAACAACCCACATCCCATTAGCTCTATAAACTCTTTGAAACCTTTTGATGACAGCCTCTGGCCATTAATATTTCTCCTCAACCCCCTTCTCTTTTCTCTTAGCATCTCAAAATTGATTCATGAGAGTCATGTCATCTGTAATTACTGGAGCCCATTACACAGACCGGGGTTGGGCGGCACTTAAAGAAATTGCTCTGGCGATTGGATATGTCAGCAAAGGCATCGACTTCAGCCAGGAGAACTCGCCACAAAGCTCATTGCCACGAATGCCACAAAGTGGCGTCCTTTTTTGAGCAGAGAGCTACTGAAAATGTAAGTTCTACAGAAGTGAAAGGAGAGCAAGTGTCGCCCCAAGAGGAGAAACCATGCACACAAATCCACAGCTATTTTTTGCATGGTCAGGAGAGGATCGGCTGCCTGTGTCAAAATAGCATGAGGGACCAGCTAGGCTAGGGATAAGAAACCTGCAGCCCTCCAAAATGGTGTTGGACTTCAGTTCCCATCAGCCCCAGCCAGCTGGGCCAGTGGACAAGAAAGATGGGAGCAGCATCTGGAGGGACACAGATTCCCCATCCCCAGTCGAGACTGTTCCTGTATCATCAGCAACAACAGCAACACTAAGGCTGCAGTTCTTTAAAAAGGTTTATTTTATCATCGTCATCATCATCATCATATGCCACCCTTCATCCATGGACTTAAGGGTGGTTCACAACATAAAACTACAATATAAAAACCACAAAATGCCTAATAAAAATAAGAATCACAAACCAATAAACCCCCTCTCCCCAAAAATTACAAATAGAGAGAGGAAAACAAATACATCAATATTAATCCAAATATACTTTGTACATAAGCTACGTAAATCACAGAAACATATATACAGTGGCTGATAAATATTAAATGTGTTTGTGGGCAGGGGAATTATTACTTTTTTTGCCATATTTCAAAAAGCTTTTTTTTTCTTTTTGCAAGATCTAAAAGAAGAAGAAGTAGGTTTTGAGCTATTTTTAAGGAAATTCGCCAAAATCTGCACTTTTGGCCTGGGTTGCAATATGTCTGGATTTTCAAGGATATTTATGGCAACCCTAGTTTAAATTATTTATTTGTGCTTTTATCTCATGTTTTTATCTTGTGAACTGCCCTGAGATCTCTTAATGAAGGCCAATATATAAATCTAAGAAATAAATGAAAATAGAATAGTGATTTTGTTATCATGATTGATATTTTTTTACATAATGAAAATAGTGCTTATTAAGCTTAAATGTCAAGCACACACATAGAGGCAAATACCATTCTTTGCTGGGGTAAGCCCTACTGAACTCACAGGGACTTACTTCTGAGTAGACATGTAGAGGATGGCACTATTACTTAATGTGCTTTCCTCCGCAAACTCCATCGCCCAGGCCATGCAAGAGCCTACAGGAGCTCCTTCTCTAATGATGAAATCTCATTCAAGACTAGTACTGGGTGCTGACAAGTCCTGAAAGCCCTGTCCTATTTAAGCTTCCTGCTCCTGGTCACCCCACTCATCCGAAATGAAGTCTTGGCTCTTCTGGGGCTCAATTTGTTGGTCACACCAGTTTGACACAAATTGTGTGCAACTGGATTACGCATAGAACCCCGGCATTATCTTACATGTGTCATTTGGGTAAGCTTTCCATTCTTTTCTTTTTTTAACCTCATTCTGTCTACAGTGAATGGCAAGTGGCCTGTCATATTAAAAATAACAATAATGAAAAACCGCAAAGAATTCACACCCAAATAATATAAAACATTGTAGCAGGACTCTTGTGTTACATGCCTTGTCTTGCCCTCCTGGACTTTAAAATACAAATCTTTCAGCAGGAAAGTTTTATGTGTTTCTTTACGCAATTCATAACCTCTCATCACACTTACCAGCATACCTTTTCCAAGAATATCATGCATTGGGGATCTCACCCAGGAAAGCAATAAACCTTTCCATCTTTTATTTCACTCACATAACAGCAGCTGCAGGGTAAATTTGCAACCTTGTGTGCCATTACAAGATTTAAGGGCCAAATTGTCTGGTCTATTGCACCTGCATCTCTGCAGTTAAAACAATCCTTTTTCTTTGGACTTACATCACCAGCGAGACAGAAAGAATCCCAGTGACCAGCATCTCACCTAACATACAAGCAGCAACTATATTTTACTTTTAGACAAGCAGGAAAAATGATATCTGCTCAGACAAACATTATATACAGCCAATAGAAATTTATATCATCAGGGTTTAAGACGTGCTGCAGAATGTGGCTGTTCAAAATGGCTCTTTGGGTTTGCTTTCCAGGCCAATTTGCTTTCTGTTTTTTTTTTAAATATTTTTTTATTGGTTTTACAAAATTTTTTATAGACAATACAAACAAATAAACAAACAAACAAACAAACATGTATAATTTCATCTCCTTTTTTCATAAACCTCACTTCTCTGACTCCCCCAAACCTCCCCTTTCTACATCCCAACTTCCAAAATTATTTCAGCAAATCCTACACTTAATTTTATCAAATTTGTCCCTTATTTATTCTTTTCTTTTACTTAATCTTTTGTCGCTGTAATCTCCTTTTCTTTCTAAAAACCTCAACATTTTAGCATTCATCAATTTTGTAATATTTCTTGAGATAAATTTTAAATTTCTTCCAATCTTCATCCACCGTCTCTTTCCCCTGATCACAGATTCTGCCGGTCATTTCAGCCAATGTCATATAGTCCATCACCTTCATCTGCCATTCTTCCAGAGTGGGTAGATCTTGAGTCTTCCAATGCTTTGCGATGAGTATTCTTGCTGCTGTTGTAGCATACATAAAAAAAGTTCTGTCTTTCTTCAACACCAATTGGCTGACAATGCCCAAGAGAAAGGCCTCTGGTTTCTTAGGGAAAGTACATTTAAGTACCTTTTTCATTTCATTATATATCATTTCCCAGAAAGCCTTAATCTTCGGGCACGTCCACCAAAGGTGATAGAAAGTACCTTCAGTTTCTTTACACTTCCAACACTTATTGTCAGGCAAATGATAGATTTTTGCTAGCTTGCTTTCTGGACCATAGTGCAGTGGCAGAGCATCTGCATTGAGTGCAGAAGGTTCCAAGTTCGACCACTGCCTTCTCCAAGTAAGGTAAAGGTAAAGGACCCCTGGATGGTTAAGTCCAGTCAAAGGTGCCTATGGGGTTGCAGCGCTCATCTCTCTTCAGGCCGAGGGAGCAGACCTTTGTTCGCAGACAGCTTTCCGGGTCATGTGGCCAGTAGGACTAAACTGCTTCTGGTGCAGTGGGACACTGTGACAGAAACCAGAGAGCACGGAAATGCCGTTTACCTTCCCGCCGCAGTGGTACCTATTTATCTATTTGCACTGGCATGCTTTCGAACTGCTAGGTTGGCAGGAGCTGGGACTGAGCAACGGGAGCTCACCCCATTGTGGGGATTCAAACCGCTGACCTTCAGATCAGCAAGCGCAAGAGGCTCAGTGGTTTAGACCACACTGCCACCCATGCCTCTTAGGCTTCTTCAAGTAGCACCTCCATGTCCATTGCTGGAAATCAAGGAGAGTGTAGCCAATACTGAGTTCAGTGGACAAATATTAGGCAGCTTCCTATATCCCATCATTTTACAGAGTTTTGCTGAAAGCTGGAGCTGAGTTCTTGTTAATAATGACACAGGAACACAGAAAGCTGAATTAACTGCTTAAAAGCCTCAGGCTGCAAAGGATCACATGAAAGACCGTTTTTGTATGCCACTTAAAAATCCTCAGAATAACAATGGATTTATATTGTTTGCCAATACATGGGTCTACAGAGTCTACAGGGTCTATTGTTTGCCAATACATGGGTCTATAGAGGCAGTTTTGGGGTGGCATGCCCAGTGTGGTCACACTGGGCGCCACACTGTAGAGGGCACCAAAACAATGCTGCAGAACAGAGTGAGAGATGCAGGGGGTGCCAAATTTTTGTGTTGCAAGGGAACTGTTGAAAGTCCACCATTGGATCTAGAGGACTGACTCAGCATGACTCTTCTTATACTCTTCCATAGGCAGCAACTCAAAGGGGCCAAGGCGTCTTCAGCCCCCCACAAAAAAATCATATTTGAGGGGACTGTGCCCCCCCCAAAGATGAGTGGCATTGCCCCTGCAAGAGAGTGCTAGGAACACAGCTGCCGCCCGGCAGTCGCTCGTGCTATTCAGCTCCCCTCCCTCTCTGACCCATCAGAGCTCTGTTGGGGCTTGTGGATCCCCACCAGGGGATTCTTTAGCATATGCGCCACTGGGGTGCAAAGATCCGCCCAGTGCCCCCAAATTTAGTTTAAAAGGGTAAAGGACAGTTAAGTCCAGCCGTGAATGACTCTGGGGTTGCGGCATTCATCTCACTTTACAGGTTGAGGGTGCCAATGTTTGTCTGCAGACAGCTTCCGGGTCATGTGACCAGCATGACTAAGCCGCTTCTGGTGAAAGCAGAGCAGCACACGGAAACACCGTTTACCTTCCCGCTGGAGCGGTACCTATTTATCTACTAGTACTTGACGTGCTTTCAAACTGCTAGGTTGGCAGGAGCAGGGACCGAGCAACGGGAGCTCACCCTGTCATAGGGATTCGAACTGCTGACCTTCTGATCAGCAAGCCCTAGGCTCAGTGGTTAGACCACAGCGCCACCCGTATCCCTAAATTAATTTTTATTATGCTTATGTCAGACACCACACTTATGCCTTATCTCTTGTTTACGAAAGAAGGAAGGAAAAAGAAACAAACTTTTTTATTTCCTCATTTAGCGCTGCCGTTGTGAATGACAAGCTGGTAAATCAGCACACAAAATCGAAAGTCCTTTAGTGAAACAGTAGGTATACATTTCAGTAATACCTAGGTATATAGGTATTTTGTGTTTCTAGCTTGATCAAATTTATTTATTATTTCATAACAGGTAGATAGTCAAGAGCTTAGGCGGCTTCAGCGGTGGGTGCCTGGCACCCCCCAGAATTCAGCGCCCGGGTGCCCCGCACCCCTTGCACTCCTAGGTAAGAACGGCCCTGGTCCCCACCAAGGAGGGAAGAGAGCTGTGTGCACCAACTGGCTCACAGTCGCAGCTCTTGTAATGCTCTGTGCATGTGCACCCTTCTTTCTCCCCAAGCCCTTAATAAGCTTTTCTCTTCCACAAACGATTTAACCCAGTGAGTGCTGGTTATGCATACACACACATAGGGTTTAATTGTTTGTTTTGTTTTTCGTAGTATGTTGCTTTAATTAGCTGTCTGTTTGAAATGCCATTTGCACATCTACAGTTTTAAATTGTGTATTTATATCTTGTATATGTTGTTTACATTTTGAGGTGAGGCCTCACACACAAACGCGCGGAATAGCTATTGGCTGGCTGGCCGGCTGGTGGGGGAAGGAGGCAGTTGCTCTCCATTGGCATCTTGCAGGTGCGGGTCATGAGAAGGCAGCTTTGGAAGGGGGCGGTGATGGCTGTTGCTGCTGCTGCTGGCCGGCACCTAACTCTGCCTCCTTTCCCCTCCTCAGCCCCAAACCACAGGGCTTTCCACACCTGCCAAATCCTGAGGGAGACCTTGGTGTGTGACCCACCACCTCCACCAGTGGGAAGTAGAGTGTGAAGGCCTCCCTCTCCTCCTCCTCCTCCAGCTCCTCCTCTTCCTTTTCCTGGCCCATGACAGAGGCCAAGAGTGAGAGAGGAGGAGCTGCCGGCCACCACCTTCAGCTCTGCCCCTGGCTCCTCCCGAAATTCGTCGTGACGTTGCGCATCGCATATGGCATCACACACATGGCATCAGCCCCCTCAATCTTTGCACAAGTTGGTGCCTCTGTACTATTGTGTTATTGATGAGTGGCCTGTAGAGAAATCCAGTCTGGTTTGATGTAACCTCATAGAAGCATAGAAAATCAACTGTTTAATTCCAAATCTAGGAATAGCGAGAATTATAAAAGCCTCCTGTCAGGGAACTGACATTGGAGCGAGAGGCGAAGGGGAGGCTCCCAGATGATGCTGGTGAAGGACCCAGCAGCAGGGGGAGAAACAGCTCAGTAGAGGGGGAAGCTAATCAGCGCAACACCGGGGATAAACGGAGGCAGATGGGGGAAGTGGAGAGAGGGCTCCAGGACTCTTCACTGGACATCAGTGAGGAGAGCCCAGGTCCTCCGCTGCCCACGCCCTCCCTGCGCAGAAGACTCCCGCGCAGTGAGGAGACTGGGTGTCAAACAACTTTTATGTTGGAAGAGGTTCAAGAAACGCCCACTGACGGATTCTGCCAGTGACTGAGGCAGCCGCGATGAGAAGGGGCTGTGCAGTCAGAAAGGTTTAACAAGGCAAATTAACCAAGAAAGGCACCAGTTTACGCACGAGTAACTCATACCCATTACACCTCCCTATGTTTGTTTCTGTTCCATCACAGTCTAGAGTGAACCTTCCAGTTGCTCATCTAGATTTAAATGTCTGCAAGTGCATGCTAAAGATATGCTCAAAGTCAAAAGTCTTTCTCCCCCCCCCACAAAAAGCTCTCTTTCTTTTCAATAGCAGATAGCATAAATCTTAAGCAAGCATCACCACTCTCCCTACACCCTGTTTTCTGTTTTGTAATTAACTTCCAGATGTGTGTGGCATGGTTAGTATATATATCCCCCACACCACATGGTATAGGAACAAAGGAAGTGACACACTTTGATGTCCTACCTAAATATTTGAAAACCAAGAGCATTGTGATCATGATGCACTCCTCGCGAATGTGACAGCCCCAGGCAAACATCAAGGAAGAGGTATTATAATGCAACGTGGCAAAATAATTGGAGCTGTGAACAGCTCTTTGTCTACACCTGACAGCTGGGGAAAGTTAGAGGTCTTCTTCTGCTCTAACTTGCTAACAGGGCATTATTCCAGATTGCAACAACATGGGAAACATGTGGGCAGCCAGACTGGCCTATGTGGGTACACCAGAGGGAGAAGAAAGAGACAAAGCTCAGAATGGGGCAAAGATAGCAATATAGGAAGCAATATAGCAATATAGTCTGACTTTTCATCCCTCTTGCTCAGTACTGGCGGTAGATCTTCAGGGTTTCAGACAGGAGTCTCTCCCAGCCCTACCTGGAGATGCCTGGGATTGAAACTAGGACCTTCTCCAAGGCAGATGCTCTAACATTGGCCTGGAGTCCTCTACTTAAACAGGAACGCAGAAAGCTGCTTCTTACCATGAATCCACCTGGCTCCGTATTTTTGGCAGTGGCTCACCAGGGTTTCAAGCACTGATCTCTGAGGTCTACCTGAATATGCCGGGGATTGAACCCATCTGCAAGGCAGATGGTGCAGCTAGGTACAAACCTAAGATGATCCTAGAGGTACCAAGCTAAAGTCCCATCTAGTCTAATCAGATGCCTATGGGAAGCCCACAAGCAGCAGCTGAGTGCAAGAATATTTTACGGTACATCCAAATATCTCCATATCACCTCTTTGTGACTATTTCCTCCTCCTTTAAACCTTGCTGAGAATCACAAGTGGGGAAAGTCTTGACAACTCCCATCACCAGCAGTCAGCATGACCAATAGCCAAGCATAATGAGAGTTGAAGTCCAGCAACGTGAAGGGCCACAGATTCCCCATCCCTGATGGGGACCAGTTACCTGCATGTGTCCCTGTCAGGTCCAAGCAGGATCATAGATACAGGCAGTAGGAGTTCAACAATATCCAGAGAGCACCACATTGGCCGACCTTGCATTAGAGCATCAGCATTTTCTAATAATGGGCTTTATATCCAATAGTTTGGGAAATGAAAGCAGTAATAACTCAAGAGGGAGACAAAATGGAGTGCTGATCAATGATAAACACACTCAAGATGTTTGGAGTGTGTGAACAAAATATTCGGCTTATGAAAGAAGAACAAGATGAGACAAAGATCTTAAGAGGGACTTGCCTTAAGCAGAGGAGGGAGTCATGTAGCTGGCTTTATACAGAAGAAATAGACAAAATGAAGGATGGGAAGGGAGAGGAGGGAGGGAGGGAGATCAGTGAGGAAGACAGCTCTGTTTTTATAAAACTGCTTTGGATAAGAAGATGAGACAAAGATGAGCAAAGGGCAGAAACACAGAGTGAGGAATCGAAGAGAGGAGGCAAAATGAATCTAAGAGTATCTGAAAGCAAGGGAGTGGATAGCCAGACCAAAACCAGAACAGAGGGTAAGTGACGACGGGCTGCGTTTCCATTGCAATTCATGTTTCTGTTACTATTCAATATGAGCTAGGGCAGGGGTCACCAAGTTTTTGGGGCCAGTGGGCACATTTAGAAATTTGAGAAACAGGATTTTTTGAATGGTTAAGAATTTTTAAGGTGTACCTCGTACCTCTTGGGAATTATATCGACTGACATTCCTGCTGCTAGGAATAAAGTTTTCTTATATGCAACCGCTGCGGCCAGAATGATTATAGCTAAAAATTGGAAGGGAGAAAAATCTCCCTCGATAAGAGAATGGCATATAAGATTTTGTGAATATATAGATTCAGCAAGCCCATGGTAAGAGGCCAATCAGACCAAAAACTGATAGAGGAGTGGACTTGCGTGAAGGAATACATCAAAAAACATTGTTCTGGTATTAATATATTGATATGCAGTGAATGAAACTTACAGAGTAAAAAATTAAGAAGAAATGGGTATAAGATGAGATAGTCAAAAATAATATTGATAACACAGCGAAAAGAAGAAAAGAAACAAAGGAAGTCACATATAGGTGGAGGGAAGTCAAAATTTATGTCTGTATGTTTACTTTGTATGTTTGTTTTCTTTTTTGTAATCTAAGTTGAGAGGTGTATGTATCTATGTATAAGAAGTTTGTTTAGTGTTCTGGTTTGTGTTTGTAAGTATTGCATTTATCAGTGAAAATTTAATAATAATAATAATAAATATATTTTTAAGAATCTTTAGTTGCTGTTCAAAAACATTACAAAAACACCAATTTTCCCATAAATTTATTGCGTTGATTTGATTGACTGAGCGCAAGCCAACAAAATGAATTTCAATAGGGACAAATGTAAGGTTCTGCACTTAGACCGGAAGAACCAGATGCACAAATATAGGATGGGGGACATCATTACTAGCAGTACATGTGAAAAGGATCTAGGGGTCTTGGTGGACCACAAACTTAACAAGAGTCAACAGTGTGATGCAGCAGCAAAAAAAGCTAACGCTATTCTAGGCTGCATCAACATAAGTATAGTGTCCAGATCAAGGGAAGTAATAGTACCACTCTATTCTGCCTTGGTCAGACCACACCTGGAATACTGTGTCCAATTCTGGGCATCACAGTTTAAGGAGGATGTTGACAAGCTGGAACGTGTACAGAGGAGGGCAACCAAGATGATCAAGGGTCTGGAAACTAAGCCTTATGAGGAGTGCTTGAAGGAGCTGGGGGAGGATGTATGTGACACAAGGTTGCAGGTCCCACTTGTCTACTTTGACTGAACTCAGCAGAACTCATTCAATCATCCTGCTCCATGAGGGGTTTTTTTTGGAGATTTGGACCAGAGCAAAACAAGCATCGCGGGCCACTCTCCAAGGAGGGGATCATTATTTTCCCATGGAGAACCTTAGATGGGAAGCTCAGCTTTGCCACTAAACCATGGAAATCCTTTCATTTTAAGATAAGATTAAACCCCATTCTATCTGTTGTGAGCCGCAAGTTTCTGTTTCTATTGCACCTTTGCAGAGAAAAACATTTAAATCAGCACCTAAAATGTTCCTCTGCATTCCAAGCCCTGGTGTTTGCTATACAATTGAATGCTATAATATATATTGATTTTAGTTTGGTTCCCGCTGTGAAATGTTTAATGTCGCTCTTTGAGAGATGAATTTTTAGATGTATGGGTTTCTACTGAGTTGATCCAGACACAGACACACACTTATATTTGCAACTGAGGAAAACGGAAAGGATAAGTAAGCAAAGAAGATCATGATGATTAATTGTCACATTAGCATTCCGCCACTGAAAATATGCTTTCCCCCATACACACTGCTTGTTGCTAGGGCTCTGATCACAGCTTCAGAACTGCATTATTAAAAAATGTGCATCCATGGTAGTGATACCTAATTTAAGAGGGATTATGCTGTACCAGAGCGAGGGGACCAAATATCTACAATTAAATGCCAGCATCACATAATTTTCAAGAATAAAGCCCCTGCCAATGTGTGAGATGCTTTGTCATTCCAGAGACACAGGTACAATAAGGTGATCTGATCACAACTTGCATGCATAATGCAGAGGTTTGCCTATCTCTAAGACTTCTCACCAAAAGGATGTCCTAAGCAAGGTTGTGCTCTCTCCACGAGGCATGGCTGTGACAGCAGCTACTAAAATGTTGTGGGGCTTCTTGCTGTCAGATTCTGGTGACAGCCTTAAAGCAAAATACAGTGGTACCTCGGGTTAATTACTTAATTCGTTCCGGAGGTCCGTTCTTAACCTGAAACTGTTCTTAACTGTCAGGGAACTGCCATCAGTGCCGGAGGGAGAGAGCAAAATCCAGAGGGATTCCGGAGAGCGTCCCGGGATTGGTAGAGGCAGCCTATCTTCTGGGGAAGAGAATCAGCGTAGCACCAGTGGAGAAGGGGGGCAGATGGGGGAAGCGGCGGGGCGGTCCCATGACTCCTTGCCGGGGACCAGCGGGGAGAGTAGAGGTCCTCCGCTGCCTACGCTCTCCTTGCGCAGAAGGCTTTCGCACAGAGAAAGTAGGAGGAGACTAGGCGTCAAAGAGCTTCTTTGCTGGAAGTTTAAGAAACGCCCATTGACGGATTCTGCCAGCGACTGAGACAGCCACGGGTGAGTGGCTGTCCGGACAGAAAAGGTTCACTCAGGCAATCCAGCCAGGTGTTTGCACCGGCTTACGCGCGAGCAACCCCTAGAACCATTACATTAACCTAAAGCACCACTTTAGCTAATGGGGCCTCCTGCTGCCGCCATGCTGCCGGAGCACGATTTCTGTTCTTATCCTGAAGCAAAGTTCTTAACCTGAAGCGCTATTTCTGGGTTAGCGGAGTCTGTAACCTGAAGCGTATGTAACCTGAAGCGTATGTAACCTGAGGTACCACTGTACTAAGAAGCCCATCTTCTGAAGCATAGCTGTGTTTCTATTTGCAAAAGCCCTAAGGAAGTTGTTGACATCTGTCTGTCTTGAAGGACAATGGAGTGCGCCTCTGGAGGTGAAGGCATACCGCTGCGTTAGCTGCACCCAAGTGACCTCCCTGGGGCACAAGCCTGGGCAGTGTGTATGAAGGTCCTGGGCTGCCCAGATGCCAAGACCCTCCCCCTCCAAAGGAAAGCAGAGCAATACGCTTAGCACCAGCTTGGCTGCAGGAGTTGCTGAATGTGGGCATACAAGGCACCATCCAACCGCCTTAGGAACTTCACTCCTTAGCCTTTTCCTTTCCTGAAGATGCCTTGCAAGGCAGCAGGTATGGATTGCTCCTCAGGGTTTACTCCCGAACCCTTTCTCGTGAGTAAGTAGAGCTGCAAGGCAATGGAGGTTTAGGATCAGAGTTTTCCTTCTCCTAGATGGGCTCCCTTCCCAGTTTGATAAGCCTCATCTGGTATGATACCCCTTTAATCCATAATGCAGGTGCAGCCTAAGTAGAAAGCAACTTCCTGTGTTCCTATGCATGTACATGGCAATTTCCTGTACAATATTCATACGGTTCTTTAAATGCTGCCTAGTTATTAATAGCTTGTTTACCCCAAAGTAAAACTTGAAGCTCTTATTGAGAACAGCACATTCTGAAAGATCAGCTCGTCACTTAAAAGTGATTTAAAGGTGATAGCACTAGGTGAAGAAATTTAACACATTAGTTTCCAATCACAGCAAACCATTTTGATGACCTTTCATGAAGCACAGCATTGATGCAGTATAAATTGGCCTCTCTTCATTTCCTTAAAAAAAAGGTAACTGGCATGTATGTCAGGTAACTTCCTTCCCAGCTCAGCTTTTCTGAATGCTTTTAAAATATAAAAGATTTTTTTTGTTCAAAGAGACGGGGAGGATAATGATTTCTGCTATATTTATTTTCCCTCTGGGAAGTGTTATATTTGAATAGAATAGGGGCTTTCTTGTATTATTATTTTTAAAAATCAGCTAGCAAATCGAAGACATCAGAAATTGTCAAACATTGCCATTTTGCTCCTAATGCAATTTTTTAAGAAGAATAATATTAAAAGAGAGAATGAAAAAGCTGATATGGATCAGTCCAAAACTTTCAGAAGTTCTGGTGTCTGTAGAACAGGCAGGCAGGGAAACCTTTTTCCAAGAGTCTTGTTTCCTTGTGGGCTACATTATGTGGACCACACCCCAATGGTGGGCAGGGCCAGTGAGAAAAATGGGTGGAGCAACAAATGCAATGTTCACCTTTGTAAGTAAGCTACCACCCTCTTTGTCCTTCATCCGAGCAAGCAAGGACAGTTCAGGGACTGCACTGGGGAAAACATTTGGGGTGTGAAGCAAGGCTGGGGAAGGGAGTGGGCCTGGAGAGAATCCCTGAAGTTCACCACCACAGCTGTAGAAAAGCCCTAGACCAGGTGCGCAGCCTGGGAGTCATTTTGGACATGCAGCTGTCCATGGAGGCGCAGGCCAATTTTGTATCCAGGACAGCTGTTTACCAACTACATCTGGTACGCAGGCTGAGACCCTACCTGCCCGCAGACTGTCTTGCCAGAGTGGTGCATGCTCTAGTTATCTCCTGCTTGGACTACTGCAATATGCTCTATGTGGGGCTACCTTTGAAGGTGACCCGGAAACTACAACTAATCCAGAATGCAGCAGCTAGACTGGTGACTGGGAGCGGCCGCTGAGACCACATAACACTGGTCTCAAAAGACCTACATTGGCTCCCAGTATGTCTCCTGTATTTACTCCTTTCTCCCTTATTAGAACATTTGCGATTTGTAAGATAAATATTTCAGTTCATCATCCAGCCACATTAAGGATTGATTTGTCCTTCTTTACTTGAAGACTTGGAACAACCCAGTTTAAGTCTTTTGCATTTGAAACGAAACCAACTTTCAAAGAGTCATCATTTTAAAAAGAAAAGAAAAGAAAAGTGATTCCATTGTGCTTAAATTATTTATAGCTCTCTTAACTTTCGCCAATGCATCTATTGGAGTTAATAAGCCTATGGTTCATTCTTTTGTGTGCTTTTGGCATGGGGATGGAGGAGAAAAATAACAATGCAATTGAAAATAAGGTCTAAGTCACTGTGGTGCAGGAATAAATTGGGACAGACCTGACACAGGAGCACAAAGAAGCTGCCTCATAGGTCTCTCCAGTGCATTTTTCTGGGGGAATGCAGGGGTGCACATACCTCCAAACGTTTTGTGAATCTAAGTTAGGCTTCATTGAGGGGCAGTATTTCAATACGAGTAGGAAAATGAGAGTGCCCCTAAACATTTTTTTAAGGAGAAAAAAGCACTGGGCCTCTCCCAGCCACTGGCAGAGGAAGAGGAGTGCAAGGGGAGCGCACCACCCCTGGCAGCGCAATCCCCAGGGTGCCATTGCGACTCCGCCCCCACCTGCGTTGGGCACCCTGCCCCCCCAGGGTGCGCCAGCCCTGCCCCCGCCTGCTCTCCGCCACTGCTCCCAGCACTACCTGGAGGTGCCTAAAGTTGGACCAGGGATCTTCAGCATACAAGGCAGATGTTCCGCCACTGAGCTATGAGCCTTTATTTAAATAGGAATACAATGGTACCTCGGGTTAAGTGCTTAATTAATTCCGGAGGTAGCATTCTTAACCTGAAACTGTTCTTAACCTGAAGCACCACTTTAGCTAATGGAGAAGGATTTCTGTTCTCATCCTGAAGCAAAGTTCTTAACCCAAGGTACTATTTCTGGGTTAGCGGAGTCTGTAACCTGAAGCATCTGTAACCTGAAGCGTATGTAACCCAAGGTAACACTGTATGAGAAGTTGCCTTACGCCAAGTCTATACCATCTACCTCAATATTATTCACACTGACTTGCAGTAGAGTTTCAGACAGGGAACGTTCTCAACCCTAGCAAAGCAGATGCTTTCACCGCTGGATTGCAGCCCTCCCCACAGTCACTGGCGGAGGAAGAGGAGTGGGAGGGGGAGCACACCATCACGGCTGCCCCCTGCCCACGCTGGGCGCCATGACCCTACGGTTGGCACACCACACCCCTGGGACACACGCCAGCCATGCCACGCCTGTTCTCCACCCCCTAATGCATGAAGCTTCACCACTGCCCACAGTTCCCACATGGGTCCTCTTCCATTTTTTATCTCTTTCTCACCTGCTCCTTCTTAACTCCTCCCTGCTTCCGCACACAAGTGAAAAGAGGGTAAGCTCCCTTGACACCAGTGATTGACAGAAGGGAGACTAGCACCTCCTGGAAGACCTCTGGGTGATTTGTGGTAGATCAACAAAGATTTCTTATGCTCAGTTATTTATCAACGGCAAAAACAAAACTACTTTCTTCTTCCCTCAAAATAGACTGCTGGAATAAATAGACCAGTGTGAAAGGTCTGCAAGGTCAGTTTTTGAAAGAAAGCACACACAACACAACACCCCACCCCCACCCCCCGGGTCTTAGCTTGTTTTCAAATGTGCCACAATCCTTTTATCAAAGTGTGTGTCCCGTGAAATGCAACAGGAAGGGAAACAGGAAAGAATGTCACTATTCCAACTTCCTCCTTCAGCTGTATGCATTTTTCAACTAAGGGAAAAGGTTGCCCTCACAACCTCATAACCAAGAGGGCGGTGATAGGAGGCTCCCAAGCTTTTGGGCACTGTGTCCATTGGAATCATGTTGGTGACCGCCCCCAATCTAGGGTTTCCCTGGAACTGGCGAAAAGCCAAGGAACCCACCTTAGCAATCTAGGCAAATGATTATGAAGGTGTTCTGCAATAGCAGTGCTAATCCGTCTTTCCCTGTACTTTTTTCTCTGCAATTGCTCGACAGGACTAAGGCATGTGACTAGTCCTCATGCAAGGATTCCACTTGATTGGGGGGGGGGGTATTGCACAGTTGCCTTGGAATGATCCTTCTGGTTTGATTCGTGTTAAGAAGTTGCTCCATTCATTTACCACCCACTGGAAAGTTGCATCTATTACTTTGCCCAGTTACTATCATTCTAAATTATATGCCATGTTTAACGCAACAAGTACTTCAATGTGCCTAACGCAGATATAAAAACTCTATAGAAAATGAAATCCCTGAAAAAGAACAGTAAAACTATGAGTTCTCCAGATGGAATCCATTGTTCGGCAAGCTGAGCTGATCTTTACAAATTGCAAATATGGGGAAAAGTCTCCCCAAAGACTGGTTATTATTTTCTAATCGTAGGGGGGAAAGACTGGCTATTATTTTCTAATGATAGAGGGAAAGACTGTCCTGATTCATCTTACCTCCCAAATAGCTTATCACAATGTAGCAGCTTGGAGAAGTCAAAAAACCCAATTATTTACTAAGGAAAGGGAGGGAAAGCTCGCTTGGAAAGGCCAGCATCACTGATGCACAAAAAATGCTGGATTAATTCCAGGTTCTGTCGCTGTGGTCTTATTAAACTTTTAAAAGATGTGGCCTGGGATGAGTTTTATATGCAGATAGGTGTGCATTAACCTTAGTTTTAGACCGCAATCCTGTGGTCCCAGGGGCCATAGACGAGAGTAGATCGCTCCCTCTGTGGGCAGACAGTGAGATTTGTGGGTAAAGCAAGAATGCATCCTCTTTGCAGCCATAGAAGCTTCTATGGATGTTCCTTATCTGATGAAAAAGAGGTGTTTAGGGGAAATCTCATGGCGAATCAGTGGAAGCTTGGAATCCATCCGCTCTCCCAATAACATTCCCCTTCACTGAAATTTGCAATGCAGTTCTCAAGCCAAGCAAATTGTACAAAGTTGCATATACAGTGGTACATCTGGTTAAGAACTTAATTTGTTCTGGAGGTCCGTTCTTAACCTGAAACTGTTCTTAACCTGAGGAACCACTTTAGCTAATGGGCTTCCCCGCTGCCACAGCCGCACGATTTCTGTTCTCATCCTGAAGCAAAGTTCTTAACCCAAGGTACTATTTCTGGGTTAGCGGAGTCTGTAACCTGAAGCGTCTGTAACCCGAGGTACCACTGTATTAGTGAAAGTAACATGCAAAGATGTGTTGTGTTAGGGGACATTGCTTGCAGCTGTCAACAAGCCCAGGGGACTAGAGGGATATGTCTCTGCCTGATTTCCCCCGAATTTCACCTGCCCATACTTTTGGACTTTGGTGAATCAGGTTGCTGATCTTCTGTTCTATTTAATGAATATGACCTTTTCTACCATTTCCTTGCCTATGGAGCCTCCTTCCTGGGTGTAGGGGGGCAAAGCTTGTTTCACAAATCGCCTCCCAATTCCCCACGACTTTCCATAGGGATGAGTCCCATTCTGAGCCAGGAGGAAGTTCCCGGGGACTTGGACCCAATTCGCAATGGGATATAGATTTCAAAACTGGGGTTCATATTGTGAACAGTCCAGTCCCCTCACTGAAAAGTGTTACGACTTCCTGAGCAGCAGGCTCCCTCGCTGCCTTGTCATTGCAATTATAACACAGACCTCCTGTTCCAGCCACTGCAAATAGAAGAGCTACAAGCATCCTTCAAGGCAGAATCTCTCGACAAACATTGAATTGCTTCTTGGCAAACTTTGCAACTGACAGTATCTCCAAGCAGATCTTTTCTACACCACAAAACGTGTAAGTGGTCAAATACCATTTGTTGGCAGAACGGCTCTGAGGTCAATAGAGATAGCAAAGGGATGTGTTTGACCATCAGGGACTTAATTTAGTTCATTATCCTGCACAATTTGCTGATACCTCTCTTCCATAATTACATGACTCTTCCCAACACTCTGAATGAGCATCATTGAAGCTGTCTGCGGAGCTGCTGTAAACTCTTAGCTATAATTATCCTGTTATTCAAAGCCCTTGTTTTCCCATTATCCTAAGAGTGAAGTCTGAACCACTGGAAATCTCCTAGAGTGGTTCATCTAAGCACATAAATTGGATACTGTCTCTGTGCTGGTTTACACATGCATATTCAGCACTTGTTGACAGCTGGATTGAATAAAGGATCAAGCAATAACGAAAGACCAAATCACAGTCTTAGAACACCTGTTTTGGAGGCAGAAGACCTTAGGCTCAGTGCCTGGCATACCCAGATAGGACCACAATAGACCTTCGTCTAAACCCTGGAGTACCTTTTCCAGCCTGTGCCAATCATGGGCGGTGCACCTATGGCCCTATGGATGAAGTTGGACTCTCATCAGTCCCAGCTAGCATGGCCAATGGACAGGGGTGATGGGAGTTGCGGGCGAACAGCATATGAAGGCCCCACAGTTTTCCCATCCCTGATCTATAACAAGAATACATTGTAGAAACAAGGGAGAAGAATTATAACTACTGGTTCCTCATCCCTGGTGTGAACAGAACTCATCAAGATGGACCAATGGTCTGACTTTATATGAGGCATCTTCCTGTTAATGACTGAGCCATCTCATGCCAATCACTAAGTATGCAAGCAGAATCATCAAATCACCTCTGATGAAATGTTCTTTCCCTTGATGGCATCTCACCAGCTTCTCTCCATCATCTCTGCAACCAGCCATTTATGTAAATAGAAGAAGAACAAGAACAAGAAGAGGAGGAGGAGGAGGAGGAGTTTGGACTTGATATCCCGCCTTTCACTCCCCTTAAGGAGTCTCAAAGCGGTTAACAATCTCCTTTCCCTTCCTCACCCACAATAAACACTCTGTGAAGTGAGTAAGGTTGAGAGACTTCAGAGAAGTGTGACTAGCCCAAGGTCACCAAGCAGCTGCATGTGGAAGAGCGGGGAAGCGAACCCAGTTCACCAGATTGCGAGTTCACCACTCTTAACCACTACACCATGCTGGCCCATTACACCATAGGGCTTTTAGTCCATTGCTTCTCTTCTTTTGACCAATCATTCAAGATGACAATTGCTCCCCGATGAAAGGGAACATTAATGCAAACTCAACAAACGGTGTTAAGTTAGTGAACTAAATCCATTAAATGCAAACAAACAAACACCACTGAATTTATTTCATATATGTATATGTATGTATGTATATATGAAAGAGAGAGACAGAGAAGGTGGTAGTTCAGCATCATTTGCTTATAGGAGTTGTACTTTGAGCTAGTGCTGAGACCAATTACAGACATCATGTTGAAATATATTATTATGTCCAAATACTCATTATTGGATCGGCGCTTACACATGCACATACAAACACTTCTGTCATACAAATTAAGTTGTCCAAGAGTTCGAACTCTCTCTCTACAAACATCATGCAACAAATTAAAGCAGAAACACAGTGGAAACTATCTTTGGTTTGGGACCAGTGGCCTGTCTCTGTATAAAGCAGCTTCCTGTATTCCTGTGAAACTCTCTTTCCTGGCAGAACAATCACAAGGAAGGTAGGGTTGCACTTTATAGTGGCAGCAAGTGGAACCTGCAGCAACCACAAAATTGCAATATGGAGTTCCCACTGTTCAGGATTTCGATCATGCCTTTCCCTCTCCCCGCTCCAAATTTCCATTCTGCCTTCCCAACAATTTCCCCTTGTTAAACCACTCTGGGAATTACAACTCTATGTGGGGAACAGGGGCCTCCTAGCAACTGTCAACACCCTTAACAAATGAAACTTCCCAAAACTCCTTGGGGAGAAGTCATGACTGTTAATGGGAATCACAAATGGGCAGAATGCTGTTGCACTCGGGTCTGGCTTGCAGGCATCTGGTGACGCGTGTGGTTGGCCATTGTGAGAAACACAGGATTGTGAGAAACACAGGCCTTTGGCCCAATCCAACCTATGTCTCTTCATGGGACCAGTTAGAGGAGAAAGCACTGAGTTAGGATAGACCTAACTCAATATAAGATGCTTAAAAATATGGATGAGTAATTTTCTTTTGAATTCTTCTCTGATCTACTGTGGAGATGTAAAATGGTTACCATGGTACAATACTGTACAAAGCAGTGAAATTACAACATTTAAGATTGCCTTTAAGAACAAGAACATTTGGTTCCTGCACTCTTGACAATGCTGTGTTGAATTTAATGGAGTTATATAACCTGCAGATTATGGAATCAACTGGGAAAGTGTTTGGCTCACAATTTTCCAAAGAAGTGGACTCATCGTTTGAAAGGGCCTGTGCTTTTACTCAGGATTACTAGAACAGATTGAGAGGGACTTGAGAAATTGACCTGTTAAGGAGGTAGGATCTTGAAAAAAAGATATTGATATTGGTTAGGCCAACACTATTGCTGCATAAAACACAGCATTCTTCTTGCGGATGAGTCATTCTTCAGTCTATTTTAGGACCATATCAGTTTTGCATGTGTTTACTCAAAAATCTGTTTCAACTTCTTCCTGCATTAATCTGTGATTGTTTGTTTGTTTGTTTGATTGATTGATTGATTGATTGATTGATTGATAAATATATATACACAGTCCACACATGGGACTCTAAGGATTGGTCTGCTGGGTTAAATAAGAGAAATTTACTCTACTCATGAAATGAACCTGGGATTGTTCTTCACCCACATTTCACTGTGAAAATTCAATCTGTACAAGGGTCCCACCACCCACCGCAGTCTGGATCCCTGATTTGGGACCTTGGATTGGCCCAACCTGGGGAACATACAACCTGACCCAGATCTGGCTCTGGGGAAAAAATGGGTGGTGGGACTAATGTTTAATTCTTCCCTCTCACCAGAAGCTTGTACAGTTTTAGGAATATTTTATTCCAACATAATTATGCTTGACAGCCATGGCACTGATCATTGAGTGAATTATGGTAATCTGCACCATTTAATCGCCATTTGGTACTGGCTCTTGCCTGTTTGAGGACTCATCTATTAGGATAATCCTTCAACCAGCTCATTAAACAAGGTAACTCCTAATCTCTGGGCTTTCTTGTTCCAAATGCCGTTCCAGGCAAATGTTCCAGCTACAACATAGTTGTCATATGTAGAACTGCTGCTGCTTAAATGGAGAAAACAAAATCTAGATCACTCAGTCGAATTTATTTGTCAGAAACTATTGTGCATCACAAAAAAATGCAAACAGTGAAGAAGCATGCCCAAGTTGTCCATTGAAATTCTGTCTAATTCATTGGGCTGCTAAGGTGAACATGGAAACCTTCTATGTGGTGAGTGTATCCCCACCCATCAGCAAATAACAGATTTTCTGCTTATTTTTCAGGAAGGAAGCTCTCTGGAGAATTCCTTAGAAATATCTGTCCCTTGGAGAATTATACAGGGAGCAATAAACTACATAACAAACAATATTTTCTACCTCTCCTAGGAAACCGATACACAAATGACGATTTACAGGTATTTTGGAATATCTGTTATCCAGATACGGCATGGGCACAGTTCAAAATCAAAAGCTGTAAATGCCTTCCTCAACACTCTTTAATATTTTTTTAAAAAGTAATCTGGAAGGCAGTTCATGCAGTGCATAAACTATGGAACTTTGGGTGCTTTGGCAGATGTTTATCTTCCTAAACAGGGCCCCTCAGATCTATAAGCAGTGCCTCAGGGTTGTAAAAGGAAATTACAGGCTGGGAGCAAAAGGTCACACTGACCATACAAATTACAGAATACAATCAAGCTGCAAAAAACACTAATTAAGAGTTGGTAAATAGTGAAATTTATTGTTTAACAGATAATATACCATGTGCCTCCCATCAGAGACCCACATCTTCATAAGGTTAAAGGGCAAGTTGCTTTTAGAAACAGCAGCTGGCTTGAAAGGGTGTAGATGTAAGGGGTTGCTTTCGAAACTGTTTTTATTAAAGTTCCTTTTTACTTTGAAAAGGCCTTTCCTTCTAAAAATCTATCTATGTTATGTATGAAATATATTGGCTTAAATCTAATTATGCAAAGGATTTAGAAAGTAAGAAATGTTAGATTCTTATGTTAAATTCTTATTTCATTGATGGTGTGTGAGAAGGTGAACCCAAGATCTCTGTTTAAGATAAAAATTAAAACCATTAGCCATCTGTTCTGGAGTGAATAGGGCAATAGGGCAATAGGGCAAAGATTATCTGGTAATTAAGGTGCCTGGTCGAGGCAAATGTAAGATATATGGCTACTTGTCTGCCATTCATGCATAGAAGGAAATATAGCTCTTTGTCTCCCATAAAAGGTAATAGGAAATGGGTGTATCTTTTATGATTGGTTCTAGCAAACAGCCAATAGGAATTTCAACCAGGCTGATTGGACAGAGGCAGCCAAAGGAGGAGCAAGGGGGCTGGGCTGAGGAAATATAAGCGCTGGCCATCAGGGCTGGAGTGGGCAGAGCTTTGGTAACCATATACCACTGTGTCTCTCATTTATTTGTCTGACAAATAAATTATTATTTTAATTTCTCTATTGCTGTGTTGAATATTTCATTCCAGCTAAGCGTTAACCACAAGCAGGGTGCTACAGAAGCAGTAATGGTGAGTAACCTAGATGACTTTAAAAGAAAATTAGACAAATTCATGAAGGATGAGGTTATCAAAGGCTTCTGGGCACAATGGCTATACTCTACTTCCACAGCTGGAGGCTGTCCTGCTTCTGAATACCAGTACAGTGGTACCTCTGGTTGCGTACAGTGGTACCTCGGGTTACATACTCTTCAGGTTACATACACTTCAGGCTACAGATTCCGCTAACCCAGAAATAGTAACTCGGGTTAAGAACTTTGCTTCAGGATGAGAACAGAAATCGTGCTCTGGCAGCACAGCGGCAGCAGGAGGCCCCATTAGCTAAAGTGGTGTTTCAGGTTAAGAACAGTTGCAGGTTGAGAACAGACCTCCAGAACGAATTAAGTTCTTAACCCGAGGTACCACTGTACTTAATTCGTTCCGAAGGTCTGTTCTTAACCTGAAACCATTCTTAACCTGAAGCACCACTTTAGCTAATGGGGCCTCCGGCTGCTGCTGCGCCACTGGAACACGATTTCTGTTCTGAAGCACTATTTCTGGGTTAGTGGAGTCTGTAACCTGAAGTGCCTGTAACCTGAGGCACCACTGTAGCTGGAAGTGGCAGGAGGGAAGGGCGCTCTTGTGATCAAATCCTGCTTGTGAGTTCCCCACAGGCATCTGGTTGGTCAACATGAGCACAGGATGCTGGGCTGGTTGGGCCACTGGCCTGATCCTGCAGGCTCTGTCATGTGACAAAGACGCATGAGAGCAGAAGCAGCAAAGCAGGCTGGGAAGTGCCGGGACTGCACAGTCATTTGGGCCTACTCAAGTTATTCAGGCCTAACTGCTAACTGTTGATTTTTTTATTTATAATTAATATTTTATTAAGTTTTATCAATAAAGTAATTCAGAAAAAAGTACAAAAACAGAAAAATACAAAATCACAAAATACAAAAATACAAGCATTAAACACACAAGGAAAAAGAAAAAGAAAACACATAAAAACAAAATTCCCTCTTTTTTAAAATTCTCATCTTTAGTTAACTTATTCTCCTGACTTCCTCACGCCTCCCTTTTTTGTATCCCTTTTTTTAAAAAAAATTGTTCAGCAAATTCATATCCAATTTAACTTATCTATTATCAATCCCATCTTACATTTTACCTTGTTGCTAGAACCCCTTCAGTTCATTTCAACGTCATCAGCATTCAAAAGTTTTACAATGTTTCTGTAAATAAATTTTAAATTTCTTCCAATCTTCAACCACGAGCTCTTCTCCCCGGTCTCGGATTCTGCCAGTCATCTAACTGCTAACTATTGAGTCCCTCTGACATGTGACTCATTCTCCTTATAAGTAGCCGCCATTTATTTTCTCTCTGTGTTCTCTGTACGTTTTCAGTCGGAGTCAGTCTGCCTCAGCTGTGAGCCGAGTCAGTATGGAATCTCAGTCAAACTGTTTGGAGCCATAGTCAAAATAAAAAAATTCCTTCCAGTAGCACCTTAAAGACCAACTAAGTTATTTCTTGGTATGAGCTTTCGTGTGCATGCACACTTCTTCAGATACACTGAAACAGAAGTTGCCAGATCCTTCTATATAGTGAGAAGGTGGGGAGGGGTATTACTCAGAAGGGTGATGGGAATGGGAGATTGGCAGGTAGCTGAGATGAGCCTGTTGACGACTCTTAACGACTGTAATAGGTCTTACAGGAAAAGGCAAGGGGTGAGAAGGTGAGAAATGGCTTAGTCATGTATAACACGGTAGCAGATGATAGGTAGCAGATAGGTAGCCAACACGGCTACCTATCTGTTTGGAACCATGTTGTTTATGGAGAAGTTTATTTTAATTCAATAAAGCTCTTATTCTTTCACTAAAAAAACTCTGCATTATTAATTTACGCTGCACGTCAGGCTCTTCTTACAGTTTGGCTTTGCAGCTGACTCTCACAACAGTATTGGAGGTGGGGATGAAATGGGCCAGAGGCAGAAAACACCTACAAAAGACAGACTGCCAGCTGGGCACTGGCATGGACAAAAAGGCAGGAATTGCCACTTCCACTCTTTAGCAGGGGCAAATTTGCCACACACACCTTTGGAAGAAGGCCCAATGAGATGACCATATGTGACAAGAGATGTGGGCAAACAAAGATATGACTAGGGCAAAAGGGGTTTCTAAGCACAGTTGTTCAGATAACTGACAACACCCACATTACCGCTCCCTCTTTAAGAGGGGTGCAAATTTGCCACACCCCAACTCCCCCAGGAAGAAGAAACAAGTTGTTGTTGTTTTCCCCAAGGGTGGAGCTGGGGTAGGCATGGGTTACCACCTTTGTTCAAGCAAAATATAGAACAGGTTGGGGAAATAGGGGACAGGTTGGGAATTTCTATTCTAATTTTGCTCTCTGACTCCAAGTCTCCATCTCCAACGCACACGCCTCTGCCTATGCAAAAACTCTCTCTCCCAAACCAGACCAGACCCTCACCCCCACCCCCTCTCTTGCTCTTTGGCCCTCCCGTCCCCATCCTCCCATGCAAAACCCGAGACTCCACCATAGCACTGCAAAAAAAAATAAAACAAAACAAAACCTCGCTTCCCGCAACCCAACCTCTGCCTGCAAACTCCTCCTCCTGGCTACAACCGACCCTCTGTCCACATCCCCTGATAACTCTTGCTCTGGGCTCTCCTCATGATCCCACCCTCTGCCTGCACAAACGTCTGCTCAGGCTCTCGCTCTCGCCTCCAGATGGACCTACACTATGCCTGCGCAGTTCTGGGGAGGAGAAGGAGCCTGAATACATGAAAAAGGGTGTTCTGTTTGAAGTCCAATAAGAACAGGGGACATTTTTCTGCAAAAGAAGAAGAAGGACAATCACATTTTTCTGGGGACAGGTGGAAACCCTAGGCGCAAGGGCCAATCAGAACGTTGGAAGTGCTGGGTTTTATAAACCAGCTCCTCCCCAAACGACCCCCCAAATAACTCTTCTTCACTGTGTGACCCTCCCTCCCTGCCTATGCAGTGTGAACTTGGGCTGGCTGCCTGCTAAAGAGCCTGGGTATAAATTTGGCCCTCAGGAAATGGGGAAAAGCTGATCCCTCCATCGTTAGGGAACTTTTCTGCTCAGACTATTTCCATTTGGCTAATCCTGTTTAATCTGGCTTAATTGTTTGACTGCAGATCCTCTAGGTGGTTGTATATTTAAAATAAGTATAACCTTTTCTTCGCCACAGTAACTACATCTTGCATCTTTATGAATGTGATCGCAAAGCCTCATGCGTGGCACTTTGCCAGCCTTGATTATCAACAGGCCTTGCATACCGCAGGGTAGAAACACCAGGCAGGCCCCACAAATAACCCAGAGATGCATTTTAACTAAAAGGACACATTCTACTCATGTAAAAACACGCTGGACCATCCGCGGGCCGGATTCCTGGACCATCCGCGGGCCGGATTTAGAAGGAGATCCAGCCCCCGGGCCTTAGTTTGCCTACCCATGGTTTAGATCAGGGGTGGCCAACTCCCAAGAGACTGTGATCTACTCACAGAGTTTAAAAATGGCAGTGATCTACCCCTTTTTGGGGGGTTCAGGTCAAAGTTGTTGGGTCAGGAATGGCCTCAGCCTTGGAGCTATCCTGGTGGTTCATCCTGGTTCTCCAGTTTGAGATTCTGGTGTCCTCCTGTAAGATTTAGTAGAGATACCAGGGGATGCTCTTTGGTGCTGTATATGGCTTAGTTTGCATGTATGCACCATCTGCCCTGCAGGCTTCTTAAATCCCACAGATGTGTCTTCTGATTACAGTGGTACCTTGGTATACTAACTTAATCCATTCCGGAAGTCCCTTCTTAAACTAAAGCTTTCTTAAACCAAGGCATGTTTTCCTATAGCAGCGGGGGACTCAATTTACAAATGGAACACACTCAACAGGAAGCGGAACATGTTCTACTTTCAAGGCAAAGTTCACAAACCCAAACACCTACTCCCGGGTTTGCAGCGTTCTTAATCCAAGTTGTTCATAAACTAAGCTGTTCTTAAACCAAGGTACCACTGTATATGAAGCTATGCTTAGGTTAGAAGCGCTAGACCAGTGGACCATAATGTTGACGTAACAAAGCCTTCTCCAAACCATATCATCTTCAGATTGGAATGGGTAGCTTGCATATTATGTCCTTGCAAAAAAACTCACAATGCACAGAAAAAGGGAAGATATCACAGTGCTTTTCTCCATAAAATGCCAGTCTTCACCCCCTAAAGGAGGGGCCGCTCAAATCTGCCCTCCCACATCTGCAATGGTTAAATTGCTTTATCCCTTAATTTTGCTGATGGTATTGAATATAATTTGTAGATGCAATGCTAAAATCCAGGCCCAAATTCCTCTTGTCATATATGGAAATGTCAGGAAGTAAGCAGCCCCCCATGGCAATTCTGTCCGTTCCCACTTCCTACCCCACACTTGATCCTGCTGCAAGACGGCCACATTTTTTTCAGCCACATAGCATGAAATTGTTATTGAGAAAGCAAATGGTAGCAACAATTATGTTAGAGTAATTGTGTTGTGCACTGGCTCTGTTTGCAAAATATAATCCCCTTATGCAAAATGCATGTGATTAATAAAAGATGAACATTTTTAATTCTGCTATCTTTGCCCTTCCAAATCCTACTTATCTACTGTTTTAGCTTTTTTGAAAAGAAGAAAAGAAAAAGAAAAATCCAGACCACCCATTATTATTATTATTATTATTATTATTATTATTATTATTATTATTACAGTTGCATCCACAAATTTGGTTTTTGAATTATCACATCACTCCTCGCCCCTAGAGTTTTTAAATCACCATCCCTTTGCCTTAGAGTAGATGGGTGAATCTGTTTGTTTTGGTATCTCTTTTTTGCAAACTTAAATGGATTTCCCCACATTTCTGCATCCATTTGCAATATTTTTTAAGGGGGGGGGTGTTTTGTTTTTTTAAAAAAGTCTTCATGAGTGTTTGTCACAATTTTATGTTGGGTGATAACGCTGCCCCCCCCCAACGCAGCGCCGCCCGGGATTCATCACTCGGATCTCCCGTCACGCTGATGTGATCCATATCCAAGGACATGAGCACACGACTAGCAGAGTCCAGACAGAAGCTGAGCCTTGAGGTGTAACATCTAAGCCTAATTTTATTGCGCACGAAATCAAACGTAACATAACAAAGAAAACATGGCTTCTCTCTCGGTCACTCTTCCCCAGAGAGAGAACTGCAAAAGCAATAGCTATACAGAATGGAACAGCGTATCTCAATTTCCACTCACGAGACTCCAGCAATCAGTGCTGGAATGTAAACACAGACATGGGACATGCAACAATCCCACACATCTGCAGCATGGGAGGAATGGAATTCCCAACATTTTAGTGCCTGTTTCTCTTAATATATACATTTCTTGCATGCAATTTCCCCTCATATAATGAATATTATATGCCATTTTCACTAATATATGCATGATTACGTGTGCTTTGTAGTTCACACTTTCCCCTAATGCATTTCTGGACACATCTTTTGGTTGGAAAAATGCACTGCAAAATTTGAAGAGGTGTAGATTCTGCATTCTGCTTCAGTTGGGGCAGCATCCAACTAATGTGCCCTGTCAGCAGAAGGAATTATACTTGCACAATGGGACTTCACCCCCTGTCTTCTCCCCACATGCACCCCAGACCATCCCCAAATGTGCTCTGGAAGGGGCAGGGGTATGTTCTGTTTTGCAGCCATAAACCTTAGCCCTGATAAAACAATGTACTTAGCAGTACATTGGATACAAGCTTATTGTTTGGGGAAGTGCAAATCAGGTTGATTTACATTGAAATTCAAACTGCACTGAATCCACCACCACCATTTCTATCAAAGGAGCAGAGACGATGGTGCAACTGGGTTATTTTAAACACTGAACTTGATGGTCTTGTGGGGAAACCCCTAATGTGCATTGCTTCACTGGCTTCAAAATATAGAAAGTCAACCCCACAGCATTGCAACATTGGGAGACTGTGTTTTGGTTCAGGAAGTGTGGATTAGGTAAATCCATCTTTAAATACAAAGTGAATCAAATTTCTCCCATGTTTCTCATGGTAGAGCATCTGCTTTGCATGTGGAAGGTACCAGGTTCAATCCTTCGCACCTCCTTGGGGATCTGCCTTGCCTGAAACCCCGGACAGCTGCTGCCAGTGTAGACAATGCTGAGAAAGGTATATTGTCAGTCTGTCTCAGTATAAGGCAACTTCCTATGCTCCTAATGAAACATGCACATTGTGTGTGTGTGTGTGTGTGTGTGTGCGCGCGCGCGCGCGTGTTGCCTTCCCTTTAGGGCGTTCTTTATTGTTTTGATGAAAAACAACAAGAACTCTATTGTTTGAAAACCAAGGGCACCTTCAATAACCCCGGGGAAAAAGAAGAAATCGGAGATGGTCACCTTGTTGACATACAGCACGAAACAACTTCTTTCTCTCTGTTTTCGAAGGGGGCTGATTTGAAGCGGGAGGAAACCTAAGTGGAGTCAGAGAAAAGGTCTCTCTGCTCACTGAGACTTAAGCTGCAATTTCCTGGCTGAGGAAAGAGAGATGGAGGGAAAACAAACAAAGCCTTGTGAAATAAATAAAGTTAAAAGACACAGTTCAGACAAAAGCAAGTGAAATTAGGAAGTGAAATGCACAATCGGAACGGTCAAAGTTTCTCGTTTCTGCACATATGCAGAGCAGGGGAGGGAGGATACTGTGGACTGGGCAGGGAGGTCAACACAGTGCAAACCAGAGCTTTTTTTCAGCTGGAACTCAGTTCTGGCACCTTTCAGGTGGGCACCATTGCCATTATAAGAGATCAAGGGAGGCATTCATGTTGAGTTCTGGCACCTCTTTTTCTCGAAAAATAGCATTGGTGCAAACACATAAGCAAGGATTGTTGGATTGACTCCATCAATGTGTTTGCACTGCACTGACCTCCCTGCCACCTCAGCCTCCTAGCAAGCCACAGTCAACCGTCTAGGGTAGCAAATAGTGTAGCGAGTTCCTGGCAAGTCGCTCGCGCCTGATATGAATGCTGGAAAATTCAGGACAGATAAAAGAAAATACCTCTTCACACAGCATGCAGTGAAACTGTAGACCTCACTCCCACAGGAGGCAGTAATGGCCACCAATTTGGATGGCTTCAAAAGAGGAGTAAACAAATTCATGGAGCAGAAGGCCAACAGTGGCTATGAGCCATGATGGAGGCAGTTCTTGTGGGTCCCGCTTGCAGATTTCCCACAGGCATCTAGATGACTACTGTGAGAACACACAGTGTGTGCGTGCGTGCGTGTGTGTGTATTACTATACATTTGTTAAAAGGTACAGGTATGTTTTGTGCTCTGTATTGTTTACTTTTATTCTTAATCAGAGTGTCTTGTGGCACCTTAAAGATTAACAAGTTCAGGTCGGCATAAGCTTTCTTGGGTCTGATGAAGTGGTCTTGAGTCCAGCAAAGCTTAACCTATACTGAATGTGTTACAGTCTTCAAGGTGCTAACAGACTCTTCCATTGTTTTCACTGCAAGAGACAGGGCTGGACATTTCATGCAATTTATCTCACTACCTCTATAGCCCACATTTCTTCCAGTCATAGAATCCAAGTATGGGTGTGGTTCCCAATTAGCCTCCTGTTCAAGCCACTGCCCTGACACAGCTCTCCTATGCCTTCAGACCATATTATGGGCATCCTATGGTTTTAACCGTGTTGTAAGCTATGTTGTCTGTACCTCAGTATAAGCTGGGTGAGATTGGTATGTGTGTGTGAGTGAGTGAGAATGAAAACCAGAGATAATGTCGATCCCTAATTCATTGTTCTCTCCTGTTCAGTATTTGCCTTATGCAAACATGAATATTTCCCCGGACTTTGTAATAATATATATTTTATCCGTCAAAATGTTAAAACACCAGATTCTCTTTACAGATTTCCAAACCTCAGCTGCACCCCTGCTAGCTTCCTTGCAGAGCACAGCATGAATCTTCTGCAGTCCAATAATAATGAGGAAAGTAATTAATTACCAGTGGAGCTAACAGACAACATGAGTGTTTTAGCAATCAGAACAAATTACTGTGGGGGCAAATACCGAGTGTAATGAAATCCGACAGCCATGTGAATTTACATGTATAATTCAAAAAAGTTCCCTTCTAAGGGCTTGCTTCTTTTAAAACTTCACAATTGGGTATTCTGAGTCGGAGGAAATGATCTCCTTGTCTCTCTGTCTATCTATCTGGTTTTAGCACAGATGCTTCAGCTCTGTTTAATTTATCCCCTTGGCTTTCTGTATTAATTTATGGCTGCTGTGATGTTTTACTCTCTTAAAATCTCTGCTTTGGAATGATTTGGGTTCAGCACACAGAAAGCCAAGTCCTTGTTTCTTCTCAGCTTCAGGCTCTAGGTAAGACTAGGCCACCCCCTACATCTGGGGGTGTGTGTGGCCTACAGCTGTATGTGAGGAAGGTAGATCTGCCCATTCCTTCTGGAAGCATCAGCAGCTAGTTGTTTTTATGGCGACAGGAGGAACTCTTGTTGCCCTGTCAAGAAAAAGGTGTGTAAAAAAGGATTCCAGGCAGGCTAGTCTTGGGCCATTAACTTAGCAAGAAGATTGGCTTGACTGCTTTAGAAGTTCCTTCTACTTACAGATATAAAACCACAGACTTAGAGGTGATGGCATCTATTGCATGTTCCATGTTTGAAACACTGGACCAGGGGTCAGCAAACTTTTTCAGCAGGGGGCTGGTCCACTGTCCCTCAGACCCCCTGTGGGGGGCCAGGCTATATTTTGAAATAAAAATAAAAATGAATGAATTCCTATGTCCCACAAATAACCCAGAGATGCATTTTAAATAAAAGCACACATTCTACTCATGCAAAAACACGCTGATTCCTGGACCGTCTGCGGGCCGGATTTAGAAGGCAATTGGGCCGCATCCAGCCCACAGACCTTAGTTTGCCTACCCATGCAATGGACAAATATGTCAGATGCTTGATTTTCATGCATTTTTGTTGGCTTAATTGTGTATCGCATTTCCCAGTTCAAATGTACAGGCACATCTTTAGACAAATGAATGGGGAACTAAATCATTGTTGCACACCGCAGGTGTATCAATGAGTTGTACCAAACATTCATCCTACTCAAATTAGCCCCATTGAAATTAATGGGCATGGCTAACTCAGGTCCATTAATGTCATTGGTTCTACTCTGAGTAGGGTTTATTTTATTTTATTTATTTATTTCCTTTCTAGCCCATTTTTTTCTCCAAGGAGCTCAATGAGGTGTTTCAAGGTCCCTCCCTCCTTGTTTAGTCCCCACAACTAGCCTGTGAGGTAGTAAGGCTGAGAGGCAGTGACTAGCCAAAGGTCACCCACTGAACTTCATGTCCGAGTGGGGATTTGAACCCTGGTCTCCTAGATCCTAGTCCGACACTCTGACCACTACACCACACTGGCTTATTTGGTAACAACCCATTGTCTTTGTGCATCATGTTCCCTCTTTTGTAGCACAGGCACCTCCTCCATATGGACAATGCAACATAGTCATGAGTCATCATAGCACAGTATTGGTGCAAATGAAAATAATTTGTGTATTCAGGTACCACATTCCCACTACCAACCCCTCCTGGGTCCAACAATGATGCTCTTAAAAGCAGCTGCCTGTTTCTTTCTCACTAAGGTGTTTCCATTGATTTGGCTGCTCACTCGCTCTCCCCTTCCCACACACCCCATTCAGTGATGATATGAGAAGCATCGCTGTCATCGTAAACTAGAGTTGAAGAAAGAGACAGACAGATCCAGCATTCTGGAATCCCATGCTGACAATGGGTGAATGGCGCTCTTCACGTCCTCGCTAGCAAAGGAGCAAGCAATAGAAAATGACATTGAAATGTAACACACAAAAACAGCTTCCTCCTCCGTCCTTGGCTGAATTGGTTTTTATTTCTTTGGGGTTTTTTGCATCATAGTGCATTTTTGCAGCATACCAGGACCTTATGTAGTTCAGGGCTGAATCATCCTAATACCGAACTTCATCACCATAGTGTTCATGTGCTTCAAATGCTGTTATTGTGCACTGGAGATGCGTACTGACTTTCTCCCCACCACCACCACTGCATTTTCTTCTTCCTTTATTTATTTTTTACACCCATATCTCACCTTTTCCTCCACAGAGTTCTAGGTGGTGCACTCCCCATTTTATCCAGACAACAACCCTGTGAGATAGGCTGAGAGACAGTGACTGGCCCAAGGACAGTGACTCAGCTTCATGGCTGAGTAAGGATTTGAACCCTGATCTCCCAGGTCTTATATGCAGAATTAATCATGTGAAAGGCTGGGCTGGATGAATCCCAAGCCGGAATTAAAATTGCTGGAAGAAATATCAACAACCTCAGATATGCAGATGACACAACCTTGATGGCAGAAAGTGAGGAGGAACCTAGACAGCATCTTAAAAAGCAGAGACATCACCTTGCCAACAAAGGTCCGTATAGTTAAAGCTCTGGTTTTCCCAGTAGTGATGTATGGAAGTGAGAGCTGGACGATAAAGAAGGCTGATCGTCGAAAAATTGATGCTTTTGAATTCTGGTGCTGGAGGAGACTCTTGAGAGTCCCATGGACTGCAAGAAGATCAAACCTATCCATTCTTAGGGAAATCAGCCCTGAGTGCTCACTGGAAGGACAGATCCTGGAGCTGAGACTCCAATACTTTGGCCACCTCATGAGAAGAGAAGACTCCCTGGAAAAGACCCTGATGTTGGGGAAGATGGAGGGCATAAGGAGAAGGGGACGACAGAGGACGAGATGGCTGGATAGTGTTATCGAAGCTACCAGCATGAGTTTGACCAAACTGCGGGAGGCAGTGGAAGATAGGAGTGCCTGGCGTGCTCTGGTCCATGGGGTCATGAAGAGTCGGACACGACTAAACGACTAAACAACAACAACAACTCCTCCCAGGTCTTAGTCCAACGCTGTAACCACCACACCACATCGGTCATTTCTTTGGTTCAGTCATAACTTCTCACGGTAGTTCTACATGCTTTTTTGGAGATAAAATAAGGAGAGGGCAAATCATATATGTCACCTTGAGTTCCTTGGTGGAACGGCGGGATATAAATGTCATAAATAAGCCACATGTGCACATTATGCAGATGCACACTGGACATTATCAGCTGCTTTGTGGAGGAAGTTCATTAAAAAGCAAGATATTTCTTGAAGAAATTAAAAAGAAACTGATGAAAATGAACAATGCATGACTTCTTAGTATAGAAGAGGAGTTGGATTTGATATCCCGCCTTTCACTCCCTTTAAGGAGTCTCAAAGTGGCTAACATTCTCCTTTCCCTTCCTCCCCCACAGCAAACACCCTGTGAGGTGAGTGAGGCTGAGAGACTTCAGAGAAGTGTGACTGGCCCAAGCTCACCCAGCAGCTGCATGTGGAAGAGTGGGGAAGTGAACCCGGTTCACCAGATTACAAGACTACCGCTCTTAACCACTACACCACACTCTCAAGACCAGGTAATGTGGAACTGCACGATCCTGAGAGAAATTTGGATGAGATGCATGTTGGGTAGGGATGAGTTAGTTGGTCCTTGTTACTTTTGCATGTCCTGATGCCTAAAAAGTAAGCATTTTGATTTGGCTCTTGAGTTGAGAACTGCATTAGAATATTTGAGGTGTACAGCGGTACCTCGGGTTACATACGCTTCAGGTTACATACGCTTCAGGTTATAGACTCCGCTAACCCAGAAATAGTACCTCGGGTTAAGAACTTTGCTTCAGGATGAGAACAGAAATTGTCCTCCGGTGGCGTGGCGGCAGCAGGAGGCCCCATTAGCTAAAGTGGTGCTTCAGGTTAAGAACAGTTTCAGGTTAAGAACGGACCTCCGGAACGAATTAAGTACTTAACCCAAGGTACCACTGTATAAAAAATGGTGGTTAACTAAGGCTGCAATCCCATGCATGTGTCTTCCTTAATCTGAGTAGATGTTTAGGGTTCCAACTCCCATCACCCCCAGCCAGCATGGCCAACAGTCAGGGGTATTCCATTAAAAAGATCCAGGGGAGATGCTTCTGTCTGGATGCCCAGGCAGGGACCAGGAGCCACAGCATTCCCAAGCTACAATCCAGTGGGGGAGTTACTCCTTGCTGTAGGTCAGGGACTCCCTCATTTCAGGTTGACCCCCAAAACGAAAGTTCTTCCAGCAGGTGAGCTGGAAGAGGTGGGGTCTACCCAATGCTTATGCCAGACCTCTTACAACTGTAGTCAATAATGTTGTGGCCTGATTTCACCCAAATGATAGTTGTCTTGCCTCTTATTCTTGGTATTGTGAGGTCTGAAGAGTAGGGGGCTACCTTGACACACAACAGGGATTTGCAAATATCAAATTCCTCAAACATTCCAGATTTCACAAACATCCCTAGGGTGTTTCTTATAAACTGCTTAGAGGTTTTATTACAATCGAGCAGCATACATAGTTGGTTAAATAAAAGTGTTCGGTTTGTGAGTTCCTGGAATGGTCATTTTCTCTCCCCGCCTCCACATTCACCTCTTGAATCGAAACTAATGCAAAGGAAGATAAACCATCCTTTAGCACTTATTTCAGATTATTGAGTCAATATTGTCTGTCATTGGCCTCGACTTAAGTGGCTCATAACCAGGTTTCCTGAAACAAAGGCTGACGTGGGCTGGTTCGGTATTCGGCCTTGAAACAATAGTAAAAGAGTATGAATGGGATTTCAATGCATTGCTCTGCAAAGTGCTGTGTTTTTGCAAAGCAACTGGTTGCGCCATCAACTCTTCCTGTGGCAACAGCCGAGCACTTTTCCACTTGCTGTTTCCCCAGACATGTTCTCCTCCAGGACAGGTCTTTTGAAAAGCAAATGGTGAAGCTTTAGCCCTTACCATCCCCTACTCAGGGCTTTTGTCTATCTACCATTGAACTCTTTCGCAGTGATGGGCAATGGTTTCCAAGGTTTCAGAAGAAAGTCCTTCTTGTACATAGAGATGCTAGGTTTGAACCTGGGATGAGTTAATCTCCCGGGGAAACATTTCAAAGTTAGAATGCCAGCCCGCCCCCGCCCTGGCTTTTCCCTGATCATCACCTATTGCACATCAGGTAACAAGGGAATATGGATGGCCATCCTTGAGGAATTTTTAGCTGTAATTACTGCAATGCAGGGACGCAGGTGGTGCTGTGGGTTAAACCACAGAGCCTAGGACTTGCCAATCAAAAGGTCAGCTATTCGAATCCCCGCAACGAGGTGAGCTCCCGTTGCTCGGTCCCAGCTCCTGCCAACCTAGCAGTTCGAAAGCACATCAAAGTGCAAGTAGATAAATAGGTACCACTCTGGCGGGAAGGTAAATGGCGCTTCCGTGCGCTGCTCTGGTTCGCCAGAAGTGGCTTAGTCATGCTGGCCACATGACCCCAAAGCTGTACACCGGCTCCCTCGGCCCATAAAGCGAGATGAGCACCGCAACCAGAGTCAGTCATGACTGGACCTAATGGTCAGGGGTCCCTTTACCTTTACTGCAACTGGGTTGGGCTAAATGACCCCTAAGATCCCCTTTCAATTCTCCAATTCCATGAACATGTGGTGGACAATGAGTGTGCCACCATTTCCTTAAAGATTCAAAATAACACATTGAATTGACGTAAATCTGGAAACATCTGAGCCACACAGGACCTAATTCTGCATCTACAAGCATATAATAATCAAACTCCATGAGAACTCAGTGGCCAGAGTGAGACTCACCCCGGAGGGTGATCTCACCAATCCAATTCCCATTAACAGAGGTGTCTGACAGGGTTGTATATTGGCTCCATTCCTGTTCAATTTGTTCATAAGCGACATGAGGATTCCCCTAATAGAGGCTCAAGAAAGGATTCATGCACCCCGCCTAGCACTTTATCGCTGCCCTTTGTTACTATATGCGGATGACGCAGTCATCCTTTCCTTTTCTAGAGTAGGTCTCAGGAGGGCCTTAAAATTTTTTGGATCATATTGTAACACAAATTCCCTTACAATTAATTATGGAAAATCTAAGATCCTAGTTTTCTCAAAGAGCCGGAAACTCCATAATTGGAGAATTGATGGGAGAGCCATCGAACAAGTTTATAGATTCCAATATTTGGGGGTTTGGTTACAACATAACCTTAGATGGAAGGCCCATGTAGCTTATGTTACAAACAGAGCCAAAGCTATCTCCTTGGCGATCCTGCGATTCTTCTTCACCGATGGAGCCTTCCACATCCCATCAGCATTGAAAGTGTTCAAGGCCAAGGTGATCCCGACAATTGCTTATGCCATCTCAACTTGGGGGACTTTTGTCAACCTAGCTCACCTAGAGGTTATTCAAAACCAGTTTTTAAGAGGGATACTGAAACTGCCCAACTGTGTAAGTAATACAGCGTTACGCATGGAACTTAATATTGTATCCCTGGAAAACGCCCTGTGGAAGCACATACTCTGTCACTGGTTATCTCTATGGCACAATCTCCCAAACTTGTATTTGATACAATGTATGTGGAGAGATGATTTCCAGAGCCCATGGGTAAAAAAATTACAACTGAAAATTACGGCAATGGGAATCTCCCCATCTAAATTACTAGAGCAGGACATAGTTCCAGCTAAAAGAACAGTAACCTGTAAACTAGAGGAGATGGATTTGCAGCAGAAAATGGTGTTGGGCAATGGTACCTGCTCACCTCAAAACCTTGGTTTATTACCCCTCTTAAGGATCCCAAATTATTTGAATTCCTTAACCTCTTCGGCTCATAGATATGCCTTTATAAAGGCAAGATTCAACACCTTCCCATCGAACGTGCTGAGAAATAGATTTTCAAATGGACAGATATCGCTCTTATGTGATTGTAATTGTGGGGCACCGGAATAATTGCATCACATAATCTTTGACTGTGCTTTTCACTCATTGGCCAGGAGCAAGTTTCTTGATCCATATCTAAAGGGAATCGCCGATGATTCGAATGAAGCCAAACTGAGATATCTACTAAATGATGAAGACCCCCTAAAATCACTCACGGTTGCCAGATTTTTGATCAGCGTCCTATCCCTAAAGAAGAAAAACGGACTCCTGTGCGGCTCGGATAACCCTTTTAAACTATGATCTATGTTTTAGGATGTATCTAGGTGATATCACCACTGATGTCTTTTATTAATTTATGAGCAGAGCGATGTTTATGTTGCAAATTTATTGTAATGTATGTGTTGGTCTTTTGCTTATTTTGCTTTGGTCCTTGTCTGTTTTTGGCTGTTTTAAATTTGGAGGTTTAAGTATATATATGCTGGTGGGAAACTGTCGTGTGACGGGCCAATGGCCGTAATAAATATCAATCAATCTACGAGCATACATGGGCGCAAGACAAATACGTGGAGGGAATTTAGCGGTGGGACCAAACATCAACTTTGGGCCATGTTTATGAAGGCTTAGACTGCCATTAAGTAAGCTATATTATAATAACATCCAAGGTTTTTGAGCAGTTGCATTGAACATCTTTTGCACCACAATTTGAGACTCTCTCCTGATTGGTAGTCAGCAAAAGTCCCATCACACATCACTAATCTCAGTACAAGGATGTGGTCAGGAATACCAAACAGGATCATCTTTAAGTGTTTTTTTTGCCCTCATAATGAATGGAAATTGAATCGATCTCTTGAGACATTAAGGCAAAGTGTTTTAGTTTTTCACTCACAGGAAGCCCATACACACACCCGAAATGTGAGTCCCTGCACCAGTTTCAACTCCTATTAAAGGCTCATAACTTCTCTCTGATCTCATTTCCGTGAAGAAACTCATTAGCTACTGAAATATGTGGCTTATTGGTGAATGATGGCAGCCAAGCTTTTTTTTCACAAATGAAAATAACAAGTTGGGCTCAGTCATCAGGTCTGACAAGATTCATAGGATTGTAGAGTAGAATAGAACCACACGGGTTGTCTAGTTCAACTCCCTGCAATGCAGGAATCTTAGCTAAAGTGACAGATGGCCATCCAACCTCTGCTTAAAAACCTCCAAGGAAGGATAGTCCACCATTCCTGAAGGAGAATGTTCAACTGTTGAACAGCTCTTACTGTCAGAAAGTTCTTCCTGATGTTGAGTCAGAATCTCTTCTTTGAAATAGTAGCCATTGGCTCTAGTCCTACCTTCCAGAACAGGAGAAAACAAGGTTGCTCCATCTTCCATGTGACAGCCCTTGAGATATTTGAAGATGGCTGTCATATCACCTTTCAGTTTCCTCTTTTCCAGCATAAACATACCCAGCTCCTTCAACCATTCTTCATAAGGCCTGGTTTCCAGACCCTTTATCATCTTGGTCACCCTCCTCTGTACATGTTCCAGTTGCTGGGAATCAGAAGGGGCAGGGGTTAGAAAGGGTTTTTGCTCTACCTATGGGCTTCCCGTGGGTATCTGGATGGCCACTCTTGAGAACAGGATGTTAGACTAGACGAGCTACTGGCCTGATCAAATACAATTGTTATTAGTGTGTGTGTCATGGTCCGGTCTATGGGCAATCAAAGTCCCGGCTGAGGACGTCAAGACTGGGGGCAAGATGGTGGGGTGGGAGCAGGAACGAGAGTCCAGAAGCCAGGGGTTCAAGGGTCAGGAAGCAAGGAGTCACGAAGTCGAGGGTCGAGAAGCAGGGAGTCAGGAAGCGGAGGTCCAAGGGTCAGGAAGCAAGAAGCCAAATGCAGCAAGGCAGGAATCGTGTTGCTGTGGCAAAGAGCCACAGGGAAATGCTGACCTTATATCCCTTCCCCGCTCTTACCACCAGGTGCAGTGAGTTACCAAGTGGCCTCACCTGTGCAGCCGCGCCTTGCCTCTCCAGAACAAACTTAGGAAGGCCCCAGTCCTGTGAAGCCCTGCTGGTCACAGGGCCTTGCTCCTGGACGCACTCCTGACAGTGTGTACCCACTGCTGGTTGAAAATTGCTTGATCTATTTTTAGATTGTTTCATTGGAAGGCCGCCTCCCACCATAATTGTTAGTTAACTTGAAGGTCCCATTTGGCATGGAAAAGGTTGTGAATGAGCAAACAGACATGAAGCATGGCTAATTCAGTAGCCACTCTTGAATAATCATCCCCTTCTGTATCCACATGATGGTAGTGCTAGCGAGAATCTAATACTTAGTGCCCAATATAGCATGACGGGCTCCATCTTGCTCATTAGGTCACCCGTGGAGATTCTGATTGGATGGCCTGTTGAGCCAAGCATCTCTGCAAATTAGGCAAGAAATGGAAATGTGTGCAAAATATTGGCTCAGTGGAAGCCAGCTCTTCTTCTTCTGTTCCACCCCACCCCAACCTGCAAGACTTCCTAGAGGCATCAGGAGAAAGGTGAAAGACAGCTGACTGTTAGAATGCCAAAGCAGGTGGCAGGCCATCTGTAGCTGTCTATACAAATATTTCCACCAGCTGACTGTTGCTGACACATCAAAAACACTGCTGTGACTTTACATTAGGAAACTGTACCAGGAAACAAATTAAAGACTGGAAGGGGGGGAGAGAGATTTGGGTTTCCTAAAAATCAAGACATGTGAACATGAATAAACATGAATAATAGAATTTTAGGGGGGGAAACATGACTCCTAGAATCGTAGAGTTGGAAGGAACCCAGGGGTCACCTAGTCCAACCCCCTGGCAATGCAGGAATCTCAACTAAAGCATCCATGATCGATGGCCATCCAACCTCTGCTTAAAAACCTCCAGTGTAGGAAAATCCATAACCTCCCAAGGGAGACGGTTCCACAGTTGCACAGCTCTTACTGTCAAAAAGTTCTTCTGTTTAGTTAGAATCTCCTTTCTCGTACAGGTCAAACCTTGGTTCTCAAACGGCTCTGTTTTCAAACATTTCAGCTCCCAAACACCAAAAACCCGGAACTAATTGCTCTGGTTTTCTAATGTTTTTTGGAACTCGAACATCTGACATGGCTTCCACTTGAGTGCAAGAAGTTCTTGCAACCAATCGGAAGCTGTGCTTTGGTTGTCGAATGTTTTGGAAGTTGAACAGTCTTCCGGAAAGAATTACGTTCGACAACCGAGGTTTGACTGCAACTTGAAGCCATTGGTTTGAGTCCTACCCTCCAGAGCAGGAGAAAACAAGCTTGCTCCCTCCTCCATGTGGCAGCCCTTGAGATATTTGAAGATGACTATCATATCTCCTCTCAGTTTTCTCTTTTCCAGGCTAAACATACCCAACTCCTTCAGCCTTTCCTTGGTTTCCAGACCCTTGATCATCTTGATTGCCCTCCTCTGCACACTTTCCAGCTTGTCTTCTTAAATTGTGTTGCCCAGAATAGAGCAACTGATCAGGAAGCTATATTTCTGTTGATGAACCCTAGAACAGCATTAGCCTTCTTTTTCTTTTTCTTTTTCTATTTAGGTAGAGATAAACAGAAGTTTTTGAAGTGTTATTGCTGTATGAGGACGGGGTGGGGGGTTACTATTTTTATTCTTTTTTATTTGTGGTTAATTGTGGAAATTAATGATGAAAAAACAATAGGGGACCTCCAGCAGCTGACCCAAGATGCTGGGTGTTGCTGGGTCTGGGCTGGATGTGGGAAGGATCTTTGTTAAGGTTGAGCAAAGGCTGCTGCGGGGATAAAATAAACTTTATGTAAAGCAGTAACCTCAACTCACTGTTTCTGCAGATGGAGCACATAGTGACTGCTAGCATGGCAGGGCTTCTGGGGCAGCCTGTGTCTTGCAAGGAGGATCCCAGCTCCAATACCAGACACCTCCAGTTGAATGCATGAGGTGGCAGAGGAGAGGGAGCCTCTTTGGATTGACCCAAACCACATGATTCAAATTACCGTATTTTTCGCTCCATAAGACACACTTTTTTCCTCCTAAAAGTAAAGGGAAATGTCTGTGCGTCTTATGAGTGAATGCTGTGCGGAGGAGGGACGTGTAAGTGGCTCCTGTCCGCTTTGCTGCTTTAAAGCGAGCCACAGAAGAGGCAAGGAAGGAGAGCCATCCTTCGTCCGTCCCTCCTCCATGGCTCGCTTTAAAGCAGCAAAGCAGACTGGAGCTGCCCCCTTTGCTGCCTTAAATAGTTTAGTACAACATTTGATTCAGAATATTTTTTTCGTGTTTTCCTCCTCTAAAAACTAGGTGCGCCTTATGGTCAGGTATGTCTTATGGAGCAAAAAATATGGTACAGTCATACCTTGGGTTGAAGTAGTTTGGGTTGAGCATTTTCCGGTTGTACTCCGTGGTGACCTGGAAGTAACAGAACACGTTACTTCCAGGTTTCGCAGCTCATGCATGCGCAGATGCTCAAAATGTTGTCATGCGCATGCACAGAAGCGGCGAACCGTGACCCACACACACACGGACGCAGGTTGCGTTCTCTTCAGGATGCGAACGGGGCTCCGGAACGGATCCCATTCGCATCCAGAGGTACCACTGTACAAGAAAGGCAACTCCAACTAAATGCCAGGAAGAACTTTCTGACAGTTAAGAGCAGTTTGACAGTGTAATGGTCTCCCTCAGGAGGTGGTGGACTCTCCTCCCTTGGAGGCTTTTAAGCAGAGGTCTGTCTTAGATGTTTGAGTTGAGATTCCTGCATTGCAGAGGGTTAGACTAGATGGCTCTTGGGTGTAGCTTCCAACTCTACAATTCTTTGGCCATTTCCTACAGATCCTTAGGTAGGAAGCTGCCTGTTACTGAGTCCATCCAGCCCAGTACTGTCTACACTGACCAGATGCATTGTCCCTCTAGGTTCTCTTTCAGCCCTACCCAGACATGTCGGTGGGTGTCATGGACTAGCTAGACTCAGCAAGCACTGGTGGGAGGCACCAGCTGGGGAACCCCCAAGGGAAGAAGGCTCAGAGCCCAGGGAAGGGGTGTGGATGATGAATGGTCAAAGGGAGAAGAGGGAGCAGATGGGGAGGGGGAAATGTTGGAAGCTGGAGAGGTAACAGGCCTTTGTGAGCTGGGAGATTCTGTGGCAGAGAGCAGTCCAGAATCAGATCTACTGGGAAGAGCTGCTATGCTCAATAGGCTTGGCCTCCTGAGCTGTTTATTTCTTTGAATAAGTTAACTTTACTGATGCCATGTGAGTTATTACTGACTTGCTCCTGGCACACACACCCAGACACTGACAGTGGGGATATGGGGCTATCTGTTTAGCCCATTTTAGTGTTGGCTAAGTTCTAAAATCTTCTGGAGCTTTTAACTGTGTACTTTTCTGACTGACGGTCAAATAAAAATAATGATGATGAGGACTGTGGGGATTGAACCCGGGACCATCCGCATGCAAAGCAGCTGCTCTGCCACTGTCAACTTGTCAATCACTGCTGTGCACAGAATGGGCAAACAGTTCTCTTGTCTGGCTACCCCTCCATGCCAGAATACGCCTGGTCAGTTCAGGGGGTTGTATTCTGTGGCCATCATCACCTTCCCTGCTAAGGCCTTTCTAGGAGAAGATAGCAACCCAAACACCATCCATACACCAGAAGAGCCTGCTGCTGGATCAGGCCGGGGGGCCATCTAGTCCAGCATCCTGTTCTCACAGTGACCAACCAGATGCCCCTTTTGGGAAACCTGCAAGCAGGATCTGAGCACAGGAGCAGCCTTTTCCCTTCCTGCAGTTCCCAGCGACTGGCATTCAAAAACATCACTGCCTCCGACCGTGGAGGCAGGGCAGAGCTGTCCTGGCTGGCAGCCATTGGTAACCATCCCCTCCATGGATGTGTCTCTCTCGCCTTCTTATGAAGCCATGCGGATTGCTGCCCACACATTTTGCTTGGCCTGAGACATTTTTCTTCCTGTGGCAACAGGAAGAAACTCACCAGAGTTCAGACAAATAGCTGCTGGAGCTACTGTGCTAGATGATTTGACCTTCATGAAAACGTGGTTTTTTTCCCCTTGCCATTCCCCTCCTTCTCTAGAAGTACCCTCCATGAAGGAAGGAGGGGGGAGGAGAGGGAGAGCGCATATTTAATGGTTTGCCAAAACAAAGACTGAACAGGAAAGAAAGCAATAGTCTAACTTCACTATTTATGCCCTGCTCTCACAACCAAAACTTGGAGAAGAATGATGAGGGAATATCGTTCCTCCAAACCCCTGTGATTGGAATGCCTTGGGAAAACAATTCACTATGAAGAAGAAGAAGAAGGAGAGTTTGGATTTGATATCCCGCCTTTCACTCCCTTTAAGGAGTCTCAAAGCGGCTAACATTCTCCTTTCCCTATGATTTAAAGGTATGAATGTGCATCAAAATATCCCAATCTTTGCACCCCTCTCTCATGCTTCTGCAAATTAAATCATACCCCAGCCCAAATTTCCATTCAGAACATTCCCCACTCCACCCCCAAAAATCCACTTTGTGTGTGTATGCACTTCCCCCTCAAAATATACGTTTTCTTTGGGTGGGTGGGAGAGAATTGCATCATATAACTGCATTCCAATCTATGTATGATTCCAGAAAGTGAAAATGAGTTTGGGTCACTTCAAAATGCAGGTTGAGAATTTAATTCTCTTTCCACTGTACCCCCCAAAGGAATTTCCTCAAACTCCAATAAAAGCTGACATTGCATTGTCAGGGAGGGTTGCTGGTTTGGGTAAATTCACTGGATCATTCCATTTAGAAAGCCCACCCCTTTGCCTTTGCATATGCTAATATGCCATGAAACACTGTCATTTCTCTGCTCCAAAAGCATTAGAATTTAATTAGTGCTGGCACGAGCATCGCCAACCTTGAGCAACAGAAATGCTAAATTGCTTCAGTGCATCCATAGAAGGCGAGAATATATATCATGCGCTTTCTGTTCAAGCTTGATTTTCATTTCATTATGCCTCTAAATGGATTTACAGGAGTCTAGGATTAAAAAGCTGCTGGCCTATTTAAACATTAAAATACAGCCAAGGGTGGGTAATTTCAGCCAGGTACGAGAGAGAAACTTTGTCTTGTCGTGATTAGCAGAATCCATTTCCAATGTGGTGAGTTCATTACTTCTTGAGGTGAGCAAGGGGTTGCTCGCTGGAGGTGAACCAAGATGACATGCTCTCAGGGAAGTTCACATTTGTTGAATTTAGCTGACTGAAAGAGCTGTGATCCCTGACCAAGGCTCTGCTTGGTTGATGTGTGTGTTTGGATAACATGACAAGTGAAGGACTTTCATAGATGAGGAACCTCAGACCCAGTAGCCAAATGTGCACACACACCCCAGAGCTTTCTACCTGGTTCTCAGAACTCTCTCCCGCCACACTGATTCTGCTTCGCACCCTGGATTATTTCAGCCTAGCTGGGAAGTGTCTTTGAACTATGGTGATGGCTTTTACTTCCCAGCAAGAGACCCTGCAAGAGGAAACAGGGGTTCTTAAACAGCTCAGGATCACAGTACCTTAATTACATATTTTTTGCTCCATAAGACGCACCTGACCATAAGACACACCTAGTTTTTAAGGGGAGGAAAACAAGAAAAAAAAATATTCTGAGTGGATGTATGGTTTTTGTGGTTCATGCTATGTCCACAGACATGATATGTGATTTGACAGTGAGTTTGGGGTACCCCAATGCAAAAAACCTGAGGATCCATGTGGATCCGTGCTTTGTAACCACATTTTTTGTGCCATTGCGCCCCCACGAAACAGTGGATGTGTGATTATTTTTGGTGCAGGCTGTAGCCCTGGACATGTTATGTGATCTGATGGTGAATTTGGGGTGCCCCAATGCAAAAATCCTGAGGATCCATGTGCTTTTACCTACCCCCTTCCCAGGCAGCCTCCTTTATCGCTAGCATCTCTTGTCTCCCTCCTGATCGCTTGCTGATCAGCGGCTTCGTTTCAATACCCCCTTCCCTCTTGTTTACCTTAGTGTCTTTTCCTTAGCTGGAGCAGTTTTTTGCTCCTCCTTTTTCTTCTAAGTTCTCTTCTCATTGCTTGTTTTAGTATTCCTGTCTCCTCTCCTTGCAAGTTTGCTATCTTTACCTCCCCCGGCAGCCTCCTTCACCTGCAGCCTTATCTCTTTCCCGAACACTTGCCGATCAGCTACTCTGAATAAATTAACTTTACTGACCCTGAAATTACCAACTGAGGCCCTTCTTTATATGCGTTCTCCATGAGAAGACCGGAGGGTGGCAATATGAGAATGGGCCTTTTCTGTGGTGTCTCCCCATTTGTGGAATGTTCTCCCCAGGGAGGCTCTCTTGATATATCGTTTGGTGCCAGGCAAAAACTTTCCTCTATAACCAGGCCTTTGACTAATTAAACAATCTGAGGCCTTTTAAACTGTAGAAGGGAGATTGTTTTGTTTTTAAAATGTTGCACATTTTTTGTGTTTTTATATTGTAAACTGCCCTGTTATCCTCAGATAAAAGGTGGTATAGATACAGTGGTACCTTGGTTTGCAAGCGTTTTGGATAACAACCACATCAAACCCGGAAGCACATGCCCCCTTTTTTTGGATTACAACCCATTTCTTTGGGATTACAACCTTTTATTGTTTTTATTTATTTATTTTTGAAGGTCCCATTGGGTTACAACCTGTTTTGGATTACAACCAGACCTCCGGAACGGATTATGGTTGTAAACCAAGGTGTTGTTGTTGTTTAGTCATTTAGTCGTGTCTGACTCTTCGTGACCCCATGGACCAGAGCACGCCAGGCACTTCTGTCTTCCACGGCCTCCCGCAGTTTGGTCAAACTCATGTTGGTATCTTTGAGAACACTGTCCCACCATCTCGTCCTCTGTTGTCCCCTTCTCCTTGTGCCCTCCACCTTTCCCAACATCAGGGTCTTTTCCAGGGAGTCTTCTCTTCTCATGAGGTGCCCAAAGTATTGGAGCCTCAGCTTCAGGATCTGTCCTTCCAGTGAGCACTCAGGGCTGATTTCCTTAAGAATAGATAGGTTTGATCTTCTTGCAGTCCACGGGACTCTCAAGAGTCTCCTCAAAGGTACCACTGTAAATAAATAAATTCTTGATGAATTGCTTCTTTACAACGTCTGGCATGGACTGGCTTGATCTGCACCTCTTGGACTATGTGCATGTCAGAAAGGAGCTCTCTACATTGAGGGCGTTTTGGTTTTTTTAATGGATAAGCAGTCTGGCTAGATCAGGCTGATCTTACCCAGCATTCTGTTCTCACAAGTAGCCAACCAGATGCTCATGGGAAGCCCACCTGAACACAACAGCACTCTACCCCCTTGTGATTTCCAGCAGTTGATATTCAGATCCACATTTACTCCAACCATGGATGGAGTAAATATGGCCAGCAGCCACTGATAGCCTTCTCCTACCTGAATTTGCCTAAACTTCTTTTGCCGAAGTTGATGGCCATCACAACATCATGTGGGAGCAAATTCCATAGATTAAGTATGTACCAGGCACAAGCAGATTTGGGGCAGTGCAACCGGTTCCCCTGCAATGGGCACCCAGCCAAGAGGGGTGCTGTAGGGCATTGCAACTATGACATAGTGCATGTGCAGAGTGGAAGGCGAGAGGCAGGAGGCTACTGAACTTTGGCCTCACACAGAGCCACTGAAACTGGAAAGACCAAAGTCTGCCCCGGCACCATGTGAAGAAGTGTTTCCTTTCTCCGATCCTGAATCCTCCAATATAAAAAGAATTTGTACAAAAAGGTTAAGCTGTGCAGTATACAATTTCAATAAACAACAATAAAATACTACTACTACTACTAATGCATATAATGGTGCAAGTAGCATACAAAAATGTCCTGCATTAGTGAAAAGTGCTTGCAGAAAATGCATTAGGCAAAATGACATACAAAAAACACATACATCGGGATGAATTTGCTAATGAATCTCCATGAGAGTCTGGAAAAGCCCAATGATGGGGAAATATGGAGAACTGACCTAAAGGTGGGGAAAATGAGAGAAGTCAAAACTGACAAATTCACCCATCCCAAGAATGCCTGCACAGAAAGGGCCCTTCAGGCAACACCCAATTCTATCTCACAATCAGTGGCTACATCCAGGGGCGGAGAAAGGGGTGTGTGGTGTGGGTGGGCTGCCTCAGGTGTCACCACTGAGGGCAGCACTCACCCCGGGGCCTCCAGCGCACCTGAGCCACAAATCTCTTTTGGGAGTAATGCAGTGGCTTGGGCACCCGCAGGCTCCGCGCTGCCCCAAATGGTCTGCTCACCGCCTCCCCTTCAGCTGTAGGGCGGCTGAGTGGGAGGAGACAGACAGACTCCTCAGAGGCCCCACAGAGCATCCTGCCCCAGTTCGCCCCGCCGGCAGCTGGCCCTGCCCCTGGGTGCAGGGCATTCGCCCAAGCCACACGCACCCAATCGGCTTGCTCCACTGCTGGCTACATTCTGCTCGCTGCAGATGCATCACCATCTCATCCTCCATCTTGTGCCATTAATGAGCAATGAAGGTGCACACGGAGGGTTTAGCATTGCATTTCCTTTTCCTTCTATCCCTCTATCCCTCTGCTTTGCTTTTGACTGCAGCTGAAGGTCCACCAACCCTCTCGATTTTAATTAAGTCTCGCTGGAATGGGGTTGCCTCCATCTGCCTGTCTTCAGGCGCTGATCAGGATTCCTACCTACCCTTGAAATAATTGCCCTTAAGGAGAAGAAGGGAAGTAACAACCCAGGAATTAAACCAATTTCTACAAACAAATAAACATAAAAAGGTATTTATTTACAAAGAATGCTTTCAACCGTTTGTGCATTATCAACTTTCCGCACACTTCACTGCCTTCGCCCTTTCCCCCCAACTTCAATTTAGTTTTCAGAAGTCTGAAAATGACAGAACAAAATCAGTATATCAAAAAAGTGTTTTTATTTTTTTAAAAATTCTCTTTCAACGAATATGTTATTATGCACACATATTTACAAAGCTAAGATGCCCATTGTTATGCATGTCTACTGACAATGCAAAAGATTGTTCTTCAGGTCACATGTACACCTTATATTTAACACATTTAATTATATTACTTTAACAATAATGCCATGCCCCCAAACCCTGGACTGTGATTCATGCCTTACAGGGGGTTGGACTAGACTGAACTCTACAACTATATGTTCTACTGTCCAAGAAAAAAAGGCCCTGTTTTCAACTCATATCTTGTTCAGTTCAATCTTTAACTTGTTCCACATCTCTCCATTCTGGGCACAGGGAGAATCCTTACTCCTTTTCAAGTGCTAAATCCAACTGATGAATTTATGAAGGGATCCTGTACAGGTAGCCTGATGCCATGGTGTCAGGGATGGAGAAGAAATTGTATTCAGCTTGCAGTCGAAGGTAAACCTACCTCATTCACACTTCCCAAAACAAAAAGCCATCCAAAACCGCAGCCTTCTTTCCAAAATTTGTGCTTCTCCGCATTTTGCAATGCAGTTCTCCAGCAAAAATGCATTTAATAAGATAAGCTGTGCATTTTCAAATCACATAATGCAAAGAAATATAATGATATTAGGGAAAACAGCTTTGCAAAATTGTTTCTATTAGGAGAAATTGCATACAAAGATGTGCATATTAGGGCAAATTCCCTGATGAATTTTGATTAGGGTTTTTTTAAAAAATAAAAAAAACCCACACACAATTGATGGGGAATTGTGGATAACCGAACTTAACAATGAAATAACAGGAAACCAAAATCAACAGATTCATCCAGTCTTACATGCAGCTCATATCAGGAACCATGCACAGGCTTCCTGTTCCACTTCCTGGCTGGAGAAGGGAACTGTAAACCAGGCATAGGCAAACTCGACCCTCCAGCTGTTTTGGGACTACAATTCCCATCATCCCTGACAACTGGTCCCGTTAGCTAGGGATCATGGGAGTTGTAGTCCCAAAACATCTGGAGGGCCGAGGTTGCCTATGCCTACTGTAAGCACTTCAACATAGGATACAGCAACCTAGGATCGCTTTGATTCATGATTCAGGGAAACAGATAAGTAGATATTGACTCATTCAGTGGAGGGCCCACTGCCTGGCTCTGGAGGAAATCCCAGGCTTGATCCCTTGCATTTACGCCTACAGTAGGGGTGAGGAACTTGTTGCCCCACCCAGTGTTGCTGGGCTATAACTCCCAAAACCAAAAGGTGGGGGGAAGGCACTGGGTGCAAGGGGGGGACCCACAATCATCTGTTTATTGGCTTGCCACTTTTCCAGAAAGTTGTGCCAAAAGTAGCCAATGCCATAAGAATATAAGAAGTGCCTGTTTGATCAAGCCAATGGCCTATCCAGTCCAGCATCCTGTTTTCGCAGTGGCCAAGCAGATGGCCATGGGAAGCCCACAAGCAGAATATGAGCACAATAAACACTTTCCACACCTGTGACTTCCAGGAGCTGGCATTCAGAAGCGCTGCTGCCTCTGACTGATTCTCATAGAAAGCTCAGCTAGGAGTGGGAACCAGAAGCAAGCCCACTGCGACAAAGAAAATGGGGCCAGGGACATGTGCTGTTTCCAGCAACTAGAAGGCTCAAAAGGAGGGGTTGTGTTCCTTGGCTTATTGGTCCAGCTGCTGATGGTAAAGCCGTTCTAGGTGCATGTTTGTTTTTTACTCATGAGTAGGCACCTTACTCATGAGTGCCACAGCAATATTGGATGCACAGATGCATTCTATGTTTTTGCTCTTCAGCCTGGAACCAGGACTTTTCCTGGCGGCATTCTTGAGGACTGAGGATTCTAAGTATAATTGGTTATTTCACACTGAAATGGGAATGGCTATTGGTGAAAAGGGTTTAACTAGAAGATTCCACTGAAGCTAAAGAACAGCAAGAAGAGCTCCCTCTGAGCTTTAACTGGTTGATAATAAACTTTTGTTCTCCAGCAGCTAACATCTGAATCATTTAAGCTTAGAACAGGTGACAAAGGTATTTGGTTGCAAATCTCCATTTTGCCTTTGGTTCTTTGTTTGTTTGGTGGAGGAGGTAAATCAGGCTTCCTCAAACCTGGCCCTCCAGATGTTTTGAGACTACAATTCCCATCATCCCTGACCACTGGTCCTGCTAGCTAAGGATCATGGGAGTTGTAGGCCAAAAAACATCTGGAGGGCCGAGGTTGAGGAAGCCTGATGTAAATGAAGATCTCCAGGTAAACAGTCTAAGGCCAATGGAGGCTGGAATTCAGGTTGTGAGTAGAGACAAACCTCTGCTTCTAGATCTGTTGGAGTTACAAGTTAAAGTTATTTCTAAGATGTTGAGCCTGTACAAGATATTGTATGGATATTTTGCTTGTGTCTTTGATGCTTTTGTTCTCTCTTTTTTAAAGAAAGTTCTGCAAGTAAGCTTTTGAATTAAACTTATGGGCCTTGACAATGTTTTTATTCCACAAGGACTCCGTTTTCATGCATCCGGTCACTTCAAACTGCACAATATTAATATCTGCTATAGAGGAGTGGCTCCATCTCCTTGTCTGATGGCTCTGAGGGGTCTCCCACAAAAGAGAGCACCCTTAGCACTGGGTCCACAAGACCCTGACAACAAATTAATTTTATAATGAATGATTTTAGAGTGTTGTTCGTGTTGTACTTTTGTACTGTTTTATTGTTGTTAGCCGCCCTGAGCCCGGCTTCGGCTGGGGAGGGCGGGATATAAATAAAAATTATTATTATTATTATTATTATTATTATTATTATTATTATTATTATCCTCAACCTGTGTATTATTTGTCTTGACCTGTGAGGACCTCATGTCTGGAATCAAACTTTTAGTGTGACAACACTGTGTTGTAGTCAACATTTTTTTGTTTTAACAATCCTACCTAGACATGTATATTACTGATATATGCTTTAATCTGTTTTTAGTATGTTGCCAATTTTGTCTTTAGAACATTCGAAAAAGTCATTTTTACTGATAATTTTGTTGTTTTAAATTATTTTTGTAAACCGCTGAGGTTTTCTCTTTACAACCAAGTGTTGCATAAATTTTATGAAATAAGTAAATAGGGGAAATGTGTAACACCACCTCAGTCAGCAAAATGCCCCCTGGGGCAACCTGCTTTCTTGGTGCATCAGTTAAGCTGTCAAAATTGGCTCCTGCTTCCTCCCTGCTTAGTTCAGCTTCAGTGACAGTGTCCCATCTGAGTCAATGAAGTTATAAAAAGCCATCCAATTGATCGCTCCCTTAATAACACTCCTTATCACCGAGGTACTGCTGCACTGACTCTTTCTCTCCAGTGCCTCAAATCTGCTAGACATTGTTCTGTAACAATCAATGGGTCACTGCATAGATGGCCAATGAGACTCCATCAATTCAAAATATTTAACTGCAGCTTTGGGGAAATTACTGGTTGAGAAGAATGCAATTAGCTACCCTTCAAAGACAGGTATTTTCAGACTGAAAGTGGTCTTTTCTTTGCCCTATTCTATTATCTTGGATGATTAGGTAGCGACATTTTAAGAAAATTGCCCACCCCCACAACCCCCCAGCAAAGGCTTCCTAATCTTTGAAGCTTTAAAATGAACCCATGTATTTCTCTAGTGCTAATAAAAGCTTTGCACAACTGAATGTTTTGGGCAGGCAAATCAATTCTGTACAACGGAACAAAATTTTTATTTTCCATTTTTTAAAGAAGAAGAAGAAGAGGAGGAGGAGGAAGAAGCATACATTGAATTAATGTTAAACTGTACCACTGTCAGCTCACTGTACCACTCCCTCAGAACCCAAGGTGATCTCTCGTTCTCAGTAAGTCCCCTCATGGGGACTTGGCTCAAAGGGTTTGGTTGCCTCTCTCATCACAGGAAGGAACTCTGTTTGTTATTACAGTGGTACCTCAAGTTACAGATGCTTCAGGTTACAGACTCTGCTAACCCAGAAATAGTACTTTGGGTTAAGAACTTTGCTTAAGGATCAGAACAGAAATCATGTGGCGGTGGCAGCAGCGGGAGGCCCCATTAGCTAAAGTGGTGCTTCTGGTTAAGAACAGTTTCAGGTTAAGAACAGACCTCCAGAACGAATTAAGTTCTTAACCTGAGGTACCACTGTATTTACAAACATATTTATTCTCCTACCTGTCTTCTCTTCCCTTTTCATTTTTCACAGTCTCTTGTCTTGCATATCATTCCTTCCTTTATTATTATTATTATTATTATTTATTAAACATATTAGCGCCAGAATCACAAAAGCCATCCCAGCTTCTGATTTGACCCCGGAATGTCCCTATGTCCCCCATCAGCGCTGCTGCCACCGAACTCAGCTGCAATCACAGCTGCACAGGAACATCCCATTGCCTCTCCATGTCTTCTCCATGGCCGCCGCTATTGGCTTCCTCCCTTGGGCAGCTCTTAGCAGCTGCTGGAGAGCAGGTGAGGAAGAGGAGAGGCTGCGGCTGTTAAGGCCCAGCCCCAGCTCTGAGAGGCAGGCAGAGGGCAGGACCACCCTGGGCAGGAAGGAAGGAGGAGCAGAGTGCAAGGAGTACTGATTTATTTTATTTTTTTAATGCTTTGTGTGTCCACATCTAATTTTGCCCATTTCTGAAATTTATTTATTGGTGAATGTTAGAATGATGCTGGTTTAGAAATTAAGTGGATTACAGTTGTAAGGATTAAGTTAAAAGAAAAGAAAGGTTAAAAATTAGATAAATTTAAGGGTGAGGATTTGCTGAATTAAAATTTGAAATTGGAATGCAGAAAGGGGAGGTATGAGGAGGTCGGAGAAGTAAGTTATAAGAAAATAAGGGTTTGAAATTATACTTGTTCTTTTTTTGTTTGTGTTTGTTTGTATTGTTGTGTTTGTCTGTATAATTTGTGAAACTTTAATAAATATTTTATTAAAAAAATTTATTTATTGGTGTATGTTTTTCTTTTTGTAGATCTACCGAAGAATAAAATAAAATTGGGATTAAGTGTTGGACTTTTTCACCAACACAGAATGTGCACAGCGACTGGAGCGTAGAAATAAAAGGCTGTCCGCAATATGAGAAAGCTAGAGCAATAATCTGCCAACGAATTTGGGATGTGGAACTACAATGCCATGTGAGCGAGATGAATAAACACCCAGCAATAAAAGATAATGGGAGAGGATTTACCCCAGCAAATTATTTGTTAAAATTACAAATACCTAAATACTGACGGTGATTTACCCTTGCTAGATTCAACGTGATGCCATCTGCATTATTGCAGGGCAAATTCGAGGGTAAACTATACGCGGAATGAGTCTGCCCCTGCGGCTTGATGGAGGTAGAAACTGTCTCTCATGCCTTGTTATGCTGCTGTTTCTGTGGGGATATACGCTTGGTATTTATTACCCCTGCTATGCAAAAATCTCCAAATGAATCCAAACTTCAATGTCTAAAATCCCGGGTAGAGGACAAGGATCCTGAGATCACGTTAAGGGTAGCCAAATTCTGTGCGACTGCTATAAAACTTAGGGTTTTAAACATTAAGGTTTTAAATGATAATTTTAGGTTATATTGTAGTGACTAAGTTTTAATTTACATATTTTTTAACTGTTGCTATATCTGTATTGTCCCCGTTATACCTAACTGCAAATTCAAATGTATCCCTATCGTGTTTTATGGCTTCCTTGATATTGTATGTGGGCTGGAACTTCTGTGACCCAAATAATAAAAATCAAGCTTGTCCGCAATATCTTCGCTTAGTTTTAATTTTGAAAACCTAACGATCAAAAGCTGCAAGCCATCACTTGCACTCCTCACCAGCAGCAAACAAAACATTTGATCAACTTAAATACAGTTTTCAAATAATCGATTATCCTATCACATCCCTTCCTGCAGCCAGTGCAGAAAGTAACCCCCCTATCTAATTAGGCAAAAAGTCGAGAGACCACAGGTGTGCAGCTAAGTAGGTCAAACTGCAAACATACACCTGTGAGCTTCAACCAGCTGACCCAGTTCCTGCGTAGCATCATTGACCACTTTAAGATAAAGAAAAACCAACATTAAGGGGTTTTCTTGTGGGGGGGGAGAGGGAAAAAAGAGGCAGAGTCGTGCCTTGCTCAGCGCTCCCTACATGCTGGAGTCCACATGGAGAGTGAGAGAGAGCAAAGGCCTGGTGACCCATTTCTTCTCAAGGTGGGAAGTGATGACAAAGGGCTAAGCCAGGCAGGACAATATACTCTGTGATTTACGGTAACTGCTTCATGCACTAATTAGATTCAGTTACAGTGTTGGTCTGCCATAGTCAAAATAAAAAAATTCCTTCCAGTAGCACCTTAAAGACCAACTAAGTTAGTTCTTGGTATGAGCTTTCGTGTGCATGTGTATCTGAAGAAGTGTGCATGCACACGAAAGCTCATACCAAGAACTAACTTAGTTGGTCTTTAAGGTGCTACTGGAAGGAATTTTTTTATTTTAATTAGATTCAAACACGCTAGGGTTATATGAGGCTGGAACCTTACATCCTGCCCATTTGGATCCCACCCACCCCCACCCCACAGTCACTACTGTAACATTGGCAAATGCCTCAATGATGACTCTTCCAACTCTATGATTCTATGGTTCTATGATTCTATGACTGTCTGCAACAATGACAGCAACTAGCTTATGCCTTCTGAATATTCAGTGCAAACCCTCTCACAACAGCTCTCTGCCAAAAGAACCCAAATGCAAATCCTGAAAACTAAAGAAAATACCATGCAAACTTTAGCAGAGGCTTAGTGTTGCTGTAACACAGCTGCAATGAATCCTGTGGGGTTCTCCAAGGCTATTTTAAGGTCGTTTTCTGTTTATATGGTGAATTTTAATTGTTCTTCTTGTCAATGTTCTTGTAAAAAAAAAAATATTATTTGAACTGCTTAGAAATCCTGAATATCAAGCAGTTATCTGAAATAAATAAATAAAAAGAATAATTTTGCCTGGATCATCCCAATGTCTCAATCTGAGGAACAGCCCTAAAGATGTGTATCTAGGGATGGACGAGAATTCTCTTCAAGCCTTGTTTTTTTTAAGCAAAAAAAAACTTAATTTGCAATTGCTAGACCTACCTATGCATCAGAATATAATTGCATTTCAGATTCCATTGAAATGCCCCCAAACACAATACAATGTGCATTTTAGTATCGAATTCATTTATAAATGTATACATTTGGGGTGCCACAGGGTTCTGTCTTGGGCCCGGTCTTATTCAACATCTTTATCAACGACTTGAATGATGGACTCAAGGGCATCCTGATCAAATTTGCAGATGACACCAAACTGGGAGGGGTGGCTAACACCCCAGAGGACAGGATCACACTTCAAAATGACCTTGGCAGATTAGAGAACTGGGCCAAAACAAACAAGATGAACTTTAAGAGGGAGAAATGTAAAGTATTGCACTTGGGCAAAAAAAAATGAGAGGCACAAATACAAGATGGGGGACACCTGGCTTGAGAGCAGTACATGTGAAAAGGATCTAGGAGTCTTGGTTGACCACAAACTTGACATGAGCCAACACTGTGAAGCGGCAGCTAAAAAAGCCAATGCAATTCTGGGCTGCATCAATAGGAGTATAGCATCTAGATCAAGGGAAGTAACAGTGCCACTGTATTCTGCTCTGGTCAGACCTCACCTGGAGTACTGTGTCCAGTTCTGGGCACCACAGTTCAAGAAAGACACTGACCAACTGGAACGTGTCCAGAGGAGGGCAACCAAAATGGTCAAAGGCCTGGAAACAATGCCTTATGAGGAACAGCTAAGGGAGCTGGGCATGTTTAGCCTGGAGAAGAGGAGGTTAAGGGGTGATATGATAGCCATGTTCAAATATATAAAAGGATGTCAAATAGAGGAGGGAGAAAGGTTGTTTTCTGCTGCTCCAGAGAAGCGGACACAGAGCAATGGATCCAAACTACAAGAAAGAAGATTCCACCTAAACATTAGGAAGAACTTCCTGACAGTAAGAGCTGTTTGACAGTGGAATTTGCTGCCAAGGAGTGTGGTGGAGTCTCCTACTTTGGAGGTCTTTAAGCAGAGGCTTGACAACCATATGTCAGGAGTGCTCTGATGGTGTTTCCTGCTTGGCAGGGGTTGGACTCGATGGCCCTTGTGGTCTATTCCAACTCTATGATTCTATGATTCTACATTAAGATAAAGTGCATTTCTAAATGAGAATTTCAATGTGGCTTAATCACAGGGTAATGCAGAAATGGGATGCGACGGACTTAGGCATGAAGGTTGAAAAAAATGATATGGACCAGGAAGAGGCTGATCCGTCCATTCTTACAAATATCCTTACTCTGAGTGAGGCATTATTTGGTGAAATTCCGTAGGCTTCCCTGTATGATTACTGCTGCAGTAGCAGAAAAACTCAAGGATGTGGAAACCAGGTTGAAGGTGTAACACAGGCTTCCTCAACCTCGGCCCTCCAGATGTTTTTGGCCTACAACTCCCATGATCCCTAGCTAGCAGGACCAGTGGTCAGGGATGATGGGAACTGTAGTCTCAAAACATCTGGAGGACCGAGGTTGAGGAAGCCTGGTGTAACACAATTCCACTGGGTTGTCCGTGGTAAAAAGAAGGAACTGATTGGACGTATCGCAACACATTAGTGTGTTGGCTGCAGTGTGTAGGTGTGTCGCACGAATGTTCCCCCCTCTCATCCCGGGGCTGGAAAGGGGTTAGTTTAACCTCCAGTTTGCTAGTAAAACTGAATTACTGTGTCACGAAATGATGCATATCTAAAAAGTATGTCACCAACATGAAAAGTTTGGAAAACTCTGGTCTAAAGTGAGAATTTTAGGGAAGTTCTTAACTATATCTGTATGGATCATTTGTCTGAAACAAAGTATTGTGCCTCATTAAGCTATAACCCTCATTGAGTGTGTGTAAATAAATTTCTAGTTTTGTTCCCAAAGTTCATTATTATTTTAATCCTCTGGTTGAGGGATAAGTGGCAACAGGTTTTCCTTGTGCATAATTTCCATACCTTGCTGCTGGTGATTAAGCAAAACTACCACTATCAGATAATAACAGACCTCTCAAGCATTCTGACAGGAAGAGTCTAAATTTTTTTTAAGCCACCCAAAAATCTGGCCACATTACCTCGCTCGCATCTTTCTTGAAGGAGGCTTTAAAACACACCCTAACCCTCCGGAACAGAGTCAGGGGGCATGAAGAAAGAGGGGGGGGGAGAGAGAGAAGCAGTTCCATTATGTAGCCCAAATTGCTTGCCATAGCAGAACTTGAAGATTAAATTTGTTTCCCCATGAATGGGATTTGGAACTGTGCTTAATGTTTCCTTCTCATTTTCCAGCCCATGCCCAGTATGAAGAAGCATTAGCATTTATTAAAAAATAACTCAGGGGGCACAATCCAGACAAGGTCAAGCACTTTCAAGTTCCATTGATCTCAGAGAGAGAGAAAAAGTGAAAGAGTGCTAAGCATGTGCTTAACTTTTCTACTGTGCTTAATTTTTAAAAGGCCATCCCCACCTTTTGGCAAATGGATGATGCTAGAAAAGAGAGAGGTGACCAGCTCATTTCTGCATTATTATTAATAATAATAGTTTTACATCAAGTAGACTTTCAGGGCCACTTCCTATCTCAAACATTCCATAGGAAAATACATTTTAATTGTAAGAATTTACAATTCCCCCATGTACTTTCATGTTTATGTGTTTATTGCCAATTACCATATGAATAACTCCCCCCAGGAGATCTAGGTGGTATTCACAAGTTGTCCCTCATTTAATCCCCACAACAACCCTGTGAAATAAATTAGGCTAAGAGGCTGTGACTAGCCAACCCTCACACAGCGAGTTGCATGGCTGAATGGCATTTGAACCCAAGTCCTAGGCTAGCCCTCTAACCACTACACAACACTCTCTCTCTTTAAACCATGGACAGGCAATCTTTTTTTCCCTTCCGAGGGCAGTGCCAGATTTACATATAAGCTGAAGAAGCTATAGCTTAGGGCGCCTCTCTCTTGGGGGGGGGGCAAAAAATTAAAGGAAAAAAACCCCTGGATGTACGTTTCCAAAATATAAGATAAAAAACAAATAAAACAAAACCTACATACAGCAACAGTGTTTTGTGTTGTGTAGGCTCCTATGATGTAAGTAATGGGCCCCGCCTGCTAACCTGCTCCCTAAAATATCACTTGTTTGCTCATTTCTGTATATAGGGTGCCTACGTTCTGCATGTGTAAATGGCTTTAGATACCTATTAGGTCCATAAATTACCGTATTTTTCGCCCCATAAGGCGCACTGGCCCATAGGATGCACCTAGTTTTTTTGGGGGGGAGAAATAAAGAAAACAATTTTTACTCCCCGCCCCAGGCGCGAGGCTGGGGCGGGAAGCTGTCCCCCGAGCTTGTGGGGCTGGCGGCGGGGAGAAGCAGGCTCCTCCCCGCCGCCAGCCTTCAAACCAGGTTGGGGGGCAGCGGGATGGCGGCGTTCCACTTCCCCGCTGTCCCCGAGCTTGTGGGGCTGGCGGTGGGGCTCTCCAGGCTTCAGTGAAAGCCTGCATTCACCCCATAGGACGCACACACATTTCCCCTTCATTTTTGGAGGGGAAAAAGTGCGTCCTATAGGGCGAAAAATACGGTACCATATAGCATATATTCAGCACACAAAAACAGCAACAATTTGTTGTTGACAAAGGACAGGTGGACGTATAAAGCGCCCCATTACCTTCTGTAGCTTAGGGCCTCATCAAACCTAAATCCGGCCCTGTCTGAGGGCCACAATACTTTCCAGGTACCCTGTCAAATAACATGGAATAACATGGAAATGAACACTGAACATGTGCTATATATTATATTGGTTTTCCAGAAGTGGCTTTTAAGTTGCGTGAAAGTTCAAATATAATGCAGAAATTAACAGTTAGGGCAAGCGTAGGCAACCTAAGGCCTGGGGGCCGGATGCGACCCAATCGCCTTCTCAATCTGGCCCGGGAATGGTCCGGGAATCAGCATGTTTTTCCATGAGTAGAATGTGTCCTTTTATTTAAAATGCATCTCTGGGTTATTTGTGAGGTATAGGAATTTGCTCCCCCCCCCTTCAAAATATAGTTTGGGCCCCCACAAGGTCTGAGGGACAGTGGACTGGCCCCCTGCTGAAAAAGATTGCTGACCCCTGGTCAAAACCAAGGGTAGGCAAACTAAGGCCCGGGGGCCGGATCTGGCCCAATCGCCTTCTCAATCTGGCCCGCGGATGGTCCAGGAATCAGCATGTTTTTACATGAGTAGAATGTGTCCTTTTATTTAAAATGCATCTCTGTGTAATTCGTTCATATATATTTTTTCAAAATATAGTCCGGCCCACCACATGGTCTGAGGGATGGTAGACCAGCCCCCTGCTGAATTAGGGGAGCATCAGGGAAATGGAATAAACTTCCATGTGGCTGCAGGTGTAATAATTCCCTTTGTGCTGGGAGATTTGTTTTAAATGGGGCAGCGGAGTGTACATGTGGGGGTATCCGAGCCAGCACTCCTCCAATAAGCCACAACGAAGGAGGCGGGTGTTTGCTTCTGCCTTCTACTGAATGCTTAACTGGCCCCCGGACTGCGCAGCTTGGGAGAGAGAAGAGCTTGGGATATTTGTTGTGCTTTGTCTTTCCAGTTCACCTCCTCACCTTACAGTCTTCCTCGGCTTCCACGCCTCAAGCATCAAGGCAGCATCAAGATCCGAGCTGATTGAGTTTATTGATTTCTCACTGATCTCTCGGGTCTTATTATTTGAAATTCATGTTCTGCCAGGAGTTGCATCAAGAGCTCCATGTCGGACGGCTTTGCATTATTTATTATACATAAACTTGGCTGGTGTGGTGTTTCCCCAGCCCCCACCCCTCCTTTTTTGACAGCTTTTAGAGTTCAGCTTTCAAAGCCCCGCTTTCGCTGGGGAGATGCGGACACAACGTGGCTTCTTGTAAGTCGCTTTGTATTGGAATCTTCTTCTGAGGCAGCCAAGATTTATCCACCATTCCACCATATGAATGCTAAAGGCATACTGCCTGTATTCCCCCAAATACTCAGCTAGCAGTTACCCAGAGACTATTTTTTAAGTGCTCAAATAAAAATTCCCTCTGCTAGTGCAGCGACCCTTACAACAGGGATAGGGCACCTCAGGCCAAATGCAAGCCCTCCAGACCTCTATCTCTGGACTCTCATAAGTCAAAGCCCCTCAACAAGGTCACATCCATCTTCTCCAGATGGCACCCTTCACCAGCCATGTTTAATGTTATTTTGTGCCTGGTGGGCACAATTTGTCCTTGAACTGTGATACTACCTCTTGCTTGCTTGGGTGCAAGACCAAGGTGTGTGTGAACGTTCTTTTTTCTTTTTTAAAAAAACAAATTTTATTAAATTTTACATTTTTTTTCATATTACAACATGTCCAATCATCAAAATGAAAACAGACAAGAGAAAAACATCCCCCCAATTTCCCCCCTCCCCCCCCAACTTCCTCATCTGGTTTTTCCCAATATTGGCTTCCCCTGCTTGCTTTCTTATACCTTCATATAAATTCTCTGTATAATTTATATTTTAATTTTTTTTATTATTGTTGTTATTTTTTCACTTTAACATCATCTTTCTATCTTTTATACTTATTTTTGTTAATTGTAAATGTTTACTCAACCTCTGCTAGTGAGTCTATTTCTTTACATTGTTTATGTAAATACAACATAAATGATGTGTGTGAACTTTCATGTGGCCTTTCATGAACTTTCATGAGAGCCAGTGTGGTGTAGTGGTTAAGAGCGATAGACTCATAATCTGGTGAACCGGGTTCGCGTCTCCGCTCCTCCACATGCAGCTGCTGGGTGACCTTGGGCCAGTCATACTTCTCTGAAGTCTCTCAGCCCCACTCACCTCACAGAGTGTTTGTTGTGGGGGAGGAAGGGAAAGGAGAATGTTAGCCACTTTGAGACTCCTTCAGATAGTGATAAAGTGGGATATCAAATCCAAACTCTTCTTCTTCCTAACGAACAAAGGTTAGAGTAGATTTTTTTACATTAAGAGTCACATCCATTGTTCTACTCGCTTCTTACTGTTCCCCTTCCCGCCACTGGAATGTGGCTTCTGGAATGTGGCTTCTGGAAGGCAATGGAGCCCTGAAGCTGAAAAATGGCTCCCCAACTGTGCCTTACCATCAACCATCCTGTAACGTAGGCCAGGATGGCTGTCACCATCTAAGACAGGGGATGGAGCACCTGTAGACCTCCAATGCAGCTGGATTACATCTCCTGACCATGGGCACAACCTGGCCTCCAGCAGGTATAAGGCTCCTATGGCCCTTCCATAAGTTATTAAAGTTCAGCTCCTATCAACCCTTAGTCAGCATGCTGTAGAACAACAGCATTCAGAGGACCACAAGTTCCCCCAGCTCTGTCTTAGATCTCAAAATGTGGCTCAGGGATTCCACAGCCTCCCATGGCAGCTTGAGGTTCATTTCTGGGATGTGTGTGTTTGTCCAAATCATGTGGACTTAGTGCATTTCATCTCCATGTGACCTGCAGTGTTCAAGGGAGGAAGCAAATCCCACTGCTCCAATCCCACGCACCCCATGTGCTGGGCCTGGGGGTAACCCGTGAAATGTGATCCAGGACCGAACCAAAATCCAAAGGGTCCACTAGGAGTCAGTCTGACAGGGCCGAGGCAGGACACCAGGCAAGAAACCAGGCAAGGACAGGTACAGGATCTCAGGCAGGATCTGGCATACAGCAATGTTGCTCCTGCAACCTGGGGCGGTGTCTGACAGCCTTTTATCTTTGTCGGGGTAATGGCCGGTCCTGATCCCATGGCGACTCACTTCCCTGTTTCACCCTCCTGCAGGTACTTAGGTCTCTCACTCATCTCTTGAGTACTCAGGTCTCTCCTTCTCTCAGACCTTAGTCTCTGCAGCTCAGGAGAGGTTGGTGGGTTACTAGACCCAGGGGCCACCTCAGCCTCCCCTGACCAAACCAGTAGTGGAGCAGCTGTAATTGATGCCCCAGCTGAAGGAAACAAGCTAATCCCCACATCTGGAGCCAGGGCAGGCTCAGGCCCCTGACTTCACCCAGCTGGTATTTGTTGCAGGGGAACCTGTGCAGACTGGGACTCTTCAGGATCAGGCCCCAGACTTGGTTCAGATGATGTCGGAGGTAAAGGATCTGGTGCAGACTGAGACTCCTCTGGTTCTGAGCCCGAGCCCGAGTCCCAGGCCATCACACCCCACTAGCTTCCAAACTTAGGGTATAAATAGTTGTTTGTAGCTGCTGAGGGTAGGCATATAGTATTGCTCTGCGTGGTGTTGCTGGACTCAAGGATGACTCTGCTCACCCAAGCTTGACATTGACTATCTCTGACCTGGAAGGACTATAGAGCTTCCAAGTCAGGCTTAGTCATAGACTAAGTAGAAATCCAAGTTTTCGCAGACAACTGTCAAGTTGCTCTGAACACCAGCGTCATTGAAATGCCAGAGCTTTCTCGTGAATGCTATGATCCATAATGTCATTCAGTCTTTCTTCAAACAGGAAGTCCCAGAAGGAATCGACCATTCATAATGTATGTAAGTGGCACTGTTGGGGGAAGAAAACGGAGAGGCCCGAGGTTGTGAATTCACAATTTGCTTTCTTGAACCCATTGGGAAAGTCTAAATAGCTAGCAGAGACCAGACAGAGTTCACTAATGAAGATAAGAGGTGTTTGGAAAATTATCTGAAGTCGCTCGTGGATTACAAAATGAAGATCAATGAGGTTTGTGCGTCAAAAGGTTAATGGTGATAAAAGAGTCTAGAAGAGTTGAAGAAGTAGCAATGCTCAAGAAGTAAAGAAAAATAAGAGGCAGAAATTTGAAAGCTTGACTATCATATTTTCATCCCACCTTCCCTCCAGTTTGCTCAGGTTCCCCCTGATCTTTACAACAATCCCATGTTATAGATTAACCTGAGTCCTAGCAAAGGTGAATTTTGTGGTTGAGAGGGGGAATTTGAACCAGGGCTGACTCAATCAATCAATCCAGGGCTGACTCAATCAATCAACCAACCAACACTCTAACCACTACACACCACACTGATTTTTCCTGCTTGGCAGGGGGTTGGACTCGATGGCCCTTGTGGTCTCTTCCAACTCTAGGATTCTATGATTCTATGATTCTCCAAACACCACTATCATGGGAATAGTTTGCATAAGATGTAGAAGCATTTCACACATTAACAGAAAGAGGCAAATCCAAGTTTGCCACTTGGATCTGTGCTAGGTGGTGACTTATATCCCCTGGTAAGCAGCACCAAAGTGACCTTCCTGGGGCACAAGCTCAGGCAGTGTGTATGGAGGCCCTGGGCTACCCAGATGGCAAGACCCCCATCTCTGCCTAACTGATGAGGTTCAAAGAAAAGCAGAGCAATACATTTGGCACTAGCTTGGCTGCAGGAGTTGCCAGAAGGCACCATTCGACCGTCTTAGGGACTCCACTTGCGATTTGTGTACAGTTTACTCCTTAGCCTTTTCTTCTCCTGAAGAAATCCTTCAAAACTATAAGCTGTAGGACTCCAGATCCCATAACTTCCAGCTGATGTGCACGCCAACATCTGGAGGGCCACAGGTTCCCCATCCCTGCCTTATACCCTATTTTGCACATTAAGGCTCCATTAATCAACATGTATCCCTAGCAGTTCGAAAGCACATCAAAGTGCAAGTAGATAAATAGGTACTGCTCCGGCGGGAAGGTAAACGGCGTTTCCGTGCACTGCTCTGGTTCGCCAGAAGCGGCTTAGTCATGCTGGCCACATGACCCGGAAGCTGTACACTGGTTCCCTCGGCCAATAAAGCGAGATGAGCGCTGCAACCCCAGAGTCGGCCACAACTGGACCTAATGGTCAGGGGTCCCTTTAACCTTTATCCTTTTGAAAAGCAGCTCCAGGAAGCAAAAAAAGAAGAGAGAGATTTTATATGAGGAACCTAGCATTAATAAACCCTCTCCCCCTTTTTGTTTTGCTGAGAACCTTGTCAGAGGCCAAGCAGGGACACTGTTCTCTTTGCAAAGGATGAGAAAACATGAGAGGGCTAGTGGAAGCCCAACTGCAAGCTTAGCTTTGGTTTACAGCAAACATTTAAGAACTCCCGACCCTGCCTACTTAAAGGTCTTCTGCATTGTCCCACCACCACCACCACCACCCATGAGACCAGGTATTGGAGGAAAGGTTTTATTTCTTGACTGCAGCAACTTGGAGGAACTGCAAGACAAATTAACTAAAATCATGAAGTCCGAGCAGGCGAGGGTTTCGACTAACTCTGGCAGCAAAGTGTCTCTACCGCACATGGGCATCCCGCCACTGGCTTCTACAAGTTCTTGGCATCTAAGCCTCCTCCTGGCTCCAGATCATGAACAATTTCAGTGTTATACTATTTCCTCCATCTGTGTTTATATTTTTATAAATATATTTTGCAAGGTGCAAAACAAGTGGTGCAAAGCATGTGGTGAAAATGTAAGGCACTCTCAAAGAAACCATGCCAACAGTTTCTCCTAACTTGTGTTTTTATCCCTAGAGACAGAAAGGTGCCTCAAGAAGGTCTTGGATGACATCTGCCAGAAGATTTGCCTTAATAAAATGGGCAGTCAATTTACATTATCATGCATTGTTCAATAGGGTCCCTTTCCCCTCTTGGCTGATAAAAACGAACAGGGGAGTGACAGCTGGCTGGGCTAGGGAGGTGATTAATGCCTCCTTGGAAGAGGGGGTGGTCCCTACCTGCTTGAAGGAGGCAGTGATAAGACCACTCCTTAAGGAACCCACCCTAGATTTAGTAAATCTAATGACTACAATTCCTAATCTCCCCTTCTTGTGTAAAATTCTTGAGTGAGTGGTTGCAGATCAGAGCCAGACTCTCTTGGAGGAAACCTGGTTTCTAGATCCATTTCAGTTGGTGTTTGTGCCCAGTTTTGGCATAGAAAGTGCTTTGGTCACCCTGTATGATGACCACTGCTGGGGGGGGTGGGATGTGTCCCTGTTAATTCTATTTGACCTCTCCATGGCTTTTGATACCATCAACCATGGTATCTTTTTGTAGCGGCTGTCAGAGTTGGGGGTGGACAGCACTTACCTTGCAGTGGTTCTGATCCTACTTGAATGGTTGCTTTCAGAGGTTGTTGCTGGGTGAGTGTTGTTTGATCCCATGGAACTTCAATATGGGGTTCCTTAGGATGTCCCTATTTTCATTGGAGAAATGTTGGAGGGTATGGAATTATCCAGTCCCCAAGTTGTCTGAAGGCAATCCTGTATAGGAAAGATTAAAAAAAAAATCTTTAATGCTCTATTATGTTTTTATATATGTTGGAAGCCACCCAGAGAGGCTGGGACAACCCAGTAAGATGTGTGGGGTATAAATAGTAAAATTATCACTATGGTATAGGATGTCCTCATTTTCATCACAGAAATGTTGGAGGGTATGTGGAAGCAGGACCTGAGTGCAAACAACAATCTCCCTGCTTGTGGTTTCCAGCAAATGATATTCAGAGGTGAACTCCCTCAAACAGTGAAGGAAGAATAACTATTGTGACGTGTTTCCAACAAATAAGACATACTTTTCCCTCCTGCAAGCTTTCCCTGACCACTGGTGCCACTTTTCAGCTGCCTTCTGTATTGTTCTGATGATGTTACAGCATTGCTATGTTTTATTGTGGTTATGTTATTGTGTTGATGCAAGTTAATCTGCTGTTGTAAAGTGCTTTGGGAACGTGAAAAGAGAAAATGATCAAGAAATGCTTTTAAATAAAATTGTTGTACTGTATGTTGGTGCTTTAATGGTTTAAAAACATTGTTATTGTATATTAATTCCAAGGCTACTGAAGCAAAGCTCTGTTTTGAGAGGCAAGTTATACACCCTGAAATAAATATATGGGAGGCCAGACTTTCATTGAACAATACAAGGAATGTCTCAAGGATCAGTGCAGCCTAACCATGTCTACTCAGAAGTAACTTCTCTTGAATTCCAAGGGGTTTACTCCCAGGTAAGTGGGGGATTAGATAGCAGTCAAAATCAATTCCTTGTCTTCTCTGTGTTGGAGGGTGTGCACTAATGTAGGAACCATGTATGATATGTGGGGGAACATCTAGCAAGCGTCAACCATTCTGAACAGATATTTTCAAAGAGATAAGTCTTGTAACACCACAGACTGTGCATTGAACGCCACCATTGGCTTTATTGACCACCTTTCAAGAAAAGCAGAAAGACTCGCAACACAAAGAACTCATTACAGACTTGCTTGTGGTGGCTTGACAGCTCATTGCACAGAATTGGAAAACACTGGATCATCTTCAGCTCTCTCTGTGGAGAGAAAAGGTGTGGTCAGGAACACGATAGAGAAACAAAGTAAGTATGTTAAAACATGAAACGCTGCTCAAGACTCAAATGACTTTCTAGAAGCATGGCGTCCATTCATTACTTTTTCTAAGAACAACAAAGATATAGGGCAGCCGCCAAATACACATGCTCACTTGTGGCGTAATGAACTCTGCTGACATTGTTGCCTGTTCCATTATGAGGAGACAGAGTGTTTCTAATTGTACTTGCGAAGTTATATAAAATTAAAAATGAAGGGTTGAGAAGAGACTCAATCCTTCTTTGGAAGTCCTTAAGCAGAGGGCCAAGAGCCTTAAGAATATAGAGTTGCCCCATCTAGTCCAGCATCGTATCCTCCAAGTAGCCAACCAGATGCTTCTGGGAAGCCTGCAAGCAAGGTGTGAGTGCAGCAACATTCTCTCCACTTGTGACCAGCAGCCACTGGAGGTTTACTGGCTCTGTTACTGAAGGTTTTATACATCTACTGTGGCTTGCAGCCACTGATAGACTTGCTCCTTCATGAATTTGTCTTCAAAAGCCATTCATGTTGGTGGCCATGGCCACGTCTTGTGGCAACCAACCGTTGAAGGTGCTCTAGCTCTGGATTTTCTGAATCAATAAGTGTGTATGTGAAATGACCCTCACTGTGGAGGTCCAACCATGGGCTTCAGTAGGAAATTTACTAGTGGGGCAGCAAAGTTTTAGAAAAAAACACTGGAAGGGGGATAAGGCCAGTTTTTCAATAATAATGCTTGTACATAATATCTCAGATTCTGCAAATGCTATAATCTACACCCATTCCATGATTTAAAGCAGATGGCTTCTCCTCAAAGTACCCTGGGAATTGTACTTTACCATTGGAGAGCTACAATTCCAAGTACCCTTAACAAACTACATGTCCCAGGATTCATGGGGGATGTATGGTGTGGGTGTGATATTACTCTTTTTAGTAAACAAAAATGGAAACTGGGAGTCTGGAGATTATGGGGTGGACTGCCACCCTTGACCCCACGCTTCTGGATGTCCATGCCTCCAACTCTATGATGCTCTGGGGGTACGTCAAATTCTCCGTGCTCCACATAGTGTCACAGAATCCTACAACCCAGCAAAATTGTTGTGTACCCGTATGTGGTAAAGATGATATAGTCTACGGCATGAATGTTTGGCTTCCTAAGTTGCGGTTATCCAGCAATGAGTCCACATAAGCATGTGCAAGCTCCTAAAACCCCTTTCTGAGTTTTGCAGTGGAAGGAAATCCTTTCATTTATCAAACCTCATTTCTCAATGCTCTTTCCTAAATTAGATCCTCTATCAGCGTGCATTGCTCCTTCTTCCTTCATACAGTGCTTTTCATCCAGGTCATAAGGAATATAGTACATTCTCCTGTGACCCAGCTCATTGTATTCCCATTGCATCTTCTAATTTATGAATTTCAGTAGTTGGGACAAATCTTCCATGCCGTAACCTCAAAACATGATTGATGAGAGACTCAAGCTCATGCAAAAGGCGACTTATCAGCTGGTGTCAGACTTGCTCTCGCTTGCAATTTTTCTTATTTTCTTTGCCCTGACCTTGAACGCTTTCCACAACCATGGATTTTGTGCATAAACAAAAGCCCCTCTCTCAATGAAAGAACAAATGCAAGGAGGCGAGGAGAGAGTAGTTAGGATTGGAAAGAGGCAAGGTGGAAGTGGGAACAACATGTATTCTTCTAGTACTAAAATGTATGTTAGTCTCACTGGGATTTTCTACCTGCCTTTGAGACAGTTTTTCCGCCTTTGCACAGACAAAAGGGCAATTGTATGGTTAGGAGATCTTGACAAGTATGGATTTTTGACAACGAGCCGCTATACTTTGTGATGCCTTCCCGGTCCACAGATGGCAACACCGTTCCAAAAAGATAATCTAGGGTTATATGCAACTAAGCTACACTCGGGTCAGATCCACTGAAATTAATGGGCCTCAATCATGTTCATTAATTACAATGGATTTACTTCAAGTAGGACTAAAATTACTGACAAGTTTAATATGTAGCAATTGCCGACATCTAGGAACTGAGGATAACTTCAATTCAGTTTGCATTTAAAAGTGAACCAGCCTGTTTTGCCATTTCCAAAACAGTATCTGAACCAAAACACATCCAGCCTTCAAAATCTGCATTGCTCTGAATTTTGCAGGGCCATTCTGCAGCCAAGTCATGTGTACAGAAATTCATATTCCAGGGGGAAGTGTGCATAAAAGCATATATTAGGGAAAATATCAGACAAAAGCTAATTCTATTAGGGTAAATTGCTTTGCCAAAAAAAATGTGTATATTAGGAGAGATTTGCAGTAAAATGCTAATGAATTTTCATGAGCACTTTTCTTTAAAAATGCAAACTGATATGCAAACGTGGATGGTTAAGTTGCAGGAAGCAAGGAGTAAGTATGAATAGACAGATCTCTGAATGGAGAGATGTAGATGGTAGAGTCACCTAAGAATTAGTATTGGGACCAGAGGTGCATTTGGGGGAAGCGCTACCATTTCAGTTGCATTGGGCATGGAGCCTTGGGGGCACTGCAGGAACCAAATTCCATGTGAGGAATCATTAGCAAGGGAACTGAAAATGAAATTGCCAATATCGTAATGCCATTATACGAAACTATGATGTGACGTGGATGGCGCTGTGGGTTAAACCACAGAGCCTAGAACTTGCCGATTAGAAGATCAGCAGTTCGAATCCCCAGACAGGGTGAGCTCCCGTTGCTTGGTCCCTGCTCGTGCCAACCTAGCAGTTCGAAAGCACGTCAAAGTGCAAGTAGATAAATAGGTACCGCTCCAGTGGGAAGGTAAACAGTGTTTCCGTGAACTGCTCTGGTTCTTCAGAAGCGACTTAGTCATGCTGGCCACATGAACCCAGAAGCTGTATGCCGGCTCCCTCGGCCAATAAAGCAAGATGAGCGCCGCAACCCCAGAGTCATCTGTGACTGTGACTGGACCTAATGGTCAGGGGTCCCTTTACCTTTACCTGTGATGCGACCACATTTGGAACATTGTGTACAGCCCTAGCCACCTCAAAAAGGATACTGTAGAATTAGGAAAAGGTTCAGAAATGGGCAGCCAAAATGATCAAGGGGATGGGGAGAGTCCCCCATGAAGAAATGTTGCAGCATTTGAAATCCTTTAGCTTAGAGAAAAAGATCAGTAAGTGGTGATGTGATAAAAGTACCTAAAATGATGCATGGCGTGGAAGAAGTGGACAGAGAAAAGTTATCCACTCTCTCGTCTAACACTAGAACTCATGGACATACAATGAAGCTGAGCGCTGGAAGATTTAGGACAGATGAAAGGAAATATTTCTTCACACAGAACATAGTTAATCCATGGAAATCACAGGAGGCAATTTGCCTCCACAGTTGGAGGCAAACATAGTTTTGAATATCAGTTGCTGGAAACCACAAGAATAGAGAGTGCTCTTGTGCACAAATCCTGCTTGTGGGTTTTCTGCTTGTGAGAAGAGGGTGCTGGGCTAGGTGCACCATTGGCCTGATCCAGCAGGCTCTTGTTATGTTCTTTTGCTAGAGCCAGGCATTGATGAGGAATTATCAAGTGTTTTCAGTGTTAGTCATATCCAGGGTAGACCGGCTGAAATTAATGGACATGGCTGATGCAGATTCATTCATTTCAAGAGGTCTACTCTGCGTGGAGCTCTCATGGGTATGGCTTTAAGCTCCTAGTCTTGGGGAAACAAGCATGGGATTGTAAACAAGAAAGGTACTGCATAACCACCTCTCTTGAGACACCTGGGATTGAGCACAGAGCTGCCACATGGACCTCTACTGGAGGAAGTTATCCCTGGTCACCTTGCAACTATCATCTGAGAAATAATGAATGCTTTGTTTCTGGAGTGCTGCACCTTTGCCATTGGGACAGACTTATCATCATCTTGAGACACAATCTGCTGAGATAGCTTCCTTCAGTGCCAGACAGTCCATAAAGTGAAGTGAGATAGCTGACCCTAGAAGGCAAGGTTAAATGCAGCTGGCTAGATAATAAGAAAACACCCATTTACAATGCATTTCCTATAGCTGGGGAAGACTATCACTGTAAATTATTAAAAAGACAAACTCACAAAACATGAAGCAACCCAAGGCAAATTATATATGTTTGCTGCTAAAAGTTTACTTAATGAGGTCCTCAGAGCTTTCCCTCTTCCTTGGATCCACCTTGGGGACCCATTGTCATCCAGAGCTGTAAAGGACTAAGGGCTCCCCAAGCTGACTTCTCTCTTTGTCTTAAAACAAGGATTGGGAGACAGTAGCACTCCAGATGTTGTTGGACTACAGCTCCCACCACCCCCAGCCAGTGTGACCAATGGTCAGGGGCAATGGCAATTGTAGCACAGCACCACCTGGATAGCCACAGGTTCCCCAGCCATGCTCTAAAGAGTATTGGTACTGCCTCCCCACTGTGCTTTACACACAGACCTACCTAAGGAGGCTCTCCACTTCTTCCATTGATTCGTCCTACTTTCCAGAATGTCATTCCTGCTATTCTTATCTCTGTTACCTTTCCACTCCTCCAGTTCTTGTCTTCCCCTTCAAACTTTCAGGCATGATGGGAGTTGTAGTGTAGCATCACCTGAGGGGCCATAGGTTCCCCATCCTTCAAATGCAAAATGGCGGCCTGCTTCTTAAAAAGGTGGGCTCTTTGGACGCTCCATTCTTGTCTAGATGTTAGCTGCAATCATTCACTTTATTTGTGTTCTTCCTTTTCCTCGAGGGCCCCAGGATCGCAACTGCAGGGCTCAATAGTTTTTAACTTCACAACAATCCTGCTAGGCAATTTTGTGGGTGCTTTGGGGAAAAGTGCCCTTGAGAGGCTGTTGAACCCCAGTTCCCATCAGCCCCACGTAGTATGACCAATGATCAGGCATGATGGGAGTTAAACGTCCAACAGTACTGTATCTGTGTATCTGATTAACTGTTTCATTTGCTATTAATGTATTACATTTTCTGTTTCAATTTGAAATGTAGTTCTAGTGAAATATGGTAAGTACAATAAATCAAAATCACATCACAATTATGGAAACACCAAGATGCCTCAAAACCTTTTTGAAGACTCCAGTAGGACTGACTCACAACTAACTCTCTCTCTCTCTCTCTCTCTCTCTCTCTCTCTTGGCTTGACATGAGACATTAAGCTTCATCACAAATATCAAAACATGAAAACACTTCCAAGACTTAAAACTCCTTTGGGAGCCACTTATAATTTCGAAGCCTTGTATTCCAATAAATTAACTCCCCAAAATATAAAGCCTTGAGATTCTTTAACAGTACTACAGTACATTGTCAGTAAGGATGAGCAAACCTCAATTTCAATTTCTCCCAGTCTTAAATACAGTTCTGCACATTTGAGGACATAGGAAATGCCTGCTGTATCAGGCCAATGGCTCATTTAGAACTATATAGAGTATTCCCAATGTGGTCACACCAAAGATTTATATAATGGCATTATGATGTTGGCAGTTATATTTTCAATTCCTTTCCCAATGTTCCTTATCATGGAATTTGTCATTTCACAGCTGCCGCACACGGGGTCCCCATCTTCACTGAGCTATCTGCTACAACCTCAGGGTCTTGCTCCTGGTCCGTCACTGCCAGTTTAGACCCCATGAGTGTATATGTGAAATTAATATCATTTTGCCCTGACATACATCACTTTTCACCTGTACAAACAAAACACTTCCACATGTCTCCTCTTCATGACTCACCATCACAACCTTCCCCACCTCCTTTCCTGAATGCCAAGTGAAATAATCAGACCTCACCTCTGACTGAGAATGAATCTCCTTCATAACACACATCTTCTGGGATATTTCAGCGCTCAGTAGACTTCCATCTGCAGCTGGTATACACTGAAGGCTAAGTGCCCATTCTGCTAGGCCCTGCAGCTGGATTAACATGGTGTGCTCCCCACTGTTGTCTATTTACTTCCTCCTTCCCATGGTCAACAACCCATCTCTAGCTCAGAAAGCAGAGCCCCTGCCCCTCAACATCGCCCACCACACCACCTTCACTGTGGGCTTTGCAACATTATGCTGTTGTCAACTCTGAGGCTTCTGCTGTGTCAAGCAAGTAGTGATGATGTCCTCTGGCATTCTGGAAACCATAGAGTACAAACAGAGATGCACATGTCTAGAAGAGATTGCAGGACTCATTGCAAATGCCACAATAAACCCCAGAGTCCTGGATTGAACAAAATGTATTTGGCAGAGCAGAATAACTATTGACAGCTCCAGAAATGGGAGGTGGACATAGCTGAAGGATTAGCACCTCAGGGGCATGCTGAACCTGCCGCCAATGTATTTCTGTAATAGGTCCAGAACCGTATTGGAAAATGGCAGAGTTATGGATCAATCCCAGAATTGTGCAGAACAAGTGACACAGATTCCTCTTTGTGCAGAACACCACCATTCTTAAGCATATAAGAAGAGCCCTGCTGGATCAAATGGAAGGTCCATTGAGTAATAATGGCTAACCAGAGACCCATGGGAAACCCACAAGTAGGACATCAGGGAAATTCTCTTTCATGGGTTCATCAGCTTTAAGGTTTCCAGTTTAAATCTGTCCTGCTGATGTGCACACTTAATTCTTCTAGTCTTTAGAACAGAGATAGTCTACCAAATAACTGTTGGACTCAAGCTCCCATTAGCCTCAGCCAAGGGATAGGAGTTACAAATTAGCAACATCTGAACTTGGATTGCCCCAGCTGATGATGAATGGGCTGGATGAGATATGAAGAAACTAAGCGAGTCAGACTTGGGTTTCAGTGTAGTCTTGATACCCTTGAGATGAAAAGGGGAATGTGTCCTCTGACATTTACAATAGCAATGTGTGCTGCAGAAAGAGACTTAAACTTCAAAAGTCCTGTTATTTCCAGTATGTATCCATTTTTTGTTTAATCATTTCCGCTGTGGTTTATCATCAGGTTGATTAATTTATCTCTTCAAGGAACCTTTAGTTGGCTCTGCTGTCATGTCATTCCTCACCCCACTCCTTCAAACGCCTGCAGAAAAGTGAAAAACTAATTAGTGCCATTCTTTTTTCCTCCCTGTGTGTGTATTCTTTTATGCTTCTTTTTTGTATCTCATGTTTGGGGTTTGTGAGGTGGGCATTAAAGTGGCATAAGAACCAAGGGGCTTTCCCCTCCCCCTTCTCCTGAACAAAGGGGGAGCCATAGCTTGTGGAGTGAAGGGAGTCGTCAGATCTGTTTTAATAGATGTCCAAGCTCTACTGAACAGAAGAAGGTGTAAAGGACATTCAGTGTGAATGAAAGTTGAAGGTACCTCAGAGCAAAATCTGAGCATGGGAATCTGTTTACATTACCAGGACAGAACTGAGCTCACAGTCCTTTCACACAAAAGACTACTCCTAGTTTACTTTCTTCAATCCAGTACAGTGGTGCCTCGCAAGACGAAAAGAATCCGTTCTGTGATTCTCTTCGTCTAGCGGTTTTTTTCATCTTGCGAAGCAAGCCCATTGAAGGATTAGCGGATTAGCGCTATTAGCGCTATTAGAGGCTTTTAGGGGCTTATCTGCTGATCGGATCAGCTGATAAGCGGCTTAGCGCTATTAGCGGCTTTTAGCTGCTTTTATCGGCTTATCTGCTGATCGGATCAGCTGATAAGCGGCTTAGCGGCTTAGAAAAAGGGGGGAAAGGAAAAAAAAACCAGCAGGAACTCGCAAGACATTGTTGTCTTGCAAAGCAAGCCCACAGGAGATTCGTTTTGCGAAGCACCTCCAAAACGGAAAACTCTTTCATCTAACGAGTTTTCCGTCTTGCGAGGCATTCGTCTTGCGGGGCACCACTGTAGCTTTATTTAGCTGAGAAGAAGCCCTGATATATTTAAAGAATTGGAACATAGGCTCCATCTGCACTGTTGCTTTAAAGCAGTATCATACCTCTTTAAACAGTCATGGGTTCCCCCAAAGCGTGTTCTCCTTCAGGGAGAGCACGTGTTGCAGTGGGGTCTACTGAGCCACCCCCTTTGTTGCTGGGTAAGTTCTCCAAGATGGCCAGGGGGCAGTGATTGGATTGCTGAGTTGCTGGGGGGAAAGTTATGTTGCAATTTTGGTGGGAGGGGTAAAAGGTTTAAATACTCTGCACGCAGCCTTGTACTTTCTCTTTTGCTGCATGCAACGGATCACCCGCCCACCCGCCCTAGAGTAAGGGGTTGTTGCGTTGACCTTGCTATGCCTGTCATGGGGTCGTCTGCCTTTGAGCAGGGGCCTGGTAGGAATTTTTCCACCTGGCAAATTGGCTGGCTGGGTGGTTTTTGCCTACTGCGTAGCAAATCATCACAACTTGTAAGGTTGTGGTTAGGCATTGGTTATAAATCTGGTGGAGGAGGGGTTAGGATAGGCTGGGCCTGCCCCTCCATGGTTGCTGCGGAAAGGGAATTCCGTTAAAGGAATCCTGGGGCTTGCCATCTTTTCGTCCAATCCCTGGAATGGGACTAGGGCCGGCAAGCCTTCGGGGAGCAGGCGGGTGAGAACTGAGGGTCTGTGACTCAGCTCCAATTCTTCCCCGACTTGTTCTCCCACACTGGCTTTCGGTGGCGCCCGGAAGTCAGTTCTGTCCCTAGGTGGGGGGACAGATAGTCTTAACCAATGCCTAAACAACCACTCACGGTTTGTATTTGAATAAAGTTGTGGCCAAAATCATGCCAAAAAATCTTAAACAAAAATTACGTGTCCGTTGTGAGTTATTTTGGGGGGTGGATTGGGGACCTTGACACGCAAAGAGAAAGAGGGGTTGTCTATTGAACCGATTGCAGCTCTGTGAGGGGAATGGGGCTCTCCTCACCACTCTTAGCAGCCTTAACAAACTACAATTCCCAAGATGTTTTACAGGGCGGTCATGGCTGGTTAAAGTAGCACAATACTGCTTGAAATGTTTAGTGCTGGCGGGGCACTAGAAGTCCTTGCTGCAAATCACATAGAGATCATCTACCAGTAAAGCCCAATCTACCTTCTCCTCACCCTTCCTACAGATGACCATTGAAACAGTAGCAGACAATGGGTGGAGTGGGTTGTTTTGTTTACCTAGAGATAGAAGGGGAGAGGTGAGATGGTGAGGTCAGTGCAGTGCAAACCCAACAGTAGGGACACCAGATTGGCTCTGCTGGTGCATTTGCACTATGCAGACCTTGACACTACCTTGTCCCATCCCACCCCCCAAGTGTTAATGCTCAGGGATATTGGGAGTTGTAGTCCAACATGGGGGGTGTCTGCAGTTCCACATCCCTGTTTTAAAGGTTTGGGCCTGGAGAATAAATTCCGAAACCACTGATGCATTTTTTGTAGCTGGAATTCATTTCCCACCGCCAGCTCTCCCTCTTTTTCTTTTCTTTCTTAAATTTTGCAAGCTATTACAAATACAGAGAAATGCTCTCAGGATGCCATTGAACTCAGACAGCACCTGGTATCAGAATGGATTGTTTCAATATGGATCAGTCCATGTTTTCTCTTTTGCCCAGGCCTCAATCTCTAAGGGAATAATATCATATTAGTCTTCAATAAAATGATTCTGGCTCCCCCCCATTGCCTTCCCCCAGCTAGCAGGAGATTACAGCAGGAGAATGGAATACTCAAATACCCAAAGGTGCCATGAATTCTCTAGAGCTGACTCTCTTATTTATTTATTTTGTTTCCTTGGTTTGCTTCACTGATCAAGAAAGAAAGAAAAACTCTGAAAAGTTGTGGATTTCAGTAATACCTGGCTTATTCACTGATGCAACTGGAAACTGCATTATCTCCTCTTTTTTTACCACTCCCACCCCCTGCTTTTTCACCTGTCACACACGGGAAAAAAGTCTGCTTCCCCCTGACAATGTTGTAGCTGCTGCTCAGCTGGGAGAAGGGGTGACTGTGAGCTCATTATTTTATGCTCAATTTCCCTCTTTAATACCTAGGATAGGCCACCAAGAGGAGGAAGAGGAGATGGAAAATAAACACAGGTAAGAGGGATGGGGGGGGAAGAGAATTTGGTTCAGGATGCATTTAAATAAAAATGAACCCACCCTTTGCAATTTGTACTTCTCTGAATTTTGCAATGCAGTTATCCAGCCACGTAATGAATGCAAAAATGTATGTAGTAGGAGAGCAGTATTAGTGGAATTAACTTTCAAAAAAGAACACCGCATTAAGGGAAATTGTTTTGTAAAAATGTGTGTGTTTGGCCAAGTTGCACCTGAAAAGGGTGGGAGAAATTCACACTAAAATGCTGATGGATTTTCAAGAGAAATGTTTAAAACCAATCAACCACAAAGCACATGTGGAAATGTGAAGAACCAAACATGTGGTGGTATTCAACTAAGTTTTACTCTGAGTAGACCTGCTGAAATTAATGAACCTAATGAAGTCATGCTCATTAATTTCAAAAGGTCTACTTTGAGCAACAGTCAATTAAATACAACTGAAAGAGTTGTATCGGAGCAGATACACTGAAAATAATGAGCATGACTAGGTTAGGTTCATTAATTTGATAAATCTATTCTGAGTAGGACTAACATTGGCTACAACCCTTATATTTGAAAAATGTGAAACAAAGAAACAGAAATTGACAGATCCACCAATTCTTAGGAAAGTTCCACTTGCAAGCCAAAGGGAATTAAACTTCCATTCTTCTTAATAACAATAAAACGATTTGCCCCTCTCCTGCTTCTCTAACACTCAAACACTCCCAAACTGCATCAGCGGGAGCAGGGGACAACCTCTAAGCCTCGTTGGGCAAAAGGACAAGGTAGGAGAGACATTGCCTGCTTGCAGAAGCAGACTTGGGCTTTGCAAAAGAGATAAATTCTTCATGCACCCCTGCCTCCTTAGGCCCACATCTCTTACAAATGAAAATAATTGGATTTCTTGCACCCCAGTTAAGAAAAATCCCTTTTCTCATTGCTCTCAGACAATTGCCTGAACTTACTAATTGTCTCCAGATGTCTCTGTGAGAGCCAAAAGAACATGGTGTGTAGAAAGCAGCTTGGGAGAGTATTGTTGATGTCTCTCTCTGTGTGTGTTTTATATTTAGCTAACAGGCTAAGTTCAAGATGCTGGAACCTGGTGTACAAGGCCCCAGTGGTGGCTGGTGCCCATTGGTACTGGTGGACTAGAAGGCAGGGAGACTAACAGCTGGTGGAGCCAAAGTCAATGGCAGGCATAAACACACCCTGACTAGCTGGAAGCAAGAAGGCAAGCTGATGGGGGCTGTCTGAGGTTGGTAGGGCAATGCCATGGAGCCAGGGCTGACTGCTTCTAGAATAAAGATTCCTAGGCTATATGGACTAATGATTCTGTGAAGTCAACTGTGAGTAGGTCCATGGCAGACTGAAACAGCCGTCTCATGTGGCTTAATCCCACAGGGCCTACCCTTCCATTGCGACCAGAGAGGAGAAGCAGTGATGGCTTCTGGAGAGATCTCTTGAGATCTCTGTGAGATCTTTACAGACGCTGCTGTCATGTGACTCTGGCAAGTGAGGCTTTGGTGGACCAGATGGTGGCACCTTCCGGTTTTGCCTCAAGCGATGAAAGGGAATGGGCTGCCCCTGAGTCAACTTCATACCAGTTAAGCAGCTGGCATTGAAGAAGGGAAGCTCAGAGGGTGGGGTGTCAGTCCGGCAAAGCTGGATGAAGCCTTTGGATTTCTTGGATGAAGTTCTGCTGGAGCGGGCAAAGAGGGGTTGGGGACACAAAGATGGGAAAGCAATTGAAAAATACGCTTCAAGAGGCTGCCCAGGCATTTGGTGTAAATAAGTCAAGCGAATTAGTTTGTGCTCTCTTGGAAAGAAAAAAGACGACATTTCCACAGGACACATTGCTAAATAGCTTGGGCCTGAGACAACAGCAGCTGCAAAATAAACGAGGCAGAGATAAAGGGGGGAGAAAACTGGCCTTGATGTGGAAAGAAGCATCAGGCAACTCAGCCAAGAGCAAACACAAAGGGAGGCTGGCAACACAGGAAAGGGTCTGGCAAGCCAGCCGGCCCACTGCAAGGCCGACATATGAATGTCACTGATTTAGTTGTGTTTTTAATCCACCCCACTCCAGATAGTGAGAGCAAGGTTCTTTTTCAAGCCCCATCTGCACATTTAAAACAAGGCACTGTAAACCACCATGGTTTCCCCCAAATAATCCTGGGAACTCGAGTTTGTTCGCGGTGCTGAGAGGTGATAGAAGACCCCTGCTCTTCTCACAGAACTACAGTGCTCCGAGTTCCTTGTGAAGGAGGATTTGTTGTTAAAGTACCCCGGGAACTGTAGACCTGTGTGTGGAGTAGGTGATATCCAGCATCAAGGGAAGTAATAGTGCCACTGTATTCTGCTCTGGTCAGACCTCACCTGGAGTACTGTGTCCAGTTCTGGGCACCACAGTTCAAGAAGGACACTGACAAACTGGAACGTGTCCAGAGGAGGGCAACCAAAATGGTCAAAGGCCTGGAAGCGATGCCTTATGAGGAACGGCTAAGGGAGCTGGGCATGTTTAGCCTGGAGAAGAGGAGGTTAAGGGGTGATATGATAGCCATGTTCAAATATATAAAAGGATGTCACATAGAGGAGGGAGAAAGGTTGTTTTCTGCTGCTCCAGAGAAGCGGACACGGAGCAATGGATCCAAACTACAAGAAAGACGATTCCACCTAAACATTAGGAAGAACTTCCTGACAGTAAGAGCTGTTCGACAGTGGAATTTGCTGCCAAGGAGTGTGGTGGAGTCTCCTTCTTTGGAGGTCTTTAAGCAGAGGCTTGACAGCCATATGTCAGGAGTGCTCTGATGGTGTTTCCTGCTTGGCAGGGGGTTGGACTCGATGGCCCTTGTGGTCTCTTCCAACTCTAGGATTCTATGAACACCTCTCAGCAATCTTAACAAACTACAGATCTCAGGAAGTGGTGGCAGCTTAAAATGGTATGATACTGCTTTAAATGTACAGTGCAGACAGCGCCTGCACTGTACATTTAAAGAGAGGGACAGAAGTCACCAAGGAGAGAACATTGCTCAAAAAGAATGCAGTGCTGGCTGTCACATGTGTGAACATTAAGAACATGAGAACAGCCTGTTGCATCAGGCCAATGGCCCATGTAGCCCAGAATCCTGTTTTCACAGTGGCTAACCTGAACAATACATCACATGCTAAGTTAGCTTGGGATGGAGGTGACATTTGTCCAGTTTACATTTTAATGTGAATCTACAAAATTCACAATTTCTGAACCAAGGCAATTTTGCGTATTATTCTCCAGCCCAAGAATACCTGCAAAAAATGCATATATTGGCGAAATTGGCACACAGAAATGCATTTTGTTGCATGGGGGAATTGCTTGCATAAATTCATGTCCTACATACAGTCCTACGTACACTTATAAGGCTGCAACGTATATAGGTAAGTCAGGGCTTGAGTTGAGGATTCCCAATCTTCAATTTGGCTTCTTGTAAATTAAGTAAATGCAGAGTCCTAGAGCAACATTGGAATTGCATATAAAAATGTGTAGATGGAGGGGAAATATACTGCCTGTGAAAATGGGGCAAACCAAAGTTCAGATGGGGAATGTGAGAAGCTGAAATGGATCAGTAAGTCCATTCCTATATACAACTCATAATGAGTGATGTGGCCTTCCCAACTCAATTCAGAATAGGCTTTAGCAAATCAAGCTGTTTCCCACCACCAACAAGGGAGGAAAAATCTGGAAAATAACACATTTTTCTGCAATCCAAGCTAGTATCCTTTGCCACATGCTGTGGCAGCAAATTCCATAAATTAATGATCTGTTGTGTCAATGGCTTTCTTCTTCCCTGAATCTACTGCCAAATGATTTCACTGATGTTCTGTTAGGATGACATAGGCGAGGATGGGGGAGGAATGCCTGTCTCTATTCACTTTCTCTAGGTCAAGCGTACTTTCTCTCTCTCTCTCTTTCTCTCTCTCTCTCTTTCTCTCTCTCTCTCCCTCTCTCCCTCTCTCCCTCTCCCTAACCACAATTATCTTTTCTAATGAACAAAGACCCATACATTTCTAACCTTTCCTTTGAGGAAGGAAGGAAGAATTGAGGAGAAATCTAAGTTCCTTTTCCATTTTCATGCAGATCTGCTTAATTCACACAGAAACAATACATGAACTGAAACAGAGATGATCCTTCAAAATGCACACTTCTGCACTTCTCTGAGTTTTACGAGGCGTTTTTCCAACTGCACAAAAAAATACACATTAGTGAAAATGCACTATATATAGGGGTAAGTGCTTGCAAAAAGAAGTGTATAGTGGATTAAATGCATGCTAAAATGCTGGCAATTCCCCCCCCCCCCAGGAAGATTAATAATTAAAATAACAAACTGATGCAGGAATGTGGCAAACTGGACCAGACTGGGAAAAATGAGAAACTGACATTTTACCATTTCTTTATTATTTCCATTTATGGACTGCTTACTTTCTGGAGAGCCTGAGGCAGTTTAATATGGATAGATAGATGCGTGCGCACACTCACACACTCACACAGTACAATTTTTTAAAAGTCAAATGATTAACATAAAAACAAAAAACAAATACATAAAAATATCCCTAAGTATAGTATCAATATAAAGTCAGAGAGCATCACAAGGGAGCATAATGTAAATTCCCATCTTACATGAAATGCACTGTTCATACCTGCTCAATTAGATAGATAGATGATAGATAGATGGATATATTAGATAGATAGATAGATAGATAGATAGATAGATAGATGGATAGATTAGATAGATAGATAGATGATATAGATAGATAGATAGATGAGAGAGAGAGAGAGAGAGAGAGAGAGAGATGATTTCCTGGATGCCAAGATCCAAGATTGGGGCAAATACTTTTTGGTGTGAAAACCCAAGCACAGATTTAAAATCACAAAATATTCAGCAAAATAAAGTGTGGAAGCACAGGCTGTAAACCTTAACATGTGCCCTTTAAAATTCATTCCAAAATTTCCCACTTCCCCTAGCAGGGAAAAAGACCACAGGTTTGGTTAGTTAAAGATAGTTTACTTACAAACTCTTCAAAGGTCAGGTTCATATGGTTCAGAAAGTTGGACTGGCAGTAAAACTAATCTTAGTTCCAAAGTGGTAAAGTTCCTATTGGGATAGGAACTCAAACATGGCTGATGAGAGCCATGTGGTTGAGCTGGAGCAAGCCGCGAAAACCTCTTCACATGCTGAGCTTTTCAGACAGACGGGAGGTGAACAAAAGGCTTGATTATTATTTCCTCCCAAGGTAAGGAAAGTGATTTAGCTAAGCCTGGCAGGACAGCTTACTCTATGGTATTAACACCTTCATGCATCAATTAGACTTAGGCATGTTGATTATATGAGGTTGGTAATCCCCTTTTTTTTTTTAAATATTTTTATTGGGTTTTCACATTTTATATAGACAAAAACAAAACACAGAACACCAAAACAAACATAAAAGACAACAAACATGTACAATTTCCTAACATCTTATTTTCTAACCCTAGTCCTTGACTTCCCCCCACCCCCACCCTTGCCTCCCTATTCCCAAATTTATGTCAGCAAGTTGGCATTTCCTTTTCCATCTTAATATTAATCCTTTTATAAAGAAAAACAAAACAAAAATAAATTTTCCCTAAGTTGGACCCCAATTCTCTTCCCTCGATTTCTCATTTTTTCTTGAATAATTTTCTTATTAACTAAACCCCCTGGTCTTGAGTGTTGTTTGAATTTAAATGCTTCCCTCCCTCCCATCCCCGGTTTGCGTCCTTTCCCAAGACATGTCCAAAATAACAGTTTTTAGCCTGGGTTCCGCACGTCCGAGGCTCTCAAATCTCTTTCAGTCCCTCTCCGCCGGTTTAGTTGGTAGTCCTTTTTGTCGGTCATCGAGTCTCGAAAGAGTTCCTTCACAATCAATCCAATCAGTCCATAGTCTCTTCCCATATTTAGAAACAACTTCTGAAGAATTTCCACAAGGCCTGAGTCTTGATGATAATCAAAATCAAAGTCTATGTGGAGGCCCCAATTGTACTTCTTTATTTCAAGTTCCTGAATTCCATAAACTCCCGGGGCCTCCACTTTCGTCTTCTGTGTCTTTCGTAGGCTTAAAATGGATTTAATCCAATAGTCTCCTTGCTTGTGTTCTCCAGATGTCGGCTTCTGGTTAGTATTTTCCCACTTAACTTGTTCTCTTTCTTGTTTTGTCTTCTCCTCTTCTTTGTTTATTATTTCAAATTCAGCTGTGGGTTCTTTCTCACTCAAGTCCTCATTACATTCAGCAGAACTACTTGTTTCAGAATTCAAGGTCATCAGTTGTTTACTCATAGCTGTAGTCTGCTCCTGTAAGGTTCCCACCAGTGAAAACATCCTTTCGATTTCTCTCAGTATCTTTCCACCCACAGCCATTGTAATTCCACAGAATTCCCCCTAGAGGGAATCTGGTTACTTAATGTTCTTTTCTCCAACAATCCTCTGTCCTGTTATTGTTTCTTTGTTTCCAACAATTTTGATTCAATTGTAACTCCTTTTAATCCGGAGAGATCTTAAATAGCAATTTTTCCACTGTTAACAGTCCATTTGACAGCTTTGACAGCTGTCAAATTCTGCTCCTCTATACAGGCTCCAAAGCAGGTCGCTCCCGGGCCCGGGAGGGAGGGTTGTTTACAACAAAACAAAGTCTCTTCCAACACTCCACTCTCCTGCTCAAATTTGCCTTTCCAAATCTTGGAAGTTACTGTCCTTTTGAAACTCACCCTTTACAGGGTAGGCACTCCAGCTTAGCTCTTATATCGTTGCTCTGGATCGTCTGCAAGGGGGGGTGGGGACTTCCTTTTAGCACACCCCCCGGTCGTCTCAAATTCAGAAGGTAAAATTTTTAAAGTTCAGTTCCAGATTACTCACGGGTTCTTTTTTTCAGTCCAAATTTCAAGGAAGGAAGTCAGCGCTCTCCAGTTATGGCTCGCGGCTTCGCTCAGCGGCGGTAGCGATCGACTCTCAGTGCCGCGCCATCCCCCGTATCCCCTCCGTAGCCTTTAAAAAGGCTCTTCGCGAATCAGGGGGGGCGCTTAAGGCACCCGCCGAGTCTTCAGTCCGCAGGCTTCCGCGCCTGCGGTTTTTAAGGGTCCCCGTGTCGCCGGCACGGCAAAGACCCATCCACCGCTGAGCCGATTCCCTCCGGAGCTCGGAGGGAATCCGCCATTTCCAGATCGCGCCAACCCGGAAGTCTGAGGTTGGTAATCCCACAGAAAGAGCCTCCGTGGAAGAAGTTATCACATGATGTTCCCCCCTGGACTTCAATTGAAGTACAGGAAGCTAGGAAGGCTGAACAGGTGATTGTAGTGTGCTCGCTGAATTTGTTTTTTAAGTCCTCCTTTCCCCTTTTCTTCACTTATTTGTTTAGAAGTTAAGAAAGACTGCACCTAAATAAATAAAAAAGAACAGTAGTCAGACACATAGTAAGCAATGTCCCCATGCTTACAGGACAGCCTAGCAAATGAGCATGAGCACCCAGGGAGGCTGCAGAATGCAGATGACTATAGAGATAATTTGTACAAAGAAAGAAGGGACACTTACCAAAGACCTCCGCCACCTCTAATATAAAATAAATGTGCTTTCAAAACTTCACACACACCCCTTCAAAGCTCTGAGAATTTTAGTTTCTTCATTGACAATTTCAAAATGCAGTTTCTTTTCACAATAATTGACAATGAATTGTTGGTGGGGAGAGGATGCAGATTAATTTTTTTATCACAGTGCTAACAAAGATACACAGCTAGGTAGAGGAGCGTAGCTTTGGCTTAAATGATAGCAACCTTTCCTAAGAGAGGGAGAGGGAAACCATATCCTGCACTATGAGAAATGAACAAAACGTTTGCCTGCCAGCGTTTTGGAAAGGCTCTGTTGGAGCTGAATGCTGATGGAGGAGAATATTCAGATCGGGAACATGATGCCCAGAATAGATTTAACAAGTTAAAACATTAATGACAACTACACTCTTCCCTTTGGGTACCATTATATCTGTCTCGCATCTGACTGAACTGACTAATCATGGGCTTGCCTGCATTGCCCTCTCTTTCAGAAACACAGGAAGCTGCCTTGCATTGAGTCAGGCCACTAGGCCGTCTATCTCAGTACTGTCTCAGCTCTTCCGGGTTTCAGAGAGGGAACGTTTCTAGCCTTACCTGCAGAGGCTGGGGATTGGACCTTGGACCTTCTGCACAGCAAAGCAGATGCTCTGCCCTGAGAAATGGCCCATCCTATTTCAGTCCTTGTATTGCATCAAATCCTTGGCCGTGCACTTTCTCCTCTGATGTATTGCTTTTATCAATGGCTTCTAGCCATTATGACTGTGCATGCTACCCCCAGTATCAGAGGCTGTTTGCCTCTGAATACCAGCTGCTGGGAAACCTGTGTGGAGGGACTACTGATGTATTCAGATTCTGCTTGTAGGCTTCCTAAAGGCATCTGGCTGGCCAGCACAAGAACTGGATGGGCCTTTGGACTGATCCAGCGGGGCAGTGCTTACATTCTCATTCCCAGCTGTAAGTGAGCCCTAAGACCCCATCTACACCGTACATTTAAAGTAATAATAATAATAATAATAATAATAATAATAATAATAATAATAATTTATTTATACCCCACCCATCTGGTTGGGTTTCCCCAGCCACTCTGGGTGGCTTCCAACAAAAGATTAAAAATACATTAAAACATCAGAGAGCCAGTGTGGTGTAGCGGTTAAGAGAGGTAGACTCGTAATATGGTGAAAGGGGTTCGCGTCTCCGCTCCTCCACATGCAGCTGCTGGGTGACCTTGGGCCAGTCACACTTCTGTGAAGTCTCTCAGCCCCACTCACCTCACAGAGTGTTTGTTGTGGGGAAGGAAGGGAAAGGAGATTGTTAGCCGCTTTGAGACTCCTTTGAGTAGTGATAAAGCAGGATATCAAATCCAAACTCTTCTTCTTCTTCTTCAGTCATGAAAAACTCCCCTAAACAGGGCTGCCTTCAGATGTCTTCTAAACATCAGATAGTTGTTTATTTCTTTGACATCTGATGGGAGGGTGTTCCGCAGGGCGGGCGCCACCACTGAGAAGGCCCTCTGCCTAGTTCCCTGTAACTTCGCTTCTTGCAGTGAGGGAACCGCCAGAAGGCCCTCGGTGCTGGACCTCAGTGTCCAGGCAGAACGATGGGGATGGACACGCTCCTTCAGGTAGCACTATGATACCACTTTAAACAGTCACGGCTCCCCACAAAGCACCCTGAGAGCCCTGGTTTGTTAAAGATGCTGAAAGTTGTTCCCCTCCCAGGGCTACAATTCCCAGAGTCACTTCTCAATCCCTCTTTGTGGGGCACAACTCCCTTGCCCACAGCTTAGGAAGGAGGAGGTCAGGCCACCCTTGACTCTTCCAACATGGCTTCCAGATTTTAACTGCAGATGGATGGTTTAAATCAGAGATAGGGCATCTGTGCCGTTCAAGACATTGCTGGATTCCTGCTTCTAGTATCCCTAACCATTGTCTGGGCTAGCTGGGGGGTGGGGAAGCAAAGGAGTTGGAGTCCAATGACATCTGGGGGGGCACAGGTTCCCTCTTGCATGATTTAGGGGAGAGAGATTTTGTGCTGGCCATCAGGCAATGGCTTTTTTCCACCTGCTTTGCCCTACCTGCTAACCCCAGGAGCCTTCACCAGGGAGCTCTTTCCAGAGGAAGAGCTATGAGAAGAGAGAGACTTGCTGGTCATCATGGGGAGGTTGGTTTCACCTGTGCTGCCCCACCTCCAGCCCAAGGAACCTTCAGAAAGGAGTTGCTGCCGTGGCCATTATGCATACCTGTCATTTAATGGACTAAATAGAGGGAAAGATGATGGGTCACGGGGGTGTGGAGAGTGTGGGGGTGAATTCAACAGTGCTTAGTTTACTTTCTAGGTTGCTATTTTGTTAATGTTGCTAATATCTTGTATATTATGGTTGCCGTAGTACTTTGCCAATCCTATAATATGGCTTTTGCTGTTATTGTGATGTTTAGCTTTTTTAAAGTTGTTTTGTTAATAACATTTTATAGATTGTAATTGCTCCTACTGATGACTTGTAATTGTTTTACTGGTGGTTTGTTTATGATTCTATACCTGTGATGCTCCATTATGTTAATTTTATTGTATGCAAGCCGCTTTGCTATGCATTTAAATGAAAAGCAGCATAGAAATATAACAAATCAAATCAATAATCAAGTTGTGTTAGCCCAAGAGCTTTCTCCTGCCCCGCTATTCCTGGCTGTGGGTACAAAGGAGCAACGTGGTTTTTACTGTAATGCGATGCAATGCACTGAAATTCTATTTGAACACCATCTCCCTCTCACATCCACTTTGAATTCCTTTTGCCCTGATGCTTTCAATAAACCCACATTTGTCCATGCAACAGAGCTTTTACAGAAATGCTGCTCCTTTTAGTGACCTGGATTGGCGTGGTGCTTTTTTTATTCCACAGCAGTATACAAAGGGTTTTCGGAACAAAAGAGAGAAAAGAGCCTATGGGAAAGAACAACAATTATATTTTTTAAAAAGCGTAACAATATCACAGCTTCCTCCCACCTCCTCACTTAAGGAAATAAACCCCCCTTTTAGTTGTCTGAACTCGAAAGCTGAGGTCTAAGCTGAAGGCTGAGAATGTGTAGATCAGACGCAATACAGGGAGGGGGTGAATTTGGAGTGCATGGTTGGAAGAAAGGACAGGTGTACAGAGGCCTGGGATCATCCCACAGAGAAGGCAGCTCCCATGAAGTTACAGAGGAAACTGACTGCAATCTTAGCCATGCCTACGTGGAAAGATGTCCTATAGAATTCAATATTGCTTACTCCCCAGTAAGTGGGGTTAGGTTTGCTACCTAAGTAGGGGGACATGGACTATCAAGGCCAGGAGGAGGAGCAGGAAGGGCCATAGCTCAGTGGTAGAAAATATCTACATGGTGCCTAGGGAACAACTTGCACCTTAATATCAGCAAGAAAAAGGAGATGGTGTTGGACTTTCAGAGGAAGAGAGGAGAACTAGTCCCGCTGTACACTGGGGAGGGCAGTGTGGAGAGAATCTGTTCCTTTAAATTCCTGGGAGTTTATCTCAGTGAAGACCTTACTTGGAAAATCAATACAACCCAGGTGCTTAAGATAGCCCAACAGAGACTGCATCTCCTCAGAGTATTGTGAAAGAATGATGTCAATCAACATTTGATGATCTCCTTCTACTGGTCCACAATAGAAAGTGTCCTTTCATACTGCATCACAGTGTGGTACACTGGTTTGACATCAACTGATAGGAAGTGCCTACAGAGGATGGTGAATGCAGTACAAGATATTATGGGCTGTCCTGTGAATCCGCTGGATGACATCGTGAAAGAACGTTGCCTCAGGAGAGTGAGGAAAATTCTCGGGGATGATTCACACCCTGGCCGGCACTTTCTTGGTCTCCTGCCCTTGGGCAGAAGATAAAGAAACAAGATTAGTCACACCAACAGGGTAAAGAACAGCTTCTATCCATGGGCTGTTAGGCTGCTGAATGAAAAGATAACAACAGGGCAACTGACTTTTGGGTTTGGTGGGTGTCCGTCAGTAAACGAGGGGAATTAAGACTAAGAGAGCTGAGTGGGGGGTGCTTGTGTAATCTCACTGTATACAAGTTGTACAAGTGACAATAAAGTATAAAGTTATAAAGTTAAAGTTAGAACACCCTCTTTCCATGCAGATGGTGCCAGGTTCAATCTCCAGGTAAGGATGCGGGAATCTCCTGCCTGAAACCCTGGAGAGCTACTGCCAATCAGTATAGATGATACTCAGCTAGATGGATCAGTGCTCTGACTCAGTATAAGGCAGCTTCCAAGGCTCCTATGTCACTTGGATATAGTGGGGAATCCTCCAGTACACAAACACGCACTTCACCTCTCCCCACTTAGCTTTGCTCCCTTCATAGATGTATTGTTTTATTGTAAATGTGGCTTTGAGTTCCATTACGTTTCCTTCCTCATGAAATATGACCATAATCAATACAAGAGGGAGGAAAAGTGGGATGTGAGCAATAAATGAAAAGAAGCGAAACTTGTAATTAGCAAAGAATAATTTTATTTGGAACTCAAATATAAATTAAGTTGAATAGATCCATGCGTGTAGTATCTTGAAACTAATGAATGTTTCCTACCACCTAACCCATGTGAAATCTTACTCTGGAACAAAATTGATATAGATATGTAGCAGTAGTTTATTAACGCTTGAGCTATAGGCTATTTGCATATAAGATAAATCGATATGAGTGTGCTGTCTGAAGCCCAAAGTGTTGAAAGAAAAGTTTAACCATATGCCATTAAATATAGGCCCAGTTTCTGCTGAGACTGTACTACTCCAGAGTGCAGATGAAGGCTTAGCCTATAGACTACATCTCCATACCTGCCCCCACCAGAAAAATCCTAACCCTGCCAACAAAATTATATGTCATGGAGAAGGGTTGCCCTACCCTGGAGTGAGGAAACTTTTTCAGCCTGAGAGCCATTTTTCATTCTGGCCAACTTTCTGAGGGCCATATGTCAGGGGTGGCAGCGCAAGGGCAAAAATGGCAGGAACAACTGATGTAAATTATACTTGTGGACAACTCTCTATCCTCCAAAGGTGTCATGGGTTTTGAAGACACTTGGACTCAGGACGAAAGGGAGAAATGCGCTAAGAGGAAGGCACGCTTGGCAAATCCTCACCATGATCAACACCCGCCCAGAAACCTATGTCCCCACTGTGGAAGGATGTGTGGTTCCAGAATTGGTCTCCACAGTCACTTGTGGACTCACTTTTAAAATCGTGTTTATGGAAAACAATCTTACTTGGCTAAGAGGGATCACCAAAGAAGAAGAAGATGCTCCACCCACAAAAACAAGAGACATCATCAGAGTTCAAGGACACATTACAGTGAGACAAAAACACTCAGGGTTGGGAAGTGGATGTGGCCTGGGGAGAGTTCCAAGAGCCAGACATTGAGGCCTGGGGGCCACATTCAGCCCCTGCCCCTGGGGTTCCCTGCCCCTGTTCTAGCCTAATGGGACAACAGTTTTCCCTTTGATGGTTTTTGGTGTTTCCATGGATCATTCCATTGTAAGCAGGACTCCCTGCAGCCCAGTGTGGTGTTCTGAGTGCACCTATCCTTGTACCCCAAATGGAGGCATTCCACTTCAATGTTAACTAGGTGACAGAAAGTGACTGCAGCTAGTTCACCTCCCGAAGAGTCTATATTGGAAAGCTGAGAGCGGCATTCCCAGGATGAGGAATGGTTAAGGGAGTTGGGTATGTTTAGCTTGGAGGAGAGGACACCAAGAGGAGGTATGGTAACCATCTTCGAACCTCTTAAGTGCTGTCACATGGAAGATGGGGGCAAGCTTGTTTTCTCCTACTCTGGAGGGTAGGACTCGTACCAATGGCTTCAAGGTACAAGAAAGGAGAATCCAGCTCAACAACAGGAGAAACTTTCTGACAGTAAGAGCCCTTCAACTGTGGAACAGACTCCCTTGGGAGGTATTGCACTCTCCTTCCAGGGAGGTTTGTAAGCAGAAATTGGATGGCCCTCTGTCACAGATGCTTTAGTAAGATTCCTGCATAGCAGGGGGTTGGATTAGATGACCCTCGGGGTCTCTTCCAACTCTGCATTTCTTTCTTTTTTTAATATAATATTTTATTGAGTTTTCCAATTTAATAATCCAATAAGAACCACAGTATAACATTTCCCATGCTCTGAATTTCGCGGAGTGCTAATCATCTAATATCATATTGCATTTCTTAATTAGCTGCATTTCTATGAATCCATGGGACAGTTTGCGTGAAAGCTAATGAAAAGTGGCACAACTAGTCTAGCATCCTGTTCTCACACTGGCTAACCAGATGCCTGTGGGTATCTGAGCACAAAAGCACTCTCCTCTCCTGCAGTTTCCAGGAACTGGCATTCAAAAGTATACAGTTTCCAACAAAGCATAGCCACCATAACTAGGAGCTATCAATAGCCTTATCCTCCATGTGTTTGTCCATCCTCTGCTAAAGCCATCCAAATCAGTGGCCATCACTGCCTCCTGTTGGAGTGAATGCCATAGTTCAACTATGAAGCAATGCTTTCTGTTATCTGTACAGAGTCTTTCAACATTCAGCTTAATTAGAGACCCTACATGTTCAAATGTTATGAGAGAGAGAGAGAGAGAGAGAGAGAGAGAGAGAGAGAGAGACTCAACGTTGTCCACTTTCTTCACACCATATGTGTTGTGTTGCTGACACCCCTTACTGATAAGCACACCCTCTCAGGAAGGGACAGACTGCCCCAGAAGGCAGTAGACTCTCCTCCTTTAGAGGTTTTTGTGCAGAGGCTGGAAAATCAACTGTCAAGGATGCTGCAGTAGTGGATTTCCTGCACTGACATGGTGCTGGACTACAAGACCTTTGAGATCCCGTCCATTTAAAAAAAAATATTTTTTATTGATTTTTCCATGTATACTTCTTCTAACAATATATCTTTAACAATTTTTCATATTTTGACCCTCCTCCCCTGGACTTCCCCAACACTCCTGTTTTGTTTTATTTCCATATTGTACACCCTGCGTATTGTTTCCCCAAAATTTTCTCAATACATACAGTCTTATTTTTTGTTGTATACAGTTGTGATTGTTTACTCAAACCCTGCCAATGAGTCCATTTCTTTATGTTGCCACTTCATATATGTTGTAAATGTTTCCCATTCTCTTTTAAAGTCTTTGTTGTCCTTTTAATGTAATTTTTCTGTTAGTTTTGCCAGTTCTGCATATTCCATAAGTTTCCCTTGCCATTGTTCTTTCATTGGTATTTCTTCTGTCTTCCAAGTTTTTGTGCTAATATAATTCTTGAGGTCCCTTCCAATTTTATGATTCTATGAATGTGCATTCTCTGCTATCTCCACACATTATATTTTTAGATGTACTCCTAAGATGTTGGGGTAAGGGGTCTAGCTGTGGTAGAGCGCAGGCTTTTGACCACATTGTCAGCACCAGCTGCCTGAAAAAAAGGTGGAAAACTAAGTCACACTTCCCACTATGGCTGAGTGGCTGGCTGAGAGATCTTTAATTGTTTCTAAGGCAGTTTCTGGAATGGAAGCGCACCCTCAGGATTGAACATCTGAAGCTGCCATCTCACTGCTGTCTATTCTGACTGGCAGGAATTCCACAAGGTCTCAAACAGAGGTCTTTCCCAGAACAGATACCTGAGACTTTTTTGAATAGAGGCACGAGTGATTTAAGCCGGGGCCTTCTGTGCACAAAGCGTGTTTTCCACTTGTTGTTGCTATTTTCCACTGTTATGTACTGAGTTGAATAGGATCCAAAATCATAGAATCATAGAATCATAGAGTTGGAAGAGACCACTAGGGCCATCGAGTCCAACCCCCTGCCAAGCAGGAAACACCATCAGAGCACTCCTGACATATGGATGTCAAGCCTCTGCTTAAAGACCTCCAAAGTAGGAGACTCCACCACACTCCTTGGCAGCAAATTCCACTGTCAAACAGCTCTTACTGTCAGGAAGTTCTTCCTAATGTTTAGGTGGAATCTTCTTTCTTGTAGTTTGGATCCATTGCTCCGTGTCCGCTTCTCTGGAGCAGCAGAAAACAACCTTTCTCTCTCCTCTATGTGACATCCTTTTATATATTTGAACATGGCTATCATATCACCCCTTAACCTCCTCTTCTCCAGGCTAAACATGCCCAGCTCCCTTAGCCATTCCTCATAAGGCATCGTTTCCAGGCCTTTGACCATTTTGGTTGCCCTCCTCTGGACACGTTCCAGTTTATCAGTGTCCTTCTTGAACTGTGGTGCCCAGAACTGGACACAGTACTCCAGGTGAGGTCTGACCAGAGCAGAATACAGTGGCACTGTTACTTCCCTTGATCTAGATGCTATACTCCTATTGATGCAGCCCAGAATTGCATTGGCTTTTTTAGCTGCCACGTCACACTGTTGGCTCATGTCAAGTTTGTGGTCAACCAAGACTCCTCGATCCTTTTCACATGTACTGCTCTCAAGCCAGGTGTCCCCCATCTTGTATTTGTGCCTCTCATTTTTTTTGCCCAAGTGCAATACTTTACATTTCTCCCTGTTAAAATTCATCTTGTTTGTTTTGGCGCAGTTCTCTAATCTGTCAAGGTCAGATGCAGCAGTCTGATTGGTCCTAGAACAATAGGACTCAGAATGCAGCAGTCTGATTGGTCTTAGAACAATGCAGCAGTATGATTGGTCTGCAGGAGCCACCTAACCCGGCTCTAGATGGAAGTGAATCCACAACCTGATTGGCCTACAGGAGAATTCCGGAATTAGCCAATCACGTGCAGCCCATTGTGTAAATAATGTATATAAAGCAGATACTTTGAGGGGATTTCCATTCCTCCTCACCACTATGAGCTGAATAAAGAGCATGAAATCCACTCTAGACTCTGAGTATATTTCATCCACCCTTCCCCCAAGGTCCCAAGGCAGGTTGTAACATGAAAACACAATATTAAAAAACAGTTCAATACAACTTACAATCACACAAATAAAGTGGGTCCTAAAAATATGCACCTCAAGTGTCAAAAACCAGGCAGGTTAAAGAGGTGTCGAGTCTTCCTGAGAGGGAAAGCACCTCTGCTATTTTTGGTAATTCCTTGGAGGAAGGGTGAAAAGAACACAGCTCCCAGATGGAAGGATGGGAGAAGTTTCTTTCCAATTATCTAAGGCCCTGTACACATTAACATCTATTCTGGCTCCAGTACACTCCCACCCCAGGGGTCTGTACTTCCTAGAGAAATGCTGCTGAATGATGCGCTTTCCCTCAACTAACATCCATGTGATGCGAAAATATAAACTGTGGTTCAGCTGAGGTGTATGCAAGTTAGACATCAGCATGAGCAGATCATGTGCAGAAGATGGCTTCATGTGTTGTAGCCATGAAAAAGCAAATCAAGTAACAATGTGTGGCTTCTGAAATGCATATTTCCCTTGAGGTATCTGAAGACTGCACAGCAATGCTCCAAAGAATGTTCATGGAAATGCAAGTATTAGTGCGGTCACAGGCAAACTTGGCCCTCCAGGTGTTTTGGGACTACAACTCCCATCATCCCTGACCACTGGTCCTGTTAGCTAGGGATGATGGGAGTTGTTGTCCCAAAACACCTGGAGGGCCAAGTTTGCCTATGCCTGAAAGCGTGCATAAAGCAATTCTCTTCATTAAAATAACAAGCAAAAAAGCCTTCTGTTTCAGAAAACGGCTTGCAAAAATGTGAATCTTTGGGGAAATTTGCATTAAAATGCTGGTGAATTTCACAAACATTTTTTAAAAATGCAAACCAATGTAGAAATGTAACAAGTTGCACTTATGACTGGAATAATGAGAAACAGAGTGAAATTGAAAAAGACATGTAATTCCTCCCCCAGATTTTTGGGGAAGGCATCTTATCTGAGTTGATTTTCAAAATTGGGAAGTGCGCTTGCTCCTGTTTCAGCATATTTTAAATACACACACACATATCCCGGTTCTAGGGGAGCATGACTAGTGTGGTCATACCAGGAACGTAGCTTCTGGGTCACTGCAGCAGGCACCACAACTGTGACATCCAACGGAAGGCAAGAGGCGGGAGTGCCAGATTTTGGCTTCACTGAAGACACCACTGAAATCTAAGACAAGGATGGCGCTGTGGGTTAAACCACAGAGCCTAGGACATGCCGATCAGAAGGTCGGCGGTTCGAATCCCTGCGACGGGGTGAGCTCCTGTTGCTCGGTTCCTGCTCCTGCCCACCTAGCAGTTCGAAAGCACGTCAAAGTGCAAGTAGATAAATAGGTACCACTCCGGTGGGAAGGTAACCGGCGTTTCCGTACACTGCTCTGATTCGCCAGAAGCAGCTTAGTCATGCTAGCCACATGACCTGGAAGCTGTACACCGGCTGCCTCGGCCAATAAAGCGAGATGAGTGCTGCAACCCCAGAGTCGGCCACAACTGGACCTAACAGTCAGGGGTCCCTTTACCCTTTACCTTTTAAGGTCCACCATTGCACACAAACAGAGTTCCTTGTAGCCTCCCAGACCAATGGCATTTTCCTCGGCCACATTGCAAGGCTAACTAAAACAAGACATGCCCTCTCCATACACACCCCAAAATTCTGAAAATTCATCCATCCACTCAAAAGTAGTTAGCTCCCCCACTTTTCCAAGGAAATCAGAAGAGGATCTTCATTCCACCTTTAGTTTTTACCTTCTGAGTGAGCCTATCTTTTTTGGCATATTCCAGGTTGAAGGCTTTGGACATGCTATTATGCATGGCCCTTTGTATCATATCCAGAGAGAACAATACTTGGGACGGATTTAAGGGAGATATGTGGAAATGCCTATCCATGAAGCTGTTATCTATCTTCTGCGTGGACAAGACTGATATGCAACTCTGAAGAAAGCATGTTTTCTGTCTGCGGTAATTGATGACAGAGTAAGGAAAGTTAAGGAAGAATGCTGTGTCTTGCTACAAGAATAATTAACATTGCTAAAAGAATGGCACTGGCTGCCAGTTCACTGCCAAGCCCAAAGGTGAGTATATAAAGCCCTATACAGCTTGGGCTCCTGGGACTTGAAGGATCACAGATGGTGCTGCCCCTAGTGAGGGCATACTGAATTTTTCAACATTCAATTTCCCAAAATGAGGGGTGCATTTTTTTTTGTAAAATTGCACAGACATCATTAAAAATGATTGTCAAGTACTTGTAGTTTATTTATTTATTTATTCATTCATCCATCCATCCATCTATCTATCTATCATCTATCTATCTATCTATCTATCTATCTATCTAAGGGACGTGGGTGATGCTGTGGCCTAAACCACTGAGCCTCTTGGGCTTGCCAATCAGAAGGTCGCGGTTTGAATCCCCGCGATGGGGTGAGCTCCCGTTGTTCAGTCCCAGCTCCTGCCAACCTAGCAGTTCAAAAGTGCCTCAAAAATTCCAAGTAGATAAATAGGTACCACTCCGGCAGGAAGGTAAACAGCGTTTCTGTGCACTGCACTGGTTTCTCCAGAAGTGGCTTAGTCATGCTGGCCACATGACCCGGAAAAACTGTCTGCGGACAAGCGCCGGCTCCCTCGGCCTGTAAAGCGAAATGAGCACCACAACCCCAGCATCGTCTGCGACTGGACTTAACTGTTAGGGGTTCTTTACCATTTTTATCATCTATCTATCTCTCTATCATCTATGTATCTATGTATCTATGTATCTATGTATCTATGTATCTATGTATCTATGTATCTATGTATCTATGTATCTATGTATCTATGTATCTATGTATCTATCATCTATATCTATCTATTTATTATCGATCTATCTATCTATCTATCATCTATCTATATCTATCATCATCTATCTATCTATCATTAGCTGACATTTTCAGAACAAATTTCCAAGAACCAATTATGTGTTTTGTAATCAAATGTAAATTTACCAAGCTAAATATTGTCCAGTCACAAACATAATAGCAGATTTGAGTTCCTCACACTCCAAAACCCCTCACACTTTAAGACCCCTCACTGAGGAAATTTGCAAATATTAAGTTCCACCCACTACTTAATCTTGTCATAGTGACTCATAGCAGAACCTTTCTGGTGATGGCTACCTGGCTGTGGAATACCTCCCATAGGAAATACACACATCCCCACTGCTTACATCACCAATTGAAAAAATATCTGACCCATTTGGTATAGGAGGGCACACTAGTATATTTTTTGACACTGTATTGTGCTGCTGCTGAGTCTTCTTGTGGCATTTTGGTTTTATGAGTTTACTGCTGATGATTTATTTTGTTAGGTGCTCACTTGAGAACTTTTGTTTAAGGCCATTCTGATGACAGCGATGATGTGATGGCCTGGGATTCCGAGTCTGAGAGTGATCCGGAGGAATCCCAGCCGGCACAGGAGTCCCCGCCTCCAGGGCCGGCTGAACTGGGGCAAGGCCTGGATGCTGAGGAAACTCAAGAGCAGGCACCAGGTGAAACCATTCTGGCCCCAGAGGTGCTGGATGACTCAGTGGCCACAGGTGAGCCTCCTCCAGGGCCCAGTAACCCTTCGGCCTCTCCTGATCTGCAGAGGCTTAGGGCAGAGAGGCGAAGGGAACTGGTTGCCCCCAGGAGGAGTGCTCGCCTTAAGGCCAGAGGAGGCGGGGCTCCTGGGGGTCGGGACCGCCCCTGACCTTAGAAGAGGATAAAAGCCCAGTCAGGCCGGCCCCAGGTTGCGGGAGCAACGTCGTTGTTGGCTTCGGACCTTCCTGTGTTCTTGTTCCCTGCTCGGCCTCCTGTTCCCGTCCATCCGGTGTTCCTGCTACCTACTCAGCCTTCTGTTCCAGCGTTCCTGTTCTCCACCCGGCTCTCTGCATCGTACCTCGCCCCTCTTCGTGTGGACTCTGCTACACTCACGGTACCTTACCCCCGGGACCAGCACAGATGACAACAATGATCTAACCGTAGTAGAAGTAAATATGGATTTTTGTATGCACTTCTTGCACACTGAAATTCATTGCAAAATCTGGAGAGCTCCATCATCTGACTGGAAGTCACATTCCAATGAATAAGCAAGTTTGGGAGTGTCAGCTGGGGGTCAACCTACTGTGAAAAGCAGAGCAAACAAATTCATCTCCTATCCTTGGAGATACCACAAATGGAACCGAGGCCTTTGTGAATGCAATCACTTCCTCTTCTTCTGATCATAGCTGTCAACTTTTCCCTTCTCTTGTGAGGAATCCTATTCGGAATAAGAGAATTTCCCTTTAAAAAAAGGGAAATGTTGACAGCTATGCTTCTGAACCATAAGAAAACATGGGGAAAGCCCTGCTCGATCAAGCCGATGCCTCTTCCAGTCGAGCATTGTGTCCTCACAGTGACCAACCAGAGGCCTTTCTCTTGGGTATTGTCGACCAGGGGGTGTTAAATAAGGATAAAACTTTTTTTATGTATGCTACAACAGCAGCAAGAATACTCATCGCAAAGTACTGGAAGACACAAGATCTACCCACTCTGGAAGAATGGCAGATGAAGGTGATTGACTACATGGGACTGGCAGAAATGACTGGCAGAATCCGAGACCAGGGGAAAGAGACAGCGGAAGAAGATTGGAAGAAATTTAAGATCTATCTTAAAAGAGACATTGTAAAATTAATGAGTGTTAAAATGATGTTGGATTAGAAAATAAGCAGTTACTAGCAGTAATGGATAAGCCAAGGAGAATAAGTAAGATTAAATTCATTTAAAATAAGGGAAGGATTTGCTGAAGAATTGATTAGAAATTGGAATACAGAAAGGGGAAGTATGAGGAAGTCGGGGAAGTAAATTATAAGAAAATAAGATTTTGAAATTGTACCTGTTTTTTGTTTGTTGTGTTTACTGTATTGTCTTGTTTTGTTTTCGTTGTTATAAAAATTATGGAAACTCTAATAAAAAATTTATATATAAAAAAAAGACCAACCAGATGTTACGATATAGAAGCAATGCGGCCGCGAGCTACTGGTAGCTTGAAAGCAAAACATAATGGGAATGTTGGGACTGTTCCGTGGGAAACAGAGGGACAGTCTATTCACAGTGCGAAGCACCGGAATTAGCTCAGAGTGTAATATGAGCTGTACAGGAAGTACAGGAGGAGTTTGTCTCTCTGCTGTTGGAGTTTGAAGAGAGCAGACCTGTTTTCTGTAACGCTGCAAAGACAGAAATAAAGGCATGTAAATACGTTTCTGTCTATCTCTTTCCCCTGCCCGGGGGGGGGCAGGAAAGAGGGGGGGTGTTCTTCTCACGCTGAGAAGGATCGCCTGTCGCAACCTAGCCTGTATCCTGCCAGGGAATGCAGACAGGGAGGTCAACTGGAAATCAAGCCGGGTGCCTGGAGAGTGGCCAGTTTCTCCTGATAAAGGCTTGATTCCCAACTCCAGGTGCCTATAGGAAGTCCGAAAGCAGGACCTGAGGACACCTGCCCACCTGGGATTCCCAGCAAGTACCATTCAGAGGTTTACTGCCTCTGACAATGGAATACAGCCTTATCCTCCATGAACTTGTTCACTTCTCTTTTAAAGCCATCCAAGATGGTGGCCATCTCTACTACTTGAGGGAGTGGATTCCAAAGTTTAACCATGCACTGCGTGAAGAAGGACTTTCTTCTGTCTGTCCTGAATCTTCTAATATTCCGTTCTGTCCGGGTGTCCACAAGTTTTACTGTTATCACCTTTCCCTGAAAATGAGCTCCCTGGATTCAAACCTGCATTGCAGATGTTGCTGGACTCCAACTCCCATCAGCCCCAGCCATGGATGATGAAAGTTGTAGTCCAGCAACATCTCGGGGGACAAAGGTTCACCAGCTCTACCCTAAATATTCAGCCACAGAAGGCTGTCCTGACCACTACCCTCTTCCGGTTTTAAATAGCTTTTAAATAGACTAATTCCAGCCTGCCAATATAGACATGTTCAGCATTTTGATGGCTGCAGAAAACATCTTAACAAAGCCATTTGATTCCCCCCCCCCCCTTCGGCTGATGCCCACAGAGGGAAGCTGATTAAAGCTGCCTCTGAGTTTGTGAGGCAGCAACAAAGCTGTTAATTAATTCTAAAGTTCCTACTCTCCACTTTCATTCCTTTAATCGGCACTAGGATGACAGAGGACTTAATAAAAGGGGAAAAATCAGCAAGGGTTTTAATTATCATCAGGAGGACATGAAGCTGGCATCCAAAAATCTCTCGCTCTGTGTGTGTGTGTATGTGTGTGTGTACAGGGACAAATCTTTTAAGTTTTTATGCACAAGGAGGCATTTATTTGCCACTGCTCTTACATTGGTGAGGGAAGGTAGATTGTATCCTAATCATTTTTTAATCTGCATGCAGATTAATAATTAGGGCAATCTTCCTTTGGAGTGGATGATACCCAAGGAAAGAAAAAGGCAGCAGCTGTTTAGTCCTCTGACCTTTTCTGATTCAAAAGCTATTCCATGGTGACCCAGCTGCTGTCTTCGAACACATGGCATCATTTGCATGCTGCCTTTACAGATCCAGCTAAGTTTGGCCTGTTTCGTTTTATAAATAAATAAATCAAATCGCATGCTCCAGGCACAGACACACAATATCAGACAGAAATATCGGAAATCAATTCATGGTGACAATAAAGTGGATGTAAGTGGCTATGTGGATCTGGACTAGCTAGAATCACAGAATTTTAGAGGTGGAAGGGGACCCCAAGGGTCATCTAGTCCATGGGTAGGCAAACTAAGGCCCAGGGGCCAGATCCGGCCCAATCACTTTCTAAATCTGGCCTGCAGACGGTCCGGGAATCAGCGTGTTTTTACATGCATAGAATGTATCCTTTCATTTAAAATGCATCTCTGGATTATTTGTGGGGCATAGGAATTTGTTCATTATTTTTTTCCAAAATATATTTCGGGCCCCCACAAGGTCTGAGGAACAGTGGACTGGCCCCCTGCTGAAAAAGTTTGCTGACCTCTGATCTAGTCCAGCTCCCTGTGTAAATGCCAGTCAGATCCATGCCCAAATGTGGTTGGACTCCAGCTCTCCTTTTCCCTTACCATTGGCTAAACTGGCTAGGAATGGAGGGAGGTGTAGTCCATGCATAGCCAAACTTGGCCCGCCAGATGTTTTGGGACTACAACTCCCATCATCCCTAGCTAACAGGACCAGTGGTCAGGGATGATGGGAGTTGTAGTCCCAAAACATCTGGAGGGCTGAGTTTGCCTATGCCTACTATAGTCCGACAACATCTGAGCTGAGGGTGATGGGAGATGTAGTCCAAAACAACCAGAGGGCACCAGGTTGGGGAATGCTGCTTTGGACGAAGCACAGTCTCCTCTAGAGAAGGTTTGGTACTTCACCCACTAAGTAGTACTTCTTGCATCAGATTTCAGTTTATTTATTGCTACCTAGCCCATTACCATCTGTAGGAGCTGATTTTAGCCCTTCCACCATTTCAGCTGTGATGAATGAAAATGAGAAACAGAATTGGCTATCATCTGCATATTGATGAGCTTTCACTCCAAATCTTCAATTGACCTCACTCAGTAGTTTCACTTAGATACTAAAAAGCATGAGGTGGGTGGCTGGGGGTAGAATCGTTAGACTGACCTTAGAACAATGGATTTTATGCGTGAGCATTTTGGGCCAATCAGAAAGGTCCTTAATGATGTATGTTCATATCAAAGCATGTCTTTCTCTCATAACATAAATACAATTACAGCTAATGCGTGAAGGCTTAGAGTTCTTTTCACTCACATTGAGTTGAATCAATAAGGCCCGCTGGATTCATTGAAGCACAATGGATAATTTGGATTAAAGGCTTTAGCTGGAGCGAGTTTGCTAATATGAAGGCATGGGGAAGACCAACATGGATCAAGCAATGCAAAATCCTTCTGACTGTGTAGGATTTCACCATTTGTCAGATGAAAGGGGAGACGTAAGCCACACCCCACAGGTCTCTGAGCATCGCTGCAGGAAGACAGTTGCTTTGTAGAGAAAGAGGAAGATCCTTGAGACTAGCATGCTTTCTGTAAGTGAGCGGCACTCTTGTGGAACAAATTCAATCCATGAATGAAATGACACCGAATTTGTCATGTAATGCTTGTTTAAAGATGAACATACAGGAAGCTGTTAGCAGACTCTCCACGTGTGCCTATTTTCCAGGGACATCCCTGATTTAGAGAAGCCGTCCCAGTTTCTGATTTGATCCTGAGTTATTCTACTTTTCCTTAGGATGTCCCTATTTTCATTGGAAAAATGTTGGAGGGTATGGAGTTATCTGTCCCCTGAGCTGTCTGAAGGTAATCCTGTATAGGGAAGTTTTTTTAAAATGTTTATTTTTAAAATGTTTTTCATATATGTTGCAAGCTGCCCAGAGTGGCTGGGGCAACTCAGTAAGATGTGTGGGGTATAGATAGTAAAATGATCATTATGGAATGGGACGTCCCTGTTTTCATCGGAGAAATGTTGGAGGGTATGTGATGTGTGTGTACAAGAGGTAAGAGCTTTCACAGGTTTGTGTTGTGCCTGGGGGTTAGCAAATTTATATCAGTCTCCCAAAGATGATGATGCAATAATTCATCATGATAATGCCTGTTTTTATTATCTCTGATATTCCAGGCACTGGCAGAGAAAGGGTGGTGCGGTGTGTGTGGTTCACACTGGGTGTCGTCCCTGAGGGAGGTGACATTGCTGTGGCTCCCTCAGCACGCTCGCTCCACCCCCACGGGCGGCTAGCCCCACCCCCCTGGGCCGCTAGCCCCACCCACCAGGTGCACAGCATGTGTGGCGCTCTGGGTGCTGGAACAACTAGCTCCACCTCTGATTCCAGGCATGTTTATACCACGCATCGACACAATTGGTCAGCATTAAGGCTAGGGATGAGGGACCTGTCCTTTTGCAGATGTAGCTGGACTGCAGCTTACCTCATCCCTGACCATTGTCCATGCTGGCTGGGGCTGATGGGAACTGGAGCCCAACTACATTTGCGTACCCTCCGACATCCCTCAGTTGAAAATAGGGACATTTCTCTCTCTCACACACACCTGAGCTTCCTTGACTGCCCCCCCCCCCCATTTTTGCTTCCCCCAACACGGAGCATTTCCACCACCACTACACAAACAGGACACAGCGCAGACACTCCACCACCGTGAGAAAACCTGTTAATCCCAATTTTGTTTTATTTTATTCTTTGTTAGATTTGTTGTTGTTGTTGTCACTCTTCGTTACCCCATGGACCAGAGCACGCCAGGCACTCCTGTCTTCCACTGCCTCCTGCAGTTTGGTCAGACTCATGTAGTTAGATTTACAAAAAGAAAAACACACAGCAATAAATAAATTTTAGAGATTAGATGCAGATGCACAAAACATTATTTTTTAAATAAATAAATAAATAAATATCAAGAATCCATGTGCTCCTTTCTGCTCCCCCTTTCTTTCCACCCAGGACAGCCCTGCCTTCCACCTGCCCCTCAGAGCTGGTATGTCACACGAGGCTGGGACTCTGTGCCAGCAGCCTCTCCTCCTTTTGCCCACTCTCCAGCAGCCACTATGAGCTGCCCAATGAAAGTGGCTTTCACCGGCGACCATGGAGAGTGCCACTGCCACCACTCAAGACAAGTGATGGCTCATCTACCTCTCTGAGCTCAACGGCTGCTCTGGTGGGGGAAATGGGGACATTTCGGGATCAAATCAAAAGCCAGGCTGCCTTTTGTCATTCTGGGACTGTGCCTGGAAAATAGGGGTAGTTGGTGTCAGGAGCTCATCCTACACTCGAGTAGGACCCTGGCAGAGACACATACCCGACTGGCACGTTCTCTCCCTCCTGGTCGTTTGTTCGGGAGCTTCAAAAGCTTTCTTCTGCCCGAACATCACAGCGACCGATGCCAACAGACACCGGCACACTTAGGGATCCGCAGAGTCTTTGCAGCTTGTGTGACAGACCTCAGCAACTCAGCATTTTGGCTACTTTATTTAAATATAAACACACACAGAGCACTGCAACATGGCTGCCTCTCTCTCTAGCATCAGACAGCAAAGAGAGAGAAAACAAAGGACAATAGTCCCACTTCATGGAACACAGTAACACAAACATCCTGTCTCCATCACTTCCCACTCTGCGGAGTCAAAACATATACCGTCATGTGAAAGACAACAATCCCATGACTGCAATCATGGAGTGGGAATTCTAACAGTTGGAATGTATGCCATACAGAGTTCCCAGCAAGCATGGATGATTTTCAGTGCTTGGAGAGAGCTGCACGGGGTGATATGAACTGGGTTATGCAGGCATTGCTGCTCAACTCATCATTGGTGGCTTGAAACCCCATTGTGGCCCAGTCCCTTCCTTACCTGCTGTGCACCTGATATCATATATGACATTAGGCATAGGGCAGGTGTGTGTAGCTTGACCCAGATGGCCTTGTGGGTGAAACAGGGAGGGCCTGGTGGATTTAGTTATTCCTGCAGGTTGAAAGTTCCCAACTCCTGATGCCATCCATTCCATGTATTACATTCCACCCCTGAATCTGAGCAAGAGACAGAACATTCTTTATGTATGCTACAACAGCAGCAAGAATACTCATCGCAAAGTATTGGAAGACACAAGATCTACCCACCTTGGAAGAATGGCAGATGAAGGTGATAGACTATATGGGACTAGCAGAAATGACTGGCAGAATCCGAGACCAGGGAAAAGAGACGGTGGAAGAAGATTGGAAGAAATTCAAGAATTATCTTAAGAAACATTGTAAAATCAATGAGTGTTAGAATGGTGCGGTTTTAGAAATTAAATGGATTACAGCTGTAAAGATTAAGTTAAAAGAAAAGAAAGGCTAATAACTACATTGAAGTAAGGGTGAGGATTTGCTGAATGGAATATTTGAAACTGGAATGCAGAAAGCGAAGGTATGAGGAGGTCGGGGAAGTAAGTTTTAAGAAAATAAGGATTTGAAATTATGCTTGTTTTTTCTTGTATGTGTGTTTGTTTGAATTGTTGTGTTTGTTTATATAATTTGTGAGAATTTAATAAATATTTTATTAAAAAAAGAGTGGAATGGACACACCCTGGGCTCAGCCAAAGATTCTCAGCATGGGGAAAAATGGTTCCAATATATCCCAAGAAAGGAGATGGGAACTATGCATGTCAGCTAATTTTTCATGAAGAAAACAAGGAATGGCTTCTAGAGATCCCACAACACTTACACTCCAGAACCTTTCAAAAATATTGTGAAAGCAAAACAAAAAGTATTGAGGTATACTCACAGTCAGCATCTTGTTTCAAAAGGAATTGGAAATATAAAAGTATGCGCCTTTGCCCACCATCCTGCTAGGTGTGATCCCCAGTAAACCAGGCTCCATCGAATCAAGAAGGGCAGTTGAAGAGTGTGGAAAGAAATGAAGGGATTTACAGATTTCAGTATGATCGAGATGAAATGAAAAAGAAATATGAATATCTGTGGGAACAATCAATGTGTGATATGGCACATAGCTTAAAAAGGCTTAAGGGGAGGATTTTGATAGCTTAAGGTTCCTCCCCCAAAACATTGTTTTCAAGCTTGATTTCAAGGCCATGGTTTATTTATTTGGAAGAAGAAGATTTGATTGCCATGAAAGTATATCCCACAAAGGTCTTCATCCTAGAGACCATTCTCCATGTACCATGGGGCTGGACTGGGGAGCTCATTTCAGTTTTCCTGGCACCCATAGGGTCCACCGAACCCCATCTTTCAGCAGAGGCTGCTTCATTTGGGTGCCTGGGACACTGCCCCACCTACCTCCCCAGAGCTCTGAGCAACCTGCGTCCAGCAAACCAAAGAGATGTTCTTCCATCCTTGTTGTCCACCGTTAGTTTCTGAATTGATTTGGAATGCCCTTTCATGCCTGGGATGCGGGTGGCACTGTGTTCTAAACCACTGAGCCTCTTGGGCTTGCCGATCAGAAGGTCAGCAGTTCGAATCCCCGCGACGGGGGTAAGTTCCCGTTGCTCGGTGCCAGCTCCTGCCAACCTAGCAGTTTGAAAGCACACCAAAAATGCAAGTAGATAAATAAGTACTGCTCCAGCGGGAAGGTGAACGACGTTTCCATGTGCTGCTCTGGTTTCGGTGTTCCTAGAGGGCCACATTGGGCCCCGGGGCCTGCGTTTCCCCACCCATGTTCTGTGTCACAATGCAACATTTGTTGCAAGCCTCACTTGTTAATATAAACATAGATCTGCAGTAGCTAATCTTCGGAGTTCAGCAGCATCTCAGGGGCCACAGGTGGTCCCCCACCATGATACAGGTATATAAGAGAGTCAGTATGGTGTAGTGGTTAGAGTGTTGGACTTATGACCTGGGAGACCAGGGTTCGAATCCCCAGTTAGCCATGATGAAGCTCACTGGGTGACCTTGGACCAGTCACTTGCTCCCAGTCTAACCTACCTTACAGGGTGTTTGTGGGGGTTAAGTCGGGGGGGAACCCTGTACTCCATCTTGAGCTCCTTGAAGAAAAGGTGGGTATAAATTCAATAAAGGCAATAAATAAAATAAAATAATGAGAGAAAGATGATTTATCAGATTCCTTTATGTGTGTGAATATGCCTCATGTGAACTGGTCTGTATACAATGCTTGTGATTGTGTCTTTAGTTATTCCAGCACCTGCTCTTTCCTGCCACCACTCTTGAGCTGCAGACCAAGTCCATCAAATCTACCTGTACTTTAGTATCGGCGGGACCAGGCAGAAGGAGAAGGAGAAGGAGAAGGAGAAGGAGAAGGAGAAGGAGAAGGAGAAGGAGAAGGAGAAGAAGAAGAAGAAGAAGAAGAAGAAGAAGAAGAAGAAGAAGAAGAGACTTGAAGTGATTGACTTCCATGCTTCATTCTCTGTGCAGAAATCATCTTCTCCAGAAACATTCCCAGCTGTGAAGATGGATATGAAAGGCTTATTATTTATCCTGAAGCTCAGAACAACAACAAATCTTTCACATGCTAAAAACAAACAAAATAAAAATAAAAACTCAAGGTATTCTATAACTCTACATGTTTGATTTGGGTATGCATTTATTCTGTTTTTTGTGCATCAACAATAGAGGAGAGTTCTCAAAATTGTCAGGAAGTCTTTTCTTTTCAAACGAACATGAAATAGCTATCAACCTCCTTAAAAGAGATTGCTACAAGTAATTCTCACTTCTTATGTGCCCTACATCCTTCTCAGCAGATAGATCTCTGCACTGTAGGTCTGCTGTACGTTTTGCAAGCTTTTGACCTACTTTTATCTAGGGATAGACAGGTCAATGTCTTTCCAGGCCATGTCAATTCCCCCCAGCCTGGACATTTCCCCCAGCAGCAAACACTGATGGTTTCTCACCCTTGTCCAGAGGCTTCAAGACTGTGCTAAGCTTTATGAAGAACTACTGATCAGCTTCTTCCTATTTTGGAACAGAATCTGCACTGAAGTTACTTGAACTCATAGAGACTAGGGGACAGGGCTACAACTAAACCAAAAAGATTCTCTGAGTATTTTCTACCCTAGGTTCTCCTCAAACTATTGGAGGGTGTTGTTAATGAAAGCGCACACATCTGTTTGTGTATTAAATGTTCTTTAATAAATAAATATATTAAATCTATTAATTGTGTATATTAAATAATATTATACTACAAACACTTTAATTTACAATCTGGAAAGGTTCCTTGTTGAAGGACTCTTGTGGCCTACTTGGTCTGAGGGGCTAGACCACCCTGGTCTAGCTCAGTACCGTCAGCAATGTCCAACAGCAGCTCTCCGAGGTCTCAAGCAGAGCTCGTTCCCATCACCCACTTTCAGAACCTCAGGGCTCAAGGGATCAGATGTTGCGTATGGAACCATAGGCTCAGCCACTGAGCTACTCTGTGTCCCCCAAGCCTTGGGATTATGATAACCAGCCTCTTCACAACAATTTCCACCCAAATATCTGAGATATCAGCGTTGTGTTTCTCTCCTATTCCTGCATTGAGTCAAGTGGATGTTTTGGCAAGTCTGCCAAATTTGTTCAGTATGCTTTGCTGTGTCTCCCCCCCCCCCTTGGCTTTGCCTCTGAGGCTATTCCCAGTGCAATATCTTAATTTATTTTATTTCAGGGCTCTTGGCAGAAGCTGCCACAATTGGTTCCAAAAAGTTTCCCAACACCTTTGCTGCACCACATATTTTAAGGAGCTGATAGCCTGAAGCACAATACAGAAGGGAAGATAACAAATGTGAAAGCAGGGAAGATCTGATTACTGCTACTGATTCCGTGATGAGATAGCAAGTTATTTTAACAACTTAAAGGCAGACCGACAACACAAAGAAGTAAAAACTCCCCAGGCTGCAGTATTATTGTTATTTTCTTAATAGGATGCATTCAACTTAGTACATGAATTAGCCAGGAGACAATAAACATCCATGTGGTTATTTGCTTTTGAATATTTTTTGTGGATATTTGTGAGCTCAGTCTTCTGCAGTGATGTAGTGAATCTTAGTGAACCAACTTTGAATTGTCATTTTGGAGTGGACTTGTTCTACTCGTTTGGAGTGGACCTTCATTCTAAAGAAGTGTTAAAACTGTACTTACTTGAACAAGTTCACCTTCCTGCAAGCGGGTGGGGGCTGGCTGAGGGTGGCGTTGCACCTTTTTTTCCATTCTCATCCTTGACATTGTAGAACTCAGCAAAGGGGAAGATGGGGAGAAAACTAGAGTCAACTGGCTCCCTCTGTCATGGGCTCTGACTGCATTTGCTATTGGCCTCCCTATCTTCTGGGACACCAGTCCCAGTGGCCGGCAGCTGCTACTGGTGCAAGTCATGCTGTCACGGCACATGCTGGGAGAACAACTTTCTGTGGAACAAAATATGGATGCATGGGGAGGACTAACTTCATGCATTCCAAAAACAACAAGAACCATGATGCTAATGAGAGGGGAACCCACAAGAATGAAATTGCACACTAGCTAAAGTGAGCCTTGGAGGATTTTGTAGACATGGCTGCAAATTCATCCAATTCGTATTTGAAACCTAAGGAAAGGATACAATTTCTACCAATACTTTTCCCCTCTTAAACTGTATATTGTTCCCATCTCCCCATGATGTTGTTTCGTCGTCTTAGTCGTGTTCGACTCTCCATGACCCCGTGAACCTTGGAAACTCTCACTTTCTTCTCAAAGCTTCTCCTCTTTTTATGTCCATGGACTTTTCTTGGCAAAATACTGGAGTGGTTTGCCAGTTCCTTCTCCAGGTGGAACACATTTAGTCTAAACTCTCAGCTATGACCTGTCTGTCTTGGGTGGCCCTGCATGGCATAGCTCATAGCTTCTTGGAGTTATTCAAGCCCCTTCGTAACGACAAGGCCATGATCCATGAAGGGGCCCCATGATCTACTTGGCCATAAAAGCAACTTCCTTTGGAGAAGGGGCATAGCTCAGTGATGGAGCCTCTGCTCTGCATGCAGAAAATCCCAGGTTCAATCCCAAGTATCTCCAGATAGGGCTGGAAAAGTCCCTGCCTAAAACCCTGGAGAACTGTTGCCAGTAAGTCTAGAGAATACTGATCTAGGTGGACCAGTAGCCTGACTTGGCACGAGGTACCGTCTGATGTTTTTGCTATGTTCCCTTGCTATTGACTTATTCATGTGACAACCAAGGGAGCAAGCAGCATCATTTCTAAGGCTTCAAGGAGGCAAATTATTTTCTAATGAGAGAAGTCTTCAAATCCATTAACCTCCCTTTCCTTTAGTTTACATATTGCTAACCTCACTTCCCATCTGTTTAAGGCTTCTAATTTTATTTTATTTGCTTCACGTTCTTTCCAGAGTTGGCACCCCAGCTACTACATTACTTCCACTAATATCTTTGGCAAAACATCTGGAAGAGTTGGGGGCTTCTTGTATCTGCTTGCATTGCTATCCTGGTGTGGTATATATATATATATATATATATATATATATATATATATATATGTGTGTGTGTGTGTGTGTGTGTGTGTGTGTGTGTATACACACATACACACACAGTGGTACCACCTCGGGTTAAGTACTTAATTCGTTCCGGAGGTCTGTTCTTAACATGAAACTGTTCTTAACCTGAAGCACCACTTTAACTAATGAAGCCTCCTGCTGCCGCTGCACCGCAAGAGCACAATTTCTGTTCTGAAGCAAAGTTCTTAACCTGAAGCACTATTTCTGGGTTAGCAGAGTCTGTAACCTGAAGTGTATGTAACCTGAAGCATATGTAACCCGAAGTACCACTGTGTGTGTGTGTGTGTATTATAATACAGTGGTACCTCTGGTTGCAAACGGGATCCGTTCCGGAAGCCCATTCGCAACCTGAAAAGAATGCAACCCGTGTCTGCGCACATGCGGGTTGCGATTCACTGCTTCTGCGCATGAGCGTGATGGCATTTTGCACATCTGCACATGCCGAGTGGCGAAACCCGGAAGTAACCCTTTCCAGTACTTCCGGGTCACCACGGGACGCAACCTAAAAACACACAACCTGAAGCAAACGTAACATGAGGTATGACTGTATGGGATTTTGGTTTGGGGATCTGCCAGGAAGATGATTTAATAAGAAGAGCTCCCTGTGAAGAGGGATTGACTGTTAAATCACTCTGGCAATTATGAGTGGAATAGGGGAAAACTGGGGTGGGAATGTAAGATCCCACCCCACACCATGAAGATTAGCATTCCTCACTGCAACATTTAGCTGTAGGTCTCCCTTGGGTGTATAGACATAGCTTTCAGGCATTTTTCCATTTTTCCCTACCCAATTCTGGAAATCCAGCTTTGCTTATTGAAGTGCTCTGCTCTGGCATCACAAATAGTCCTACCAAGGAACAAAGGCAGTCCATCAGCATAAGTTCCAGAACAGAAACTTAGGCATTCCTTAGCCAGGTTTGTAAAACTTTTGAAGGTCAGCCTAATTGCAAACTCTTATTTATAAATTGCTTTCTTGGCCTAACAATGCCACTCACTGTAGATTAAACTTGATACCCTATCTTTGCCTCTCTTTCTCTTTTTTGCCTTTATGGGAAAGATGGATAAGCAGTTTATTCCCCATAGAAGATTTTTATTACAAAGGTGTTGTTAGATAAGCAACTGAGCTACGTAGATATAAAAAAATGCTCATGAAAATTAAACATTTTAGTGCAAATTTCTCCTAATGTACATGTTTGTAGCTTTGATAAATATATACACATTTTTGCAAAAAATATATATGTATATTTTCACCAATATATGGATTCTATGCATATACCCCCAATATACACATTTTTTCCCTCACTACTTGGCTGGGAAACTGTATTGCAAATTCAGAGAAGTGTGGATTTTGATGGCTCATTGTGTTTCTGCTCGTGTGTTGTTTCAAAACATATGAGTTAGCACACTTCTCATTAAAATGTAAACAAAATCGAATTTCTCCTTCCTCCCTAGCTTGGAATGGCGATTCACAATTCAGGATTATACCAAATATTTGCCTGAATATTCACCCCACATCAATGTTGACCAATTCGCAAAGGAGGAAAAAGTAACAGTGGGTCATTCCCTCGGATTGGAGATCATAGCATGATGATGTCATGATGTTACGACAACACATTGGATGTCAATAAAGTAGCATCATGTTGGGTAATCATGCACAATCCTAGTTAGCTGTGTGATGGTATCACCAAAGGTGATTAAGGGCAAGTGAGAGCCATTTAAACAAATGCATGAACATTTTTGTGAGAAATGCTCTGTCTCGCCAATGGTGCATGCTCTAGTTATCTCCCGCTTGGACAACTGCAATGCTCTCTACGTGGGCTACCTTTGAAGGTGACCTGGAAACTACAACTAATCCAGAATGCGGCAGCTAGACTGGTGACTGGGAGCAGCTGCCGAGACCATATAACACTGGTCCTGAAAGCCCTACATTGACTCCCAGTACATTTCCGAGCACAATTCAAAGTGTTGGTGCTGACCTTGAAAACCCTAAATGGCCGTGGCCCAGTATACCTGAAGGAGCATCTCCACCCCCATTGTTCAGCCCATACACTGAGGTCCAGCTCCAAAGGCCTTCTGGTGGTTCCCTCACTGCAAGAAGGCAAGTTACAGGGAACCAGGCAGAGGTCCTTCTTGGTAATGGTGCCCACCCTGTGGAACACCCTCCCACCAGATGTCAAAGGAAAAAACAACTACCAGACTTTTAGCAGACATCTGAAGGCAGCCCTGTTTAGGGAAGCTTTTAATATCTGAAGGACTATTGTATTTTAATATTTTGTTGGAAGCCACCCAGAGCTGCTGGGGAAACCCAACTAGATGAGCAGAGTATAAATTATTATTATTATTATTATTATTATTATTATTATTATTAGTGCCAACACCTCAATGGAAAAGGTGTCCTTCAGTGCTGCAGAAAATACTGAGACACAACAGTGAGTCATTTGGACTGAGCCAAAGTTATGCATCTTCTAACAGGAAGATATGGAAGCAGTTTGTTAGAAATGCAGATGTATATTCAAGAGGCAGCTACACATGGGTTGTCTTTATCAATATGCAGCCATTGTTCAATGAGCCAACTATTCCTACAGTTCTATCTACCCCACACTCATCAGTGTCTGTCCATACATGCATTTCAATAATTTATCTCCCTATAACTTTTGTGACACTTTATTACACTTTTCATCCTAGCTGTAAATATGCAGAATGCTGTGAATCAACCTTTTGTTCCTGAATATTTGATTAATAGCTAACAGATGCAACTTGCCTCTGTGTATACAATGTTAAATGTAATGTACCAATGCACAATTCATTATTCTAATAACATGTCAGGATAATAAATCAAAGAAACACTCCAGAAGACAGAACTGTAGATGGAGGAAGCCATTTTTTGACCTACGATCTTAAAATGTGATTGTAAAAATGTGATCGTTAAAAAAAACAAAAACTATTGAGACTGACACTTAAATTTCAAGTACAGTTACTCACAAGTAACCACCTCAGTTTGATATTTCAAGCTGTAGGCAAGCTGTAGCACATCTACTCAGGAGTAATCGTCTTCAGCTGCAATCCCATAGACCAAGGACGGAGAATCACTGCTCTATCAGAGGTAGTTAGACACCATAAACCCCAACCAGCATAGCCAATGGCTGGGGATGATAGGTGTAGCAGGCCAGAAACATCTGGAAGGCCCCACACCCCTAGCACCTATGGGCAAGATGGCCCTGTTGTTAGACTTCAGCTCCCAATGACCCTCGACTGCATGGTCAAGGATTATGGAAGCTGTAGTCTGCGGACATCTGAAGGGCCCCGGATTCCTCATTCCTGGTATAATTCTTTGTGTATGAGCTTTATGCTTTCCCCCTGTTTATTATCTTCCTAAAGATACATGATTTTAAAAAGTGTTGTCAGAGCTGGTAGCTGTTGGCACGCCTTTAACATTGTTACCCACCGTGTAAGGCACATAATACACATTCACAGACACAGCAAGCAATTTGTTTTATTATCTAGCGATGCATTTCAGAAACTGCTTTACTTTGTGGTGACCTTGGCGCCTCTCAACAGCTTCAGCAAGCAAGCTCTTGGATACCAAGAAGGGATTATCAGATTTGATAGGCCTTGTGTATTTAATTCTGTGTCTTGTACTGAAAGTCTCAACGCTCAGCATTGATTTCCATGGGCAATTAATATGTTTTGTCGGCAATGTGTTTTTTTTCCTCCCTAGGAGAAATGTACATGCCTCATTTGTGTGTGTGTGTGTGTGTGTGTTTCATTTATTATTTCAAATATGAGCAGCTCCTGGAAAGGAGATATTCCTAACAAAGAAATGTTTTCAGAGCAAGGGAAGTGGTGAAACATTGCAGACTGTGTGCTTTATTTTCTTGCAATTTACAACAAAATGAAAGGTAGAGTGGAGGGATGGAGCAGACTGAGGACACGGGACCACTGGACGAAATGTGCTGGTGATAATGCTGTCCTGAGTATTATTAGTGGACAGGGAATGCCAACTCAAGTAGGAAGCTTAGGTACAGGTGAACACCAGCCTTGTTCCCAGTAGGATCATTTTTGCACTAGCTGAGAGAGTATTTAGAACCAGATACAAAGACTTTTGAGGATTTCTAGGGTTCCTAGACAAACCTAGACAGCATCTTAAAAAGCATAGACATCACCTTGCCAACAATGGTCCGTATAGTTAAAGCTATGGTTTTCCCAGTAGTGATGTATGGAAGTGAGAGCTGGACCATTAAGAAGGCTGATCGCTGAAGAATTGACGCTTTTGAATTATGGTACTGGAGGAGACTCTTGAGAGTCCCATGGACTGCAAGAAGATCAAACCTATCCATTCTTAAGGAAATCAGCCCTGAGTGCTCACTGGAAGGACAGATCCTAAAGCTGAGGCTGCAATACTCTGGCCACCTCATGAGAAGAGAAGACTCCCTGGAAAAGACCCTGATGTTGGGAAAGATGGAGGGCACAAGGAGAAGGGGATGACAGAGGACGAGATGGTTGGATAGTGTTCTCGAAGCTACCAGCATGAGTTTGACTAAACTGCAGGAGGCAGTGGAAGACAGGAGTGCCTGGCGTGCTCTGGTCCATGGGGTCACGAAGAGTCGGACACAACTAAACGACTAAACAACAACAACAACAAGGGTTGATTTGTTTTTTGAGTTTCAATTCCCCCGATATTGTTCAGCATCTTTGGATATAGTAAAAGTTTAATTCAAGTTTCTAATCTTTGAGTGAAGGAACCAGAGACTTGTCTTATGAGATCAAGGATAGACCATGCTTTTTGAAAGAAAGCAAATATCTACATTGAGGGTCAAGAAATAGTTTGACCTTTAGCCAGGAACTTCTATTTCCTTGTGTTTTATTTCTTCATATAAGATCTCAGCTTGGATCCCACCCCCATCTCGTTAATAAATGTTTCCCTCCAGTCTAGCGATGAGCAGTTCCATTCCCTAATTGATATCTGGATTTCAGAGCAATAATGGGATTTTGTACATCTCCTTAGAAGCAAAATATATGCACACACACACACACACATGTATATGTGCAAATTATGATTTATTGTTATAATATCACTGTGCAATTGAACAAATTCATCAATTGGCAAAATAATAATTAGAAAAAGAAGGAGCAAATGGTTCACTCTCTAGAAGAGGCAAAAAAGCACTTTAGTTATTCATCCACCAACCCACCTGGAAAATTTCCAAAAAATACTCCTCTGAAATCAATGCCTAAGCAGATTCCATCTTACCAAGTTTATATAATTTCAATATAGTAAAAGTGTATAAAAATGTACCGATGAAATCCAGCACAGTAACTTATCACAACTGTTGAACAATGTCAGTACTTTAACCTAACAGTTCAGTTACTTAAAGGGCAGGTATTCCTGTTAGTGCATTCTGACTGTACTGATTATTCCAGTTAATCACAAACCAATTCCAGCTTTCCGCACCATCCTATATATTAATAGCAAACTTATTCCCAGAGTCTAGATCCATATCTAACAAAAACTGAACCAAACACATACAAGAGGGAGATATCAGCAGGCTTGGAACCCCAAGGTTTTCAGGAATACAAAAAAGGAGGTAAGTGTGGATCCCAGTTTAGTGCAGTGGTTAGAGCACTGAACTAAGAGCAGGGAGACCAGGGTTCAATTCTCCACTCAGTCATGAAGGTGACTGTGTGATCTTGTGGCAGTCACTTTTAGCCTAAACTACCTCACAGGGTTGTTGTGAGGATAAAATGCAGAAGGGGAGAACCGTGTAGGCCACCTTGAGCTTTTTGGAGGAATGGTGAGATATAAATGTAATAAATAACACTGGTCAACAACAAATTTGTTGTCTGCGTTTTTTCAGTTGATTTAGGACGAATCTGATGCGCTGAATCCAAAAATCACATTGGTTTTGCTCAATCAGGTCAAGTTTTTGAGCTATGGCCACATGTCATTTTTTTACATTTTTGTTCACATGTACACTTGTGTTGAGCATTTTAGAAGTCATTGGTGGGGGTAAAATGCCATGTAGAATAATTGTTTTGATTGGAAATGATTATTTTAATGACAAGAAGTATTCAGGTCCGATAGTTCTGGGTGATTATGTCAAAAAGGGATCAGTTTGAAGTCATAAAACCTCGAAATCTTCCATAAATTGGTGCAGCAAAGCATAAAGTTGGGGGATCAAAACTAAGTTAATGGGCAGCCACCCCACAAAGTATTCTGGTCTTCAATCAGCACGTCGTCCTGTAGCTCACTGTGATGAAATTCCAGTGGCTATCTTCGGAGAACTTCCTAACATTAGTGACGAAGATGCTTCCAGTTTTGAAGGACATGAAGAAGAAGAAGTGGTTCTTGAAGATGATGCTCCACATCCATTTTCCCAAAAGGAGTTGAATGATCTAGTTTGCGACCTCAGCTGCCAAACTGTTGGCATCCAGATTGAAGGGAAAAAACCTCCTCTCTGACAGTGCTCGCATCAGCTTCTTCCACAACAGGCATCAAGAGTACCTCCATTTTTTCTCGGAAGAGAAGGACTTGGTGTAGTGTGCAGATATTGCGCAGCTTCTGCTCAAGCTTGGAGTGCCACAGTACGAACTCAAAGATTGGAGACTGTTCATTGACAGCAGCAAGCGATCACTGAAATGTGTTCTGCTACACAACCGCAACCAGTTTGCCTCTATACCCCTGGCTCACTCGAGTACACTGAAGGAGAACTATGAAGCGGTGAAGTATGTGCTGGAGAAAATTGGTTATGATCAGCATAAGTGGTTTATTTGTGTTGACCTGAAGATGGTGAACTTTTTGTTGGGACAACAGTCTGACTTCACCAAGTCCCCATGTTTTCTGTGCATGTGGGATAGTAGGGACCCTTCTCAGCATTACACAAAGAAGGACCGGCCTGTGCGGGATAATTGGTGCCTTGCAAAGAAAGGAACGTCATGAACGGCCCTCCGGTGGACAGAGACAGAATACTCTTCCCACCGCTGCACATCAAGCTCGGCTTAATCAAGCAGTTCACCAAGGCTCTGGACAAGGATGGTGACTGCTTCACTTACTTGTGCCAGGCTTTTCCAGGATTGACCATGGAGAAGTTGAAAGCTGGCATCTTTGACGGTCCTCAGATCCGTCAGCTCATCAGAGATCCAGAGTTCGGAAACTCAATGAATGAAGTGGAACTGGAAGCATAAAAGGCATTTGTTCTGGTAGTGAAGAACTTTTTTGGCATCAATAAGGCCAGAAACTACGCAGAACTTGTCAACAACAGGCTGACTGCTTTCAGAAACCTGGGCTGCAACATAAGCGTCAAGATGCACTACCTATTTTCACATATGGACCGGTTACCTGAGAACCTGGGATCAATGAGTGACGACGAGCAGGGGGAGCGATTCCATCAGGACATGAAAGAGATGGAGGCCAGGTATCAGGGTCGCTGGGACGCAGTCATGATGGCTGACTACTGTTGGACTCTGAAGAGAGACCTCCCTGCTGCTGAGCATTCCAGGAGTTCCAAGAAACAGAAGTTCAAGCCCTGAAGTTTGAAAAATGGTGAAGCAACATGCAATTTACGTGTACTTACCTTTATCAATGCCCACCATTCAGTTTACAGTAAACCTGACCTGATGGAGAGAAATGGATGCCATTTCCAGATTCAGCAGTGCAAAAATACCCTAAATCAGTTGCAGAAATCTAGACAACATTCAAAAAGTAAAAAAGTGTTGCCCAGTGTAATCACCCGCTTAGGACTGAGCATGCTCAGTGGGAATGCTAACTGCTGGAGACAAAGTCGTCAGGAGGGAGGGTATGGAATAATAGATGCTGGAAGAAGGTATGGCTGGATGGCTGGAACACTGAACGGGAGCACTCCATACTGCAATATTTTGTGGAAGATTGGACTTGCATCTTTCATTTATCTTTCCTCTTCCCTTACATTTTCAAAATCTAACTGATCACCAGATAGACTGTGTTCTCTGAACTGTTCAACCAGGGATGGGCCAAGTGTTGCCAATCAAAAGTTCTTGAGACTCCCACCAACTCTAGCTACATGGCCAATGGTCAGGGATGATGGGTATTGTGGTCCAACAACATCTGGAGGTCCTCAGGCTCCCCATCAGTGGCCCCACCTGTACTACACATTGAAAGTAGGATATTGTCACAAGCTGTTATGGCTTCTTCCAAAACATCCTGGAAACTGTAGTTTATTGAGGGTGTTGAAAGTTGTTAGGCATCTCTATTGCCCTCAGAGAGCTACAATTCCCAGTGTTCCCTTGGAGGAGGGATTGAGGGTTAAACCACTCTGAGAAGTGTAGCTCTGTGAGGAAAATCAGGGTTTCTTACGAACATTCAACACCCTTCACAAACTACAGTTCCCAGGATTGTCTGGTGGAAGTCTTGACTGTTTAAAGTGGTGTGATACTGAATTAAATTTATAGTACAGTGGTACCTCAGGTTAAGTACCGTATTTTTCGCTCTATAAGACGCACCAGACCACAAGACGCACCTAGTTTTTGGAGGAGGAAAACAAGAAAAAAAATATTCTGAATCTCAGAAGCCAGAACAGCAAGAGGGATCATCCCTCTTGCTGTTCTGGCTTCTGGGATAGCTGTGCAGCCTGCATTCACTCCATAAGATGCACACACATTTCCCCTTACTTTTTAGGAGGGAAAAAGTGAGTCTTATAGAGCAAAAAATACGGTACTTAATTTGTTCCAGAGGTCTGTTCTTAACCTGAAACTGTTCTTAACCTGAAGCACCACTTTAGCTAATGGGGCCTCCTGCTGCTGCCGCACCACCAGAACACAATTTCTGTTCTCATCCTGAAGCAAAGTTCTTAACCTGAAGCACTATTTCTGGGTTAACAGAGTCTGTAACCTGAAGCGTATGTAACCTGAAGCGTATGTAACCCGAGGTACCACTGTATAGATGGGGTCTGTGTTTAAGCCAATCTATATCTGCTCCTGTGTTGTTCTTCCATGGTGTTGTTGTCGAAACTGCAAATTGTTCAGTTATAGTTGAATTATTAAACACTCCCTGATGATTACTATGAACTATCTCTGAAATATATAAGCTAAAAGCAGCACGGTCTGATTGACGAGGATTTCTCAGATTTCATTTTAGGCAAAATGTCAATGACAGCTCTAGTCAACAGATCATAGCGTGAAGCTACAATTGAGCGGTGATCAAGCTGGTGGATGAATAAGAGTGTGATTCAGGGGGACTGGGGACTGGAGGTTGGTTTTGTCAAGGTGGTTGGGGAGGAACAGGAAGAGCCAGAAGAAAAATCCCAACAGGAGGCAAAGCCAGGCAGTGTGTATCATCACCAGCAAGCTTCCTCTTTTGACATCACCAACAATTTTCCTAGTTTTGCTGTAGAAATAGATTGTTGAAATCTGAGGTGCAAAATTGCAGCAGCTCCTCCTGCAAGTTTTCCATGGGCTTGGGTTTTCTTCCGGGGGTGGGGTGGGGGAATAGAAATAAAAAATAAAATAAATAGCACCACTATGCACCTTGGCCAAGCATGCTCATCCATTTTGCATTTCGCAGACAGGCATGAGAATGCTTTCTAAGCTCACTTTTCCTCTGCTTTTTGAATCTTTCTTCATTAGGAGACTCCAGCATCTGACAGGTCATTTGCCTGCCTACCGCTTTCTCCATTAACATTACCCTTAGATAGAGTGAGTATGAGAAAATGGATAATGGATAGTTTGCCATTTAATGGAGTCCCCATCTCTCATCTGATTCCTTCATGCTGCTCCCACTGCCCCCCCCCTGCATGTTTGGTGGAATCATTGTGCACTAGGCGTCAACCTGACATGTATTATATTTTGTCTTCTGCTGCTTGGGGCAGGCAGATGGTGTCAGATTTCAAGCCTTATCATAGGAACTGGCCACTCTCCAGGCACCCAGCGTGATCTCCTGGATGACCTCCCTGTCTGCACTCCCGGCAGGATACAGACTAGGTCACGATCGGCAATCCTCCTCAAGCGTGAGAAGAACACACCACTCTTCCCTGCTCCCTGCTCCCCCCAGGGAGGGGAAAGAGATAGACAGAAATGTATTTACATGCCTTTATTTCTGTCTTTGCAGCATTACAGAGAAACGCGTCTGCTCTCTTCAAACTCCAACAGCAGAGAGACAAACTCCTCCTCCTGTACTTCCTGTACAGGTCAAATGACACTCTGAGCTAACATCCGGTGCTCAGCACAGTGAATAGACTGCCCCTTTGTTCTCACGGTACAGTCCCAAACATTCCCATCCTGTTTTGCTTTCCAGCCAGCTGCAGCTCGCTGCTGCATTGCTCCTTTTCCGTAACAGATGGTAGTCTTGGATCTCAATCAAGCAGCCAGGAGCTCTATAGCAATGGCAGGGGGGTGATGGTCTTGAATATGAGACGCTGGCCAGCTGTCTGCTCTGTTGGGGTACCATCAATGCAGCAGGCCAGGAGGAGGTACTGCAGCTTGCTTCTCGGCAGTGCCAGGTTTACGTATAAGCTAAACAAGCTATAGCTTAGGGCCCCACTCTCTTGCCACCTCCTCCAAATTTCACTATTAATATAAAGGTAAAGGACCCCTGACAGTTAAGTCCAGTCGCAGACAACTCTGGGGTTGCGACGCTCATCTCACTTTACAGGCCGAGGGAGCCGGTGTTTGTCTGCAGACAGTTTTCCCGGGCCAGCATGACTAAGCCACTTCTGGCAAAACCAGAGCAGAGCACGGAAACGCCGTTTACCTTCCCGCCGGAGTGATACCTATTTATCTACTTGCACTTTTTGGCGTGCTTTCGAACTGCTAGGTTGGCAGGAGCTGGGAAAGAGCAATGGGAGCTTACCCCGTCGTGGGGATTTGAACTGCTAACCTTCTGATCAGCAAGCCCAAGAGGCTCAGTGATTTAGATCACAGTGCCACCTGTGTCCCTCACTATTAATATACTTTTTCTTCATTGTATTTCAGTTCAACAATTACTTTGAGAAAATACATATTTTGTTATGTGCAAATGGCTTTAGATACCTATTAGGTCCATGAATTACCATTTGCGTGTTGAGTCCCACAGTTGCCACCCCCCAATAATTCACACTTCACACATCAATTTTTGTTTGGGTTTTTGGCATAATTTTGGCCACAACTTTATTTAAATACAAAATATGTGAGTGGTTGCTTAGGCACTGGTTATGACTATCTGTCCATGCCCTCAGGGACAGAGCTGGCATTCCGGACACCAGCGGAAGCCAGAGGCATTCCGGACACCAGCGGAAGCCTTAGTGGGAAACAAGTATTGGGTGAGCAAATGAAGCTGGGCATCAGTCCCTCACTACTCACCCTCATGTTCCTTTGGGGCTTGCACGGCCCAAGTCCGATGCCAGGGACAAGGACGAAAAGAATGGCAAGCCCCTGGATTCCTTTAACAGAATTCCCTTCGCATCATTTGGAGGGGTAGGCACTTACCCCTCCAAGAACCACCTTAACCAATGCCTAACCGCCATGGAGCCTCAAGCTCACCGCCAAACCACTCACAGCCCCAGCCAAGCCCTTAGCTTAGCCACCACTGCACCTAGCCAAGCCCTCGTTCCCAGAGGCAGAAAGATGCACCCCATAGCTTGAAACAGTATCGCCAGATGGGAAATCACATCACCATCCAACTCAAAAATCTTCTTAGCCACCGCAGAATTGATGCGTTTCCTGGCCCTTTCTGTGGCTGCCGGGCAACGACTGCCCAACCAAATGCGGCGTTGCAATAGCTTAGACCAAAATATCTTAGCTGACGGCACCAATGTTCGCAGCATCTCCAAGTCACTCAAAATTGCAGCACGAAGTGAAAGACAGTCCACGGATACCAGGTCGTTCTCACCCAGCTGCACCACGATAGCCGTGGGCGGCCCTTCCAAGAGCAACTGCCTTCGGATCCGCGGCAGGAGCTCTGACCAGCGCATTCCCCGTCTGGCCAACCACGACAGCTGCACATGCGGAGGGAAGCCGAGACCTGGACCCAGCCTGGACTGCCGTGCTGCGACACCAGCCCAATGGATGATGCTGTGCCCTACCAACCAGATGCGAACAGCCGCCAGACCTGAGATAAACAAAAACAAACAGTATAAGAGTCCGAGAGTACTAACGAACATAGCCCCGAAAGGCATTCGACTTCCAGCGCCCCAAATCCTTTATCCTGGCGGCCGACAAACCCCAATGAGCAGCCGTTGTTGCAGCCCCAATCCTAAAGGAGGGGCGAAACCATCCGACGTGCCGTCACAAGCGAGAATCGCTTTACGCATCACCTGTGCAAACTGGCGTCTCGTTAGGGGCGACCCATTTTCATGTCTAAGCAGAGGCCCATCACCCGTGACGCGTACTGCTAAGTACTTACTGACATCCTTCACAGGGCAAGGGCCTGCCTCTCCCGTAGCAGGGAGACGAATGACGGCACCCCTACCCTTCTGATCAGTCTTAGAATTTCTGACTGTGACTCTCAATTCTGCGGGGGTTAGCTGCACATCCCTGAGCAAAAGGCCCCTGGAACGACCATCTCTGTTGTCTTCAAATACCAGTTCACCCACTCTCATAGCTCCAAAAAAGGCAATAGAAAAGGCAGCCGAGAAAAGACGAGCCTCGTACCCCGACCAGCACACCACCCTCAGCCTCTTGCGCATCCTGCTCAACAAATCAAAGGAAATGGGGCACCGAGAGGCTGGCTGGGATGGACGAAGTCTGCCCCAGCCTTCGAGGGCCCTGCGCACAATAAACCTCGCACATGGGTCCTTATCATAAAATGTCTTACAGAAAAAGGCAATGGCAGCCGCCTGTATCTTAATAGTTCTTGCTGCCCACCCCAATTGAAATAAATGTGCTAAATAACTCAACACCTGCAAGGAGGTGGGGGGAACACCTTCTAAATTAGAGGTTGTCTAGCGCGAAAATGTCAAAAAATCGGTCCAAGCCTTTTTGTAAGATCTAAGGGTAGAAGGGGAAACCGAAGCCGCTACTCCCTGCAAAACTAATTGCTGCCAAGGTTCCAGAGATGATCCGGGAAATATTCCGGACGTATCCGTGCCTCTGGAACCAGAAGTCTGAACCGCTCCATCTGAAAACGGGACAGAGCATCAGCAATTTCGTTAGACACCCCAGGAATAAAACGTACAATGCTGTGGCTCAAATGTGCACAGCTGCTCCTATGAAAAAAGGAAATAACAGACAAGCATCAGCACAGACATCATTGTGACACTTCCTGATATAACCCTCGTCAGCGTCAGACTTCCAATGACCCGTATTCACAATCCTGTCTACTGACAGGCACCCAGTGTGCAGCCTTTGCAGCAGCACCCAATCGTAAGGAATGAGGAGTGTTCAGCGGTAAGCAAGCCGCAGGCTGTAATAACTGGTGCACGACGTAAGCACATTGATGCCGGGCTAACGGGAACCCATTTTCATGCACTAGGAGTGGGCCAGCCCCCAGGGAATAAAAAGCCAAATATTCTGTTATCCATAACGGGGCAAGGGCCCTCCTCACCTGTGGCGGGAAGCCTGATTATGGCACTCCTGCCCACTAAGTCTGTTTTAGAGTTACCAACTCTAATGACAAGCTCCAAAGGATAAGGAAAAGTCCTGAAGCAATAAGCCTCCAGACTCTCAGCCCCGTGCTGGCTCCAACAACCATTTTCCCAACCCTCAGTGCGAAAATGCAGTGGACTACTGAAAGGAGTCTCACCTTGATCTTTAACCCGCAGACAAGTTTTAACTTGTTGCAGATACTGCATAGGTAAAAATTGACCGACTTCCTGCCCACTGTCCTATGAGGTTGGAGCCTATTCCAACCTTCCAAGGCCCTGCGCACTGCAAACTTTATACAAGGGTCTCTGAAAATTAAAGCTTCAATGTAACAGACATTGCAGCGGACTGAATTCGGATAGTTATAACCGCATGCCCAATCTGCAGCAGGTGGACCAAATACTGCAGGATCTGCTCAGAGGATGGGGGCCAATTCTTCTGAATGGCCGAGAACTGCCAGCTTAAGGCTAAGAAATCCATCCAGGCCTTCCCATAAGAGGTAAAAGCAGAAGGGGAAATGGAAGCTGCCGCTCTCTGAAATTACTAATTGTTGTCAAAATGCCACAGGTCTGGAAAAGTCTGGCAATAGCTGAGTCTGGAGCCCAGGATCTGAAAGCTTCATCTGAAAATCGGATAGTGTCAGCGTAATTTGGAGAGCAGAAAGCACAATATTAAACCTTAAGTGGCGCAGCTCGAAAGCGTGAGCGGAGGGGCGGAGACTGTGCTACAGCATGAGGACTGTTTTGCCAAGACGCTCACCACTACCTGGTTATCAGACCAAAAGCAGATCTGATGGTCACTGAACTCCTCGGGCCACATGTGAACTGCTACTACAATGGGGAAAACTCAAGAAAAGTTATGTCACGTGATTGCCTCACCACACCAGGCTTGAGGCCATAGCTTTGCACACCAGCAGCCCTTGAAATAAAAACCAAAGGGCAAAGATCCAGCAGCACCAGCATGAACCTGAAAATCCCTGAGCGGGTTCAAGGTATCCTGCCATGGCGAACTACTATTGCATACATTCAGGAATTGCTACCATCGCCTGATATCTGCCTTCACCACACTTGGTAGGCATACACAAAGGTAAGGGGACCTCTGTCAGCATCGCCCTTGAGCCAGTGCCACCAACTGGACTCATCCACTTCAGCCCCAACTGGGCTAGGCGAGCTGGGTAGCACTTCCAGAGACCACCTTCTGCACAGGAACAGGTCAAAGTGCTGTGGACTCACAGCTTGGAGTTGCGAGCACCAGATTCACTCCAACAAATAGACAGTTGTCGCACAGTAGAGTCTAGCAGAGTATATAAACAACTCGGAGAGCAGCTCTGTAGAGTATCTTCTTTATTCTAACTACAACTATACAAACTATATACAGAGCTTAATAGGTCTAAGTATAAATAAATGCTGCACTGCACTGAGTGTCTGCAGCTGCCCTTAGCAGCAACCTTATCTCTACACATGATCTCTAACACTCAGTCTGTCTCCCTCTCCGACACTGACTGACTGACTGACTTGGTGCTGAAGCAGAATAAGTAGAGACCAGAACACGCCTCCTCCTCTCTGGAGAATCAGCAGACTCCTCAGGAGATTCTTGGATATGGGAGGGGTGAAATCTAGGCAGCCTGGCCTAGTGGGAAGATTAGTTAAGTGACCCAGCAAGATCGGATCTGGTGAAGCATCACTTGCTACAGAGGAAGTATTACAAATTAACTTCCTTCAAGGCAGACAGCTTCTCCATAGCCAAGTGGTATGTTTTAGCAACGATATCCAACTGGATCCCTAAATAAAATGGGACTATGGGCAAAAGGTATTGAGCTATTGCTTGCCAGCTTCCAGCCCCCGCTTGGGCAGGGGGCATCTGTGCTGCCATCATGATATGTAAATTTACAGGGCCGACGCTGGCCAGAACCCCTAAAGAAGTCCCAACCAAGCTGCCACCAAGCCAGCTTCCTTTTCAGACACACACTCTGTGCAATGCAAAAAACACACTCCGTGCAGTGCACACACTCTCCATGCAATGCAACTACACACTCCGTGCAATGCAAAAAGCGCGCTCTGTGCAATGCAACTACACACTCCGTGCAATGCACACACAAACCCTCCGTGCACTGCAACTACACACCCCGTGCAATGCAAAACACACTCCTTGCAATGCACACACCCTTCGTGCAATGAACTACACTCCATGCAATGCAACTACACACTCCGTGCACTGCACACCCTCTGTTCAATGCAACTACATACTCTGTGCAATGCACACACACTCCGTGCAATGCAAAAAACAACAACACACTCTGTGCAATAGAACTACACCCTCCATGCAATGCACACGCCCTTCATGCAATGCAACTACACTCCATGCAATGCAACTACACACTCTGTGCACTGCACACCCTCTGTTCAATGCAACAACAAACTCCGTGCAATGCAACTACACGCTCCGTGCAATGCAACTACACACTCTGTGCAATGCACACACACACTCCATGCAATGCACACACCCTCCGTGCAATGCAACTGCAAATCTCCTAGCAATGCAATGCAATTGCAGCCCGTGCAGCGCCGTGCTCTGCAACGCACAGAGCAAACTGCAATACGGGCACGCAAAAGTGCTTTCTCCCAGTTGCATATTGCAAACATGGCGCCCGTTACATCCCTCGCAGTGAGGTAACCACCAAAAGGACTTAAGTGTCCAGGTTAAGCAATTGGGGAGCATGCAGCTGTCCCATACAGGGACCAATCCTGCAACCTAGGCATTACTGGCACTATCCGCTGACCCAGTGAAACCAATGCTTCATGGACCACATGGGGACACTATTGAGGCCGGAAACGCTTCCAGGCCATTGAATTATAGGGCAAAGCCCTAGGATCACCTGCTAGGCCAGGCATAAATGTTTCCAGTGAAATAGCAGAGTTGAGGTAGCCCGTAGCTTGTCCAGGTACCCCTGCTTGCCCTTTTAGAGGGAAGCACCCCTTCAAGAAACCCCTTCAAGTTCTTTTATCACAAATGGGCCGAACTACCCAGCAACAGAATAGCCCCTAAGGAGCAGTTTGGTTTGTTTTGTTATAACAATGGCTAAGAGGGGTATATGAACCCTGTCTCCCAGGTCCTAGTCCTGCACTTTAGCCACTAAGCCACAATGGCTCATCTCCAAAATGGCAGTCGCCACTATCAGGGCAAAACAAACTTAAAGAAAATAAACTTGTTCAGAAACAGCATAGTTCAAGAGCATATACAGAGTGCTCATAGTCCTTGGAGGCACAGGGAGCCATAAAGCCAACCTTCGGGGATACTATAAACGAAAGTGATACCAGCTAAGCTGGGAACAGCCCTGACTAGCCCCACAATTTCAACAAGAGAAATGGGGGAAACCTTTTTGCAAAAGAAAGCCCCTAACGGGGGCTCTCTCCCTATTGGGAAAGGCAAGCCACAGATACAGGGAGAATCTTCCCACAGGGCAGGGTAAGGGGTGGGGTGGGAAATTGAACAGGAAAAGGGGGGAATTAAATTATTTAAGGGACTAGAGAGGATTAAAAAGAAGGGGAAAATAAAGAAATAAAGGAATGTAACCAGACAATGAGAAGATTGTCCAAGTGCTCCATGTGATCCGAAAGCAAAACGGCCAAGAGGAAGTCCAACCCCTGGCTCCCTATATTTATAGACTCTACCCCTCCTCTGAATTTAGCAACATACAGAACTCCCCAGCAACCCAATATTAACCCTTTAACAGGCTTGGATTTTCTCAAATCTGCCTAGTCATGGCAAGGTGGCATGTTTCCCCAACCGCAACCCGTGCTCTCTGGTTATGGAGAACACGCTATAGCATATATTCAACACAAAAAACAGTGACAATTTGTTGTTGGCAAAGGATAGCTGGACATATAAAAGGCCCCATTACCTTCACTAGCTTAGAGCCTCATCAAACCTAGTTCCAGCCCTGCTTCTCAGAAACAATCAGATGACACAATTGGCCAATCAGAGTCTACCTGGCCATATAAAACCTCAGCCTAAGCTGACCCTTCAGCCTAAGCAACTTGTGTCTTAAGTAAAAACCAATATTTTCTCAGTCTATGCTCACCAGCATGCATTTCTGCCTGCATGTCATGAGCTGCTAGATCTGTAAACTGCTGTGCCATATGGTGAGCCACTAAACTGCAGAAAACAGGCTTCTCAGTGAACATAAGGGGGAAAGCCCTGCTGAATCAAGCCAAAGGCCCACCTGATTGAGCAGTCTGTTCCCAGTGGCCAGCAAGTTGCCTGTTGTTGTTTAGTCATTCAGTCGTGTCCGACTCTTCATGACCCTATGGACCAGAGCACGCCAGGCACTCCTGTCTTCCACTGCCTCCCACAGTTTGGTCAAACTCATGTTGGTAGTTCCTTTAACACTGTCCAACCACCTCGTCTTCTGTCGTCCCCTTCTCCTTATGCCCTCAATCTTTCCCGACGTCAGGGTCTTTTCCAGGGAGTCTTCTCTTCCCATGAGGCGGCCAAAGTATTGGAGCCTCACCTTGTTTTTGTCCATGGAGTTTTCTTTGCAGGGATACTGGAGTGGCTTGACAGTTCCTGCTCCAGGTGGATCATGTTTAGTCAAAACTCTCCACTCTGACCTGTCCCTCTTGGGTGGCCCTGCACGGCATAGCTCATAGCTTCTCTGAGTTGTTCAAGCCCCTTCGCCATGACAAGGCAGTGATCCTTGTGGGATATCCTATAGTAATAATAATAATAATAATAATAATTATTATTATTATTATTATTATTATTATTATTATTATTATTATTATTAATACCCCGCCCATCTGGCTGGGCTTCCCCAGCCACTCTGGGTGGCTTCCAACAAAATATTAAAATACTGTAATGCATCAAACATTAAAAGCTTCCCTAAACAGGGCTGCCTTCAGATGTCTTCTAAAAATCTGGTAGTTGTTGTTCTCTTTGGCATCTGGTGGGAGGACGTTCCACAGTGTGGGTGCCACTACCGAGAAGGTCCTCTGCCTGGTTCCCTGTAACTTGGCTTCTTGCTGTGAGGGAACCACCAGAAGGCCCTCGGCACTAGACCTCAGAGTGCGGGTAGAATGATGGGGGTGGAGACACTCCTTCAGATATACTGGACCAAGGCAAGACCTGAGCAAAACAACACCTCTTCCCACTGGATATTCCCCTGCAGCTGGTATCCAGAGGCAAAATGCCCCCACCAATGGAGGCGGAATGTATCTATTCTGCCTAGTTGCCATTGATAGCCTTTTCCACCGTGAGGAAGATAATGAGAAGTGAATGATCCAGGAGAAGTGAAGAACCTTCCAGGCTTACCACTGGAGATTCTTGGGTAGGAATGGGGTATAAAAGAACTTCCTCTTCCAGTTGAGCCCAGCTCAGCATGAGCTCTGAAATACAGTGGTGCCCCGCAAGACGAATGCCTCGCAAGACGGAAAACCCGCTAGACGAAAGGGTTTTCCATTTTTGAGCTGCTTTACAAGACGATTTTCCCTATGGGCTTGCTTTGCAAGATGAAAACGTCTTGCGAGTGTTCCGATTTTTTTTCGCTTCCCCCCCCCTTTTTCTAAGCCGCTAAGCTGCTAATAGCCTTTTAGCCGCTAATCTTCTAAGCCTTTAATAGCTGCTAAGCCTTTAATAGCCGCTAAACCGCTAATAGCGCTAATCTGCTAAGCCGCTAATAGGGTTGCTTCGCAAGACGAAAAAACCGCTAGACGAAGAGACTTGCGGAACGGATTAATTTCGTCTTGCGAGGCACCACTGTAATATGATTCTATGATTCCTTGGATTCACATAAGATACAATATAATTTTTTTAATCTAGCCAAAGGCCACGACAAACCCACAGCAAAGTACCAATAAAACAATGCTGGTCCTACATCCATAATATGAGCCAATATCCATGAGGTAAGAAATAGTTTACTAGAGGTACCAACAAACTCAAATCCAGCTTGGTTTTATATTAAACCTCTGAATCACCACAACAATTTATAGTGATTTTATCTAACTCCTTTTTCCTGAGTTGATATTCAGCCAGTCCATAGAGGGCCACCCTATGAGGTACGAAGCTATTATTGTCGCTCAAGAGAAACCCAACCATTTCTGCTGGGCTGTACCTGCTTGCTTGTGTGAACAAAGGTTTCAAAAAGCAATTTCTTAGGCCTCCGTACAAGGGGCAGGCTAACAGATAATGAGTGATATTTTCCACCCAAGGTTGACCACAAATACAAAGTGTGTCTGTATACAGGACCTTGTTGTAGCAGCCACCCAAGATTACACTGGGCATCCCTTGGAAACACAGTTCAATAAAGGCATTTCCTAAGGAAACTGGTGAGAGTTTGATCAGATAACTATCTCCAAAATGCTCTGTTCTCAAGAGTGAATACCAAGTGGGAAATTTGGAGCTTCTAATTAATTTCAGGTCCCTTCTGGGTTCCATCTAGAAGAGCCAATCCCATAAAGGGACCCCTGACCATTAGGTCAAGTCGTAGCCGACTCTGGGGTTGTGGCACTCATCTCGCTTTATTGGCCGAGGGAGCCAGCGTACAGCTTCTGGGTCATGTGGCCAGCATGACTAAGCTGCTTCTGGCGAACCAGAGAAGTGCACGGAAACGCCGTTTACCTTCCCGCCGGAGGGGTACCTATTTATCTACTTGCACTTTTTGGCATGCTTTCGAACTGCTAGGTTGGCAGGAGCAGGGACCGAGCAATGGGAGCTCACCCCGTCACGGGGATTCGAACCGCTGACCTTCTGATCGGCAAGTCCTAGGCTCTGTGGTTTAACCCACAGCGCCACCTGCGTCCCTTTTGCCAATCCCTTAGTCGACACTTATTTAATGTGGAAGTAGAACCCAGTTTGGATGGGGGATAGTCTAAAATGAGGTTTCCCAAACTTGAGTCTTCAGCCATTTTTGCACTACAACTCCCATCATCCCTATCTAGCAGGACCTGTGGTCAGGGATGGTGGGAATTGTAGTCCAAAAACAGCTAGAGACCCAAGTTTGGGAAACCCTGGTCTAAAACGTATTGGCATAAGAAAACAAGAAGAGTCTGCTGAATCAAGTCAAATGCCCATCTCATCAAACACTTTGCTCTCACAGTGATTAGCCAGAGGTACATGGGAAGCCCACACAAGCCGGACTTATGTACAAGAGCCCTCTCCCTACCTTTGATTCCCAACAGCTGGAATTCAGAGGAACACTGCCTGCAGCAGTGGAAGTAGAACGCAGCCATCATAGCTAGTAGCCATTGATAGCTCTATCCTCCATGAGGTCTTCATTTTCCCTCTGGTCCTGGCTCACATCAGGAGGCGTCCCTAAGCTTTTCACAGTTCCAGAGCCAGGATTTGTACTTGGAATATGTGATGAGGAACAGATCGTGTGCCCGACTTCATCTCCAGCAGAGGATGCAAATGACTGGAAGTCTAACACATGCATACAAAAAGTGATCTCCTCAAACAGCAGGCCTGGGGACCAAAGGGCCAAGAGGGACTCTTTATTCGGTTGTGCAAGGCTAAACTGTGCTGCTCAGAGATGAATGAGCAAAATGACATCCTAATCAAACCCGACAGCAGCATTGCATTGTAATTATAGACTGCCGCGGGCGCCTTTGAAACTATGAGTACTTTTGGGGTAGTTTGCATCTAAATTAAAATTGAACATCAAAGTAGTTAGATAGGGGATGCATTTCCAAGGAGGGTTTTTGTTTTTGTAAAAAGAATTGGAGAAGGGAGGGGGGGAACTATCAATGAAAAACACTAACTGATTAGTATTATGCTGCATGCCAGATGCTTGCTAGCATTAGAAATAGCCCAAAATGTTGATAACTAGAAGCCAGTCTCTTGAATCTTATTAATTTTGCTTCTGAATTATGTATGTAGGGTTTTTTCTTGCTGTTGTTCCATTTGTGCCATTCGTTCAAAAATGTTTGTTTAGATTTCCTTAAGATGCACATGCAGAAATTAAAAAAGAAAGAAAATAAATGAGATTGCTGAAACACTTCCAAAAGGCACTCAGCTAAGAAATGGTACAAATCTGGAACAGGGTCAACTTCCCCTGCCTTGCTTAAAAGTTGCTTGATCCGCTAAATATTTATGTCAGAATTAATAAATGAATCTCTCTCCCTCCCACCACCCCAAATTCCTTTGCAGTAAAACAAAAGAATAAAAATCTGCTGCTTTTTCACTCTCAAAAGGAAGGATAGAGGGAATCATCTGCTTCTAAAGAAATCAAATACATTCAGCCGAGATGGTATCATTAATACGTGTTGATGTCTTGAGTCGGGGAAATGTGGAGCTGAGCACCGTAAACATCTGCTTGTCTGCTTTACAGATGTTCTGCCTGAAGCTTTGTCTTTTTCTGATTAAATTTTGAGACAACAGCCAGGAAAAAAGAAATAGGCATACTCCACTCCAAGGTGTTTTCTCTTTGCTGTCACACAACAGTTTTGTGAATTGGAAGCAGCAGCAGCCAGGCTCTCCAGAGCTCACTCCTGCTATAATATGTGGACCACTTATTGTTAGGACAGCAGTCCTGGTCCAAAGCATTTTTCTAGCCAAGGCAGAGCAGTAAATGGGGACCTCTGCCCACCCTCAGACAAAGGGTTTTGTTTTTGTACCCAAGACTGGTCCAGTTATTTTGGTACCTATGGTAGACAGCTTCCCAAGACCATTCTCCCTCTATGACCGTAAAAATGCAAGTAGCATCATGAATTAAATAACTAGCAATTTGTTGTCTTGGATGTTTGCCTCACTCTGTCTAATGACATAACCAACACTGTTTAAGAATGTGCTCATTACATATTAGAAGTTAGGCCAACAGTACCTTGCTTGTCCTTGGCCGCAAACCTTGAAGGTATGCCAGGAAGACTCTGCCAATGTCAACAAATCCCCTCCATCTGCTGAGCCTGGGGATGAGGTCAAAAAATCCAGCATTGCTCAAGGATGCCACCTGTGCCACATACCCTTGAGCTGGTAAGCTGCGAAATGTTGATTGGTAAGCCATCCAGGCGGATGCCTCAAAGGTGCTCCACAGTTTAGCTTTGATCTTTTCTTCGGTCCGAGGGATAAGGGACCTATAGACTTCCAGATGTTGTTGGACTCCAGCTCCCATCAGTTCTAGCCAGAGAAGGTTGATAGGAGTCCAACAATGTCTGGAAGACCACAGGTTCTCCATCTCTGCTCTAATCCCACAAGCATTCAACTTTGCTTGTCTCCTTATTTAGAACCAGTCCAGGTAGTGGTCTCTTTCCAGGCATGGTCTGTGATTTAAAGCTCTGTGTCCAAGCACCTTTCCACCCCCCCCCCCTCCAGAGCTTTCCCCATGAAAACTTGCTATTTAAAACTCAATTGAAGAGAATGTCAGTCCACAGAAAACCCAAACTGATGTTTGCTTTACCTGTCATTGGGTCTGGCTGTACCTACTGTTGGTGTCCCTGCCTTCTCCCTACCAGTCTCAATGGCCACCAGCCGCTGCTGTCTATGGGTGCAACACTGAGGCAAAAGAGGAGGAAGATGATGGACAGGTCGACTCCTTGGACTGATTGCACGTAAGAAGGCAAGTCAGTGAGGGCTCTCTCAAGGTACTCTGCCACTTATGGGGCAGTGCCCCATTTACCCTAATGGACCAGCTTCTACTGATGCTGGTGACCAACAGCAAACTTTAAGAGCCATTGGTCTAACATTATCTGGAGGAGGGAAAATCCTCAGTTGAGTTTGTAAACCCATTACAATGACTTTCTGAGTTGCTACAGCAATGGCATCTTTGGAAAGCTGAGCTCTCGTACAGCAGTACTTCATTGAAGCTGCAAGTAGAGCAGATATATATGGGACATCAGTTTGCTTTGTGGAATAGACAATCTGGATTGTATCTCTTATATTGGCAAATAATGGATTCCCTAAATATTTGCAAGAGGTTCATTATTGCTTTTCAACCCATTTCAGGCTGCCACCTCCCTTGGTTGACAGCTGTTGTGTTTTATGGCAGAGGATTGTGCTCGCATTTTGACCTGTTGATACTCAGCATCCATCATGAGAAGATTCCTCTTCCCTGCAACACTCTTTATTGATTTTACACCAGTCGGGGGAAGAAAGATACACTTCATGCACAACGGCAAGAGGCCTTCGAAAATAACTCAAACATGAGACTTCATAAACAAGGATGGGAGATGTTGGTAGGAGACCAAGCAGGGTTTGCCAGGAATAATTCACTGCACAATATGCAGAAATGGGGATGCTGGCAACAAAGATGTTCCAGTCTATTGAACTCATAATCTGTTTCAGACAGTGTCGTGCCAGCCCCCTGAACCTTTCAGCTGCCTCTCAAAACTCAAAAGCCTAGTGTTCGTTTGTTTTTTCTCCACTATGTCATTGTCACCTTAAACTATATTTAATCACACAAACTCTCACACCTTCCTTTCACGTATGGGGGTTTGACTCAGCATGACAAAAATGGCTATCCTGTGCCCCTCCAGAAGTTGTTGAACTACAGCCTCCTTCGTTCCTGACTCTTGACCCTACTACCTTTGGTTCATGGGAGTGATAGTTCAGCCAAACCTGGAGAGTTATAGGTTGACCATCCTGGTGTATGGCGTTTAACAAAGAGATAAGACAGAGCTCACAAAATGAATTTCAACAGGGACGAATGCAAGGTTCTACGTGTAAGCAGGAGGAACCAGCTGCTTCCCTCTTGTGTCCCCTTGTTCTCCGTCGAACAAGTCCACTCTGTCCCCTCTCTCTAACACAGGATGTGTTCATGGTGTTGCTTCACTACCATAGGGTCAACGCAATATAAAGGGAGGTGCTGGTGGCGGGGAACTGAAGGGAAGCAGAAGTTCAGAGTGACTGATGTTCTCTGAATAGGGCAATGGAGTGATGTTGTCATCAAATCAGCCAGGATCAGGTGCAGCCCTCTCCTTCTCATTCAATGCCTTTTGTTGGCTGAATGGCCTTTGCTCCAGAGACACAGCAGAGAAATTGGATGACAGGCTTAGGGAGCAGTGCCATTCTCTGATGCCGAGATGCTGCTTCTTGAAATGTCTTTCATGACAGCTGGCTTGGTGCAAACTAAACCTGGCTGTGTTTGCAAGTTAAGCAAAAATTAGCATAAACAGCAGCTGCCGCACTACCCCCAAAACATGCAACAATGAAGACATTTCCCCTCCTTTCCCTCCCCCTGCCCTCTCAGCACCCTTTGCCTTCAGAAACAAAGGCAGGTAAAAAGCTGTCTTGAAATAATGAGTTTGTTAACCACCTGTTAAAAGTTCTGTGTGCCATTAGAATAAAAGCAGTGTTTACTAAAGGCGTATGCAGCATTTTTTCCTTAGATCTGGGTTTCCTAATTAAAGTCAAATCGATACTTATGATTAAAAAGAAGCAATTCAATTGCTGTGCAACATACATTTCTACACAGGAAAAGGCAGCTTTTGTTATTATCCCAGATGTGTTTCTTTTTTTTCTGTGCTGGGAGCGATGGTGTTGAAAGGGGGTTAACCCCCTCCCACCCAGTCAATTTGGAAGAGGGATTTAGCTCAGTACTAGAGGATCTGCTTTGCTTGCAAAAGTTCCCAAGTTCAATCCCCAGCATCTCCAGGTAGGACTGGGGATGTCAGCTGCCAGTCTGTGTAATATAATAATATAATAATAACAATATAATAATAATTTATTATTTATACCCCGCCCATCTGGCTGGGTTTCCCCAGTCACTCTGGGAGGCTTCCAACAAAATATTAAAAACAATACAGCATCAAACATTAAAAACTTCCCTAAACAGGGCTGCCTTCAGTTGTCTTTTAAAAGTAAAATAGTTGCTTATTGCCTTGACATCTGGTGGGAGGGCACTCCACAGGGCAGATGCCACTACTGAGAAGGCCCTCTGCCTGGTTCCCTGTAACCTCACTTCTCACAGTGAGGGAACCACCAGAAGGCCCTCGGCGCTTGACCTCAGTGTCCGGGCAGGACGATGGGGGTGGAGACACTCCTTCAGGTATACAGGACCAAGGCCATTTAGGGCTTTAAAGGTCAGCACCAACACATTGAATTGTGCTCGGAAACGTATTGTAAATGACAAAGAGCTAGATGGAATTTTTTTACTAGCCTTCAAGCACACCTCTGCATTTGTTGTGGTAGTCAAGTCTCAACAGGGTGTGGAAAACCTGTTTAGGAATTGGATTTGATTAGGGTTTGTGTTGGGAAGAGAGATGTGGTCTTTGGAATTAGCTGTTTTGTTAATTGTGCTTATGTTCAACTTTCTTCCATTGACCTGGAAGCAGCTGAAGTGATATTTAAGGCTAGGAAGCCACTGTAGATGCTGCATTGAGCAGGGGATTGGACTAGGATAGACCAATTTTGGGTCACCAGATTTCATTGGACTACCATTCCCATCATTCCCAGGCCATTTAGCCAATGGTTAGAGAATGGTCATGGGTGTTGCAGTCCAACAACATCTGGGGACTATAAGGCCTCCAAGGGACCTTCCAGCTGTAAGATGTTATGATTCTGTGACCCTAGCATGGTATGAAGTTTCAACATGGTCTTCCATCAAACCACTAACCAAAACAGCTCTGCTGCAGCAAGAATAATTATATCATATAATCCAGGCACGTTGAAGAGGTAGATCATGATCCACCAGTAGATCACTGGACGTCTGTGGTAGATCACTGGTAGATCACTGGCTCCCCCCAAAAAAGCTCAACGTTTTTGCCCTGGACCCCTAAAAAATGTGGCTTTCCCCCTCCCTTAAAAAAACTCAACAACTTCGAGCTGAACCCCTAAACAATGGTCCCTCCTTCCTAAAAATAAGCAAAAAAGCTCATCAACTTTGACCTGAACCCCCCAAAAGGGGTAGATCACTGCCAGTTTTTAACTCTGTGAGTAGATCACAGTCTCTTTGGAGTTGGCCACCCCTGCAATGAATATCAAAGTTGGAAGATTCAGGACAGACAAAAGAAAGTACTTCTTCACACACAGCACATAATTAAACCATGGATTTCACTCCCACAAGAGGTAATGATGGCCACCACCTTGGATCATTTTAAAGGAGGATTAGACAAATGCATGGAGCATAAGACTAGCAGTGGCTTCCAGCCACAATAGTTATGTCCTACCTCCAGCTTCAGACACAGTATGACACCAGTTGCTGGAAATCACAACCTGTGTTTGTGCTTAGGTCCTACTTGTCGCCTTCTCATAGGCACCTGGTTGGCTAGTGTGAGAACAGGATGCTTGACTAGGTAGGCCACAGGCCTGATCCAACAGGGCTCTTCTTGACTTCAAACAGTGCCCTGTTTAAAGCTGATCTTCAAAAGCTCCAAAAGGATAGCGACTGTCTGATTCCCCTGCTCGCTCTCTACACAGACACACCCACAGAGAGAGAGAACAAGTGTGACAGGAGAATCACAAACCAGGAGATGACATATCTTATTCCTCTACCATTTGCTGTTTGAGAGTGATTTTGATTTGGTTTTATTTTTGGAAGCCTCTCGTTGGCTTTCATCTCTGGAAATATCTGATCCTCTCTCTCTCCCTCTCTACATCTGTAGAGAGAATTTTGTTCTCGCTCTCAGCCAGCATCCATGAAACATTCACACCTCAAAGCTGAAGGAAAGGCATCTGGTCCCTTTGCTCTGTTCGGGTGCTATTGGCGTTTGCAATGAGTCTGTGGCCTAGCTTTTGTTTGAAGTGCTGGACATGTATCTGGACTCTAGCATCCCAGACTATAGCTCATGTGATCAAATGCCCCATCCATCCCTAAATAAACAATCACAGAAAATGAGATTCCAGTGGGAAGATTTGCAGCACAGCCTTCAAATGCCTAAAAGGCTGTTAAACAAACGACAGAATGGATTTGTTTTCTGTTGTTCTAGGCTGCATGAGTAGAATCACATACCCTCCAACATTTCTCCAAAGAAAATAGGGACATCCTGTTCCTTAATAATAATAATAATAATAATAATAATAATAATAATAATAATACTTTGGGCGGCTTCCAACACATAATACATAATAAAACTATATAGAGCTGCCTTCAGATAGTTACTTATCTCTTTGGCTATGGGGTCAAATAATTCCACACCCTCCAAAATTTCTCCAATGAAAATAAGGTCATCCTACCATACCCTCAAACATTTCTCCAATGAAAATAGGGATGTCCTAAGGAAAAGCAGGACCTTCTGGGATCAAATGAAACAAACTGTGGCAGCTTCTGTAAATTTGGGATGTCCCTGGAAAACACTTAGCAGGGGGTGGGGTCAGTTTGGAATCAATATGCATAAAGCAGGGCTATGCACTGGATTCAACCAAATCTGGGATCTTGAACCAAATTGGGCTGATTTAGGTTGGCCCAGGATTCAGCCAGATCAAGTTGAGGCAGCCCCAGAGTGCCCCTGGTTGGATCAGATCCACCCAGAGAGATCTAGGGCTGTTCAAAGCAAGGTCCACTGGCAGCAAGGATGGGGGGTGAAGGAGATTCACAGGCATCTTCTTGTAACCCTTCACGACTGCATGAATGAGTAGTCCTAATTAAACCCACAGGGATATGTATTTTTTCAAGGTGTGTGGGGAGAGAAAGAGATTAATTTTTTCTCTCCCACCCATCTACATATGACTCTGCAAGGCCCCCAAATTGTACTGGAGTCCATATCCTGATTGGGTCAGACCTGGATCATCCTGGGGAGGATTAGGGCCAGTCCAAAGTTTTGGATCAGGCCAGGGGGCTGTGCACAGCCCTGGCAGACATGGCAGAGATGCATCTTTGGGGTCAGCATTAGAGGATATGGCCTAACTCTGAGCTCTGTTCACGAGTGGAAGAGACTGCCTCTGGAGGGATGAGCTCTTCTTCCCTGGAGGTATTTAAGCAGAGGCTGATGCTGGAGCTGCAACTCACCTTACAGATCCTGCTTTGAGTTTGGGCCAGAGCTGAGGGATTCCTCATCAGTCAAGGACCAGAAGGTCCTGACCTTACACCAAGCTCTGGGTTAGGCTCCATCTGGGGGCAAGGAGCCAGGATGATGAGGAGTCGTCTGCACCAAGGGTGAGTTTGGCCTCTGACATCAAGGCTGAAGATATCCAAAGCCTGAGCAGAGGTGTGTTACATGTCACATGAAAGCCCAAACATTTCAGAGATGTGATGGGCTACAGGAAAGGGCTCTTTGGGAGTAAAGGTCTCCTTAAGAGTAAGACTCTCTTCTCAAGGAGGCCTCTGAAGGGATGGAAATCAGGTTGTGCTTCCAGCAGCTCTTCCAGCCCATCACAGTGTCTATGTGTGAGCTCCAAACCCTACCTGCTACTGGATTATCTGCCTTTGCCAAACCTAACCATGAACTGCTTTGACTTTGCCTCTCACCTGACTCCTTGTTGCACATCCTGCATGCTCAGACTCTGACCTTGGATTGGCCCTGGAACCTGCTCTGCTTGCTACTCCTGTTGATGTGACTTCTGGCAATTTGCCTGGTTATTGAGTTGCCCAGTGAAAACAGAACGCAAAGGGTTGGACTAGATGACTTCCAAGGTATGGTCCAACTCCAGGGTTCAAGTCTTCTCTTATTTGTTTTATTCTGAAGCACCATTCTTACTGCTTACTCTACTTTCACCCCCCTCATAGGGAATGGGCAGGATCCAGATTGGGTCTTGCTACCCTCCCATCCAGTTGAGTCTGTTGTCTGTTCCTCACTGTTGGAAGCCACCCAGAGTGGCTGGGGAAACCCAGCCAGATGGGCGGGGTATAAATACTAAATTATTATTATCACTGATATTTCATGTGCCTGGCTGAGATGACCCATGGAATTTTGTCAACAATAGTGATCAGAGCAAAAGAGGTTATGGACAGTGAGGACAAAGAAGAAGAACCCAGGCCATGTCTAGGAGAATAATTGATTGTAGCCAACTTAGTTCCACTCAGAGTAAAACCACTGAAATTAAAGGTCTTAAGACAATCATGGTCATTAGTTTCAGTGGGCTGTATAAAACAATGTTCTATAAGTCAGAGTAGACCTATTTAAACTAATGGATCTAAGTTAGCCTTGCATGATATTTTAAATGGGTACTCTTGTGTATGACAGTGGGCCTCATCAGTGCATGCACGTTCACTCCTCCAAAATGAGAGGCCGATTTTGATGTGTACAAAAACAAACCAGAATGTGGGAAGCATTTTTTTTTATGGGAGCATTAAAGAAGGAAAGTTTGGGTACAGCCTTAATTTTGACAAGTAAGGCATTGCCACCATCCTGCCGTAATGCGCCACAAACTCAAACATATGTTCTTAGATCACCAGTTACCATTTAATTCCTTCTCTCTCTCTCTCTCTCTCTCTCTCTCTCTCTCTCTCTCTCTCTCTCTCCTTTTACCCTGCAAAAGCAATTTTATGTGCATCCCATGGAATCCCTTGGTGCATGCAGACATTTCACCAACTAACACATGTCTGAGACGTGTCACCAGTGCTCCCTGTCAATTTCTTCCTTTGTGTTCAGTTCAGCTCCTCCAAGTCCAGCTGCCGCACTCCAAGGTATAGTCACAATGACAAGCAACCTTGCTAAGCCAGTGCATTATGCATTATCTCCCCCTTCCCCTTATGCATATTTCTGGAAAGAAGGGGAAATGATGGATGACCCAAACAGCAGCATTTTACAGTTGATGGAGAAAGATTTCCTGGGAGTAGAGAGGCTTTTGAAGGCAGAGATCAAGAGGTGGGTGACTGACAACCTCTGAAAGCTAAGTACAGGCAATGGGGATGACTCTTATTTTGTGTGACAGTTGCCAAGGCTGGCATTTTATTTTATTTTTATACATGCATGTTTTAATTCTCCTGCAGTAACGAAGAAGTGTTTCTCAGTTCAGTGACTTCAGGAAGGTTTCTCCCCCACTTCACATGTTTATCAGCTGTTATGATGGCAACCTGCTATCATGTGCATTCGGTGTTTGTACGGCCTTTGCAAATTTTCACTGTCAACAGTTGGTGGGAGATTCTCCTGTCTACATCAAACTGATGTAAATGATATTTAAATGAAACTAGAGATCAGGAGAAGAGGGAACAGAAGCAAACCTTGTGGAACAAGAAAAGAATGTGGGGAATCTGTTTATCCAGGGATATATGAGGAATTTGATCTTTGCAAACATGGAAGTTTTTAAGCAGAGGTTGGCCATCTGTTGTGGATACTTTAGCTGAGATTCTTGCATTACAGAGGGTTGGAGTCTCCAGCTCCCTTTCAGCACTTCAAAAGCACCTCAAAGTACAAGTAGATAAATAGGTACCACTCTGGCAGGAAGGTAAATGGTGTTTCCGTGTGCTACTCTGGTTCACCAGAAGCAGCTTAATCATGCTGGCCACATGACCTGGAAGCTGTCTGCAGACAAACGCTAGCTCCCTCGTCCTATAGAGCAAGAAGAGTGCACAACGCCAGAGTTGTCCGTGACTGGACCTAACAGTCAGGGATACCTTTACCTTTACCTTTCAGTTCAGTGAGAATTACATAGGTTCCCCTTTAAAGGCAAAACGAATCTAACTTTTCCCCATCACTAGTGAAGGCAGAGTTTTGCATAAATCAGATATCTGGCATCTGTAACTCTCCAGATGCTGCTGGACTACAACTCCCATTCTTCCCTGACCATTGTCTATGCCAGCTGGGCTGATGGGAACTGGAGTTTAGAAACACCTGGAGGACCAAAAGTTCCTCAGCTATGGAATAAACAGTGAGAAGGATTTGAGGAGCCTTTATTTTGAAGAACAATGAAGGCAGATAACACGCCAGTGATGAAGGAGAAATGTGGCTCCGTTTGCACTGAAAGGTCAAACTATTTTATTTGCACGTCCTGAAACAGTTTGTGGACGAAAACACAACCAACCTTTGACATTTCTCCAACTTTTGCGATGCAGAAATGTGCACAGAATGCATATACTAGGTAAAGCCTGTGCACGCAAGCATATCTTAGTGAAAATAACACGTGCAAGTACATTATGGTAGGAAACGTTGCTTGCAGAAATGTGTATACTGTGAGAAATTCACACTAAAATGATGGCAAAGTAAAAGGAGTTCGCAAACTGATGTAGAAATGTGGAGAATGGAATTTCCAATTTGAAAAATGAAAAATGGAGAGAAACAGAAACCAGCAGTTTCACCCATTCCTAAACAGGCCCTCTAAAAACGAGAGGCATTTCTTGGGGGGGGGGAGAAATAAATTGTGCAACTATTTGTAATCTTAATTTTCTTGCTCTCAGAAGTCTCTGCTTGGGCAGGACCTGCTTCCTGATCAGAACTTCTGCAATATTCCATTTTTCTTTTTTGAACTGCAAGCCTACTGTGAAGTTTTAAAGATAATTGATCTTCAAAACCCATTAGGCTCATTCCATCTCTGCCTCTCAGAGAAACCCTCTTAATATCTCCCCATTTTTCAAGCATATGGTAATTAAGCCTCATCATATTTAAGCACAGGGAGAACTTCGACGAGGAAAATAAAAACAGAGCGAGCTCATGGCGGGCAGCCGTTATATCCTTTAATGTTCTGTTTTTATGTCTTATTGCTGGGGCTGATCGCGCTAATAAGCTTTTAATGACTGTTCCTACTGCTGCGGCTGTACCAGATCCTTTGCATATGAGCTTTATTTTCTGGAAGGAAAAAAAATCAATTAAGCTGCACGACTCCCTGACCTCTACTTGTATTAAGGCTTAGCTCAACAATTAGGATCTCATTATAACACCCAGTCCTTTGAAAAAGGAAAAGGTTCTGCAGCTGTTGCAGCCACTCACATACTACCAAAAAGATTAACTTTGCTGCAAGACAGCTTCATGTTTTAGCACTCATTGCTAGCAGATCAGTTCACTGGCATAATCAGAAATTGAAATTCAGGAGCGGAGGACCCTCCTCATGAGGCCCTCCGATTTTCTCTGTCTGGCCCTCACAACTCTCCCCATGCCACATCCTCTGGATGTACAGGTCTCTGCCATGGGCATCCATGTTGTATTCCTTTTAAAGTTCACCTGTCATGGTTTTCTCTGTATTTTTAACAGCTTTATTGAATTTTGTTCATAGTCTTAAGACAGGAGTGTGGAAGGAGGAGGAGGAGGAGGAGGAGAAGGAGAAGGAGAAGGAGAAGGAGAAGGAGAAGGAGAAGGAGAAGGAGAAGGAGAAGGAGAAGGAGAAGGAGAAGGAGAAGGAGAAGGAGAACTGATAGATGGAAATTGGAATCCAGCAACTGATAAAGTTTGCAGTTCAGCTTTATGTCTCAAAAAGTTGTTGAACTACAACTCCCATCATCCATGACCAATGGCTGGGGTTAAGGTGGCTGGGGATGGTGGGAGATGGAGTCCAACAACATCTGGAGAACTGGGTGCTTGAGGACTTTGTGCCAAGGACCTCCTAGAGGTGCTTGGATAGGGACAACTGAGAGCATACAAATTTCAGAAGAGAATTGACAGGTAGACTTCACTTAAGGCAGACTAGCCCATTAAAGATCTTCATGGTGCTTTAAAAGAAATTATCAGAGGGGCGGGGGGGAGCAGAAGCTTGCAGATGTGGCTACGATGACCATGTGTTTAGCCAAGAGCTTTAAACTATTACTCACTGCAGAGAGGATTAGGGGAAGCTTTGTCTTTTCCTTCAATAGGCCCTTTCCCCAAGGAGAGCTTAAAAGAAATTTAATATGCGTTCCTAGCAAGAGAACTACAAGGTAGAGAAGGGGAGACAATAATGATCCCCTGCCATGCAACTGCTCAAATTAAAGGAACAGGGTAAAGAAGAGAGAATTTAAGGGGGTTTATAAGAATTTTAAGGTCTTATATATATAAAAAATAGATGTTCATATATGTACCAAGCAAACACATACAAGTATGTAAACCACATGTCTGAAACCCACAGAAAAGTCCTGAAACCATTTTCTCTCTTCCAAATCGACCTCAAATATTTCTCTGCAAGGTCTAAGGAAGTGGGGAGCTTCCCCATTGTCTCTTTGCTTACAAATCCTGACTCAAGGGCACATTTAAGATATGAATAGGGTGACCCTGTGACCTGTGACCTGGATTCAGGAAAACAAAAGAGTGGCCAGGATGCCCAGGTAATCCAATCAAGTAACCTAGCAGACAGGAGAAAAAACAATGCGCTCAGATTTCTGTTGTGGTCCGCCCCTTCTCTGGTGTATTAAGGGGGTGGTCTTGGGCTACACCCCTTCTGTGATTTATGCATGATGTTTCTGGGGGTGTTCTTGAGCTACAGGGTGGACAATTTCAAAGTCTATATAAGGGCTTGCACACCTTTGTCTGGGGTCCTCCTCCTCTCCCCTGTTGCAACAGCTTTAATAAAGATCAGACTTATAGCCGCTTTGCTTTCATATGTCCTGATCTGGTCTCTGTTCATTTCCCGACCGGTTTGAGCCTTAAAAGGTACACTCTGTGCAAAGGTCCAGTCTTCCTTAAGAAGCTGAACCCCTTGAATGGACCCCTCAATATTATTATTTCACTGTTATTTGTACAAATCATGAAGGTTGCTTCACAAACAGTATGTGAATACCAGGCTCTGTTGTCACAGTTTGTACTGGTAGCAGGATTGGGGGGAAATCCAGTGAGTGTATGCATATCCTGAAAGGAGATTTGATAGCCATCTTCACATATCTCAAGGGCTTCAACATGGAAGCAAGCTTGTTTTCTCCTGCTAAGGAGGGTAGGACCCAAACCAATGACTTCAAGTTCCATGAAAGGAGATTCCAGGTCAACATCAGAAAGAACTTTATTCCATTTGACAGAGCCATGTGACGGTGAAATGGGCTTCTGTGGAAAGCGGTGGACTCTCCTTCCTTGGAAGTTTTTAAGCTGAGGTTGGCCAACTGTCGTGGATGCTTTAGCTGAGAATCTTGCATTGCAGAGGGTTGGAGTCTCCAGCTCCCTTTCAGCTGTACAATTCTATGATTCTATGTACGTTCTATTGCCATTCCTTAGTGGTGTTTCTTTACCGTTTAGTACCCCTTAAAAAAATTGTGCTGTGGTCTAAACCATTGAGCCTCTTGGGCTTGCCAATTCAAAGGTTGGCGGTTCGAATCCCCGCGACGGGGTGAGCTCCCTTTGCTCAGTGCCAGCTCTTGCCAACCTAGCAGTTTGAAAGCACACCGAAAAGTGCAAGTAGATAAATAGGTACTGTTCTGGTGGGAAGGTAAATGGCGTTTCCATGCACTGCTCTGGTTTCGGTGTTCCACTCCACCAGAAGCGGCTTAGTCATGCTGGCCACATGACCCGGAAAAACTGTCTGCGGGCAAACACCAGCTCCCTTGGCCTGTAAAGCGAGATGAGCGCTGCAACCCCAGAGTCGTCTGCAAATGGACTTAGCTATCAGAGGTCCTTTACCTTTACCCCCTAAAATTACTTGAGATATTTGCACTTTCTGTCAGTTCCTCTAACACTTTGTTCTCCATCTGGTTTGATACAATGAGAGTGAACGAAAGTATGTTGGAAAAGGGTACGCCTTTGGTTGTCGTTCACATCACACAGTCAGAAGGCTTTGCTGTGAGATGTGAGGGGCAACCAAAGGTGTGCCCTTTTACAGCATATGTTCACTCACATTGTATCAAACCAGATGGAAAATAAAGATGCCAACTCTACAACTGGCATAAGTTCCCCTCCCTCATTTATGGTGTGTGCACATAGGGATTCAGAAGGTGAAGGATTCTTCAAATGCCTTCCCCCAAATCTGCCTCCTGCATGCCCTGATACTGCCCTTCTTTGCTTCCTAGTGTCAGAGTGCCAGCATCAGTAAGGCAAGAAGGTTTCTGTGGCATTGGGAGACAGAAGAACACCTGGTGAACCTGTTGGATCAGGTAAATGGCCCATCTAGTCCATCTAGTGAGAGCTGGACCACAAAGAAGGCTGATCGCCGAAGAATTGATGCTTTTGAATTATGGTGTTGGAGAAGACTCTTGAGAGTCCCATGGACTGCAAGAAGATCAAACCTCTCCATTCTTAATGAAATCAGCCCTGAGTGCTCACTGGAAGGACAGATCGTGAAGCTGAGGCTCCAATACTTTGGCCACCTCATGAGAAGAGAAGACTCCCTGGAAAAGACCCTGATGTTGGGAAAGATGGAGGGCACAAGGAGAAGGGGACGACAGAGGATGAGATGGTTGGACAGTGTTCTCGAAGCTACCAGCAGGAGCTTGACCAAACTGTGGGAGGCAGTGGAAGATAGGAGTGCCTGGCGTGCTCTGGTCCATGGGGTCACGAAGAGTCGGACACAACTAAACGACTAAACAACAACAGTCCAGCTTCCTGCTCTTACAGTGGCTCACTAGATGTCTGTGGGAAGTGTGGAAGCTGGTCATGAACTTTCTCCCCAGTTGTGATTCCCACAACTGGCATTCAGGGGCATAGTCCTTAAACGGTCAGGTCTCCTTCTCCAAGAACAGACCTCTCATCCTTGGAGACGGTGCTCTGAAGTTTTGAAACCATCCTGGGATGCACTTGAAGGGGGCCATGGGATTTTGAGGCTCATTTATTCTTTTTAGCATAATTTAATGCCATTGAATCATTATTCTACATATGATATCAAAGGGGCTCGGGAGCAGGACAGTGCTTTTGCTTTTATGGCCTGCTTTCAGGCTCCCACCAGGCACCTGGCTGCCCAGTTGTGAGAACAGGAAGCTGGACTACCATCAAAGAATGGTAAAGGTAGAAGGGATCCCAAGGGTTAATGCAGGAATCACAGCTAGATGGGCCATTGTTCTGTTCCAGCAGGGCTCTTCTTATTTTAGTCTCTGATTTCATGACAAATTTGTTGGCTATATTGCTTTTATGTCTAAGAGGGGGTGGGCTCTGTTGATGTGTAACTGAACTGGCTGTTAATATCATGTGTTTGCATGCTGCACTGATGTATATTTTTTAAATTCCCATCTCTCTCCTTGATTTCCATGAGAAGCGAGTTGTGTTTTTTTACCGCTTCCACTAAAACACAAAACAATTCTCACATATTATCCACATTATTATATGCATAATACTTTATGTGAAATGTTTCTATCCTAGTGGGTGTCTGTATTGGATTTGAAATTATTCTTATATATGCAATTGCATTCTATGCTTTATTGTATTGTGCTTCACGGTGCTTCGTGGGAAATGATTCACAAATTAGACGCAGAAGCAGAAACAGATTCCAGGTTAACTAAAGTAACCAATGCATAAATGGATCAATAAAGAATACCAATGTAATCTCAGTATTTCAGAGTATGTGCAGTTTGTTTGGGATGATCTGGGGCAGAGGCGGATTTAGGGGCCCGTAACCAGTTTAGTCGGGGACACAGGTGGTGCTGTGGTCTAAACCACTGAGCCTCTTGGGCTTGCCAATCGGAAAGTCGGCGGTTCGAATCCCTGCGACAGGGTGAGCTTCTATTGTTCGGTTCCAGCTCCTGCCCACCTAGCAGTTCAAAAGCATGTCAAAGTGCAAGTAGATAAATAGGTACCGCTCTGGTGGGAAGGTAAACGGCATTTCTGTGCACTGCTCTGGTTTCACCAGAAGCGGCTTAGTCATGCTGGCCACATGACCCGGAAAAACTGTCTGCGGACCCCAGAGTTGCAGAGAGCCGCAACCCCAGAGTCGTTCATGACTGGACTTAACTGTCAGGGGTCCTTTACCTTTAACCAGTTTAGTCACACTGGGTGCTGTCAGCTGCCTCCCATTGCTGACAGAGGGGGAGAGCTTGGAGAGACAGGAGGAGGTAATTAGGCAGGAATGCAGAACGAGGGAGAAGGAGCCTAGTGGCAGTAGAAGCCTGAGCTCCGAGAACATGGAGAAGGAAGGGGGGAGTTCAAGGGTGAAGACACAGACTGACAGTTTAAGCTTGGACTCAGAGGGAGGACCATCTGAAATAGCCCATCCCATGGCACATGAGAGGCATGAACAGGAAAGGAAGCAAAGGGGGGCTTTAAATGTAGGAAGAGGAAGGGACAGAACTCAGACTCAGTTAGCAACAGCTAATTTGGAAGCAGATGCTGAGTGACAGAACTCCAGAGTGATTTGTGTGTTTTGAGCAATAAACCTGAGTTAATTGCTGCCTTGTCTTGCTTCTGTGGGAGAGACCCAACCATTACAGTCTTGCTTCTGTGGGAGAGACCCAACCATTACAGATGTGGAGCCCCGGGGGCACTGCTATGCCACAACTATGATTTACAATGGAGCAAGAAAGGCGAGGGGTGTTGCCAAATTTTAACATCACACAAGGTGCCACTGAAATTTGACACCCCAAGATTGGCCACTGTCTGGGGCCAACCCAACACGGGCCCCAGAATGATTTGAGAATCTCAACATGACTATCATATCACTTCTTAGGATTATTTTTCTCCAAGCCTAACATACCCAACTTCCACAGCTGTTTCTCAGAAGGCTTGGTTTCCAGATGCTTGATCATCTTGGTTGCCCTCCTCTGGAAACATTCCAGCTTGTCCACACCTTTCTTAAATGGTGGTGCCCAGAACTGGACACAGGTGTGGTCTGACCAAGGCAGATCTGGACACTAGACTTCTGTTGATGAAGCCTAGAATAGCATTAGTTTTTTTTGCTGCTGCATCACTCTGTTGACTCATGTTAAGCTTGTGGTCTCCCGGATCCTTTTCACATGTCCTGCTGGCAAGCCAAGTGTCTCTCATGCTATATTTGTTCATCTGCTTATTTCTGCCTAGGTTTTGTAGAATCCATCTTTTACTGAATTAACAATGTTCTTTTCCATTGGGATTTATAAATTTGTAAAAGTTTTAGCCATTTTTATAATGGTGTAATATTGTTGTAAACCATCTTGGGACCTTACGGTGAAGGGTAAGGAATCCTACAAATAAATGAATTGAATTAAACATAATTGGGTCAGAAAGCATACAAAATGCATATGAATTAAACACATTTGGAGTGGATTTTTATCAAATATGCAAAAAAATAGGATGGAACTGATCTATTCATTCATTCATTCGTTCGTTCATTTAATTTGTATCCCGCTTTTCTGCAAAGAAATAATGCTCATAGCACCTTACAACAGAGAAACAGGGATGCATTTCAAACAAACAGTACAAAAATAATTTCATAATAGCATAGCAAAACAATAATGATAACCATTTCATAATAACATAGCAAAATAATAGCAAATATAATTTATTGTTTAATCGTTTAGTCGTGTCCGACTCTTCGTGACCCCATGGACCAGAGCACGCCAGGCACTCCTGTCTTCCACTGCCTCCTGCAGTTTGGTCAAACTCATGCTGGTAGCTTCGAGAACACTGTCCAACCATCTCGTCCTCTGTCGTCCCCTTCTCCTTGTGCCCTCCATCTTTCCCAACATCAGGGTCTTTTCCAGGGAGTCTTCTCTTCTCATGAGGTGGCCAAAGTCTTGGAGCCTCAGCTTCACGATCTGTCCTTCAAGTGAGCACGAAGGGCTGATTTCCTTAAGAATTGATAGGTTTGATCTTCTTGCAGTCCATGGGACTCTCAAGAGTCTCCTCCAGCACCATAATTCAAAAACATCAATTCTTCGGCGTTCCAACTTCTTTATGGTCCAGCTCTCACTTCCATACATCACTACTGGGAAAACCATAGCTTTTACTATACGGACCTTTGTTGGCAAGGTGATGTCTCTGCTTTTTAAGGTGCTGTCTAGGTTTGCCATCGCCTTTCTCCCAAGGAGCAGGCGTCTTTTAATTTCGTGACTGCTGTCACCATCTGCAGTGATCATGGAGCCCAAGCAAGTAAAATCTCTCACTGCCTCCATTTCATCCGCTTCTATTTGCCAGGAGGTGATGGGCCCAGTGGCCATGATCTTCGTTTTTTTGATGTTGAGCTTCAGACCATATTTTGCGCTCTCCTCTTTCACCCTCATTAAAAGGTTCTTTAATTCCTCCTCACTTTCTGCCATCAAGGTTGTAGCAAATATAATAACATACCCAAAAAACCACATTCCAATATTATAAATATAACAAGATGACTTAAGTAATATACAGAACCCAATAGCAAAAAGAACAAGGGAGCTTCACAGATCTATGGCTAAACATCCACAAAACGGAAACAGAATGGAAATACGTTGACCCTCCCTTCCCTTCGTACCAACTGGGCTTTAATATTGTAATATTATATCACAGGGTATCTTCACTGCAAAACTCCACTAGGCACTCTTTGTTCCCTCAAAACAAGGTCACCTTGCTTTCAAATATTTAGACACCTTTTTCTCCTTAAGGTTCCCCTCAACTTTAATGTTAAGTGACATCCCATAATCAATCAAAATTCAGACTCTGTGTATCATTTCCCCAAAGAAGACAGAAAACCAATTTCAAATTCATTTGGAAACGTCCACCTGGAGGACTTTGCAGAGTAGCTTCTGTGAATTCAAGTGCCAGCCAATTCCTGCCCCCCCCCATGGAAAAAAAAAATAGAAAGATGGCCCTGGTCCTGCATTTCACTGGGTTGAATAAAAGACTCTCCTCAAATGTAATCTGGCACAACATGGGCAGAGTTTAAGACTGTAGTTGGCTGATCAAAAGTATGGATGCTCCCCCGTACTCTACTAAAACTTGCTGGACATCCAAAAATAGCATTGGAAAAGGCCAGGCTTCTGAGAGCCAAGTGTGGTGTAGCAATTAACATAATGGACTAGGGAGATCCAGCGTCAAATCTCCACTCAGCTACGGATGGGCGAATATGTCAACTTTGGTTTCTATAAGTTTCTCATTTTTTGCTAGCCTTAAATTTATTTCTCCACATTTCCACATCAGTTCGTGATTTTTTAAAGACTTGTTGTAAAAAATAATGAGTGTTTTAGTGTGAAATTCTCCCAATATATGCAACTTTGTATACACTTTCCTCTGATACACATAATTCAGCAAAGCAACTTCCTCTAATATAATTCTTGCATGACATTTTCACTAATACATGCACTTCTATGCACACACAACCCAGTTTATCCTTTTTTTGTATATATTACCAGGTTGGAGAAATGTATTGAAATAAGTAAGCCTTTTAAGTCAAAATCTTTCCCAGTCTGCATCCAGGAACTCTGGGAATTGTAGCTCTGTGAAGGGACTAAGGGCCTTTTAAGAACTCCTGGCACCCTAAACTACAGTTCATAGGAGTCTTTGGGTGGAAAGCTATGACTGTTTAAAGTGGCACGAAACTGCTTTAAATGTGAAGTGCAGATGCAGAGCTAAGTGCCAAGTTGATTCTGACCCAATTCTCTGATACATAGCGAAGGCCACCTTAGGGCTTCCTTGAAATAATATAATTTGAAGCAATTGCATTTACACCAATTTGAGATTAAGACCGGCAAACGTAAATCTGAGCAGCAAGAGGCAGAACGTGAAGACGACCCCCTCTGGTGTGCCTTGCTTTGCATTTAATCCTTTGCTGGATTTCTTGATTTTCAAAGCTTCTCCACCCCTTAACATTTTCCTAATGCAGTCCTCACATATGCGCCCTCCCCCTTTTCTTTTCTGTTACTGCCGCTATTCAAAAGTGAATTTGTTCTGGATTATCGCTGTTTGATGTATTTTTCTGTAATTCTGGCAAAGAGAACAATTACTAGTGATAGCATCATCTGATTTCTCCCAGCGGGGGAGCTGGGAGATCGTTCTGGTTCTTCATGACAACTTCAGAATAAGGCAGAGGAAAAAGAGGGAGCCCAAGGAGTGTTTGGCGTTTGCGGACCCTCAGTGGCTTTAGTAGCAAGAAATAAAATTATGACTTTATGGATTGTGAAAAGGAAGCACATGCAATGGATTCAGTGAAAGCCCAAAGCAAAGAACCAGAAGTTGGCCAAGTCAGGCTGAAGCAGCCCCTTATCACCCTGGATTGGGCTATGTGGCGCAATACTGGCTTGTCTGAACACAGGGTGGTTGGACTAGGATAGAGGGAGAAGGAGAGGCAGGCAGCTTCTGCAAGCAGTGTGCTCCCTCCCATTAAATTAGTTTGGGGCCCGGATCTGGATCAAGGCCAATATGAATTTCCAGACTGGGTACCAAATTGGATGGGGGGCAGGGGATGTGCAGAGCTCTAATGGAAAACACAAAAGCGCTCCTCAGCTTAGTTCTATTCCAGCTTACAAATAAAGAGCTGCTTTGGAAGAATCACTGTGTCATCTGATATGTTCACCCACAACTTAACTGGCCACATGATCCAGAAGCTGTACGCCGGCTGAGGTCCAGTCGTGGCCGACTCTGGGGTTGCGGCGCTCATCTCTCTTTATTGGCCAAGGGAGCCGGTGTACAGCTTCCGAGTCATGTGGCCAGCATGACTAAGCTGCTTCTGGCAAACCAGAGCAGTGCACGGAAACACCGTTTACCTTCCTGCCGGAGCGGTACCTATTTATCTACTTGCACTTGGACGTGCTTTTGAACTGCTAGGTTGGCAGGAGCAGGGACCAAGCAACAGGAGCTCACCCTGTCTGGGGATTCGAACCGCCAACCTTCTGAGTGGCAAGTCATAGGCTCTGTGGTTTAACCCACAGCGCCATCCATGTCCCTGGAATACAGCCATAGTGGCTAGTAAATAGTCACTGGTAGCAGCATTTGCTACTCATAAATTGCATTAATTTGTTGTGTTCAACCAAAAAACATTCTCAAAAGGACTTGCTGTTCCTGCTAAGACAAGTCAGCTGTCTTATCCCCATTTTTCAGATAGTGGGGGAATGCAACTGAGCCTAGCTAGGAACCACCTAGCTAGCGAGCTATCTGGTTTTCATACCAGTCTTCAATATCAAATTACCAAGACAGTTTTAAAATAGAGTACGATTGCAATTAAACACCTGGCGAGTGCAATTTAAACTGAGGTCCTCCTGCTTCATAGTTGAACTTCTTGACAGCTTCATCATCTAAATCAGGGGTGCATAACCTGTGGTTTTTTACCCACCATTGGACCCCAACTCCCATCATCCCTAACCGTTGGCCTTGCTTGCTGAGGCTCATAGGAGTTGGAGCCCACAGCATCTGGAGAGCAACCCAGTTGGCTCCTCCGGGTTGGGGTTAACCTTTCGTTCTTTAACTTTGCTTACAGGTCAACTGGAGGATGTGATGTTCCAGAAAATATACATTGCTGACATTATTAGTTTTTAATTGTAGGAGATTATTAAGGACTTAGGATTTAACTCAATGGGACTGATATGAACGGAACCATGAAGGTTTTGCCCAAATCTGTTAGGAATATTCCCGACGTCTTTTCATCATGCATTTCCTACTAATGGCTCACCCAGTTCATCTCTTTATTGACTTTGGTAAAGGAGTGATTTATTTCGATTTGTTTTTAATTCCCCCCGCCGCCCCCCCGGCCCCCGTCTGGGTGTTGCAAATGGCACGACGAGTTATGAATGGGTTAGTACTAAATTATGCGAAGGTGCCCATATTGCTTGCAGATGCCTTCCGTCTGATGAAGTTATTACAACGGTGAGAATATATAAATTACCATAGCAACCGAAACCATAAATCTAGGGTCAATTCCTACATTGAGGATGTGGCGGGTGGGGGGGTGGAATTAAAGCTTGCAGACAATTACTGATGGGAGTTAGATGTAGGGGTGGGCTGAAATGGACGTTGCCAATCCCTCCCCTTCCATGCTAGAATTCTAAGCCCCCCACCCAATTAATTGTTTTGGAGCCCAAATCATTTCACCCTTTCCCTTTCATTTTTATATGGGGTATCGGTCAAACTGTTTCCCCAGGTCAGACTGAAATGCCAGTCCTCTGCAGTGCAGGTAAAAGGTAAAGGTACCCCTGAGCATTAGGTCCAGTCGTGGACGACTCTGGGGTTGCGCGCTCATCTCGCTCTATTCCACTGTATTTTAATACTTTGTTGGAAGCCACCCAGAGTGGCTGGGGAAACCCAGCCAGATGGGTGGGGTATAAATAATCAATTATTATTATAGGCCGAGGGAGCCGGCGTTTGTCCACAGACAGCTTCCGGGTCATGTGGCCAGCATGACTAAGCCTCTTCTTGTGAACCAGAGCAGCGCACGGAAACGCCATTTACCTTCTTGGTGGAGTGGTACCTATTTATCTATTTGCACTTGATGAGCTTTTGAACTGCTAGGTGGGCAGGAGCTGGGACTAAACAGCAGGAGCTCACCCTGTCACGGCAATTCTAACTGCTGACTTCCTGATCGGCAAGCCCTAGGTTCTGTGGTTTAGACCACAGCACCACCCACATCCTTTAACAGGAGTCACGGCTAAATAATCCCATCCAACCTCTGTTGAAAAACCTCCAAGGAAGGCGAGTCCGCCACCTTCCAAGGGAGCCCATTGCACTGTTGGACAACTCTTGCCATCACATAGTTCTTCCTAACGTTTAGTCAGAATCTCCTTTCTTGTCATTTGAATCCGTTGGTTCAGGTCCTGCTCTCTGGAAGAGCAGAGCGCTACCCTATGAAGCAGCCAAGCCTCAGTACATTGCCAGAGGAACCTTTCTTTGAACTGAGTCATGCTTGTTCCTTGCTTACACCACTAGATAGACGGTTGGATCGTGGGTGAGGTGGGGAAGAGGGAGCACCCCCCTCTCCATCAGGTAAATAAATAAAAATGCTTAAACTAACTGACCAGTTGTGTCAACATAATGCCTGTCCCCCCCCCGCCCAAATAAATCCTGGTTACGCCCATGGGCTTGATGAGGCCAATGACCCATCTAGTCCATCATCCTGTTATCATAATGACCAACCAAATGTCTCTGGGGAAACCGCAAGCAGGACTCAAGCACGAGGGCATCCTGTGGTTTCTAGCAACTGGTATTCAGAACCATTTCTCCCTCTGGCTGCAGATGCCTCCTCAAGAAGCCTGAATAAAGTACATCAATAGCTTTGACAAAAAATCTGAACAGAAATATATATGTTATCTCAATAACTGGGGGGGGGGGAGTCAAGTTGTGAAGCACATTTTAACTTGCTGTATCTGTGGAAATTTCACACTTTCATAGACATTATCAGGTATTCCATGTTTCATGTTGTTACCCCAACAGATGCTATTTTTATATGCTATAGAATTTTGAGTCTTAAAAAGACTGGGTCTTGTCTTTGTTACTCATTTTAACTATAGGAACACACACACACACCCCTCATGCTCCTATCACAATGACTTCCTGTGCTATTAGAAAACAGTTATGGGGTTGCAGCCTGGTTCTAATTAAGTCCGTGACACACCCTTGTAATAGATGCAAATTTTGATGTTGAATGCTTTGTGACTCAACAAATATTCATCAGATATTTTAACAGCATTTTATATTTAAATAATTTCTCAGACGCAGCCAATGTTTGACAAATCTGACTTTTAACAGTCATGTATGATGTTATCTGACAGCTAATTTGCAGCACCAGCCACACTTGACAGTATCATGGCAGCTGACATGCAGTAGCATTTAGCAAGCATTGTTCCAATACCTTTCATTCATTTATCCAAGGGGCAGGAATCCTGCGACCCTCCAGCTGTTGCTGAGCTCCAACTCCTATAAGCTCCAGCCATCCTGGCCAGTGGTCAGGAATGATGGGAGTTGTAGTCCGTGTCTTCTGAAGGACCAAAGGTTCCCCATCTTTCATTTTACCAACCAGGAAATAATCTTTGAGCAGGGGACACCATAATATATGTGCTGCACATGCCTATGGTTTTATATATGTTCGGGATATTGAGAAATGGTAACCCCTTTTTGCAGACCGAAATGGTATGGTTCATTCAGGATCCCACCACCTCATACAGTTGGAGAGGGGCTGAATCTGAGAAAAGAAGGGAAAGCAAGAAAGACAAAAAGAGTTCAACTGGTGCTCAATACCTAGAAGTTTACTGTGGTGTTGAATATGCTTAGTGTGGTTCAACCAATTGTTGTCTTCAGGAGCACTACAGGAATTATAGAGGTTTTAAAAAAGGTGCTCTACATCTAAGTGAAGCAATGGTACACTTGCAATCAACAGTGTTCACAACTGTGTTCACAACAGTGAATCAACAGTGTTCACAACACTCTAGGTGAAGCACCCACCATCATAACTTGTCAGGCTCAGAATGGATAGAGCTCAATTGCGAAGAAGAAGAAGAATTTGGATTTACAGCTTGCATTCAGAAGTTCCAAGGTTTAGTCTTCATGACAGGGATAGGAGAAGCTCTTCTGCCCCCAAGTCACTTCCAATCAAAGTAGACAGTACTGAGCTACATGGACCAATGATCTGCTTTGGTATAAGGAATATGTCCCTATACTTAATACCTTAACACATTTCTATTTCCTGAGTATAACTGTGAGAGCTTCTCTTTTGGCTTACGTTATTTGGGGGAGTTCAAGCACTGCCCCTGGATCAGACTAGCAGCCTAACTCTTTCATAACAGTGTAATGAAAGGGCTACCCAGGTTTCTAGGGGAAGTGTCACAGTCCGAGTTACGGGCAGTTGGAGTCCCGGCTTGGTAAGTCGGGACCCGAGTAGAGGTCGGGAAGCAGGAATCAGCAGTCCAGGGGTCAGGAAGCCAAGAGTCCACGAATCAGGAAACCAGGAGTCAGCAAGCCAAGGGTCCAAGAGTCAGGATACCAGGAGTTAGGAAGCCAAAGCACAGCTAGGTAGGTAGCGTGTTGCTGTAGCAAAGAGCCGGAGGGAACTGCTGGTCTTATATACCCCTCCTACCCTTTGCCACCAGGTGCTACGAGTCTTCCCTCAAGCCTCACCTGTGTGGCCATGCCTTGCCCTTCCAGGCCAAACTCAGGAAGGCCCCAGTCCTGTGAGGCCCTACCAGTCACAGGGCCTGGATCCTGCATGCACTCCTGACAGTAAGTGCTTCTCATTCGTAATCTTCAACCACCGGTCTTCAGAGGCAGGCTTTCTCTAATCCTGCAAGTCATGTAGCCATGAGGATCTGTAGCCATTGTCTGGCAGGGGAAGGGGGATTTGTGCATATTTAATGTGAACAGACCAAATGTCCTCCTCTGAACCAATACACAAAACCCACCCCGGCAGATCCTTAGCACTCTGATGGCCCTGGGCATCGAGATTCAGCCATGGTCTGAAATAGTTATTTTCTATAACAACCCTTGATTGGCAATATTGTGCCTTCTCATTTTTCCTGATGGCTTGGACTCTTTTTTGTTGTTCTTGTGGCTATTTAATAATCATCATTGTTTCTATAACACACTCGGCTCTCAACATTATACTGTTGCATTTTCAGCAATCACATTATTCGAAATACTCTCATGCACAGTTCCTATTTAAAGAGAAAATGTTGTCCTTCAGCTAGACAGGGATATTGAAGTACCATAATCAAAAAATGATGGTTGGGGTGAGGGGGGGGCATCTACACCTTCCCCTGCCATATTGCTGAATATGAAAGGAGCCGTGTGTGTATATTTAGAGCAATGTGTTCTGTGAATGGTAGAGAACTTTGCTCTCTCCTCCGAGAAAAGACACATTTTGAAATTGTGAACTGGGTTTCCAGGGATGGCTGGCACTTGTTGCAGGAAGAAAAGTCTGAGGTCGATATCATGGACTCACCCGTGGTTGAAGTTCTGCCATGATGGAAAAGACCACCTTGGAGCCAAGAATGAGTGCTGCACAAATGAGAACCTAAAGCATTGCATCCTGCACAAATTGCAACTGGAGAAACCATTAAAAGCCCCCCAATAAAATCAGGGTGTGTGTGAAAAGGATGAGCATGGAAGCAGAAGGGTTGTGGACTTCTGAGTTCCAGGAAGAAAATGTGGATTGAGACAGAAAACTAGGGATTGGGAAATCTATGGCCTGCCAAATGTTGTACAAGTACAACTCCAATCATGCCTGGCCATTGCTAAAACTGGGTGGGGTAGATGGGAACTGGAGTCCAGCAACAATGGGAGGACCGCTAGTTCCCCATCCCAGATTTCTCGTGTTAACCCATCACGTCTGTCTGCCATACCTGCATGCATTTTCAACCCCTGGCATCTCTACTTAAAGCTGAGAAACAGTCCTGTCTGAAAACCTGGTGAACTGCTGCCAGTCAGTGTGGACAATAATGACCTAGATTGGACAATGGCATGACTCAGTATAAGGCAGTTTTCATTGTTTCTACACCAGGTTTTAACCTGGATACAGTATTTATTTGAGGAAGGGATATAATTCAGTGGTAGAGCATCTGCTTCCCCTGTCATTTCCAGGTGCACCGGGAATGTCCACTGTCTACTGCCAGTCAGTGTAGACAACATTGAGCTAGATGGACCAGCTGTCTGACTCCATATAAGGCAGCTTCTTATGTCCACACAGGAGCCAATCCTGCACTGTCACATATAGCTTTGTCCTGAGATCTGAATGTAGGACTTTCTGGCATCTGCTGTTTGCCACCACGATACACCAGCCCTCAGAAGGAGGTTTTTTTTAGAGAACAAAATGGGTCCGCTGACTGCTTGACATATTCTAAGTAATTGCAGTGTTGTACACGTCTGTTTTCCATTAAAACAACTCCTAGTGCAGCTGTTTCTAGACCTAGAGACCAATGTCAATAGGAGTCAATAGTTGTCCCCCATCAGGATATCCAAATGCCAAAAGAAACCCTATCAAGAAAACAACCTTTGTTGTTACTGAGTCAAAGCAATGCAAAGATTATGAAGATGAGTTCTTTACGCAGCTTTTAAGAGAGGCCAAGGAGTAGCTAAAGGCCAAACAAAGCCAGTCACTCTGTGTCATCGCTCTGATCTCCCTTCACCTCTTTAGTAAATGGAATCTCAAGTGGCTGCGCTCAGGCATCCTAGGACATCCATTCAGGAGCAGGGACACACAGCACACTCTTTCTGTGTCCAGAGAACTAATGGATACTGCAGAACCATCAATGTTGGCTCTTTCCAATTTGCTCCAAGAGCTTCGTTAAACTATAGATTTCACTCCCACAAGTGGTCGTATTGGCCACAGGCTTGGATGGTTCTGAAAGAGGATTAGACAAATTCAGGGAGGATAAGGCTAGCCATGATGGCAATGTTGTAGTAGGGAATAAGCTTCTGAATACCAGTTGCCAGACGCTGCAAGAGGTTTGTTGCAATCAGGGGTGGTTTGCGAGCTCTGTGAAGGGGTGGCTCCAACCCCATCATTCAGCCCAGACACTGAGGTCCAGCTCTGAGGATCTTCTGGTGGTTCCCTTCCTGCGAGAAGTAAGGTTACAGGGAACCAGGCAGAGGGCCTTCTTGGTAGTGGTGCCCACCCTGTGAAACGCCCTCCTGTCTGACTTTTAGAAGACATCTGAAGGCATCCCTGTTTAGAGAAGTTTTTAATGTTTGATGTTTTATTGTGCTTTTAATTCTGTTGGGAGCCGCCCAGAGAGGTTGGGGAAACCCAAGCAGATGGGCAGGGTATAAATAATAAATTATTGTTGTTGTTGTTGTTGTTAGACTGCCTCGCCAGAGTTGTGCATGCTCTGGTTATCGCCCGCTTGGACTACTGCAATGCGCTCTACATGGGGCTACCTTTGAAGGTGACCCGGAAACTACAACTAATCCAGAATGCAGCAGCCAGACTGGTGACTGGGAGCGGCCGCCGAGACCATATAACACCGGTCTTGAAAGACCTACATTGGCTCCCAGTACGTTTCCGAGCACAATTCAAAGTGTTGGTGCTGACCTTTAAAGCTCTAAATGGCCTCGGTCCAGTATACCTGAAGGAGCGTCTCCACCTCCATCGTTCTACCTGGACACTGAGGTCCAGCACCAAGGGCCTTCTGGTGGTTCCCTCACTGTGAGAAGCCAAGTTACAGGGAACCAGGCAGAGGGCCTTCTCGGTAGTGGTGCCCTCCCTGTGGAACGCCCTCCCGCCAGATGTCAAAGAGAACAACAACTACCAGGCTTTTAGAAGACATCTGAAGGCAGCCCTGTTTAGGGAAGCTTTTAATGTTTTATGTATCACAGTATTTTAATATTCTTTTGGAAGCCGCCCAGAGTGGCTGGGGAAGCCCAGCCAGATGGGCGGGGTATAAATAATATATTATTATTATTATTATTATTATTATTATTATTATTATTATTATTATAGAAAAGGATGCTAGACCAGATGGGTCATTGGCCTGATCCAGCAGGGCTCTTCTTACATTCTCGTCAGCTAACTTCCGAGAAAGGATTGGCCATGGATGGGAGGGAAAGGGAACATAGATGAAATAGCAGGGGTGGCTGGCTGTCCTGGTGCATTTTTCATGCTTATGGAAGTGACCTAAAAGAGAAGCTACTACTGGGTTTTCCCAGTAGTGATGTATGGAAGTGAGAGCTGGACCATAAAGAAGGCTGATCACCAAAGAATCACTGCTTTTGAATTCTGGTGCTGGAGGAGACTCTTGAGAGTCCCATGGACTGCCAGAAGATCAAACCTATCCATTGTGAAGGAAATCAGCCCTGAGTGTTCACTGGAAGGACAGATCCTGACGCTCAGGCTCCAATACATATGGCCACCTCATGAGAATAGAAGACACCCTGGAAAAGACCCTGATGTTGGGAAAGATGGAGGGCACAAGGAGAAGGGGATGACGGAGGACGAGGTGGTTGGACAGTATTCTCGAAGCTACGAACATGAGTTTGACCAAACTGTGGGAGGCAGTGGAAGACAGGATTGCCTGGTCCATGGGTTCATAAGTCGGACACAACTAAACGAATAAACAACAACAAAAAGAGAAGCACATGCTAGTTTTAGCCCAAACCATGAGCACCTAATGGCACAGTGTGACACCTGCAATGGTTGGTTGGTCGGTTGGTTGGTTTTAAGAGTGAGCTGAATTTTTGTGGTTCAATATTTTCAATGCAGCCACCCAAGCCCCCAAAATCAGCACCACCAACCTTGCCGCTACCTCTGCCCTCTTGCTGCCAATAAGCCACAGTGACCCCGGCAATTGGCTGTCAGGTGAGTGCTGCTGCTCCTCTGGCTGCTACTGAGATAATGAACTCATTGCCCTCTTCACCAAAGGGTAGGACTATTAAGTTTGGAGCTTGAAATGAACTGACTGCACCACTGGTTTGCCCTTTCTTCTCCCTCCCCTTCCTTACAATGGCAAAGGGGTGAGCAGCAAGGCCAAAACTTTTTTCCTTCTCTCCTGGAGGTTGCTGGGAAATGTAGTTTCTCAGTGAGTACCTGATGTCCCCAGGGCTCAACTGAACTGACACGAAAACAAATGGCCCCCATGACAGTTCCCAACTGGGGCTGCAACAGAGTTTGAACAGCTTGGGATAAAATGAGGCAGTAAGAGCACAGGCAGCCCGCAGTTTATGCATGTTGAATATGCGCATGACCGTGTATGCATGCATCGCGCCAAACCCAAAAGTGACCCAGAAATGTCATTGAAACATCACTAAAAGAGTGGGGGGGGTGATGGGGGGGTTGCAGGCATTTTCAGTTTCAATTATACACAATTTCACTAACGCACGTGGTGCCTCAGAGCATAACCCCGGTGTAAACAGGGGGCTGGCTGCATTTGTTTTGGATGCAGAATGACCCATGTTCAGTCCAAGCAGTGATGTGAGAGTGAAAACCCAGGGAGCTGCTACCAGCCAATACTGAACCAAGGTTCCCCAGTGGTCTAATAGAAGGCAGGTTCCTGTGTTCCTAAGAGGTATTTCCGAGTCGAGGAGAACTAACTCCTCTTATTCCAAGCCAATTGTGAGGAGAACCAAGGTTCATCCATCACTAATTGCCTCACTCTGCTGTCTTTACGCTAAGGAGGCGAGAAGTTGACTCCTGTTTCAAAGGAGCCATTAATTCATTTTTTAAAAGTGCCTGTCACCGGGATCTTTTGTTCTTTCCATAATTAGAACTGCCCAGCAAAGTGCCTGGAGTTTGTCACAAAAACAGCAAAGCAGATTTTGTTTTTTGTTTTATTTTATGCTAATGAAAATGCCTTAGCGAAGGTGTAAAGAGATGACTTTGCCTTTGTTGGAGGAAAGAGGGTAGTTTTTAAAAGTTCTACATTCTGTGAACCGGCGTTGGACTCTAAATACAACTGAGCTACACAATTAGGACTATCACATCTTTTGGACTCTACCATTTCAGACCGTTAATGAGGAACTGCATTGAGAAGCTTCCCTGCTACAATAAAGCAAAAACACCTGAAGAGGTATGTACCTTCTAGAGCTACTCAGTATGATCCTGAAGTCTGTGTAGCTTGGCTCATGCAGGAAGGAAATATCAGGGAAATAGTTAACTTAAATCTCAACGGAAATGGCCACGCAGGAAAGCCACCAGTTTGGGGGTATAAAGCATCCTGTTGCTTCTTGGCTGACAAATTATGTAAGGTGTGAGAGTTATGTGAGCGGAATTCCCTGACGCAGCATATGAATCAATAAGCTCTCCACACAAAGAAAAGAGTTCCAAAGTTTTACTGCAAAATGTCTTTAAGCTTGTTACAAAAAAAAACCCGTTGTGAATAGAAACTTGCTGTTAAACAAGTAGCAATGTGGTCCAGTTTTCTGTAGGTTCTTCCTTGTTAAGATCGCCCAAGATGAACTAGAGTATTCTCTCTCTAGTCCCAGAGAGAGAGATTCAGATAAGCTGTTTCCTAAATTTGGTGGCAGTTTCTGAGAGATATCCAGACTCCCAGGGATGAGTCATCAATTAGCATAAACTCTGAAACAAATACTCTGCTCCCTTGCTGCAGAATTAGCTGAACAAGCATCTTTTCGGCACTCGGTACCGTTCTCTGCAAAGCAGATATTCTGCAAATGAAAACCTCCACTAAGAACTCATCCACACATCTGCTTGCTCCATTTCTAAAAAGCACAGGCCTGAATAGTTTTCTGCTTGTCCAATGCTTTCAGGGCATAGGTCCAAGCAGTTTTGCCTTTGCCTCTCCACTTTCCCCTGAAAAACCCACTCTCTAGCAATAAATCGGATTGAATGACAATGCATGGAAAACCTGGTTGCTGTTTATTCCAATTCAGTTCTAAAGATCGGGTTTCCCCAGGGGAAATGGAGGTGTGGATAAGCCTGAATTTTCATTCTCAAGGCACACAAATACTGAATTTTGTGCACATTAAACTTACATAAAAATATTTTTTTGAGAGGCTCGAGAAAACAGGTCTGGTGGCAGCAGCTGATCAGGCTGAGCAATGGATGTGGGCCCCAGGATTCAGGAACCAACTTAAAATGTTGGCATCCAATCTGTCTCAAGAGACAATGGAGTGCGTTTTGGGGGGTGAAGCCAACCCGCAGTGTTGAACTGGCCTCTCCAGGACTGGGCAATGTGTATGGAAGTCCTGGGCTGCCCGGACAACAAGACCCCACTCTCAGCCTTGCAAAGCAATACCGTTAGCATGAGCTTTGCTTACAGGGGTTTCCAGAAGCAGTGGTGAACTTGGGGCTCTCAGATCTCAGCCAGTCTCTCACGCTCCATTCTACAGCATTGTTTTGGCGCTTCCTGCAGAGTGGCACCCAATGCGACTGCAACAGTTACACTACCCTAAAACTGCCTTTGCCAAAAGGAGGCGTCCAAGACACCATCCAACCATCTTGGGAACTCCACTCTGGATTTTATAGGGTTTACTCCTGTGCAGTAGTCACTACGAAGTAAGTACCACATTTTTAATATTGGGCAGGGGGAAGGTGCCAGTACTGCATACCCATGTGTAGCCCCCCCCCCAGCACTGCTCCTGAGCCTTCACTTCTCCTGAAGATATTCCACAAGACAGCAGAGGTTTAGAGTCCACGTTTTCCTTGGAAATCAGCAAGGACCCAATTCCGTGCACTAACAAGTCTGTCACCTTCACAGCTAGTTTGCTCCTGAAATTAGCCAGTATGCCTCACACACGCATAAAAAAAGGACTTGGGGGGAGGGAAGCTCAGGACCCCCTCCCCGCAGCAAGACTTAGCAGGAAAGTCCCTTTGTGGAGGAAGGGTGGGATGTTAATTCAGTTAATAATATTAATTCATTAGTAACACGTATATTATTTATACCCCACCCATCTGCCTGGGTTTATTTATTTATTTACATTTATTTGTATGTGCACATGCAGACAAGCCATTATTATCCCATATTAAATTGCTGTGTTGGCACTTTGCGATAAATAAGTGGGTTTTGGGTTGAAGTTTGGGCTCTCGGTCTCTGAAAGGTTCGCCACCACTGCTCTAGGCAGACAAATGTCAGCTTTGGTCTGAAGACTACCAGAGTCTTTCATGGCTGCTTAGCTTGCGTAAAGAGAGATTTCCACTTCTAAATAATAAAACCTCCATTGGAACAGCTCCAGAGTCTTTGATGCTAGGAACATATAAATATTATAAATGCTTCTGGATCACCAATCAGGGGTAAGGGACTGAATTTTGACATCTTCACGTTGCTTTTTAAATATTTGGAGTAGTGGTAAGATTTTTTATTATTATTTGGGGGAAGCTACTACTAATCCCTCATCTGCTCTCACTCTAATGGAATGGTTATTAAAGGTGCTTCGATATTACACGGGCAGGACAGGTTTCAAAGAAACAGACAGATAGTATGGTTTGGTTTTCTTCAGAAAATGTGACCGCTTATTACTTTGGGACTCAACGTCATGAATTTTGGGTCCTTCCGTGTTTTTGTAAGGTTTTGTATGATGCCATACAACAGGGTTGGGGAAGCTGTAGCCCTCCAGATGTTGCTGGACTCTGATGGAAATTACCCCTTAATCCTAGACAGCATGGCCATTGGTCAAGGATGATGGTAGATGAAGTCCAATGTCACATGAAAGGGTACAACTTCCCCCACTTAGAGGAATCCCTGCCAGACAGAGTTGAGCACATAGCAAAGGACAGATAATGCTCTAAGCTTTTAGCCACCTTTTAATTTTTTTATTTACAGTATACTTTTCAGGTTTATACATTTCACTGATTTTACAATCATTTTGACATTTCAAAACTTTACTTTCTTCCCCCTCTTTCTGTGGTTCCTTAAATTTATTTTTAATATCTTCTGCATATCCTAGCTAAATTTGCTCATTTGTTCATCTTCTTTAAAGATATATACTCTTATAAAACTGCAATTTATTACAATAATCCTGCCAATGTTTTTAGCTTTTAGCCAACTTTTAATCAGAGCATATGAATGCTTAAAAGGTAAAGGTAAAGGTTTAGGACCCCTGACAGTTAAGTCCAGGCGCGAACGACTCTGGGGTTGCAGCGCTCATCTCACTTTACAGGCCGAGGGAGCCGACGTTTGTCCGCAGACAGTTTTTCCAGGTAATGTGGCCAGCATGACTGAGCTGCTTCTGGCGAAACCAGAGGAGCGCACAGAAACGCTGTTTACCTTCCCACCGGAGTGGTACCTATTTATCTACTTTCACTTCTTGGGGTGCTTTCGAACTGCTAGGTTGGCAGGAGCTGGGACTGAGCAACGGGAGCTCACCCCGTCGCGGGGATTTGAACCGCAAACCATGTTCAAATATATAAAAGGATGTCCCATGGAGGAGGGAGAAAGGTTGTTTTCTGCTGCTCCGGAGAAGCGGACACGGAGCAATGGATCCAAACTACAAGAAAGAAGATTCCACCTAAACATTAGGAAGAACTTCCTGACAGTGAGAGCTGTTCGACAGTGGAATTTGCTGCCAAGGAGTGTGGTGGAGTCTCCTACTTTGGAGGTCTTTAAGCAGAGGCTTGACAACCATATGTCAGGAGTGCTCTGATGGTGTTTCCTGCTTGGCAGGGGGTTGGACTTGATGGCCCTTGTGGTCTCTTCCAACTCTATGATTCTATGATTCTATGAAACCTTCTGATCGGCAAACCCAAGAGGCTCAGTGGTTTAGACCACAGTGCCACTCCTGTCCCTCTATATGCATGCTTACTTGAGAGTAAATCTCAATGGGCTTGATGAGAGTTTATTCCTAAGTGGGCATATGATTAGAGACTTAGTAAAAAAACAACCCCCCAAAAAACAACAAGCTGTTCTTGTTTGAGATTTGTCATAAAATAAAGTAAAGGACCCCTGACCATTAGGTCCAGTCGTGACCAACTCTGGGGTTGGGGCGCTCATCTTGCTTTATTGGCTGAGGGAACCGGCATACAGCTTCCAGGTCATGTGGCCAGCATGACTAAGCCACTTCTGGCAAACCAGAGCAGTGCACAGAAACGCTGTTTACCTTCCCACTGGAGTGGTACCTATTTATCTACTTTCACTTCTTGGGGTGCTTTCGAACTGCTAGGTTGGCAGGAGCTGGGACCGAGCAACGGGAGCTCACCCCGTCCCGGGGATTTGAACTGTGAACCTTCTGATCGGCAAGTCCTAGGCTCTGTGCTTTAACCCACAGCGCCACCCGCATCCCATGTCATAAAATAGAGAGTCACATTTCTGAGGTAAGTTTTTGTTTACTTACCTGGGACCACTTCATTTGGTCCATCAGCTTCACCATTGTTCTTGCCTCCCCCACCTTTCACATACCAGTTCCTGGTGCCTGGGAATTGTAATACCTTACAGTCTCAATAGCATTTAAATTCTGGAAGACCATTTTAAAACATGTGGTGGGAGGAGGTGGAATTTTCAAGACACAGCTTTGTGGAAAAAAATAGGCTCCAAATGGATAATGGTTGATGGAGGCCACTTATATTGGGTGTGACAACTTGTTTGTCAGTTGATGCTGATGCAGGGCAGAGAAGCCCGGGACTGGGATGCATAACTTAAATGCATCAACTTTTTGAAATGATGGGCAGTTGTGTCAGTGGCCACTGCAGCCTGTTCCTCAACATCAGTAAGAGATGCTCTTGGGCCTAATTCAGAATTACTGGCCCAAACTAGGGAGTGCTCATTAGTTGCAAAATGGGACTTCTTTAAGCAAAGGAATAGAAATGCAAATAAAATATAAATCTACCATTATTCAGAATGCTTCTCCCGTTCTCCCTCTCTTGGATTTTTTTAAAAGGTTTTTTAAGGTTTACAAGAAATGTAATTGGAATAGAGTAGGTTTGTGTGTATCTACCCAGGTTTGTAAAGAGAGTGAAGGAGTTTAGTTAATTACACTTCATGCCTGTGGGTAAACAGTCGGGCTGGATGACAATGAAATTCTGAGCTGCATGTCTTGCTAAATAAACACCGGCCAGTTCATGAAGTTGTACCGTATTTAGATTCACTAGTGGTATCGAGTTAAAGGAATGCAAAAATGTAGGTCACTGCCGGAACGACTGCTGTGTTTGAGATGGCTGGTTCGGAAAACCAATTAGAGTGGGTCATCCTTACAAAGGAATGTTGGAAGTCGCCTTATACCAGGTCAGAACATTGGTCCATCTAGCAAAGCATTGTCTACACGGACTGGCAGTGGCTCTCTCCCAGGGATTGAACACGGGACCTTCTGCATGCAAAGCAGCGGATTTCATCGAGCTATGGCCCTACCTAGCCACTCAAAGTGGAATATGTCTTTGTGAAGGTCACACAAGAGGGTCAGGTCGGGGTTGATTCTCAAAGAACAGAATAATAAAGTTGGGAGGTCATCTCATCTTACAGGCCATTTGCTGTAAATGAAACGTTTGTTGCTTCAGATGTCTTGGAAAGACATAGGGTTATATCCCACGTTGTGTAAGTAAGTTAGTGGTATACTTGTGTTGACAGGATGTTGTTGTGCAAGGAAAAACTCAAGTACATTACCAAGGAATGTTATGTAATGGATTACACAACAAGAACCCCATTGTTGTGCAAGGGAAAACACAAGAACATGACTAAAGATGCTTTTGCAATGGATCACACAAAAACCAGCTGTTGCATAAGCTTCTGCTAGGCGTGCAACCTTTAAATTCTGCCATCTGCTAGGCAGAGAATGCTAGATATGGCCCAGGTTTTCCCCAACTATTAAGATTGGCCCTGCTCTTATGGAATTCCAGTTTTACCTTCTTTTATAATACCTTTTGGCTGCTTTTCAAATCATAATTGCATTTTTATCAGTATTCTTTATTATTATTTTGAATTATTTTTGTGTAAAGGGTGCTTTTTTAAAAAAGAAGAGAAATATTAAGTGGCTTAGAAATCCTTTTAAACAAAATAAATAAATAATTGCCCAATCTCATGCTCAAGGCAAGAAATCTGGGCATCAGCAGCAGTTGGCTTGTGTCAGTGTGGATCAGGCACATCAAGAATGCGCCACCCCCTTCCCCAGTTCTGAGCGAAACCAAAATTGACACATTTGCCAATCCCTACTGAGAGTTAAAAGAACATGTTATTGTTGCTAAAATAATAAATGAAATATAACATTTTAAAGATGAGCTTTCCCCACCACAGTGCCTGGTTGTTGCCTTGTTTTATTCACTGCTTTGAAGTGGGAGAAGCATTGATATTTGAGATATTTGTAATGACCGCTCCCCACATCAAATGGGGGGGCGCCTTTTTTAAAAAATAATTTTTATTAAGTTTTCCATTTTAACAATCCAATCAAATCACATTGCACATTCCAAATTAGACAAATACATCTCATATAGTCCAAATATTCTGCCAAATCATAATTTTTTGTTAGGGCTTCCCATGCTTCAAGTTCAGTGGGGTTCCAGTCATCTTATGTTTCTACTGCCTTGAGTTTCCAATAGTTCCTTCTTTAAATCTTCCTGTTGTTATCCTTCCTAAATGGGGGGGCGCCTTTTGCGTGGTCATGCGCAGCCCCCCGGATCCCACTGCGGCTCCTGGTAGTATGGGCTGGCTTCACCCTCCCCAGGCTGGATACCTGGAGGTCTCTGCCTACCTCACCCGCATTGCTAGGCGATTGGCCAGGTAGGGGGAGGGACCACCCTGCCCACCCAACAGAGGGTGAATCTTACCTGCGAAGCGTCAGTGGGCTCCAAAGCTTTTCCTACCCTGCTCTCCCTCAGTTAAGCCTTCTTTTGCAGGTTAACCTCTTCTCCACAGGTACACAGCTGCTGCTACGTCATGGTCGCTGTTGAAGGGACAGAAAGGAATTTTCCTGCATTGGCTGGTTTTGCCTTTCCTGTAGCAAAATGACACAACTTTGGTGGTTTCAGGCCTTCGGCGGAATACTTTACTCTATCTTCCTAAATGGGGGGGGGCGTGAAGCTGTGACCCATGCCCCCCTTGCGGCGGTGATCCCAGGGTTCCCCATTAAAAGGGTCTTGAAGGGAGGCATTGGCCATACGCCGAGAGGTTGTCATTGCTCTCCCCTGCAGCAGCGGCAAAGTGGGGTGCAGGCTCTCTGCTTGAATATATGTTCTCCAGAGCCAGCCCAATCCCCACACATTCTGCATAACCCTGATGTCTCCCAGATCCCTGGCTAGGGACTGGGAAGGATAAACACCCAATGCCTGAGCCAAGGTCTCCCTACATCTGAAACTTGATAAAGTTGTGGCCAATTTTAATCCTATAGCACATTGCCTTGAGTCATTATACCGCTTGGGGGTCGCCTGGGGTTGGGGGGACTCCACCTGTCCACACAATGCCTAAATGTGAGTTGGAGTTCTGTAGTGTTTAGAGCTCTTCCTTAAGTATCCTTACATAAGAACCTTAGTGATGTATGGAAGTGAGAGCTGGACCATAAAGAAGGCTGATTGCCGAAGAATTGATGCTTCTGAATTATGGTGCTGGAGGAGACTCTTGAGAGTCCCGTGGACAGCAAGAAGACCAAACCTATCCATTCTTAAGGAAATCAGTCCTGAGTGCTCACTGGAAGGACAAATCCTGAAGCTGAGGCTCCAATACTTTGGCCACCTCATGAGAAGAGAAGACTCCCTGGAAAAAACCCTGATGTTGGGAAAGATGGAGGGCACAAGGAGAAGGGGACGACAGAGGACGAGATGGTTGGACAGTGTTCTCGAAGCTACCAGCATGAGTCTGACCAAACTGTGGGAGGCAGTGGAAGACAGGAGTGCTTGGCGTGCTCTGGTCCAGGGGGTCACGAAGAGTCGGACATGACTAAACGACTAAACAAGTGGTTAGAACGTCGCACTAGGAATGGGGAGTTTGAATCCCCATTTAGCTGTAAAGCATATTAGGTGACCTCTCCTTCTCAGCTACCTCATATGGATAGTGGGATAAAAATTGGAGGTGGGAGCCCTATATACCACTTTCTAAAAAGTACATTTATTTTATTTATTATTACATTTCTACCCCAGCCTTTCTTCTAAGGAGCTCAATGTTCTTTTCTTCCCAATTTTATCCTTATAATGACCCTGTGACATAGGTTGGCCTGAGGGATCGTAACTAACCCAAGGTTACCCAGTGAGTTTCATGGCTGAGTAAGGAACTGAACCTTGCACTTTTGGGTCCGGGTCTGACACTCTAACCATTGCACAATACCACCTCTCAGTTAATTAATCACTTTAATCTATTATTTAATTTGCCCAGTGTAGATGATTAAGTCTCCAGTCATATACAGACTTGGGAACAAGTTCCATGGAAATCATTTGGGAATTGCTTCTCCGTAGACAAGTAGAGGATTGCACTGCAAAATACTGATTGTTTAATCCACTGACCACCCTATTTCAAAGAGGCCTGTCTTTAATTCACTGAGACCAGAATTACAACCTTAAGTAAGTGTAAAGGAAGTTAGCAGGTCTAAAAAGCAACTGTTCTACAAAGCTGACCTGTCATTCTGGTATAATAGAGGTCCAAAGCCAAAGCCAAGCCAGCAGAATAGAAGATATATCCTCTTGCAAACAAAATTATTTTTCAGCTGTTCAGCAATTCTCACCTAATGTTCCTCTCTTGAATAAGATTTACCCAATGAACTCTGCCCAGGGAAACTTCATCATAGCTCTAAATTTGCACCAATTATGGGACTGAGCCCCTGACAGGATGAGGCACAATGAGGAAATGATACAATTTGGACAGCAGCAAACATAGGCAGGAGAAGTCCTCAACCTCCAATAGACATGAGACACAAGAGGCAAAATGGGCCATTTGCGAGTAGCTCGCAAGAGACTTAGCATTACGTCAAGAGATCTTGGCCTTCTCGTTCCCAATGATGGGCTTTCTCCTCTATGGTCACAGTACTTCCCTTGAGAACATTTCCATCTCTGAGCGGTTAGTGAAGGGAAGAGATAAAATAGTTTGCTACACATGCTGCATTTTTATTAACACAATGGTAATGTGGGTCACCTTCACACACAAAAAAAAACACTTTCCTGTATAAACGAAGAAAGATTGCTGCAGCCTTCTTAGAAGCAAATAATTGACTTCAGCACCAAGGACTGTATGTTTTTAAAATAATGTTCTCTTACACATTCAAGTCAATGACTCGTTGTTTTTTTAAAAAAATGTATCTATGGGGAATGGAAATGGCTTCTTGACATTTAAACTGCTTTATCAATAGAAGTGTATGGCAGAGTTTGCTAGGATTTACAGATCTTACAGAGGGATGAGTAGATTCCTTCTCCTGGTTTTGTTCCTTTATAATTCAGTGAGTTTACTCTGTCCTGTGATCCCTGGTGAAACTAGGATGATTTTGAACATTAATTCCAGAATTGGGAAGGGTCACAGTTCACTGGTATGTTAAGTATAATTGTTTAATGTATATAGAAATGGAAATGAATATATAATGTGCCTGTATGGTACTATCATTTGACTATGTCAAATGAAAGAGATACTGTTACAGGTCTATGCATATGCTAATCTGTAGGCATCCATCTTGGGTGGGCTCTTTGCTTCCCAGCTACTGAAGAGAATGGGCGTGTTGATTCTCTGTCTCCAGCAAACAGTCTTAGGCTAATGGGAACAGGAAGGGATAAGAGACTGAGCTTTAACTTTTAGCTCAGGAGGCAAGATATTTGCAATCAAAGATATGATGCCTTATGCTGGGACATGTATAAGATATTATGCAACTAAGTGAATGTAATTTTATTTAAGTTGTTTCAAAATTAAGTTAAAGGTACAGTGTTGCCTCGCAAGACGAAATTAATCCGTTCCGCGAGTCTCTTCGTCTTGCGGTTTTTTTCGTCTTGCGAAGCACGGCTATTAGCGGCTTAGCGGCTTAGCAGCTATTAACGGCTTAGGGGCTTAGCGGCTTTAAGAAAAAGGAAACAAACTCGCAAGAACTCGCAAGATGTTTCGTCTTGCGAAGCAAGCCCATAGGGAAATTCGTCTTGCGGAACGACTCAAAAAACGGAAAACTCTTTCGTCTTGCGCATTTTTCGTCTTGCGAGGTACCACTGTAGATCAATCCATGATCTGACTCAGTATAAGGCAGCTTCATGTATTCCTAATGCTGCTGCAACTTACAGTTCCTTTATATGTGCGTCGACATTTCCAAGCACATGTAGGCATGAACAAAACACTGGCAAGAAGCAATGACAATGCAATTGTACGTATGATTGCACATGTGCAATGTTTTACTGTTGTGGTCTAAACCACTGAGCCTCTTGGACTTGCCAATCAGAAGGTTGGCGGTTCGAATCCCCGCAATGGGGTGAGCTCCTGTTGCTCAGTCCCTGCTCCTGCCAACCTAGCAGTTCGAAAGCATGTCAAAGTGCAAGTAGATAAATAGGTACCGCTCCAGCGGGAAGATAAACGGTGTTTCCGTGCACTGCTCTGGTTTTGCCAGAGGCGGCTTAGTCATGCTGGCCACATGACCCAGAAAAACTGTCTGCGGAGAAATGCTAGCTCCCTCAGCCTATAAAGCGAGATGAGCACAGCAACCCCAGAGTCGTCTGTGACTGGACTTAACTGTCAGGGGTCCTTTACCTTTTACATATAATCCCATGCAGAGAAAGAGCATTTCAGAGCTAGCTATCTGACCAATTCTCACCAGTTTCCTTAAGAAATGCCTTTACTGAGCTGCGTTTCCTCATGATGCCCACTGCAACAGGGTCCTGTAAGCAGAAAGACTTTGCATTTGTGGTCAACCTCAGCTGAAAGACATCCCTCATCATCTGTTAGCCTGCCCCTTGATATCTGTTAGCCTGCAAGAGATTGTTTTTCGAAACCTTTGTTCACACAAGTAAGCAAGTACACTCCAGCATAAACGGTTTGGTTTCTTTTGAGTGACAATAATAGCTTCGTAACACAGAGACTGGCCCTCTATGCACTGGCTGCAAAACGAATCGGGAAAAGGGAGTTAAATGAAATTGCTATAAGCTGTTGTGGTGTTTCAGAAGTTAAATCTGAAATCAAGCTAGTGTAAAGTTTGTTGGGACGAGATGGTTGGACAGTGTTCTTGAAGCTACAGTACCAACATGAGTTTGACCATGAGTTTGCGGGAGGCAGTGGAAGACAGGAGTGTCTGGTGTGCTCTGGTCCACGGAGTCACAAAGAGTCAGACACGACTAAACGACAACAAAAGTTTGTTGGTGCCTTCGTTCTCTTACATCATTCATGTTGGCTTATATATGGATGGATGTTCTGTATTATTTTATTAATACCATTGCTACAAGTTTGTCCTGGCCTTTGGCTAGAACAATGAGCGTATGAACTGATTTTTTTTGGGGGGCACCCTGAACTATAGGGTCAGGTTTAAGTGCTGGTTTTAACCTTTAAAGCCCTATATGGCCTAGGACCCTCGTACTTATGGGACCATCTGTCCTGGTATGCCCCACAGAGGACCTTATGGTCCACAAATAATAATATCTTGGAGGTCCCAGGCCTCAAGGAGGTTAAACTGGCCTCAACCAGGGTCAAGGCCTTTTCGGCTTTGGCCCCAGCCTGGTGGAAAGCTCTATCGTAGGAGACCAGGGCCCTGCGGGACTTGACATCCTTCCGCAGGGCCTGAAAGATGGAGCTGTTCCACCTGGCTTCGGTCCGGGCCCAGTTTGACCCCCCCCCTCCCATGGGACCCTGTAATTTATGTCTTTGGCCCTTTTATCGGCTCATGTGGGACCAACATGGATAGCTGGCCCTGATGAATACTTGAGGTTCCCGACCCCTATGGTTGTAATTCATGGGCAGTCATTTAATTTGATCCTGATTCTAATGTTTAAGCTGTATTTTAATCAATTGTTTGATTACGTTTTAATGTATTTGATTTTTGATGTTAGCCGCCCTGAGCCTGGTCTTGATGGGGAGGGTGGGGTTTAAATAAAAATTTACTTACTTACTTTACATACTATGCTGCACAAAATTAGCTACTAGTCTTGATGGATATATATTCTACTTCTAGAATGAGTAGTATCCATTTATATCACCAGCAGTGGGCTGTTTGCAGGCTGCCTGGAGGAACCACTTCAGGAAAAAGGTTGCTGGGTTTGATAGACCTTTGGTCTGATTCATCAGGGCTGTCTTATGTTCCTCGGATAAGCATGCATATGTAAAACAGTGCTTAGAAGTTCACCAAAATCTATGCAACATTTGCTATGTAGGTGGATGGAGCACATTTGCTTTTCTGATACCTTATTTTATTTCAAAATTATTAAGAAGACAATTACTTGGAGAGATGGAGGAGGCATAATCAGTTCTGGTCATATTTCTGTTGGGCTGTTGGATTAATTTTCTTTGTTATTTAACTTCTTGTTATTTTCTCTTCTTCCCCCTTGTGGTTGAATAAATGTGTGCTGTTTCAACCTGGATCATCACAGTTGTCCATTCTAGACAATGACAGCTGTAGTGATTCAGATGATGTTCAAATGCACCAGGAAATCATTTGAAAAGCAGAGCAAACACTTGCATTTGCCATCCACCATCTCCGCCATTGTCACCCTATTACACAACTTCTTGGCACTGCAATCCCAGCAGTGCCCATGGAACCAATTAACAGTAAATTATTTAGATTAACAGCTGTTCCGTACTGTTTCACAGCTGTTATTTCACACTTTTAATTCCTGGTGTATATTTTTATATACCTGAGGTCATGCAACTGCTGCACTGATGGTTTGTGTTGCATTATATTATATTATATTATATTATATTATATTATATTATATTATATATTATATTATATTATATTATATTATATTATATTATATTATATTATATTATATTATATTATATTATATTATATTATATTATATTATATTATATTATATTATATTATATTATATTATATTATATTATATTATATTATATTATATTATATTATATTGCAAGATTTGGACTGTATTCTAAGTATACTTACCCAAACAGCATAAGGAATAATTCTCTGATAATAACTAAGGCTGTTTGCCCTTCAGCACTGTGGTCTATTTTAATTTCTTTTTATTCTGAATAGTTTTAAAGTCAGTTGCCTCAGCTGTTAATGTTAACTGCAACAAACAGACAAGGAGCATATGTGTTTTACTTTTACTTTTAAGTGGCCTTAGAAGCCGTATATTTTAATTGGAGGACAGGCACTGGGAGAGCAGCTGTTGTGACTTAGCTGATAAGGAAAGATTAGAAGCTCATCTCTACTGAAGGAGTCTCTGCAGTTGCAACAGTCTGAATATGGTTACCACATGAGCACAGACCCGCAGTGCTTCAGATAAATCATGTGGAATTTCTTTGCCAAATTTAGGCCAAACATCTATGCTGCAGTATTGTGAATCAGCAACTGGAGCAGCTGGAGCAAGGGAGGTTGGGGGTAACTGCAAAGCATTTGCGGCAATATGCAATTAATTTATCATATATAGACAGCCCCAGTACCTTAAATGGCGAGTATGCAAGAAGTGGGACTGGAGATTCCTTATCTCAAGTTAGAGGATTTGCTACTGAGGCATCAGGCATAAGCCTGCATTTTATTAATGTTTGATCAGGGCTTGTATATTAAAGAGAGAGCTTAAAGATTTTCAAAAGTTTCATGCCAGGCAGACCAGCTGCTTAAGAAAACACTGGCAATGTTTTCCTCCTAGACAAGGGGGCCCCTTGATTTATAGCAGAAAACAATTCTCAAAGTCGTAAAAGCTGGAATTACAGACTGAGTGAGGACACTGACCCTACATGTTACAGAAGATAAAAAAGGCAGAGATAAACATAATTAATAGTTGGTAAATAGTAAAATAATACCAATGTGCCTCCCAGTAAAATGAGCCAGATCTTCTTTCTAAGGTTAAAAGGCCAAGACCAAATGGAGAAGCATCTAGCTGGCAGAAAGAGAGCATTTTGGAAGTCTTTTTAAAGCATTTTTGGGAAGTCTTTTTAAAGCTGTTTCTTTCTTAAACTGAGAGAGTTTAAGGGCAATAAATGTTGGGAAGATCTAATGGGAAAAGCAACTGGCTGAAAGGGGGGGGTGTAAACTGAAGAGGCTTCTTTTAAAGCGGTTTTTTACTGTGTTCCTTTTTACTGAGTTCCTTTTCTACTTTACAAAGGCCTTATTCCTTTTAAGAGGCTACCTGTGTTGTGTATTAAGTGTATTGGCATAGATGTAATTATGCAAAGGATTTAAGAAATGCTAGATTTCATATAGTTGTAAGAGTTGTATTTTGAAATTAAGTCAGCCACCAGTCTAGCCCCCCTGCCAGACAAGAGACGCCATCCAAGCAGTCCTGATATATTAGTTGTCAGACATTTGTTTAGAAACCTTCAAATGAAGGAGATCTTTCAATGTTGATGTGAAACTCAAGATCCTTGACATATGTTTAAGATAAAAATTTAAGATTAACCATTTGTTTTAGAAGGCAATAGGGCAAGGAGGGCAAGAGGTGAGCTGGTAATTAAGATTCCTTGTTGAGACACATGTAAGATATATTACTACTTATTTGTCATTTATAGATGTAACAATATATAGCTCTTTGTGTTCCATATAAGGACAGGAGGATATGGGTGTATCTTTTAGGATTGGTTATAGCAATCAGCCAATAGGAAATTCAACCAGGCTGATTGGACAGAGGCAGCCAAAGGAGGAGCAAAGGGGGCTGGATTAAGGGAATATAAGTGCTGGCCATAATGGCAGGAGGCCAGGCCAGAGCTTGGTAACCATATACCACTGTGCCTCTCATTTATTTGTCTGACAAATAAATTATTATTTTAATTTCTCTATTGCTGCGTTGAATATTTCATTCCAGCTAAGCGTTAACCACAAGCAGGGTGCTACATTTTATGGTGCGCCCGTGACTCGGATAAGTGGTCTGCTGGAACGCAGCCCCTTCGCCCTATTGGGCAGGGTACAAGAGAGAGGATCTCTAAACTGCTTACCCAGCGCGCACTGGTAAATTTTTCCAGGGGGAACGCAGAAGTCTCGTCTGTCTGATACCCTGCTCACTGGCGGCGACGGACCGGGGGGAAACGGAACCAACCAAGGGTAAGTGCACAAAGGGATTTTTGGCCCTCCAATTAACTGGGAGGAAGAGAAGTCTTGATCAAACTTCTGCGTCTCAGTAAGTGGGAACTGAGTACGCTAGGTGGTTGGGTATATCAGATGGTGGTCTGGTGGGGGAAAAGGGAAGAATGGGAGGTAGTGTGTGGTGAAGTATCTAGCGCATTGTATGTGTGAGAAAGTACAGAGCAATCTGTAGCTGACCTGAGTGTGGAGTGGGCAGTACTTCGGTTCCTAGTAAGGCGACTTCACTAGGCAAGGAAACCCACGAAGCGTGTGTGTGAGTGACTGAGTGGATACTTCACAGGGCCATACAATGGGAGTTGGGGGTTCAAAGGGGGGAAATACACCTCTTGAATGTATGTTAAATAATTTTAAGAAAGCCTTCTCAGGGGCATATGGAGTCAAAATGACGCCAGAGCACTTGAGAACGTTATGTGAACTAGAATGGCCAAAACAAAATACTGGATGGCCATCTCAGGGAACCTTTGATATAAATTTAGTAAGCAAACTTTGGTCTAACATCGCCAAAGAAACTGGAGGGTGCCCAGAACAATTTTCATATATAGATTCCTGGCTGAGCACATTAAATAAAAATCCTCCATGGATAAGGGAATGCAAAGTCCAACGATGCAAATTATTGGCTGTAAAAGCCGAAGCTAGGAAAGGAATCTTGCCAAATAAACTCAAACCCATTTTTGAGGGACCAGAGGAAGAGCTGCTTCCACCTCCACCCTATGCTCCACATCGAAGGGAGCCTAATCCAAACACTCCACCAGTTGTTAACCCCAAGGCAAGAAAGTGGAATGAATAATGGGGCTGGAGTCACAGAACTTGATTCCTTGATAGATTATGAAAAATATCTTCAGGAGGCATTGGAGTCCTATAATGAAGCCCAAGCAGAAGTGGTTATTCCATCTGTGAGTCCCAGTAGAACTCCATCTACAGTCTCTTTTAGTGGAACAACTGATTGCCTACCCCAAACTCCTGTACATCCAAGTCCTAGAGAATTATTACAGAAGTTACAGGGAGACCTTAATCGGTCAGCAAGCAATACAGCCAGGCGTATAAAGCTGCTAAAAGAACGCCTTGGGACAAATACCATCCCCTATGATTTGAGGCCCCTAGAGCAAAGCGAAGAGAAAGATCACGTAGTAGCCCCTCTCAGAAGAGTATTTGATGCACTTGAGGAGCCTGTGCTGGTTAACGGGCAACTCGGACCACGGCCACCTCGAACTTCGACCCTCCAGTACATTCCATTCACAACTACGGATCTGATGAATTGGAAAACACACACCCCATCTTTTGCAGAAAAACCTCAGGCTATGATGGACTTGGTGACTTCAATAATAAATACTCATAGTCCTACTTGGACAGATTGCCACCAGCTCCTGAATACTCTGTTCACCACTGAGGAAAGGAGAGACATAATTGAAAAGGCACAGATATATTTGCGTGAGCAGGCCAGAGTGGGAAATATTTTTAATATTGACCGTCATCTCCAAGACAACTTTCCCTTGGAAGATCCTAATTGGGATCCAAACAATGTAATTCACCTGGCCAGACTTACCACCTACCGCCAGACGCTTGTGCAAGGTATCCGCAGGGCATGCCAGAAGCCCACTAATATGTCTAAAGTCTCAGAAGTAGAACAGAAACCAAATGAGAGTCCAGGAGACTTTTTAGAGAGGCTGCAAGAAGCCTATCGTATATGGACTCCTTTTGACCCTGAAGCCCCTGAAAACAGCAGAATGATTACTGCTACATTTGTGGCCCAGTGCGCTTCTGACATTCGTAAGAAAATTCAGAAATCAGAAGGATGGGAAGGGATGCTGATGAGCCAAATTATGGCCATTGCACGCCGAGTTTATCGGAATAGGGATGAGGCTGAGAAACAAGAGAAGAAGAAGTGGCAGAAGGAAAAGATGGTAATGCTAGCCACAGCAGTGAAGCAAGACTACCGCCCCTTAAATGGAGGAAGAGGGCGGGGAAGGAATCCACCACTGGGAAGGAATCAATGTGCGAATTGCAAGAAGGAGGGTCATTGGAAGCGGGAATGTCCTGAACCCCTGAGGTTGGAAGAAGTACGCCCAGGCCCAGGCCCAGGCCCAGGCTCCGGCCCAAGAAACCAGGGACGGGGACGGGGAATGATCCGAAATGGAAGATATCAGAGACCTGGACAAGGACAGAGTAGAGACAATTTCATTGGACTGGCAGAGGAGGATTTTACCCAAGACTAGGAACGACCGAACTCCATAAAGTTAGGCTTCCAGGAGCCCACGGTCACGATTCAATTAGGAAGCCATTTAATAGACTTTATGATTGATACTGGGGCTGAATACTCAGTACTCCCAGAACTATTGCAGAAAAAGGCATCCAAAAGTGTAGTCATTAAAAGTGCCACTGGTCAGTCAGCTAAGAGGTCTTTCCTCCAACCTTTGGAATGCCAGATTGGGGGACATCGTTTAACCCATCAGTTTTTGTATATACCTGAGTGTCCAATACCTCTCTTAGGTAGAGATATGCTGTCCAAATTGCAGGCCCAAATCACCTTCACTCCTCGAGGTCCAGAAATGAAACTGCCATCAAAGGCAGCAGGAATAATTTCCCTCTCAGTACCTAAGGAACAATCATGGTGCCTAATGTCAGCCCTGCAAGTCCAACCCACATTGGATACAGAGTTAAACAAGCTCCTCCGAACTCTACAGGTGCCACCAGGAGTATGGGCCGAAAATAGCCCACCAGGAATGGCCAAGAATATAGCTCCAATTGTAGTAACCTTAAAACCTATGGCTACCCCTGTATCTGTAAAGCAATATCCTTTACCCCGGCGAGCAGCAGAGGGCATCCAGAAACATTTGGACCGCCTATTAAAATATGGTCTGCTTAAGCCCTGCCAATCAGAATGGAACACACCCCTTTTGCCTGTTCGAAAACCTGGGACAGATGAATACAGGCCAGTGCAGGACTTGAGGCTCGTAAACCAGGCTATCGAGACCTTGCACCCAAATGTACCAAACCCATATACCTTGCTGAGTTTGATCCCACCAGAAGCAACATTTTTTACTGTATTGGACTTGAAAGATGCATTCTTCTGTTGCCGGCTGGCACCACAGAGCCAACCTATATTTGCCTTCCAGTGGGAAGACCCTTTGACAGGAACAAAAGGCCAGCTAACTTGGACGAGATTGCCCCAGGGATTCAAAAATTCCCCAACTTTATTTGGCACTGCCTTGGCGAAGGATCTAACAAGTTACCCTGGAGAAAAGGTGGTTCTGCAATATGTAGATGACCTTATACTAGCAGCAAAGGATTTTGATACCTGTAAAGAAGGTACAGAGGAACTGCTCCACTTGCTCTGGCAAGCTGGCTACCGAGTTTCCCAGAAAAAGGCACAGTTATGTTTAGAAAAGGTCAAATATTTGGGCTTTGACATCTCACACCAACAACGAGCATTGAGACCAGAGAGGAAAGAAGCTATTTGCCTTATCAAGGAACCTACCACAAGGAAACAACTCAGAGGATTCCTGGGAACAGCAGGGTTTTGTAGACTATGGATACCTGATTTCAGCAGTCTGGCCAAGCCCTTACATGAAAGCACTCGAGGTGCAGAAAAGGACCCATTCGTATGGGGACCTGAGCAGCAACAAGCCTTTTTAGTTATCAAACAACGACTTATGGAGGCCCCAGCCCTTGGACTGCCTAATTCGGAAAAACCCTTTCAGCTGTATGTACATGAACAGAATGGGATTGCAGCGGCAGTCCTGACCCAGAGATTAGGAAGTTGGAACCGTCCAGTAGCTTATTTGTCAAAACAATTGGACTCAGTAGCAAAAGGATGGCCTCCATGCCTAAGGGCAGTAGCGGCCACTGCAAGCCTTGTCAAAGAAGCTGATAAATTTACCTTCGGCCAGACGATGTATGTGAATGTACCTCATGCTGTTCTGACACTCATGGAATATAAGGGTAGTTATTGGCTAACGAACCCAAGGATGGCTAGGTACCAAGGCCTATTGTGTGAAAATCCCAGGATTCATCTACGAGTAGTGAATATGCTCAATCCAGCGACTTTGCTGCCCCTACCAGAGGTAGATGATGAAGAATCACATGATTGTCTCCAAATAATGGATGAAGTTTATTCCAGTAGACCCGATCTGAAAGATGAACCATTGAAAAATCCAGATGTTGTATATTATACTGATGGTAGCAGTTACCTGCATGAAGGTGCCAGACGAGCAGGATATGCTGTGGTCACCAATGAGGAAGTTGTGGAAGCTGAAGCTTTGCCTGCTGGCACCTCAGCACAAAAAGCTGAACTTATAGGTTTAACTAGAGCTCTGCAATTGGCAGCCGGATGTAAGGCAAACATCTATACTGATTCTAAATATGCCTTCTTAACCCTGCATGCACATGGTGCTCTATGGAAAGAAAGAGGTCTAATAGGAGCCCACGGGAAGGCCTTGAAATATGGACCTGAAGTAGAAATCCTGTTAGAAGCAGTATGGGCTCCAGAACAGATTGCTGTAATGCACTGCAAAGGTCATGGACGAGGAAGGGATCCAATAACCAGAGGAAATCATGCTGCTGACAAAGCAGCTCGAGAGGCAGCCCAAAAGCCTGTGGGAGGATTTATAGCAGCCCTCATACCAGAGGTAGTTCCAGAAGAAGTTAAACCTCACTATACCCCAGAAGAGAGAAAGTGGGCTGAACAGGAAGGAGCAGTTGTGAAGGACGGTTGGATGATCCTGCCAGACAATAGGATTTATGTACCTCATCATCTAGCAGGCACAATTGTAAGAAATTATCATGAATCTACTCACCTTGGCGGTACTGCAACCAGAGAGAGTCTCAGTCGGAAGTTGTATATTATTAATCTATCACAATTAGCAACTTGCATTTCACAGAAATGTGTTCTTTGTGCTAAAAACAATCCCAGGCAGGGACCGGTACAACCTCCTGGAATCCAACATGTGGGATATGTCCCCATGGAAAGCCTAATTGTGGACTTCACAGAGCTGGTCCCTTCTAAGGGATTCAAGTATCTCCTTGTGTTTGTAGATACTCTTACCGGATGGGTTGAAGCTTTTCCCACCCGAACTGAAAAGGCACGAGAGGTAACTAAGAGACTCCTCACTGAATTGATCCCGAGGTTTGGATTACCTAGATGCATTGGAAGTGACAATGGGCCAGCGTTCATTGATCAAGTAGTACAAGAAGTATGTCGAGTCCTACAAGTGAAATGGAGACTGCATGCAGCCTACAGGCCTCAGAGTTCAGGGAAAACTGAAAGAATGAATCGGACTCTGAAAACCCAATTGGCAAAATTAACCCAGGAAACGGGATTGGGATGGGTAGATGTGTTACCCATAACACTGTTTCGTGTTCGGTGTGCACCCACAAAAAGACTTAAGTTGTCACCTTTTGAGCTCCTGTATGGGAGACCGCCCTCCTTTGTTCAGGATATTCCAGCTGATCTTAAACAAATAGGAGACCATGTGACACAGGGACAAGTGCAATCTCTCTCCCGTGTTTTTGTTTCTCTTAACAGGTGGGCCCTCGAGCGCACGCCGTGCAGCATTGCCGAGCCGATTCATCAGTTCCAGGCTGGCGATAGCGTATGGGTGAAAGAGTGGAAACGTGATCCACTTGCACCTAAGTGGCGTGGACCTTACACCGTCTTGCTCTCTACTCCAACAGCGGTGAAGGTAGCTGAGGTGACCCCCTAGATTCATCACTCCCGTTTGAAGAAGTCCGAAGGCAGTTGGACGTGCAAAGGTGACCCCTCTAATCCTCTTAAACTGACTCTCTCCAAAAACCCCTGTATCTAGCCCTACCGGGAACGGGCTAGGTCACGGGCAACATTAGACGACCGGCCTGCTGCAGCCACAACCTGGAAGCTGGCTGACCTGCGCACGCCTGAAGCTTGAGGAGCATCTGAACCAGCGATTGTGAAAGGAAAGATTCTCTTATACAATTAATTGACTGCCCCCCCCCCCCTTGTGGAACAATTATCAGAGATATTACTCATTGGGGATCCTCGGGATATATGTTTTGGTCTTGGTGGTTCCCCATTTCTGTCACTGGGGGAATTATATTGGGACTAATATTTATCTGCTATCACAATAAGGTAATCTTTTGTGGAAGGAATGCATATGCTAGACATCAACATGATTTTATTATTAATCCTGATCCCTTGGGAAGGGGAAGGGTCCTTGAATCTGACCAAATTGACTAAATATGGATTCTGCCATGACCACAATATGTGGGTAGGTTTAGCTGAAATGGTAGCCAATGTTGCAAATAGGACCAATTGCCTTGTTTGCTCTCTTGGGCCAGATGATTCAGAGGGAGGTATGCCCTTATTACCGATACCATTAGATGCCATTGGTATGGTAAGCGAAATACCACACCAAACAGAAATACAGAATTTCCCCGGATGGAACTCAACTAAACCATTACGAGTTATACCTGTACAAGGGGAATTCTGTGTACATAAATCATCAGATGCAGCTGATTCTACCATGATAGGCTCTTCTCATTGTCACTATACTTGGGATAATATTAAGAATACCTGGGCACACGGTACTACCTATCGAACTCGGAATGCCTTGCCCTGTGCACCTCCTTTTATTCATGCATGGAAAGTGGTATGGAACATAACTGTGACAGAAAAAGGCAATCTAACATACTGCACTGTGAACTCTCTACCTCTTTTGATATTTCGCCTTCTGTACTCCACGTACCAAAAACCTCAGACCCGATGGTTGTGGTGGATATGTGGAGAATGGGCATACAAGAAACTCCCCTCCAAATGGAGTGGGACTTGTTTCCTGGGATGGGTATTACCACCAATGTGGATTATGCCCACTAATTTGGCCAAGCGTACACGAAGAAACGCTGATATTTCTCATATAGCAGGAGGAAGTACCCAAAGTTGGAGCGGTACTGATGATTGGCCACCAGAGCGCATTATAGCCTATTATGATCCTGCCTCCTGGAATCCTGGTGAGCTCATACAAGGGGCACGGGATCCTATTTATAATCTAAACAGAATAATTCGATTGCAAGCAGTAGTGGAACTTGTAACCAATGCAACGGCCCAGAGTTTGAGACTTATTGCACAACAGTTGGATGAAAGTAGAGCCGCCATTTTGCAGCTGAAAATGGGAATGGATTATGTACTTGCCAAGCAGGGAGGCCTATGTGGAGTCTTGAACTTGACAGGGAATGCCTGTTGCTTTAACATTTCAGATAATGGTGAGGCAATCCATGTGTTGGCCACAAAGATGGAGAATATAGCACATGTCCCAGTACAAACATGGGAAGGATGGGATATGGGATGGCTCACCAATTGGTTACCTAATGTCACAGGACTCAAAGGGATACTATTGTCTTGCTTGTTTTTCTTGACAGTAGTGGTAATGGTTTTATGTATGATGCCATGTATCATTTCATGTTTTAGAAGTACAATTAGCAAGATGGTTTCAAATGAGACTCTACCTCATATCATGGCCCTATACAGAGCTTTACCTCAGGAATATGATGAAGGTCAAGCTATCAAGGACACTTGGGATGAAGGTCCTTGAGCTTGAAAGGGGGGAATGAGGCATCAGGCATAAGCCTGCATTTTATTAATGTTTGATCAGGGCTTGTATATTAAAGAGAGAGCTTAAAGATTTTCAAAAGTTTCATGCCAGGCAGACCAGCTGCTTAAGAAAACACTGGCAATGTTTTCCTCCTAGACAAGGGGGCCCCTTGATTTATAGCAGAAAACAATTCTCAAAGTCGTAAAAGCTGGAATTACAGACTGAGTGAGGACACTGACCCTACATGTTACAGAAGATAAAAAAGGCAGAGATAAACATAATTAATAGTTGGTAAATAGTAAAATAATACCAATGTGCCTCCCAGTAAAATGAGCCAGATCTTCTTTCTAAGGTTAAAAGGCCAAGACCAAATGGAGAAGCATCTAGCTGGCAGAAAGAGAGCATTTTTGGAAGTCTTTTTAAAGCATTTTTGGGAAGTCTTTTTAAAGCTGTTTTTTTCTTAAACTGAGAGAGTTTAAGGGCAATAAATGTTGGGAAGATCTAATGGGAAAAGCAACTGGCTGAAAGGGGGGGTGTAAACTGAAGAGGCTTCATTTAAAGCGGTTTTTTACTGTGTTCCTTTTTACTGAGTTCCTTTTCTACTTTACAAAGGCCTTATTCCTTTTAAGAGGCTACCTGTGTTGTGTATTAAGTGTATTGGCATAGATGTAATTATGCAAAGGATTTAAGAAATGCTAGATTTCATATAGTTGTAAGAGTTGTATTTTGAAATTAAGTCAGCCACCAGTCTAGCCCCCCTGCCAGACAAGAGACGCCATCCAAGCAGTCCTGATATATTAGTTGTCAGACATTTGTTTAGAAACCTTCAAATGAAGGAGATCTTTCAATGTTGATGTGAAACTCAAGATCCTTGACATATGTTTAAGATAAAAATTTAAGATTAACCATTTGTTTTAGAAGGCAATAGGGCAAGGAGGGCAAGAGGTGAGCTGGTAATTAAGATTCCTTGTTGAGACACATGTAAGATATATTACTACTTATTTGTCATTTATAGATGTAACAATATATAGCTCTTTGTGTTCCATATAAGGACAGGAGGATATGGGTGTATCTTTTAGGATTGGTTATAGCAATCAGCCAATAGGAAATTCAACCAGGCTGATTGGACAGAGGCAGCCAAAGGAGGAGCAAAGGGGGCTGGATTAAGGGAATATAAGTGCTGGCCATAATGGCAGGAGGCCAGGCCAGAGCTTGGTAACCATATACCACTGTGCCTCTCATTTATTTGTCTGACAAATAAATTATTATTTTAATTTCTCTATTGCTGCGTTGAATATTTCATTCCAGCTAAGCGTTAACCACAAGCAGGGTGCTACACTACATAGGCCTCTAATGAAAGTTTCGATGATCCAGACTTGTTAGTACAGTGGACGCTCAGGTTCCGAATGTGATCCGTGCGGTAGGCACATTCGCAACCCGTAGCATTTGCACCCCGCAGCGCCGTGTCTGCACATGCGCATGTCACGATTCGGTGCTTCTGCGCATGCACAAAGCACAATTTAGCGCTTCTGCACATGCGCGAGCACCGAAACCCAGAAGTAACCGATTCCGGTATTTCCGGAAAATGCACAACCTGAAACATCTGTAACTCGAGGTATGACTGTAACTGATATGTATGCTCCCAGGCAACCTCAGCTTCCTCCATATAATGAAACTTCAACAGTATGTGATAACAATTTTGGCAAAATAGGCTCGGCCACAACAGAGACCGAAACTGACTCACTGTGGGAACTTTTACGTGACCAATATCTCTTGACAAAACAAACAGCAGAGGGACTCTGTAGCAGAACTGGTGCATTGGAAAAAGAAGTTTCTGATTTGAATGCCATAATTGGTACACTGGTTGGGTTAGTGGAGACAGGGATGCTGACTTTAGCCCCGCAGACAGGACTTACCAGCAAAGAAACTGAAGTTTAGAGGTACATCAAGATGTGGACAGGTCTGAGATTGTTAAGTCCCTATTAGATTCAGAAATGACATCTATCAAGGCTGCAACTTGAACTCAGAGACATGTTTTTACACCATTGTGAGGGAGTCGTTTTCCATTCTTGACCTGACCCCCTCCCCCAATCCAAAGCTACTAATGATAGTGGACGAGTATGCTGATAACCCACTTGCTACCTTCCAAGGAAATGGTATCAAAGAAAGGGAATTGCAGTCTGGAAAAGGCAACCTGAGAGGAAGGAGCAGGAAGTTCTAGAGCCGTAAAACTCCTGTCTTTATCACCTATTCTAATAATATCCAGATATGCTCCAATAGACAAGGAGGGAAGATTCATTATACTGGCCCGGATGCAGGTACTGGGAGAAATATGTCCAAGTTAGAGGCATAAAACCCATCTCATCAATTTCCTGATTCTGGGCTGGAGGAGCAAGGACAGCAGTTGCAGCTTCAGAACTGCGAGGTGACTGTGGAAGGTACAATGGGGGAAGAGATGTTGGGTGGTAGGTTCCTCTACTGAGGAGGACAGAGGCAGGATTGTGTGGAGGTAACAGGATGTCCTGGGAGGTGTGCCGTCTTCCAGGTGCAGAGATTCAAGATGTGGCAGAGAAGTCTTCTAAAGCCCACTGACCACAGCCCCTCACAGAGCTACCATTTCCAGCAGCCATAAAAGCTATCGTTCCCAGGATTCTTTGGGGGGAAGTTATGTGTTTAAAATGTACTTTAGATATGTTTAAAGTTTATGGTCTAGGATTTGCCCCAATATTCTTTTCAAGCGGTCTACATTGGTGGCCATTGCAACTCCTTGTCAAAGCAAATTCTATAGTTTAACTATGTGCTGTGTGAAGAAGTCCTCCATTTTGTCTGTAGCCATCAATTGCCTCAGCATGCATTTGTCTAGCCCTCTCTTAAAACTATCCAGGTTGGCAGCCATCATTACGTCTTCTGGGTGCGAATGCCAGATTTTAACCATGCACTGTCTCAAGAACAACTTCCTTTAGTCTGTCCCAAATCTGCCAGCATTCAGCTGCATTGGTTGTCCCTGAATTTTAGAATGGGGGGGGGGAGGAGAGAATAAATTTCTCTCTCTCCACTTTCTCCCCACCATGCATAAGTTGATATGCCTCTATCATGTTGCCTCTCTTTTAAATTTTGCTGAATTTTGGCAGTAGTTTGCATGCATGCAAAATATGAATAGGGTGCTTGAGGCACCGGGGTTTTTTCGGTTTTTTGTCTTAAACAAACCCTAAAGAAATCTGCTTTTGATTAAAAACAAAAATTACTCTGGTGAATAGTTTTTTCTGCATATTTAGTAGCGCCGTTTCCCATCATTTGGCAATCTGCGCCAATTGTCTTCGGCTCCATTCCTATAGAGAATGGTGTTTCTTTTGACATTTACAGAAAAAGAAAAAGAAAGAAAAAAGAGACATCAACTGCAAAATTGAGCCAGCCAGCCTTCCCTTCCCACCCCTTTTGAGGGGTCTTTCTTTTTATTACTCAATTCCTTCTGCAGCTGCTCTGAATGCTATTTACATTTTGTTTATCTCAGCTGTGTTCACAACCGCTGTCGCCAACAAATTCCTCCCCTAAAAGAGACAAAAAAGATCAGCGCTACTCTGAGAATGGAGATGGAGGAGAGCAGCTAAGTTTGGGTTCCAAAAATGCTAGGACTTAGGTTGTACTGAGAATGTAGAGTCAGAAAAGCCACAGGAGAGACTTGTAGGCCAGGGGTTATAACAACATCCAGGGGAGGCGGAGCCAAGCAGGAGCTTGGACAGAGTCTGGAAAGACCCGGAAGATGATGGGCAGAGTTTCATAGAGTTGAAAGGGACCACGAGGGTCATCTGGTGCAACTCCCTGCCATGCAAGAATCTTAGCTAAAGCATCCATGACTGCTGTTCATCCACTCCACAGGAAAATCAGATGGGTGGGTGGGGAGGGGAGCTAGCATCTCTGCTCCCCTTTCCAAAGTGGCTGAAGTCAGGGTGAAAAGGGAAAATCTCCACTCCACCAACCAGGATTTCCAACACTGGCCCTCTCCCCTCTGTTTCTCCCCCCCCTTTCCCAAATAAGAGACTCCCAAGCCAAGCCTGGTCCCAACAGCTCTGTAGTGCTCCTGGCAACATTTTCCTTCCAAAGCATTTGGATCAAACCCAGTACTTTGAACTGAGCTTGAAAGCAATCTGATAAATGGAGGATTTGTGTCATGTGGTCTGATGAGGCAACTCCAAACTCTTTGACAGGATGAGGAAGTGGGCCAATCAGTGAGCTGGATCCTTTTTGTACACTCAGGCCAAGTTTGATAGGTGGGCATGGTCACCTGACATCCCATTTGTTGGAGAAAAGCAAATACATTTCCTTCTCTTGAGTTTGTAGTTAATGCATATGTTGCTTTAAACCACCAGAGGGCACAGCTGGCATTTGCTTGTAACCTCTCTGTCCAAGTTAGCTCTGCCCCTAAAAGCTGAGTGATTTTATTGTTCTCTCTCATCAAGGTGCCTGACTTTTTCCCTCTTGCATCTCTATTAATCCTGTAAGGAGTTCCTGCATGAATAAAGCCTTTGAACTCTTGTGACTATAAGTGATTTTCCAGTGTAATTCACCAAAACTGAAGAGTCTGCTAACAGCAATAATATCAGGTGACCCATCCCTCCCAATTTAAAATCTAACTAGCTGAGCAAAGGGGGAACCAGCTGGTATGATATCAGGTGTAGGGTGAGAGAGAGGCATTGATTGGCCAAAATGGCCTTGTGGGCCAAAAGCGGATACCTGATGAGCCTAACATGGCCCATGGGGCAGAGGTTCTGCACTGCTGTTTTATGAATTCCAGCATCATTTCCCCTAGAAGTTCTTCTGTAACTTCGAATGCAAGGTTATTCCTGAATGCACACCGTCAAAGTTCAAAAACAGCAGAACATTTCCTATTTGGGTCTAGGGCCATTTGCCATCACTTTTTGGCAGAAGTGCTATGTTGAGCATAAGAACTAGTTGTCTCCTAAGAGAGAATGGAATTGAAGATGGCATTTCCCGTTCTTATTTTTTAAAAAAATGCACAGAGAATGCATACTATTCCACCACCTAATGACAAAAGTAGAATGAAACTTCCATTTCCTGCCACCAAAAGGCTCCAGATGCCTCCTTGGGGATCACATGATGCAAGCAAGGGAAATTCAATCCTCTTGCTCCCTTTTTGTAGTCAAACGGGGTACAGCCAATGCCCTTTGCATCCCAATCTCTTCTTCTCCCATGTTGCTTTCAACTTGCCCCTACAAGTCATGAGCGAGCAAATCTCAATATTCAGACTCTGTTAGACCCAAACTTACGCTTTGAAATTCAGGGCAAAGGAGCATATGGAAATTGCTACTGCGAGGAAGAAGGGTGTCTCAGGAAGAATAAGAAATCAGCTGTAATGCAGTATTGAAATGAGGGCCATTATAGGTTATTTTTGAAATGGGACATGATACGATTGGAATTCAGTTAGCTTTCCAGCGCCAAAGGGTCAAGTGGCTTGAAGAACACAAATGCGGGGTGAAGGGGATTAAGAAAACAAAAAGAGTCCATATCAGTTGTAATTTCCCGATAATGCTTTGTAAGTTTGACACAGACTGCCATTCCAGAAAGCGCCTTTGCAGGCGTGCCATAAATATTGTTTATGGCCTGGTTCTATGGCCGCCTCGCCGCCTGTGGGTTTCCTGGTCACTGTTGAACAACACACAATTGATCTTTCCTGCAGTCTGCTCCTTTCCCTCACCCGCTGGTGGGAAATGGTGGCTCTTGTTTATGACTTGTCTTATTGCTCAGATTCTCCATTACAATGAAATCTAATAGAGTGGAGTGTGTTCAGCTGATTTCATCCCGTTTTTCTTTACTGTGGTTTTTCTATACCGGGGTGGGAAGAAGTATTTTCCTCTTTTAGGAGGCTGCTTTGGAACAACAAAAGGAGCTGCGGATATTTAAAGGTATGGAAGCAGCTGAATGGTCCTTACATTTTGACAGCTTGCACCTACAGCCGGATATTCACTGAACACAATGTATATGCCACTCGATTGCAAAATAGTCCGTAAGTGATTTACAAACGCAAAACCCACCTGCATTTAAATTATCAGTAAAAGACAGTTAGAAACAGGTGTTTAAAAATATTCAAGAGATAATTAAAATCAAGAGTGAGCTACAAACAGATTAAAACACATGTCAACATTTTGCATGTCCAGATTAAAAAAAAAGGTAAAGGGACCCCTGACCATTAAGTCCAGTCACGGACGACTCTGGGGTTGCGGTGCTCATCTCGCTTTACAGGCTGAGGGAGCTGGTGTTTGTCCGCAGACAGCTTCCGGGTCATGTGGCCAGCATGACTAAGCTGCTTCTGGTGAACCAGAGCAGCACACGGAAATGCCGTTTACCTTCCTGACAGAGCAGTACCTATTTATCTACTTGTACTTTGATGTGCTTTCAAACTGCTAAGCTGGCAGGAGCTGGGACAGAGCTCGCCCCATCGTGGGGATTCAAACTGCCGACTTTCCGATCAGCAAGCCCTAGGCTCTTTGGTTTAGACCACAGCGCCACCCGCGTCCCTCAGCACCACCCGTGTCCAGATAGCCTTGCCTAAATAAAAATGTTTCTAACAAGTGCTGGAAAGAGAACAGCGAAGTTCCAAAGTGTAGGTGCTACCACGCTAAAAGATTTGACTTCTTATAGGTGAGGTACGAGTATTATGTGGCACCTGTGACCATGACAGTTCAGCATATCCAAGTGCACATAAACTGATCCCAAGCTGTGATGGGCTTTATCTACTAGCAGTAACACCTTGAACTTGAGTCATAGCAAATATCCTTGCCTGTGACCTTCACGCCCCAAACACTGCTATCCTTCTCTGCCCAAAGGTCTCTTGAATCCACCAACAGTAGAACTCCATTCCAGAACCTCTAGATCAGAGTGGAAAACTTCAGGCCTGGGTTCAAAATGCAATCCCCCCCCCAGGCCTCTCTGTCTGGCCTTTGGTTTCCTCTTTATGCCACACTGCTCATTATGCCCTCCTGCAGTGCTTTTGCCTGGCTGGAATATCTCCTTGAACGATGGTCATACCTCTTGCTGCCTCCTCCTTGCTCAAAAAAACCAAGCATCAAGCAGTGTCCAGTTATACACAAAACATGTATGGATAATAATAATATTATAATAATAATTTATTATTTATACCCTGCCCATCTGGCTGGCTTTCCCCAGCCACTCTGGGCAGCCTCCAACAAAACACTAAAATACAATAACCTATTAAACATTAAAAGCTTCCCTAAACAGGGCTGCCTTCAGATGCCTTCTAAAAGTTTGGTAGTTATTTTTCTCTTTGACATCTGGTGGGAGGGTTTTCCACAGGGCGGGTGCCACTACCGAGAAGGCCCTCTGCCTGGTTCCCTGTAACTTGGCTTCTCGCAGTGAGGGAACCGCCAGAAGGCCCTCGGTGCTGGACCTCAGTGTCCGGGCAGAATGGATAGGTTTGCTGAAACAGAACAGTTTTCAGGAGGCAACTAAAATACGCTAGGAAAGGTGCCTACCTAATGTCAACAGGCAGGGAGTTCCAGAGCCCAAATGCAGAACAAGTCATCAGGCCATCGCAATACAAAGATGTAACAGATTGAAAGCAACACAAGGCAATATCCATAGGCATTTTGACGCAAACCCAAATAAACATCAACATAAAGAAGCTAAAAATGCTGGTTAGCCTTGACAGATCACCGTATATTCCTTTAAAAGGGGGGAGGGGGAAGATTGCTCCTCTTTTCGCAAATATTGAAATGGGATGAAATAAAATTAATTTACGCAAATTATAATAATTATGTAAAACCTATATGAATAAAAGTATGAAACAAACATCATTCTGAAGCTCCTGGCAGGATACAACATTCTCTCCTATTTCCCACCCACCTTCTTCTTATTAGTTAAGAGTAGAGAGAAAATGTGCAGGCTTCACAGTTAAATGTTTATCATAGAATCATAGAACTGAAGAGATGGAAGGGACCCTAGGGGTCATCTGGCCCCACACTCTGCAATGCAGGAATCTCAGCTAAAGTACCCAGGACAGATGACCATCCAACCTCTGCTGAAAAGCTTCCAAAGAATGAGAGTCCACAACCTCCCAAGGGAGACTGTTCTGCTGTCAAACACCTCTTACTGTCAGAAAGTTCCTCCTCATGTTTAGTTGGAATCTCCTTCCTTATAATTTGAAGCCATTGGCTCAAGTCCTACCCACCAGGATCAGGAGAAAACAAGCTTGCCCTGTCTTCCATGTGACAACCCTTCAGAGAATTGAAGATGGCTATCATATCTCCTGTACGTCTCCTCTTTTCCAGGCTAAACATACACAGCTCCTTCAACCTTTCCTCATAAGGCCTGGTTTCAACTTGGTCACCCTCTTCTGCATACATTCCAGCTTGTCAACATCCATCTTAAATTGTGGGGCCCAGAACTGGACACAGTATTCCAAGTGTAGTTTGACTAAGGCAGAATAGAATGATACTATTACTGTATTTTTCGCTCTATAGGACACACACATTCCCCTCCAGAAATGAAAGGGAAATGTGTGTGCGTCCTATGGAGTGAATGCAGGCTTCAGGAAGCTATCCGCAAGCCTTCGGAGCGTGGCAGGAGTGCACGCAACCTCGCCCCCGCTCCTGGACCCGTTCTGGGGGCTGGGGTCGGGGGAAGCTCGGGCTTCCCCTGCCCAAGCCTCGTGGCTAAAAAGGAAGCCAAGACAGCGAGCGGGATCCATCCTGCTCACTGTCTTGGCTTCTGCCAAAGCCGCATGCAGCCTCTCCCGGCTGGAGAGGTTGCGCCTGGCTAAAGAGGAAGCCAAGACAGCCAGCGGGATGGATCCCACTCGCTGTCTTGGCTTCTTTGCTCTTTGGGGCTGAGGAATATATTTTTTTCTTTATTTCCCCCCCCAAAAAACCTAGGTGCGCCCTATGGTCTGTTGTGCCCTATAGAGCGAAAAATACGGTACTTCCCTTGATCTGGACACTATACTTCTGTTGATGCAGCCTTGAATAGCATTTACATTTTTGCTGTGTCGTACAGGGCACCACAGGAACGTGGGAGGCGCTGTGGGTTAAACCACAGAGCCTAGGACTTGCCGATCAGAAGGTCAGCGGTTTGAATCCCCATGACGGGGTGAGCTCCCATTGCTCGGTCCCTGCTCCTGCCAACCTAGCAATTTGAAAGCACGTCAAAGTGCAAGTAGATAAATAGGTACCACTCCGGTGGGAAGGTAAACGGCATTTCCGTGCACTGCTCTGGTTCACCAGAAGCAGCTTAGTCATGCTGGCCACATGACCTGGAAGCTGTATGCCGGCTCCCTCAGCCAATAAAGCGAGATGAGCACTGCAACCCCAGAGTCGGTCACGACTGGGCCTAATGGTCAGGGGTCCCTTTACCTATACAGGGCACCACTGAAATTTGAGAGCCCAAAGTCTGCCACTGCTTCTCGCAACTCATGCAGCCAAGCTGGTGCCCAACATATTGCTCTGCTTTCCTTTGGACCACATCAGCGAGGCTGAGAAGAGGGTCCTGTTATCTGGGCAGTCAAGGACTCTCAGACGCACTGCCCAGGTTTGCACCCCAGGAACGTCAATTCAGTGCTGCTAACACAGCTGTTTGACTTTACCCCAGAGGCACACTCTCTTGTCTCTTGCCAACATCAACATGGGTGTGGAGACATACCAAAACAAATTCTTTGCAAAAATGTGTAAATTGGGGAAAATGTGCAAGAAAATTTGACAATTTTTCATGAGGGTTTTTAAAAGAAAATTACAAGCTGAAGTAGAGATATGGAAAACTGAATTTTTGAATGGAAAATAATGAGAAACTGAGAGATACTGAAATTGGCAGGTTTGTCTATCGCTAATATCTGTTGATGTCTAGGGAGGTAACCAAAGAAGCTGTGAATCTTAGTCATCATTTCACACCGCAAACACCTTTCTGTCCATATACTGTGCAACCTTCTCTGCCTTGTAAATGTGAAAAGGAACAAGAGGCTGATCTCCCTTTTTCAATACATCCCATCCTATAAAATAGGACTCTTCAGGCCTTGCATTAATGACCCATTAATGCACTTCTCGGTGGCTAATGGCCCATTAACATCCTCCTACTGTGTCACATTGCATAATCTCACTCAAATTTGCAAGCAATGACAACTGGCTTGCACAAAAGGAGGAAAATGTGTTTATGTGTCCACCCAGCTATTAAGGTCCCCATCTGAGTCTTTCTTCCTAGAGGAGAACAGGAAGGATTTTAGGGGTGGAGCAATGAGCCCCTCCTTCTTTATGCTATTCAGTGTGGTAGCTCTGCAACAAATGAGATAATGGAAGGTTCTTGGATGGGACAATCTTAGTCCATTAATACCCCAGCTCAAAAGGAGAGGCTTCTGATGTGATTCTCTGGGACAATTTTCACAGTCACAGCACTACTTTAACAAATAATTCTTTTCTCTGGTTTTGTGTGCTACAATCTCAGTTGTCAGGTTTTTTAAAAAATTATCTGGCTTAGGTTTTGGAGGGGGTGGGATGGAAGCACAGCTGTGCTTTGATGGACCCCAATTTCAGGGGCGGCTTCTGCTCTGGGTATGCGTCTCCCCTGTCCCTGCCACACCATAAATCAGCAGCTGATCCCTTCCTGCCATTTCTGACAATTTGACATACAGACCCAGAGGCACGACCACAATTGCTAAAAGATCTTCTGGAGGGATGTTAGCTGCACGCAGGTGTCAGCACAGTTATCAATTAATGCAGCAACTGGAACACATGTAACTGGGTCCAAAAGAGGACTAAAATGCCCATTCCTCCCTCACCATTTCTGCCACTCCATTCACAGGGTGCAAATTTCTGCAATTCCACAATAGAAATGGAATGATGAGCATAGGAAAATAGAGTGCAGCCCCACACTGAGTGAGACCATTGCTCCATCCATTGCCCCATCAACATTGCCTCAATAAGTAACTATCAGGAACTGCTGAATGCTGCCCTGCGTGACCTGCAGTTTGTTTGTTTGTTTATATATAATTTTTTTATTAGTTTTTTAACATGTCATTTTCAACAGCAATTAAACATACTTTTACATCTAATTCAATTTTCTTTACTTCCATCAATCCTGTCTGAAAATTTTCCAATCTAATCTCTTAGTATGCATTTCTTATCTTCCCTATTACATTTCAAACTCATAACCAATATCTCTATCTTTTTTCTACTTTGTAACACTTCATATATTTCTCCTTACAAAACTTCTTGTAGTCCTACTAGCGTAATTTGATGATTACAGTTGCTCTTCAAATAATTCACATACTTATTCCAATCTTCTGTAAATCTCTGGTCCCGCAGGTTTTGATTCCTTCCTGTCTTTTTGTCACATGCCTGCGGTTTTTGAGTGCCTTCTGGACTGACTTCACACGGGTTGGTCACTGGCTCCATCTGAGCGGTGAGACATTTGGAGGGTCTCCTGTCTTAATGAGACTTTGCTCTAGCAAAAAGGTCTACCTGAGCAAACTGACTCCTGGCTTGCCATCTGGTCCTATCTTGCTCCTGACTTGTCATCTGGTCCTAACTCTTGATTTGCCTTCTGATCCTGATGGTTCTTAGATCCAGGATCCTGGTTCAGGCTCACCTCCTCCTGCCCCCCCCCCCCTCCAAAGAAAGCTTCTAGACATGGGCCAGCAGTAACCCAGGAACTTCAGTAGTGGTGAACTCATAAGGAAGAAGAAATGGAAGGAGGTGAGCTGCAAATGAGTGTCTCTTCCGTCACATGTGGCCTCCTTGCCTCCTCCATATTATTGTGGCATCTTCAAGTAAGAGCAGGGAAGAGGGGAATAAACATCCTGAATTTGTCAGCGGCATGTGGGCAGGAGCCAGCCTTCTGACGTGAAGCTGTTGGCAACGAAGTAGATAGGAAGGCACAGAGAGAGAAAGCAAGAGCTTCTGTAACTCCCACGGGGGTTGGAAGGTGGAGGAAGGAATAAAGGAAGCTGTGCGAAAAGTAACACTCATCAGCCAAGTCAGTAGGTAAAAGGCTCACATATGCCCAATGGATTTGGATGAGGAAGCCTTGGAATATGGGAACGTGCCTTATATAGAGTCAGAACATTGGTGCATCATCTAATATGGTGCATCATCTGACTAATTCTCCAGAGCTTCAGGAAAGGGCCTCTCTGAGTCTTACCCAAACAGAGGAGGCCCATCCTGTTTTGACGCCTGAAGCAAAATAGGAAGGTGCCCCCTCGCCCCCAAAACTTTGCTTACTGGGGTTGTGCAGCTGCAGCAACGGCTTCTGGTGAGATGTCGTGAGAGTTTTGTGAAATCCCATGATAATTCCACAAGATGCCACAAGAACTAACCAGAAATAGCTGCTGCAGCTACTGCAGCTACACCATCCTGGCGGCAGGGGCAGGTGGGCAGGGAGCCCTTGGAGGTGCTGCCCCACAGGAGTCCACTGCCTGAGGTGGGCTGCTTCACTTTGCCTCATGGGCGGACAGGCCCTGTACCCATAGATACGTGGGGTCGATCCTAGGATCTTCTGCATGCAGAGCAGATATGGTGCCACTGAGCCCATGGCCCTGCTATTGTTTTCGATTTTGCAGACAATCTAATGGGAAGGGCGCTAGCTTAGTGGCCCTCGGGACTCGTCACCAGGCCACCCTGCCTACCGGCCTTGCTTTGCACCCTCCTTGAGTGTTTTTGCCTGGCTGGAACATGTCCTTGAACTCTGATAGTGCCTCTTGCTTCACTGGATGGGCAACAGGAAGCGATGTGTGTGTGTGTGTGTTTGTGTGTATGTGTGTAGAAACTAGCCTACTGTACAGAGGTAAAACCAGCATTCTTTGCTGTCCCCAGTTTTCCTGCTGACCCTGCCCATTACTGCCATGTGGACCCTAAGAAGGGAATGCAACCTTCGGGTTGTAAAAGGTCCCCCACCCCTACATTAAAATGAGGGTATTAATTGGAGAGAAAAAGTCACACATATGAAGAAGAAAAGGCAGTGGTGGTGGAGGAGGAGGAGAAGGAGGAGGAAAAATAGTTCCCTTGAAGTGCCAAGAATTTAATTGCCATTTTTTATTTCTCCGTATGCATCAGAAGCACAGCATGGAAAGCTTTATTTTCCCCTCTCAGTGCAACCTCCAAGATCAAGAGGGTCTCTTCCTGCAAAAGACGATTCAGCAGATTAGCCGGCAATATCGTTGATAAGTCATTGTGTAAATATAACAATGGGATTAAGTTCCACGATGGAGCCATTTCTCTCATTATATTAAATTGTGTCGGGCGGGAAGCAGGGTGGTGTGAACTATTAGCAGTATGTGTGGAGTGTGCATGGAGATGGGGGGGGGGGCAATGGCAAAGCCAACAAAGGGAGCTGCTTGGGAGAGTTTTGCATGAGGCCAGTGAAGAGTTTGCAAAGTGTAAGTCTTCTCTTTCGGAAAATACCTTTTTAGTCCAAGTGTGGATGAGATCATTAGCTTTTCTTAAAAAAAAAAAAAAAAAAACTTAGCCTTTCTGGTCCATTACACTATGCATGTGTTGACCCATCAGTCTGGTGAACCTCATTTCCACATTAATCTGTTTTGTTTTTGTTTTTTAAACTGCATGAAAATTGGTTTTTATCTATGTAAATATGCATACATAAATATGCATATGTAAACTGTTTTTTCTCTCCAAATGCACATTTTTGACAGTGCAATCTTATGCATCTCTGCTCTGAAGTAAGTCCCATTGAGCTCAATGGGCTGTGCTCTCAGATAAGCATGTGTAAGATGGCACTACGAGGCTGCAATCCTGTGCACACTTTCCTAGGAGCGGGGCTTTTTTCCAGCCAGAACTTCCCATAGTTCAGTTCCGGCACTACTCAAGGGAACATCATTGTTGGGATATTTCCGTTCCACCTTAAAAGGGAGCAGGCTTTGTGAGTCACAGAGTCTGCGCATGTCCTGTTCACAGGATGTTTAGGTTTGCTATTGCTTTCGTTCTCTCTCTCTGTCGAAGACACTGACACAGAACAGTCATGTCTTTCTTTGTTCTGATCAACGCTGAATAAAAGCTTGTAAATAATGCTCTCCTGGGTGTGACTTTTGCTGTGCATTATCTGCTGATAAGAGTGTGCATGAGCCCTGGAATGTGGCAAGGTATTTCCAGGAAACTCGTGTCGCTAATAGCTCATACTGCGTGACTACGGGAGATCGATGGATCGTCCAGCAGCCGGCTTGGGGGCCATGATGGACTTTATCTCCCTGGCAGTATCCCAACATTATTGGGATATAATATGCCATTATTATAAGAGAACCAGGCAGGCATTCATGGTGAGTTCCAGCACCTCTTTTTTCTAGAAAAATAGAACTGAATGGGAGTAAAGTTGACTGAATTCAGCAGGTCTTGCTTCAGGGTAGACATACATAAAAAGATAAAGGTAAAGGACCCCTGACAGTTAAGTCCAGTCGCAAACGACTCTGGGGTTGCGGCGCTCATCTCGCTTTACTGGCCAAGGGAGCCGGCGTACAGCTTCCGGGTCATGTGGCCAGCATGACTAAGCCACTTCTGGAGAGCCAGAGCAGCGCACGGAAACGCCGTTTACCTTGCTTGCACTTTGACGTGCTTTCGAACTGCTAGGTGGGCAGGAGCTGGGACCGAGCAACGGGAGCTCACCCTGTCGCGGGGATTCAAACCACCGACCTTCTGATCGGCAAGTCCAAGAGGCTCAGTGGTTTAGACCACAGTGCCACCCGCGTCCCTGATAGACACGCATAGGATTGTAATATAAACTTATTTTCTCCCAGGCAACACATTTTAATGCATTTTGATACTTTTGAAAAGGTGTATTGCCAGAAATCATGTTGTAACATTCACTGGCATAGATTGACCAGGACTGTTGGGGCAGCAGTCCCAGGCACATGATTCTGAGGGCGCAAGAGGATGCAACCAGGCACCCCCATGGCAGGCGCCCTGTGGGGTGGCAAGCCACACTGGGGCCAGGCCTTTGGGGCTGGGATGGCGCCTCCTTCTCCTAGAGAGAGAAGAGAGTGCAGCTCCGCGTCTGCTGTCTGGTTTCCCCCTACCATTGGAGCCAAGCAGGATCTTGCTGTGCTGCCCAGAGCCGTCTTTACCCAGGGGTGCAAGGGGTGCCAGATTCTGGGGGGTGCCAGATGGCTGGCGGGTGTGCAGCTTCCCTCCCAAGCCTCTGCAGGGATTGCTCTCCTCCTGCAGTGGCATGGGAGAGAGTTGCACGCCCCCCAGCCAGATGGCTGGCTGTGTACAGCTCCCCCCCATGTCACTATCCATGTATAGGACAGCCTCGTCTTATACACAGAAAAATATGGTAATTTAGGGGCGCTGGGTGGAACTTTGCACCCCGGCACTACCTATGGTAAGCCCTGGTGCTTCCTGCCCACCCAGTGCTGGCCAGGTCTACTTAGGGATAAGATCAAGGGAGCATAAACAGAGCTGCTTACATGGAGAGGGGGATGACCTCACAGCCTTTCTTCTTTCATGAGGGCAGGAGGCGGCCTCTATCTCAAATGACATCAAATTCCCTTCTGTATCATTGCTACCTGACAAGGACTGCAGATCCATTTGAACTAATGTTGGAAGTACCTTCTGGGGCAGAACACATCCCTGAACCTGCTTTGTCATAGCTCAGATCACTCCCTTGTTAGAAAGAAGAGGGTGGGGGAAGCTCTCTTTGATGCTTCTTTGTTATCTCTTTCCGCCCCCCCCCCCTTTGTAAAGATTCTCCCCCTTCTCCAATTAATTCCATTTGGATTTTAATTGAAGCAGCAACTTCTGCATAAATATTAATCAGGTGCAAATCCATGCAGATAGGTCATGAGGAGACCCACTTCAAATAGAGGCAAAGCGTCAAATGTTTTCTTCATTTCCTTGCATGTGCTAAGTAAATTCATTTTCCAGAACTTCACCATTGCCTGAGACCTGAAGATCCCTAGTTTTTCATTTTCTCTCTACCCTGCCCCTTGCAGCATGGCGATAGTTCCTTTAAATCATTCCTTATGTATAATGAGATAAGAATCCAATGTCTCTATTCAGACCAGGTCTCTCCATGGTTTTAAGTTTGAGACATTGGATTCTTACCTCATTATACATGATAAAGCTATTTTTAGCCATCTCACCCATTGCTTTTTCCTGTGAGACCAATTGCAGTCGTTAACAGTCGTCAACAGGTTTACCACACCTATCAGCCAATCACCCATTCCCACCACCCTTCTGAGTAATACCCCTCCCCACCCTCTCACTATATATAAGGGTCTGGTGACTTCTGTTTCAGTGTACCTGAAGAAGTGTGCATGCACACGAAAGCTCATACCAACAACAAACTTAGTTGGTCTCTAAGGTGCTATTGGAAGGAATTTATATATATTTATTTATTTTCCAACACAGCAGACCAACACGGCTACCTGCCTGTAACTAGCAGATGCATGGATGCATGAAAAAGAAAAAATAACCAAGGTGTTTTCATCCAAGGAGGACCCACACACACATTGTGTCTCACACTTTGGGCCAAATTCAAAAGCCCCTAAGTATGATACTAATCCTCCCTGTATCCCAGATGCAATAAGTAACATAATTTGTTCTTTCTCAAAGCCAAGGAAATCCTGAAGAAACTTCTGCATTGAGAAAGAATTGCCTTCCTTAGGGCATGCTACCAGTTATTGTCTGAGCTTCAAATCACAGCTTCCGCTGACATGACAGCTCCTTGTTAGATACAGCAGCTGAAAATTAGATCTATGATTGTTGAGGGTTTTTTTTTTTAACATACTAGAAGTGTGGGTTGGAGAGAAGCCAGGGACAGTTAGGCGATAGATGGCATGCAAAATGCTTTAGCTCAAGAACACTAACTTCTCACCCTCCTGCCCTCAGTGCTTGTCAGAATGCAATAATCACCTTTCCGGACATTTAAAATGGAAACTGCAGGGTAGCTATAAGAATGACGCCATGATTTGATAGAGCTTGTCAGCTACTAATCTGATGCCTAAACATATACATGTTTTGTGTCTCCTTGGATTAAATCACTGTGCCTAAATGTAGACTTAGTGATTAAGGACAATTGTGTTAGACTAAAGAAGCACTGCTATCGTCCCAGATTTTCTGGTGGTGTGGAGACAAAGTACACTGCTGTGGTTGTGTAAAATGTTTAGCAATCATCCCTGGCAAAATTAAAGTTTAGGTACCAAAATTTAGGGCTGTCCACAGTCCCCTGATCCAAGCTGTGGTCCCAGTTCAGGACCCTCAATTAGGCTGACACACCCTGGGCAAGGACTATCAGCCCCAGATGTGGCCACAAATTTGTTTGGGTGGGGTTCATTTGTAATTGTTGTGTTGCCACCTTTCTTCATATTCGTCCTCCGTGAGAGATCTGGTGGCAAGCAGCACAAGAATGGGCCTTTTCTGTGACAGATCTGTGTTTGTGGAATGCTTTCCAAAACTCTCATGGAGAAGGGCCTCAGATGATGATCGCAGGGTCCCAGCTGGTTCATGTGAGGAGAGGTGATCCATAAGGTGTCCATGCATGGAATAAAAGGAGTCCCTCGGCCCTACAAATTTCTTTCCACAAAAGGTGTTGAACAGAGCTCAGAAGGAGACAGAACCAAGAGGGAGGGAGGGAGGGAGGGAGGGAGGGAGGGAGGGAGGGAGGGAGGGAGGGGCAGAAGAAAAAGGCTGACATGGATTTGAAGTGTCCACCTACAGAGGAAAGAGCCCCTTCTATTTTACTGCTGTCACTGGAACCAATAATCCCATTTCCATTTCCAGAGACAGGTGAAGGCAGAAGCTGCAGATCCATTCCAGTCTTTTTATTCTGCTTAAGTCTCTCTCTGCCTGCTTCCCTTCATCTCCAATGTGATTATATAAAAAAAAAAAGAATTAGAGAGTGCCTTGGTACACCTGACACACACATGCTGATAACTATACTATAGCAAGTACCCTGTATCCCACAATTTGTGTCCGTGGGGAGCAGCCTAACTCTGATCTGGGCTGGTGTTCCCCTAACGTTCACCAATCACATTTCCCACTCACTACACTATGGTACAGAGATGACTGCCTAACCCAGGCATCCCCAACCTTGGGCCCTCCAGATGTTTTGGACTACAATTCCCATCATCCCTGACCACTGGTCCGGTTAGCTAGGGATCATGGGAGCTGTAGGCCAAAACATCTGGAGGGCCGCAGGTTGGGGGTGCCTGGCCTAACCCATCTGCGCCATCCACCGTTTTTGGCAGATACATCAAGGCAACTCTCTGCTCTATGTCAGGAGCTTCGAATCATAGCCAGTGTCTTGGAAAACATCTGGAACACACATCAAAGAGGCTGAGTGGATTGATCTCCTCCCAGACCCATCTGAGTACTCCCCCCGCCCCAGTTACGGATTCGGAGTTTGCCAAAAAAAGATTATAATTCATGGTGCCATAAAATGATTAGCACTTAAACACTGTGTGAAAATTGCTCTGCTCTGCTCTCCCTGCCATTAGCCCATCATGCTGTGTAATAATGCATGCAGGTGACCTCTCTTCCTCCTGCGTGGAAAGTCTCTCGAGCTTTTTTGGATGGCTGGAGTTGTTTGTCATTTAAGTTGCACTTCTGATTAGTTTCAACAGTAAGAGGACAGAACAGCAGCTCTTCTCTTCAGCTGAGGTGGAGGAAGGATGTACAGTAATAGAGGTGGACAGGATGGAGCAAGAAATTGCCATAAGACCTGAGCTAGCAGTTGGCACTTCCAGGAGGCTAGCGAAGAGACTGACCATCATTGCTCCCCATGACATTTGCCTTTTGGTTCTGGCAGCCTCCTCTGAGAGAGAGATGTGGGAGCCAGCTGTATGCCATCTAACAATTATGCCAGCTGTATGTCGCCATCTACCCTGACCCTCTGAACTGCACTGAAACCAGGCTCCTTGGAGTTCAGCAAGACCAGTACCAGAAACGTCACTGTTGGTTAACTTTCATTTCTGTTTTGTATTTATGTACTTTTTTTTCCGATTGAAACTAAATCCTTCGAAGACAGAGGTCCTATGGCTGGGTCGGGATGGTATGGGGATGAGGGACCAACTCCCTTCTCTTGAGGGGGCCCAGTTAGTGCCATTGCCTTCCGTTAAGAGTTTGGGTGTAATCCTTGACGCCTCCCCCTTTCCATGGAGGCGCAAGTTACAGCAACAGGCAAGGCGACATTTTTCCACCTTCGCCGCATCAAGCAGTTGGTCCCTTACCTTTCCCGCCCCGACCTGGCCACAGTGATCCATGCGACAGTCATCTCCAGGCTTGACTACTGTAATTCGCTCTATGCGGGACTGCCCTTGAAGCTGTCCCAGAAACTCCAGCGGGTACAGAATGCTGCAGCGAGGCTCCTCACGGGGTCTCTGCCATGGGAGCATATTCATCCAGTGCTTTACAAGCTGCACTGGCTCCCGGTGGAGTACAGGGTCAGATTTAAGGTGCTGCTTTTGACCTTTAAAGCCCTTCACGGCCTAGGACCCTCGTACCTACGGGACCGCCTCGCCTGGTATGCCCCACGGAGAGCCTCAAGGTCCATAAATAACAACACCCTAGTGGTCCCAGGCCCTAAGGAGGTTAGATTGGCTTCAACCAGAGCCAGGGCCTTTTCAGCACTGGCCCCAACTTGGTGGAACGCTCTGTCTCATGAGACCAGGGCCCTGCAGGATCTGATTTCTTTCCGCAGGGCCTGTAAGACAGAGTTGTTCCGCCTGGCCTTTGGCTTGGAGCCAATTTGATTCCCTCCCCCCCATTTTCTTTTTCTTTTCCTTCTCCTGCAATGAGGCTACATTTTAATATTTTAATGTTGCATTATTTTAATGTTGTATTTTATTTTTGTTTTTTAAGTTGTAATCATTCATCTTGTTTTTATTATTGCTTGTAAGCCGCTCTGAGCCCGGCCTTGGCTGGGGAGGGCGGGGTATAAATAAAAAATTATTATTATTATTATTACTTAAGCCTGGGGGACGCGGGTGGCGCTGTGGTCTAAACCACAGAGCCTAGGACTTGCCGATCAGAAGGTTGGCAGTTCGAATCCCCGTGATGGGATGAGCTCCCATTGCTCGGTCCCTTCTCCTGCCAACCTAGCAGTTCGAAAACACATCAGAGTGCAAGTAGATAAATAGGTACTGCTCTGGCGGGAAGGTAAACGGCATTTTCGTGCGCTGCTCTGGTTTGCCAGAAGCGGCTTAGTCATGCTAGCCACATGACCTGGAAGCTGTCTGCAGACAAACGCCGGCTCCCTCGGCCTATAGAGTGAGATGAGCACTGCAACCCCAGAGTCGTTCACAACTGGACCTAACGGTCAGGGGTCCCTTTACCTTTACCTTTACTTAAGTCTGGATTGTTTCTTTCTTTGTAATACTGAATTTATTCTGTTTGCAAAATAGATTTTTGTTATTTTGAATTTACAGCTGTATTTAGTATATTTGTATTTCCAATGTTCTCTGTTTCAATCTTTTGGTGCTTAGCCATTTTGGGCACAGCTCCTTGTGGATGAGTGGCATATAAGTAAAATCAATTGATCGATTAAGATACAAAGGTAATCCTAGAATGTGTCCTTTTACTGAGGTGAGGAATAACCAATTTTGCATCCTTCTGCTATGGCTGGGCTAAAGTTCCCATCACCTTTGATCACAGGCCATGCTGTCTGGGACTGATGGGAGTTGGAATGCAACAATGCATTGGCCCTTGACTTAGGTCACAATTTGAGGCATGTCTCAAAGGATCCAGCCTTAGAAATTAGGCAGATATAGTAGGAGTTGACAAATGGGTCAGTTTTGGTTTCTCTTCGTTCCTCGGTTTTCCAGTCTTAAATTCAGTTTGACCCATTTCTGCAGCAGTTTTCAATTTTAAAAAAGTGAAATATTGTATACTTCCCTGTCTGTCAATCCATCAAGTTGTCACCCTCCCATCTAAGCATGGACAATTGTGGCACAATGCTCTTTTTGTGGCACACGGGCTCTCCCTTTTTGGGGTGGGGGTTTGTATTGTTTTTTGTTACAAATATCTATTGATATATTAGTATAATGTTGATGCTGATCTTTGGAAAACTGGATTTATAACTTAAAAACAAATCCACAGGAATTTGTACTGATTTTGTCTTCATTATTTTGCTTAATATACACATTTCTGCAAGCAAGTTCCCCCAAGATACTGAATTCTTTTGTGTTCGTTCCCCAACACACACTGTTTTCATGGATTTTCTTATTGGAGAGCTACTTTTCAAAACTTGGGAGATCTGTGAATTGTTAAGGCTATTTCTTTTTCAGTTCAAATATTGTTTTGGAAAGTGTTGATTTCCATTAAAATATGTATGAAAATACCACCACCACCCTCCAGTTGCTAACATTGTTATAGGGTCTTTTCTGTGTTGGCTCCCTGATTAAGGAATACCCTCCTGTTTAGCACCAACACTTCTAATTTTCAGATTCGAAACATTTGGAAACTATAGACATGACCTTTTCATCATCTTTCAGCTCCCAGTTTTGGGGCAGTGGCTTCTACTGGGCTTCATTTGCTGCCTTGGGTACTCCATAGATGGATTATTTTAAAGAATGCATGGGGAACCTGTAGTCCTCCAGATATTGTTGGACTCCAGCTCCAGTCATTTCTGACCATTGGCAGTGCTGGCTGGGGCTGATGGGAGTTGAGATCCAGCAACATCTAGAGAGCTAAATGTTCTCTATCCCTGTTTTAAGGTATGTGGAGTCAGTTTGACATGGTTTTTATTTTGGGCTGCAAGCTGCCTTGAAACACTTACGATGGGAAAGTGAGAGATAGGCTGGATCTGGACACATCAAAGAAGTGATTCAGTTATACACATTGTAAACTTCATATGGGGAAATCCCATTGGTGAAAAACGGGAATCCACAGTGTCATCTGGCGTCACATATAAAGCGTTTTCGCTTTACGAATGTAAAAGGTAAAGGTACCCCTGACCATTAGGTCCAGTCGTGGACGATTCTGAGGTTGCGACGCTCATATTGCTCTATAGGATGAGGGAGCTGGCGTTTGTCCGCAGACCGCTTCTGGGTCATGTGGCCAGCATGACTAAGCTGCTGCTGGCAAACCAGAGCAGTGCACGGAAATGCCGTTTACCTTCCCACCAGAGTGGTACCTATTTATCTACTTGCACTTGATGTGCTTTCGAACTGCTAAGTGGGCAGGAGCTCCTATTTTATGTGAATAGCAACCCCGAAGAAGAGGACCTGTTTTGTGTTCTGAAGGTCCCTAGTTCAGTTCCTGATATCTCCACATTCAGCTGAAGGAAACACTCATATTAGGGGTTGACCAACTGTTTTTCACTGCTGAAGCCTGCATTAATTCAGGGGCAATCTGTTGAAGGTCAGTAGTGAAGAGGGAACAGCCCAAAGTGGGTAGGGCAACCCCCTTTTCCTTCCGATGCCCACATCTGTCTCCCATCCCCTTTCCCCCTGTGTGTGCCAAATGGGATAAGAACATAAGAACAGGTCAAGTAAACTTAAAGAAAATCTTATGAAAACGATGTATAGATGGTATTTAACACCAGTTAAATTGGCTAAAAGGTATAAAACAAAAAAAATGAATGTTGGAAATGTAAAGAAAAGGAGGGTACTTTTTACAACATGTGGTGGACATGTAAAGAGGTAAGAGCTTTCTGGGAAATGATATATAATGAGTTAAAGAAAATGTTTAAAAACATTTGTATTAAACAAAAACACAGAAGCTTTCTTACTGGGTATAGTGGGTAAAGAAACAAGATAAAAGAAAATTCTTATATGCAACTACTGCAGCAAGAATTTTATTAGCCCAAAGATGGAAACAAAAGAAGAGTGGCAGATGACATTGATGGACTATGCAGAACTGGTGAAACTGGCAGGAAGAATCTGCAACCAGCGAGACCAAGTGTTCCAAAAAGACTGGAATAAATTTATATTACATTTGAAAGACAACTGTAAACAATTGACATCACTAGGCAGGGTTATCTGAAGACTCGTAAGATTAAATTGCTACCTATCCAGGATGAGAAACTCAATATATTTAGTTATGATATAAGAATAGGAAAGGGAATGAAATGCTAAGATGAAAAAAATAATTTTGAAAACTGATAGACGGGAGGGAGGGGCGTTGTTAAGCTCAATTGAGCCAAAGAGATATAATAACAGGATATAATGTTATGTGATGTGATTATATGTAAAACAAATAAAAATTATTATGAGGAAAAAAGAACACAAGAATAGGCTGCTGGATCAAGCCAATGTCCCATCTAGTCCAGCATCTGGTTTTCACATTACCAAATAACGGTGGGAAACTCTTCTTTCCTGTGGCTTCCAGCAATTGGCCTTACTGCCTGCAGCTGTGGAGACAGCACAGCCATCATGCTAGCAGCCATTCATAACCTCACCCTCCATGAGTTTGCCCAGTCCTCTTTTAAAGCCATCCAAATTGGGAGCGCGTTCCATAGTTTAATGCATGCTGCATGAAGAAGCATTTTCTTTTATGTATCATTAATCTTCCAACATTCAGCTCCATTGGCTGTCCGTGAATTCCAGTGTAATGGGAGATGCTGAAATAACCAAGAGGAATAACCAAATATGCCGCGATATTAGAAGTGGGGGTTGGGGGGGGAGGAGATTCAGGGCCATATTCTGGGTAATAAAGGATACTTTAAGTAAAAGCTATCTATACCTTTCATAGACAGACATGTTAATGCTGAGGTTTAAAATATACCATATGAGGTCATCTGTTCGAAGACCTCCGCTTCCAACGCCTTAAAAATCAGGGAGGGGAGAGAATCCTGATCAATAAATCATAATTGACTAAATGTCAACATTTCAAAGTAATGGGGTATTGATTTTCTTAAGGGTGTGTTGTAGAAAATCCCTCTAAAGTTTTCTGAAACAAAGGAAATATATATCCACAGATACCTTGAGTTAAGCTACTGCTTTCCCACCTTTTCTTTTTTATATATATTTTTTGAAAAAAGCTTTTCTGTACAACACCAGAATCAATAGTATTCTTTTTCACTGAAAGCCAACAGTGGTATTTTGTGTGATCACCTGAATTCCAATCTAGGGGTGGGGGTTGCCATGAATTAATCACACCTGGGGTGAAAAATGCCGGCTGGGCAAAAATGTATATATGTCTCAAGTGTAGAGTTGCTGAGTCCTTTGTGAGTGACTTAAAAAGATATGAAAAAGGGAAAATCTTTTCCCTTTTCTGCAACCCTTTCCTTTTTACCACGAAGAAGCTCTTTCACCCTTTTAAAAATACAGGAAAGGCCAGCTGAGTGATGGAACTCCATGGGGTGGAGTTTAATTTCTTAAGAAGAATGACAGAAGTCGAAAGAGGGATGGGTTATGCTTTCCTGGCCCTACCATTAGACAGAGAGGTGTGAGGGACAACAGACCATCCTTCCATGCTGGCAACCTTGAGCAATTCCCATCCTCCTGGGGTAGCATCCTAGCAGAGCATGGTTCCTACTTTAAAGAGGCTAGCCCTCTGTATGTAGGTGTCCTTTATGCAAAATTCTATCCAGTCCAAGTCTGGTTTAAAGATAAAACACCCTAAGAAGGGAGAGCAGGCATGGCCTTGAAGTTGCCCATCAACAGTGAGCTCCTAAGCAACAGACTGAGCAAGCATACAGCATGGGAGCAGTCAAATGCAACATTCCTTGTTTTCCTAGAGTGGACATGCAAGGGAATGTTTGGTCCAGCCAGTCGAAACTTCCTGTACCTCCTGGCCTGGAGCATCCTTCCTTACATGCAACTAGTGGGTGGGTGTGACCTTTCCAGACCTGGTAAAAGGCCAAGGTGTGCTGCCACTCTCTCTCTTTTCCATCTTCCTTTCGTCCTGCAAACTTCCTGGAATGAACTGCTGGTTGACAGGTCATCTCCCTTGTGGGGTAAACCTGTTTTTTTTACGTTTGTAACTTTAAGCCTAAAGCCTGCCTTCAGGGATCACACTGTGCTCTGCCTGATTGTGAGTCAACTTTCTATTTATTGCTTATGAATAAGACTGTGGTGTCTTTATTCTTTTAGGAGGGATTCAAGGGGTCTTACCAGGAAAATATTAGAACACATTTCAACCTGGACAAGCCAGATTGAATTGCATATTGTCTTAAGAAACTCACACAAGTTTGCAACTAGTTTTCTGCTGTGTAAAGGGGAATGCACTCTGCTAAGTAAAGCAACTTGCTAGCGCAAGTTAGGAAAGATATTAATAAACAATATGTCCTCTCCTGCCACCCTCAACATTCCTAGAGTCTAGAATTCTCTGATGTCATCAGAAGAGTAAGCCGTTTTTTCAGTTAGGTGTGTTGTCAACTGCAGAGGATGAGCAGCTTTGGGAGCCTCTTGGGGAGATGGAAGGATTCAAAGGACTGAATCTATGAAGGAGAGCTACTTACTCTGAGATGGGGGAACCTTCGGGCAAAGGCCAGCAGCGAAGAGATGCTGCTGGCTGCCAGGTTCTTTGGCTCCCCACTTTCCCCAAGGGTGTATCCTTGGAGGTCCTGTGGGAGGAAAGAGCGTCGCTGAGTCAGGGGCCAGTCTGGGCCAAAGCGGCAGGGCAGACTCAAGTGCCTAAGCACCCAGCAAGTAGGGGTGACTGCATAAGTGCCAGTTTCTATTCTGATGACTTCAAAAATGGGAAGAATTGGTGGCCAAACAAGACAGGGGACTCCATGCTCCAGAAATAGGACAGTCCATTGGGTAAGGGATGGGAAGAAGAAGAGTTTGGATTTGATATCCCACTTTATCACTACCCGAAGGAGTCTCAAAGCGGCTAACATTCTCCTTTCCCTTCCTCCCCCACAACAAACACTCTGTGAGGTGAGTGGGGCTGAGAGACTTCAGAGAAGTGTGACTGGCCCACGGTCACCCAGCAGCTGCATGTGGAGGAGCGGAGACGCGAACCCCTTTCACCAGATTACAAATCTACCGCTCTTAACCACTACACTACACTGGCTCTCTAATGGGGGCCAAAACCGCTCCTGATGCCATAGGGACACTTACACCGAGAAGCTGGAGGAGGGTGCCAGGATTGGGGGCTTCCATAAGGAGACTGCCCAGCAGGAGCCGGAAGTACTGTTTCAGTTCCTGCGGGAAATGAGAGAAGAGAGTTTGAATGCTGGGTTGGATTCTGCAAGTGTGTGATGATGAAGAAGAAAGAACCTGCGAAGGGAAGTCAAAACAAAGGACATACTTCTCTATCCTCCTCCTTCTTGGCCCCTTTCAGCATGGCCTCCAACGTCCTGTGCAGGATGGCACTGATCATATCAGAGGTGAATTTGGGCCACATTGTGCTGCAGAGATGAAGGCGTTAGACGCTGCCTCCTCCATGTCTACCTTGCCCCCTTCTCCCTCCTGCCTGCTCTTCCCCACCCGGAGCTCCCCCCCCCCAACCCCTAGGAGGGTCCTCCAAGCATCAAGGTGTCCCAGAAGAGAAGCAGAACATGAGAAAGGTGGTGGAGTATTCCTTGGAGCCAGAGAGACCCCCAGGAAGGGGGAGAAGGCCGGTGGCATTGGGCAGTGGGAGAGATGCAAAATAAATGTAAATGATGAGAGGGGAGCGAAAGGGGAAAGTCAGGGAAAGTGTGTGGAGGAGATGAGCTCTCTGGAGAAGACTGGCCGGGTCGATTTCCAGAGAGTCAAGGCTGTGTAGGGGACCTGAGGACTCCACCTGCCGCCCCCCAGGAGACCAAGAGAAAGGGAAGGAATCCTACTTACAGCCTGCCCAATTCTTCCAGGAAAAATTCCCACCCTCCACTCTAAACTAGCTAAAATGTCCACCCAAGCCTAACTCTGACCCTAACCCTAAGCCCAACCTCCGCCCTAACCCTGCACTTAACCCTAACTACTCCTCTATGTACAAAATAGATATATACAAAGTATATACAAAATACGCACAAATGTGCACAAAATAAAAAAGTAAAATAAAAAATAAAGAACAAAAATTAAAATATTAACATAAAGAGCAATAAAATTAAAACGTGTTAAAATAAAAAAATAAAATAAAATGAATCAAATAAAAGTAATAAATCAAATCAAAATAAGAAACTGGAAAAATAACAATCAACCGAACTCCTCTCCTTATCTTCTCCAACCACCACCAACTGCTCTCTCCACTGCTTGGCAGGGGGTTGGACTCGATGGCCCTTGTGGTCTCTTCCAACTCTATGATTCTATGATTCTATGATTCTACTAACCCACAATGGCTGCCTGCAAGTCAGTGGCTTTTAAGGGAGAAGCAAGAGATGTCACAAAGGAGGGCAGGTCCTTGTCACTGTGGCAACCCCCACCCCCACCTGGCTGCCCCTGAGTGGTGATGCCCCTCTGTCTTGGAGGTATCTGCTGTTCTGCCTGCAGCTGGGCTGCATCTTCATTACACATCCTTCTTCCTGCAGCCCCATTCCCAAAGGGAGACCATCCCCACGTCCTTCCAGGCAGGCTGTGATGGCCTGGGACTCGGGCTCAGACTCGGAACCAGAGGAGTCTCAGTCTGCACCAGATTCTTTGCCTCAGGCATCACCTGAACCAAGTCTGGGGCCTGATCCTGGAGAGTCCCAGTCTGCACAGGTTCCCCTGCAACAAATACCAGCTGGGCCAAGTCAGGGGCCTGAGCCTGCCCTGGCTCCAGATGTGGGGATTACCTTGTTGCCTTCAGCTGCGCCATCACTTACAGCTGCTCCATTACTGGTTTGGTCAGGGGAGGCTGAGGTGGCCCCTGGGTCTAGTAACCCACCAACATTCCCGAGCTGCAGAGACTAAGGTCTGAGAGAAGGAGAGACCTGAGTACTCTCAAGAAGAATGCTCACCTTCGGGCGAAACAGGGAGGTGAGTCGCCAGGAGATCAGGACCAGCCGCTACCCTGACAAAGATAAAAGGCTGTCGGACCCCGCCCCAGGTTGTGGGAGCAACATTGCTGTATGCTAGATCCTGCCCCTGTCCTTGCCTGGTTTCCTGCCTTGGCCCTGTTGGACTGACTCCTAGTGGAACCTTCGGATTCTGGACTGGACCTGGACTGCGTTTCATGGGTTACCCCTGCACCCAGCACACAGGCTAGCGGTCTCCATAGAGCAGGATTGGACCATCTGCTTTGCATGTAGGTCTTCTGTCCTAGGCGGCATCTCTGGGGGCTGGGACTGTCGTCGTCCATGTCTAAAACCCTGGAGAGATGCTACCGGTCTGTGCAGGCGATGATGAGGTAGATGGGTCACACGACCGACTCTGTCCAAGGCAGCTTCCTAGGAATATTCCGTTTAAGTTATTTAGCTGAAGAGGAGCAAGCTAACTTCTGCACAAGACCTACCATCGATTCCTTTCTTTAAGAGACAATCTGGAAAAGTCCCTGTTTAATATACAACAATGGAAGGGCAGAAATCCTGAATGTGAGAGGAAGCAGAATTCTTCCCTCCCTCTGCAAGAAAGTCATAAGCCAAGGGACACCCCCCCACCCTGGTGGACTAGATGATCCCTGGGGTCCCTTTCACCTCTACCATGCTATGGTATCAACTGCAGCAGACCTTCCAAATTTCAAAGGAGGGCTTTGGAGCATCTGAAGGCAGTGGCACCTTCTCCTGAGTTCCTGCACAAGCCTCGGCTCACCTATTCAGGCTGCAGCCCCTCTCCTGTTGTTCCCCAGACATCGCAAGGAGTATTCAGAAGTACACACCGCCTGAATATGGAAGCTCTCTGTTCATTTTATTTTTAAATTTATTGTATTTATGTAGAAGGTGCTATAAGAATTCTAAGGTCTCAAATAAATAAAATACATGTTCATAAATGTACAAGGCAAGCACATACATAAGTACACATAAACCACATGTCTGAAATAGTACAGGAGAACAATCCTAAAGCCATTTTGACTCTCCCAATGACCTCAAATATTCCTCTGCAGTAAGGGAGGCAAATGACAGCCTTCCCATTGTCTTTGTGCTTACAAATCCTGTCTGGCCAGCCTGCCCAGGTAATGCAGTCAGTGACCATTATCAGGTGTCCTGGCAGGCAGGATTTCTGCTGTAGACCATCTCCTTCTGCATGTATGTATGTATGATGTTTTTTGGAGGGGGTCTTGGGCTACAGGGTGGGCAATCAAAAGTCTATATAAGGGCTTGTGCACCATTGTTTGGGTTTCCTCCTCCCTCCTGCGTGTGGTGAGTGGGGACCCTGTTGCAACAGTTTAATAAAGATCAGGCTTACTAGCCACTTTGCTTCTCAATATACTCTGGTTGGCCTCTGTTATTTTCTCCTACTGATAGGGAACCTAATTAAGGACTCTATACAGGCTCTTGGATATCCCATAAGGGAAAAGGAGCAGTTTTTTTCTTAAAACAAAAGTAAAGGTAAAAGTTAAAGGACCCCTGGATGGTTAAGTCCTGTGGCGTTTGCCCGTTCGTTTGAAAATGTCTGTACAGGGGGAGGGAAAGGGTTAATGAGTAGACCAATAGAAAAGCCAGAGGCGGAGCCTACCTGTTTATAAAAGGGCTTAGCTCGAGGTTGGTAGTTAGTTAGTTAGTTAGTTAGTTAGTTAGTTAGTTAGTTAGTTGGGAAAGGCAGTTGGGAAAGCAGTTGGCAGACAGTTGGAAATAAAGAGACAGTTAGTGCAGTTGGTTCTTGTGTGAGGGAAGGTAGAAGAGTTAGAGACAGAATAAAATAACAACGTTTTGAATGCAGATAAAGTTTATTTGTGTTTGCAATAAACTACCATCTTCACTGTCAACTTAAGAACCTGACTGAGACTAAGTGATTTACCGGGGAGGACCTGTTTGGTGGCAGCGGATTAGTGGTCAATAGTCCGTGAGATGACCAGAGGCTCTGTACAAACGCCACAAGTCCAGTCAAAGGTGACTATGGGGTTGTGGCGTTCATCTCGCTTTCAGGCCAAGGGAGCTGGCATTTGTCCACAGACGGTCTCTGGGTCATGTGGCCAGCAGGACTAAACTGCTTCTGGGACAACGGGACACCGTGATGGAAGCCAGAGCACACAGAAACGCCATTTACCATCCCGCCACAGAAATGCCTATTTATCTACTTGCACTGGCGTGCTTTTGAACTGCTAGGTGGGCAGGAGCTGGGAGAGAGCAACAGGAGCTCACCCCGTCACAGGGATTTGAACCGCCAGCCTTCCAATCGGCAAGCCTAAGAGGCTCAGTGGTTTAGACCACAGTGCCACACGCGTTACCTTACCTTACCTTATCTTGATCTTCCACCTTGATCTTCCAATGATCTCAACGTGGCTTACATGATTTCCCTCCTCCCCATTTCCTTCTCACAATGGCCCTGCAAGGCAGGTGAGGCTGACTCCAAAGGCAGCCAGTGAGCTTCATGGCTGAGTGGGAATTCGAACCCAGAGGGCATCAGAGGAAGGAGGGAAGGAAAGAGGGACCGAGGCCAGTGTTGCCCACGGCACCTCTGAGCATCATTCAAGGCACCCCAGGGTGCCACAGCACTCTGCTTGAAAACCACTGGCTTGGATAATTCTTGAACTGCAGAATCGGAAGGGACCTTGGGGTCATCTAGCCCAGCCTCCTGCACCTCCAACCTTGCTCCTATATCCTTTGCAGGGGGTTGGACTAAATGGCCTCTGGGGTCCCTTCCAACTCTACGATTCTATGAATCTATGATCCTCCTTTGAGTCCTCCTCCTCTCCCTCTTTTATCAAGGAACCTCCCGAGGAAGACTCTGCTCTCTCTCTTCCTCCTGCAGCCTCGTTAATAATAGTAGTAGGAATATTAATATTAATACTAATATTAATAATTATTATTTATTTATACCCTGCCCTCCCCAGCTGAGACCAGGCTCAGGCTAACACCAAATACATAATACATTAAAAAACACAAAATCAAACGATTAGTTTAAAATACAATTCAAATCACATTTAAAATCAAAATAAAATTAAGTGGGAACCCACAAATCACACTATAGAGGTAAGGAATATTAAATATTCATCAGACCCGGCCAATCCGTGCTGGTCCCATATGGGCCGATAGAAAGAGCCAAGGAGGCCACATACATACAGGGTCCCATAGAAAGAAGGGGGTCAGACTGGGCCCAGACCAAAGGCCTGGCGGAACAACTCCATCTTACAGGCCCTGCGGAAAGATGTCAAATCCCTCAGGGCCCTTGTCTCTTCCGACAGAGCCTTCCACCAGCCTGGGGCCAGGGCTGAAAAGGCTCTGGCCCTGATCGAGGCCAGTCTAACTTCCTTGAGGCCCAGGACCTCCAAAGTATTATTTTTTGTGGACCGTAAGGTCCTCCATGGGATATATACTAGGAGAGGTGGACCCATAAGTACAAGAGTCCGAGGCCTCATTGCTAGCCCCACTTGCTCCCTGCATCTCCACCCCAGCACCTGACCCACCAGTGCCAAGGTAAGGGCCCTGCCTTTGATGCTTTAGTTGAGATTCCTGCCTTGCAGGGGATTGGACTAAATGACTCGGGGAAGGGGGCTTACCTCTCTATCCTGGCATTGCATGAATGCCACATCAAGCTGGCAACCGTGATTTTTGAATGTTGCCTATCTGGGACGGCTGGCAGTTTCGCCTAGTCACTTCTCTCCCAACCTGTTGACTGAGAATGGCCTCTTCCTATGCAAGCAGGCAAAGGGAGCCAGCCCCAGACTGGCCACCCCGAATGTGTCATCTCCTCTGCTCATATCAAGAATGGTGGTCATAAGGAAGTAGAAGCAGACAGACCAGCTAAAAAAGCCAATGCAATTCTGGGCTGCATCAATAGGAGTATAGCATCTAGATCAAGGGAAGTAATAGTGCCACTGTATTCTGCTCTGGTCAGACCTCACCTGGAGTACTGTGTCCAGTTCTGGGCACCACAATTCAAGAAGGACACTGACAAACTGGAACGTGTCCAGAGGAGGGCAACCAAAATGGTCAAAGGCCTGGAAACGATGCCTTATGAGGAACGGCTAAGGGAGCTGGGCATGTTTAGCCTGGAGAAGAGGAGGTTAAGGGGTGATATGATAGCCATGTTCAAATATATAAAAGGATGTCACATAGAGGAGGGAGAAAGGTTGTTTTCTGCTGCTCCAGAGAAGCGGACACGGAGCAATGGATCCAAACTACAAGAAAGAAGATTCCACCTAAACATTAGGAAGAACTTCCTGACAGTAAGAGCTGTTTGACAGTGGAATTTGCTGCCAAGGAGTGTGGTGGAGTCTCCTACTTTGGAGGTCTTTAAGCAGAGGCTTGACAACCATATGTCAGGAGTGCTCTGATGGTGTTTCCTGCTTGGCAGGGGGTTGGACTCGATGGCCCTTGTGGTCTCTTCCAACTCTATGATTCTATGATTCTATGACCACACCACTCCTCAGACCCTTTCTAAGTAAAAAGACAGGCAGGTGGGCTTAAAGACTGGCTCTGGTGGGGGAAAGGTCATCACCACACATTGTGGTGGCAAATTCCATCATTTTGACTAGGCTGGTCTATTAGGGCATATGGGGCACTGCCCCCTCCTACCTCTGCTTTGATTTCTCCAAGCCCACTGGGTCTTAGCAACCAGTCCAAGCTGCACCTAGCTGTCTACTTTCTCCTCCTTAGTCTCACTGTTGTCCCTTGTAGAACCCCTCAGAGAAGAGGATGGGGGCAAAACTACAACTAGTTGAGTCTGCTTACGAGTTGCTCTGGCTCTGCCTACTATTGACCTCCCTGCCTTCTGGCCTATCAGTCCCCAAGGGCACCAGCCACCACTATGCAATGTGTGACAACCCCTTCCATTTGTCTCTCCTGAATCTCCCACCATTCAGCTCCATTGGTTGATCCCCTTGGTTTCAGGTTATATGAGAGCGAGAAAGCCATCTGTCACGCCAACTGCCTAGATTCAGTTCAAGCAATGCCTGGCACATCCAACCAGCTAGGATGCAACTTTGGATAGGAAGGAAGATCTCCCCAGGCCTTTCTGAACTGTGTCGAGCTGTTGGCCTGGCTTGCTGATTCCGCCGATGCGGGTGCTGATTGTAGCTGTGTTGTTTCATAAAAACATTCATCCATTAGTCGCTGGACCAGAACCAACATTTCATAGAGACCACAGAATAGTAAGTAGATGGTTGCAATGTGTAAAGGCAGCATAGTTCTCCCCCTCTCTCTAAATGCATTTTTTAACACCAGCTCTGATTTCTGCTTCTTCTGCTCCCATTGCTTGGCAATGCTCCAGAGAAGATAGAGTCAACAAAGGAGGCACCAATTCTGACGTGAGAAGCTGTTGAAGGAATGTGCAAGGCTAGGGGCAGATTGCAGAACTACGATGGGCAAAAAAATATCCCAGTTCAGCTGTGCAAGGACACCAAATGCAGCTGATGAAAAACAAGGATCCATTTCAAAGGAGCCACCGGGTGGAGGAAATGATGTTTCTGGCCTGTAATGGATGCCAGGAGGCTCAGCCAAGTATTGGGAGGTGTAGGAAACAGAGAAAATAAGAAGGTGACAGATGTGAGGCTGAGAGCAAAGGAGCCAACAGAAATGGGGGGAGGGGGAGAGAGAGAGGGACTTGAAGCCAGTCTGGGAAAAACTCTATGAATGATAGAGTTGTATTTATCAAAATGCACTTAAATGAATACGTGGAGGGATGCTGTGTTAGCAATACACACTGTGTTGGGTATCCATGCGCAAAACAGTTACCCACTAGCACATCCAAGCTCAACTACAGCAGTACTCCATATCATGTGTTCTTTGATAAGGAGGGCCATAGCTCACTGGTCTAGCAGCTGCTTTGCATGCAGAAGGTCCCAGTTTCAACCCCCAGGATCTCTAGCTAGGGCTGAGGTTGTCCCTCATCTGAAACCCTGGAGAGCCAGTGCCAGTTTGGGCCAGTGGTGTGACTTGGCATAAGGATGCTTCCCAGTGGTGCCACCTTGTGCCAAAGATTGAAGCGGCCTGATGTCACACATGCTTGTGACATAATGTGCACGTATGTGTGTTGCGCCCTTTTGCTGTTGTGCGGTCATGAGAAGGCTAGGCTATTGAGAAAAGGCTGGGCACCACACTATCCCCTCATGCTGTGCTCTGGAGTGCCTCTCCCTGCACTGTAGGGAGGAGATGGTACCATGCCAAGTGCCACACTGAGCACTCTGCACTGAGTGTCTAAATGCCCCGTGGTTGAGAGAAGGCTGGGCACCCCCCCCATCCCATGCCCTATGCCAGAGTGTCCTGCCCTTCGCTGTCAGAAGAAGGCTGGATACCGTGTTGAGCCCTGCTCTGCACACCACATCCCACACCCTGCACAATTTGTGGGAATGTTAAGGATAGTAGGAAAGGATATTTGATATAAGCGTTATCCTTCCTTCATTCACGCTAGTGAGTGATGTAGCAGAGCAAATTCCCCTCAATATAGCTAGAAGCTAGTTTGCAGATTCATTTGAATCTCTTGGTTATTTCCTGGTGTCCCCTTTAATCCCTTTTAAGAGAATAAAGACACGAGAGTCTTTCTGAGTAAAGTAACAAAACATTTACTCACATTTCAGTTCATGATGTGATCCCTGAAAGGCAGGCTTCTCTTAGTACAGTCATACCTTGGGTTGTGAACGCTGCGGGTTGCGTGTTTTTGGGTTACAGACCGTGCCGAACCCGGAAGTACCAGAACGGGTTACTTCTGGGTTTCGGTGCTCGCGCATGCACAGAATCACTAAATTGTGCTTTGTGCATGTGCAGAAGCACCGAATTGCCTCACGCACGTGTGCAGATGCAGCGCTGTGGGTTGTGAATGCTGTGAGTTGCGAACATGGCTCCCACATGGATCACGTTCGCAACCCAAGGTATGACTGTAGTTACACAAACAAACAGTGAGTTCATCTCATATGGAGACTGAATTCATGTGCTGCTGTCTGAGAGCCAGCAGACAGAAAAATTACATTAGAAGAGCAAAATGGCAGCAAGAGAGCAGCAAGACAATAGAAAGATGAACAGACTGGCAAAATGGCTGAATGGCTTGGCTCTTTTGTGGAGTCAGCCAGATCCACACCCCTCTCTCTGGTCACAAACAGGGAGAGGATGCTTCAGACCAGTGGAACAGGAAGTTACACTGACTGGCTGTCCCCCTGCTTGTGCCCACTCTAGGGAAATAAGGAATTATGCATTTGACTGCACCAATGGATTACATCCCACACATTTGGGGGGCTGGGCCCCCACTCCCCACATATTGAGGGGTCCCAAAAGAGCTCGGCCCCCATGTGTTGGCGCCCCAGATGCTTCCTGTGTTGTCTCAACCTGAGTCCCTGATCTGTTCCTTTAAATACGATTGGTTCAGAAACTTCGGCGGTTCAGACTGCTCAAGCATTGGTGGGAGCCAGGCAATCAGGTCAGGAGACACCAATTCTACTCCAGCTGCCTTGGTTGCCTAGTGCATTCCCAAGCCCAATTTAAGGTGTTGGTACTGGCCATTAAAGTGGGGAACCCCCTGAGGGCAAAGTGTTGCTCTCTAGGCCTCTCTAATGAGTTCCTCTACCCAGGCCTTCTGAGACACCCCACGACCACCAGTCCTTACTTTGCCTCCTCCTTGAATGTTTGTGCATGGCTGGAATATATCATTGAACTCTGAAGATGCCTTTTGCTTGCCTGCCTAGATGGAGGAGAGGCAGGGGTGTGAGAGTGTGCCTAGTTTGCTGTACAAAGGAAAAATAAAATGTGGCTCTGCTCACTTTTCTGTCTGCTTGCAGAAGGTCCCAGGATCCAACCCTGTCATGTCCCAGTAGGAATGGGAGACACCCTTTTACAGACGTTAGATCGTTGCTGCCAGTTGGTGTGGACAACATTGAGCTAGATGAACTAATGGTCTGACTCTGTGCCAAGCCAGTTTATAGGCTCCTAATGGTGGCAATGTGCGCTTCCTAATAATGATGAACAGAATAATTCTCATCCGCTTAAGCAGAGAAAATGATATTTGTGAGTCCGTAGAAAATAATGTCCAATTATCTGGGGATTTGCATATGTTCACACAGCATCCGGCATGTGGACGCAAGATTGTAGTTTGCTTGTCATTAGAATGGGAAATGGTATCTTTCCCGCAGATGGCCTCTCCCTGCCCTGCAAATGCTGCGAAGCGCCTATTAGGGTTCAAAGGGGATCCGAAATGGGATTCACGCTTCTGTTTCTGCCACAGCCATTGCTTTAAATTGCAGCAAACCCGTGGTAACAATTCATTTATTTTGAGCATTAAGGAAGGGGGGAGTCAGCATGGTGAAGACATCTAAATTATGATCTGCTGCTGCAGTGAATATCAACGGACTCTGAATAGCAGTAGGTGAAAGCAAACATACTGTGGGTTGGCAAGCCAGCCACTGCCCAGGGACTAATAAGGAGGTTTTGTATCTCCAAGAAGCCGGGGGGTGGGGGGAGGTTTTCTGATGATCCTAAAACACTCTCCTGCCCTTATCTATTAATCTACTTGTATGTTTATATCCTGAGAAGAGAAGACTCCCTGGAAAAGACCCTGATGTTGGGAAAGATGGAGGGCACAAGGAGAAGGGGACAACAGAGGACGAGATGGTTGGACAGTGTTCTCGAAGCTACCAACATGAGTTTGACCAAACTGCGGGAGGCAGTAGAAGACAGGAGTGCCTGGCGTGCTCTGGTCCATGGGGTCACGAAGAGTCGGACACGACTAAACGACTAAACAACATCAACATGTTTATATCCCATCATTTTCCCCAAAGAACTCAAGGCGGCATGCAGAGTTTCTCCCCATCCTTGCAACAAGTGAAGAAGGTTAGGCTGCCTAGTGCAAGGTCACCCCGGGATATGAGAATGCAAGAGTCTTTCTGGGTCACACCAATAGCCCATCTAGCCTAGCATCCTTTTTACACAGTGGTTCAACCAGATGCCTTTGGGGAGGCTGAAAGTTGGACCCAAGTGCAAAAAAAGCATTTTCCCCACTTGAAATTCCCAGCAATTGCTATTCTGAGGCAAACTGCCTCTGACTGTGGTGGTAGAACATTGCCAATGTGGTTGGTAGCTATTGATAGCCTTATCCTCCAGGAAGTCTTCTAGCAGGTTGGGGATTAAAACCCTGATCTCCCAAGGCCAAGGCCAACACTGGTTCTCATTTGATGCAATCATAGTATTAACAGGTTTTGGGCTGAGTGGGTCGGTTGCATGCCTGAGCACCATTTTAATTCTGGAACTCAACACAGATTCAGTTCCTGGACTAGCCAGGTTAGTTAACTGGTGAGGTAATGGCCCTCTAAGTATGGACCATTAAGGCAGGTTTCCTCAACCTCAGCCCTCCAGATGTTTTGAGACTAAAATTCCCAGCATCCCGGACCACTGGTCCTGCTAGCTAGGGATCATGGGAGTTGTAGGCCAAAAACACTTGGAGGGCCGAGGTTGAGGAAGCCTGCATTAAGGTAACAAGGAAAGTGGCTCTGTGCAGACAGCAAATGGGTGGGGGCCCGGTGAGGGCTGGTAGCTAGAAAGGCAAAGGCCAGAGTCGAGAGCTGAGTTATGTGAGCGAGAAAGTAGAAGCAAGCTGAAGAAACCAGAGGCCTTTCTCCTGGGCATTGTCGGCCAATTGGTGTTAAAGAAGGACAGAATTTTTTTTATGTACACTACAGCAGCAGCAAGAATACTCATTGCAAAGTATTGGAAGACACAAGACTTACCCACTCTGGAAGAATGGCAGATGAAGGTGATTGACTACATGGAAATGGCCGAAATGACTGGCAGAATCCGAGACCAGGGAGAGGAGTTGGTGGAAGAAGATTGGAAAAAGTTTAAAGACTATTTACAGAAATACTGTAAAATTTATGAATGTTAAATGGACGTTGGATGGAAAATAAGCGGTGTTGGTAAAAAGATTAATAAGAATATGTAAATATAGATTGATAATGAGGGAAAATGTATTGTTAATATAGGTTAAGATGTTGAGTAAGGTTAAGTGATAGAGGGTAAGGATTTGCTGAACTAAATATCTGAACTGGAATACAAAAAGGGAGGTGTGAGGAGGTCAAGAAACTAGTGAATGAAAGATAAGATAAGAAAAGACTAATATTTTTTACTTTTTTGCTTTTTGGGGTTCCTTATTTTTTTTTCTATCTTGTAAACTGTTTTTTATTGTGTATTCTATAGGTGTTTTGTTTTGTATCTTTTCTATTTTTGTTATCTTTATTGGCTTTTGTATTTTATGTTTAAATTCTGAAGTTATTGTTTTTCTATGAAATCTTAATAAATAGCATTTTTTAAAAAAAAAACTCAACCAGCCGATAGGCATTTCTTGCACGTGCTCCCAGGGGGATAAATTGAGGCCTGCCAAACCCTCCTCCCTGGTTTGTTGATGGTGGCAGAGAAAGAGGGCTTTAGCCTCCCCACATAGACAGATCCCTGCAACTGTAGAAGCCACTGAGACAAGCAAAATGAACATTAGTAAGTGTTGAGTTCACAACCAAAGCCATGATGAAAAACACAGTGATGTCCATCAGCGCTTCTCAACCCCCTGGCTTTGAGAGTAGATGGTTGTGCCAACTACTAGGGAGAAAACAGGAAAAGAGCCCTGGTTCTGACCAGGTGTCCCACCACATTCCTCAGCAGCCATTTCACATGCAATCTGCTGGTGTGCTCTGTGCCTTTCTCCGGCATTCCACATATGCAATCAATATTTCATTAGTGCCGTGGGATTCCCTGGTGCTCTACATCTTTTGCAAGGACTGTCACTTTTAATCTCTGCATCTAGTTGTCTTCCAGTGCCTAATGGCCAGTTGGTTTAAGGGAACGGCTGTTACTAATTTTCTAATAATGCATACGGTTAGAGGGCAAAGCCAGGAGAACTTGGGGGAGAAGATTAAATAACTGAGGCTCCCAAAGTTGATTCTAGCTAGGGAAACTGATTTGTCAGCCCCAGAAACGTCACCTCCCTTGGAAATGGCCTAAGCAGGTGATTTGCAATTGATAGAAATTAAATGCCGAGCATGCTACAGTGATGAGAGTTTTTCTCTCTCTATTGCTAGTTCTTATCAAAAGCTATTGATCTCTTCTTTTCTAGAAGCAACTCAATTTTCTGCAGGTTTTTATTTCCAGCAGCCCCCACCCCCAAATCCATAGACACTGTTTTTTGGACTTCCTTGGCTGTTTGACAGAAAGGCTGAACTCAGTCAATGAGTTACAAAGTGGTACCTTTTGGCAGTATGCTTATCACACCTTGGGAAGCTGGTCAACTGCCTTGTCATGCCAACTAGGGAGAAAGAATGGTTTATTGTTTCTTATTAATTAGCTGCCCTTCACGCTAAGGCTCCAGGGTGGGATGCAACATTAAAAGCCGTTTAAAACAACTTACAAAAATAATGTGGGTCCTAACAATATACACCTGAAGTGCCAAATGTCATGGTAAAATGGTGTGTCTTCAGCAATCTCCTGAAGGTGCCATATGCACTTCTTTCGAGAAGGAGTTCCATGGCTTAGGGACCACCATGGAGAATGCCGTCCCCCAGGCTTCTCCACCCTGAGCTTCTGAGGGTGGAGGAACAACCAAGAGGGCCCTCTCTGCCAAGGCTCTGCAGGGAAGGAGGCAGTATTTCAGATATGTCAGCTATGTCCACAGTGTTTTGACATCTGCTTGAAGCCCACCTAACCCCACCATCATATGAGGTTACCCAAGACATCGTGGTAGTTACCTAAAACAGGATTCCCACTTGGGGCCTCTATGAAAGACCATTAACAGCCTTCCAAGAGGCTTGGGAATCGATTAGGAATTGGCTTGGTCTACTTTCCACAGTGGACCAACAAGATCTGAGGTCCCTGAATCTGCTAGTGGGTTCATTGCATTACATACTTCTCCGGATTTTGCAGCACATTTGGGGAGCTCAGAAAATGCACATTTTACATGATAGTTGCATAGTGGCAAATGGAAAGTGGAAAGTGTGTATTTTACATGAGAAGTGTGTATAAGATGCACACAGTAGGGTGGTATGGAATAGGATGCAATGGCACACAAGAGGATGGAACAAGGACATGACAGTGCTAGCAAGACCAAAATGGGATAAAATTGTATTATTAATTATGGCGTATGATGTTAATGAAATTTCTCTCTCTCCTTTCTTCCCAAAGGAGCCCAGGGAATTGAACCACAAAGCAACAAAGCAATGCAGTCAAAAAATAAAATAGCAAATCCATTTAAAGCATTTCAAAACATTAAGAACATTTCAGAAATGTATGATTGAGAACATAAAAATAAAACATCCTTAAAACTGTCGCATGAAAGACTCAGCTGCTGAGCCTAATCCTGCTCCCTTCACTGATTGACCTTCAGCAGTCAAGGTAATTGCCTGTCTATGTGTTTATTTTAGATATGTGTTTTTAGCTGGATTTTGATTGTCACAATCCATTGTTTTGATTTTGATTCTGCTTTCCTCTGCTGTTTGCTTTATTCTGTTCCTTTTATGTGTGCCTATACTGATTGTTTACAGTGTATTTGTGTTGCGCTGTTTCAAACACCATAATTGCAAACCATGTTGAAGACCTTGCAGGCAAACATAGAATTGGTCAAGGGGAAGGTTTGTATTTTGACAGCGGAACATCAGCTTTATATGCGGAAGGTCCCAAGTACAGTCGCTGGAGTCTCCATGTAGAACTGGGAGATGTCTCTGTCTGGAATCCTGGAGAGTCACTGCTAGACAGATTAAACAGTTCTGACCTTGATGGTCTGATTTGGTATATGGCAACTTCCTTTGGACCTCTACGTTCCAAATAAATTCTTCCTCCACCCCCCTGCTCCATGCAGTGGGTATATTTAACATAGATTTGTGCACGTTCATAAAGAGAAGGGGGTGAAAAGCATGTGGGATGTGAGTCAGTGCAGTGTGGCAATTAGAGCACTGAACTAAGGCCACTGAGACCCATGTTCAAATCCCCATTCCACCATGAAGCTCCCTGGACGATCTGAGGTCAGTGACAGCCTCTCAGATTAACCTGCCTCATGGAGTTGTTGTGAGGATATGACAGAAAGGAATCATGGCTGCTTCCTTGCGCTCCTTGGAGGAAAGGCAGGATATAAACCTAGTAAATAAACAGCCAAAAATCTCCCCTGCTTCAAATGCTTCTCATTCAGTGTGGCTTCCACCCTCTGGTATTGCAAAGATGTATGCTTTTCAGGATCAGCCAGGGTTTCACCCTCCTTGATCCAAATTAGTTTCAGGATCTGGTTTCATTTGACTACTCTGCATCACAGTGTCAGAATGTATCCTCTTGCGATATCAGTAGTCCATATTACAGTGGTGCCTCACAAGACGAAAAGAATCCGTTCTGTGATTCTCTTCGTCTAGCAGTTTTTTCGTCTTGCGAAGCAAGCCCATTGGCGGATTAGCAGATTAGCGCTATTAGCGCTTTTAGCGGCTTTTAGCGGCTTTTAGCGGCTTTTAGCGGCTTATCGGATCAGCTGATAAGCGGCTTAGCGGCTTAGAAAAAGGGGGGAAAGGGGAAAAAACCTGCAGGAACTCGCAAGACATTGTCGTCTTGCGAAGCAAGCCCATAGGAGATTCGTTTTGCAAAGCACCTCCAAAACGGAAAACTCTTTCGTCTAGCTAGTTTTCCGTCTTGCGAGGCATTCGTCTTGCGGGGCACCACTGTATGTAGCTTCCCTCACATTGATCACACCATGCATGGCCAGCATGGGGGTGAAATTAGAGCTGAGACCTTCAGTGAATACCTTGGCAAGGAGTGGCTAACCTGTGATCCTCAAGATGCTGTTGGACTCCAAGTCCCATCATCCCTGAGCATTGACTATGTTGGCTGGGGTTGATGGAGGTTGGAGTCCCAACAGCTTTTGTAGGACCAAATGTTAGTCACCCCTAACCTTGAGGCATCAGTAAGGTGAAGGAAGCTTCTTTGGACCAGTCTTGGTGTATGGCCACCTTGCCTATGGAAATCTTAGTGGCCATGAAGGTGAGGGTGCTCAATACACATGGAAAGCGTGACTTGAGAAAAGCCAAGGAGGATACAGGTGAGTAGCAAGGCATCAGAGCTAGGGTTAAACGTTTCAGACTTGGGGTGGATGCAAACAGGTAAATGAAGCCACAAATTGGAAAGCAGAGGTACATTTTTGGGTTTAAGCCCTCTGAGGGAAGGTAGCAGGCTGGAGGGCAGGAAGTTATGGATGAAAGAAGGCATTTATTTCTATTCTGGCACCATCTTCATCACATGCAGTCCTGTTTCAGTTCCTCCAAAGTTTGGCTTCCGATGAAAGCGATTTTGCTCGACTCACCTTCTGCTGGGTTGGAATTTTATGTCATTAATTCAGTTATCATTGTGTTGTACCACGTTGTTCATTACAATGCACAGGAAATGCAATGCAGATGGGGGGAGTGATCACTTACATATTCTTTGTAGACTAAAAACAATAACACCTAACACCAGTTGCATTCACTGGATGGATTTCCATTCCAGACATGGGACAGATAATTTTCCCTCCCATTTTCATTTCTGCTGGAATTCCCTGACACTCTTACAAGTAGCTCAAGAATCCAAATCTGAGAGGATAAGCTGGGAGAGCTATGACAGGCCTGGTTTTATTGTACCAGCCGCTGCCATTTTCCAGAGCTGTGCATGTCGCCATTGCCAGTTCCACAGACAATCTTGTTCTTTGCTTCTTCCCCACGTTGCTCCACTTCTTCCACTCAGCAAGGCTGCTCCACTACTGCTGAGCAGGAATGTTAGCTTTCCCTTTTGGTCCAGCATCCCTCTCCGTTCCCCCTCCTGCTCAACAAGGCCCCGGGCGATCATTATCATTACAATCAAAATTCTTTCTCCAGAAAATTGCTGCTAGGAAATTTAAATCCCTTAAAATAGAGCTTGGGGGAGGGAAGAGAGAGAGAAATGAAGAAGTGTGCTATGTGAAATATGAATGCAAATCTGGATCCTCACTTGGTAATTATAAACAGATGCGGAGGACAAACAGAAGGAGGAGGTGATCCCCTCTGTACCCTGCCCATGATCTCCTAAGGGAATCTTTTTGTCCAGATGTTTATCTGCCCCACTCCTGCAGACAACCTGTGACAGGTGAGTGGGGCCACCTGCCTGTTGGTTATCTGGCATGATGCCAGCTGACTGATAGGCGGGTGCTCTCATCTGTCTAGCAAAGTTGATGCCCTGCAGAGAATGCACTAACAAAACATTGTCCATCAGAATTGTGCTCTCTGCTCACCAGCTGATATGTGGAGGGTTCGATCGCCCAGGGACTTCAGCTGATGGATGGGTAATGTGGGAAATGTGGGCTAGCATGGACCACCCTGGTGGGCTCAGAGGTACCCCACAACTGCTCTAGCACAATGACTTAGTTGAATGAGCCCCTTATATTTATGAATTTTGATTTAAGGTGCCAGATTGAGTCAGGTCAGCTCTGAATGGATCTGAACCAAATTGGGGTCCAATCTGATTCACTGAATTGGGCCCTGAAGCTAATCCGAGAAGCGAGTCGTATGGGGCGCAGCGTTCTGTTATGTATAGTTCACTGAAAGACTTAGCAGGGACCTTTCCCCCTTCCCTTCCTCATACATGATATCAAATATGTTTAAAAAACACTTAAGGTGTCAGTTGACTCCATGTCCTTCCTCAATGAAAGCAAGCAAAAGGAGGAAGGTATTTTCCTAAGCTGAGCACTTAATTTGATACCAGAAAAGGTATCATAAAAGTAATTATGATACAGCTTAAAGTACTTGGGACAAAAAAATAAAGCCATTTGGTGCCAAAGTAATTTGGAGAAGAAAGCTGGGTAACGAGGGTGGGGCCACCCACATTCAAACAAAATTTGCACTTAGCTTGGACAAGCTGAGAAATCCTTCTAGACAGGCTCTTCAAAGCAACAGGACAGAGAGAAGGAGAGCATTTGAAATCTATTAGAGGCCATTGTGAGCACAGTGGAAATGAAAGCCTGGCGGTAAGGGTAAACTAGAATGATTGCTGCTACAAGCCCCTTTCTTTTCAAATGCTATTTTCCCCTTCCTTTATTATCAATGATAGAACTTGAATGCACAAAAAGGGGCTTTTAGGTCTTGCAATTTCCCATAATTAAGATTTCCATGTGTGAACGCGGATGCGTGCACACATTCTCCACACAAAACATCAGCGCAAAATACTAGCCACAGAGCCAGTGTCTTGGGCAGCAAATGATCCAGTTCTAAGGCCCTGTGCAGATGGCATGCTCACTGAGAAATGAGTCCTCTCATATATCCAAATACATCCCTGCCCACAAGCATCACTGCCATCCATCCATCCGCCCATCCCTCCAAAGGTCTTCTGCACCCCTAAAAGATGCATGGAGGAAAAGGCTATAGATGTCTACTAGACACAATGGCTATGCTCAACTGCAGGCATAGGCAAAGTCAGCCCTCCAGCTGTTTTGGGACTACAACTCCCATCATCCCTGACCACCGGTCCTGTTAGCTAGGGATGATGGGAGTTGTAGTCCCAAAACATCTGGAGGGCTGAGTTTGCCTGAGTGGTAGGAGATGCTCTATCCCATGTTGATGGCCTTTCAGTCGATTCCCTGGTGGCCCGCTGGAATGTGGAGTTAACCAGGGCTATTGACTGTTTGGCTCCGAAGCGCCCTCTCCGATTGCATGGAGCCCGGAGAGCCCTGTGGTTTTCCACAGATCTGAGGGCAATGAAACAATCGTTGAGACGGCTAGAGCGCCGGTGGCGGATAACTCATTCCGAATCTGACCGGACACAGGTTAGAGCGCAACGTCGAGCCTACCAAGTGGCAATAGCGACGACGAAGAAGACTTTCTTCGCCGCCTCTATTGCATCTGTAGAAAACAGCAGCAGGAGACTTTTTCAGGTGGTTCACAATTTAGCGAAACCACCTGTGACATCGGGGCCCAGTACGGGCCACATGATCTCCTGCAATGATTTTGCAAAGCTTTTTGCAGATAAAATCGCTCAGATTCGGGAAGAAGTAGACTCCACCGTGGGAGCAGGGCCAGGGCGGGAGAGTGCTAGAGTCCTGTCTAGTCAAGTTGTGTAGGATCAATTCCAATCTGTTACCTCCGAGGATGTGGACAGGCTGCTTGGACGAGTGAAGCCAGCCACCTGTCTCCTGGATCCTTACCCATCCTGGCTTATAAAAGCTAGCCGGGAAGGACTGGGCGATGGGCTTCGTGGGGTGGTGAATGCTTCCCTCCGTGAGGGAGCCTTCCCAGACCCGCTGAAAGAGGCGGTTATTAAACCACTTCTTAAAAAACCATATTTAGATGCGGCCACGATGGCCAATTATCGCCCAGTCTCAAATCTTCCATTCTTGGGCAAGGTGATTGAGCGAGTGGTTGCTGAACAACTCCAGGCACGCCTGGAAGAAGCGGACCATTTGGATCCCTTCCAGTCAGGAAGGCCTCATCATGGGACTGAAACTGCCTTGGTCGCACTGGTTGATGATCTCCGGCGGGCTAGGGACAAAGGTGAAATCTGTTTCCTAGTTCTGCTGGATCTCTCAGCGGCGTTTGATACCATCGACCATAACATCCTTCTGGACCGTCTTGAGGGGCTGGGAGCTGGGGGCAGTGTCATACAGTGGTTCCGCTCCTTCCTCCTGGGCCGTGTTCAGAAAGTGGTGGGGGGGATGAGTGTTCAGACCCCTGGGCTCTCACTTGTGGGGTGCCTCAGGGTTTTGTCCTCTCCCCCATGCTTTTCAACATTTACATGCAGCCACTGGGAGAGATCATCAGGAGGTTTGGGCTGGGTGTTCATCAGTATGTGGATGATACCCAGCTCTACCTCTCTTTTAAATCAGAACCAGTGAAGGCGGTGAAGGTCCTGTGTGAGTGTCTGGAAGCGGTTGGAGGATGGATGGCGGCTAACAGATTGAGGTTGGATCCTGACAAGACAGAAGTACTGTTTTGGGGGGACAGGAGGCAAGCAGGTGTGGAGGATTCCCTGGTCCTGAATGGGGTAACTGTGTCCCTGAAGGACCTGGTGCGCAGCCTGGGAGTCATTTTGGACTCACAGCTGTGCATGGAGGCACAGGTCAAATCTGTATCCAGGGCAGCTGTTTACCAGCTCCATCTGGTACGTAGGCTGAGACCCTATCTGCCTGCAGACTGTCTCGCCAGAGTGGTACATGCTCTGGTTATCTCCCGCTTGGACTACTGCAATGCGCTCTACGTGGGGCTACCTTTGAAGGTGACCCGGAAACTACAACTAATCCAGAATGCGGCAGCTAGACTGGTGACTGGGAGCGGCCGCCGAGACCACATAACACCGGTCTTGAAAGACCTACATTGGCTCCCAGTACGTTTCCGAGCACAATTCAAAGTGTCGGTGCTGACCTTTAAAGCCCTAAACGGCCTTGGTCCAGTATATCTGAAGGAGCGTCTCCTCCCCCATCGTTCTGCCCGGACACTGAGGTCCAGCTCTGAGGGCCTTCTGGCGGTTCCCTCACTGCGAGAGGCCAAGTTACAGGGAACCAGGCAAAGGGCCTTCTCGGTAGTGGCGCCCGCCCTGTGGAACGCCCTCCCATCAGATGTCAAAGCGATAAACATCTACCTGACATTCAGAAGACATCTGAAGGCAGCCCTGTTCAGGGAAGTTTTTAATATGTGACATTTTAGTGTATCTTTCATCTTTGTTGGAAGCCGCCCAGAGTGGCTGGGGAAATCCAGCCAGATGGGCGGGGTACAAATAATAAATTATTATTATTATTATTATTATTATTATTATTATTATTATTATTATTATGAACTGTCCTTTTCATGCATGTGTCTTCCTGGAAATGAAGATTAGGGTGGTTAGGGTTTTCTCCTGAAGCTAGTTTATATAGCTCGGTCTCTTTTGTCCTTAGTACAATTCGGAGTGATTTACCCTAACAGTAAGGGAGGCGCAGGATTGATTCATCAATATTCACTCTTGGCTGCATGGCTCATTATAGAAGAAAGAGAAGGCTCCTTGGCAAGGAGTGGAGATGAAAGGAGCAAACTCTGAGGAAGGAAATTGTGTCTTTTAGCTGTTCAATTGCTCCCCTCCCCTCCCCTTCTCTCTAATTGGTCCTCCTGGCAGTACACTTGATCCACCTAGCCTTGCCCTTCCTTACATAACATTCAGAAAACAACAGCTCAATCAATTAATTTTTCACCTAATCAAGATATAGGACACTTTGTATGTGGCGGGGAGGGGCATCAGCTGGGGAAATACTGCAGGAGAGGAAAATGAAAACAAATACTTCTTAATAGCAAGGGGGGGTCTGGAAGAGCTTGATTGAAAGCAGGGTTAAGAGAACCTGTTACCATCAAGGAACATAGGAAGCAGCCTTTTACCACATCCAACCAAGTGATCCACACTGACCAACAGCAGCTTTCAGACAGGGGGCTTTCCTAGGGACTCAACCTGGGACTTGACTTGACTGTGTCGACCACAGCAAACTATGGCAAGTTCTTAAAAGAATGGGAGTGCCTGATCACCTCATCTGTCTCCTGAGAAATCTCTATGTGGGTCAAGAAGCTACAGTCAGAACTGGATATGGAACAACTGATTGGTTCAAAATTGGGAAAGGAGTACGACAAGGCTGTATATTGTCTCCCTGCTTATTTAACTTATATGCAGAATTCATCATGCGAAAGGCTGGGCTGGAATTAAGATTGCCGGAAGAAATATCAACAACCTCTGATATGCAGATGACACAACCTTGATGGCAGAAAGTGAGTAGGAATTACAGAACCTTTTAATGAGGGTGAAAGAGGAGAACGCAAAATATGGTCTGAAGCTCAACATCAAAAAAATGAAGATCATGGCCACTGGTCCCATCACCTCCTGGCAAATAGAAGGGGAAGAAATGGAGGCAGTGAGAGATTTTACTTTCTTGGGCTCCATGATCACTGCAGATGGTGACAGCAGCCACGAAATTAAGAGACACCTGCTTCTTGGGAGGAAAGCAATGACAAACCTAGACAGCATCTTAAAAAGTAGAGACATCACCTTGCCAACAAAGGTCTGTATAGTAAAAGCCATGGTTTTCCCAGTAGTGATGTATGGAAGTGAGAGCTGGACCATAAAGAAGGCGGATCGCCAAAGAATTGATGTTTTTGAATTATGGTGCTGGAGGAGACTCTTGAGAGTCCCATGGACTGCAAGAAGATCAAACCTATCCATTCTTAAGGAAATCTGCCCTGAGTGCTCACTGGAAGGACAGATCCTGAAGCTGAGGCTCCAAGACTTTGTCCACCTCATGAGAAGAGAAGACTCCCTGGAAAAGACCCTGATGTTGGGAAAGATGGAGGGCACAAGGAGAAGGGGACGACAGAGGACGAGATGGTTGGACAGTGTTCTCAAAGCTACAAACATGAGTCTGACCAAACTGCGGGAGGCAGTGGAAGACAGAAGTGCCTGGTGTGCTCTGGTCCAGGGGTCACGAAGAGTCGGACACAACTAAACGACTAAACAACAACAACAACCTGGGACCTTCTGCATGCAAGGCACATGTTCTGCTACTGAGCTACAGTCCTTCCTCATAATTTACATAGGAAGCTCCCTTATACGGAGACCCATCAGAGCATCTAGCTCAGCCTTGCCTGCACTAACTGCAGTGGATGTTCAGTGTTTCAGGTAGGGGACACTTTACCTGGAGATGCCAGAACCTGGGGTCTTCTGTCTGTAAAGCAGATGCTCTAGCACTGAGGAATGGCATTTCCAGGGGCGTCTTACCCATAGAGGCTAGTGGCACAGGGTGCTAAGTTCTGGAGGGCACCAGAGAAGAGGCGAAGGCTGGAAGTGGTGCCTCCCAGCATCATCTTGCCACCCTCACCCGCCTCCACCATGCCGTGCCAAAGCAGCACCGTGCCTGGAGCCTCTGACTGCCACGGCCACCTTGGCACGAAGCAGCCAGCTGAGCTGGGAGCCACCGCGTCCAGCCTCCACCTCTTCCCCACCGGAGGAGCTGCCCTCCAGCCGCTGCCCACCTCCTCCAGCCCCGTAAAGCTGGGCACGTCGCAGGTAGCACCGTCCTCCCTAAAAAAGGTTGGCAACTATGGGAGGGGGGGAGCTGGAGGGATCTTTGCACCACAACGCCACATATGCTTAAGATAGCCCTGGGCCTTTCACGGGCCAGCTAGGGTAGGGTTGCCATATTTTGAAGAGCAAAAAAAAGAGGACACATTTACAGACTTCTACTTTTAACTGGATCGATGATGACTGCCCATGAAAAAGATGGCGTGTCCTGGGAAAAGAGGACATATGGCAACCCTGCTTGCATTTCACCTCTAGACCAGTGTTCCTCCGCTTTGAGTTCCTAGATGTTGCTGGGCCACAGCTCCCATCATCGCCAGACAAGGTTGGCCAATGGCTGGGGATGAAGGGAGGAGGCAGCAGGCAATGGCAAAGTGGATGGCCAGACACAGACACTGGCGGAGGAAGCGGAGTGCGGGGGGAGCGCACTGCCCTTGGCAGTGTGATCCCAGTGGGGTGCCAGCACAGCTGCCCCCCCCCCCGCCCATGCTGGGCACCATACCCCCTCAGGCAGCGCACCACGCCCCTGTGGGCGACACAATGCGCTCCCTGGACATGTGCCAGCCCCCCCACCTGCTCTCCGCCCCCCCCCGCTCTTCCCCCCCGCCAGAGCATGAAGCTCTGCCACTGGGCACAGAGGAGGCAGATGCTGCAGCAGCCACACACAAGGGAAACTGGATTTGCTGCCCAAGGCAACCACCTCATGTTGCTTTATAGGCAGATTTTGCCTGGCTGATCCAATCACAATTCTTGGTTGCCTGAATGGAGGATAGCAAGGGTTGGCTGAGTGTGTGTAGAAACTAGCCTACTTGTTTTTAACCCCTGCCTGACTAGCTCATATTGTAAGATTTGGATCGCCTTTATTCTGGCAGAGCTGTAAGGTACAATGCAGTGGGGGTTTCTCCTCTGAAGGATCACCACCTCTTCTGGCAGGTGACTAGAACCACAGGTGTCAGGTTTTGAAATGTTCCCTTTTTAATGGGTCCCATCAGGTTCCTGGGATGCAACTGGTTCACTTTTATGGACGTGAGAGAAGGGATAATCAAGACTCCAAGTCCTCCCACTCATTTTATTTATGAATGCGGACAAACATTTAGGTCCCTACCTGATTGCCTTTGAAATGTTCTTGCTTCCTGCATTTCCCAGAATGAGGGTGGCACATGTTTGCCGTGTGATTTGAAACAGTTTTTCTCCTTTCCACTCTCTCGTCTCTGCAGAAAAGGAAGCACGGAGATTGTTTTCTTCTCTCGTTTGCTGCTGAAGTGCTGGTGATTAGAATGTAATTTTTTTAAAGCCTCTGTTGCTTTTCAACTGAAATTCCAACAGGAAGCAAACAAAACAGCAGCGAGAACAAAGGAATCACTGGAAATGATGAGAGAGAGAGAGAGAGAGAGAGAGAGAGAGAGAGAGAGAGGTCTGCTGCTGGCAGGATATTTGGGGAGCTGAGTTTAACACATGGGACAGGATTATGAATAATGTGAAAGGGAGCATCTAGCATCCAGTGGACACAATGAGGTCTCTCTCAATGCTCGCAAGTGTGACAGCTTATGCACTTGGTGGTAGAATACATTCGCTGCAATGCAGAAGGCACTAGGTTCTGTTCTTGGCATCTGGGAAAGACCCCTATCTGGAAACCTGGAGAGCCACTGCCAGTCAATGAAGATCGTAAATGGACTAATGATCTGACTTGGTGGAAGACTGTGCCCAGTGCAATGTGGGCCTTTATTCAGACCCATGAGGGGTTCAGTCATAGAACACTTGCTTTGACTGGAAAAGGTCCCAGGTTCAATCCTTGTTGTATGCAGTAGGGGCAATGGAAGACCCTGTCTGAAACTCTGAAGGTTTGCTGCCCGTTGGTGTAGACAGTACTGAGATAGATGGGCCAATGGTTGCTCTTGGCATAAAGCTGATTTCTAGGATGGTTTCCAGCAAAGACAGGAGAGGAACCTAGCTCAGTGGTAGAGTGTGCACTTTTGTCTGCAGAAGCTCCCGGGTTCAAGCCCTGGCATCTACAGGTAAAGCTGGGAAAGGCACCTGTGAAAGACAGCTGTCTGAAGGCCTAGAGGGTCACTGCCAATCAGTGTAGACCACTGATCCAACTGGTTAGTCAGTATAGACAAGTGGTCCAAAATTATGTCACAGTGTGAATTACAGTGAGTGGAAACGGCCACATTCCACCACGAAAATATATGGGAAGATGAAGCAGGCCCTCAAATGCATCTTAGAGCTGAAGGCGAGCCACAGGTCTAAGGCAGAAGATGACTAATGCAGACAATACTGAGTTGTAGGTCAGTGGTCATATTCAAACAAAGCAGCTTCTTAGGGAGAAACACGGAGAAGAAAATTTGCATTGCATCTTTAACTTTGGAAACTCTCTTGTACAGGAGGCAGTGGTGGCCACCAACTTGGGTGGATTTACAAGAGGACCGGACAAATTCATGGAGGTTAAGGCTATCAGTGGCTACTAGCCTTGCTGGCTATTGTTCTGCCTCCCATGATCAAAGGCAGTTGTTGTTTAGTTGTTTAGTCATGTCCAGCTCTTCATCACCCCATGGACCAGAACACACCAGGCACTCCTGTCTTCCACTGCCCCCCGGAGTTTCATCAAATTCATGTTGGTAGCTTCTATAACACTATCCAACCATCTCGTCCTCTGTCGTCCCCTTCTCCTTGTGCCCTCAATCTTTCCCAGCATCAGGGTCTTTTCCAGGGAGTCTTCTCTTCTCATGAGGTGGCCAAAGTATTGGAGCCTCAGCTTCAGGATCTGTCCTTCCAGTGAGCACTCAGGGCTGATTTCCTTCAGAATGGATAGGTTTGATCTTCTTGCAGTCCATGGGACTCTCAAGAGTCTCCTCCAGCACCAAAGGCAGTAATGCTTCTGAATACCAGGCAACTTCCCTGCTTCTTCTTTCCAAGGTAAAACTGGAGGAGATTGAACTGTAGCTAATTGTGCTCAAACATCTGAAGCCTTAAGATGAACGTGGAGCCTTGTGTGAAGTCAAGGATGTGACAATGCTTCTGTAGCACCATTTGTTTAAAGCTCACACCCGTGACAGTATTGGGTTATCTCATCAAGAGAGGAAAACTGCATTTGAAACTGTGTTTTCTGATTAGCTGAAGCAGCTTGTAAACATTAGCTAAACAGCCTTTGCACGTTAAGCTATTTGGCTGTTATATAAGGAGGTTGCTCTTGGTGCAGATGAGCTGTTGCTATGGCAAGAATTTGGAACACATGAGAGAGAACATGGTGGTGGCATTGGGTGGGGGAGGGCATGAGAGAGGTTGAGAACAGGGTGAGTCATGTGGATGAAGAAGAGAGAAAATCACTTTCGAACCACTTTTATGTGATTATCCCATGAAAATGACCATCCCTGGATTCAGGAATGAAGATTTTGTTCCCATTGTCGGATGGTTGGAAGAGGAACTTCCAGGGATGTGCAAAGCATGTGCCCCTGATCTATAGTGTCTCCCTTGGAAGAATAGAGGTGGGTGGAGGGAACGTTTGAGGTTCTCTTTTTAACAGACACCTACTTAAGTTGCACTTGTTTACCCAAACTTGACTATCCTCAGCACATAAGAACATAAGACCTGCATCTCAGGAATGCTTCACCAATGACCCTATATGGGTCCCTACCTAGAACCCAGTTTCTTATAATAATCCTAGAAAGAACCCCAGGGGTCATCAAGTCCAACCCCATGAAATGCAGGAATCATAGCAAATCACATTGCCCCTCAAGAGCAGATGTGATGATGGACCAGATGGGAAGCCCAGAATCACACAGAGGTGGGAGAGTATGTGTTTGCCTGTCAGATAGCTTTCTATCAACAGGGTTCAACTTGGGAGGAAAGCTCTACTCAGGAGCAAGAAGACTCATCACCTAGCTGCAGGCAGTGACCCAGCAAACAACCAGGTAGAGCAGTGGCAGTCGATGCCTGAGGCAAAAGCGGGTGGAGTAAGAAATCCATATTGTACCTTTGTACAGTGGGCTAGATCCTGAACTCAAACACTCTATCCTCCATCCAGACATGTAACTGATATTACCAGAGCCAGGCAAAAATACTTGAGGATGGTAGGGTCAGTGAGGATCATGCCCTGGTGAGAGGTTGTGTTGTTGAAGAGAAGCTATGGCCTGGGGCAACCCCAGTCCAGTTAGAGAGCTTGCAGGGCTGCAGGGCTGAGTTTTGCCATCTCATAGGTAGAGGCGATGGGTCCCTACATCTCCTCCAGGCCATTTTCTGAACGAATGGCTCCCTAGTTCATAAATGCTCCTAGGTCTGACCACATTGTTATCTGTGACTGTGTCTCCAGCTGCTGCAACCAGCCACTACACCCAGAACTGGCTATAGGCAGAGGCCCAGATCACGGAAGTCCACAACCTCCCCATTCCATGCCAAAATCACATTTCTCCATTTGATACAATTTTCAGAGTAGAGCTTGCCTTGAACATTCACACGGTTCTTCACTTAACTGCAGCAAGCCATTGATACCAAGGCCAGCCAGACATCATGTTCCAAACCCATTAATTCTCTTGTAATGACTGCTTGTAAAGATAGCATTTGACTAGTAATGCTTTATCAGTTTTACGTTTCTCCATTTTATTTCTCAGAATACGTAATCCATTGCCTTATCTCTCTCTCTCTCTCTCTCGCTCTTTAGCATTTTGGAAGGATTTTTACGGCCGTTCAGCATTTCACTGCCTTAGCACTGATACAACCATGCAGCCGCCTCTGTGCCACAGCAAACACCATCGTGGGGTGGGAAGGGGTTGTTATTTTCCCCTCTCGCCATCTTATTTATTCATAATTAAAACTCTCGTGTTTGTGACAGTTCTCAAATGTGACATGACATTTTTATAATCTTGTTAATATCTCAAAAGGTTTTTACTGCATTGCAGGCTGGGAATTATGCAAATGGACAGAAATGGTGGAGAGGAGGGGTGGGGTACAAACGCTATTGCGGCTGCATTTGCTCGTAAAATTATGACAGAGAAAAATATTATTGCTGTAATTACAGGGGGAAACTGCATTTCTTTCCTACTTCCTATTTTTCCATGTCATAAACAAACAATTTTGCAATGGAAAAGCTCTCTCCTTGTTGCCCCATGCAGGGAATTAAGCAGAGATCATTGCGACCCTCCAGGTGTTCCTGGACTCGAACTCCCATCATCCCTGTCCATTGGCTTTGCTGGCTGAGGCTGATGGGAACAGCAGTGTCCCAAAGGCCACATCTCCAGGCACACCCCTGTTAGATTTGAAGCTACCTTCCCCAAATGTCAAATTGCTTGATAATTCCAAGCCTGATTCTAAACCCAGTTTTTCTCCTACAAAGTAGAGCAGTAGCTCACTGTTGGAGCACATGCTTTGCATGAGTTTAATTTTCCAGCACATCCAGTTCAAAGAATCAGGAAGCAGGTGATGGGAATGTCTCTGTCTGATGCACTGGGGAGACACTGCCAGTCAGTGTAGACAAAAGGGGAGGGCGAAGGGAGAGAGAGCCAATGATCTGATGTTGTATACTGAGCCATAGCCCAGTGGTAGAGCAGGCATACCAAATATCTCAGGGTCAGTCCTGAGCATCTCCACGTAGGTCTGACAAAGACTCCTCTCTGAAACCCGAGAGAGCTATTCCCAGCAAACTGGGCAATTTATTATTTATTTATTTATTTATTAAATTTATATACGGCCCCATACCTGTAGGTCTCAGGGCAGTTCACGGGACACAGGGTCAGATGAAACACATGGTCAGACTGGGGGGGGATGTTTTAAGTGAGCAGAAGACCACTTCCTATGAGCTTGGTTTGAACCTGTCGCGCTCCTGATGACAACATAATCAGCTGCTGTTGTGTTAGTGTTGGATATGTGGTGATTCATTCAAATAATCACTTCGTGATCAGGTAATGGGATCCTGTCCTTTATAGCTTGCAGCTCAGTGCGTAAAGCTTGGCCACATTGTCTTTGCAGCGATGCAGGACTACACAGAAGTTCTCTCTGTGGTGTTCAGTTAATGATGAACTTTGAAAGCTGATGCATGCCAAATCAAATTTTTTGTTCAGTTAGCCTACAGTTGCTTTTAGAACACTTTAGAAATGTTTTTAGTACTTGCCACCATGGGATTCTTAAGAAGAAAGGAAGGGCTATAAATTGAATGATTATCATTACTGTTATTATTTTCAACAACCTGGGCACATAAGGTTGTCTGAAAGCAGGTTGTTGTTTTTCCAGGGGGTACTCAAGCGTACGCAGTACTGGCACCTTTTGTTGTTGTTGTTAAAAAGTGTGGCACTTACTTAAGCTAATAGGAGTTTGTCAATTCTTTGGTAATTCAGAGTGTAGTGCATTGTGGAAACCATATTAAGATGTTTTAAAAATATATACTTACTGTTGTTTCCGCTACCAGCAATTTCTTTTCAGTGCCATAATTTCAGGAAACTTAACGGCCAAAAAATTAATAATTGCATCTTCATCTTTTCCTCTGCCACTCCAAGAACCCAGGGTCCATTAGCAACTCTACAATTAGGCAAGAGACCGTAGTTGCTGCTAAAGTGGTATTTCATGTTTTAAGCGGACTTAAATGTACCCGTTCTAATGGCTAACAATATTTCAAAATGTGACTTAATCTATTTCATTCCATTTATATGAGTTGAGATCATCAATCATTTCCCACTAGAAAGCCCCAGCCTAAGATGAATTTAACGGACTTTATAAATAATGGGTCAATAGTGAGTTTGTCATAAATTCATTTCAACTTTTTGGAGACGGGCCCGGCAGATACTTTTCGGTATTGCTTTCTCACAAATCACCCGTAAGTTGGGATTAATTTTGATGTGCAGTTGTGACAATGAGACTCTCTTTTGTCAAAGCCCTGTGTATATATTTGCCTTCTCCTCCCTCCACTTTACCATTCAGTGCTAAAGAAAAAGTAAATTGATTCCCCTCTAATTGTATGCACAGATAGTATTCACTTCAAAGTATTCGTGACAAGGTGTCAGAGCTGGACTGAAGCCCTGCAGGGGTGAGGCTCAGCCGTAGAGCCAGTGCTGGATTTACATATAAGCTAAACAAGCTATAGCTTAGGGCCCCACTCTCTTGGGTCCCCCCAAAAAACATAAAGGAAAAAAACCTGGATGTACATTTCCAAAATATAAGATAAAAAACAAATAAAACCTACATACAGCAACAGTGTTTTGTGTTGTGTAGTGGGTCACCTTGTAGAATGATGTAAGTAATGGGCCCCGCCTGCTAACCTGTTCCCTAAAATATCACTGGTTTGCTCATTTCTATATATAGGGTGCCTACATTCTGCATGGAGTGGTTGCAGGGCAACATGTGCAAATGGCTCTAGATACCTATTAGGTCCATAAATTACCATATAGCATGTATTCAACACAAAAAGGCAACAATTTGTTGCTGACAAAGGACAGCTGGACACATAAAGGGCCCCATAACCTTCAGGAGCTTAGGGCCTCATCAAACCTAAATCTGGCCCTGGGTAGAGCAACTGTATCACATGCAGAAGCCCCCAGGCTCATCCCCCAGCATCTGTAGGTAGGGCGGCATAGAGAACCCTGACTAAAATCCTGCCAGTTGCAATAGATAATAGTGAGCCAGAAGGACAAGTGGGTCTTGGTATCAGGCATCTTTCTATGTTCCCATGCTCAAAAGTGCAAAAGGAGGGTCCATGCTTGTACTTTCCAGTTAAGGGCCTCTAGCACGGCTCAGCAAGGCTGGACATCTGTTGAGGGTTGACATCACAGGAATGGGTGCACTGGTGAGAGTCTTCTGGACCTGCTCACCAAAGGTCTGCATGGTCAGGCATATGTTGCAGACCCACTCTGTAACAGGGAGTCCACTAATAAGACCCCCTTGGACCTGCTGCTCCTCTTTGCCATTGGAACCTCCTAGCTTGTCTAGCCACCCCTCACCATCTGGCCCAGACAGCAGGGGTGGTGAGAAAGAGAAGCAATAGAAGTTTGATAGCCATTTCCTTCTGTTAAAGAAGCAGTGGCTCTTATGTAACATTATGGGGCTATTAGGATTATTGATGGCAGGTCACCACAACTTCCTCCATCCCTGCCCACCTCTAGAAGCAATCCTCTAAGCTGGCCCCTGCTCCACACGGAGACCACCAACAGAAGAAGCAGAAGCAATGTAAAATCTGACCTGCTTAAAATCCACATTAAAACGAGCCTGACATCTTTAATCAAGGCACAACAATCCACACAAAGAGGACTGACATGAAAACATGTTAATACTTACATGTAAAAAAAGATCACCAGTGATAAGACCCACTTGAACTTCCCAGGGGATAGCAATCCCTGAACATGTAGCCACCAGGGAAAAGACCCATCTACCCAAGCTAGCTGGGGCTTATGGGAGTTGGAGTCCCAATGCGTCCATTGACAAAGAATCTATCTGATTAATTGAATAAATGCTGCAGGTGTAAGTGTTTTGCAGCCCGCCCCTCTCACTTTCCCTTGTTAGTACTTTTCAATATATGGTCTAACTCTATTTAAACAGAACCTTATTTCTGCCAAAACTTGATCTAGGTGGGAATGTTTCAACTTTCCCGATCGTTCCATTTCCAGTTACAATTTAGCATGCTGACATAACTCTGAGCATGAAGCTTGAGCTGGAGCAGATAATTTAAAGGCAGATTGTCTCATCAATTCATTCTTTTTTTAAATTGTGCTAGCCATAGAAGTATACAGTCTGCAGGAATTTACAGCTTGCTCTCTGGAGTATCGGAAGAAGATTCAATTAAGGAAGCAATAGGCAAGGCAGCAAGACACACAATAAAACAGCTTACCATCCCAGGATGAGTCTCATAACCACTTACTTTCTCTCTCTCTCTCTCTTAAAAAACAAAAAAAATTGTTATACATGATTTAAGATGAGAATCCGATCTCAGCTGCTATAGCATCAATCCATCCTAACTCCTTCTATTAGCATCAAAAGAAAGTGGATTATTCTATTTGAACCAGTTTAGAGGTGCCCTGAGTGCTCACTGGAAGGACAGATCCTGAAGCTGAGGCTCCAATGCTTTGGCCACCTCATGAGAAGAGAAGACTCCCTGGAAAAGACACTGATGCTGGGAAAGATGGAGGGCACAAGGAGAAGGGGACGACAGAGGACGAGATGGTGGGACAGTGTTCTCGAAGCTACAAACATGAGTCTGACCAAACTGCGGGAGGCCGTGGAAGACAGGAGTGCCTGGTGTGCTCTGGTCCAGGGGGCAGAACTGTCAACTTTTCCCTTTTCTTGTGAGGAATCCGATTCGGAATAAGGGAATTTCCTTTAAAAAAGGAAACCGTTGACAGCTATGCCATGGGGTCACAAAGAGTCGGACACAACTAAATGACTAAACAACAACAACAAGGGGTGCCATCTTGGAAACTTAACCTACATTGCTAGGTGAGATATTGAATTCCAGGACTGCCAGGGCAATATTTGCAGGAACACAACTTGCTCCATCTGTGGAACCATCTAGACAGACAGAGCTGAGGGCAAATGAAGGGGTGCCATCAGGGCAGGACTTGGGGGGCAAAAATCTGCACAGAATAGCCTGACGAGACAAGAAGACTGGTTTGCCACACTTGAAGTAAGTGAAGTAATACAGATTGGCTAATAAGAGCCCCGCTCTATCCAGTGTAAGTGTGATGGCCTGGGAGTCCCCACCTCCAGGGCCGGCTGAGCCGGGGCAGGGCCTTGAATCTGAAGTGCCGGGTCCTCAGGAGTAGACACCAGATGTATCCACTCTGGTTCCGGAGGTGATTGAGGACCCATCGCCATCAGGTGCGCCTCTCCCAGCCCTGTCAGGGGAAGGGGAAGCTGCTCCTGGGTCCAGTAACCCTTCAGCCTCTCCTGAGCTGCAGAGGCTCAGGGCAGAGAGGTGGAGAGAACTAAGTGCTCTCAGGAGGAGTGCTCGCCTTAAGGCCAGAAGAGGTGGGTCACCTGTGGGCTGGGACCGCCCCTGGCCTCAGAGGAGATAAAGGCCAGTCAGCCCAGTCCCAGGTTGCGGGAGCAACAACGTTGGAAACCTGTTTCTGCCAGCACCCAGACCTGTTTTTCCGGAGTTCCTGACCACGCCCGGCTTCTTGCTTTGGACCCCGCTTCCCCCTTGGTGGACAGTCTCCAGACCCTCAGTCCAGGACCGGACTTTGACCATGCCTCACAGTAAATCCCCCCCCCCAGGACCAGCACAGTAGGGCAATTAATCACAGAATCCAAAACTACCTAAAACAGAGGAAGGAACTTTTTCCAGGTAAAGGGCCACATTCCATTCTTGGCAACTTTCTGGGGTCCATGTTCCAGTGGTGGGTGTGGGTAGAGACAAAAGTGGGTGGAGCAACAAGTGTAAATGTTACCTTTCTACAGAAGGCTAGTTTAAAACATACTCATGCACCCTTCTCCATCCTCCGTCCAGGCAAGCAATAGGCATTATGAAAGTTCAAGGACACGCCCTATATAGCTTTCGCATTGCTTACAATCAACTTACTGTGAAATCATAAAATCCAGTGCTTTTTGTGGGGGGAGGCAGGAGTATGCATACCCCTAAATATTTTGTGAATCTAATGGGAGAAGAAACTAAAAAAATTAAAATGGTGCATGGTGAATATCAGTTCCATTGAATAGTACAGTGAATTGTCAGTTCCCCTGATGGTGGCCTCATTTCCTGTCACAGTGTTTCCTGAGTCTTATATGGAATGAGAGTACCCCTAAAAATTTTTTTAGAAAAAAGCACTGTATAAAATAATAATATAAAAATGCAATCTAAAACCGACAGAAAACAGCCAATTTACTTTTTTAAAATAATTGTAGAGGAGCCCTTCAGTCCTTGCGCTATGACTAAGCAGGCAGCCACCAGCAAGTGGGTGATTAGAGATTTACTATGAAGGTCCAACTCCTTTCCCACAGACATGTTCAAAAAATGTTAATGTAGGGCAGGGAAATAAATCTCATTTGTGTACCAATAAACAATCCAGCAAAGATTTTATTTCAGTGGGCATAAATTCAGAAATGCACTGGGGTTAGGATGGGAGAGAGATGTCTTCAGCTTGCATTTTAATATGAATCTACCTGATTCCCACTATCCAGACCAATCTGCAAACTGAAACACAGCTCTCCTTTGTAATTCACACTTCTCTGAATTTTGTGATGCAGTTCTCCAACCAAAGGAGGCTGACTCCTGCCAAAGTGAGCATTGGAGAAAGTGTGCACATATACAGAAACAAAATGTGTATGGTAGTGAAAACAATGTGCAAACACTATTGTATTAAGGAAAACCTGTCATATAGTGTCAAGGAACTGACATCAGAGGCACGGGAGAAGGAGAGGGTCTCTGATTCTGCAGGAGAAGGTCCCAGCGTGAGGGGGAGACTCAGCTGGGAAGAAGGGGAAGGGAATAAGTGTAACACCAGGGATCCAGGAGAGCAACAGGACCAGGAGGTGCAGGGGCTCCAGGACTCTTCGCTGGAAGTTAGTGAGGAGAGCCCAGGCACCCCGCTACCCACGCCCACCCTGCGCAGGAGACTCCCGCGCAGTGAGAGGCGGAGACGCTTGGGCGTCAAACAGCTCTTATGTTGGCAGCGCTTTAAAAAAACGCCCACAGACAGATTCTACGAGTGACTAAGGGCTGCCATGCTGAGATGGGCTGTGCAGTCCGAAGGGTTTAACCAGGCAATCTAATGCCCAAACGGGGCAGGATTACGCACGAGTAACTCCCAACCACTACATATAGATTAAGAGCAGTGTTCATGAAAATGTAAATAAAAATGTTTTTCAACGAAAAATGGACAAACCAACAGGTGGGACAAACTGAATTTAAGAATGAAAAACTGAGAGAAGCTGAAACTGGATCAGACCAAAGGCCTATTGACTCATAGAAACAAAACCAAAAAAAGGCATAGGAAGAGCTTGGACCATTATTATTATTATTATTAGTTGTTGTAGTAGTCAAATGGTAAAGGTAAAGGGACCCCTGACCATTAGGTCGGGTTGTGGCCGACTCTGGGGCTGCGGCACTCATCTCGCTTTATTGGCTGAGGGAGCTGTCATACAGCTTCCGGGTCACATGGCCAGCATGACTAAGCCGCTTCTGGAGAACCAGAGCAGCACATGGAAACGCCGTTTACCTTCCCGCCGGAGCAGTACCTATTTATCTACTTGCACTTTGACGTGCTTTTGAACTACTAGGTTGGCAGGAGCAGGGACCGAGCAACGGGAGCTCACCCCCTCACGGGGATTCGAACCACCAACCTTCTGATTGGCAAGTCCTAGGCTCTGTGGTTTAACCCACAGCGCCACCTGCGTAATTACAAGTGCACAGAATAAGATAAAAAGAAGAAAGAAGAAAAACAGTACCCATGTAGAAAACAAAACAGACCCAGAAAGAAAAGGAAATTGTGTACATTACCAAAAGAAAGAACGTGTTATTGTTGTTAACCAAACCTTAACCTAATATGATATTTATAAAAATGAATTCCAAATATCACTAAATTTGTCCTTGGCAAGGCTATGTCTGTACAACTCCTAGGGGACATGGGGGCTTCAGCCCCCACAATAAAATATTTGAGGTTGCCGGGGGGCCCCAAAGTTCCTGGGCATTCACATACAAATGGGGTGTGTGCACTGCATCATATGACTGATTATGCGAGGCGGGGCTTACCTTGGCCCCCAGAATGTTTTATTCAAGTTTGCACCCCAGGTTTGCACACAACTTCTTCCTGTGCAGCTTGCTGGATCATGCCCTTCTAGATCAGCAGCCTGTCTCAAGGGGGCCTGGAGGGTCATAGACTTTCCACCCCGACTCGGCCCCAGACACACTGACCCGATGTTTGGAAGCTGTGGCTGGATGGTTTCGTGGGAGCCGATTGAAACTAAATCCTTTGAAGACAGAGGTCCTATGGCTGGGTCGGGATGGCATGGGGATGAGGGACCAACTCCCTTCTCTTGTGGGGGCCCAGTTAGTGCCAGTGCCTTCTGTTAAGAGTTTGGGTGTAATCCTTGACCCCTCCCTTTCCAAGGAGGCGCAGGTTACAGCAACAGCCAAGGCGACATTTTTCCACCTTCGCCGCATCAAGCAGTCGGTCCCTTACCTTTCCCGCCCTGACCCGGCCACAGTGATCCATGCGATGGTCGCCTCCAGGCTTGACTACTGTCAAGGGACTACTGCCCTTGAAGCTGTCCCAGAAACTCCAGCGGGTGCAGAATGCTGCAGCGAGGCTCCTCACGGGGTCTCTGCCATGGGAGCATATTCACCCAGTGCTTTTCCAGCTGCACTGGCTCCCAGTGGAGTACAGGGTCAGTTTTAAGGTGCTGGTTTTGACCTTTAAAGCCCTTCACAGCCTAGGAACCTTGTACCCATGGGACCACCTCTCCTGGTATGCCCCACAGAGGACCTTAAGGTCCATAAATAGCAATACTCTAAAGGTCCCGGGCCCTAAGGAAGTTAGATTAGCCTCAACCAGAGCCAGGGTCTTCTCAACACTGGCTCCAGCCTGGTGGAACGCTCTGTCTTTTGAGACCAGGGCCCTGCAGGATATGATATCTTTCCTCAAGGCCTGTAAGACAGAGTTGTTCCACCTGGCCTTTGGCTCAGAATCAGTTTGATTCCCTCTCCCTCTTTCTTTTTCCTTTCTCCTTCTATGAAGAGATTGCACCCTAATGTTTTAATGTTGTATCTTAATCTTTTAAACTGTATTTTAATCAACTTGTTTTTATTATTGGTTAGCCGCCCTTAGCCCGGTCTTGGCTGGGGAGGGCAGGGTATAAATAAAATTTATTTTTATTATTATTATTATTATTATTATTATTATTATTATTATTATTATCCATATTGTGTGGGTCACAGTGTGAAATGTCATCTCACTAGGGTTGGACTCCTGATATAGAATCATAGAATCATAGAATCATAGAGTTGGAAGAGACCACAAGGGCCATCGAGTCCAACCCCCTGCCAAGCAGGAAACACCATCAGAGCACTCCTGACATATGGTTGTCAAGCCTCTGCTTAAAGACCTCTAAAGAAGGAGACTCCACCACACTCCTTGGCAGCAAATTCCACTGTCGAACAGCTCTTACTGTCAGGAAGTTCTTCCTAATGTTTAGGTGGAATCTTCTTTCTTGTAGTTTGGATCCATTGCTCCGTGTCCGCTTCTCTGGAGCAGCAGAAAACAACCTTTCTCCCTCCTCTATGTGACATCCTTTTATATATTTGAACATGGCTATCATATCACCCCTTAACCTCCTCTTCTGCAGGCTAAACATGCCCAACTCCCTTAGCCGTTCCTCATAAGGCATCATTTCCAGGCCTTTGACCATTTTGGTTGCCCTCCTCTGGACACGTTCCAGTTTGTCAGTGTCCCTCTTGAATTGTGGTGCCCAGAACTGGACACAGTACTCCAGGTGTGGTCTGACCAGAGCAGAATACAGTGGCACTATTACTTCCCTTGATCTAGATGCTATACTCCTATTGATGCAGCCCAGAATTGCATTGGCTTTTTTAGCTGCCGCGTCACACTGTTGGCTCATGTCAAGTTTGTGATCAACCAAGACTCCTAGATCCTTTTCACATGTACTGCTCTCAAGCCAGGTGTCACCCATCTTGTATTTGTGCCTCTCATTTTTTTTGCCCAAGTGCAATACTTTACATTTCTCCCTGTTAAAATTCATCTTGTTTGTTTTTGCCCAGTTCTCTAATCTGTCAAGGTCGTTTTGAAGTGTGATCCTGTCCTCTGGGGTGTTAGCCACCCCTCCCAGTTTGGTGTCATCTGCAAATTTGATCAGGATGCCCTTGAGTCCATCATCCAAGTCGTTGATAAAGATGTTGAATAAGACCGGGCCCAAGACAGAACCCTGTGGCACCCCACTAGTCACTCTTCTCCAGGATGAAGAGGAACCATTGATGAGCACCCTTTGGGTTCGGTCAGTCAGCCAGTTACAAATCCACTGAGTGGTAGCATAGTCAAGACCGCATTTTACCAGCTTCTTTACAAGAATATCATGGGGCACCTTGTCAAATGCCTTGCTGAAATCAAGGTAGGCTACATCCACTGCGTTCCCTTCATCTAAGGATATAAGGTTGAAAAACCCAGACTTGATGGAGCTTTCTGTACGCCGATGTGATTTGACTGCTGCCAATTTAGCTTTCCGACACTTTTCCCTTACATGATCAGAACAAGGGTCCTTTCCCACCCCTCGTTAATCACCGCTGACAAGCTGCCAGAAATTTTGTGTCTCTCCCCACCCCCACGGCTGCCCCGTTCAGCATCCAAGGTCAGTTTTGTCTCATGATAGGAAGGCACATATGGCATCTTTTAATCGAAGAGGATGTGCGGCTTGGATTCCTTAACGCGCTTCACACCAGAGGGGCTGGCGTGTCGGGGGCTAACAAGGCAGCCTTGTAAACAACGCTGTGAATGGCCCCCGCCCCTCTTTCTGAGCTCCCTTGAGGATGCCACATTTTTCTGCCAATGAGGAAAATATGAAAGGGATGATCAGGGGGAGAGATTTGATTCAGTTTCCATTTAAAGGCAGATTTGCCTAATATGCACTTTCTGAAAAGAAAAAGAAAAAAGAAACACAAGCATCCACCTAAATCCCCCCTCCTCTGTATTTCTCAGTGCAGTTCTACAGCTAATCAATGCGGGGGGGGGGATGCATGTACTAGGGCAGAGCTTTTCAACTTTTTGAGTCCACGGCTCCCTGGACCATATAAAAGGTAAAGGGACCCCTGACCGTTAAGTCCAGTCATGGACGACTCTGGGGTTGCAGCGCTCATCTCACTCTATAGGCCAAGGGAGCCGGTGTACAGCTTCCGGGTCATGTAGCCAGCATGACTAAGCCGCTTCTGGCGAACCAGAGCAGCGCACGGAAACACCATTTACCTTCCTGCCAGAGCGGTACCTATTTATCTACTTGCACTTTTGACGTGCTTTCGAACTGCTAGGTTGGCAGGAGCAGGGACCGAGCAATGGGAGCTCACCCCGTCACAGGGATTCGAACCGCCGACCTTCTGATCGGCAAGTCCTAGGCTCTGTGGTTTAACCCACAGCGCCACCCGCATCCCCTCTTGACCATATAAATGTATACATATGCATGTGAACATATTTGTGAAGATAGCATACAAAGATGCAACATATTGGGGAAAGGGAAGGGAAGGATTAGTTATTATGATGATCTTCTGACCGGAGTCTCCTGTTTTAATTGCTGCATTGTTTTTAATAGGATTCTTTGAATGTGTGTTTTAATTATGAATGTTCACATTTTAATGCTTTAATGGGATTGTTTTAATGTGCATTTTAATTATGGGTGTTTATATTTTAATGCTTGGGTAACTGCTTTTTATACTTTGTAAACTGCTTAGAAGTAGTTTTGGCATTAAGTGAATGAAATAACAGCAACAATAATAACAACAGTAACTATTTAAACAATTGCTGTATTTTTACTGCCAGTAAGGGAGAAAGGTTCTAGTGCTATTGTCTGCCTCAGGTGCCAAAACAACTTGACCAGTCTCTGTCTTGGAAGGTGTCACTTTTTGCCTCACACAGCAAAATGTAACTGAACCATTCCTTAATGAAGCTTTCGGAACAATCCTTTAATCCCCATATTAAGGACTAACAAAGCTTACAGTTGTTTGCATTTATCCACCTCTCCTCTCACTGTTAAAATGGAGAATGTAAGCTACTTGGGGCAGAGACCTTAACTCTCCCCCCCTTTTTTGTACTCCTCTGAAATGTATGCATGTTTATCATATGCTCCCTGGTCCTGAATGGGGTAACTGTGCCCCTGAAGGACCAGGTGCGCAGCCTGGGAGTCATTTTGGACTCACAGCTGTCCATGGAGGTGCAGGTCAATTCTGTGTCCAGGGCAGCTGTCTACCAGCTCCATCTGGTATGCAGGCTGAGACCCTACCTGCCCGCAGACTGTCTCGCCAGAATGGTGCATGCTCTAGTCATCTGTTGCTTGGACTACTGCAATGCACTCTATGTGGGGCTACCTTTGAAGGTGACCCAGAAACTACAACTAACCCAGAATGCGGCAGCTAGACTGGTGACTGGGAGTCGCTGCCAGGACCACATAACACTGGTCTTGAAAGACCTACATTGGCTCCCAGTACATTTCCGAGCACAATTCAAAGTGTTGGTGCTGACCTTTAAAGCCCTAAATGGCCTCAGTCCAGTATACCTGAAGGAGCGTCTCCACCCCCATCGTTCTGCCCGGACACTGAGGTCCAGCTCTGAGGGCCTTCTGATGGTTTCCTTCCTAAGCCAAGTTACAGGGAACCATGCAGAGGGCCTTCTCAGTGGTGGCACCCGCCCTGCAGAACGCCCTCCCACCAGATGTCAAAGAGAACAACAACTACCAGACTTTTAGACGACATCTGAAGGCAGCCCTGTTTAGGGAAGCTTTTAATGTTTGACGGACTATTGTATTTTAATATTTTGTTGGAAGCCTCCCAGAGCGGCTGGGGAAGACCAGACAGATTGACTGGGTATGAATAATATATTATTATTATTATTATTATTATTATTATTATTATCATTATTATCATCATCATCATTATTATTATCATTACATCTATTCTCCAAGGAGCATGCCTGGTATTTGATTGTTTGTTGCATTTATACCCCAAGGAGCTCAATGTGATGTAGATACTTCAAGAGCCCCCTTTTAGCCTCAAAACAACCGTGTGAGGCAGGTGATTGGCTCAAATTCACCCACTGAGCTTCATGGCTGAGTGAACTGACCCAAAGTCATCAGGGATATTCATAGCAGAAAGGGGATTTGAATCTAGGTTCACACTCTAACTCAGTTTTCCCCAGCCCTACCAGGCCAGGAGGGAAAAGGCCTGCATGGCAGGGCGCAGCTGTTCCAGGACTCACAGGACATTCAGCCAAGATGGCACCTGCTCTCATCAGCAGCCTAAGCTTTTGTAGGTGGAGTCCGTCAGGGCCTCACCATCCCAGTCCTGCTAGAAAAAGACCTGCAAGGCAGGGAGCAGGTCTTCCAGGACTCTCAGCCAAGATGGTCTTCCATTGCCTTCCTAATGATCCCTGGCATGGAATTTGCCTTTCCCACAGCTGTGGCACACGGGATCAAGGTCTCCAGCAATGGAGTTCAACTAAAGATACTTCTGCCTGCTCAAAGAAGGAAGGGAGGAGAAATGATCAGAAATGTCGGAGGCAGCCAAACAAGAGAGAGAAGGTTTGCAGCCTGTTGAGAAGAAAACAAATGCAGCCAAATGACTAATTTTGGCAGTTTCTTGCAGCTGGGAATCATTCCGTGCCATTTATTGATCTCGCAAGGGCCTTTGAATCTCATTGCTGGTTCACCACCGAGAATGGAAAGAACGATAACTCCGGCTGAATGCAGAATAAATGAGATTGCCTGGGCTGCTTATCCCTGCCAAAATGTGCCCAACACTGTCAGCTTAAGATGGCCAATAGCCTCAAGATGCAACATCCGGGATTTCCATCTCCATTGTAAACCCAGAAAATCACAATGACTTTGAGTGGCACTGCTTCAGATATCACTGACCTCAAACAGTGTTTTGCATAGGAATTGGTGAGCAGCAGATTGCTTGGCTCAAGAATGAACTAGGTGTCTTTAAACTACGTCCTTGGGCATCAAACCACTGAAAGGGAATCTATTTTAAACCTGGCAGCTCGGCTGTGTCCAATCACTTCCAGCTGTGTCTTCACAACCCTTTATGGGGAAGGGCCATAGCTCAGGATCAGAACATCTGCTTGGCATGCAGAAGGTCTCAGGTTCAATCCCCACCATCTCCAGGGAAGGCTGGGAAGGCCCTCAGCCTGAAAACCTGGTAGAGCAGCTGGTCATCTGTGTAGATAAGGCTGAACCAGATGGGCCAATGGTCTGAATCAGTATGAGGGAGTGTCCTGCATTCCTAGAATCATAGAATCATAGAGTTGGAAGAGACCACAAGGGCCATCGAGTCCAACCCCCTGCCAAGCAGGAAACACCATCAGAGCACTCCTGACATATGGTTGTCAAGCCTCTGCTTAAAGACCTCCAAAGTAGGAGACTCCACCACACTCCTTGGCAGCAAATTCCACTGTCAAACAGCTCTTACTGTCAGGAAGTTCTTCCTAATGTTTAGGTGGAATCTTCTTTCTTGTAGTTTGGATCCATTGCTCCGTGTCCGCTTCTCTGGAGCAGCAGAAAACAACCTTTCTCCCTCCTCTATGTGACATCCTTTTATATATTTGAACATGGCTATCACATCACCCCTTAACCTCCTCTTCTCCAGGCTAAACATGCCCAGCTCCCTTAGCCGTTCCTCATAAGGCATCGTTTCCAGGCCTTTGACCATTTTGGTTGCCCTCCTCTGGACACGTTCCAGTTTGTCAGTGTCCTTCTTGAATTGTGGTGCCCAGAACTGGACACAGTACTCCAGGTGAGGTCTGACCAGAGCAGAATACAGAGCAGAATTCCTGTGTCTTGAGGGAAGGGTTTGGAACCCAGAGCCAGGGCACCTGCTTTGAATACAGAAGGTTTCAGGTTCAGTCACCAGCATTGACAGCTGGGGCTGGAAGAGAGCTCTGTCTGGAATCTTGGAGAATCACTGCCAGTTAGTGTAAACTGAGGGAGGTCATAGAATCATAGAACTGTAGAGTTGGAAGGGACCTCAAGGCTCATTTTCTCCAACCCCCTGGAATGCAAGAATCTCACCTAAAGCATCCAACCTCTGCTTAAAAAAACTATTGAAGGAGAGTCCAAAAATCTCCTGAGGTAGTCCATTCCATTGTCAAACACCTGCTACTGTCAGAAGGTTCTTTCTGAACTCCATTCTTGTATCTTGAATCCATTGGTTTGGGCCCTACCCTCCAGAGCAGGAGAAAACAAATTCGCTCCATCTTCCATGTGACAGCCTTTTAGAAATTTGAAGATTAGATTAGATAAATTTATTGTCATTGTCCGTATATACACAGTATACACAACAACGAAAATCAAACACCCACCCAAAGACCGGGTACACATATACATTTGCACGTATCTCCGAACTCTCATCCTATTTAGACATAATCTATAAAACATAACATAATCCAGAATATAGCATGACCTATTAAAGGCATAACATAACCTAAAACCTATCTCATTCCTTCCACTCCCTACTTACTAAACCTTGCAACTGGCCCTGAGATCATTATTTAGTGCAATCAGAGCTCTTGGATAGAAACTATTCAGAAGGTGTGTGGTTCGTGTTTTCATTGTCCTATATCTTCTGCCCAAAGGCAATAGTTCAAAGAAGTTGTGAGCAGGGTGGGTGGGATCTCTCAGAATATTATGTGACTTCTTCAAGATGCGAGACGTGAAGATCTCATCCAGGGTTGGTAGTCGGAGCCCAATAACGTTCTGGGCAATTTTAATTGTTCGCTGTAAAGCTTTTTTATCCGTTTCAGAGCTGCTCCCATACCACGATAATATACTATAGGTTAAGACACTCTCGACGGTACTATGATAATAGGACAGGAGTAGGTGCTGGGATAGATTCAGTCCCCTGAGCATTCTCAGATGGCCTCATAGTCTCCTCTTATCCAGGCTAAACATAACCAATTCTCTCAACCATTCCTCATAAGACCCCTGATCATCTTGATCTCCCTCTTCTGCATACTTTCCAACTTGTCAACATCCTACGTAAATTGTGGTGCCTAGAACTGGACACAGTATTCCAGATGTGGTCTGATCAAGGCAGGATAGAGTGGTACTATTACTTCCCTTGATCTGGACACTCAAGGAATACAATTAGCTTTTTTTTTTTGCTGCTGCTTCATCATCACATTGTTGACTCAAGTACAAGTAGTTTTATTACAGTCAATGACCAGTATCAAGACAAAGACAGCAATTACGAAATTTAAAAAATCAAGACAAAATAAGACGATGTAAAATCACATAAACATAAAAAACAGTTCCAGGTGGTCATTTATCTGCCAGAAAGGACAGATTTCTGGTTTCTCTTCAGATTGTATAAATCACTGTTGACTTATGTTAAGCTTTGTGTTCCAGAGGATAGGACTTGAACCAATGGTTTCGTGTTATAAGAAAGGGGATTCAGACTAAACATCAGGAAGAGCTTAATGTCAGTAAGGGCTGTTCCACAGTGGAATAGCTTTCATGTGTGATCTAGTTGAGATTTCTGCACCACAGGGGTTGGACTAGATGATCCTTGGGTTCCCTTCCAAATCTACAATTCTATGATTCTATGACAAGTGGGGCATTGCCCACCAACCTCAGCCTGCCCTCAGTCAGCCACCACTGGCCTGCCTTCTATCTTATCACCAGTCCATTGAGTCCCCCTGGCTGTCAGCATCCTTCATCTGAGTGTTGCCCCTTGTGGAACTCAGCAAGAAAGTGGATGGGGTCAAAACTAAAATTAGTTGTGTCCGCCTTTTATTGGCTTTGGTTGTGCCTGTCGGTGGTCTCCCAGCCTTCCCCGCTACCACTCCCATCAGCTATGACTGTCTTAGTGTATATGTGGGCCCTTGAGATTGTGTGTGTGTGTGTGTGTGTGTGTGTGTGTGTGTCTATGTCTTTAATTTCTGCAAATCAACAACCTTGTTTTTGTTTGTTTCTTTCCCCTTTTTTGCAAGCACACATCATAGTTTCCTTGACATTTAAAATAACTGGAGTGAGGAGGAGTTCTTGGTGGAGATCTTAAGATACCTTCCAACATTCCACATGAAAATAGGGACATTCTATGCTTTAGATTAGAATGCCCCCATTTTGATCCTTAGGACCATTTGCAGCTCAGGGCAGTTCAGCTGATCTTTCATCCAGGCACAGATCAGACCCAGTCTCCCTAAGCTTCCTTCAGTATCATGGGGCCAGGTGCATTGGACAGTTACCTCTGAGTCTGATCACCAAGGACACATGGCCCCCAGAGGAATGATAATGATGTGATGTGGCCCTCAGACTGGGAAGGCTACTCCCCACACACACCAATTTGAGTCCATCCCTAGACCTATAACAGCAGCCTGATTGCAAAACCTTAGCAAACAGATGCTTTTCCTGGACTAGCAAGACTGATGGCAAATCTTTTCCTGCTTCATTTTGTAAGAGCAAATCTTAGGAGGACCCTGTTCAATCTTTTCCTTTTTAAGCATTTTGTCTTAGCTCCTGCATGGCAAAGGACATTACAAGATGCGGTGTTTGCTCAGCCTCTGAGATTGAGAGCGCCATTCTCTGTTCACCAGGGCAGTGCCACAGCTGAATCCAATTGCCCGTCGAATTTACTTAGCTCACTTCATAATGAAAAATACTAATGGGTTTAACGAAAGGTGACTTCCACAATCAGTCACACCTTTTTCCGTAAGAGGCTGGTGGACACTCGCCTTTCGTCTGTGCTTTAAAGCGCCTTGATGAAAAGGCCCCCCCTCCACATTTTATTTTTATTTATTTTTGCTCCAGAGCTTTCCCCCCAAAATCCTGCTCTTTAAAGCTGAATTGGAGCAAACATTAGTCCATGCAAAACGAAAATTGTTGTTTGTTACACTTCAGCTTTAAAGAGAAGGTTTGTGCTGGAAAAGCTCAGAGGTGAAGGAAAGAATGCTCAGACAAGGACCTTTAAAATGCAGACTTGTGCCTAGAAAGTGCAGAGCAAATGGGAAGTGTGGATAAGCCCTCAATGTTTACTGATGCTTCTACCCAGCAGATCTTCAAGCATTTGCAAAGAATACAGTGGTACCTCGGGTTACATACACTTCAGGTTACAGACTCCGCTAACCCAGGAATAATACCTCAAGTTAAGAACTTTGCTTCAGGAGGAGAACAGAAATCTTGCTCTGGCGGCACAGCAGCAGCAGGAGGCCTCATTAGCTAAAGTGGTGCTTTAGATTAAGAACAGTTTCAGGTTAAGAACAGATCTCCAGAACGAATTAACTACTTAACCCAAGGTACCACTGTACTACACAATGAGAAAAGCATTCTAATTTCCCAAACTTTCTGTTTCAGGAGGTTCAGCAGTTTTTCAACCTAAGATGTAATATTGTGGCATGGGGGGCGGGGGGAGAAAGAAATGTCCCGAGAATTTCATGCTTTGAACATAAAGCAAAAAATGCCTGTGGTGTCCAGATTTTTCATTGCAACACTGAGGCCTAAGGATGTGTGAACTAAGACACAGATGGGATTTTTCTACTCTCACTGAAGCTCTTTTGACTTTCCTCAACATTTCTCAGACTAATAACTTTTATGTGCATAGAAGAATCCTGCAAATTCAGTTTGGACTATGCAAAATCCTGTGATTGCCTTACAAATGTGCATTCGATCCCCAAATGCACATGCACACGCGCACACACACAGAGAGACACACACATCTTTATTTCTCTTGAGGAAACGCCTACGACTTCCATCAAAATTAATTTACCTACTGAGGAGTACCCAGAAACGCTTTCAGTTTCACATTTGCAGTAACAACCTTCCTGAGGACTATCATAGTGATTTTTTAAAAGGCAGTTTTGACACCCACATTTCTGAAGATGCCACTATTCTATGTATTAGGAAAAAGCAACATGGTATAATTTGTGTTAGCATCTCATTCGTGGGAGTTTCGCTGATTGTGCATCTAAAGGAGGGTGTGAATAAAGTTTGGGGGAAAACCACATTGAATCAAGGCCATCAAAAGGAAGCAAAAAGGAAGCTGTTGTCAACTTGAGCACGTTCCACCCGATTCAGCCCCAGTGTTTATATTGCTATTATTATTATTAACGCTCTTGAGCGTACAGCCAGTGGTTTTTCATCACCAGAATTCATGGTGTCTTCTCACATCAGGAAGAGGGATGATGAATTCAGGAAGGGGCACTTCACTTATTTTCTCTGCGATTATACATCTTGGTAGCTTGGCAGCTCTGACGTGGGTGAGGGATAACAGGAAAAATAGGAAATTGTCTACTCTCATCAAAGATGCGCCGCAAACATCAAATGGCAGAGAAGCTGGCATTTTTAAAAATGTCTGATTAATTGTGTGTGATTTCTTCCCCCTGGCCTGTGTTCAGCTGTGAAATGAATAAGCAATTAAGGCTCTCAAAGGGCCAATATATCAAAGGGGCCAACTGAGATCATGTAGCAGGGGCATTAGGCAATGCTAAGCAAAGGGCAGCAGAGGCTGGTCCTTTTCGGCAAATCGGGCATAGCATCACAAACATCATTCTACTCTTCCGAGCCCCCCCTCCTGCCTTCTTAATTGCAACTTGTCCATGGATTTTTATCTTCCTCCTTCTTAGCCCCAGTTTTCCCTTGCAGAATCAGTTAAGCCTGTCATTCTCCCTTCCTTCTGCCCTGCCAGACCCAAGAGTCACCAGACATCCCTGGCAAAGGGAGATTCTTTTAGTGCATCCCTCTTTCATCCTTTTTGGACAAGCTAGGACCCCTGCCTCAAAGGAGAATGGTTTAGGGCTAATTCACTTCTAGGAGGGATGCTCCAAACTTTGTCACATCCACATTTTTTGCTGTGTTACTCGGTCATGTTTCTGCAGTCAGAGTGAAAATGCATTAAGAAACCAGGTGTAGGAAATATTGAGTGGAGAGGCCAATAGTCTGACGTGGTTTAAGGCTACTTTCAGGGTATATTCTCAGTTCATTTGCAGCTCCGCACCTAGGGATGGACCAAGAGATAAGTTTCAGAGCTCATCTATCTGAAGTTCCTAGGCATGGGTCCAGGCTTTCTGTGTCTGTGCCTGAGCATATTATTATTATTATTATTATTATTATTATTATTATTATTAGCTCCAATTCAGTGGAAAAAAATGTGAGTTTTCCCAGGGAAAGTGTCTGGAAAAACAAACATGCTGGAAAGCTATGTGTGGACGAGCCCTCGGTTTCTCTCTGGTTCTTATTTTTACAATCTTACATTTAGTTCTCTACATTTCCACATTAATTTGTGATCCCCACCCCCCAAAAATTGACATTTTAATGTGAATTTATTTGAATTCATACAGGTTTGTATGCAATTTTGCCATGTAATATATGTAGATATGTAGCTTGCTCACTGTCACCTGAGGCTCAGGGGGTCACAGTCTTGCAGAGTGCCTTTTGCCAGCTTTGGCTGGTGGCCCAGCTATGACCTTATCTGGGCAGGGATAGCCGAACTTATGTTGTCTGCACTCTGGTAATCTCTAGGTTAGACTACTGCCATGTGTTATACATGGGGCTGCCTTTAAAAATAGTTTGGAAATGGCATCAGATGCAGACTTCAAAAGCCAGGTTGCTCAACAGAGCAAGATGTTCTGAGCACATGGCACCAATCTTGGCACAAGTGCACTGGCTGCCAATTAGTTTCCAGACCCAATTCAAAGTCCTGGCTCAGGACCCCAATACCTCAAGGATCGCCTCTCCCCATATGAACTGACCATCATCACTTGAGACCCTTCTTCAGGTGCCTTCTCCGTAAGAGGTCTGGAGTATGTCAACATGAGAATGTCTTGCCCTGTGCTATCATTACATAGATTCAAGGCTTTTAATTATCTGTGATCTCTTTGAGTGAGTGGAATGCTTTATTCCTGTATTTTAAAAATAGGATTGTCTTTTAGATTTTTATTTGTTTTTCGGGTATGCCAGTTTTAACATATGCGGGTTTCATTTCTTTATATACTGTATGCCACTTTGAATTACCTTGATTTTTTTAAAAAAAAGACGGACAGATTTAAATAATACATTTTGTGTTATTTTCACTAATATATGCTGTTTTGTTTTGTTGTGGTTGGGGTGTTTTGTACAACGTACCTTTTTACAGTGGTATGGAACCTTTCCTGGCCAACAGGCCAGATCCTTCTGTCCTCCAACCCTGCTGGGGCAAGTGGGTGGGGCTGAAACATCCAGGTTGCAGGTTCAATCCCTGTATGAGACAGCTGCATATTCCTGCACTGCAGGGGGTTGGACTAGATGACCCTCAGGACCCCTTGCAAATCTACATCTTCTGTGGAAGAGGTCAAGGCGGTTCACATGGTACTCCACCTCCCCATGTTATCATAACAAGAACCATGTGATGTTGGTTAGACTAAGAAACTGTGACTGGCTCAGGGTCACCCTGGCCACACAGGTCCTAGGCTGACACTCTAACCATTGGGCAACAGTGTCTCTCAAATGAGTCTTAAAGCACTCAAGTGTTGAATTACTATTTCACCTTTGGCATCCACCTTTGAGGTGGAAAGGTCACATGTCTCATCTGAGCAAAAATCTGGAAATCTTTGACTGCTCCGGGTTATATGGGAGAATGCATGGGAATATATGTGTGTGTGTCTATCTGCCCAGGAGGGTATCTTTCCGCTGCAGCAGAGACCTGATCAGTCAAGTGTCAGTTCCATGTAATGAAAAGAACGGGAAACGGCTATGAGTCAGAAGCAGTGTGAGGGTCGTGTGCAGATAATAAACTGAGGAGAAGAGGAGGAAAAGAAAATGCAATCGCCATCCATCCTGTCCAGGTCTTGTGTCACATTGATGAAGGGTTTTTGTTCCAGAGCAATTGGAACAGAAGTAAAATCCCAGCGCTGGAGGGGGGTTGTCTTTTCCGGACACTTGGCAGGAGAGAAAAGCAGATTTGATCAATCTGGGTCATGTGTGGAAAAGAAGAGTTTCTTGATTTGTGGTGCAACATCTGCAAAGGAACAGATGTCCCTTAGCCAGGAGCAAGAGAAGTGGCGTTTACATTCCCTGCTATGTTGAATTCATCTGCAACACTGTGTAGGCATCAAGGCAACCGTGTCCGGCTTTTTGTTTTTAAGTTGAATTGCACTTTGAAGCAGAGGAAGCCTGAGAAATGCTCGGAAAGCATCTGTTTCAGAAAGCTCTCCACTTGAGAGAGAGACCATTAAAAAGGCATTCTGAGCTGGGATGTTGCACATGGCTCAGTATGTTTATTTTTGCAGAGAAGTGTCCCAAATGGGAAGCATATTTGTGAAAAGTATTGCCAGTTGAGAGAAGGAAGGAAGGAAGGAAGGAAGGAAGGAAGGAAGGAAGGAAGGAAGGAAGGAAGGAAGGAAGGAAGGAGCGAGCTATTATGTTCTCAGTTTTTTGCAGCACATATCCAAAGCTACAGTGGTACCTCGGGTTACATACGTTTCAGGTTACAGACTCCACTAACCCAGAAACAGTACCTCAGGTTAAGAACTTTGCTTCAGGATGAGAACAGAAATTGTGCTCCGGTGGTGCAGTGGAAGTAGGAGGCCCCATTAGCTAAAGTGGTGCTTCAGGTTAAGAACAGTTTCAGGTTAAGAACAGACCTCCGGAATGAATTAAGTACTTAACCCGAGGTACCACTGTACTTAATAGGGTTTTCTAATATATACTTTTCATCATCAAGTTTTTGGCACTCCTTGCAATAATATTCACTTTTTAAAATTCAAAATGCCCTTCCTTCCTTCCACTCTAATTTACTTTCGGTGACATCATCAAGTCAACCAAACTGTTTTAACCCACTTGATTTCTTTTACTGATGCTCCGTGACAACACTGCCAGATGCAGGATTATGGCATCATCCTGGTCACTCTGTTATCCCTGATTGGGTCGGATCACCCATGTGACTAATTCAACAGGAATAAAGCAGGGGCGGGTGGTGTTGGTGCTGCAGCAGTCAGCGGGGACAATATTAAAATAGATATTTGCATGGTCTGTGGGAAATTTCCTGCCCCCTAAGAGCAATAGCTAAAATGCAAAGTACTACAGTGGTGCCTCGCAAGACGAAAAGAATCCGTTCTGTGATTCTCTTCGTCTAGCGGTTTTTTCGTCTTGCGAAGCAAGCCCATTGACGGATTAGCGGTATTAGCGCTATTAGCACTATTAGTGGCTTTTAGCTGCTTATCAGCTTATCGGATCAGCTGATAAGCGGCTTAGCGGCTTAGAAAAAGGGGGGGAGGGGAAAAAACCAGCAGGAACTCACAAGACATTTTCGTCTTGCGAAGCAAGCCCATAGGAGAGTCGTTTTGCGAAGCACCTCCAAAACGGAAAACTCTTTCGTCTAGCGAGTTTTCCGTCTTGCGAGGCATTCGTCTTGTGGGGCACCACTGTATTCAGTACGGCCTTTGTTTTTACAAAAGTAGATGTGCACAACAACCCTGCGAAGTAGATTAGTCTCAGGGCAGATCATGCAGACAGTATCATACTTAAGGAAGGCTTTGAATTTGGGTCTCCCACGGGCTGTTTCTGCATTCATTTAGGCTGCTATGAAAGGGAAGGGGGACATTTTTCAGACTGAGTTCAAGCTCAAGTCATTTTATTAGGGTTAAAGACCGGCATCAAGACAAAAAGCACCAATTAAAAAATGTAAAAGCTCAGAACAAAATAAACAATGTACATAAAAATGAGCTTCAGTCAAAGTCCCACGCAATTATGCCTTGGTCAGACCACCCCTGGAGTACTGTGTCCGGTTCTGGGCACCACAAATTAAGAAGGGTATTGAAAAGCTGGAAAGTGCGCAGAGAAGGGCAACCAAGATGATCAAGGGTCTGGAAAACCAAGCCTTATGAGGAACGGATGAGAGAGTTGGGCATATTTAACCTGGAAAAGATGTGATAGCCATCTTCCAATATCTGAAGGGCTGTTCCATGGAAGATGGAACAAGCTTGTTTTCTTCTACTCTGGAGGGTAGGACTCGAACCAATGACTTCAAGTTACAAGAAAGGAGATTCCAAGTAAACATCAGGAAGAACTTTCTGACAGTGAGAGCCATTCAAAAGTGGAACAGACTCCCTCGGGAGCTTGTGGGCTCTCCTTCTTTTGAGGTTTTAAAGCAGAGGTTGGGTGGCCATCTGTCATGGATGCTTTAATGGAGATTCCTGCATTGCAGGGGGTTGGACTAGATGACCCTAGGGATCCCTTCCAATTCTATTATTCTGTTAATAGGCTTGCCTCTATGCACACACCTCTAGGCTTCATCTAGGTAAGAAGAGGCATTATCAGAGTTAAACAACACCTTCCAGCCACCATCCTTTAAAGCAGGGACAATGAGGAGTGTGGCCTGATAAGGATTCCAAGGGCCAATTAGAGCCACATTTGGCCCTTGGGCTTTAGGTTCCCCACCCCAGCTATACACAGAACTGTATACCCACCTAGGGTATTGATGGGGGCCTAATCCTCAGGAGACCAGCATAGGATTGCATTGACACTGTACTAGAACATTCAGAAGCCACTTGTCATTTCTGAGTCACTAAGCTGAAGAACATTGAGGCCTTCCAGAAAACCGCCCAGAACCCTCATTAAGGAGGCGGATCAGTCATGCAGTGTTGAGAGACATCACATGCAACATGTTCTCTCTGGTTCCCAAATCACCTACACAGATGTTGGCCAGATGCCCAAGGGAGAGTCAACAGGCTCAGTCACACATCCTGATCAGGCTGATTCTATTGACCTCTGTGCTGCTGATCAGGCTCTGTTCGCCAAACATAAAACTCAGCCAACTTTCCACCATACTGAGATGTTCTGATGAGCTCCTGATTCATTTAACATGTGTAGTGTTGTTTGATGGAACAGTGTGGCACACAACAAGGAGCCATACGTCAGCAGCGGCGCATCTGTTCTGTACAGAGAAGGACCCGGGTTCAATCCCTTGCAACTGAAGGTAGGACTGTGAATGTTCCCCCCATCTGAAATAATTGAGAACGGCTGCCAGTCAGTGCAAACAATACTGAGCTAGATGGACAAATGATCTGGCTTGGTACGGCTTCCTGTTTTCCTACTTCACTGAGAAGATCGATTGTCAGTGAAATAAGGGGAAGTGTTGGAGCTCATCAGTAGAGCCTTTGCTTTGCATGGAGAGAAGGTCCAGGTACAATCTTTGGCATCTTCAGATAGGTCTGGGCAAGACTCACTGTCTGAAACCCTGGAGAGCTGCTGCCAATCAGTGTAGACAATGAGATAGATGGACCAAGGTAAAATATTACATATCACTTGATAAGACAGGCGAACTAATGTTCATGTGGAAACAACTGTTCCTGCAGAGTTCCATAAGATGGAGCCCCAATGGCCAAGATCTACTTTGAGGGATACTTTGCACAAGGAGGTAGCACTGTCCTGCTCCTCCGACTCCAACAGCTTTTCCACCTGTGGGTTGAGCCCTACACCCCAAAATTTCTAATACAAATGATATTCTCTGGCCCACTTGCAACGGTAAATGTAGCTTCCACTGAATGGAGAACAGGAAAGAATGTGGAATTTCTCATATGGGGTGGCCATGAAGTTTCTTCATAGTAACAAACTTTTCAAAATTCTGTCAGGCCCCTGGTGACCTTTTCTGAAGCATTACTTTCTAGATTCCAAATGGACCCCAAAATGGAGAGCAACTGATTTGTGCCACTCGAGCAACTCCTGATTTCTCCCTCAACAACAAAAACCTGGGCCTTTGGGAAAACAGGATTAGGATGACACATTAGTATTTAGCACTCCACTATTCAGCAACGGTAGACAGTAGACAAGGGAAATTCATCTAATATATCTAATGTCAAAAACATATTATGGCTGTTGTCCTCCCAGGGAATCCATCCATGGAATAATCCAGTAGGGAATACAAGAGAAATTATCGCCTGCTTCATTTCCTGGGCCCTGAAATGTACCATCAGCAGTCTTGTGGATTCCACTGGGCTGCTTCTAAGGAAGATGTGAAATAGCAGGACCATCTCCATGGGCTCATCTGGGATGAACTGCCATTTGGATCCCCCTCCCAAATTCAACCCATCAGCAGTTGTTCCTCCTGTCTTCATCAGATGGGAAGCTGAAACAGCAGGACCTCTCCATCAGCCTAGCTGGGGCTAGGTGTCACTTGGCTTCTCACCTATTCTGACCTGTCCTCAGGGAGAGAAAAAAAAGTAGAGCATGGCAGTTAGACTCTCAGTACTTCAGCATAGAACTGTGTCATGAACTGGCAGGATTTTGGGGGGGAGGAGTAAGAGGAGGAAGAGGATCCTGGCAAGGGGTCAGCTGGGAGTGGCTCACATGGCAGCAAGCTGGGGGTGGGGAAGGAGAGGTTGTTGTAGACCATACTCACCAGGTGACAGAGGAAGATGAGGGGGCAGGGGCTAGTGCAGAGGAAGCTGAGCAGGAGGACCTCTCACCAGAACCAGAGAGGCCCTTGTCCCCACAAACACAGCGAGTCCTAAGATGTAGGGTACAGCGGGCAGGGCACTCCAGGAAGCAGAGGCAGGCCTGGGACTGCAGCCTAGTTCACTAGCTGGCCAGCCAGTGAAAGAGGCATGTGATTCCTCAGCTGGGGCAAGCTGAGAGCAAGTGAGGGTCACCTGCCACATCAAGCCCAGATGCTGCAATTGGCAGGCACAGGGTCAGAAGGCAGCAGAGCTGAGGGGCTCGGTCTCCTCAACTGCCCACATTGAGGGACTGCCTGGGATTCTCCTTGGACCTTCATGGGTTTCTACTTCAAGACTGACTCTGGACTGTATTCTGAACTCCTATCTTGGATTATTTGGGACTGACCCAGGACTGTGTTTCCTGATCTTTGGACTGGACTTGTGTGGATTTGCTTTTGGACTTGGAATTTCATCTTGGCACACTGTCTGCCAGGTAGGCCAGGGGAGCAGAACACTCTGGGTGCACGACTTGGTGTGACAAAGGTGGGAGATTGAATTAGGCCTTGAAACTCCCCCCAGCCAGATGATGTTCCTAGGATCCACCACCCCCTTGCCTTAGCTGGATCCCAGGTCATCCTCATTTATATAGTGGTAATCATCCCCACCTGACATGAAGGAGACCTTGGCTAGACTCCTCAGTAGGGAGGAGTAATTACTTTGGGGAAAGAGCTTTAGCTTTGCATGAAAAATGTCTCAAGTTTAACCCACAATATCTCCAGGTGGATCTGAGCACGACCTCTAGTCTGAAACTAGTAGATAATACTGAGATACAGGGGCCAATGGTATTACTCAGTATAAAGCAGATTCCTATGTTCCTATGAAGACTACTGCATCACAAAGGGACAGTCCCTTGGTCTGAAGGTGAGTACTTCTCATTCTCTTTGTGGCTTCGTACTTGGACTTGATCCCTTGTGCAAGAAATGTGGAATGGGAAGGTAGAATCATACAATCGTAAAGACGGAAGGGACCCTAAGGGTCATCTCGCCCAAGCCCCTGCAATGCAGGAATCACAACTAAAGCATCCCTGGCAGATGGCCATCCAACTTCTGCTTTCAAACCTCCAATGAAGGAGAGTCCACCACCTCTTGACCCCTTAGATTAATCAGAGCTGGAGAAAGTGCCTGTAAGAAACTTGGCTCCAGGTTTTTTCAGTTTCATCACCATCAGACCTGGATTTAATATTAGGAACCTGGTTGCATTCTTCAGCCAGCAGAATCATCACCTTGCACATAGCCACATCATCACCCTCCAGCCATCGCCTGTTACTCAAGGGCAGTCACACAAAACCCCTTCCAAAACTACATCTATCGGTAGTCATTCCACCTGGTTATTTGAAACTTCTGTATGTAATAATATGAGAAGGTTGGTGCCCAGATTTGGTGGATCTCAGAGTTTTACTAACTACAAAAGTATATCCTGCAGATTTGAAAGCTATCCACCCCCCTCCAGGTCTAACTAATTCTTCCAGAGTATCTCTGTCACATGACAATCAGAATCCAATGAGCTTCCAGTTCTTTCTTTCTTTCTTTCTTTCTTTCTTTCTTTCTTTCTTTCTTTCTTTCTTTCTTTCTTTCTTTCTTTCTATGGCACGAACATACAGTTGGATGCTTTCCCAGTTCCTTGAGTCTCGTGAATCACCTGTGATCATAACTAGACATAATGAGCTCAATTCCCTTAAGTTAAAAATGAAACAAGTGCTTATCCATTATTGACTGTGCTATAAAATAAAAAGGCACTCAGTCCCATATCAGTGGCATCTCCCAAGTGACACAGAAAAAGGCCTGTCTAGCTGATTGGAAAAATCCAAGTTGATTTGTAAATCATGTTTTTTCGTCTTTGCTTGACTCATTTAGTAGCATCCCCCAGAACTCTTTGAGCAGGGGTCCAATAGTCAAGCTGCTAACAGAAACAGCCAATTTCAATCTCTTTCCGTTTCTCATTTTTCTAGTCTTAAATTAAATTTGCTCCCTTTCCATGCCAGTTTGCAAATTGTGTTTTATTTTTGTCTGCATGAACATTTGTATGCATTTTCTTTTACATCCCTCCTAATAGACACATTTTACAAGCAATTACACCCTAATGCAATGTTTTGTTTTGTTCTGTTTATGCATGTTTGTGTGTGTACAAGTTCACGTTTTGAGAAAATAAATGGAATGGCTTGGAAGGGTGGTTGGCATCTCTGTACCATGGACACAAGCGCTGTGTTGCTATCTCTCAAGCAAAAGACAGTGTCAGATACCACTGACATCCACTTCAGCATAGCCAGACACCTTTCAGGAGATGTGTCAGAGTGGGCCTTTCAGTTAACAATTGCTGCTGGAATTGGCTTGAAACTCTCTTAATGGAGAGGTCAATGGGGCAACACTCTAGCATTGGAACCCACTAAATTGTGGAAAGTTTTGAATTAACTGGGATCCTTGAAAAAAATATGGAATGGGTGTTGGGAGATGCATAGAAAGGGGTCATTTTATTATGTGGTTAATGTCTGGTTAAAGTATTTGCATATCGTAGACCTTTTCTGTAATCTTTAGAATGGTTTTTGCAAGGCTATTAACTTTCGGTCTACCAGGGGAAGGAAAGAGGTTTGACATTTCCTCAAGTGACATTTTCCTCGAGAGAAGTCTTAGCACGCTTTGAATGGTAATGTCACAAGGTGGCTGTGGGTTGGTCCACGAAGGGAGGAAAGAACTTGGGGGTGGGGGAATTTCTGTGTTCAGGTTTGTATAAACTCTGTAAGAGTTCTTACCTAGTGGATCCAAGCTAGTACCTGGCTGGATCCAGTTTCCCAACCCTGGAGTAAAAGCAAATGTCAACCCTAAATGTCATTGTTATATTTCTTCCTGTCTGTTTCCAGAAGCTTAAGGGGTTCCACTCTTTCTAATGACTCCAGCGTAGTGCCTGCCTCCCAGGGCTTTTCCATCCCAGCTTCCAATAAGAGCTTGTTAAGGCATCCCCAGTGACAGCAGCTTCATCACTCCTGTGTTGTCTCCGCTGTTGCTTCCTCGCTAGTGTTTTATCTTCTGTAGCTTGTGGCCAACTCCCCCAGGGATAGTGCTGTTGCAAGCCAGTCTGTAATGATGGGTGCCAGTCTGAACTTTTCACGTGGTTTATTATTGTAGATTATGGCATCAGTGCAGCTGGCATATAAACTGCACTCAGTGAATTATCTTTGACCCTGGGGCCAGTCCTTATTTCAGACATGACCTGGAAGGTGCAAGCAAAATCAAGCATAGAGCATTATGCTTCAGTATTTCGGGATGAAATATCAGAGCAGAGACAAAAGGAGAGGGGTGGAAACATCAATAATACATTTCAGACTTTCGATATGCAGTATTAGAAATCTTAACAAGTCTATACAAATAGATAACACTATTAACACGGATATCTCTTTTTTCCAACTCAAGCATGTTTTGTCTATTTCCCGTCCTCTTGATGGCCATCATGCTCAATGCAACCATGGGGTTTCACCACCACCCACTCCAGCTGGACCTCTGTGCTTTTGCAACTGTGTGGGATTCCAAAGGAGCTTTATGCCATGTCGTGGCGTCTTCCTGTTCAAAGGGAAATGTGGGGGAGGACAAAAAAGAACCCTATAAAGCACAGAAAGGCCACACACCTCCAAGGAATTCTTTGAAAGCTGGCCCATGTTTCAGTCACAGAGTGCTGAGCATTCATCTGTAAGCACACCTCTAGACCCTGAGTGTGAAGCCAAGAATGTGTTGGCCAAGTCTTCCACAATGGACAAAGTTGGCATCCTCTGGTTTTCACAAGGACTTCATCTGTCTCTGGTAGGCAGCACCAAAGGAACAAGACCTCCCAAGTGAAAGAGGAACACAAAACAAACTCTGTATGAGCTGTGCCCAATAGTTTCCTCTTATTATTCATTTGCAGTGCCCCCACTGCTTTCTTTTCATTGCTCCATGTTTCCCAGTAAAAGCTGTGGATTTTCTTCCCTGTTGACTTTCTTGTTTCACTTTACTACAAGTACTTTTTTTAGTCATTCATATAGGTTTGAAAAACCAAGATTCAGTCAGCATGTGGCTATTGAAAATTCTTTGCACCCATTCCAAGTCAATGAATGGGAGCATCCGTCTTAAGCTGATGCACTGGAAGTATTCCAGTGCAAGTTTTGACAGACAGTTGTTCTTAATTGCCCGCCAGCTCTCTTGCATACAGATTTCTCTTCCTACACATATTTAGGTGACTAGAATTATCTTATTGTGATATGCAGAGGGGACATAAACCAACAATTTCAGAAGGGTAGATTTTTTTCCATGAAATTGTACTTGGATTGGATGAAAATTAATCTTATCTGTTGCTCTGATGGGATATCTCTGCCATCCTGTCCTGGAATGATCCCAACTAGTCAGGTGTCACATCGTGGAAGATCATACGCTACATAGCCGGTCAGAACTGACTGTAATGTAACAGAACTGAAGGCAAATTAAGGCAGGTGATGTGAGAGTGATGGCAGTATGAATAAGTAGGTTTTTATTTTTTATTTTGCAAGAAAGGCCTAAAAATAGACAAAAGAGGAAGATATAAATGCGAGTTATTTATAGTTCTGTCCTATATATCTAAATGCTGGGGAGTTATAATACAAAACGGAGCTCTATTAAGGAGATAAATAGAAATCCTAGGTCAGTGGCAGAGCGTATGCTAGAAGGAAGTCCCAGGTTCAGTCCCAGGCATCTCCAGGTAAACTGAGGAAAAAGCCTTGTTTGAATGAGTTGCTACCAGCCAGTGTCAACAATAATGAGCTTGATGTGTCAATGATCTGTCTTGGAATAAGGCAGGTTCATGCATCCATTTCTCAATGGATCAAATGCTGTCTAAAATATCTGAGGAATTTTGAAAGGAGCTGAAAGAGTGCCATTTCTTTCTTTTCCCCTGTGTTTGAGGAGGTATATTTACCCTAGAGAAGGAGAGGGTCCTGATTGTACTGTTTTCTGACGCTAGGGAAAGATGCTTTAAATGACAGCCTGTTCCGCATACTCAAGGAAATCACTTTTTCTTTTAAAAATCGAAAGCCTTGTCATAAAGCAAATTTGTCAGAAAAGAAAAAAGAATGAAGAACTGGGTGTCCCTGGATTCAGTATAGAGACTTCCAGCTCAGTCGCTGTCAGTTGTCTGGATTCAGAGAGGTTCTGCAAAGAAGGACTGAAGTTTATTCAGAAGAAAGAAGACATGGGGGAGCTCAACACAGCACGGATAGTGGGGTAGGATGATGGGAGCTGTACTGCAACAGCAGCTAGAGAGCGACAGATTCACCACCCCTGATGTGGAGCTTCCATTAACAGCAGGCAGCAGAAACAAATTGCTCACTCCCTGGGACCTGTGCAAGGTCCTGAAGATTCTTTTGTTAAAACTCCGAAGCCTGTGAGCACTTTCTGAAGTCCTCTCGCATGCTACTAGGACCAGTCTCTTCACCTCTGAACTTCTTCAGTGATGCACAACTTAGCAGAGTAGTGCAGCTTTTCCTAGGCAACGATTGTTGTGACTACTCAGTCAGGACGACAATCAGGAACAAAGCCGACAACTAGTAACTTGATTTTGTAGTTTATTATATATGGCAGGAAACTCACAAGCTACATATAAGTTACTATATACAGACACGAACTTCATCACTCTCCAAGCACTCGAGATTACTCCTAACTAGCCAAACAATGTCATAGGTCATGCTGACTATATGAGAGACCTCAGCCAATCACCAAGCTGTTACTAGGTCCTCTTATCTCCAGGCAAATTTCTCCTGTGCTCTGTCTCCGTAGCCTGTAGTCAAAACACTAATTGCTCACTTGCCAAGCTGCACATAGACTATGAACTCCAACACCTTTCTCAGACCATTTTTGCTTCTGGGTTCTGATTCTCTTAAGTTGAGAAGACATGTAGACCCCATACCTGTTGATCCTCTGTTAAACTTATCTTCTCCAGAGTCCAGACCACCAACATCCCTGCTTTTTCCAAACTCCACTGTGGACTCAGCCTTACCAGGCCGGGACACCAGGTGTCCCAGAGTGGAAGTCTCGGTGTATCAGGGTACACGGATCCCTGTTTATCAGAGGTCCTCTACTGAAGAACAAGAGATCTTATCCAGTTCTGGTCCTGGGCTTCCTGCTCTTGCCAGCTCCAACGTTCACCCTTTTGGCCACTACACCAACTCCCACCAAGGATTGCTCAGGAAGGACTCACTGTTTCTTTGACCTCATTGAAACATCAAGTCTCTGACCTTCTGTGAAATCCATTCACAAATGATTGCTGTATGCCGCCATTAAAGCAAAGCAAAAATAGAACCATTAATGTCACATGTGGTTCAGTGGAGAGCTGAACAATGAATGGCAAAGATCGATACCAGCACTAAAAAGAAGTGAGTGACATTGAACATCTGTCCAATCTCCCTAATTGTATAATAAAAAGTGAAAGGCATCTTCTAGCCGCTGTGACGCATGTCGATGCACAAATTGTTTAAAGCTCTACAGAAACCTTTTGTCCATCTCCCTCATCCCATCTCTCTTTGTTAAGAACTGACCAGTAGATCCTACGTAACTGAAGGTAACTTCTGTTTGCATGTGTCAGATAGGAAAAAAATGAATAAAGCAACCTATTTGTTAATCCCAATAGGTGTTGAAGTTTACCTCAATCTTGTTTTGTGAGGAAGAAATAGCTATGTCATGAATCTTGATGATGAATGTGGGGCCAATTGCTGTCTCTCAGCCTAACTTCCTCAAAAGATGGTGGGAACATAAGCTATGAACACACTGAATGATTAAAAGCAAACATTTGCAGCAAAAAACCAGCACACACACCCAATGCATCCAATTTTAACATGATACAACATAGCTAATCAGATTTTGTTATATGACAAATTCTGAGCGATGGCAATGCTTTCAGCCCTTGCTCTAAATTGGCTTCATGATGGCATTGCATAGTCAATCATATCTGATTTTGTGATGACACCAAAAGTCAATACAGCAAGAAGACAGAAAACATTGTTCTCTCTCTAAAGTTGGTGGGCGGGGGCAGGGGAGATGCCATGGATGCTTTCTCTTCATACTCCCCATTAAAAAAAAAAATCATAGAAGGAGCATGTTCTTCTAGGGAGGTGGAAACGTTTATAAAAAGCACCCCTTGTTTAGGTTGCAGTTAATAAAGCTGCCTAGGAGGGACAGAAATCTAGGACTTTATGTATGTTTTGGGGCAACTTGTAGCAATTCTGCTACTTTGCATTCATAATCCCTCATGATAAACTTTCTGAGCATAATGCAACAGAAACAGCAAAACCCATGTTGCAATGAATGGATAAAGCTTTAAGAGGCTTATATGGTGTGGGGGTGTATAATACTGCTTTGGTTGAAAAAACAGTAATTGAATAGAATATTAGGACTGTGCCAAAAGCTTGACCATATAAACTGGAGAGGGCAACAGCAGTTGCCTTCAGGAGCCAGGATGATTCCTGGCAAACCTTAATGCTGAGATCATTCACAAATACGTAATAAATAAATTACTGTAACTCACGGAATTGTTGTGAGGATAAAATGGGGACAGGAAGAACTGTGTAGGCCACCTTGAGCTCCTTGGACTAGGAATGAAACTCATTTGGTTCATATTTTGATGTGAGCCTACCTGAACTAGCAGTTGCCAGACATGAACAGAATTGCAGCGATCCTTCCAAATTCAGACTTTTCTAAATTTCAGGATGCAGTACTCCTACCCAAAAGGTGTACAAAAAGTGGGCACATTAGGAGATAGGAAACATGGAAGCATGTGTGTGTGTTTGTGTAAAAATAATATACAAAAAGCTGCATTATTTAACCAAAAAAAGTGCTTGCAAGTATGCCTCTATTGGGCGAATTGCACACAATGTACATAGTAGGAGAAATATGTATGTTCTCAGGGTTGTGGGTTTGAGCCCCATGTTGGGCATAAAAATCCTGCTTGCAGGGAATTGGACTAGATGCCCCTTTTGGTCCATAGCTGTCAAGCGTCCCTTATTTGGCAGGACAGTGCCCATTCCGATCGTCAGGAGGAGGGGGGGTTGCGGGTTCCCGACACCACCACACTCTCTCGCGAGGCGATTGCCAGCCTCGCGGGAGGCCCCGGGATTCCCCCAATTAGCATACCCCGGTGCACCAGCCAATCGGCTGGCGGCAGGGGCGGGCCTTAGTAAGGCCACTTAAGGTCAGGACACCCCTCGGCTCGCCCCTTTTCGCCCAGGAGACCACGCGGTTTCCCACCCACCCGCCCGTTAGGTCTTGCCACCGATCTTGCTATGGGCTTCGGCTGGTCGCCGCAAGGGGCCTGGTAGGAGTTTTTCCATTTGGCTAATTGGCTGATTTTGTGAGCCACTTGGTTTTTTCGCCTACCTCGTAGCAAATCGTCACAACTCACTTGGTTTTTGGCGGTAGGCATTGGCCGGGGTATTGTCATGTAGATGAGGTTGGGGGGGAGGAACGCCATCACCTCCCCCAATGCTTGAAGGGTAGTTCGTTAAAGGACTCCGAGGGGCGACGCCTCGTCCGAAACCTACGGAGGCTAGGGCCTAAAGCGCGCCCCCGAGCGGTAACCCCTCGGGGAGCGCCTAGGGATACGCATCTCGGGTGGCTCCCCCTGATGGTGTTTAACCCTTCCCGGTTAGACCGGATAGTCGGTTAGGGGCCAATGCCTAAAGCCAATACCCTTCTCTCCTGTAATCAATAAAGTTGTGGCCATTTTCGCCCATTAACCTTAATCGCTGTGTCCGTTGTCTTTATTTATTCCACCTGTGGGGGGGAGGGAATAGCCACGCAATCCCTTATCCCAGCGTCATGTCCCGCTGCTGTCCCTTATTGATGATGTCCCTTAAATAAGCTACTGAAGGTAATGGGGCCCTTTATATGTCCAGCTGTCCTTTGTCAATAACAAATTGTTGCTGTTTTTTTGTGTTGAATATGTGCTATATGGTAATTTATGGACCTAATAGGTATCTAAAGCCATTTGCATGCAACAAAATATGTATTTTATCAAAGTAATTGTTGATCCCTTATTTTGGCTGCTGATCCCTTATTTTCGAGGCGGCTGGTCCCTTATTTTCAAATCTGTAAGTTGACAGCTATGTTTTGGTCCCTTCCAACTTTACAATTCTATGATTCTATAAATGTATACAATCTATAAGTGTATACAAGTGATGTGGAAATAAGGCAAGTTGAATTTAAGATTGGAAAGAACCAAATCTCAACTGGAAAAGTGAGGGTGGGAGTGGGTGGAGATATATAAATGTAATAATAAATAAATAAATTATCAAAAGGTGCTTTTCCAACATTGCCATAGTGTTTCTGAAAAGCACAAGCAGTGGGCTTCAGGTGAGAGTGAATCCTGAATCCCAAGCTGAAATCGAATGTCTCAGACGTATTTTGCATTTGTCAGAGGAAAAGCAGGATTCTGTGAGGTGGGGTGAGTCAAAGTAGGGGGGCCTGCGAAGCGCTTTGCGGCACCTTGATGATCCAGACATTTTAAAGAGGCTCCAGACAAGTGTCTGATGAAAGTAATGGCTCAAAGGTATAATACTATAAGCCCAAGGTGGGATGAAGGGTTGGGGTGGGGGGAGAACGGCAGGAGCACAGGGAGCCCTGACAGGTCTAGCTTGTAATCAGAGGGAATGATTTTATCAGAGCTTCATGGGAGGGAGCAGGTTTGCAAGAGAGAATATGATTCTAAGCTTAAGGAAGATGCCAGGATAGGGGGGAAACAGCTTCTTTGCAACTGACAGGTCTAGTTTGTACTCAAAGAAATACTTTTACTCAGAAAGTGAACCCTTTTTAGTTCTTCCCACTACAAATTTAATTTACAAGGCGCCTAATACAAATAGCCCCCAGACCTATTTGTGTGCGATTTGGCAGAAGTCCTCCTCCTATTTCTTACTCTTTCCTCTGTTGTCTGCAATTTTCAGACCAATTGCCCACAAAAACACTGAGGCAGACCCAAACTATAAGGTCTGCACTCGCAAGAAATTCACAAGTAATTCACAGCAGTTATCATTCTAACATTTAGAAGGATTCACAAGAGGTGACCTGGCATGCAGATTTAATCCAGCTGTTGCCAAAAAATAAGGACCTGTTATAACACAATATTTAATTCTAGCGAATATAAGGTTCCATCCGGGTGATTTGCTAGCTATGTTCTAACAGAATAGAAGAGTTAAAGTTGCTAACTTTTTTAAAGAGCATTCAGGAACACCAAATGAAAGCTGCCACAAAGAGTTGTGTGTGTGCGTGTGTGTGCGTGTGTGTGTGTGTGTGTGTGTGTGTGTGTGTGAGAGAGAGAGAGAGAGAGAGAGAGAGAGAGAGAGAGAGAGATGCAAACATGCCCTTTGAATACTTTTTCTATTGTCTGCTGTTCCTCTTCCACCGCTTCCTTTGCGACATGTTCATTAACAAAAACTGTCGGTCTTTGTGCTTCTCTTTGCTACGTCTCCAGACATGAAACTGCCTCTGAAGCCTTTTGATATTTTTCCTCGCTACCTATTGGGGGTAAAACAAAAACAAAAAAGACTTTCAGAAAAGGAAGAAGAAATAAACAGATGGATCTCATTAGCACAAGAGTGCTTTAATCTTTTTGCACAGTTTTAATTTTTATTTATTTATTTTTCAAAAAAAAAACACACACCCTTTCAATGTTTTTAAGCAAATGGGTAGAAAAACAAGGCTTTGCCTTAGTACAGTGGAATTTCACACTCCACAAGCCATTAAATAATTCAAGAAGAGTGGGGAGAGATGAGGATGGACTTCATCCAAATGGCCTGAATGATGACATCCCAGCATCACAATTATCTATTTTGAGCTGACAAGTGCAATCAGATAAAAAGATGAGCTTTTGAGCTTCTTCCGTGTTTCTTGCTCAGCCAAACTCCTTTTGAAAGCCCAGTAGCAAAGTGTTCTACATACAGGTCCAGTCATAAGGAGACAAGACATTTGGTTTTAGGTTGACAAAGGGCACCACTAATGACTGAAATCAGTGATGAAAGACCTGTGGCCCTTCAAACGATGATTGACTTCACTTCCATAATCCCTAACAGTTGGCCATTTTAGTGACAACATTTTAGTCCGACAACACCTGGAGGGCTACGTAGTCCACACCCCTGATATGCAGTAGAATGGGATCTTACCCTATTTAACTAATACCCATCCCTACAGTGGGCACAAACACACAATGGTTTGATTGAACAATACAACAGATTCTGAATGAAATGAGTAATAAATGGATGAACAGGATAATTCTGCAGTCATGCTGGACATGCGATAGATTTGTGTTTTTCCTGAAGGCAACAGGGTTGCTCCTGCTCTTTATACAGTTGCAAGTTGCAGCTTGCCCCAAACATTGTTGTGGTTAGGCTTGTAGATCACGTCAGCAAAGCTAGCAGCTTCATCGATGGGTTTTTTTACCCCTGTAGCATAAAGAAGTAAACTTACTTGCACTATGTCTTCCTAGTGGAACTCTGCTTCCACTCAGACCATCCTTCGGGATTATTAAATCTGAAAGAAGGAAGGAACATTTTATCATATGTGGTGGGAATGCAAATGCATTAAAAAATATTGGGAAATGATATACAATGAATTGGAAAACAAACGTTTAAAATGAATTTTGTTAAACACCCTGAAGCCTTTTTGTTAGGTATCTCAAATCAAGAGCTAGCAAAAGAAAAGTGCACATTATTTATGTATGCTACCACAGTGGCAAGAATCTTGATTACACAATATTGGAAGACGGAAGAAATACCATCAAAGGAACAATGGCAAAAAAGCTGATGAACTATGCAGAATTGGCTAAGCTAACAGACAAACTACGAGAGAAGGACAAAAAGAACTTCAAAAGGGTCTGGGAACTGTTTACAGTTTATTTGCAGAAACAACAGAATGGACTGGATTCAATGGCAGGATTTGAATAAACTTCACAATTTCATTTGAGTAACAGATATTTCAGAGAAATGATATGGGATTTTATTTTTGTGTAGGCAAAGCAGGATAAAATAAATGAAACCAAATAACTCAGCAGAGGGGAAGTTGAGGGAAGTCCAGGGGAGGGGAGGGAGAATAATTGTAAATAACATGATGAATGAGATTTGTATTATTAATTGTTATAAAATTCAATAAATATTAAAAAACAAAACCTAAAGGCTTCTGGTATTCATTTTGTGGCTTTAAAGCTTTTATATCTCAGTAGGCAGGCAGGTATCAGGGCCGGCCCAATACATTTTGACACCTGAGGTGAACCAGGAAATAGAACCACCACCCTCCAGGGAAGAAGGAGTGAGTGAAGATCTTCATCAGAAAAAGTGGGGGGGGGAGGATAAAGTTCTAAACTGAGAACAAGGGTGGGAGGAGACCAGCAGCACCTCCTACTCACCAAGAAGCTGCTGTCGAGGTGTCATGGGGGTGCTGAGGAGGAGACTGATCTGGCCTCCAAGGAGCACTCACAGTGCTGTTGCTGTTACTACAGCAGCAGTGGAAGATGCATTCCTTGGGGGCTGGATCTGCTGCCCCTACAGATCTTGTCACTTGAGGCAGTCACGTTACCTCATGGTTAGGCCAGCCCTGGTAGGTATACATACCACAGCTGTGCTCAGGTTCCAGATGAATCCTGGATCCCAAACTGAATCAGACTGATTTGGGTTGGCCCACGATTTGGTAGGAATGGGGTTGAGGTATTCCCAGATCACCCTGGGTCAGATCTGGGTCCATCAAGGGCAACATGCAGGTATAATTGGAGTTGCAGTTCAAGAACAGCTAGGGGACACCTGGTTGCGAAACTGCCTAGAAAACGTTTGCCTCACTGCAAGTAAGACCAAACCGCAGACCACTTCCTTATCCTCTATCCTCCCGATTGCGTTGAAAAGAACAGCGCGAAATCCCAGTCATTGCACTAGATCAGATATCCATGTAGCAAATAAAGTGACACTCCCAAGAGCTGTTGTTCCCTCAAGCTGAACGGAGGAAAAGCGAGGAGGGAGGCAATTACGTGAATACTGCGCTGTTTTATCGAAAGCAAACATAAGAAAGACTCCGCTTGCCATTGCATTACAATTTCAAAACCGCCCACAGATAATGCCTTGGGCTTGCATCCTGGAAAAGCAAACAGAAAAAGGGGGATCGAAAAGAAAAATGAGAGTCTTTAAACATAAAAATTCCAATTAAAACTATTGACTTTTCATTTAATATGAAAGATGAGGGTTTGTTTTTCTTTTCTCTTTTAAAGAAAGCATATAACTTTCTTCTCTCTTCACCACATAACCTTTCTTTTTTTAAAAAAATGACTCCTGGTGGCAAATAGAAGGAGGAGAAAAAGATGTTCTGCTGTTATGAATAAATGCTCGTGGATTCTTGAGGAAAGGGAGAGGGTGTGTGAGAGGGTTTTCTTCCCCTTTCGCAGACTCTTAAGCAGGATGATTTACAGAGACCTCCCAGCAAAACATTTTGAGAGCACCAAGCACATTGTTTATCACACTTTATGGTTGGGATTGATGGAGGGACTCTTTGAAAGATGTATAAACCTTGAGCCCAGATGGGAATCAAGTGGGCATATTTCAGGGCAAACGTCCTCCCATAAATCCACAGGTGAAATTCAAGGGTGCCACCGATGGGCTGTCTGTGACCTTCATCATAGCAGAGGAAGTTTAAAATAGAGGTGGCTCCTGATTGAAGTGTACAATTGTGTGAGCCAGTATGCTTGCGGCATGGCACTCCAATTAAAGGGAATCCAGCTGTGGGTTAAACCACAGAGCCTAGGACTTGCCGATCAGAAGGTCGGCGGTTTGAATCCCCGTGACGGGGTGAGCTCCCGTTGCTCAGTCCCAGCTCCTGCCAACCTAGCAGTTTGAAAGCACGTCAAAGTGTAAGTAGATACACCCCAGAGTCGGTCACGACTGGACCTAATGGTCAGGGGTCCCTTTACCTTTACTAGGAGAGTTTCCAGTGAATTCAACCTAAACTGTTCCCTGTTCTACCTGCTTCATCACTCATGAGGGCAGGGGGAGAAGCTTTTAACGAAGTCTCAGCAGGGGAGACACACACTCTTGGGTGCTTTCCAGAAGTGCCTCAGGCCAGCTGGCCAGTGAGAAACTGGGATCCATTCAGATCCACTTTGCTAGGTTATATTGAGAAAGGGACTCATTGCCTTATGGCTGGTTATTGCTTTCCCAGCATCTGAACATAAGAACTGGATCAGGCCAAAGGCCCATCTAGTCCAGCCTTCTGTTCTCACAGTGGGCAGCTAAATGCCCATGGGAAGCCTGTAAGCAAAACCTTGAGCACAACATTAACTCTCCCCACTTATGAGTCCTTGTAACTAGTATCTAGAAGTCAAGTCAAGTTTACTGGCATCACATAAGAACATTCAGAATACATAGGCCAGCGCGATCTCGTCGCCACCCCAACGGCACAGTCACCCGCCAAAGGGCAGAAGGGGCGAGCAATCTGCCTCATCTCTGTGGGTTTCCAGCAAGGGCAGGATCCTGTAGCGACAGAAAATCAAATAGAGGAACTTAGCTACTGTCTTGGTGAGCTCCTGGTCTCTCCCCCGTAATAAGAAGTGCATAACCTCCGTCTCTGGATTCCATGTTGGAATACATAGATGGTCTAGAAATTGCTGGCAGAGATCATCATACATTTTACATTTAAGGGCCATGTGAGCTGGAGTTTCCACCAGGTGGGCATCGCATGGGCAGATCCTATCTCCTTCTGCCAAACCCACAAACCTACCCCAAAGGAGGTTAGAAGGATTAGAATTGAACCTAGCCAGCGAAAAGGCCCTTCTTTCTTGCAGATTAAACAAAAATTGTAAATACCATAATTAAGATTAAATTCCTGTGCCCAAGAGAGTCGAAAATAAAGGGGGGAACTTGTTTTTTCTACAGCTGAGATTAGTTCCTGGCGATCTATGTCCCACAGCCTAGTTTTTAACATGGTCTTGGCTACTGGGAAAGTGGTATCTAGAAGCATACTGTCTCCAACAGTGGAGGTAGACCATAGCTGTTCCGGCTAATAGCCTATAATAACCTTAAACATTTAACTATGTGTTGTGTGAAGAAATGTTTTCTGCTTCCACTTCTCAGCTTTCCACACTGGACTCCAGGAAGAGACGACATTGGTGGCCATGTGTTTAGTAGCATGCCTCAGTCAGACTGGATCTACCCATGGAGCAGAATGAAATGGTAGAGTCGTGGAATTTAGAATGGACTGTACCACTCCAGACCTCAGGTTGGGACAGGGAGAGAGAGAGGGAGAACGCCTTTTCCCTTAGGGAAGAAAACCCTTCTGGAAAAGGATAAACTAGTACAGCAGTGAGAGTGCTTCTAATCTAGAACCCTCTCTGCTGTGCTAGATTTCTACCTGCAGAGAGTGACATCCCTTGCTCCACCCACTTCTACCTCTGGCCCCACCCACCACTGGCATGTGGCCGTCAGAAGGTTCTCCTTGAGGGAATGTAGACTGAAGAAAGTTCCCAACCCTTAATTTCAGGGTGGGGGTTGCATTCAAAGAATGATTCCTCCCCTCCCAGTACTGATTCAACTTCCAGAGGGCTCTCCTGCCCAATCTTCTCTCATCCCACCACCAGTGCAAATTATCCATGCTGTCATTTTGCAAATGTGTTATTTTCAGCCTGCACAAATACACATTCAGCTAAACCACAACAAAGATAGCCTACGGTGTCCCTGGATTATTCTAAAATGTATAAACTCGGTAAACAGTCCACAATGTAATAATTGTATAAGACCACCTTCCGGAATGGCTACCATCCCAGCACAGCATCCACACCTATAATCATTTTGCGCTGTAGGATGTGATTATCTGCTGTCAATAGAAACCCAGCACTGACAGAGTCAAAATGCGCTTAACTCAACCGGGGAAGTTATTGTTCTGAGGCCAAAATGTCTCTAGTTCATATCCAAACTCTCGTTTCTTTTCTTATGTGTGTGGGATATTAATTTCTGTCTTGGAGTGGCAAAATCCTTCTGGCGCTCTTGGAAGAGACAGCCCTACATCTGCGGAGGGCTCCCTTGCGTACCTTTTCATTCCGGCAACAGCAAGGCAAAATATTACAGCTCCGGCTTAAATTCCCTGACTTATGGATGGAAAGTTTCACACCCGTTGCAACTTTCTGTTGGGGTGCACTGAGGTTTCAACAGCATCCAGCATGTATCCAAGAATCCACCATCATCTTCTTAGTAATCATCTAGGAACTCAAGTTCATGTAGTCATGCGGTAATGGGGATGTGGCCTGGGAACTGTCTCCAGGACCAGGTAGAGAGGCCTAGAGGGCCACATGTGGCCCCCAGTGCTGAGGTTTCTCACTTTTATTCTCCAGCAAGTTAGCTGGAAGCTTAAGAATAGGTATAGTCATTCATACTTCTGACACTGGCAGACTCCCACCATGTTTGGAGTCCTATTCAAATTGTGTACACACACACACACACACACACACACACACACATTTTGTGCCTGCGGTGTCTCATATCACAGATATTAAGATTTGGTATGGAGGGTGCCTTGCAAAAGGAGAAGCACAGGTTCCATGCATTCCTACGTGGCACCTTGCAATTCCATTGAATGAAACAATTCTCAGAACTTGGCAATGCCCTCTGGACCCAGCTCCAAACGCTGGACCCAAAACATGAATGCAGAATCCCTTCGTTATTATTTTTTTGCTTGTTGTTGCAAGAGGAACAGTAAAACAGTCAAGCCAAACACAGAAACCAGTGCCATGATTTATGTTAACTTTCATCGTACTTCAAAACTCGGAGAAATGCATTATCTTCATCATTGCCTTTTATCTGAGCCCTAGCGTGGGGGAAATTACCTTCTGCTGTCACCCTTATAAAATACTCTCGGGATCTTTATCATCCAGAGATGCTCAGCATAACAACTGCAGAGGAGCTGGGTTCTCATAAATGCTGCCTGCATCCCTTGAGGATTCTTACACTGCAGGCACCTACAAAGGAGCAAAGACATGATTGCATTGGTTGTTTCACTAGAGGAACTTCAAGAGACTAAGCCTGCATAGGTTGGCTGCAGCCAGTGGGCAGCAGGTAGAGAAACCAAGAGTGGATTTGCAATTTGCATGTTCTCACATTCTTAGGGCCAATTTTACAGAGGAAGTAGAATCCCTTGGGGGATCACGTTCAGCCTGAGGGCCACATTCCCTTCTGGATAACTTTTCAGGAGCCGCCATCCAGTGGTAGGCAGGGCCAGAGGCAAAACTGAATGAAGAAATTGACGTTAGTCTTACTTCTGTACAGTAGATTCCATTCTAGCCAATGCAAGTCAGGGCTGTCTACATACACAAACATACACACACCCCTCCATCGAGGAAAGCAGGGGAGATTGTCACAGTTCAATGACACATTCTAACCAGACAAAAACGCCCAAGGAGGGTGAGGACCAGGATCAGAGAGGAAACATGGTACAAGGAGAGTCTCAAGGGCCAGGTAAACAAACCTGGAGGGCCACATCCACCCACTTAGGCTCAAGGGCTGAGGTGAAATGTCCCACTTATACTTGCTGTTCTCATTTGGGAGGGGGAGATGAGGAGGGCATCTTGATGGTCTTTGTGGTCTCAAGTGGGTGTGTACTTGGGAAATGTGAAGCTCACTGGCATTGGTGCAGTGGAGGCTGGTTCACTGGGGCTTGTGGGGCAGTCTACCCTCAGCCAGCCCCCACCTGCCTGGCTTCATATATCTATCTATCTATATCTATATCATCTATATCTATATATCATCTATATCTATATCTATATCTATCTATATATCTATATCTATATCATCTATATATCTAAATATATATCTATATCTATATCATCTAGATCTAGATCTATATATCTATATCTATATCTATAATCTATATTTATATCTATATCTATATCTATCTATATCATCTATATATCTATATCTAAATCTAAATCTATATCTATATCTATCATCTATATATCTATATCTATATCTATATCTATATCTATATCTATATCTATATCTATATCTATATCTATATCTATAACTATAACTATAACTATAACTATATATCTATATCATCTATATCTATATCTATATCTATATCTATATCTATATCTATATCTATATATCTATACCTCCAGTCCAGGGCATGGCCCTGCCTGTCACCTTCTTCCCTCTCAGTCTTGCTCTTGCCCTCATAAAACTCAGCAGAGAGGAGGATGAGGACAAAAGTCAAATTAGTTGCACCTGCGTTTCCTTGCCTCTGGCTCCACATGCTGTTTGGGCTCCCTGCCTTTGGGCTCCTACCTGTCCCATTTGGTGGAAATGCTCCCGCCGGATTGGTAGAAGTGCTCCTTCCCAGTGGCCATCATTTCCCCCCTCCAAGCAGTATTGTCTCATGTCCCAGGAAGGTCCCTGGGGGAGATTCCCCTCATACGCTGCAGGTGGGCTTCCTAGAGCTATCTGGTTGGCCACTGTAGTAACCAGGATGCTAAGATTCTTAGGTCTTTGGCCTGACCCAGCAGGGCTTTTCTAATGTTTTTATTACTAGTCCTGAGGGCATCGCAGCAGAAATGGATTGTTGCCTCCATGTCCTACTTGCAGGTTTCCTATAAGCAGGTGGTTGCAATATAGAATGCTAGACTAGATGGGCCTTTGGCCTGATCCAACAGGACTCCTCTTTCTGCTCCTAACCAAATGTGTTTTTAGACATGGTTGAGAATTCCTGGCATGAACAAAGGTTCTCCCGAATCATTTTTTGTTTAGAAGCTGGAGTAGTGTTTTCCCCCATGCCCCTCTCTAGCATTGGCTGGAATGTTTTGGAGTGTAGGTTTTACTGCTTTGAGGACCGTTCAGCTCTGCAGTGCATAGAGTAAACCACTGGCAGTTCTCATTGTGTACAGAGCCATCCTCTGAGTTGTGTTCTGCATGCAGCTGTCAGCCAGCCAAAGACACTCGACAGAATAGCCTTCACCCACTTGGTGCCCTCCAGATGTTTTTGACTACAGTCACCATCGCAGATGATGGGAATGGTAATCCAACAACATCTGGGGAACCCAAGGTGGCAGAACAATGATCACCAACCTGGAACCTATGGGTGCCATGGATAAAACCTAGGCTCCAGATTCCCAGTTTTCTTTTCTTTCTTTCTTTTAAAGAAGGAGGTTTCTACATTTTTAAAAACCTGAGTTATAAAGCAAGATACCATTCTCACTTTCTGTGAGAAGTTAGCCTGTGCCATCCTTTCGATATTCCACCCAGACCCCCTTGGGGGGAAAAACCTGGGGAAAATTCTACATATACAGTAAGTAAGAGAGGGAGAGATGTACATGTGGACAGAATGGGAGGAAGGGAGGAATGGGTGGGTGGGTGTGGGTGTGGGAGAGAGAGAGAGAGAGAGAGAAAGAGAGAGAGTTGGGGGTATGTGTGAAAGTGTGGTGTGTGTAAGTGAGGGAGAGATGCAGTTCTGCAGAGAATGAGAGATGCATATCTGAAGTGTGAGATGTTTCTGTTGCTTGTGGTCTGTATGTTTGCAGTGAGTGTGTGAATGTGCACGAGAGACTGAGTGTGGGGTGGCCACCCACTTTCTACATATATTTTCCTGGTACTAGAAATGTTCCTTGTTATTAGACAGAAACAGCATCATCAATACTATGTGATTTCCACAGTCAGAACCAGTAGGACACATCTGACCTCCCATAGTAAGCATAAGGTCATCCGAGTGGCAGGGACAAGAACAGCAATGACTATACACTCTCCAATTTTATGTTGTGCCACACCCCTAGGGCCGCCATGTTGGTTTATGCTATGCCCCGCCATGGCAACTATTGTCTATGCCATGCCCCATGGCAGTCATTTTGTGATGTGAGCCCACATCGCTTTTTCAAAATTCAACATGTGCTCACTGGCCCAAAAAAGTTGGCAATATATACTGTCATACTGTCATCTTGACACCTTCTGGAAACATCAGTGCCTTTGTTTCAAGGCACCCAGAGGAATTATGGGGAAAGCAATGAATGGTGTGTGTGTGTGTGTGTGTGTGTGTGCGTGCGTGTGTTTATGTGTGAGGAGGGCTGTTTTTCCAGCTTCCTCAACCACTTTGAAATCTGACACTGTGAGGAGGGAGTGGGTATACAAATGGCTGCTTAGCATTCCATTCCGCTACACTTTGCATTATACCATTCATGCTACCCACAAGACTTCCATCAGTCATCGTTTTCACAATGCTCCTTTAAAAATATATACCTGAAAGTACTGATTTCATTAAACAATGGCTGCACGACAGGTGGATAAGGTATAATTTAGTGAGATTACCAGGGCTGGATTTGAGCTGCTTATCATATTTAAAGCAATGAGCAATGTCAAAACAGATGAGAGATGATGTGTTGGCAAAGTGACGCCATCCTTCCGTTGAGAGCAAGAGAACAACTCCCACACCATGATCCCAACAAAAATGTAGTTCCTTTAATAATGGGTGGGAGTGGATAACGCTATTAATCTTTCATCATAATTGATTGATGGGTTAGAATGCCACCGTGGACACACAAAGGACACTTTGGCACAAAAGGACTGAAATTTAAAATAAAAAAAACTTCTCCATTATCGTTTCTTACTTAATAATTGTGAATAATTGCTACCATGTTTGATTTTTATCCATCTGCAGAACGTCAAGGCTAGACTGCTGTATAGTCATGATAGCATCAAGTCATTATGCTTTACAGTTAGTTTGTTTCCCATTACATCCCTGCCCATGGCTCTCTGGCATTTCATGCAGAAGACATTTTAAGTCCCACCTGGAGATGCTGGGGATTGAACCTGGGACCTTTTGCATGCACACCAGATGCGCTACCATGGAGCTCTAGCTCTTCCTTAAGTGTCCTTACATAAGAACCTTAGTGATGTATGGAAGTGAGAGCTGGACCATAAAGCAGGCTGATCGCTGAAGAATTGATGTTTTTGAATTATGGTGCTGGAGGAGACTCTTGAGAGTCCCATGGACTGCAAGAAGATCAGACTTATCCATTCTGAAGGAAATCAGCCCTGAGTGCTCACTGGAAGGACGGATCCTGAAGCTGAGGCTCCAATACTTTGGCCACCGCATGAGAAGAGAAGACTCCTTGGAAAAGACCCTGATGTTGGGAAAGATGGAGGGCACAAGGAGAAGGGGACGACAGAGGATGAGATGGTTGGACAGTGTTCTCGAAGCTACCAGCATGAATTTGACCAAACTGCGGGAGGCAGTGGAGGACAGGAGTGCCTGGTGTGCACTGGTCCATGGGGTCACGAAGAGTCGGACACAACTAAACAACTAAACAACAACAACATAAGAACCTAGGAAGCTGCCATTGGCCCAACTAGCTTAGTATTTTCTCCATTGACCAGGAGTGGCTCTCCAGAGCAGTGGTCTTTCCCTGGCCCTACCAGGGGTTGAACCTGGGACCTTCTGCATGCAGAGCAGATGCAATTCCACTGAACCACCTCTTTAAGCAGCCACAACCATGTGGACAGACTAACCTAGCTCCCCCTCTGCTAATTCTTGTAATTTTCAGCAATTAGACATCATTATGATATTAAGCACTGCCTGACAACCACTAACGTTTTACAGCAAATCGTAGCAGTTAATGTGTTGGCGGGAGAGGGAGGAGTGGGGAATCTTGTTGCGTTCCACCTCAGTCAGCAGCTTTGATCACATTTGATGATTTTTATTTCCCCTAAAAGGTGTTCCAATGACGAAGTCACTATCTATCCATTCCCTGGAATGGAACTGACCAGGGGAAGCTTGTGGGTGGGCCAGTTAGCCTATTAGCATGCATAAATAAATAAACTGAATTGGGGGAGGGGAGAACTATACTAATGAAGTCAGCAAATGCAAAGAAGATCAGAGGGAGAGGGAGGCACATGGGAAGTGATGATGTTAATCGTATTAAACTTCTCAAAAGTGGTGGAAAGCAGTGCCTATTCCCCACAGCATTGCATCTAAAGCAAGATGGACCACTACTAATTGCTGTTTAATCACTGTGTTATCGTAATTATAGCATGCGCTTTGTGCGCTCCACAGTTTATTACCCTGTGGCTGGCAAAAAATGTAGTGCCGGCATATAATTTGTTGCAGCAAAGTTAATTTGTGTCACTCTCACTGGGAGATACCTTTTATGTGTGGAGGCAAGCATTCGCTTTCTCTCCCCACAAACCCCACTCACCCTACTCTGACTATTTGTACAGACTACCCTACCCCACATCGACCAAGAAATTTCAGCTTCCTTGTGTAGGTAACATCCAAATGTGGTTATGCGTGAGCAGGACCAGAGTTATAGGATGGCCTTATGGAGCATTTGTTAGGGTTTGGCCCAAGGAGCCCCATCACTCAGTGCAACATGCACCATTCCTTGCAGGTTGTTGTTACCGTATATTTTTCGCTCTATAAGATGCACCAGACCACAAGACACACCTAGTTCTTGGAGGAGGAAAACAAGAAAAAAAATATTCTGAATCTCAGAAGCCAGAACAGCAAGAGGGATCGCTGTGCAGTGAAAGCAGCAATCCCTCTTGCTGTTCTGACTTCTGTGATAGCTGCGCAGCCTGCATTCACTCCATAAGACGCACACACATTTCCCCTTACTTTTTAGGAGGGAAAAAGTGAGTCTTATAGAGCAAAAAATACGGTATATTGTTATTGTTACATGCATCCCCACTATCTGAACAGGAAATCATTTGTTAGGTCAGTGTTCGCATTACAAGTTGACAAATTGCCATGGAATTTTGACCTGCAAATGACAAATAAACCTTGGGGAAACTCTCTGAAACCTTGCAAAAGGCAAACAAGGAAAGGGGAAATGCTCTCTTATTTGCCCCTCTCACCTACCAACCAAGGTTACAGGTGGGACATCTGCTGTGGACCAGCAAAGCACGGAAAAGTAAAGTTGATTTAAGGTTGCTTATTTGCTTACAGTATTACACGCAGGTCCGGCTGCTTGAAAAACTGAATCTGCAGTGTGTGTAGCGAAGTTAGGGCACCAATTCCTCGGTTTTGTTAAGTGGATTTTCATATAGCAAGCATTTGAGTAGCGGGACCTGTGTGTATTATTACCGCGTTTATTTCCCCTTCAATAGGACTCAACAGGGTTCACAAAAATGAAAATAAACATGGATAAGTAGAGAAAGCTAAACACATATGAAAGACTACAGGTAAAAAGTAATTAAACGATAATAGAATTAAAATGATATTGGTTTTGCCAATCATTGTTCAGTGCTCTTAAATCCTCTTGCCATGGAGCCTAGGCATACTCACAATTACCAGAGCAGAGGTGGGGAATCTCAAGTTCAGGGGCTGAAGGCAGTCTGGGGAGAGGGGGAGGTAGCCTGCTGTGCTGGGTTACGCAAAAAGCAGACTAAGTGCATGCTTGGGACACCAGCAAAGAGGGGTCACCAAAAAATGTGTGTTTGTGTATTTGGAAAGAATTTGCATCCATGGAATCTTCATGAGAATACCAGAACTTTATTAGACTTCCTTACACCCCAGTCCCCAATCTTCTCCCATTTTCCTACTAACATAGACAGAAAAGAACTGCATCACATTTCACTTTAAATTTCTATACTGCCTTTTCTTAAATTTGTATACTGCACAAGGCGGTTTACAAGTTGAAGAAACAACAAAACAGACAGCAAAGATCACACACCTAATAACAATCTGATCCTATACAGAAAAGTCATAATAAAAAACATAAATTTAAAATAAAAAACTTATATCAAACAATGCAGGGAAATCAGATCCTGCCAAGTGTTGCAATAAACCTATGTTTTGTTTTGTTAGTTTTAAAATGTTATTCTACAGTTTTGCATTGTTTTATTGTGAATTACTGGGGGGGGGGGCATTGTAACCATTTCAGTGTTTGTGGCCTCTAAATTTGGCCCTGCAGGCCTGGTTGATGGGTCTGGCTCAAGGCAAAATAAGAAAATATATTTGGCGAATATATTTGGAGTTTGGTGCAGGGCCAGTGAGCAGCTGGAGGGGCATATCGGACTCTGGGACAAAGGCTACTCAAGCACTGGAAGACACAAGATTTGCCCACGCTGGAAGAATGGCAGACGCAACTGATAGACTACATGGAACTGGCAGAAATGACTGGCAGAATCTGGGACCTGGGAGAAGAGACAGTGGAAGAGGACTGGAAAAAGTTCAAGGACTACTTACAAAAACATTGTAAGTTATACGAATGCTAAGAGAATGCATGATAGAAAATAACATGGCATCAGTAATTTAGTTGTATGATGTATGAATAAGTGATGACTAAGAAAAAGATGAAATCTGAAGTAATATTATGTTTAAGTTAAGCAGTTTTAGTATATGATAAAATATTGAAAACTTGGGACATAATATCTGAGAATGATAAAATAAGAATTGAAATAAGGCAATAATTTGCTGTCTACAACTATATGACTGAGAACGCAGTAAGGGGCGATGTGAGGAAGTCCAAAGACCATGAAAATAAGATTTAAGGATTTTGTTATATGTTTCTTTCTTATGTTATGTTTATTGTTTAAATTTTTTCTGTTGTTTTTGTTAGGGTGTATGGTGATGGTATTTTGTATGTCTTTTGGTTTGTTTTTCTTTTGTTTCAAATTTGCAATAAATATATTTTTTTAAAAAAAAACAAAAACAAAGGCTACTCATTGAAGCCACGCACAAATCCCATTGAGCACAGAAGATCTTGGGCTCTCTCCAAGTAATTGCTACTCAGAGTAGACCCTCTGAGATCAAGGAACTTAAGTTCCATGTCCACTGATTTCAGTGCACCTACTCTGAGCAGGGCTTAGTGTACAAAAACCCCTTGCTTCTGTGCCTTACAGCACTGAAGAGATTAAAGTGGAGATATGTTCAGCCTCCCTGCACTGATATTCCTGGTCCCTATTTTAAATGATACAACAGATAGTGCGAAAGAGCCCTCCATTGCAATGGGTCTCCTAGAGATGTCAGCGGAGCCTCCTCGCCTGACAAGTGGCGTGTGAGCGCTATCTATATTTATAGCCAACATTAATGCCACCATGTTTTGAAGAGACGGCTAGAATTTAGGCTGTCAGCAAAAGCCTTGCCGCCCCTCTTGTGATGTGATGAATCAAAAGGAACTCGGTCTCAGCTTGACAGGAGAATCTCCTTAATGGAGACAGAAGAGGGAGAGGGTGAGGAAAGCAAGAAAAAAGCAGAGGAGGACCTATCTAGGATGGTTTCTGGGCAGATATAATAGTACTATACTAGCTAAGGGACGCGGGTGGCGCTGTGGGTTAAACCACAGAGCCTAGGACTTGCCGATCAGAAGGTCGGCGGTTCGAATCCCCATGACTGGGTGAGCTCCTGTTGTCCGGTCCCAGCTCCTGCCAACCTAGCAGTTCGAAAGCACAAAGTGCAAGTAGATAAATAGGTACCGCTCCAGCGGGAAGGTAAATGGCGTTTCCGTGTGCTGCTCTGGTTCACCAGAAGCGGCTTAGTCATGTTGGCCACATGACCCGGAAGCTGCCTGCGGACAAACGCCGGCTCCCTTGGCCAATAAAGCGAGATGAGCGCCGCAACTCCAGAGTCGGTCACGACTGGACCTAATGATCAGGGGTCGCTTTACCTTTATACTAGCCTTCAGCTTCCTTGTCTCTAAAGCGCAAAAGGATATCCCCTGCTCTGGCCTGTTCCTTATTTCTTTTCAAAGGATGTGTGAAGATGCAGAGTGGATGAAGAAAAAACTTTCTGCCTGCAGCTGCTGCTTCCTATTAATCCATGGCAGGGTTGGTCCTGATTACACTCAGCTGTCGTTTTATGGAGTGGTTTATTGCCTTCCCTCTATATTTAAGGGGAGACAAACGGGACCTGCAATAAGATGGGGTTGTGAGGGTTCTAGCCAGCCATGCCCTTTTCAGGATACTCCATTCCATTCTATTTCCCCTCTCATTTCCTGATTTATTCCCCACTGCACCCAACAGTCACCCAGCATTCCACGACCAGTGACCATTCTCATTCTTCACTGGACTTTTTTGAGGGGTGGGGGTCCTCCCTATAAAAAAACCCCAAAGACTTTTGCAGCCACAAGCTTTCCCCCAAGCTTGCTTAATATGACACCTTCTATGATTCTATGATTCCTCTTCTGCACAAGTGGTGCCATGTAAACTGTCTGCAGTCTTAGAAGGTGTTTGCTGTTAATATACTGGATTGGAAACAAGGGGAGGAAATCAGAGTTTGTGGAAGAAAACTGAGCATGGAGAACATTCTCTTGTAGTCCTGCCCTTTTAGGTCAGTTTTCTCAATTGTTGTTGGACTAAAAGACCACTAGCCATAGGCAGCATGGCCGATAGCTGGGGGTTGTGAGAGCTGTGGCCCTGGAACACCTGGCAGCCCAGAGTTTGGGAAATCTCCTTTAGGGCATGTGTAACCCACTGCTATATAGTGCTTTAACAAGGTTGGACATGCTCAGCGGAAGAACTGGGTCAAGGAGCAGCCACCATTATAGGCAACCAGCTTATATTACCACGGAACAGCTGGGGTGGTGCCTATTGTTTCCTTTCTGTAGGGCCTGAAGTCTTGGAAACAGCCTCTGGTTATTTTTCTGGCACCTATTTGAAGATCACAGTGGAAGCTGAGGTGGAGGAGAAGGCATAGCTAAATCCAGCAAAATAGATATTGTGGCTCCAGAGGGGGAAGCTGTTCTAGTGTGTTACTGCTTTTTTCAGTTTTGCAATAGTTTTTTATGAAAATAATTGTATATTGGGTTTAGCTTAAACACTGCTGTCAGGGAACTGCCATCAGAGGGAAGAGGAGAGGAAAGCCGCTCCAGTGATGCAGGAGAGGGAACTAGCAAGGAGAGAGAGAGAGCTTCCACGGGGGAAAGAAATCCAGGGGACACCAGGGAGAAAGGGGAGGCTGAGAGTAAGGCGGAGGGGAGGCTCAGAGACTCTTCCAGTGAAATCAGCGGAGAGAGCACAGGACCTCCGCTTGGCACGCCCACGCTGCGCAGAAGGCTTCCACGCAGAGAATCTAGGAGGAGACTTGGAGTCAAGCAACTTTTATGTTGGAAGAAATTTAGGTCCCGCCCACTGACGGATTCTGCCAGTGACTAAGACAGTCACGTTTCAAGGGCTGTCAAACCAGGGAAAGTTTTAGCTATACGGCTAGCTTGGAGCAGTTTGCAGTTTACGCAAAAGCAACCCCAATTCCCATTACAACTGCTGATGCTTCATATCTAAGAATTATATGCTGTCTTTATTGAGAGTCCTAATAAATACCTCTGACATACAAAAGAACATTAAGGATTAAAAAAAAGTTATACATGCACACATTCACTGGGGAGAACAGGGATCGCTTATGAGCTAAAACTGTAGAACAGGGGATATGGAACTTATTTGGCCCAGGCCATAAATTTATCCCAAACCGCACTGGGTGAGCCAGTGTTGAAAGCTGGGCAGGACCAGCTGCCTGACAATCATCTGGTGCATAGTGACGTCAAGTTGTCCTGACTCAACTGTCAAAGCTGGTCTGCAAGGGTGAGAGGAGATTCTTCAGAAAGGAGTATTGAGCTCCCCACCTATCAACTGATGTGCAGGAAGTTTGGTCGTGTGTGTGTGTGTTTTGCAGGGTTTAGGCACACCATCCAGTTCCCAGCAGGGAACTGGCTGGCACGCCCACAATTAGCAGGGCTGAACTCCCTGTACAACAGCTGGCGTGTGCTAGTTCAGTTCTCCATCTCTCATACCCTCCAACATTTCCCAGATGAAAATAGGGACGACCCATTCCATAATGATAATTTTACTATTTATACCCCACACATCTCACTGGGTTGCCCCAGCCACTCTGGGCAACATAGATAAAAACATAATAAAATATTAAACTTTAAAAACAAAGAAACAAAAACCTTCCCTATGTATAGAGGATTGCCTTCAGACAGCTCAGGGGTCGGATAACTCCATACCCTCCAATCTTTCTTCAATGAAAATAGGAACACCCTAAGGAAAAGTGGGACATTTGAGTATCAAATCAGAAACCGAGATGGCTTCTCTAAATCAGAGGCGTCCCTGGAAAATAAGGACACTTGGAGGATCTGATCTCTACCTGCCCCATGTCAGCTGTGGATAAAGTGGACATGCTTTCGTTGAAATGACCACAGGAGCCAAATGGGGAAGCCTGGCAGGTCACGTCTGGCCCAGTGGCTGGGGGTTCCTCACCCCTGCTCTGGGAGGTCCTGAAGTGATCACTGTGAATGCTCAGCTCTTTTACGTGGGACTTGACAGAGACCGCAAATAACAACCCAGTAAAATCAAAGGGCTTCAGAAACCTTAGTTCCCCCACGGATTGCATCCAGTTTGAAAGCTAACATATCTATATATACACACATACAAGATCAGCAGGCTATTACAATTTCATCTCCCTGACCTCGTCCTGCTCTAATAGAACAAGATGGAGCAAGGCGAAGTTTGTTTGCTTCCAGCGCGTTCCTAATAAAGGCTGACTTTGATGGGGAATTGTCCTCCTTTGGCCTAACACAGTATATTAAAGGAAAGTTGGTCCTCTCTGATAGACATTAATCCAATACATCAGGTGCCAGAGACATGTAATGTGCTACGATAGCCTGTTCTGGGAAGCCCAGGGGGGCACTTTCCTTGCAAGAAGATTGTCAGAACCTGCTGACAAATAGCCTAACCTGGCCAGGGCAGAGAGCAAAGACTTCTCTTTTAATGGCTTGCTCTAGCTTGTGAATGCAACACTCTGCTTTCCAGCCACCAGGAAGGGGGATGACAGCAGGTTAGCAACTTCAACCAGAAGGGGTTCAACTATGTGTCTTAAGGTACAATGATATAATGGGCTTCAAACTGGCAAGTCTTCTAGAAAGGGAGATCCATGGCTGATATGTTTGCCCAGACTTGCCATTTCTCACACTTTGGGCAGGAGATAATGAATGGCAAGACTGTACTTCCTTTCTTATTATTTTGTCTTCATTTTCCTGGTCAGTTTGGTTTCCACTTGAATTTGTATTTGTCAACAAAAATGCACCCCGGTTTTGTTTGTATCATGAAAGCTGCATCTGCAGTATTCATTTAAAGCAGCACCACTCCACCCCAAGGGACGCGGGTGGCGCTGTGGGTTAAACCACAGAGCCTAGGACTTGCCAATCAGAAGGTTGGCGGTTCGAATCCCCGTGACAGGGTGAGCTCCTGTTGCTCGGTCCCAGCTCCTGCCAACCTAGCAGTTCGAAAGCACGTCAAAGTGCAAGTAGATAAATAGGTACTGCTCCGATGGGAAGACAAACGGCGTTTCCGTGTGCTGCTCTGGTTTCACCAGAAGTGGCTTAGTCATGCTGGCCACAGGACTCGGAAGCTGTACGCCGGCTCCCTCGGCCAATAAAGCGAGATGAGCACCGCAACCCCAGAGTTGGTCACAACTAGATCTAATGGTCAGGGGTCCCTTTACATTTACCTTTACTTCCCCCAAAGAATCCTGGGAGCTGCAGCCTGTTAAACTGCTTAAAGTCATCCACACCACCCAGGAGAACTCAGGTGCAGAAATAAGAAAAGAAAGGTTGTTCCGTTGTCTGGAGAGGTCACTTCCTGGAGCCCAGCACTGACAGAAGTGCACAGCTGTATTGAGGCAGCACCCGGTGTTCAAATTTTGCCACCCTAACAATTTTGAGCCCAAGGCAGCCGCTCCCATGGGCCCCACACCCAACACCACTGTTCTGGGGACATCTGGTTGACCACTGGGTAAACAGAAAACCGGATGTGATGGGATGTTGGTCTGATCCAGTGGGATTCTTGTTATAGCCCTGTGTTTTTTCAAGAAGGCTCACTCAGTTGAAAAATGGACTGACTGGTGGAAGCATTCTTTTGAAGCGAATCCCGTTTCAACCCCACAAAAAGGGTGAGGCATGAAAATCAGGAGCTGCCAGTTAAGGTAAAGATCTCATTTGAACACTGATAATTCCATCCCCCAGCCTGAAGAACTTTGCTCTTGATTCATCAATATTTTAAAAAAAGAACGAATGAGAATCCTTCTGCAGAGAGGCAATTTGCAAAGATTAAAAATTTATCCCATTGGCTCTGCTCTGCCTCCAGCCAGGTGGTGGGCCTTGCAGCATCACGGCTTGGTTGGGGCCTGCCTTCCCTCCCGTTCCCATGGTGACAATGAAACACCTCAGCCCATTGCCAAAACAAAGCAGGCATTTCCCTTAAAGCTCCCAAAAACCTTTGGGGAGGGGGTGTGGAGAAAAGGAAGGAAGGAAAAGAAAGAAAGAAAGAAAGAAAGAAAGAAAGAAAGAAAGAAAGAAAGAAAGAAAGAAAGAAAGAAAGAAAGAAAGAACCTTTAAACCTTCCATCACTGGCTTCTCACTCAGCAAAACCAAAACTGGGGCAATCTACCAGAACTCTGGAACTTGCCCACAAAGCTTGTTTGTGCCCGCTAGTTTTTTCTTGGTGGTGATGGTGTTGTTTTAAAGTCCAGACTTCATTATGAGAGAGAACACATCTGCTCACAGTAATTGCTGCAATCAAATCATGAATGCATGCATGATTCTGGTTGTGTGTGTGTACAGAGTGTCATTTCTGTTTGAAAGGAGGGTTTTGTGGGGGGGGGGGTTGGTCTTTTTTAAAAAAGCCAGTGCTGTGTATCAAATTTGTCTCGCTGCAAGCAGTTAAGAAGAGACGGTGTCAGCTGTCAGCTGAATCTTGTCGGATAATGTCTGATAGGACTCAGAGAGGAGATTGGATCTCTCCAGTGCCACTGCGTATCTGGGACAGATGCTTGATGACACAGGGATGGGAAGGAAGCAATGTCACCCAAGTGTGATGCCACTCTCAGAAAACTACACTGACTTGGGGGGCAGCAACATTAGAATGAAAGTTGTGTGTGTGTGTGTGTGTAAATGATGCTTGCAGGTTGTTCCTAAGAGTAGTGAAGTATAGTGTAACAGAATCATGGAACATTAGAGATGAAAGATCCCTTGGAGACCTTCTTATCCAGTGTTCCTCAACCTTGGGCCCTCCTATATTGTTGGTCTGCAGCTCCCATCATTGCTAGCCAACTTACCAATGGTCAGAGATGGTGGGTGTTGTAATCTAAGAACATCTGAGGGTCAAAGGCTGAAGAACACCAGACTAAAATACCTACAAGGCCCTTTCAATGTCTAACATCAGGGTTGGTCCGCCCTTAGGAAAGCCGGATTCACAAGGGCAACAGATTCAGTCTCCAATGAATTATTGTGCCCTGCTACCGCTGCCATGGTGGCAGCAACAGCTATAGCACACTCCTTGGAAGCTGGACCTGCTGCATCCTTGGCAGCCCCACCACCACCACCACCATGCCACCTTTACAATGACCTCTTGGTGAATAGGAGGTGCTGCTGGTCTCCTCCCACTCTCTTCTCTATGTTAATATTTATTCCCTTCTTGTTCACTCACCCCTTCTTCCCTGGTGGGGGGAATGCTATTTTGTAGTTTGCCTCAGGTGCCAAAATGTATTGGGCTGGTCCTGTCTATCATTCTATGATACTATTGCCTTGTGGTGGCATGTATTCCCAGGTGACCTTACATCCAAGCACTGACCAGACCTGCTCAGCTGCACCAAGATGATTGTATCAGCTATCCAATGAAACTGGATGTTGGAAGATTCAGAGGAGACAAAACAAATGTATCACTTCCTTGAAAATCTTGAATTTCAAGAATAAGATGCAATCTAAAATTTGAGTACAATTTTATTGTATTGTAACTTTTGGAACACCTGTTGTTTCAGTGGAAAATTAGGGAGTCCAACTAGCCCACAACAGGCCATGCTCAAGAGGCATGATTTACATTGTCCCTTCTTTCACTAACCTTTAGATTAGAGTCATGCAATGAGTTTTGTGCACTTAAGGAAATGTAAACAAGTGATGCACCTTGGGGCTAAAAGGTCTAAATTTGCACACTTGGATTCTGAGCCGGTGGAGACTGGCCAAGACCAGGACCTGGGGGTCATACTGGATAGCTCAATGAAGGTGCTGTCCCACGGTGAGGCAGCTCTGAAAAACACAAATTCAATGCTAGGGATCATTCGGAAAGGAATTTGAAAAAAGCAGGGTTCACCTGCCTTCTTCTGATCCAGCAGCCTCCCCCCACCCCCCACCTTCTGCTCTTCCCAAGGTGGCTCTGATGCCTCTATTGTCCTTTTGTCAGAATCCAGCACAACTATAACTTCCAGGATGTAACATCTGAGAAATAGAAGCAACCTCCTTGGCCACCAGGAACCACAGTCAGTGTCAAGCAGGTCAGGTTATCCAGTCCCAAAGATGCTTTAAACGAATCTCCATCCCACCCAATTACCCCACACTGCCGATCTGAACCCCCATCTTGACCCTGGGCTTTACATCTTCAATTTCAGACTTCCCTGGAGCAGAGGAGACATGGGGGGTGGGCAGCAAGAACTCTATTTGTTCTAATGGTTTAAAATTGTAAACTGCCTTGGGCACCTTGGCAGAAAAGTGGTGTAAAGGGAAAGGGAAAGGGACCCCTGACCATTAGGTCCAGTCGTGGCAGACTCTGGGGTTGCAGTGCTCATCTCGCTTTATGGGCCGAGGGAGCCAGTGTACAGTGTACAGTCATGTCACCAGCATGACTAAGTCACTTCTGGAGAACCAGAGCAGCGCACGGAAACGCCGTTTACCTTCCCGCTGGAGTGGTACCTATTTATCTACTTGCACTTTGACGTGCTTTCAGACTGCTAGATTGGCAGGAGCAGGGACCGAAGAATGGGAGCTCACCCCGTCACGGGGATTCAAACCACCGACCTTCTGATCGGCAAGCCCTAAGTGGTGTACAAATGCAATTACTCACCAATGGGGGAGAGATCACTGGACAGTCAAGGGTCTGAACTGCCAGGCACCATCTTGTGCCAAAGACTGAGGGGGCCCAACGTCACAAGCACATGAGGTACGCTTGTGACGTCACACATGCAACATGCGCTTGTGATGGTGTGCAGCCAGAAGGCCAGGTGTCGTGCCAAGTGCCATGCTGAATGCCCTGCACTGGAGTGCCCCACAGTCAGGAGGAGGCTGGGTATCACGCTGTGTGCTGGAGTGCCTTGTGCCCTGCACATTGGGAGGGCTTGGCCCCCTTCCCAAAAATATTGAGGGGGCCCAAAACAGCTCAGCCCCCATGAGCCAGCACCCCTGACCAGCGGTTTTATCATACATACTTTTTTGTTTTGTTATCTATTTCATGTTCTATTTTTGTATTTTTATGTTGTGATGATGAAGGGTGATATACAAATGAAATAAATACATACATATGACATCATAGCTGGGTGTGGTTGAACCAGGATGGCTCCTGCAAATTGCAGACTAATATAAGTATGATGAAAGGGTTTGAAGCTGATGTTCATAGTACTTGGATGCCTTGGTCTCTCCCAAGAAGAAACCAACAGGAGACACATCAGAATGAACTTTTTCATAGGCAACTACCTTATACTGAATAAGTTATTAGTCCATCAAGTTATTATCTACACTGACCGGCAGCAGCACTCCAGGATTTAAGACATTGCCAGCCCTACCTGGGAACTGAACCTGGAATCAGGGGTGCCAACTTGAATAAAATATTTGGGCACCAGATATGTCCCGCTCCACATACTCGATTCCAATATGTGGCACAAGCACACCATTTGAATGGCAATATTTATTCATGAGGTGAAGGGACCTCACCCCCTAGGAGTTGGCTCCCATGCCTGGGACCTTCTACATGCAAAACAGAAGCTCTACCAACTTCACAATGACCCCTCTTTACAGCCCGTTCCATCTGCCCATTAAATATTTGCAGCTGGTTAGTCTGGTGACATTACTCGAACAGGAAATGTAGGAAGAAGTCACTGCAAACAAACAAACAAACAGCCTTTCCTTCTAATGAAAAGCAGCAGGAGCTTTGGATGGTTTGTCTATAATATTTTTGCCTGGCTTTTCAGCCAAAAGAATTGGCTCCCGGAGCAGCTATGAAAAATTAAAACCCAATACAAATAACTATTAAAATGCAATAGAAAGCAGTGCTGGGCAATCTTGCCCCTGCTCATGTTGAATTAGCTGAGGAACCAGCCAAGTTATTTCCCCGTCACCAAAATACACATTGGACACAATGCAGCTTATTTTCTGAGTCAATCTAAGGGCAAAGGGGGAATCAAAGGACATGTTATGGGGTTGGTGGCACAAAGTGGAGGCTGGTCCATGTGGATGAATAGGTCACTGCCCAACCAAACCACATCTGTCCTCAGCCAGCTCCCAAGTACCAGCCTGCCTTAAAGTAAAGGTAAAGGGACCCCTAACCATTAGGTCCAGTCGTGACCGACTCTGGGGTTGCGGCGCTCATCTCGCTTTATTGGCCAAGGGAGCCGGCGTACAGCTTCCAGGTCATGTGGCCAGCATGACTAAGCCGCTTCTGGTGAACCAGAGCAGCAAACGGAAACACCGTTTACCTTCCCGCTGGAGCGGTACCTATTTATCTACTTTCACTTTGACGTGCTTTCGAACTGCTAGATTGGCAGGACCAGGGACCGAGCAACAGGAGCTCACCCCGTCGTGGGGATTCAAACCGCCGACCTTCTGACCGGCAAGTCCTAGGCTCTGTGGTTTAACCCACAGCACCACCGCGTCCCTATCACCAGCCTGCCTTACTTACAACCAATCTAGAGGGCAGCCTTTGCTGTCAGCTTCCTTCTCCCCATTCTCAGTGTTGAACTCTGCAAGGAGGAAGGTCAAGGCAAATCTAGATTTAATTGGTTGTGCCTGTCATTGACTCTGGCTCCACCTACTGTTTGGGCTCCCTGCCTTCCACCCTACTGGCTCCAGTGAGCACCAAGCACCAGTGGCGTAGCGTGGGTTGTCAGCACCCGGGGCAAGGCAATTAATTTGCGCCCCCTAACCCGTGGATTTGCGCCCCCTAAGCAGTGGATTTGCGCCCCCTAACCCTCAGATGTTGCGCCCGGTGCAGCCGGCCCCCCCTGCACCCCCCACGCTACGCCACTGCCAAGCACCTCTGGTGGTGAGGAGGGCGGGAGAGAAGCCAAGGATTTGTCCTTAGTTTAATCTGAGCTTGGATGCGGATGTTAGAGTTTGCATAGCTTTTAGAGCACCTGACACACATATCTGAACCTGTAGGCTTCTGTACCAAATGATGCTGCAGGGAAGTTAGTTTGCTTTGGATACAGGCATGATGGGAAAGTGTCTGGCAGCCGCCTCTTCTCCTTTCCATATTTTCTTAAGATAGAACTTTCCTTCATTGGGCCAAAACCCAAAAGAAGACTCATGAGACAGCATTAGTATACAGTTATATTTATTAAAGTGTAACAACTTGGAGAAACTGCAAACCAACATTATCCCAATTAACCATAATCAAAGGATTACTGGCAGGTAAGAATTTAGCTAATTCTGGCAGAGAAGCATTCCTCTAGTCCCCTGGGCATTTGATGCAGCTGCCGGCTGTGGTTTCCAAGCTAAGGAAATAACTCCCTCATTGCGAAGAGAGCCTTGGGTATGAAGCCAGCAAGCAAAACAAAGCGTTCACCTAAAATGTGCTTGCCATACCTAATGGGATCTCTTCCAAATCCCCACCAAACATAAAGCAGCAGCAGATCCCTGAAGCCACCAGCAGATCTCTTAATCCTGACTCAACCTTTTTGAGTCCACGGCTCCCTTGACCAACCACATTCTTTCCGTGAGGCTCAGGAGCCCAGTTACGTCACCCCTTGCCTGCAGAGCTGGCAGCCCCTCACCCTCTTTTGAACACCGTTCCTTGTGGAGTGTTCTCTTAGCCTCCTCTCCCCTCTCCTTGGGAGTCCTCTGGGCAGCTGCTGCTGCCGCCCCTGGTCTCTGAGCTTTCTGCCCTGCCTCCTCACACTGCCCCACAGGGGCCTGGGACGACAGCAAAGTCAATGGACTGGCTAGCTGGGCTTCCTCACCCGCTTGCTGGCTTACTCTGAGGCCACCTCAACTCCTGGCAACCAGCACCCCCTGACCAGCCCCAGAGACACCATTCGCCTGCGGAGCTTGTAGTCAGGGCTGCTGCAACAAAGAGCTGTGCTCTTTAGTCTATTCCTTTTGAACAGGTTATACCCCTCAATTCCTACATTCCAGTTATGAGTCTCATCCCACCAGGTTTCAGTAATGCCTACCAGGTTGTATTCACCAACCTGTATTAAGAGCTCCAGTTCATCTTCTTTGTTTCCCATACTCTGTGCATTTGTGTAATAATAATAATAATAATAATAATAATAATAATAATAATAATAATAATAATAATAATAATTTTATTATTTCTATCCCACCCATCTGGTTGAGTTTCCCCAGTCACTCTGTGTGGCTTACAACATATTTAAAAACATCAAACATTTAAAAAACAGAATATATTATACAGACTATAAATAAGCCAATAAATCAATAGAAGCTAATAATACTAATACTAATAATAACGCTTTGCAGTTATACCCAAATTAAAATAGCCGCCAACCCCAACTAAACATTTAACCAACACCAACCCAACAAAAATAAAACAGAGGAACCAAAATTAAAACTGTTTAAAACATTTTAGCCAGATGCCCCAATCCAAGACTAGTTCCAGCAATGTCCCTCCAGCCTCCCACGAGCCTCTTTTACCTGTTCAAGGTGAGTGTGGGCCCCGCCCCCTAGGCCAGGTGGAAATGGACCTTTGCAAACCAGCTTCTCAATGGCATCTTCACTTAGTCAAGGCATGGCAATTTCAGAGAAAGAAAGTACATAGATGAGATTTGTTACAAAAAGATCTGGTCTCAGAACAAGCAGCAGCAGCACCTGGGCAAGAAGGGATGAAGTGGGAGGATATTCTCCCCATCTTTTGACTCCGCCAAGATGGATGTTTTGTTCTCCTGCTGCATGTTCTCATTCTGTTTCCTTGACTCACACCGAATTCCAAGGACATGTTATTTTTGTGGGTGACGCTTACTTTTTCCTGAAGCAATTTGTGTTTTGATTGTCTGCTGGCAATGACTCAAGGGATCAAGGGGCCAGAATCTTCTCTAATTACTAGACGTTCTTGCTGCACTTTTTTGGCATTCAGAATTGTTATTATTTCATTGTCACCAGAATGCTCTTTGTCCATACTTCTAATATTCAGCATTCATGTACAGCTCAGGAGGTGGAGAACCTCAAATGCAGCCCTCCAGGCTTCTCTACTGGCCCTCAGGCAGGCTCCAACCCCTCTTGAGACCACACCCCATAACCAAACTGCTTTCTACTCACAATTGCGTGTTTCTGCCTGGCTGGAATGGGACCTTGAACTTAGATAGTGCTTGCCGCTTGCCTAGTGTGGGAATGTTCAGGGATGCAGGAGAGGATATATTGACTGATTATATCCTAATCCAACTTGTGCTAACCAGTGGCATAGCGTGGGGGGTGCAGGGGGGCCGGCCGCACCAGCTGCAACATCTGGGGGTTAGGGTTAGGGGGCGCAAATCCACAGGTTAGGGGGCGCAAATCCATGGGTTAGGGGGCGCAAATTACTTGCCTTGCCCCAGGTGCTGACAACCCACGCTACGCCACTGGTGCTAACAAGTTCCCAATATCAGCAGAGTAAAACATTCCCCTTTATTTTAAGTTTGCAACGGCAGTGTGTGCTCAGGCTTGCTTAAGCCTCTATAATAATCACTCTGGTAATTTCCCCTTATTTCCTCTTAAAACAGAAGACACGACACAGTACTTTACAAAAGTATAAAAAGAGTTTACTCACATTCTGTTCACATCAGATCCCAGAAGGCAGACTTAAGGCTTAATAAAGTAATATACATTTGGTATCTATCTCGTAAGAAGATAGACCCTTTCTCCTCTCTTGGCTGGGAGCCAAGAGGGCATCTTTAGCTTAGTAGATGTTGCTTGTTCAATGGAAGAGAGGCAAGAGAGGTAAGAGAGAGATGACTGCCCCTGCCCTGTGCTTTTATCATTACCTGCACAGGTGAGGCTACACCCACCTCTAGTCACATGCGGAGGAAGTCTGTCCCAGCCCAGAGGGAAAACAGGAAGTTTACCTGCTGGCTGGACAAACATCCCTCCCCATGTCTAAACATGTACACTCTAGGAATGTTGTAACTGACTGCTCCAGTGTTTCACATTCCACACCTAGATGCAGAACAGAAAGGACTGGGTGAGTGTTTATGTGTAAAAACTAGCCTACTGGGTAGAGGAAGAATTTGCATTTATTGTTTCTCCCACTTTCAGCTCCAGACCCACCCACGAATGACATGTAGCCCATGGAAGTTTTCCTAGACATGCTGTTGGGGTGGTAGCGTGATTCCTGCCCCTGGCATAGAGCATCAGACAGACAGCAGTCCTCCCTAGATACCTCACCCCAAATATCCTATTGCATAGGGGAAGATCAAAATTGTAAGAATGGCGAATTGAGAAAGTTTATTTCATCTATTGCTTTATGAGCCAAGCGTGTTTCATTTTATCATGGCGTGGAATTAGTTTTATATCATGAAGAGCGATAACTTGGGTTCACAGTGTTTGAGATTAAACTTGATGATTTCTTGTCCATTATTGATTTGGCGCTCTAAATTTCAGAGAAAGCTGAGCTTTATATTTTACTTAAGGGGGTTTAAGCACACTGGAGTGTGATCTTCACTGACTTCCTCAGATAAATTAGTCAACTCGTACAGACAGAGAATCAGAAAATGGAGGGTTCTGGAAAATGTGGACTGCATCAAACAGCACAAAAGCACCACTACTGAAAACATCTTGTATCATGTCTATGTGAAACATACCTAAATCTTCTGCTACTTCTGGTATCCCTTAAAATTTCCTTTTGTGGTCAAGCTTCCCTGTTGAATTCAACTTGCATCTCAGGAAACCTTTTTTAATTTTAATTTTTGGTAGCAGATCCATTCATGTGTTCTATTTCGGGGAGGGGCTGAATTAATGCAGTGGATGGACTCAGACAAGTCATGACATCTCAGCCTAACTTGCCTCAGGGAAATCACTGCGGTGCTGCCATGGGGTTCTGACTCAAAACAGGGCCTTCTCAGTAGTAGCCCTACACTTATGGAATGTCATTCCTGGACTGGTGGAAGTTGGAGTCTGTCCAGCAACATCCAAAGGGCCACAGGTTCAAATCCCTCTACTCCGGTTATGTGAAGCTCTCTGAGTAACTTTCAGATACTTGCTCTTTCCCAGCCTAACTCACCTCAAGGGATTGTTGCAAGGATTAAAAAATGTAATACACAACAAACCCTAACCCACCTCTGCTAGTTTTAGAAACCTCTATTGACCGCTGTTCTTTTCTTGCTTGCTTTCTGAAATTAAGCTACAAGATTCCCAGCACCTGCTGATTAAAATGGAGTTAAAGCAAAAGAAATTCCAGTAGTGTGTGTGTGTGTGTGTGTGTGTGTGTGTGTGTGTTTGGGGGGATTTTGTTTTATTATATTGGCATCACAGAAGGAGTAAATAGCAGCCCCCACATGCGAGACAGATGCATTGTTTCATAAATAATCAGGAGTGTTAGGCGAGATAAATGTTAAAATTATATAAAAAGCAATTGCCCCAGGCATTCTCTTCCCTCCTTTTCTTCTCCCATCCCTTCTTTTGTGCTAATTTGGGGTTTTGTTGTTCTGCTTAGCTCTCCTGCTCAATGAACTGGTTCAGATTTCATGGGTCACTAAACCGTGACTACAGGAGAAATGACAGACCGCGTGTTTTCTCATTTGGGCAGCAAAACAAAAAGGGAGGGAAGAGGCAATGGATTCTCTGAGAGTCTTGATAGCTCACAGCTTGATGTTTACAGTGGTGATAGAGAGCAGGTGCCACTCAGTTACCTTCAGAGCCTTGAGCTTTCCTCTTTCCTCTCTATTTCCAGGAACCTCTGATCGGTGGTGTCCTCTGGGAAGAAGATTCCTATCTAAAATCAGGAGAGTGTGGCTATTCACATTGATCATATCTGTGTTTTTAGGGCAGCAGTTGGGAACGTCAGGGCTCCCTCCCGGTCGAACCTTTCACCACCCCTGCTTCACATCCTCGTTGAGTGTTTTTGTCCGGCTGGGAAACGTCCTTCAATTCTGTTATTGTCCTTTGTCTGGATAGAGAGAGGGGAATGTAGAAACTAGCCTGCTGGACAAAGGTAAATTTGTATTCATTGCTTTGTTCCCTCTTGCCTTACCCATCACTGGCTTGTGACTCCGAGAAGGGACTGTGGCCCTTGAGCTGAGAAGAGAAAGAACTTGGATGTTGTGGCAAATGGCTCAGGTACAGTGTTCTGTGCCAAATTTGGGACTCTTTTTTTAAATGAAGCAATGGGAGGGGGCAGTACATTTTTTCTGGGGGTACACAGGGGTACGCATACCCCTAAACATTTTGTGAATCTAAGTTTGGCCTCATTGAGGGGCAGTATTTCAATATGAGTAGGAAAATGAGAGTACTCCTAAACATTTTTTTTTAGGAAAAAAAAGAACTGGGAAGGGGTGTCCCAAAATCATTGAATCCTCTTCAAAAAGCTGTGATCATTCAGAACTCCAAAATCTGGAAGTATCAGTGGTCAACAGAGAAATTGGCAGATCACACTTCTTTGATCACTTCCCAATATACATACAGTGGTACCTCTGGTTACGAACTTAATTTGTCCCAGAGGTCTGTTCTTAAGCTGAAACCGTCCTTATCCTGAGGAGCACTTTTGCTAATGGGGCCTCCTGCTGCACATGCGCCTCTGGCGCACGATTTCCATTTGCATCCTGGGGCAAAGTTCACAACCAGGAGCAGCTGCTTCCAGGTTAGCGGAGTTTGTAACCTGAAGCGTTCATAAACAGAGGTACCACTGTACAGGGCTGCAGGTTGGAAGGGTCCCTGAGCAAAGTTATTGATATTCAGTATTTACATATCCTAGTCTTTTGCAGTAAGTACCTAGAACAAGATACAAAAAAGAATTACTAGAAATGTAGATATATAAATTCATGGCCATGACCAAGAAATGGGTTTTAGCTGTTTTAACCAAGCAGAACATTTAACACATTCTTGTAATGTCATTTCCAAATCTCAGTTTATCACTGCAGTTTAGAGATTGGGTCATAGCCAACATTAGTCCTGCTCTGAGTAGACCCATTAAAATCAATGCACCTAAGTTAGTCATGCCCATGAATTTAAATGAGTCTACTCTGAGTAGTGCTAACTTGGGATACACAATTCATTGCATTTGCTCTAAAATTCACATATAGTTCACAAATATCCCACTTTGACTGCTTAAATCCTTCGCCAAGTCTTCATTGGCAGAGGCATCATGGTTGGCTACAATATGTTGCTAGTCCATGAGTGCAATATCAGCTCATTCACTTTCATCTCTCATGGCAGCCTATGGCAGGTGTCTCCATTGCTCACCCAAATCAAGATGTTAAGCTAATTTCCTGCTTAGATGGAAAGGTGAGGCTTTGACTCATAGAAACACCATTTTCTCCACAGGAAGGACATGATGGGGATGCTCAGGAACCCACCACTTATCTGTGTTGCTCTGGGTGTGTAGCACTCCCTATGGGACTCCTATCTCTATCAGTGGTAGGTATGGGAGAACTAGCCAGTTTTAGTTTCTCTCAGTGTCTCATTTCTTCAGTTCTCCATATGGGAGCCAGTGTGGTGTAGTGGTTAAGAGCGGTAGATTCGTAATCTGGTGAACCAGGCTCACTTCCCCGCTCCTCCACATGCAGCTGCTGGGTGACCTTGGGCCAGTCACACTTCTCTGAAGTCTCTCAGCCCCACTCACCTCACAGAGTGTTTGTTGTGGGGGAGGAAGGGAAAGGAGATTGTTAGCTGCTTTGAGACTCCTTCGGGTAGTGATAAAGCGGGATATCAAACCCAAACTCTTCTTCTTCTTCTTCTTTTTCTTCTCCATATTACCACATGTGATTATTTTTTTAAGTCCTCATGAAAATTTACCAACATTTTAGTGTGAATGTCTCCTAATACACACATTGATGTGAATTTTTGCCTAATATCCCTCCCTCCCTTTGCTGTGCTGGTTTTTGCTTGTTTGATACTAGCTGCTGGTTCATAGTTGTTACGTGTTGTGGTCTGCTGAATGTTTTAAGCCTGGTGACTGTAAGGTGAAGAGTGGGCTGGAGTTGCATTTAAAACAAAAACACACATTTATATCTCTCCTTCCAAGGAGCTCAGTGTGGGGCTGATGGTTCTCCCCCTCTCCATCCTTTCCTTAAAATCCTCTGAGGCAGGTTAGGCTGAGAGACTGTGGTTGGCCCAAGGTCACCAAGTGAGTGAAGTGGTTTGAACCCTGCTCTCCAAGGTCCTATTCTGACATTCTAACCATTACACTACACTGACTTTTTAAAAGAAATACATTGAGTGGGGAGCAGTGGCGTAGCGTGGGGGGTGCCCGGGGTGCCGTCCGCACCGGGCGCAACATCTGGGGGGCGCGAGTCCAGAGGGCCCAGCCCCGTCGTGCCCTCGGCCCGCCCCTATTGTCAGAGCAGCCGGCCAGCCTCTGCCTGCTCCTACCTTGCCCACCCGAGGACTGCGGCAGCGCCCGCCCCCGTGGCCACCCACCCCGCCTCGCCCATTGGCTTGCCTCCCTCGGCCCGGCCTCTCTCCGATGGCCGCGGGGGTGTCCTGCTCGTCGCCGTCGCCTTTTTTCAGGAGGTAGGGAGGCTGGATGGGGAGGTGGGGTAGGAAGCGGGCAAAGAAGGAGGGGAGCTCATAGCCAAAAGGGCTGCACCGGCCGGCAAAGGGCCGGGGAAAGTTTGGAGAGGAGAAACGCACCGTCATGATTTCCCGGTGGAAGCAGCAGGATTAGGGATGGCGAAGAGTAATTACGCACGAATTTCGCTGGGTGAGAGCTTCGGGGATCGATCGGAGGAAATGGGAATCAATTGGAATATGAGAAAGAGAGAGAGAGAGGGACCATCATTCATAGGCATAGATTTGTAGGGTTAGGGGGTGCAAATCCAAGGGTTAGGGGGCGCAAATTACTTGCCTTGCCCCGGGTTAGGGGGCGCAAATTACTTGCCTTGCCCCGGGTGCTGACAACCCACGCTACGCCACTGGTGGGGAGACCCTGTCTGGTCTTCCATCCATATCCCACCCTGCGTTTAAACAGCCAAGCACTAGAGCTCAATGCCAACCCAGCAGGTTTTTATTTGGCTGCCACCTTCTATTCTATTCCAAAACCAAATTAAACTGCACTTATAAAACACTGTGTTAAGCGATCTATTGGAGATAAGATAAAGTTGGCCATCAAAATTAATGTGCTATATAGAAGGGCAGAGGGATTGACTCCAGGAAGCCGAGAGTGAGTTTTGTGAAATGTTCAATAGCATCTGGTCCCAAGATAGTGTTTATTGAAGAATTTTGTCAGTGTGCTTTAATGTTAGTCATTGACGCAAAGGCTCCAGTAGAGTTATATATGGACTATATATAGTAGAATATAAGCATTAATTCATGCTTTGCTTCTGTTTCCTGCTGTGTCATTGCTAATTAGCAATATCTTGTCATATTTTGAGGGTTAGCACATTCATTCATTCCAGTTTATATCCAACCATTATCTATCTCTACTGCTCCTTGTTTAGAAGCCTACTTCTGTTCTTACTGCTAATGCTGCTGCGTGACTTTAAAGAACCCTGGCCAAGCTGGTGACCTCCAGATGTTTTGGACTACAACTCCTAACAGTCCCAGCTAGCCTGGTCAGCAGTCGGGAGGATAGGAGCTGTTGTTGAGGGAGGATGGCTTAGATCCTGCTCTTACCGGTACAGTTGGGGAACTGTCCAACAAGTCAGGGAACAAGTTTTCAGGCAAGTGACAGACATCATCTAGCTGTGTTAGAAAAGGTGTTGCATCAACAACAGCCAGGAAGCAATAGTGACTCTTTTTATAGTTGGCACTGTAGACTTTCCCTCTCTTGGGTCATAGTATCTAGAGAAAATCAGGTTACGGATGGCTCCTCCAGACAATGGTGGGTGGTCCCCATTGCAACTGGTAAGTTGGAAGGTAGGAAGGCCCATGGCAGGAAGAGCCGGAGGCAATAAAAGGCAGTGGCAACTAATTCTAGTTTTGCCTAAAACTGAGGAGGCAGAAGCTGCCAGGTAGTGCCACCCTAGAGACTGATTGTAAGAAGACAAGAAGATGGGCAGCCTGGTGCTGGTGTGGCACTGCCTCATCATCCTAATGGCTCTAGAGTGGTGAACCAGAGCAGCCCACAGAAACGCCATTTACCTTCCCGCCAGAGCGGTACCTATTTATCTACTTGCACTTTGACGTGCTTTCAAACTGCTAGGTTGGCAGGAGCAGGGACCGAGCAACGGGAGCTCACCCTGTCGCGGGGATTCAAACTGTGACCTTCTGATCAGCAAGCCCTAGGCTCTGTGGTTTAACCCACTCAGTCACAAAGCAGACAAACCACCTTTCTCTTCTTGTGACAGGCCTTATCCAATCATCTCTGTGCAATTAAAAATACAACTCAATGTTTATGAAGTACAGGAACAAACATTTAATTTCCCATGTTAAATGTCTTTACAATATCAGTCTATTCTATCCTGTTGGGAGAGTAAAGGTAAAGGTAAAGGGACCCCTGACCATTAGGTCCAGTTGTGGCCGACTCTGGGGTTGTGGTGCTCATCTCGCTTTACTGGCCGAGGGAGCCGGCGTACAGCTTCCGGGTCATGTGGCCAGCATGACTAAGCTGCTTCTGGGAGCTCACCCCGTCGCAGGGATTCGAACTGTGACCCTCTGATTGGCAAGCCCTAGGCTCTGTGGTTTAACCCACAGTGCCACCCACGTCCCTGCTGGGAGAGTAAAGGTAAAGGTAAAGGTACCCCTGCCCGAACGGGCCAGTCTTGACAGACTCTGGGGTTTGTGCGCCCATCTCACATCTATAGGCCGGGGGCCAGCGCTGTCCGGAGACACTTCCGGGTCACGTGGCCAGCGTGACAAAGCTGCATCTGGCGAGCCAGCGCAGCACACGGAACGCCGTTTACCTTCCCGCTGGTAAGCGGTACCTATTTATCTACTTGCCCCCGGGGGTGCTTTCGAACTGCTAGGTTGGCAGGCGCTGGGACCGAGCAGCGGGAGCGCACCCCGCCGCGGGGATTCGAACCGCCGAGCTTTCGATCGGCAAGCCCTAGGCGCTGAGGCTTTAGCCCACAGCGCCACCCGCGTCCCTTTGCTGGGAGAGTACTGTTAGCTAAAATTTTGAATATCTGCCTGTAAGAGGGGGAAAATGAATTAGTTCATATAATTAATGACAGGAAACTGAAGCACATGCATAACTTAATTGGTATACAAATTACACAGGATTGTTTTGCTTTTTTTATTTAAAAACGTCCATTTCATTATCTTAAAGCTTTGTTTCTGTGCTGTTCCAGAATGTTACACATGAGTTTCTCCCTTGATTACCAATAATAAGGGATGGTGGGAATGCAGCTTTTATGTGAGGTAACAGTGCAGATTTTATCCAATGTAAAATTGAAAGCAACGTCAGCAGTAAGCCTGCAGGAAAGGTTTTGTGTTAGATTCCGATGACCTGCAGAACATCTAGGGCTGAGGAACCTGTGGCCCTCCAGATGTTGTAGGGCTCCAACTCCCATTCAGTCCTAGCCAACTAGACCAATGGTCAGGGATGAAGGGAGTTGGAATCCAGCAACACCTGGAGGTTCTCCATCCCTGATCTAATAAGTTTGCAGCCAAATCCTATACTGAATCCTACTGAAAAGCAAGGCCCATTGAGTTCAGTGGTGCCAAATCCCAGGAAATTGGATATACAACTGGTACAGCGGGGGACACTGCCTGGCAGCTTCCTCCCCTTTAGTCTCCTTGATGCCTTTGTAGAACTCATCAGGGAAGAGGCTGGGGACAACCCTATAATTAGTTGGTTTTGCCTGTTGTTCGGTCTGGCTCCACCTACCCTTTGGCTTCCCTGTTTTCCACCCAACCAGTCCCAATGGACTCCAGACACTAATGGTGGTCTGCAGTGTTATGTACTGAAGTTCTCACCCTGGGCCAGCAGGGGGATACTGTAGATAGTTATGCAAATTATTAAATAAGGGATCAAAAGTGACGTTCAGTGATTGGATAGTTTTAGTGATTGGATAGTTTTAGATAGTTGTTACAGTAACGTGGTACTGGAGCTCTATATAAGCAGGCTGACTGAACCCTTCAGTTCAGTTCTGTTCTGGCCTCTGAATAAACAAGAGCTGTTTGAAGAATCGCTGTGTCATCTGATATGTTCACCCACAACATAACATGCAGTTTGCCGCTAAGCAGGAGGGCACATGAATTCTTGGAGAGGAGATCATAGACACTGTCAGGGGACTGCCATCAGAACAGGGGAGGGAGGCAGGGGGACATTTGGGGTACAGAGAGCAGTTCCTCTTCCAGTTAGAGGAAAAGCCACACCTCTGATGAAGAGAGGGAATGGGCCAGCCAAGGTGGGAAAGGGCTCGAGGATGCTGCTGAGAGCCCCAGCGCCTCACCTAGCTGGGCTGGCCAGGAGGGACACACGCCACTTCTGTCACCCAGCTTGCGCAGAGGGGTGAAACGCAAGGAGGGGAGGCAGGGGCTTGGGGTGTCTAAGTTCTTATGTTGGGGGAGAAGCCGGAAGGGACCACTCCCGGATTCTGCAAGTGACTAAGACAAACATGAACTTTGTGTATCTGCACTGTAAATAGTTTGCACAATAAAACCTGTAAAAGACAGGTCGGAGTTCTGCCTGGTTACGCACGAGCAACCACCACACAGCATCTGAAGGACACTTTGCACTTCCTCCCATCTTGCTGCTGCTGTGCAGCCATGAACTAATCTATGGTTTGATTTGCTGTCTGAACCTGGGTTTATGGTTTGTTTTGTTCTAGACAAACCATAAGCTGTAACCAAGATAACCATGAGTTGTAACCCTTGCATCACACATGAGTGAGAAACGGAACCCAGGCGAGGTGAGGCAGACCAGGACCACCCAACTAACTTTTAACCTCCTGGTACACCTTGTAACTGCTGTGTGCATTTTAGAGCATTCTGGATTATATCTCTCTACATTCTCACTCTACATTCTCACTTACAAGAGGTGGCAAAGTTCTGAGATGGTAGAACAGAGGTATGAGCCGATCTTTTGCAGGTGGCTTTTAGAAGCTTCTAACGGACCTCAGTTTTTCTGCCCATACTTATCTCCCCATTGGGGAACCCCTGAAAAACTTTGAGAAATTCTAGCATTGCAGGACTCCCCAAACTCAAACCTGGCAGCAGCATCCAGCATATTCAATTGGTTGCTGGGGCTGTGTGACACAGTGGCAGGACTGCCATTCCTCGTCTGCAGGCTTACAGTGGTGGTAGCTGTGCCTCAGGGGCATTGCAGGGAAACTGAGATTATGGGTGGTTTCTTGAGCCCAGCCAATGCTGCCAGCCAAGTCCTGGTGGGAGCGTGCAGGCAGCTGGGTGAATGATAGATTTATTTGAATTGTGGAAGTTTATTTTAATGATTTGATGGCATTGTTTGGTTGTGGGATTTAAGTCGGTGTTATTGCATTATGCAAGTGCTTTTATACTTGCAAACAACTTATAAGACAATAATGTGGTATATAAATTCAATAACAACCACAAAAGTTGGGGCCATTGGTGGGGAAGACCCACCCCAGGGCACTGGCTCAGGTTTCTTCTCTAATGTTTTTGCTGTAACCAGGCTTTTGGCTGATCAACATTCTACAGCCTTTTAAATGTGTTTATGGCGGGGGGGGGTTATTGGTTCATTTTTGTTCTTGTTTTATTATGCAGTTTGTGCAGATGAAGAGTGATATACAAAATTTAATAATAATAACAATAGCAACAACCCAGAACTGCTGGAAACACTTTTAGCAATCCACTGAGGCATGGCAGAAACTCAGTACAATGTTTCCACGGTAAAATAGGCTGTCTCTCGTATGCATTTTCAAGCTTAAAGGATCCAGCAATTAGCATAAGCCATTTGATACACACTGCAGTGTCTTTGAATACAGTAGAGGCACCGTTTGCTTGCTTGCTTATTTATTTATTTTTGAAAGCGTCGCTACTCTGAATATTTGATTCCCCCTTCATCTCCTGTATGCATTATAGAATTCCGTTAGGTCTGAGCTCTGTCTGTGAAGCTGTGCGGAGACAGGCGTGTTTACTGTGCATGGCCCCAGCACGTACCAACCGCACAATGACATTACTATGCTGTGAGTGTGTGTGCCCGTGTATAATCCCCGTGCTTATGGCATTTTGATGCAAGCCTGGAATAGGACTTGTGGCATGGCATTGCGGTTCTACGGTGTTCAACAGAAGAACCTCAAGAAATCAAAGCCGCATTTCACAGTGCATTATGTTACACGAGGCAGTAAAAAATAATACCCCTGATTTCTAGGTTTTCAGCATTCTTAAAGTGGGACCATTTTAACTACTTAAAAGTGCCAAGCCTTTACAAGTCCATTCGGACACAAGCCTTGCTGAGTCCAGTGGGTTCCCTGGTATGAATAGATGGCTCTGTCCATTTTGGATTTCTCCATTTCTCATTTTCCCAAGCTTACATTTCTGCAGCAATTTGCAATTTTTTAAAAAAGCCTAAAATAAAATTCACCAGGAATTCCATATGAATTTCTCCTAACAAACTTATTTTCTGTGCCGTTTCCCATAATATACAGTGGTGCCCCGCAAGACGAGTGCCCCGCAAGACGAATGCCTCGCAAGACGAAAAACCCGCTAGACGAAAGGGTTTTCCGTTTTTCGATGCACTTCACAAGACGAATTTCCCTATGGGCTTGCTTCGCAAGACGAAAACATCTTGCGAGTCTTGCGATTTTTTCCACTCCCCCCCTTTTCTAAGCCGCTAAGCCGCTAAGCCTTTAATAGCCGCTAAACCGCTAATAGCGCTAATCCGCTAATAGGGTTGCTTCGCAAGACAAAAAAACCACTAGACGAAGAGACTCGCGGAACGGATTATTTTCATCTTGCGAGGCACCACTGTACACAGTTTTGCAAACCATTGTTCCCCAATACATTTTTGTATGTCATTTTCACAAATATATGCATTTTATGCACTCTTTGCCTGAGCATATGAATTTCTGAACATATCACTTGGCTGGAGTACTGCGTTGCAAAATTTAGAATGTGCACATTTCAAGGGATGGCTGTGTTTTTGTTTGTCTATTGTTTTGAAAAATGTGGATTCATCTTTAATGCAGACTCAGTCACATCCCAGCCCACAATTTCCCCTCCCAGATAACTGTGTATAGGATTGCAGCATACGTAATTAGCCATTCCAAAAAAACCCCAACCTCATAAGTTTGTTCCTCAGAAAGGAGAGCAAAACACAATTTTAATTGAAGGGCATTAGATCTCTTTTGATCTTGACAATTTCAAAGCTTCACACTTAAAATGGGAGGGGGGCTAAAATATGGATTTTTAATTGCTTACAAAGCATTCTGAAATCACACCAAATGATTCTCCACCTGTCTTGAAAATCCATAAACGAGTCCTTCAGAAAGGGACCAGGAGAGAGTGGGAAATTGTTCGGACGTTCAATTCCTTGCTTTAGTTGAACTAAATCCAATTCTGATGCACCCAAACCAGTTTAGGAAGCTGACGTACACAAAATCAGATCACTGTTGGTCCATCTTGTTCAATACGGTCTACACGAGGGCTGGGGGGAAAAATTAAGCCTCAGGGTTACTTTCCTTGGGCAACCTTTCAAGAGCCACAAAACAGTGACAAGTGGGACTGGATGCAAGAGTTGCTAGGTTGGCAGGAGCAGGGACCAAGCAACGGGAGCTCACCTGGTCGCGGGGATTCGAACCGCCGACCTTCTGATCAGCAAGCCCTAGGCTCTGTGGTTTAGACCACAGTGCCACCCGCGTCCTTACTCTATGCTAAACCCAGGCAAGCAAGAGGCATAATCAGTATTTAAGGACACATTTCCTATCAAGGAAAAACCACTGAAGGTGGTTCCCTCTCCCCTGTTGTTGTTTCCAGCAACTGGGATTCAAAAACATTTTAGCCTCTAACAGTGGAGGTAGAGCATAGCCATCATCAGTGTTATTTTTCTAGAAAAAGAGGTGCTGGATCTCACCATGAACTTCTCCCTACTTCTCTTAGAATGGCAATGGTGCCCACCTGAGAGGTGCCAGAGATGAGCTCCTGTGAGCTCTGGCTAAAAAAATCCCTGGCCATCATGACTATTAGCCACTGAAACTTTTATCCTCTATAATTTCCCAGGTTGCTAGTCTCCCATCCAGACCCAGATCCAGCCTAGACCTGCTTAACTTCAGGAAGGTGGGTGCAACGTGTACCTTCAAACGACACCTGGGGATTTTGAAATGATGATATTGCAAACCTTCCAAAATGAAAACAAAAACCAGAATAGCTCTTTTCCCCCACCCCAGGGTTTTTATTATTGTATGTACATTTTCCCTGTAAGAAGACAGATCTCTATTTTCCAGTGAAAGAGATGTAAGAAAGAAAGAAAGAAAGAAAGAAAGAAAGAAAGAAAGAAAGAAAGAAAGAAAGAAAGAAAGAAAGAAAGAGGGAGGATTAGGGAACAATATCAAGCAGCTACAAAACAAACCCTTTTAACACAGAAAGTAAGGCTGTCACCCGACCGAAATAAGTTTTAGTCGATTAATTGTTTGAGTTTTAATGAATTAATAAGCGAATAATCAATTAGTCCTGTATAAATTTGCAGTTGAGTAGCTGTATTATCGTCATGGTTGTTGATTTCAAATGGCACTTGTGCATGTCATAACTTAGGAGATGCGCTCCATGGGTGAGAAAAGGGGGTTGCCCTTTCAAAATTGGCACCCATCAGCAATGTTTTCTCTAAGTACTTGTATTTAAAAATGTTAATTTTTTTCTCCAGAATAATAATAATAATAATAATAATAATAATAATAATAATAATCTGCTGCCCAGTTTATTGGGGGCACTTTTTCACTGTCATCTTTTACAAGGTTTTTATTCGATTTATCGACTAAACATTGCAGCCCTAACATTGCAGTACACTTTGGTACATCTATGGGTTGGGGAGGGAATCCTGTCAAATGAAAATATGTAAATAGTTCATAAAATCAGGAAAGCTTTATAAACAATACAGCTGAACAAATTAACCACAAGGATGAATATTTGTTTTTTAAAAAAACAAAAGCCTAGGAGGATATATCTGTCTGTATTTTGTATAAACAGATTACATTAGGTCAATTCATTCTTCTGATCCTTTGAAAGGACCCTAGATTCCAGCTGAAAGCGAGGAATGTCTACTGTGCTTTTACAAAGAATATTTTCTAGAAAAATCATCAACCCACCCACCCACAAAATGGTTCCTTTTCCATAGTAACGGCTCATCGTAACATGGCACACTAACCCATCTTCTCTGAGTCTAGGTGCAATTCGATCAGCATTAGCTAGTATCAGATGATATATGAAAAATAGCTGGTTGTGCGCAATACCTCCAAGATTTGTAGGTAGCTGTTTAGGGGCTCACATCCCCTTGTACCAGATGGAACAGGGTATAACAAGCCAGCTTTTTCCTGCAGCTGATCAAAACACTGCAAAGTTAGTATTTCTGGACCTCCAAACATTTTGGAGAGCCTTCTTCTATTGCTGGCTGGGTTTGAGTGCTCCATCATCCATAAAACAGAAGGCATAAAGGTGAATACAAAGATAAAGTTTTTTAGAGAGAGAGATAATAATTATTTTTTACATATTGTCTTGCAGCCTTTCCATATAGTCTCTAAGTTCCTGGGAATCCCCTAAGTTCATATCTTGGCATACCCATTTGATATTATCGTCACTGTCAAAGAGGATGGAGTTGGTGTATGGGCCACCATCCTCTGGCAAGATGGTGGTATAGGATGTGAATTTGACTCTTTTCCGTTTGGGCCCAGGAGGGTTGATAGGTTCATTTGTGATATCGTTCTCACAACCATAGTCAGCAGACCGAAGGATCTGGCTGTGGAGGCTCTTCTGAGAGCTCCCGTTGAGGAGGAAATTGCTCTCCTCAAACTGCATCCCTCTGTCTATCATGGTTGTGCACTCCTCGGACGGGAGCGAAATGTCCACTGGGTTCTCCAAGAGCTCCACCTCATTCCCGAGCCACACCCAGTCATGGGAATGTGGAATGTTGCCTTGCTCACTGACGGCAAACCTTTTGTGCCTGTACTTCCAAGCAAATGCCACACAGTTAATTAAGAAGACCAATATGGCTAAACAGAAAACACACAGAAGGGCATACATGCCAATCTCAAGGTCCGTTAGACCTCTGGAAGCCAAAGTGAGGTCACTGGGACTGTTCTGCACTGGAATGTCAACTTGTATGGGGAAGCTTGTAAAGGAGGTTGGACCATTTTGGAGCTGACCCTGAGCAGTTTTTGGGTGAACAGGAGTCTTGGAAGTTGTGCTTTGGTTAGTAGCCTCTTCATGATTAATGGAAGCCCCATGTTTGGGCCAATCTTGCCCTGACCTCTCCTGCTCCAATGACTTCTCTATAGAATTACTCCCATGGCTTTTAAAATCAGCCTCCACGTCTTCAATGTCATTGGTGTCCCCTTTGTGGTCCAAATCCTTCTGGCCAAACTTGACTTTGATGCTTCCTTTCCCAACAGCCAAGCTACTCTTCCTCTTGGACTTCTGACAAGGCTCACTGATCACCATTTCTAGTTTAATGAGTGGCCCTTGACCTTCACCTTCCGCCACCACCACAGGCTGGTCTTCCTCTTGGCTTTGATGGATGGACACCACCATTTCATCCAGGGATGTGATGGCAAGAGAGAAATCTTTCGTGTCGTAGATGTCTAAGGGTGTCACGGTGCCATCGCTGAACAAAATCCAAGCACTGACCACAGCTTCCTACAACATAGAAAAATGTAATATTTTTTAAAAGAAGCCATAACTTTTTTAAGAAGCGAAATTAATGAACCTTAGTCATTCATTTCAGTGGGTCTGTTCTGAATAGGACTAGCATTGGAAACCAACCAGTAGGTGTACTCTGGGTATAACTTAGCTGAATGTGTCAGCGCTATGAGCTTTCAAAATTCAAGCTGGGAAATAATGCATCTGAAATGAGTGAACTTTTTAAAAAATGAAAGCTTAGTTTTAACATTCTCTTCCTAGCAGAATGTCTCAGAATCAATTTCACATATAACCAGTCAGATCATTTGTTTTCAGACTGCATCATGAAATCAATCTGAACTCTGGGCCTTAAATTAGCCATCAAAATATTGTTTCCTAAACTCATGCGGCTGATTTAGTGAAATCGCATGAGTTGGGCTCCTCCCCCACCCTGTTTTTGTGAAGCCTGGAAATAATTACATGAAAACGAGTAACATTTCCCTCCCTCCCCCCTTGTTCTTTTGGCTTAATGTGTCAGTAAACATGATCCAATCATTTCAATCACCCATTTTTCATATTCACATTTATGTATTTCACCTTTCCTCTATGATCTTTAGAGAGGGAGGGCCCATAACTTAGTACGGGGTGGGGAACCTTTACCGTCCTCAAGGACCATATTCCCTGGGGAAAATCTGTTGAGGGCCACATAGAAGTGTGGCCAGGGCCAGAACTGAAAGTGGGTAGGAGGCAATATCAAAGGGGGATGTCAGCGCAACAGCACTCTCACAACACGACCACCCCATTCCTCTCTAGCTTAGTTTAATTTCTCCTACTACCCATTGGATCACGTCATCTATCATGGTTACAAAAGCATCAGAAGAGGCCTGCGGGATTAGGCCAGAGGCCCATCTAATCCACTGGCCTTCAGTCAGTGAGTTGAGACTCATTAGTGGGCCACAGCCCATACCCTCCAACACGTCTCTGATGAAAATAGGGATGTGCAATTCTATAATGATAATTTTACTATTTATACCTGTAATGTGTATGGGTTGCTCGTGCGTAAGTTGCCGCCTCTCCAGGCTTTGTTCCCTTGTTAAACCTTTCAGTCTGGGCAGCCCTTCACTTCATGGCTGCCTCAGTCACTTAGCAGAATCCGTCAGTGGGCGTTTCTTAAATCTTTTCCAACATAAAAGTTGCTTGACACCCAGTCTCCTCCTACTCTCTCTGCGCGGAAGTCTTCTGCGCAGGGTGGGCGTGGGTAGCGGAGGACCCGTGCTCTCCCCGCTGGTGTCCGGTGAAGAGTCCTGGAGCCCTCTCGCCGATTCCCCCATCAGCCCCTCTATATCCCTGGTGTTGCGCTGATTTGCTTCCCCATCTGCGGAGCTGCCTCTCTCCCTGCTGGGCCCTTCTCCAGCATCATTTGAGAGCCTTCCCTCCGCCTCTAGCTCCGATGTCAGTTCCCTGACAATACCCCACTGGGTATAAACCCCGCTGGGTTGCCCCAGCCACTCTGGGCAGCTTCCAACATATATAAAAACTCAATAAAAACTTTAAACATTTTTTTAAAAAACCTTCCCTATACAGGATTGCCTTCAGACAGCTCAAGGGTCAGATAACTCCATACCCTCCAACATTTCACCAATGAAAATAGGGACATCCAAAGGAAAAATGGGACAGTCAAGGATCAAATCAGAAACCAGAACAGCTTCTTTAAATCAGAGATGTCCCGGGAAAGTAGGGACACTTGGAGGGTCTGACAGCCTGATCCAAGGTGGGTAACCACAAGACCACTAACACCATGCAACAATATATCAAAGGATTAAGAAATGGGTCCCCCAAATGCATGTTTAGGTTAAGTTATGTTTAGTCCTTAGTTTGTCCTTTAGGTTACCCTCCATTTAATCTCATCTGGTTTATCTAGGTCTCCTATTTGCTGATGAAATGATGCAAATCTGTGATGTTCATTAATTTTGTCATCACTGCATCTCCTACCTGCTTTGGTGAATGAAGAATGTCAGAAGCCGATGCCGTAGAAACAATCACCCTCTTGTTTCCTTTGCTTGTCTGGAGCGAGAGGGACAAGCCTGCCACGAGCTGAACACCAAGGTCTGTGATGGTCACCCGGTCTTCCAGAACAATCACAGTCTTCTCAGCCAAAATGGAATCCGAAAGAGGTGAGAGGACCTTTAAGGGAAACAAAAGGAAAGGAAAGATGATGACAACCCACATTAGACTATCCTGGAGTTTTTCCATCATGAGTGCCCAGGGACTGGTTGCCATACAGTGGTACCTCGTTTTGAGTCTGCCTCGTTGAGTGTTCATTTTGTCGAACGTCCGCAACAAACCCGGAAGTACTGGCAAACTGCTCCGAGTGTGTGCGGAGAGCAGTGCTTTGTCATGTGTCCTTTTCGCCTAGCGTCCGGGGCTCCGGAATGGATCCCAGTCGCAAAACAAGGTACGACTGTATTTCAAAATGAAGACCCCTCTTAGCCACTTTTGCCTGCTTGGGTTCCAATTCTAGCCACACATAACTGGGAATAAGCCCAACTGAACTTAATAGGGGTTACGTTTGAGTATTATTATTAGTAGAAGTATTTTTAAATTTTCTATACTGCCCTTCAGCTGAGGATCACAGGGCAGTTTGCAATATAAAAAGACATAGACATGCATAGGATTGCTCTGCTAGCCAAATACAGTGGATTCCTGTGAAAGCAGCCAAGCGGTTGCAGGGGGCATAGTTATTTATTTCATTTTAAACCTACCCTTCACTGAGCAAGTGATCTCAAGGAAGGGCACATCAAATATGTGTTTAACTCTTAATACTATTAGAGCACAGCTACACATGCACCGAGTGACAAGGCGCAGTCTCCAGCACCCCCCATTTGAAAGGCAACTGGATAACAGAGTTGGAAAAGAAGTTGGGGAACTCATACTAACAGAACCCAATGATCACTTGATTCACTGTAAAGCAGTGTAAAGCACTGTAAAAAGCACTGTAGGCACTGTAAAAAGAACTGTAAAACTGTAAATTCACTGTACAGCTTCATGCATTTGAAAAAAAAATGGTTTAGGATAGGCATCCCTAACCTGTGGCCTTCCATATGTTTTGGCCTACAACTCCCATGATCCCTAGCTAAAAGGACCAGTGGTCAGGGATGATGGGAATTGTAGTCCAAAACATCTGGAGGGCCGAAGGTTGGGGATGCCTGGTTTAGAACAAGCATATGCACATTTTAAGAATGTTAAAAATGGGCCCATTGTGGTGCCTTCTGAATGTTCAACTCCCATCAGCCCCAGACAGCATGGTCCAAGGTTAGTGATGATATGGGGGGCTGCCTCTTTATAAAGTCCAACAACCTCAACTCCCTGCAAATATGTGAGACTGAGGCCCTCGTTGTGGGGACTGGTGCATGAAAACACCACTATATCATAGGGCATGAGAATTAACTTGCTGAAATAGAATCAAGATCCCACCTCACCTGTCTTCCACTTTCCAACAGTAGGCAGCCAATTATGACCATGGCTTTTGCTAGACCAATTTGGTCTCTGCTCAATATTAAGTAGCATTATGCCTAGACTGATCCTCTGCTTTGGTGTCTCCTCAAGATAAAGCAGCTTTCTTATTAATCATAGAATTTTATGGGTTGGAAGGGACCCTGAGGGTCATTTGGTCCAACCCCTTGCAATGCTGGAATTTCAAGGATAGCACTCATGATAGATGGTCACCCAACCTCTGCTTAAAACTTCCAACAAAGGAGAGTCCACCACCTCCCGAGGGAGTCCGTTCCAGTGTCAAACATTTCCTACTGTCAGAAAGTTATTCCAGATGTTTAGCCGGAATCTCCTTCCTTGTAACCTGAAACCATTGGTTCAGGTTACAGCCTCTGGAGCAGGAAAAAACAAGCTTGTTCCATCTTCCATGTGATGGTTCTTTAGATGTTTGAAGAGACTATCATATATCATCTCAGTCTTCTGTTACCCAAAATAAACATATGCAACTCCTTCAGCCTTTCCTCATAAGATCCTTGATCATCTTGGTTGCCCTCCTCTGCACATCTTCTAGCCTATCAACATCTTTCTTGAAATTTGGCATTCAGAAGTGGACACAGTGTGGTCTGACCAAGGCAGAATAGGGCAGTACTACTGCGTCCTTTGATCTGGACACTATACTTCTGTTGATGCAGTCTATAATAGCATTAGCTGCTTTTGCTACCACATCACACTGTTGACTCAAGTTAAGCTTGTGGTCTACTAAAACCCTGCCTAAGTGTAGAATTTGACATTTGTCCCTATTGAGATTCATTTTATTAGTTTGGACCCAGTTCTCCAGTCTCTTAAGGTCACCTTGAGCCCCATTTCTGTCTTCTGTGGCATTAGCCATCCCTCCCAGTTTGGTGTCATCTGCAAATTGGTTGAGCATCCCCTCAATTCCTTCATCCAAGTCATCTATAAAGACATTGAACAACAATGGGCCCGTCATTACTGGCAGAATCCGAGACCAGGGGAAAGAGACGGCGGAAGAAGATTGGATGAAATTTAAAATTTATCTTAAGAAATATTGTAAAATTAATGAGTGCTAAAATGTTGTGGTTATAAAAAATAGGGGATTACAGCTGTAAAATATTAAGTAAAAGGAAAGAATAAGGAAAAATCAGATAAAAATAAGGGGGAGGATTTGCTGAAACAAATTTGAGAATTGGGATGCAGAAAGGGGAGGTAAGGGGAAGTCGGTGAAGTAAGGTTTAAGGAAAAAAGGATTCGAAATTATACATGTTTGTTTTTGTGTGTGTATGTTTGTATTGTGTATTGTGTGTGGTTTTTATAATTTGTAAAAATCCAATAAACATTTATTTTTAAAAAATGAACAACAATGGGCCCAGGACAGAACCCTGCGGCAACCCTCTTGTCACTTTTTTTCCTCCAGGATGATGAGGATCCATTAGTGAGTACTCTTTGGGTTCTGTCTGTCAACGAGCTACAAATCCACCTACCAGTAACCTTGTGCAGCCCACATTAATGTTTCCCTTGACACTCAGCCTTACTTTGTACCTGAACTGTTGTGATTCCTTGCTCACGACCAATCAGAACCCGGCCATCTTGTAACTTGGCTACTTTGGATTCTTCCACCTTCATGAAGTCAGCCACAAGGTCCGTAATGTCAAACTGCCATTCGGAGCCAAGCATGTAGGTCAGCTGGCCTCCCAAATCGGATGATTCTGTCACAAACTGGGTGAGGACTCGTACCATGGCATGCTGGTACTGCAGGGTGCAGCCTCTGCCTTTCTTCTCGTCATCTTCATCCTCATCGCTGTCACGTGTGGGCCTGTAGGACACACACAGAAACACACACAAGAAGGTACTAAGTTGCAGTTGTTCTTGCAATACAACTGTACTCTGTTCATTTTGAATATTGCAAATTCTAAAGGCTGTAACCAGGGCAGACCCATTGAAATGAATGGGAGTGCCTAATGTAGGTTCACTAACTTCAGTGTGCTTTCTCTGGGTATGACTTAGATAGATACAGCGCTGATTTTTCCATCTGAGGCTTTAATTTGTCCGTGTTGGGTTTTATCTGTGCAGGATTTCATCTTCTGCTGGGTTGGTTTTACTGATTCGTTAAGGTTCCACCGAGTTGCTGCACCGTTTATTTAAATCACTTTGTTGTACTGTGCACTTTGTCTAGAGAATAGTTCTTATTAGAAAACTCAGCAACTGAATAAAATAAATAAACAAAATTTATGAAATGCCTATATTGTCAGCATTGGGCATCATTTGGCCCTTCTAACACATAGACCTCACAGGGTTCACCCGAGTTAGTCTCCTCTCATCCTTGTTTATTATTTATTCTCACTTTGCAGCTGATGTACATCTCCATTTGCCCCTTTCTCCCTGACTGGCAGGTATCATTTTGTGGTTCTCCACAGGTGTCACCTCAGGTGCCAAAATGTCTTGAGCTGGCTCTGGATCTGTGGGTACATAGCCTTACACTAATGTAAGATACCCCAGGCTTGTGAACTTAATGTGGGGCCCCTACACCTATCTTTTGGGGGTTTGACACTTTCTCAGGCCATACCTCCTCTCTAAGCCTTACTCTTCACTGGACCTGCTCTTCCTTCTCCTCAAGTGTTCTTCTCTACTGTACACAGTAAGAGTCACATTACTGGCTTTGCTCATTGTTCTCTGAGGGCTTGCCCACTTTTTTGCCTCTCACCTGGCCCACCAATGATGTGTGGTCCCCATAAGGTTTCCCAGGAAGGAGTTAGGTCCTGATGCTGAAAGAGGTTTTCCACCCCTTCTTCACACTGCAATTGTGTAGAATTTGCACCAGTTGGACTCAGCCAATGTATTTACAAAGGCTCTGCCTCTGTGAGTAAACCTTTCTGTGTCTCTAAGCCTGGGACTAGGGTATTTTTAGGCCTCTTGGGGGAAAGATTACAATGTGGGAACTGATTAATAAGTGACAAGGGTGCTAGGCTCCAGGCCAGAGGACAACCATATTAAAATTCACCATCCATTGGGAAGTAGGCAGCACAAGAGATCAAACCCCTCCACTGAGTTCCACATCTTGTTGGAAAAAGTTGTTTTCTTAGAGCTACCTAAGGTCCTGTGGCTCCAGCCCATGCCTGCCTTCTGCATGACTTAGCCACCCTCGGGGATTTATTTTGCTCCACAGAGCATGGTCCTCATGGTCAGGAGAGGACATGGTTAGAAATTCTTCTCAGCCCATGTTATCCCTCATTTTTGGAGCCCTTCCACCACCAATTGCCCCACCCTCGTTTTCAACATCCAATGACTCATTCTCAGTCTTTGAGTGACTGCAGAATGTTTGCAGGCATTCCATTATGTTTCAGCAGTTCAGTTGATGGTTAGGAGGGCTTGCAGGTGACAAGAGAAAGGCGTACAGGCATTCTTTAGCCCTGTTACATATAAGAGATCCAAAGGGCATCATTTCAACATACGTCAAAAGACTCACTAAGCGGCCCTTAGAAGAAATGAACAAAAATCACTTCCTCCCACCCAACGCTCTACCCGCAGAGGTAATGCATGAACTTCAACAAGGGGATAATTATTTTCCAGCTGCATAATGAATCAAAATAAATGTTCTTGTTAAGAACATCGGTCTCTGCCTGCCTGGACTTTCCTCCCCTTCTCCCCACTCTTATTTGACTTTAATTTATATTTATTCCTTTCATTTGCTGCGATTGTGGGCTTTTCGACTGCTCATTTCACAAGCCGGTTTTTCTATTAACCGAGTGCCGCTCAAGGGTTCCATGCAGTACATTAGTCATGAGAGCACACCTATCTGGAGAGCAGATTTCCATCTGGAAGAGTGGGCCGCTCATATTGATAGTGGCACATACACAGATTAAATTATGATTCTCCCATCTACTGCAAATAAGGATAAAAGTCTCTCTCCCCCTTCCTGCTGCCCATCTATCTATGGATCAGTATGATGAGCCATATTTCTCCAGATGGGTTTTTATTATCTCCCCAGATATATTCACAAGGGATCCAGATCCTCACTTCCTTATTACATTTTTATTAATTTCCCATTCAAGGAAGCAGCGGGCAGACCCAATCAATGGGTGCTATCAATGGCACGGTGCCCAACAATCTCAATGCTGCTTCCTGAGAGAGAACCTGGTTGGAGGTCCATTCCAACGAACACAGGAATCTGCCCTATCATACTGTTCATCCATCTAGCTCAGTGTTGTCTAAAAGAATGTGGTACATTTCGCTGATGGGAATTGTAGCATAAAATATCTAGAGGGCAGCCAGTTGGAGGGGCCTGGTGTACACTGACTGCAGTTTCCCAAAGTCTTAAGCAGGGTTTTTTCCCCCTGGAGGCGCCAGAGACTGAACATGGGGCCTTGTACATCACAGGTAGGGAACCTCAGGACCAAGGGTCAAATGATGTCCCATAAACCTCTCTATCCAGTCCTCAGAATGGTCTCCAAGAGACCCCTTGCAATATCGGCCCTGACGTGCCCTTCCTGACACTTCACTTGGGTGGAATGTGCCCTTCAGCTGTGAGAATTAAGGCTGTGCCCCAATGCATTCTCTTTGGTGAACACACTTGCAAATCAGACCCCTAGGGCCTTCCCAACTGACTCATCACCCCCCGAAAGCCCTGGATCTCTCAGTGGCCCTGCCCAACCTGGGGTGACTTGGGACTGTCTCCAAACAAGTCAGCTCAAGCCTGGATCCACATGAATCAGCTGAATTCAGTTCAGGATTTAAACAGAGGATGGTTGGTCATCTGTCCCTGATTCTCTTCCTGTGATTCCTACAGGGGGTGGACTAGATTGTCCTTTCGGCCCCTTCCATCTCCACAGCTCGGTGCTTCTAAGGACCCAGAGACTGAGGAGGAGAGAGCCTATAGGCAGCGCCACTGCCCGGATTGATTGCAAATAAGAAGGCAGGCAGGGCATTCAGAGGTTGGTGAGGATGTGTCGCATTTGCCCTAATAAATCGGCCTCCACTGCATTCTTGCCACAAGAAGAAATGGTCGCCCCCATTCAAGTCACCCATGCGATTAAGTTGCTTAAAAACAAACTTTCGCCAGCTCTATTGGAAGCATGAGCTGTCGCACGCACTCATCCAAAAACAATGGCTGGCAGGCCATGGTGCAGGCAACCGGCTGCAAATTTTCACAGCAAACAGCTTTGCCATTCCACCCCCTTCCTAAAAAAAAGAAGAAGAAATGAATTGCTAAATAGGTGCCCAGTGGCTCTGCGGTAATCTGAATAGCTGCTGGCGAGAACGGCTTGCCAGCTTGCAAACAGCGAAGCTACTTGGGCTGTTCAATTCACTTCAGCTGGCCCAATAAATATGAACTAGACACCTGGGGGGTTCAATTTTTAGCACGCGGCATAATGAGCTGATAGGCAAAATGTTCGCACTGGGCTAATGGCTGCTGAAGGCGTGACCTGCCGCGTCTGCGATGGCAGGTTTATTCCTCAAATGGATCTATCGCCATGAACGATTCAGCAGACATTTGCGCAAGCAAACTCCCAACAATATGGTGAACAGGGAGGCAACCGGATGAGGCACTTAACTCAGCAGAAGAATGGGCTTGTTCTTTCTTTTTTTGCCAATGCCAATGATAACCATTAAAAATACTCTCAAGTTCCTGTCGCGTTTGGAACATGTTCTGTTGGTTCACTCTTTTGGCCAGCATCTCATGGAGGAGAAATCGTGGCTCGGTAGCAGAGCACACGCTTCGCATGCAGGTTCAAGCCTCAGCATCACCAGCTAAAAGAAAAGGATCAGCAGCTGGTGATGGGGAAGACTCATTCCTGTGATACTGGAGAATTATTGCAATTGGAATAGACAAGGATGGGGAACCGGTAACCCTAAAGATGTGGCTGGAATGGGCTCCTCATCCCTGCAGGAGACAGTAGTGGACCAGATGGACAAAAATGCTCCTTGCCTGTTTTAATCTCAACACACATTTTAGGGGTGCTTCTGAAACTCCTCACATTCTTCATCTAAGATTCAAAAATGGAACTAATGCTTTAAACATCCTCCCTTGTTATCTCTTACGTTGGGAAGGGCCCTGTGTACTGACTGTTCACTGCCTTTTCCAGTTCCTTCGGATCATTTGTGAGTTTCACACGCCCTGTCATTACCAATCTGCATGTGCCATTTGTGTGAACTGGTTTTTATTTTTATTTAATTTATTTATTTTTTAAAAGCCCTCTCTGCAATCAAGCAAGTTGGATGAGATTGCATGTTTGGTTGCATTATTTGTGTGGTGTTTTGCCACTGCAGAGTACACAGAGTAAAACACCACCCAAAAAGCATTGCGCTGTAATTGTAGGTACAATGGCATCAATATTGCCTTGTTATTTTATCAGTACTGTCAGGGAACTGACATCGGAGGGAGAGGCGAAGGGGAGGCTCCCAGATGATGCTGGCGAAGGACCCAGCAGCAGGGGGAGAAACAGCACAGTAGAGGGGGAAGCCAATCAGTGCAACACCAGGGATAAAGGGGGGCAGACGGGGGAATTGGAGAGAGGGCTCCAGGACTCTTCACTGGACATCAGTGAGGAGAGCCCAGGTCCTCCGCTACCCACGCCTTCCCTGCGCAGAAGACTCCTGCGCAGTGAGAGGAGGAGGAGACTGGGTGTCAAACAACTTTTATGTTGGAAGAGGTTCAAGAAACGCCCACTGACGGATTCTGCCAGTGACTGAGGCAGCCACGATGAGAAGGGGCTGTGCAGTCAGAAAGGTTTAACAAGGCAAATTAACCGAGAAAGGCACCAGCTTACGCACGAGTAACTCATACCTATTACAAGTACATACAGTTGTAGTGCTAAACAAGCATGAGGCAGGGGTTTTCCCGTTAAAATCTGCATGGAAACGGAATGGGACAGATTAGTTCATCCCCATGTAGAAGTGGGATGAAACAGACTATAATGAAACCATCCATCCCTACCTAGGGAGAGTCTTGAGTGCCAGACAGAGATGCCTAGAGGGTCACTTTTGTCCAGCTCACCAGTGGTCAGCCACTCCTATCCTAGCAAGCAATCCCCATTTACTTGAATGGGGGTGCTGAACTGCATGACTTGGCTGTGTTGCTCTCAAGAGCCATTTTTAAGGCATGATGCTGGTACCTTTTGTTGGAGGTGACAGGGATCCTCCAGCCTTTGATCTGACTCAGTTCTGTGTCGGAGATCTCTATTTGAAGAGGAAGTCGTGGAACCCAGACGGTGACTTCTAGCTGGGTGGTAAAATGCTGGTACGTGAAGTTCACAATGGTGTCCACTTTGCTTTTCATTTCCTTCCCATTAACAAAGATGGCATCGCAGTTGTCTGAAACCTTCAGAAACATCAAACAAGCAAAGTCCATTAATCACTACAAAAGGAAATAGAGCTGGATCTGGGCTTCTAAAGACCCTTCTGCAAGATACCAGCTGTGGGCTTCAACCAAGCAAGTAACCTAACATTTCCCCAACAAGGTGTACTAGCTTTTCTTCTCAGTGCTTGAATCATTTCCATAGTTGTTAATCTACTGTCCTTGCTAGTCTCCCCGTTACCAGGAAGGTAGCAAGTGAATGGATTCACATCTAGGGCTTGGTTTGGTGGATATATTAAGCAGGTAGCTACTCAACTTTGCGAACTAATCTATGAAAATGGTTTCCAAACTGTGATCCAAGGAACTATGGTTTTTTTCATATCAGGGATCCTTGATGAGGGACTCACTGATTGCAAAGAACCTCTTTGATAGGCCCCTTGTCTATCTTTGATGAACTTAACCTCCAATGTGCAGCCACAGGAAAGTATAAGATAAGAGATGAGGAAGCCTGTGGCTCTCCAGATGTTGTTATAGATTCCAGTTACCATCACCCCCAGCCAGTATGGCCAACAGTCAGGGATGATGGAAGTTACAGTCCAACAACATCTGGAGAACCACAGGTTCCCCATTCCTGGTCTAGGCCATATAATCTCCTAGGGTTGCAAACTGCAGATGAAGATACTATAAGGATGGAGTAGCCAGTCTGGTGCCCTCTAGATGTTGTTGAATTAAAACCCGTTGTCAGTATCCCTGACCGTTGGCCATGCTGGCTGAGGCTTCTGGGAGCTGCTGTCCACAAAATCTGGAGGAGACCAGATTGGCCCTGTGGAATGTACTCCAGCTTATACTCTACCCTCACGTGGGACAATGATGAGGTCCAATGGGCCTGCAGTGACTATACACCTAAAAGTATGCCTCCAATTCATCTACATTGTGCTGGAGTTCTCTGGCAGATGGATCAATGTGGAATGAGTATCCCAGAGCTAGAACATGTTCATGTCCCTTCTATCATATCAGCACCACGATGGTGCTCAAAGTAAATTTATTGAATTTATTGCCACAAGATGTGGGGATGATACACTACTTTAGAAGATAGTGCCCCTCCAATGTTGTTGGACCCCATGTCCCATCAGCCAGCCAACCTGGCTAATGGTCAGGGATGATGAGATCTATAGTTTCACACCACCTGGAAGGCACCATTTTGGCTACCAATGGCCTATGCGGCTATATGAACTTATAAATTCATGGATTTCATCTTCCATAAATACATGTAGGATGACTACAAATCGAGCTGGCTTTGTGCAGCCTCCATTTTGAGCGGTACCAAATACCAGCTGCTGATTAATAACAGAATAGGAATATTGTGCTCATGCCCTGTTTGTAGGCTTCTCAGAAGCACCAGGTGGATCACTGTGGAAAGCAGAATGCCAGACTAGATGGACCTTTGGTCTGATCCAGCAGGACTATTCTTATGTTTTTATGCTTATTTTGAAAACCATGGCTACTGTGCAGCTTGGATCAGGGGTTCCCAATGGAGTGCCTTCCAAATGTTTTGGACTACAACTCCAGCTAGTATAGCCATCAGTAATGGCGGGGATTGTGATCCACAACATCTATAGAGGACCTTGTTGGTGACCCCTGGTTTGAATTATCTTCTTAACCTAGGGGCAGTTCTGCTTTTCTCCATATAAAACGACCAGAAAAACAGCAATCTCTTAGTGGTGTTAGGCAATCACACTGCCAGCCTTTCTAACAGAAACACAGCAATCTATAAGAATTTCAGAGTTGACAAGGATCAAGTGTTGTATTTACAGCTTACTTAAAGGAAGAGGCATATGCTGGAGGGGAGGAAGAAGAGCATTCTGAGAATCATAAAACAGAACCATGCACCTCTCCTTTTAAAAATATAAGGACAGTAAAAAAAGTGGTGCCAGACAACGGTCCTTTAATGAGTCATAATGCATTCTCTAAACTTGGGAGTGTAAAGCATAATTGTCTGGAATCACCAAACCATAACTCCATTCATATATGTCTAGGGAGGAAAATGGAGCCTCCAGACCAGGCGTGCCTTTCCTTGAATTGTATTAATTAAAAGCTGGATTTGTTGTGAACCTGTTTGTTTCTTTATGCATTTCCTTATGTATTTTTATTTAATTGAAATATTTTTAACCCATCCATCATTTATACAGATGTACAAAAGGCATGAAATAAAATTAATTGCACCAAAACAATAATAACGTGTTTTCTGTTAGGCATAACATGGAGTTTGCTTTGTATTTGCAATTTTTCACTTTGCGTACTAGAAAATGAATGATCAGAATCTCTTTTTGTTCTTTTAAAAATCCACTCATTTAGCACAGGTTGGGTATAAGCAACCCTAACAGAACCCTAACAGAAAGTAAGGGGAAATACACTTTGTGGTTTCCCACTAAACATCAGTGCTTTCCCCCTTCCTCATGTTCATTCTCTCTCTCTTCTCCCCCTTTCTTGCATGAGGATGCCGTGAAAGTTGCTCCAGTCATATAGAGAAGAATCAAAAGCTCCCATTGTGCATATGAAGCAACTGGAAATAAAGTACCTTTTTTACTTTACCAGTGGGACGCAGGTGTGTTTTATTTTTACTTTTTAAGCAATGCGAGTGATGTGCAAATGAGACAGAACAAGTGGTGGAACTGGATAACTCCAGGCAGCTCCAGCTTCCAAGATCTTTAACTGATACATATACAGACTATAAGCCAATCAAATTTATATATCTCTCTCTGTAAGTTCAGGGGTAGAAAACCTCTGGACTACAGACCTGATCTCCCCACCCAATACTTGTTAGTGCCGCCTGTCCAGGCTCAAGATTTTTGGTAGTGGCAGCAACAAATAAAGTATACAAACAACATTGGGAATTTTCATAGCAGCTTTTAGGTCCTCAGCACAAGAGATGCCGCACCGCTGCTGATACGTGGTCCACACTGGGTTGGTCAACAGGAATTATGGTCCATGAGCTAAAAAGGGGTTGGCTACCCTGATCTAGTAGTTGTCCACTCAGCAAAAGGTTTCCCATTAGCTTACTTTTGCCATTTAAAATTATGGCAGTGGCGATGGCAAAGTGCAGTTGCTTTGCTCTGAAGTAGCTAATTATCCCTTTTGCTAAGGCCACAATTAAGCAATGAAAATCTCACACAACAGCAAGTCCTAGAAGGCATTCAGAGTCCTTCTCAATGGGATGGTGTCTGACTTGATGCCTGCAGGCCAGGCAGTTAAACCTCTAGAATTATTTACAAGTTTAAGAACGGATGGGGAAATGACTTATTTGTTCTATTTTTCTGTCCACATCATCACAATGATGTGGTAATGTTGCAATGCAGAATGCAATCATTAAAATGTATGAGCCTGTTGGATTGGGCAAATGGCCCATTCTGGACCAGCATCCAGTACTCTCAATGGCTGATCAAATTCGTATGGGAAGCCCACAAAAGGACCTGAGAGCGACAGCACTGTCCCCAATTGTGATTCCCAACACCTGGGATTCTGAGGCATGAGGCCTCTGACAACAGGTATAGAACACAGGTATTGTGGTGAGTAACCATTGCTCAGGTTCAATGTTCTAACCAGCCAGAGATGCTGCTTTCTTTATACTTCATTTCACCACCCCAGTTTTCTATCTCCCTCCACCATCACCAACCCAACACTCAATGTTCTGTGGCCACACAGCATGCTCAGTCCTCAGTAGACCTGTGTGCATGCAAATCTTCAATGCATTCACCAAGAAAATGTGCATATTGAGCACTTCTTTTGCAATTACAGAAAATGCATATTTCTATGTGCACCCTTTTTTGCATTGGAAAGCCATGGGGAAATCCAGAGAAATGTACAATTCAGCTGGGAGTTGCAGTCCAACCCAAACATCAAGTTTGGAGAACATCAGATTGGGTTGGTTCACTGTAAAATGAGGACCAAATTAATTTCTCCCCATCCTGTAGTGATATGTTCTTTAAGGTGTGAGATGAAAGAAAAGGTACTCATTCAAACATCCACCATGGAAACTGGCAGTGTACAGAAGAGGGCAGAGACAGGCAAGAAGGTTGAATGAGGAGAGGCATTGGGGAGGGGAAAGGGGAGATTTTTGCACGGTCCATTGATGGGGGAGCGATGTGAGTTGGAATTTCCCAGCTGCTAATATACTGCAATGTTTCACTGCTTGCATGAATCATTGCCTTGTTGACCCATTGTTGTAATGGAAATGCAAGATAACTCAGCCATGAGTTATGTTATACGGAACCAAAGCAAAGCTACTGACAGCTTTTGAGATTTTCAGAGCTCTGAAAAATGCCTTTCCCTTTCCCAGCAATTTCTCTCCTAGCCCTGCAAAACCACTTGTGTAAATATTCATTTCTTCATTTACATTGCCTTCATTTATTCTCAGCCACGTCATCACAGAACCCATGGTGATTGACTAGGTATCTTTGTGACACCACACCATTCAGTGCAGGATCCCTGATTGACAAGCGATCACATAGGTGATGAACCCAGAAAGAAGAAGGATGAGGAAATAATGAGAAAGCTATAATGCTGAATAGGATCACCAAAATGAGAATATTCACACACATTTTTCCCCCATTAAAAGAATTTGCTCGCTTTTGTTTGGAAAATTTAAACTGATAATTATTCCACACAGCTCCAGCCTTTTACTGGGCTCTTAAGCTAGCGTGTCAGCAGCAGCATTAATGTTGACTGGATTTTTAATTATTTTAATTAACTGGATGTAATCATCAAAAACCTCTACAACAATCTGCACAGAATGTAAAACTTTCTTTAAAGAAATACTGACAAAACCAAACATTAAAAACAAGCTAACCTAAGATTTACCACAATTTAAGTAAAATCAGCTGTTTTAAAAATATACATAATAAAAGAAAAGTACATGTCTGGGAAGGCTTATCTGAACACAAATGCTTTTAGGAGGCACAAAAAACAATACAGTGAAGATGTCTGCCTAATATCAATGAGCAGGGAGTTCCAGAGAGTAGGTGCTGCTCAATGAAGGATTGATGTAATCCTTACAAGTAGGGATGTAAGGATCTGTCAATGTTGGTTCCCTCATTTTCTCTTTCTTTCCTGCCTTAAATTCCCACATTCCTGCAGCAGTTTGCAGCAGTTTGTGTGTGTGTATATTTAAAATATTCATGAAAGTTCTTCAGCTCCTTCGTGTATTTTTCTCCTAATAAACACATTTTTGTAAGCACTTTATTGCATTATACAGTGGTAAGGTAAAGGTAAAGGTAAAGGTACCCCTGCCCGTACGGGCCAGTCTTGACAGACTCTAGGGTTGTGCGCCCATCTCACTCAAGAGGCCGGGGGCCAGCGCTGTCCGGAGACACTTCCGGGTCACGTGGCTAGCGTGACATTGCTGCTCTGGCGTGCCAGAGCCACACACGGAACGCCGTTTACCTTCCCGCTAGTAAGCGGTCCCTATTTATCAACTTGCACCCGGGGGTGCTTTCAAACTACTAGGTTGGCAGGCGCTGGGACCGAACAACGGGAGCGCACCCCGTCGCGGGGATTCGAACCGCCGACCTTTCGATCAGCAAGCCCTAGGCGCTGAGGCTTTTACCCACAGCGCCACCCGCGTCCAATATACAGTGGTACCTCGGGTTAAGTACTTAATTCATTCTGGAGGTCCGTACTTAACCTGAAACTGTTCTTAACCTGAAGCACCACTTTAGCTAATGAGGCCTCCTGCTGCCGCTGCGCCGCCAGAGCACGATTTCTGTTCTCATCCTGAAGCAAAGTTCTTAACCCAAGGTATTATTTCTGGTTTAGCGGAGTCTGTAGCCTGAAGCGTATGTAACCCGAGGTACCACTGTATTGCACTTTTGTATGTTATTTTCACTAATATGTTTATTTTTACACACATTTTCCACTTCTGTTAACATTGGTTAGAAAACTGCATTGCTAAAGTTGAAGAAATGCAAATTTTTAAGAATGGTTTCGGAAAACACAAATTTGACAGATTTGATATTAAATGCAAATTGCAGTGCTTTTTTTCTTTAAAAAATGTTTAGGGATACTCTCATTTTCCTACTCATATTGAAATTCTGCCCCTCAATGAGGCCAAACTTAGATTCACAAAATGTTTAGGGGTATGTGTACTCCTGCGTCCCCACAGAAAAAAGCACTGGCAAATTGAATCTAATTTCTCTCCTCATCTCATACTTATAAGCATGGAACAAATGTTAGATGGCACTGGATGGGACTCCCCTTTTGAAACTTCTGGCTAAAAGTGATCCTGATTAACTTAAGGACTAACATGGAAACAGATACTAATGTAGAGCTTAGACCTGTTTGACATCAGCCCATCCTAGAATATCCATTTCCCTCCTTGTTGAATGGTTACTTAAGCCCTCAGATCAGGTCTCGACACTTATCTCTCCCAGTTTGAGCTTTCTTAATTATCTCAGACTCATCTGAATTTGAACAGAGCTCCCTCGGTGCAGGCTTTATGATCTGCCATATCAGCCACTCATCCTATTTATGGCCTTCATTAAGGCGATTAAAGATTCCCCAAAATGTTTGTGACACGGTACAAGCAGAGAGGGACACGGGGTTTGCTGAATCCAATCTCATTTGCAAATGTGCAACATTGGCACAGTCTGTCGTTCAGCTCCCTTCTCAAATACCAGTTCCCCTCAAATGTGCTGAACAATAGATTTTCTAATGGTAAAACCTCTGTTTTATGCGCATGTGACAACAAATCAATAGAATCCCTTCATCATATCTTGTTTAATTGTCCTTTATATATTGTTCCCCGATCAAGGATTCTGAGTTCAATCATTTTGGAAACTCTTGCAAAACCACCTGAATCATATCTAGCCTATCTACTCCAGGACATTGATTCTTATAGAACATTACAGGTTGCCAGATTCCTGAATTCAGTTCTTTCATATAAAAGACTTCATGGAATGCTGCATGACTATTAAAATCTAGTAAACTCTATCCACCATCTTTATAACCAAGGCCACAATATGGTACATCTAGAGATTGTATGTAAGGTGAAGGAGAGTATGCGTTGAAATATTTTAGTTGATATTTTAGAATGTAAAATGCTATTTTATTTATTGATTGGTTTTTACCTTGTGGGCTTATAGCCGAATAGAGTATTATCTATCTATCTACCAGTTTCTGGAGATCATGAGAAGGGAGATGGCTCTTGTGATCAAATCCTGCTTGTGGTTTTCCCACAGCCATTGGGTTGGCCACTGTAGGAACAGGATACTGGACTATATGAACCATTGGCCTGATCCAACAGGCTCTACTAATGTTCTTATCCTTGGAACATCCACCACAGAGGAGGTGGACCTGTGTCCGTGCCCAGATGTTGTTGGATTCCAACTCCTATCAGTCACAGTGTGCTGGGCCTGAGGGTTAACCCGAGCAACACAGTCCAGGTCCAGTCCCGAATCCAAGGATTCCACGAGGAGTCAGTCCGACAGGGTCAAGGCAGGTCACAAGGCAGGAAATGAGGCTAGGTTAAGCGCAGGATCTCAGGCAGGTTCTAGCATACAGCAACGTTGCTCCCGCAACCTGGGGCGGGGTCCGACAGCCTTTTATCTTTGTCGGGGTAACGGCCGGTCCTGATCCCCCGGTGACTCACCTCCCTGTTTCACCCAAAGGCGAGCACTCCTCCTGCGAGTACTCAGGTCTCTCCTTCTCTCAGACCTTAATCTCTGCAGCTTGGGAGACGTTGGTGGGTTACTAGACCCAGGGGCCGCCTCAGCCTACCCTGACCAAATCGGTAGTGGAGCAGCTGTAAGTGATTGCCCAGTTGAAGGCAATGAGCTCATCCTCCCATCTGGAGCCAGGGCAGGCTCAGGCCCCTGACTCGGCCCAGCTGGTACTTGTTGCAGGGGAACCTGTGCAGACTGGGGCCCTTCAGGATCAGGCCCCACACTTGGTCCAGATGCCGCCAGAGGCAAATGATCTGGCGCGGACTGAGACTCCTCTGGAGTCCCAGGCCATCACACACAGACACCAGGGCCAATAGTCAGGGATGGGGCCCAAGGATGGAGGTAGAGAGGGCCTTGAGATCCAGAAGGGCTTGGCCAAAGCTGCAGCCCTATTAGAATGGGGTGTGTCTGTTAAGGCTAAATTGTAGATCATGCTTGGGAATATTTATGAAAACTTACAGACTTGTACCTATGTACCCATTGTTCAGTTCAGTCTTCATTCAGGCACAATGCCTCTCATGTACTAAGCAGAACTGTGTTCTTGAAAATAAAAAAGCAGTGCAATTTTAAGAATAAGGCTAAAGCAGGCTTCCTCAAACTCGGCCTTCCAGATGTTATTGGCCTACAACTCCCATGATCTCTAGCTAGCAGGACCAGTGGTCAGGGATGATGGGAATTGTAGTCCCCAAACATCTGGAGGGCCGAGGTTGAGGAAGCCTGGGCTAAAGTCTCAGCTATCCCAGCATCCTCTTCTCACAGTGGCCAGCCAGATGAGACTTTTAAAAAAATAACTAGTTCAATTCAGGAAAAACTGAACTAGTTCATTTCAGTGATTGCATAATTTGTCCCTTAGCTCTACATCTTAACTTAGAAATTCCCCATTAGTATGGTGTAAATTTATAAGTTGGGGTAGGGAGTGAATCTGGCAGCTTTGGTTTCTCTCACTTTCTCATTTGTCCAGACTTGAATTTAGTAGGCCGTATTTTGACATAAGTTTGCATTTTTTTAAAAAAAAACTAAGAAAATTTATCAACATTTTAGTTAAAATATACACAATTGAATGCAATTTTGCCTTAAATACACATTTTTGGCAAAGCAGTTTAAATTAATATAAGGTGCTTTTGCTAATATGAGTTATATTCACTAATATATACATTTTAATAGACACTGAAGCCTAGTATATGAATTTTTGTAAGCATTACTCGGCTGGAGAACTGCTATTGCAAAATCCAGAGAAATTTGAATTTCAAAGGATGGCTGCATTTCTGTCCATGTTTCAGAAAGTGTGAATTGGGTAAGCTTGCCTTTAAATGTGAATTTAATTGAATCCCCCATCCCCATTTATGAATATTTAGAGTGGTCAGACATTCAAAGTCCAGCCCAAAATCTTTTTTAAAGAAGAAGAAGAGGAAGAAGAGGAAGAAGAGGAAGAAGAAGAAGAAGAAGAAGAAGAAGAAGAAGAAGAAGAAGAAGGAGAAGTTGTTCAATGTTATCAATTTGTGAATGTTCACAGTTTCAAAGAATGGGCGTTACTAATGCTGGGTCCCAAGAAATGAGTCACTAACTTCTTCCTACTTTTTTACCAGCTTTCAGGATAAAGCCTCAGAAGTCTATATTAATAGATTATGCAGTTCAAAGGAACACAGGGGTTGATCTCTTCCACCACCTGCGATCCCCCAGCTGCGCCATTCCTGGTTCAACTGTACAAAAGTTGACAGGCATTCTATAGATGTAATAACCATAATTATAAAGGTGAACAGAATGATTTTTTTTCATTGTTCCAATATTTTTAAGAAGTACTATAAAAAGGGTGGGGGAGCAATGAATAAGTTTAAGGTGACCTTGAACATTTCAATAGTGAATTCACAGCATTTTGAGAATAGATGTTGAACTGTGTTTTGTCTGTGTTTGGGAACCACAAGTCAGTATCATTACTGTTGTTATTAAGAAGGGCACTCGTTTTTATTAAGAAGACCACTCAATCTTACTACGTCAACAGCAATCTCCTTCTGAGTTTTTGGATGAATGTTACCTACACGCACCATATAATACAAGGTTTTGTGTTTAGGGGATTATGGTTATAGGCAGGGAGATGACCAACATTCAAAACGGGGCAGCTTTAATGGCAAACTTTGCCACAAACTCATTATGAACAGAGATCAAGCTCAACCAGCTCTCCCCAACGCCAGTTATCTGTGACCATTGGCTAGAGCTCAGGGATGGTCCAATAGATTTTGGCACCTGAAGCGAACCACAAAATGGTGTGCCCCACTCTCCACCAGGGAAGAAGGGATTATCAGGAATGAGCGGGGGATAAAGATCTCCATTGGGATCTGCTGCCACTGTGGATCCTGCTGCCTGAAGCAGTTGCCTCACCTTGCCTCATTGGTGAGCCGGCCCTATTGGGGATGATGGGAATTGGAGTCCAACAGTGTTTTGGAGGGTGCTGCGAGGCCTCAATTCTTCCCTGGCATCTGGACTGCTGAAATAGCAGAATCTCAAGGGTTGTGCCCAACTAAGTCCTATGCAGAGTGGACCCACTGAAATTAATACACACAAGTTAGCTATCTCCATTAATTTCAATGGGTCTACTTTAAGTAGAGGGACGCGGGTGGAGCTGTGGTCTAAACCACAGAGCCTAGGGCTTGCCGATCTGAAGGTAGGTGGTCTGAATCCCCGCGACAGGGTGAGCGCCCGTTGCTCGGTCCCTGAACATGTCAAGTACAAGTAGATAAATAGGTACCACTCTGGCGGGAAGGTAAATGGCATTTGTGTGCACTGCACTGGTTCGCAAGAAGTGGCTTAGTCATGCTGGCTACATTACCCGCCAGAGTGGTACCTATTTATCTACTTGCACTTTGACGTGTTTTCAAACTGCTAGGTTGGCAGGAGCTGGGACCGAGCAACGGGAGCTCACCCCGTCGTGGGGATTCAAACCGCCAACCTTCTGATTGGCAAGTCCTAGGCTCTGTGGTTTAACCCACAGTGCCACCCGCGTCCCTAGTGAGCTGGTAGAACCCAAAAAAAACAAGAACTAATGGTGAGCAAAATCATGGGGGGCGTGTTTCCAGCTACCCCACCCCCTGCCCTTGGAAGCTTTGCAAGTAGCTACATGAGAGAGACTGTAAATAGCATCACCGGATGGGTGTTTCTCTTCTGCTTTGGTGATCACTCATAGCCGAGTAAGATTGTCTTCCATAAACACGGTTTTAACAATGAGTCCGTAAGTGACCGTGAAAGGCAATTCTGGATCAACACGTCCTTCCACAGTGGGGGACATTGGTGGGGGTTGATAACTGTGTGGATGTGCCAATTGTGCCTTCCTCTTAGCATGTTTCTCCTTTGTGTCCTGAGTTCGAGTGTCTTCAAAACCCATGACACCTTTGGGTCTTTCTAGGAGGGAGGTGAAAAACTGAAGCTGCCTTGTTCTTTTTGCAATTGGATGCTGCATGTTCTTATATTCATAGTATCAGAATGTGGTTTTTTGAGGTATTATATTTGCTATTGTTTTGCTATGTTATGAAATTGTTGCTATGCTATTGTTTTGATATGCTATTACAAATTTTTTAAGTGTTTGTTAGAAATGCATCCCTGTTTCTTTATTGTAATCCACTTTGAGCATAATTTTTGTATGTGTGGAAAAGCAGCATACAAATGAATTGAGTGAATGAATGAAAGTAGTACAGTTATTAATACCTGTTTTGTAGCTGTATCTAGAAAGTTCCCTGGAGATTGAACCTGGAACTATTTGAATGCAAAAGGTGTGAGCCTTTCCCCTGGTCTGGCTCAATGTGGCGGCTATGAAATGCCAAAGAAAAATTATGCATGAGAATGTTATCGACTAAAAGACATATAATTGATTTCCATGCTATTTTATATTTTCTGTTTTAATCTGCACAGTTTATTTTACTTGTAGTTTGGCACTGCCTGGAGCTAAAGAAATAAAGAAAATGAAACTTACTATCATAAATGTAAGTTCTGAACTGCTTTTTGATCCAGATTCTCTTTCTCAGAACAGCTCACTATAATATTTAAATGCACACCCACCCACCTGCTAAAACACACAAAGGAAGAATAATAATATTTTTAAAAACATTGTGACAATACTGTTAAAAATGGCAGATCCATTCCCGGAGCTCTTAAAGATAACTACAACATGGGTCACCAATGCAGTGCCCACAGACATCAGTGAGCCCACCCGCATCTCCTCTGGTACCTATGAAAGGTCTCTATGAATATCTCCTGAGGACCCACAATGCACAGTGAAATATACTCAGAGTCGCAAAGTGATTTCATGCTCTTTATTCAGCTCATAGTGGTGAGAAGGAATGAATGAAAGTCCCCTCACAGTATCTGCTTTATATACATTATTTACACAATGGGCTGCACATGATTGGCTAATTCCGGAATTCTACTGTAAGCCAATCAGGTTGTGGATTCACTTCTATCTGGAGCAGGATTGGGTGGTTCCTGCCAACCAATCATACTGCTGCATTGTTCTAGGACCAATCAGACTGCTGCATTCTGAATCCTATTGTTCTAGGACCAATCAGACTGCTGCAGTTTGGATCCTATTCAACTCAGTACATAACAGCACAATTGCTGTTCCTGCTCAGTCCCTCACTGTACCTGGATCCTCAGCTGCACCTCCACAGCAGCCATTTTGTGTTGTGCCATACCATAGTAATGTGTTATGCCGCATTTCTTAGGCTGTGAAAGGAACATTTTAAAAATAGACAAAAATATCTAAATAACGGGAAGCCTCCAGCATGACAAGCAATTCCCCACTGTGAAACATGTCATAAACCAATGATGGAAACCAGCCTGCCCAAATTGACCATCAGATTTGGAAGACTCGTTTCACTTTAGCCCTATGAATTGTTAATTAAACCTTGGCTGAAAGCCTAAACATACACTTACCTGGAAACAAATCCCACTGAACCCAGAGGGTCATACACTAAGACGGGTGGGGAGACTGTGGGCCTCCAGATGCTGTGAGACTCATCTCCCAGCTCCAGCTGCCATGGCCAAGAGCCAAGCATGATGGGATTTGGAGTTCAGCAACGACTGATCCCTGCCACAGCCCCACCACTGCCCTGAGACTGCTGCAACACCTATATCAATGAGGTACATATGGACTTGTGTTTCCCCTGCAGGAATATTATCAACTCCCTAAACAGTGGTGTTTAATCTTAACAAAAAGTGAGTGACATTGATGGCAAAGAGCAATGCTTTCCAGCCTTCTACGATGTGCTTTTCCGCTCCGCCCCCCTCCCAAGTTCTTGTTACCTTTCAACCTTGCATTTAAAAGCACTGAACTAAAGGGTAGAACAGCATGGAAGGCATTAACATTTTGGTTTTTAACAATAAAAGACAATTGCAGAAGCTTTGAGGAGGAGGCAATGATCCATGAACGCACAAACGAGAATGTGAAAACCTGCCACTTGGAATGAAGGGAGCCCAGCTCAGAGAATCATTAAACATCGCGCCGGCTGTGGGGGGATTTCAATTTCACATGCAAGGCCTATTGTGCAGGGATGGTTCTGCTGGGAGGAAGCATGGTAGCTGTGGCAGTAGAGCCCTGATGGGAGAGGAGAGTCTGCCCTGACTTGAGGACATAGGAAGCTGCCAGGTCAGACCACTGGTCCACCTAGCTAAGTGCTATCTCCAGGATTTCAGATGAAGGGACATTCCCAGCCATACATGGAGATGGTATGGATTGAACCTGGGACCACCTGCATGACAGTGGTCTGGGATGAAGGGAATTGTAGTCCAAAATATCCGGAAGGCTCCCATAGTGTGTCATTTGAAGGCATTCCCTACACAAGATTTCTCAACAAGCAGTGAACAACTGCTGAGAGGAAGAGAGAGAAAGCACTTGATGGCTGTTTTGGTAACTGTTGAAAATTAATTGCAAAGACCAGTTTCAACCCTAACCCAACTGAGAACTAAAGAGGATCAAGGGTATTTGCATCCCATTTAGAGTCCACTGTTTATACCAGACTAAGCATTTGATCCTTAAACTTTTTGCAGATTAAGCCTTACTGACAATCGTTAGCTTAAGCAAATATCCGTATGCCTCTTATTTAATGGCTGGCGTCCCAACTGGGATTAAGCATTGTTTATCCAGTGAATCCTCATCAGATGGTGCTGGCTCATTTCTCACTGGTCTTAATTGCAAATCCTGAACCTGTTCCAGGGAATCAGTATTTCATTAGGTGAAACTGGCACATATGTCGGGTCTCATACTACATTTTCAATCCCCTCAATCTTATTCCCCACCACCACCACCACATACAATAGCAATGCCACTGGGAATTAAAGATTCACAGGAGGATTCTGGGAGGGCTATCAATGGATCCAAGGATGTTTAGGTCAAGGGGGGAACCTGCGGCCCTCCAGATGTTCTTTGATTACAAGTCCCATCACCACTGCTCTTTGGCCATTCTAGCCAGGGCTGATGGGGGCTGGGGTGCAAAAACATCTGGAGGACCATAGGCAGGGCCGTCTTTACCCTTGATTGAAGGGGTGTGGGGCACCCTGGCACTGAATTCTGAGGGGTGCCAGATGGCTGGTGGGCATGCAGCTTCCCTCCCAAGCCTCTGCAGGAAATGCTCTCCTCCCGCAGTGGCATGGGAGAGAGTTGAGCACCCGCCACCCATATGGCTGGAGGGTGCACAACTTCCCTCCCAAGCCTCTCTGTGGGGATCACCCTGAGCTGCCCCCCTAAAAAAAAGCTCAACAACTTCTTTGGCCTGCGATGGGTGGCTTTTTGCACCCAGGCGCCACATATGCTAAAGACGGCACTGACCATAGGTTCCCCATTGCTGATTTAGATGACTCCCCATCAATCATGCCAATTGATTACTTCTTCATTAAACTATTACATATAAACCTAGGTGCATATGACAAAAGCACTGATGTCAGTTTTTCTTTAAGTTATTGAACAGATGATGAGAAGTCAATCAATGGCTGTCAGTCATGATGGCTGCACAGCAGCTCCAGATTCAGAGAAATGTGAAACTGGAATTCTCTCCTGTTTTTTTTTTTCTTTTACCCATTACCCATCACTTGAGAAAAGAAAAAAAAGTGTGAGGGACCTAAAGAAACCGGTGTGGCTGCATAAGGAGCTTGCAGATGAGCTGAGATGTAAGACGGAAATGGATAAGAAATTGAAGAAAGGAGAAATCATGAAGGAAGGGTATACATGGATAGCCAACAGATGCAGGGAGGTGGTCAGGCGGGCCGAAGCTAAGAATGAGCTCAGACTTGCAAGAGAGCTTTAAAATAATTTTTAAAGGTTTCTTCAGCTATGTTCAAAGCAAGAGGAAGAGCAAGCCTGGAGAAGATGGAGAAATGCTATTGGTGATAGAGAGAAGGCAGAACTGCTCAACATCTACTTTGCCTCTGTCTTCACCCAAAAGCAAAGCAGTGCCCAACCTGGTGAAAGTGAGAGCTGTTCGGAAGTGGAACTGAGAGGTGATAGACTCTCCTTCCTTAGAGGGTTTTAAGCAGAGGTCAGAAGCTAAAGTTGAGATTCCTGCATTGGACTAGATGTCCCTTGGGGTCATTTCCAACTCTACAATTCTATGATTCAATGAAACTATTCAAACACTATTGAAGGAAAGGAGTTCTGTTGTGCTTGCCTTATTTTCAATGGTGTTTGTTGAAGGTCCTTTCTTGCACTCTGTAAATCATCAGTTTGATGGCCTGCATTCTGTAGCCTTCCCAGGTGCCCACACCTCCTGACAACCCCATGACGTCCCATGTACAGCTTTCCTGCAAGAGCAGCAAAGCAAGGTTGCTCTCTAGCATTTGCCTAGCAGCTGGTCATTGCTATTTTTTCAAAGTAAAAGCTGTAAAAGAAATGAGTGCAGATTTATTTATTTTTTTAAGGAAAAAGAAAACGGCCACACTTAAAAATGTAACCAATGACCACACTTAGTCCTAGCTTCCCACACGTCAGTTAAAAACCAGGAGGAGATATCCTGAGAGAACTCAGCCAGGGAGGCTGCAGAGTGCTGAAGAAGTGTTTAATGGAAAGCAGAACACACACTCCATGCGCAGCCACCTCACAATAATAAAGACAGCTCAACCTCAGAGGGCTGAGTGGCAGAACATCTGCTTTTCATGAAGCCCCAGATGCAATTCCCTGTAGGGCTGGGAAAAGGTTCCCTGCATGCACCACTGCCGGGCAGCGTAGACAATGCTAAGCTAGATGGACTGTTAGTCTGATTTCACACAAGGCAGGTTCCTGTGTTCCTCAATCCTACACCCAGGGCTTTTCTTCAGCCAGAGCTCAGCTCCAGCAGCTCTCAGGTAGGCGCCATTGCCATTATAAGAGAACAAATGAAAAGTTCATGGTGAAAAATAGCACTGCCTACACCCAACAAAATTCTGAAACGCATCCTGTGAATGAGGCAGAGGAATGGAAACTTATTTTGCTGTGGGAAAAGACCTTCCAGAAATGGGAGGCTGGTTTTGGCACAACACTACTGAGCACCAGCTGTTGGGGATCAACAGCAGGAGAGAACTGCTGCCCTGAAGTCCTGCAGGTGGGCTTCCCAGAGGCATCTTGCAGGCTACCATGGGAAACAAGATGCTGCCATAGGTAGGCTTTTGGTCTGATCCAGCAGCCAGGATGTTCTTCTGCTTCTAGCTCACTGCCAGGAGACATGGTGGCAGTCAGTGGCTTAGATGCTCTTAAAAAAGATTAAACATATTCGCAGAGGAGAAGTCTAAAAGCCACAATAAGTGATGTGATTATCTCCATGATCAGGAGTAAAATTGCTAGGGAGGAAGAGCAGAAGAGAGCTGTTGCCTTCATGTTCTAATCGAGAGCTTCCCAGAGGTATTTGGTTGGTATCTGTAGAGATAAGGACACCGGGCTCTTATTATTTCCTTGCTTGGAATTAAATAAACCAAAGCTAGCTCCTATTCTTCACAGCGGAGACCACATTTCATTGTTTCCTTTTTGCTCCTCCTTGTTCTGTATTATGATTAGGGAAGGCCTAGGAATTCTTATTGAGCTATAGTACCATTAACCCCTTCCCCAAATGGTTTATTATTTTCACCAGGTCCAGATGAACCTTCCACAACCAGACCCCCTCCAGATGTCTTGGACTACAATTCCCATCACCCAGTGTCAAAGGTCAGGGATGATGGGAGTTGTAATCCAAAATATCTGGTGGGCACCAGGTGAGGGAGGTGGATTTAGAACACAGGAGCATAGCAAGATGTGTTGGACTAAGGCCATTGCCACCAGTTCAGTGGCTGCTGACTGGCAAGGGATCTCCGAAGCTTCAGACAGGGACCTTTCCTCAATGTACTTGGAGGTGCTGGGAATTGAATCTAGCATTTTATGCGTGGGAAACATGCTGTCAATTGCTCGAGTTGCACAATCATCTATTGCCTACATTGTGGTTGGCAACCATCTGTCTCGAGAGACAACGGAGTGCACCTCCGGGAGTGAAGCCCAACCGCTGGAAAATTACAGCGCCTGCTGTGGCTGCAGAAACAGGTAACTAGTAACTGTTGGCTCCTGTGTTGTTTTTGCTGTGTTAGCAGCTCCAGAGTGACCTCTCTGGGGCGCAAGCCTGGGCAGTGTGCCTGGAGGTCCTGGGCTGCCCAGACAACAAGACCCTCCTCTCAGCCTCACTGACGTGGTCCAAAGGAAAGCAGAGCAATATGTTGGGCACCAGCTTGACTGTAGAAGTCACTGGAAGGAGGCGTACAAGGCACAGTCCAACTGTTTTAGGGACTCCAGATTTGGGTAGGGTTTACTCCTCAGCTTTTTCTTCTCCTGAAGATGTCCTGCAAGGCAAGAGGTTCAGATTTCCCCCTCTACAGCACATGTCTTCTTGACTCAGTATCTGTCTTGGCTTCTCAATCCACTGGGGCCTGTCTTCACATCCAGGGAACGTCCCTAACTCACAGATGGTTTGAGACCCATTGGCTTCCCTCACCCAGCTTAGCTGGCCAGTCAAAGCTGTTCCCAGGGTGTGGCCGCAGTCACAGGCTGGCAGCTTCTAGGAGCCCGTGAGGTGAGACCTGAGTGCAAGATGGTGACCAAAGGTGGACAAACTCCCCCAGAAGGAGCACAATGTGTCCCCACCAGAGGTACTAGCCCTCCCCTAACACACACACCCCTAACACACACACACACACACACACACACACACACACACTACATTGCCTCCATAGCATTGTGCTATGTCCAGGTAGATAGCTCAGTTTGTCAGAACATGCTGCTGATAACACCATGGTCACAGGTTTGATCCCTGTACTGCACAGCTGCATATCCTAGCCTTGCTGAGGACTTGAGGACTGGACTAGATAACCCTCAGGGTCCCTTCCAACTCTACAACTCTATGCATAGAAAAGACCCTATAATGCATAATATATTATCTCACTTACTATGTGATCCCTGACTGGGTAGGATTGCCCATGTGGTCAAGCTAGGAAGCACTACTTACAGGTTCTGGCTTAGGTGGCAGGGACCTCTTTGTAGAAGTGCCAAGGGATAGTTCTAGATTTCTTTTTAAATACAGTAGATCCATTCCGTTTGACTCCTGAAATGTTCAAAAACCAAGCCGTTGCTACCAGTTGGTGCAGGCACCCCAGCAACAATAGCTGACAGCCGCATTGGAGGCTCAGCTTCCGAAAAATGTTCGAAAACTGGAACACTTACTTCCAGGTTTTCGGTGTTTGGGAGCCGATTTGTTCATCAACTAAGCCATTCGAGAACCAGCGTTCCACTGAATAGAATTGGAAATTGAAATTGGAAATTGAAACCTTGGGGATAGAGCGCAATATAAGTGTGTGTGTGTGTGTGTGTGTGTGTGTGTGTGTGTAAATGACTCTAAAATATGGACAGGGAACCAGTGGCCCTCTAGAAGTGGCTGGATTTCATCTCCCATCAGCCCCACCCGGCATGAACAACTGGAGGGAACTAAGTTGTCTACCCATGCTCTAGAGCTTTAAGCTATGAATCCACCCTCTCTTTTTCAGTCTACAGGTTGCATAGACCATACAGTAATAGTCTGTCTTCCACCAGATCAGACTATTTGAACTACAACTCCCAGAAGCCCCAGCCAGCTTGACCAACAGTCACAGACAATGGGAGCTGTAGCCCAAAATATCTGGAGGTCACCAAACTGGGAGAGATATTTCCCTTCGGCTGCTACCTGATCCTTCTAACTGGAGATGCATAGGATTGAACCTGGGGCCTTCTGCATGCAAAGCATGCACACTACCACTGATCTATGGCTCTTCTGGCATATACATGTGCATTAATTCTATCTGAGTGGAAACATAACTTTGCATAAATGTTGGCATTTTTTCCTCTCTCTTTTGCATCTTGGTGAAAATAGAAGCCACTTGGTTCAGCTATGGAAGATGGATGACACATTGCAGGGTGCTGCAGTGTGTGGCTGCGGAGGGGGAGATTCTTCCTATCCTACCCCATCCCTGCCTTTTGCAGATTTATTATATTTTTTAATGTTATCCTCATTACATCAGTCTGAGTCTACTACATAATATGGAAAGATGAGGAGATCAATCACACCTTTTAGGAGGGTTGGGAGCTTAACTCAATTTTTAATTGCTTTTTAACTACCACAGCGGTTTATTTCGCCCCGAGGTGGTAAACCTGTGTCTTGGCTGCGCCACTTACTGTATAACTCCATCAATGGCCTGTAGTTAGGACTGCTATATGGGGTGACCATGTTCAGAAGCAATAAGCCTCTGAATACCAATGACTGAGCAGCAACAGCAGGAGAGGTCAGTGCTTGTGGGCTTCCTGGATGCATCTAACTGGTCAGAAGCAGGATATACACACTTGGTCCGATGCAATGAGGATCCTATAATTTCAGCAGAGGGAGAGGGGTACTACATTCATGCCCCACTTGCATGCTTCCCATTGGGGTATCTGAAAGGTCACTGTGGGATAGGTGGTACATGACTCCAGTCAAGCTTGCAAAAATTTTCCACTTGTCTGATAATAAATGTTGGAAATGTAAAGAAACTGAAGGTACTTTCTTTCACCTTTGGTGGACATGCCCAAAGATTAAGGCTTTCTGGGAAATGATATATAATGAAATGAAAAAGGTATTTAAATATACCTTCCTTAAGAAACCAGAGGCCTTTCTCCTGGGCATTGTCGGCCAATTGGTGCCAAAGAAAGACAGAACATTCTTTATGTATGCTACAACAGCAGCAAGAATACTCATCGCAAAGTATTGGAAGACACAAGATCTACCCACCTTGGAAGAATGGCAGATGAAGGTGATAGACTATATGGGATTGGCAGAAATGACTGGCAGAATCCGAGACCAGGGAGAAGAGATGGCGGAAGAAGATTGGAAGAAATTTAAGATCTATCTTAAGAAACATTGTAAAATTAGTGAGTGTTAAAATGATGCGGCTTTAGAAAGTAAGTGGATTACAGCTGTAAATATTAAGTTAAAAGAAAAGAAAGGTTAACAAATAGATAAAATTAAGGGTGAGGATTTGCTGAACTAAATATTTGAAATTGGAATGCAGAAAGGGGAGGTACGAGGTCGGTGAAGTAAGTTTTAAGAAAATAAGGTTTTGAAATTATACTTGTTCTTTTTTCTTGTTTGTGTTCGTTTGTATTGTTGTGTTTGTTTATATAATTTGTGAAACTCTAATAAATATCTTATAAAAGAAAAAGAAAAAGAAAGGTCACTGTGGGACACAGGAACCTGGGTTAGATGCTCATGGCTCTTATGTTCCCCCTTCAAACTGTAAATGGCAGCTCACATAATTCAGTGCTTCTCCATATGGGAGTGGGAACCATGTACAAAAAGAAGAAGAAGAGGAAGAGGAGGAGGAGGAGTTTGGATTTGATATCCTGCTTTATCACTACCCGAAGGAGTCTCAAAGCGGCTAACATTCTCCTTTCCCTTCCTCCCCCACAACAAACACTCTGTGAGGTGAGTGGGGCTGAGAGACTTCACAGAAGTGTGACTGGCCCAAGGTCACCCAGCAGCTGCATGTGGAGGAGCGGGGAAGCGAACCCGGTTCACCAGATTACGAGTCCACTGCTCTTAACCACTACACTACACTGGGGTGTTAGGGTTGGAGGTGCAGGGGAGCTTCACTGGGCTCAGAAATTAGTTCCAGGAGCTCAACAAAGAGGCCTGTGAATTATTCTTATTGTCATGGATTATAATAATTTATTATTTATACCCCGCCCATCTGGCTGGGTTTCCCCAGCCACTCTGGGCAGCTTCCAACAAAATATTAAAATACAATAGTCCTTCAGATATTAAAAGCTTCCTGTCATGGATTAAAATCCATCTCCCTGCTAAATTGCTGATCTTAGAAAAACTGGGGCTGGAGGGGGTTGGCAAAAGTGTACATTCACAGGGCACACTCTTAGCCCAAGAGTAGCTCATGGGAGAATTGTTCCCCTACCCTAAGAGTCTTCCTAGGGGCACTTCTTCAAAAAAAAAAAAAAAGACTTAAGAGAGATTTCTCTCTGGTTTTACAGGGGGGATCTTTTGCAGAGTTCCCTTTGGGAAAATGTGGAGGAGACTAAAACCCAATCCCGGCAGGGGGCAGTTGGATTAAGAGTATCTCCCATGAGAAAAAGGCATTTGACTCAAACTCTCAGTTTTCCCAGCGGCAGCCCCCCAAAAGGAGAATCTTTACAGTAGTTTGCACTAATAAGCTACGTGGTTTTGGTTCAGCAGTGGCTCAAGCTATTACTGACATGGGGGTAAATGGCTCAGCCCCTTTCCAGTCTGATCCAAGGGTAGTTGTAGGATAATCTCTTCCAGAAAGCTAGCTTTCTAAGTGCAGGGATTTATTTAACATGGTTTTTTGGGTTGGTTTTTTGGGGGGGGTTTTTTAGATAGAGATGCATTCAATTGCAATCCTCCCTAAACTGTGCTCGGATGTGGTACAGTAGAGTGCCGGTGTGTGGAGTGCCGCAGGGTGTGATACTCTCCCCAATGCCTTTCAACATCTTTATGCACCCCCTTGCCCAGCTTGCCCGGAGTTTTGGTTTGGGCTGCCATCAGTATGCTGATGACACCCAACTCTATCTGTTGATGAACGGCCATCCTGACTCGGCCCCAGACACACTGATCAGATGTTTGTGAGCCGGTTGAAGTTAAATCCTTTGAAGACAAAGGTCCTTTGGTTGGGCCGGGACAATATGGGATTGGGGGGCCAACTCCCATCTCTTGCGGCGGCACAATTAGTGCCAGCACTGTCCGTTAAGAGTTTGCATGTAATCTTGGACACCTCCCTTTCTATGGAGGTGCAGGTTGCAGCTATAACAAAGGCAGCATTTTTCATCTTCGCCAAGCTAAGCAGTTGGCTCCTTACCTCTCTTGCCCTGACCTAGCCACTGTGATCCACGCGACGGTCCCCTCCAGGCTTGATTATTGTAACTCACTCTACATGGGGCTGCCCTTGAGACTGACCCAGAAACTCCAGCAGGTGCAGAATGCCGCAGCGAGACTCCTTACGGGGTCCTAACCACAGGATCACATTCACCCAGTGCTATACCAGCTGCTCTGCCTCCCGGTGGAGTACAGGATCAGGTTTAAGGTGCTGGTTTTAAAGCCCTATACGGCCTAGGACCCTCGTACCTACAGGACCGTCTCTCCTGGTATGTCCCACGGAGGACCTTACAGTCTTCAAATGAAAACATCTTGGAGATCCCGGGCCACAGGGAAGTTAGGCTGGCCTCGACCAGAGCCAGGGCTTTTTCGGCCGTGGCCCCAATCTGGTGGAACACTCTGTCACAAGAGACTAGGGCCCTGTGGGACTTGACATCTTTCTGCAGGGCCTGCAAGACAGAGCTGTTCCACCAGGCCTTTGGCCAAGACACAGTCTGACCCCCTCTCCCCTCCTGTAATCCTCATAGAACTCTAACCCAATGGTTGCCATTAATTTGATTCTGAATTGATTTTAGAATGTATTTCAATTAACTGACTGTGTGATTTTATGTACACTGTGCTATATTTACCTGTTGTTAGCCGCTCTGAGCCCGGCTTTGGCCGGGGAGGGTGGGATATAAATAAATTATTATCATCATCATCATCATCATCATCATCATCATTATCATCATTATCATTACCACCTGGGCATAACTTCACCACCTCACTGAGAACTAGGTCATAGTGTGAATGTTCTTGCCTCAAAGGAAGCTTGTGCTTACGTCCTTTCTCATATGGAATGGTGGCTTTCCAAGTGCAGGGATTTATTTACTTTTTCTTGTATGGAAAACCTTCAGTTAGGACCCTCAAGTCTGTATGGAGAAGGATTTGATAAAAACCCCGCCCCCGGCAACACAAACAAATCCACACACACATAGTGCTCAGAGGTGGTACAGCCCAGCCATAATTTCCCACATCACTGAGAACTGGGTCATAGCATGAACACTCTCGTCCCAAAGGCAGATTGTACTTACACCCTTCATTGGCCTGTTGGCCACAACAGCTCTATTAAATCCTCATGTTTTATGCAAGCTGCAGACATGGTCCCATCGACTAGATTTGAAAGAGGACTAAGATGCTTGGCCTGTTACAATTTGCCACTTTCCTCCACCCAGTGCTGTTGTTTAACACCCCCGAACCGTGACGGCAATATGGATTGGGTCTTAGGTCACCAATTTTTCAATCAGATGGCATTCGATTCCCAGCACGCCTACAGCTCTATCGATTGACCGTGAAGCCTCGTATCCTTTTGGCACCAAATGCATCTTCAAAAAGAGTGATTCCCCTTGGCCTCGCTTTGATACACTTTGCTCTCACCCACAAAGCAGGTGCGGGAGGGTGATCAAATTCCTTTATCCCAGAGGGGTAAGAAACCAGATCTGCCATTAATTCCTTTTCACTGAGTGACTGAGTTTGTTTCTCCTTTTTAACAGACTGGTTGGAAGGGCAGACGGTGGCCAAATGACACTAATAGCTTCATTTAATTTCCAACAGGTATCCATTGTCATGCAAGAGTGCCATATCATTACAAACTGTCCAGACAGCTACATGGGCTTCTTGTTTGTCTTCCTGTTTTTTTCAGTAGGAACAATCATAGCATTGTAGACTCAAGGGACCCCAAGGGTCATCTAGTCCAACCCCCTGCGATGCAGGAATCTAAACTATAGCATCCAGGACAAATGGCCATCCAACCTCTGCTTCAAAACTTCCAAGGAATGAGAGTCTGCAAACTCCTGAGGCAGTCTGTTCCATTGTCGAACAGCAGAAAGTTCTTCCTAATGTTTAGGTGCAATCTCCTTTCTCGTAACTTGAATCCATTGGCTTGGGTTCCAGTCCCCAGAGATTGTTCCATATTTGTTCTCTTATCTCCTCTTGGTCTCTTCATAACCAAGCTGAACATACTCAGTTTCCTCAACGGTTCCTCATAAGGCTTGATTTCTAGACCCTTGATCATCTTGGTTACCCTTCCTCTACACACGTTCCAGCTTGTTAATATGCTTCTTAAACCGTGGCGGCCAGAAGTGTGGTCTGACCAAGGCAGAATAGAGTACGTACTATGATTACTTCCCTTAAGGAGGCGGTTTCTGCATGTGCTGTATATGGGGAAGTGAGGGGCCGATGGGGCTCATCAACTGGGAAGGGAGCCAGTCTAGGAGAAGGAAAGCTCCGATCCTAAACTTCTGCTGCCTTGTGGGATGTCTTTGGGAGAAGGAAGGGCTACGGAGTATACAGTTATACCTCATGTTACCAGTTACAGATGGGTAGCCGTGTTGGTCTGCCATAGTCAAAATAAAAAAATTCCTTCCTGTAGCACCTTAAAGACCAACTAAGTTAGTTCTTGGTATAAGCTTTCGTGTGCATGCACACTTCTTCAGATACGTGTGTATCTGAAGAAGTGTGCATGCACACGAAAGCTTATACCAAGAACTAACTTAGTTGGTCTTTAAGGTGCTACAGGAAGGAATTTTTTTATTTTGACCTCATGTTACGTTTGCCTCATGTTACATTCTTTCAGGTTACGTCCCGCGGCGAGCCGGAAGTACCAGAAAGGGTTACTTCTGGGTTTCACCAATTGCGCTTCGCGCATGCAAACAAGCACCAAATCGCACCGTGCACCTGCACATATTCGGCGCTTCAGGTTGCGCTCTTTTCATGTTGTGAACGGGCCTCCGAAACGGATCCTGTTCGCAACCAGAGGTACCACTGTACTAATCCAGAGTGGATTAGTCTAAGACTGTTGGATGGTGCCTTGCATGCCTCTTTCCAGCAACTCCTGCAGCCAAGCTGGTACCAAACATATTGCTCTGTTTTCCTTTCGACCACATCAGTGAGGCTGAGAGAGGGGTCTTGTTATCCAGGCAGCCCAGGACCTCCATGCACAGACCCTCCAAATGTCCCTATTTTCCAGGGACGTCCCTGATTTAGAGAAGCCATCCCGGTTTCTGATTTGATCCTGAAATGTCCCACTTTTATTTAGGATGTCCTTATTTTCATTGGAGAAATGTTGGAGGGCGTAGTAGAATGTCCCTATTTTCACTGGGGGTATGTTGAAGGGTATGGAGTTATCCGACCCCCAAGCCATCTGAAGGCAATCCTGTATAGGGAAGTTTATTATGTTTTTATATATGTTGGAAGCTGCCCAGAGTGACTGGGGCAACCCAGGAAGATGTGCGGGTATAAATAGTAAAATTATCAGCACGTCCCTATTTTCATCAGAGACATTTTTACTGATACATTGTAGGAGTTTTAGTTTGTTTTAGTCTATTTTATTGCAGGTTTAACCTTCTGTATATTTGAAATTACGATTGTAAATTTTTTAGTGATAATTTTATTGTTTTGTCACATTTGTAAACCACTTTTGAGGCTTTTTTTCAACAATCAAGCAGTATATGAATTTTATGAAATGAATAAATAAATCATACTTAACAGGTTTTGTGCGTACTTAGCCCTTGCACTCATTTTTAGCCTGACTTGAGCTGTGTTCTCTCTGGGCCTGCCTGACTGCTGGGTTTTAAGGTACTCTTTGCAGTCCTACACCTCCATACACACACCCAGAAACACACATAGCATATACAAAGGAATGTACACTGCATTCTCCTATGGGCCTCTCAGCCTTGAAGAACTTGGATCCCGGCTTGTGGGACAGATATGGCTCGTTAAGGATTTTTTTTGACAGCTTTGTTGAAAGTCTTTTGGATAGAACTGGGAAGTTGTCCGACATAAGCCCATCAGAAATGAATGATGTACATCAGTGGGGCTTCTGCGGAAGAATTTCCAGAGACGTTCTCTGAAGAGAACTTCAATGAAGCTGTCAGAAAACTCGTGCTGCTTTGACAAAGAGCCCCTAGATTCCTTTCAGAGCATGCAAAGGTGGAAGGCTCCTTCTTGCATAAACTCGGGAGAATTTTGCTGAAATTGGCATGACTTTCCTGTATAAAAAAAAGCCAGCATCAATTGAGAAGCTTAGCTATAATCTAAGATAGAGGCTGGGAATTAGACCCATCCTCCACAATCCTTTAAGAGAAGTGGGCAGATACAACTGGGAACTGCATTTGGTGGGACAATTCCTTCAAGCCAACATCAAAACCAATAACTAACCAAACAACCCCCTGTGTTGCAAAGAGAACGTCAGCAATGTCTAGGCAACACGATGACCATGTACATACGCAATAAACAATCTTTTATAGAATTCCTTCAAACCATAAGAAGTCCAAAATGAAATCTTTAGTCTCAAAGTCTCTGAAAATCTTTAAATGAAGCAAGGTACCAGACTTTGTACGATGAAAGACAAGATGTGAAGCTTTGTGTATTCAGCAATTGTGGTGTCCAACATTATTTTTGGGGGGCCTCCAAGAGAGTGGGGCCCTAAGCTATAGCTTGTTTATATGTAAATCTGGCACTGCTTTTGGGGGAAGAATCGTCCCTTGCACAGCATCAGCAAATACCCTTCTTCCTTCTGCTCAGACTGGAAGTGATGTGGGGATTCATGTGGGGCTGATGGGAGCTAGTTCAAAATATCTGGAGGAAAGCCAATGTAGGAGATCCAATAAAGGACTACCCACATCCCCAAAAGACTTGGGCCTCAAATACGACTGACTCTTTTCCTACAGACTCTCTTTGGTGTTACTACTCTTAGTAGTAATGCCACTCTCAGAAGCTCATTTGTGGATGTGTGACCAGGGGCGAAGGAAGGCTAACCGGCACCCAGTGTGGGGTGTCGGGGGGTGGGACAAACCGCCTGGTGGCACATGTGCATGCGCCGTACGTAAGGCACATGTGCAGCACCGCTACATGCCGTGCATGCGCTGACATACGGACGGCGGTGGGATCCCCTGCTCGTGGCTGCAGCTCTGAGAGAACTGGAGCTGCAAAGCCGCGCAGAGCCAACGTCTAGTGGGTAGGCTTGCCTTGCGCATCACTTTGCAGGCCCCCCCCCTTTCCCCGGGTTGCCGTATGCTTGGGAGTCGGAATGTCACCCCCATCAGGATGGCACTGGGAGAGCGCCGCACCCGCCTTGTTCCGCCTCTGTGTGTGACCCAGGAGAGGGCATTATCTGTGGGAGCCCTTAAGCTGTGGGACTTCCTACATCTGGCATTTCCACAGTTTTGAGTGATAGCTGGACACACCTCTTTACCCTGACCTTTGACCCCTGAGCTGTACAGATTTAGGATGCACCCTGTTTTGTGATTGTGGTTTGTTTCAAACTGTTTTTAATTTTGTATGTTGCATCCTGGGACCTTAGGGTGAAGGGAAGGTAAATAATATTATTACTAATGCTCATCATCATCCCATCTAGTTAAGTCCTGTGACTGGTGAAGGACAAACAAGACTTAAAACCTTGAAAATTGAAAACACTGACACAAACCCATTCATTTTATCAGCAACAGCTGGAGAGTTCGGCCCACCCAGATGCACTCTCGAAAATACTTGGCAGACCCTGTTTTGGCTTCACTATTTTCGCACCTTGCCAAAGTTTTAGAGTGTGCCTGTCTGTTTGCTTTCCAATTTACATGCTAAAAATGTGCTACAGTCCTCAGAAGTAGAAGACCAAATCCACACGTTTGAACAAACAGCTTCCCAATCTGGGAAGGGGAAAATAATAATAATCATATTTCAAATGCTCAGCAAGATGAATCATTGTCTGGGGTGGGGGGGGGACTGAGAAGGAGAGGTGCTTTAAGATCAGAAGCTTCAGAATGGCTGAGGGGAAGAAAAACCTGGTGCTCAGAGGAGAAGAGTGAATTAAGGGTGTGTAGGGAGGAAAGGAGAACCTGCATTCTTCCCTGAAGTGTAAAAGAAATGTAAATATGGGCTTTGTCTCTTTTCTTTAGGTACTCAGTTTACAGTCTTTCAAGCAAGCAAGCAAACAAATAAATGAAAATCAATACAATGGAAACACTAGGGAAGACAGTGGAGCAGACTTGTGGCTGGAAATATTCCTTCGATTTAATCAGGAGCGAGAGGATAAAGACAGAAGAAGAACCTGTTGCATCAGGCGCACAGTCCAGCACCCTGTTGTGTGGCGAGGCCCCGGGCCCCGCAGTTCCCTCAGAAATAAACACACAGACATGAATATATTGGGTTAATCGAGATAAATTAGGCCACAACTTTATTGGTTGCAGATGCAAGCAGTTTGGTGTATTTGGGTGAAGCCAGACTATATCCTGACTCCTGCCCATCTGCAGGAAGTCTCTGAAGGGTCAACCACGGATAGGGGGAGCCCTATGATATACATCAATTAAGAGCACCCCCAGGGTCACCGATGGGGTTGTGGCATAGCCCTAGCCCACGCCCAGGCTTCAGACAGGATCCACACACACCCGGATCCTTTTAACGGGATACCCTCAATGAGGAGGGGCAGGTGGAGGCAACAACCTCCCCTCCCATAAACAAGGCTTAAAGGTAAAGGGACCCCTGACCATTCGGTCCACTCATGGCTGACTCTGGGGTTGCGGCGCTCATCTCACTTTATTGGCCAAGGGAGCTGGTGTACAGCTTCGGGGTCATGTGGCCAGCATGAGTAAGCCACTTCTGGTGAACCAGAGCAGCACACAGAAACGCCATTTACCTTCCCGCCATTTATCTACTTGCACGTTGACGTGCTTTCGAATTGCTAGGTTTGCAGGAGCTGGGACCAAGCAACAGAAGCTCACCCCGTTGCGGGGATTCGAACGACCGACCTTCTGATCGGCAAGTCCTAGGCTCTGTGGTTTAACCCACAGCGCCACCCGCGTCCCTATAAACAAGGCTTACCCAACGCCTAACTTTACAAAGTTGTGATGATTGCTACAAGGTTGGCAAAAACCAAATGGCTGGTGCCAATTTGCCAAGTGGAAAAATCCCTACCTGGCACCCAACAACCAGGTGATTGACATTAGTCCATAGCAAGGCCAAAGTCAAGCAATGCATAAAAAGATGGAGGGTGGGCTGGCAGATCCGACAAGAAGGCGAAATGGAGGTCGCCCCCCAGCCACAATGCAGTTTAAACAGCCCCCCGGCTAACCCGATTGGTCAGCCAGGGCGTGACATGGCTGGGAGTCCTAATGACGTGGGCAGCATCCCTCCGCCCACTGCCGGGTCACTGGGAGGTCCCAGATGCACGCCAGCAATGCCGCCCCCCAGGGAAGGGGATTGGTCTTCCCACAGTGACCAGTCAGATGTCCACATGCAGAACATAAGCCCATTAGCCCTCTCCCCACCCATGCCTAAGGGGCCAGTTTGCAAGCGGAGAAGTACACAGTCCCAGCTCATGTGCAGTTATAGAAGACCCTTATAAAACTGAGCCGAGGCAGCACATAATAGATTGTAAGGCTCTGGAGTTACAAGCAGCCCTCCACTGCCATCAAACATGCCAGCAGGTTGTCTTGGTGAGAGTGCTGGACTAGTCCCAATCCCCACCCACCCACAAAATTTACAAGGTAATCCTGGGCCAGTCACTGCCTCTCAGCCTGACCTCCCTCACAGAGTTGTTGTGAGGATAAAATATGAGGCGGGCAGTCAAGAATGCTGCCTTGAGCTTTTTGGAGAAAAGGTGAGCTATAAATCTTCTGCTGCTCCTAATAATATGAACAACAACAGTGACAAGCCTGAGAAGAAGGGGACGTGTTTTGTTTTGTTTATTTTATTATGTCAAAATTCAACTGGGATTCCCAAACTCAGTGGAGAGGGTGTGCAAATCTCTTTGGATTCCAGCTGAAATAAATGGTCTCTGCACAGGACTCAACCTGCCTGCTGGTGCCATTCAAACAAATAGATCAATGGAACTCAAGGAAGTGAGCTCATCCATTCTAGAAGCCTTGTTTCAAAACTTGAAACAGCTCTTGTATCTCTGCTCATTATCTTCCCATTCACAGGAATGATTCCTTTCTCTTTGGAGTCATTAGGGAGTGTGGATAGTTATATGTTTTTTGTCTCCTGATCATGGCTGTGTCCCCCCCTGCCCCCCCTCTCTCAAACACTCATCAGGATGTAGCAGGCCTGCAAAGCTGGGATTATACCAGGAGGAAAGAAGCAGAGCTATACATGATTGCCAGGAGCATCACCCATATTTCAGCTTCTTTGTTGGAGACTGGTGCCCATAGGCACATCTGAAGGCAGCCCTGTTTAGGGAAGCTTTCAATGTTTAATAGGTTATTGTATTTTAGTGTTCTGTTGGAAGCCGCCCAGAGTGGCTGGGGAAACCCAGCCAAATGGGCAGGGTATAAAATAATAATAATAATAATAATAATAATAATAATAATAATAATAATAATAATAATAATATAAGGCAGGGAGGCCAACAGTAGGCAAGCCAAGCCCAGTAATGGGTGGAGTCAGGGGCATAGCCAGGATTTGGGGGGGGGCAGGACTTTTGTTAGGCTTCAGCGAAAGCAACGCGTAGCCTCCGGAATGCGGAGGGAGCGCTCCCTCTGCGCTTTGGAGGCTTTGCGTTGATATCGCTGAAGCCAAGGAGCCTGCATTCGCTCCATAGGACACACACACATTTCCCCTTAATTTTTGGAAGGGAAAAATGCATCCTATAGAGTGAAAAATACGGTATTTCTTTCTTAGGCCATCTATAGCTTCTGGTGTAAATAACATGTCACTCAGGACAGCTTACAACATATGAAGCTCAGAGGCAGGAAAGCTTTTGACTCCAAGAGGCGTTTCCCCCAATTGTGGCTACATTCCATTTTCCAGCTGGAAATTTAAAATAAAATGAAGCTAATAATAAGTTAAAGTATCCTCCACAACCCTTCCACTTGAGGGGGAAAGGAGCTGGGACCTGTCAACGGTGAGAGTCTTTTATGTCACCTAAATTAACTGCAGGTACTTCAGAATGAGGGTGGCGTGTCAGACTCATCATCTCTGTCTTCAGTGTCAATTATACGTCCCCAGGGAGTGACTCTTTGAACATGTTGCCAGAAGGCAGGTGCAGGTAAATTAAACCACAAACACATTCACTCAAGCAATGTTTAGAGAAATCTGATTAAAGCTCACAGAGCAGAGGGAGCGCAAGGTTGATTGCAGATCTCAAGAAGAGCAAAGTAAATAATATTTGGCTGCCTCTTCCGATGACGACCAGTTTGAAGGTCTAGGGGCCAGAGTGGAAAATGCACCAGAATGATGGGGTTACTGTTTGCAAATGGCAGTTGAGGATCAATTGACTGGATGCTTTTAGAATGAGATAAAACAAATTCCTGGAATATAAGGCTATTGGGGGCGACTAGCCATGGTGGCTCTGCTCTGCCTCCAATGTCAGAGGCAATATGTCTCTGAATACCAGTTTCTGGGAATTGCAAGCAGGGAAGGTCCTGTTGCACTCAGATGCTGTTTCCCATAAGCAGCAGATTTCCTATAAGCAGTGCTATTTTTCTAGAAAAAGAGGTGCTGGAAATCACCTCCCTTGTTCCCTTATAATGCCAATGGCACCCACCTGAGAGGTGCTGGAACTGAGTTCCTATGAGTTCAGGCTGGGGGAAAAGCCTTGTCCATAAGGCATCTGGTTCACCACAGTTCCAGCTTTGTAGCTCGACTGTCATCTCCTGAGCTGTCTCAACAGCCACCCAAGGTCCATTGTCCAGAGATGCACTGCCGTCAGTGGTGAAACTGCATGCTCCGGTTCTGGGGGTGGAAAGCAGGTGGGGGCATGGATGGCGTGTGCCCCCGGGGTGTGTGGCGTGTGGCGCATGCCCCGGAAGCATGACATGCCACACACAGGGCGCGGCATGCGTCCAGGGGGCGTGGCACCACCTGCAGGGGCATGGCGCCTGGCATGATGGGAGGGTGCACAGCGCATGTCCAGGGTGGCGGCTGCGATGGTACCCCCCTCCCCGATGGTGCTGGGGGTGGTGCGCTCCCCCTGCCCCTCCCTTCATTGGCCAGTGACTACAGTTCCAAATGTCCTCATTATATTTGACTACGAACAGCCCTCCCATATAATGGCAGACATTTTGCTAGCTTTTATTTTATTTTATTTTAAACTTCTATACAGTGGTACCTTGGGTTAAGTTTCGTTCCGGAGGTCCGTTCTTAACCTGAAACTGTTCTTAACCTGAAGAACCACTTTAGCTAATGGGGCTTCCCGCTGCTGCCACATCGCTGGAGCACGACTTCTGTTCTCATCCTGAAGCAAAGTTCTTAACCCGAGGTACTATTTCTGGGTTAGCGGAGCCTGTAACCTGAAGCGTATGTAGCCTGAAGCGTCTGTAACCCGAGGTACCACCGTACTGCCCTTCATCAGAAGATCACAGGGTGGTAACAATATAATAAATGTGAGTGGCTGAATTTTGGTGCAATTGTGCTGGACACAGATAGCAGGGCTCTTCCTCAAAAGGGTGACAAAGTAGGAGAGTGGATTGTGCCAGAGTTTCCAGTCAGGGAGGCACAGCACTCCAGTTCTTTCCCAGAAAGGCCAAAGTTTGGGGAGCGGGGAGATGAACTCATGGCACATCCAGTCAGCCCCGTCTTGCTCAATCTTCTTAATCAAAATCAACTAAGCAAAGCACCAAAGGTTAAGAATGCCACATCGTTTGCCACGGCCAACGGGACACGACACATTTCATCAATTAGAAAAGAACAACAAGGGACAGAATTAATGGGGTAAAGAAGCACAAAATTAGGCAATTACATGCACGCTGCCTGGTGAGGCTTAGAACAGTGTCTCACTTGTGGAGGACAGAAAGGGAAGGAAAGGGTGTGTGGTTTTCTCAGGATTCATATGCAAAAGACCGGAACAACTTGTACTATCAGTTAGCTCCAGATTATTTTGGCTCACGTGGCGCTGTGGGTTAAACTACAGAGCCTAGGACCTGCCGATCAGAAGGTCGGCGGTTCGAATCCCCGCGACGGGGTGAGCTCCCGTTCTTCGGTCCCTGCTCCTGCCAACCTAGCTGTTCAAAAGCACATCAAAGTGCAAGTAGATAAATAGGTACCACTCTGGCGGGAAGGTAAACGGCGTTTCCGTGCGCTGCTCTGGTTCGCCAGAAGTGGCTTAGTCATGCTGGCCACATGACCTGGAAGCTGTATGCCGGCTCCCTCAGCCAATAAAGCGAGATGAGTGCCACAACCCCAGAGTCGGCCACGACTGGACCTAATGGTCAGGGGTCCCTTTACCTTTTTTTAGGTAATTGTGAAACATTATTACTTTGTTGTGACTGGACTCTTCACTCTGGATAGAATTACAGTGTCTTTGGCTGTTTGTGTAAGGCTACCAGATTTTTTTTCAAAGAATCCGGGGACACTTTTTTTTAAAAAAAAAAAAGAGGGGGGAAAGCTATTTTAAAAAGTTATTTTTTAAAAAAATAAGAAATAATATCTTCTCTTCTGTGGTCTCCTCTGTCGTGCGACCTTCTTTCTGCTCATCACTTTTCTAGTGCTGCTGGGATCAGCAGGATCCCAGGTGTGCAGCCGAAGAAGTGAGGAAATGGGACTAAAAAGGATAGAGATGGAACTAAGAAGCAGTGTCACAGGAGAAGCGATGTCTGCTGCTGCTTCTACTCCTTCAGAGGATTTGCATGTACAGTGGTACCTCTGATTAAGTAGTTAATTCGTTCTGGAGGTCCATTCTTAACCTGAAACTGTTCTTAACCTGAAGCACCACTTTAGCTAATGGGGCCTCCTGCTGCTGCCGTGCCGCCGGAGCCCCCCGATTTCTGTTCTCACCCTGAAGCAAAATTCTTAACCTGAAGCACTATTTCTGGGAGTCTGTAACCTGAAGCGTATGTAACTCGAGGTACCACTGTATCATTCAACTCTTGGTTGGGGGTATTGTTTAGGGGGGGTTGGGGGGTGTTGTTGCTGTTATGTTATGTTTTGTTAGGTTTGTAATTATGTATTTTTTATGTGTTGTAAGCCACCTTGAGCATGGTTATAACTTTGGAAGGCAGAATTCAAATAATATGATTGATTGATTGATTGATTGATTGATTGATTCATTCATTCATTGATCCCCAAAAGAGTTCTGTGTTCTTGCCAGCTTACAAATCCAACTGGCCCAATATGAGATCTCACCTTAGCTACTTTGTGTTGTGGGATGTATCTTTTAATGGGAGAGTTTTGAAATGCAGCACCTCCCACACACTACAAAGATATTAATGTTCCTGGGACCTAATCCTTTTTAATGACATTTCCCCAGTCAGTGTTACTTGGTGTTCAGTAACACCTAAATACCTCAGCAAAAAAAATGTTGGAAACTCAATTAACACCAAGATAAGTCTACAAATGCTATCTTAACACATCTCTGTGTGGCGTAATGAAGTGAAGAGGGGAGGGGGAGGAAATAAGAGACGGCAAGGAACAAACGGGTGATTTATAACTTCGAGGGTTTACAAGAGTTACAATTTATCGTGGAGTGATAAATAAGAAAGTCCCTCATCAGATAAGAACTGCAGCAGAGTTATGTGGCCATGAAAAGGGAAGTTTGGCTGTCACTCAAGTTTAAAGGAATCTTAGTCAGATTGTGGGAGTTTGAATCAGCTAATCCTCTAATCAGTCAATTAATTGATTACATCTGCACAAATTTCCATTATCAAGGAAAATAACAGTTCTAAAGTGGGGGGGGGAGGAAGTAGATTTTCTTTGTTTTTAGATGTCTCTGTGTGTCACAGCAGGCATTATCTTACAACAGACTTTTCTTCCTGAGAGAGAGGAGGAGACCCTGAGTCAATAGCTTCAAGTTAGGATGGCTAAACACAGTGTGTTTCTGAATACCAGGAGAGAGCATGGTTGCACTCAGGTCCTGCTTGTTCACATGGGCATCCGGTTGGCCACTGTGAGAGCAGGATGGACTAGATGGGTCATTGGCCTGGTCTTGCAAGCTAGAGGCATTCTTATTTTCTTATGAGAGCAAAGTTAGTGAGAGAGGGGATGAGAAAGAGTCATCAGACTTAAAAAAGGAAGAAGCACATGGCTATATTTTTTCATGGCTCATTAGAACAGTGGTACCTCGGGTTACGTACACTTCAGGTTACAAACGCTTCAGGTTACAGACTCCGCTAACCCAGAAATAGTACCTCAAGTTAAGAACTTTGCTTCAGGATGAGAACAGAAATCATGTGGGGCGGCGCAGGAGCAGCAGCAGCGGGAGGCCCCATTAGCTAAAGTGGTACTTCAGGTTAAGAATAGTTTCAGGTTAAGAACGGATCTCCAGAACTACGTAATTAAGTACTTAACCCAAGGTACCACTGTACCTGCCAAAATTACTATTTCCTGATTAAAACAGGTAGGTGTTGGTCTGCCGTAGCTGAAACAAAATTAAAAAAATCCTTCCTGTAGCACCTTAGAGACCAACTACGTTTGTTATTGGTATGAGCTTTCATGTGCATGCACACTTCTTCAGATACATGAAAGCTCATACCAATAACAAACTTAGCTGGTCTCTAATGTGCTACTGGAAGGATTTTTTTTTTTATTCTGATTAAAACAGTAAAACAAGAAATTGAGGGGATGCACTGGTGCCAACTCCAGGGGGCCCTGGGAGCCCGGGCACCCACAAAGTTTTTGCTGTAGCTGTTGGGCCTCTGACCCTGCCGCCTGCCATTTTATCTCTGGTGCTCCAGCACTGCGGCCGTGACTGGACCGGGGCTGGCGCCTCCACCGTGGGGCCTCTGTTGAGGCCTGCTGCAGCCGCAGACATGCTTCCAGGGTGCAGCCACAGCCACGGGCCTCAACAGAGGCTCCACAGTGGAGGCGCACCTCCCGGCCCAGTTGCCATCGCAGTGCCGGAGGACATGTACATACTGTGCCAACATCATGACGTGTGGAGAGGTGTGGCACATGCACACTGGGCACCCACAGTAGGGGTCCCAAGTTGGCTCACCTGAGAGGATGTAAGTATCCTGCATTTTTATACGACTTGTCCTCATTTTAGGAATGGTGTTCCCTTACATCAAAGCTTAAGGAAATATCCAGCCATTGAAGAAGACTTTGTCAAAACGCATCTGGCCAAATGGATATTAGGGACCACTGATTTCTACATGTTCCTATGGGGATTTTGCCTTTTAAAGGTTATAAGAGTGCTGTTTTAATATTTCTGCTCTTACATTTTACGAGTGGGATGAAATGATTTCTTTATTCTTCAAGTCCATCGAAACCATCTGAACTGATTAATTTAGTTTGCTCGTCAACTAAACAATGCAACTGTAGCTTTTAGAATGTTTAATCTCTAGGAAGTCATGAGAGTCACAAGAAAAGTGAGGCGTTTTTGTGCAAGCCAGAGGAGATACTAGAGTGAAGGGAAATGCCTTATGTCAAGTCAAGCAACTGGTTTGCTGAGCTCACTCTTCCTTCCGCCAGGGGTGGCTAACATTTTACCCACCAGATGTTACTGGGCTCCCAGCTCCCATCTTCCCTGGCCACTGGCAGGAAGCAGAGCAACAAGGGTTATCCTCTCTTTTCATCTTTCAGTGGCAGTGATCTTACAATATTTCTTTACTCTATCTCTTCTGATCCAGGGTATTCTCAAAATCAATAACAGGGATCAGAAGCACTAGCTGACCTTTTCAATGCTCTTTGGGAAGGCAGGGCAAACGCATCACTTAATCACACCTTTATCCTGACTGTGTATACAGAAATGATGGTTTAACTGTCTCAGGAATGCACAGTCTACAGAAGGTTGGCATGCAAACACCTCCTTATGATGGGGTAGAACAGAAGAAGCTGCCATAGATATACTGAGTCAGGCTGCTGGTCCATCTAGCTCAATAATATCTACTCCATAGGTCATCATCAACCAGTTGGGACCCACAGGTGGGTCGCAAGGCCATCCCAGGTGGGTCACAGGCAAAACTGTGGCCATGATGTGGGTCTCTAGCTAAGGTTCACCAGACCCTGTCTGGACTAGAACACGTTTTCTGATGAAACACCGATTTTATCCATTAGTGCTGCAATGTGGCATGGGCCTACTTCAATGAGATACCGTAGATTCTGGTGTATTAGGCGACTGGGTGTATAAGACGACCCCCCAAATTGGTAGCTGCCAATTTGGGGGGGTCAACATATGCCCAATCTTATACGCGGCAGCTTCGCTGGGCAGCAGCAGTGGGCAGCAGGCTCCATGCCAGGACGAAGCCGCCCGGCGAAGCTGCCAAGCGATGCTAAGGCGGCTTTGCTAGGCGGCTTCCTCCCGGCGTGGAGCAGAGCCCGCCGCCCACTGCTACTGCCCAGCAAACCCATACCCAGCGTATAAGACGACCCCCAACTTTTTAGAGGATTTTCCGGAGTTAAAAAGTCATCTTATACGCTGGAATCTACTGTACATTTTCTGATCAATCATTTGTCCCACTTTCCTGTAGTGAGGGAGCTCTATATGGAGCATTTGTTTCATTCTCTAGTCTATTTCTATGGCTTCCTAAACTTCTCCTGGCATGGAATTTTGCTGAGGACTAGCATGTAGAAGTGGCAGCTGCAGTGGGGTAGCTTGGTTGCCATCAGAGAAGCAGTGATGGTAGGAGTCATTCATAATTTAGCACAGGTGGCATGCAAGCAGAGTTAACCCTTTGAACAGCTTGGGAGACATCTCCTAATGCCAGCAGGTGGAAACAGGTAAGGATTTTCAAGGAATTAAGCCCTTGCCAATTCCAGTACAAAGCAGAGGTGAGTCAAAATTTCCAGGAAGGGACCCACCGACCCCTGCAAGATAAGACTGATATTGTTGGACTACAACTTCAATTATCCCTGATCATTGGCCATGCTTGCTGGGATGGTAGGAGGTGAAGTTCTGCAATATCTGGAGGGCCACTGGTTCCTCTGTCTCTGCCTTAGAAGCTACAATAAGAAGAGAGGGAGATTCTCCCCCCCATTTTTTGCAACAAATATTTATTTGTTTTTAAACAAATACAAGAACCATTAAACACTTATCCAGCCGTACATCTAATTATGTTTCTTTTATCCATTGACTCTAGACATAAACTTACACATTCAACATGCTAACGTATTACTTAACGCAATCTCCCCACTGTGAAGTATTGAGTGGTTGGTATAACAAGGTTTTGATTTGGGCCATTAACATCATTAAAGAAAGGGGTCTACATTTCTTGGAAGGTGTCTCTATTCATTATGCCTTTAATGCAATGGTAAGAAGCTTGGACATTGCTGTATCCCATATACTATATTCCCGTATTTTACTCAATAAAAGTTTAGGTCACATTCCTTAGCTGCCAAATTCAAAGCTGCAAAATGACTTGGAGAATTTGCTGAACTTTCTTCCCTCCCCCATTGTTTCATTCTACTTGAACTCATTCAAAGTCTTTAAAAGTAAGGTGCGAAGGTGAGTTTCGGGGTCTGGTATAAAAACCAGAGCTGTCTATTTGAGAATGAATAATAGGCCAGCCCTAATATTTCCCAGCCCACTTAAGATCCCCAATTAATGATTCTCTGACAAAGCCTCTGCTACCTTTGAAGCCATCACCAGTCATATGTCAACTCAAAATAAAAGGTTAGACTGATGAGCATAAAATACAAAGAGGCAAGACTTGGAGGTTCAAACAGAAATCCACAGGGGACATATATGCCAGCTTGCAAATCATTAGCAGCATGAAATCCAGAAGGAAATGTCTGCTTCCAGAAGCTGCAAGAGTATTTGAAATAATTATAGAGGAAAGTTGGGGAACCTGTGGCCCTCCAGATGTTGCTGGACTCCAACTCCCATAATCTCTTACCATTGGCCTTGCTAGTTGAGGCTGGTGGGAGTTCTGTGACATCTGGAGGTCCACAGGTCCTCCATGCTTTGCAGCCCTGACTAGTTTTTCCGCACACGGTCCTGGTCTGCACATGCAAGTGAATGTGCTGTGGGTGTGATAGCAGAGTCTTGAAAAGATTTCAGGTGGATGCTCACATTTTGAATGTTCTCCTGCAAGAAACCCCCCTGCAATTAGAAAATGAACACAGGAGGAAGAGGCTAGGTTGCAAACTTTACCTTTGATGTGCTAGCTTTTTGCACACACATCTTTTACATGACGGTGCTTTCCAAAAGCTGAATACCAGAGTCTGCATCACTACTTTCATTTTCCAATTTTCTTTTCCAACTGACAATGAACACTAAATGAAGACAGAGCATGCTCAGTCCCTGGGCTTGTAGAAAGGTCATACTTCTGCAAACATCAGGGTATGTTGATACTACCCTCTTGTTTCTCAGAGGCCTCATTGCTGTTGGCACTCACCACTTGAGTTCATTGTTAGGAGTGATGATGAACAGGTGAATTCATGGAGTAAAATACCATCAGTGAATAAAGGACCTCTATTTTCAGAGGCAGTGTTATCTCTATGAATATAAGGGAAGGCCACCTTGGTCAGGCTCTTCTTGTGACCATCTCAAAGGCATCTGTTTAGAACTGGGGTGGACTTCCTTACCTTTATGACGTCTTCATCAGCTGATCTGCATTCGGTGGAACCAGACACATCTCTCACCGATCCATCTTCTTCAACGGCAACCACCTTTACTGGGACAGACACCGGCTTCCCCGTCAGGATGGCTGTGTTCAGGACTTCCGTGTCCTGCAGACGCGCACAGCACATAAAGATAGCACCGTTAAAATCAACCTGACAACTGAAGAGTTGTTGTCAGAAATTCGTCAAGATACTCCTTGGTAACCCCAGCCACCAGAGAGGGAAGACTTGTCTCCATCATAATCTGAGCAAGTTCCTGCAGCTCAGCACCACTCCCTTAACTCATACTGGGAGTTGCTGCTCAGTAGGCAGATGCTGAGGGGCAACATAATGCTACTGATAATAGTAGAACTTGGGGTTATACTGTAAAGTAGAATGGTGGGATGCAGGTGGTGCTGTGGGTTAAACCACAGAGCCTAGGACTTGCTGATCAGAAGGTCAGCGGTTTGAATCCCCGTGACGGGGTGAGCTCCCGTTGCTCGGTCCCTGCTCCTGCTAAGTGCAAGTAGATAAATAGGAACCGCTCCGGGGGGAAGGTAAACGGCATTTCCATGCGCTGCTCTGGTTTGCCAGAAGCAGCTTAGTCATGCTGGCCACATGACCCGGAAGCTGTACACCGGCTCCCTCGGCCAATAAAGTGAGATGAGCACCGCAACCCCAGAGTCGGTCACAACTGGACCTAATGGTCAGGGGTCCCTTTACCTAGAATGGTGGGATATTCAGCACAGACAAAAAGGAGGACTTTTTCACATATCCTATTCTCTGTATCAATGGTCTGACTCAGCATAAGGCAGGGTTCAATATTCTTGTGATGGAGTTCCTCAGCTGTTCCCTGTTATGCTGCAGCACCACCACTACAGGTGGCCAGCTACCAACTCAGCAGAGATCTTGTGTCACAAGGGGGTGATATAAAAGGGTGCATTGAGCCCTATAAAACAATGATTTCAGCCTGGAGCATCAGCACGAGCAAACTCACAATTGGCCTCAGACTAAAAAATAATGCTCAGGCTGCCACTCCCGCCAGCTTGCTTTTATCCAACCCTCCAGCTCTGTCATGTTAATGCTGCTTCTACTTTGATGCCTTCAAGCTATCATCCTCTTTGATTTCCAAATTTGCCTAAGCAGATAGGACTATAAAGCAATTCTCTTCTCCACAGGCATAATGGCCTAGTAAGCAAAGCCTTCATTTTCCTTGTCGGATTGCTGTGGCACCAACAGCACTGAAATGGAAAATGCTAATTTTAGCAAATATCCACACACACCCAAACCCCACCTGGAGATATCCTAGAGGCCACTGAGCCGTATACATCTCCTCTTCTTTCTCAGATGTAGCGCACTAATGAGTCCATTAATGCAAAGTTCACCAACGAGTCACCATGGATGCTGTTTGATTAATTACTTTAGCCATGCCACAACTGCGCTGACTGAGGCTTGCAAAGTAGCAGCACAAATCGAAGGGAGAGACTCTCCAAAGGCACTTCAAATAAGCCATGTGCCCCAGAAAAGCAAAATTTGCAAATAAGACTGGATATTTTGACGATGCCACTGTTGGCAACTAATCTTGTGGGCCTCCCTTCTCTCATACTGTTGAGCTTCAAACATCCCCCTCATTAGCTAGTTAGTTAGTCCTCACTTACATACCTCAATACTATATTTTTTTGGGGGGGAATTGGGGTGGGTAGGTTGGAGTGAGCAGGAGCATCAGCCCCTACTACTTACATTAGAACCTAAGAAGGGCCCTGCTGGTTTAAGCCAGTGGCCCATCTAGTCCAGTATTCTATTCTTGCAGTGCCCAAGCAGATGCCCAACGGAAGCCCTGAATGCAACAGCACTCTGCCCTCTTGCCATTTCCACTAACTGGTATTCAGAAGCATTCTGCTTCCAACATTATGTATGTATGTATGTATGTATGTGGGTTAAACCACAGAGCCTAGGACTTGCCGATCAGAAGGTCGGCGTTTCGAATCCCCACAAGGGGTGAGCTCCCATTGCTCGATCCTTGCTCCTGCCAACCTAGCAGTTCGAAAGCACCTCAGAGTGCAAGTAGATAAATAGGTACCACTCCGGCGGGAAGGTAAATGGCGTTTCTGTCCGCTGCTTTGGTTCGCCAGAAGCGGCTTAGTCATGCTGGCCACATGACCCGGAAGCTGTACGCCAGCTCCCTCAGCCAATAAAGCAAGATGAGCGCCGCAACCCCAGAGTCGGTCACGACTAGACCTAATGGTCAGGGGTCCCTTTACCTTTACCTATGTATGTATGTATGTATGTATGTATGTATGTATTTGTAATCATTTTTATCCATCCTTCTCTTCAGGCAAATAATAATAATAAAGGCTCTCAGTGTGACTAATATCAGGGAGAAGACCATTTTTGCTCTCAGGTTAACCATCTAGGAGACACAACACAAAAGGAAAAGAGGGAGGAGGCAAGCTCAGGTCTTAACTACAGAGAACCTGCAGTGGAAAAAGAATGGGGGAAAACTGGAGAGGAGCCAACAGGTCTTTTGGCAAAGCTCAAGGAGGAGGCTTGCAGGACACCCTTTCCTTTCACACACACAGCCTGATGTAATGGGTGCTGCAGGGTTAAGTAAGCAGTTAAGTTAGCAGTTAAGTAAGCAGCCTCATGCAGCTGGTCTTTAAGAGATTTATATCCTGCCTTTGGATTGAATGATCCTCAAATCAGATTGCAACAGATTGTAACAATCTCTGCCCACCCCCTTCTCTCTTTCTTTCTTTCTCTCTCTTTCTTTCTTTCTCTCTCACTCTCTCTCTCTCTCTCACACACACACACACACACACACACACACACACTGTTGTAGTGTGATAGAGCCTCTTGCTTGCCTAGATGAAGAATGGAGATATGACTGCTGTTTGTAGAAACATCTGGCTTTGGTGGAACTGGAATGTAGCACTGGAAAGGAGTCATATGCCCTACTATAAGATAGTCCAGGCATGGCCAAACTTGGACCACCAGCTGTTTTGGGACTACAACTCCCATCATCCCTCGCTAACAGGACCAGTGGTCAGGGATGATGGGAATTGTAGTCCCAAAACAGCTGGAGATGCCTGAGTTAGTCTATTCATTGTTAAAACTCCATCTGCATGGGGGGGGGGATTTCCTCTGGCTCCACCCACCAATGGCATGCAGCCCTCTGAAGGCATGCTTGTTTATTTCATAAACTATATACACCACTTGATCATAACAAAAACCCCTCAAAGCAGTTTGCAGGAAACCCTGGTGGCTTCCCATAAAGGAATGCAGCCCGCAGCCTGAAAAGGGTTCCCTGCCCTGCCTCCGACAGGAAATCCATGGCAGCCTACTAACAATCAGCAGAAATGTTGTAAGTTCCTCATAGCCCACAGTATAGAGTGTGAGAGAAACCGATCCATCAAACAAACAATTAAACGAGCTGAGGCACTGCTGCCATCCTCGCAGCATCAGTATCCCAAATATTTTTTATGACATTGAGAAAGTAGAACGTCACATGCTTTCAAATGCCTTCAGCTTGTGGGGAAGAAAAAGAGATTGTTCTTCACTGAAAAACGAAACAAAAAACCAGCTGCCTCTCTAAGGCGTGTGGGAGGCAGAAATTCAACAGCTTTTCTCAACAAGGAGACGCAGTGATGGGCACCAATTTGCCTACCCTGTGTGCAGTTTCCTCCTGATGTGCAACTATTAAAGGCTCTGCTGGAAAGAGGGAAAGAGAGAGAGATGCTACCCAGGCTGGATCAGGAAGAGGCTATAGCGCAGCTGCAGAGAAGGCCCCAGGATCTGGACCTCTGGCTGAAACCTTGAAGGCCCACTGCCAATCAGCCTAAATGAATGGGGACTTCAGGCCCAGACCAACACAGAGGACTTGGCATTTGTCCACCAAAGAGGTGCCCTCACCCCAAAAGGGCAATGTGGTTTGTGAAAGAATGGGCTATGGATTTAAGGATCTGGAAATTTCAGGGAAAGGTGTGGAGTCAAATATTTCAGGAATGAAGAACTGGAGGAGAACTTGCTGGATCATAGAACTGTAGAACTGTAGAGTTGGAAAGGGCCACGAGAGTCATCTAGTCCAACTTCCTGCAATGCAGAAATCTTTTGTCCAACGTCAGACTCAAACCCATCGCCAACCCTGACATTAAGAGTGTAATGCTTTCCCAACTGAGCTATTAAGGACCATCAAAGGCCAGCTTCCTATTCTCACAGTGGCTGACCAGATGCCAATTGGAATCCTGCAAGGGAAGTAGTGCTTTCCCCATTTGTGATTCTCAGAGATTGGCATCCAAAGGCACTGCTCAGGCAGTGGAGATAGAACATAGTGATCCTGTGTCAGTGCCCAGAGGCAGTTGGAGGATGGATGGCGGCTAATGGATTGAGGCTGAATCCTGACAAGACAGAAGTACTGTTCTTGGGGGACAGGAGGCGGGCAGGTGTGGAGGACTCCCTGGTCCTGAATGCAGTAAATGTGCCCTTGAAGGGCCAGGTGCGCAGCCTGGGAGTCATTTTGGACTTGCAGCTGTCCATGGAGGCACAGGTCAATTCTGTGTCCAGGGCAGCTGTCTACCAGCTCTATCTGGTACGCAGGCTGAGACCCTATCTGCCTGCAGACTGTCTCGCCAGAGTGGTGCGTGCTCTGGTTATCTCCCGCTTGGACTAGTGCAATGTGCTCTACATAGGCCTGCCTTTGAAGGTGACTCAAAAACTGCAATTAGTCCAGAATGCGGCAACTGGACTGGTGACTGGGAGCAGCCGCCAAGACCACATAACACCAGCCCTGTTCAGGGAAGTTTTTAATGTGTGACATTTTAATGTATTTTTAATCTTTGTTGGAAGACGCCCAGAGTAGCTGGGGAAACCCAGACAGATGGGTGGGGTACAAATAATAAATTATTATCATCATCATCATCATCATCATCATCATCATTATTATTATTATTAGTCATGGCCAAAGCTGGCTCCCAGGCCACACCCCTCACCAGTCTTCCTTTGCATTCTCCTTCTCCTTCTCCTTCTCCTTCTCCTTCTCCTTCTCCTTCTCCTTCTCCTTCTCCTTCTCCTTCTCCTTCTCCTTCTCCTTCTTTGGTATAGCAAGGCCAAGCAAAGGCCCTACCACAGCCACCTACTGGCCACAGTCTGAAGACATTTCAATTACAGCCTTTCCTGGAGCCTCATAGTCTTCACAGACTGTCACAGACAGCCCACGCCAAACCCCAGAGAGTCTATTCCTGGAGTCTTATCCAGTGTGACTTGGGATGTGTCTCTGAACTCCAAACATGCATCTTGCTTGCCTGGATGCAGGTCAGCAAGGGGTGGATGAGACTGTAGCAACCACCCGCCTACACGGAGGTGAAAACTCACATTAGTTGCTCTGAAGAAGTGTGCATGCACACGAAAGCTCATACCAAGAACTAACTTAGTTGGTCTTTAAGGTGCTACTGGAAGGAATTTTTTTTTATTTTGACTATGGCAGACCAACACAGCTACCTATCTGTAATTAGTTGCTCTGCCTGCTTCTGCCTCTGGCCCAGTCTGCTCCTGCTGCATATGGCCCCTGGAAGGTTCCTCAGAAGAGAATGTGGCCCTTGAAGAATGTTCCCCATCCCCCAAAAGCAGACAATACTGGCATGGATGGACAGAGTCTGTCCAGCAGCGTCCTACATTCCTGTGTCTCATGTGTCCCACACACCCTTTCACATATGATCCATAGCAGCTAAGTGATTTAAGGAGCACCACATGTGTTCCAATTACTATTAGATTATCATGCCTAGAAGCGCTTAAAACCATGCACTCAATTCCTTTCCTTTCTCCCCCTCCCCTAAGCAGAGCCATCCGCCCTCACCCTTCTACAGAGACATGTGGCTTAGCTTTCGGTTTCCAAGGTATTTAAACATCTGGCTAAGAGCTGACAGTAAACAGGGGACAAATGGTGTGAAATAAAAAGCTACAGGATGGCAACGTGTCTATATTTTATTTTATTTTTACCCTGCACTCCAGATGACATAAACCAGATGCTTTATGCCCCCCCAATCTGCTTTATGTTCATTGATGATTATGGGGTTTATTTCTACCCAGCTGTCATCCAGTGCAGAGGGACAGGACAAGATTGACTAAAACAGAAAATTAAAAGACAAGGAAACACAGAATGCAAAATAGGAAACACGGCTATTTATTTATTAAGGTCATGGCTCATGGGTGACTTGAAGGATTAATCACCACAAGACAGGTGGTTTTGCATTTTCATAAAGTATTTAATACACTCCATAGAGATTCTCATTACCCACAGGGGGACATGGTATTTGTCCACCTGAGAGGTGATGAGAAGGGAAAGGAAGACTCACCCACCTAATCTGCAAAAGTCGAGGGGGTGGGTTGTGGCATTTGAACATTATGGAGAAAGGTTTGGGGTGAAATCTTTTGGGCATTGAGATCAGAAAAAGAGCTTGTTGGACTGAGCAAAGGACTATCAGAGCCCAGCATCCTGTTGTGAGTCGAGAACCTGCTAACCGCTTAAGGATAAGAAAAACACAAGGACGCAGTATATTAGGTTAATGGGCTAAAATAGGCCACAACTTTATAGATTACAGCATGTGAGTGGTATTGGCTTAGGCACTGGATGAAAGAACAGAGCGTGACTCCACCCACTCAGGAAGGGTGAGTCTAACAAGGGTTAACTACCAGTGGGAGGAGCCTGTTGATGCAAATACAACTGCAAGCTCCCCCTGATGTCACCGGGGGTTGTGCCATGGCCCTAGCCACCAGCAAGGGCGTTGGGCAGGATCCACGACCACCAGATTCCTTTAACGGAATACCCATAAAGTTGAGGGGTAGGTGATGGCCACACCCTGCCCCCCAATACACAAACATATGCCAATGCCTAACCACCAATACCTGAAAAGTTGTGATGATTTGCTACGAGGTAGGCAAAAAACCAAGTGGCCGGTGCCAATTTACCAGTTGGATAAAAATTCCTACCAGGCCCCTTGGGCAACCAAGGTGACCAACCACAGGTCCATAGCAAGGTCAAAAACAAGGGTGGGTGGGTGATCCGATGAAACCCAGCAGCGCAGTGAGGAGGAAGCTCTGCTGCGGCCGCATTTGAGCGGCTAAACCCTGCCCCCTAGCCTCCGCCCGATTGGTTGGCTGCCAGAGGCCATGGCGCAGCAGCCGGGACAGCTGAGCAGGGGCCAGAACTTCCCCTGCCAATGCGGGAAACGGCTCCTGCTCACAACTCCTCCCCTCTGGAAGGAGGAGAGGCTTTCTCACAGTGGCCAACCAAATGCCCATGGGAAACCCACATGGAAGACCTGAGCACAAAAGCCCTCTCCTCCTGTGGTTTCAAGCAGCTGGCAATCAGAGGCACACTGACTGTGTAAAGGGATCACAGCCATCATGGCTCATAGCCATAAATAGCCTTCTCCTCCACAAATTTCTCTAACTAACCCTCCTTTAAAATCATCCAAACTGATGACAATCACTATAACTTGTGGGAGGAAATTCTGTAGCGTTAACTGTCTGCTGTGTTTCAAAAGTATTTTCTTTCGTCTGCCATAAGAACATAATTCAAAACGTCTGTTGAAGGAAAGCACGGCACCAAGGTGAATCCAGAGGAGGGGGGAAGTGACAAGCAGCTCATTCTGCCTAGAGATTTGGGAGAAAATTTGCCTGGGTCACTTTTATCTTTGATTTCCGTAACGAATTGCTTTCCATGAAATTTGTTGAAGTGATTACCAATAAAAAGTATCATAAAAAATCCATAAAAAAACATTAGGAATGAAAACACATATAAAAACAAGATCAAATCCAATGCTGATGCAGATTGGGATAATGATTCCTGCTAAAATGGCTTGTTGAAAATGGAAGGTCCTTAATAGGTGCTGAAAAAACAGACGGTGCCCTGTCTGCTTTACAACAGGAGAGATCAGGCATCCCCAACCTGCGGCCCTCCAGATGTTTTGGGCTACAACTCCCATGATCCCTAACTAACAGGACCAGTGGTCAGGGGTGATGGGAATTGTAGTCCAAAACATCTGGAGGGCCGAAGGTTGGGGATGCCTGGGTTAGATGCTGCCACACCAAAGGCCTTGTTCTGCATTGTATGGAACAGCCCCCCCTTCTGCCCCCAATGAGGTGGTATCTGTAAGGATCTTTCTCCTGCAGAGCACAACAAACCACTGGCTATATAAGGGATGAGACAATCGTGGACCAACTTATACCATCAGTTCGCTCCAGACCAGTGCTGAAGTAACACTCAGATCCCTGCCTCTCTGGAAGCCTAGCCTCTTCTTGAATCTAGGCTCACAGTGAGCTATCCATGGTCCTGATCTTTGGGGTATTTCAATGTCAACCTGCCTCATTAGCACACCTTGAAGACAGCTATCCTTTGAAATGTGCACTTCTAGAAATTCTGCAATAGTTCCCCAACACCCAAACCGAAACAAAATGCATACAAAAATGGGAATATGTATTTACTTGCTGATGTTGACAAGAGCATATAAAAAGAGCCTGCTAGAATTAGGCCAGTGGCCTATCTAGTCCAGCATCCTGTTCTACCAGATGCCTTTGGGAAGCCCATATAATCTAATAATCCTCTAAATACCAAAGTATATGACAGGCTTAAAAAGAAAGCAAAAATTACAAGCAATAAAATAATAATAAAGTTTTTTTTAAAAAAAAAATCTAATCTGCACATACCAGCAGCACTGCTGTTCCCTGAAGGTTTGTCATGAACATTTGTAACATGTGTCATGAACCGCAGATTGTTGACACATGTCACACATCCACAGTGAGTGTGTGTTCTATAACATTGGTGCCACTATAACAAACGTGTTCTTCTGAGTATGTACAGGAACATGTGGAACCACCAGGAGGACCTCTTCAGATGATCTCAAAAGACCAGAAAGGTTGATTAGAGGAAAGTGTGGGCCAAAATGCATGGTGTTAGGTGAAACTGCTTTTAAAAAATGTATAATTAGGTCAAATTGTGTTTTAGAATGTGGGTTTTATTGGAAGAAATGTGCATACAAATTGCCCTGTGAGTTGTCAGGTATGGGAATTACTGAGGGAGTGTTGGTGGTGGGTAGAAATGTTACGACTGTGGTGGGCCAAGTGTTCGCAATCTTTCCCTTCCCTTTTTCACAATGGGAGAAATTTGGATAGAATGTCTTTTATATGCTAGATTCTTGTGTCCTGTCACCTCAATAGGCTGTAGATTGCCTTTTTTAAGAAATGGAAGAGAGCTTCTCAACCACCACCACCAAAAAGGGGGGGGCACTACATGAAAATGCTGTGATGCTGAAATTCAGCCGATGTGAAGACTTTACACAAAGTTGTTCTAGACAGATTATATTCAATAGACTGATCTGCACTAGAATCAATAGGGCATTCTGGAGGGTTTTGATTTGCATCTCTGCTCTTAGGGAAAATTAACAGATGAGTGAGCAGTTGTGTCCCTGTGCAAGCTTGCCATACTTGGTGGTCAAACATAAAACGACTAGAGGAGACAAAAAGTAGGGATATGCCTCCATGTATTTTGAAGTGGGGAATGATATCCTGTTCCAACATGGCTAGCAGCCTGTGGAGTGCGGGAAAAGAGGAGTATGAGGCTGCAAGGATCAGGAATGGGAAACAAAGCTGGTCCAGCTCAGATACTTCAGGACCTGAGGCAGTTCCCAAAAACAGGAGTCACTGAAGCTCAAAATGGGACCCAATGACTATCGGAATTTAAACATTCCAGTGCAGGTGTAAGAGATTTAATGGGGTGGCTTTCTCATATAGATTTGAGCACTGTGGCGCCATTAAATGTCCGTGAGATTGTCCCTTTTGTATTCTCCAGCAGAAAATTGCTAAAGAGAAAAAATTCTTTTGTGGCTGATCTCATCTCCTGAAAAGTCTGAGTTGGCACTTTCAGGTTGGAACTCTGATATCTCTTTTACCACTAACTCTAAGTAGTGTACAGGCATCCAAAACCCCATGAAAAGCACCCCCTGGTCTTATTAAATGAAATTATGGGTGCAGACAAGCAGATTCTGTCCAGCTTATCCAGGATGAGAAGAAAAGACTCTGCATGTATGGAATATTCAGGAAACACTGTATGTATGGAACTCCACCCATACTTTCAGAGTGACTTCATCTTGACCCTGTAGGTTCCAGGTCCCAGAGGTGAGCCAGAAAGCAAAGTAATCTTGTTTCAACCCTCAGAAGCCATGACAATTTAAGTACAAAGTGCACTTTGAACATGAAATTCTCTCCAGTCAAGTGGGAGAAGGCAACTCAAGTTGTAGCCGCCATTCCAGAATAATAATTATCTTTGTGTTTATTCCTAATTCCTCCTCTGAACTCGGCTGCATTAGCACTTCAGCTGGGCTCTTCTTAATTACAACTGTAACCTGCTAATAGTGTTTCTTTGTTGTCTGAGGGAATCTACTTCTTATTCAGCCTTGGCTAAATTAAAATTTAATACAACATCAGGTCGCAACAGAACTAGGAAGCAAATGACAGCTGTTTAATTAAAACCTAAAGCTGATTAGATGGCACCACCGAGAGGAATACTCCAGAGGAAGAGTTGAAGGCTACAGAAACTCGCGGCAGGGGATAATGGCTCTATTTAAGTCCCCATGTATGGCCAGAGACAAAACTATTATCAAATGGCTGAGATGGTCAATTGGGGGCAGAAGGTCTACCAAAAGCTTGTTGGGAATCCAGTTCAAATTGTGATTGCCTCTCCCATTCTCCATTAACAAGCTGGAAGCCTCAGCCAAGAGTTGGGATTATCGGCAACAACTAAATGGGACATTAATGAAGCTACTTTATTAAATCAGTGAGTGTGGCAGGAAGCCCAAGTAATTAGGGTTTATAGAGTGTTACCAAATGAGGTGGACTGAGCCACACTGACAAAGAGGCAGGGAGAAATAGCTCCTTCTCAAAGCAAACTTTGCCTGACACATAATATCCTAGATTGTGGAGAAGGGCCATGGCTTGGTGACAGAGCACACAAGGATGGTCTCAATCCTCAGCCTCTCTAGGTAGGGCTACAAAAGGTTCCTGCCTGAAATTCTGAAGAGTGGCTGCCAGTCAGGGCACAGAGGACACAGGTTCCCCATGCCTGCTGAAGACATTACTAAGCCAAAATGACCAATGTTCTGGCTCCACAGAAGCTTGTTGTTATTTAATTCAGAACTTTTCGCAGAACCATGAGGATTAGAACCTTGCTTAATTTGGGGAAAACAGCCACAGCGGTCTCTACTTATAAGGATGTCCTCTCTATCTGGCCCTTGGGACACTCTACAGCCCTTGTCCCTCCTGGCTGGCAATGTGTCATTGAACTGTGATTATGCCTCTTCCTTCCCCAGGTGGAGAGTGTGTGTGTAGATTGGAAACCTCTGGATTTTGCACCGCTTGAATATAACTTACTGTACAAAGGTAAGATTCACATCAGTTGCTACATGCAATTTTGTCTCCGGCCTTTCTCACCATTGGCATGCAGTCCCTGGAGGATCACCCATAAGGCTATGCAGCCCTCAGCTCACCACCCCTGGAGCAAGGCAGTAGAGGATGCTACAATATCTTGGTCACTCTTATTACTGGTTGTGTGCCAGCAAGAAGGACTAATGATGACCCTGTAGGTCCCGGGGATTAATAATCGGCCCCCTAAAGGGGTGTTGACTTTCGCTGTTGCCCAGTTAAGCCTATTTCTGACACAAGCCCCAGATACTGAACAAGGAAATCAGCAAATTGTTATCTTCACACTACCTGTCTCTGTTTCTAGTATACTTGGCTACCCCATGGACCAAATGGACTCTTGGCTTGGCCATTCATTAGTTGTTCCATCTACCAGCACACCAAGGTCTTCTGATGCAAGCACTGCTTCTGCCTGCTGAGATGGATGTCCAAGACAGGGTTTTTCACATTCCATGTTAAGAGGTTAATGCAAACACACTGTGGTCCATTCAGCCCAGCAGAAAACAATCTGCCATAAATTAGGAAGAAAAGTGAGAGGCCACCTTACGCAGCTGACAAATGCTACAGCTAAATGCCTTTTGGCATTTACTTGGAACAACTGTCTTTGCCAAAGAAGGCACTGAGCCAATCCATTTGTCTGCAGAAGAGAGTCCCTTTATTGTTATTCCTCTGCCTCACTCCTGCCCTGATGGCCCACCTTTCGAAAATAATTCCATAAAAACAGTGATGGGGCAACCTTTAGCCTTCTAGATGTTGGTGGGCTCTGAATTCCATCAGCCCCAGCCAGCATGGTCAATAGCCAGAGGTGATGCAATGTGAAGTCCAGCTTCACCTGGAGGGCCACAGGCCACCGCTGGTGCTCACTGAGAGGCCAACCATAGGAGGAGCCTGAGCCAGTGACAGCCAAAGCCACCTAATTCTAGTTTTGTCCACACCCTCCTTCCTGCTGAGTTCTGCAATGGGCAACAACACTGAGACTAAGGAGGAAGAGAAGCTGAGAGTCAGGGCCACCTTTTAGACTTGTAAGTAAGAAGGCTGACACATGGGAGTTGGTTGAGCACAGACTAGGGTTGATGGGGCAGTACCCCACTTGCCCTAACAGGCAACCCTCCACTGGCCACTGGTTCTGCAGTCCTGGTGTAACAGTGGGTGGGAAGGGAAACTCCCAGAAGTCACAGGCCAGCCTTTCTAAAGGCAAGTCCTTAAAATGAAATTATAGTGGAAGATTGTGTTCATCCCTTCTTTTTCTGTATCAATTATTCACTGCTTTATTCCCACCCCCACCCTGCTCTGATCAAAGGGCAAGGCAGTATACATCTGATAAGTGAGCTTAATATCTAAATTAGATGCTTTGCTACAATGATTACAAGCCCCCATAATTTCTCTAACACACTTTCTCTTCCTGCTTGGATGGAATGGTATTTCCAGGATTTCAAATACATATTAATGAATGGCAATCGCAAGGAAAGCTATGTTTATTTTCTGCCACGCAGGCCACAGTGACTCAGATGGAATTTTTCTTTTAAGGGGTGGGGAAAACTTGCCATTTTGGCCTCTGTGCTCAAGACAATTTACTCTGGAGGGCCGCCAAGGAACAGTTTAAAGGTTGCAACTTCCATCGCCAACAACCGCGGAAATGTTTAAGTGAGATGAGGCATTTATAAAGTGTGAAGCAATACTTCCGAAACAGTGGTGAGAGGCGGAATCATCGACTTAATTGCCGTACATTCACACTTGACATTGTCTATGGAGGGGGTGAGAAATCAACCGGGGAGGGGGCATGAGTCAGTCAAAGGCAGCACATCAGTACCAAACATTAACGTAAGAGCCCTGCTGGGTCAGGCCAGAGACCCACCCACTCCAACATCCTGTTCTCACTGTAGTCTACCAGATGATGATGGCAGGCCTGCAGGCAAGGTCTGAGTGCAGTTCTCCCCATTTGTGATTCCCAGCAACAGGGGTTCCACCTGCTTCCAAAGATGGAGGTAGAACATAGGCTTCATGGGTAGTAGCCACTGAGAGTCCTATCCTCCATTCATACGTCTAATCCTCTTTTAAAGGCACCCATCTGGAAATCTAGCATTTCGGTGACGCAGTTGTCTTTACAGCACCCTGAGCTCCCTTCTAGTTGCTGTGCCATGCCAGCTCCTAAAGTACCTCCAGTCTGTTCATGGCTTACAGGTGGTAGATTATCTCTTCTTCTTCTGCACCATGTGTTTGACCAGGAGGAAGGATATGAAATCCTATTTTATCTTGGGGTCTATATTTCGCAGCATATGTTAATTGCTAATATGCCACGGCTAAATCATCTTCATTATCCAAACTTAGGCTTTCCCCCTGGAATAATATTAAATGTGGCTCACAAGTTCTACTGAGGCGGAAAACTGAAGGTAGCACAATTATACCATCTCTCTCTCTCTCTCTCTCTCTCTCTCTCTCTCAGTGTGTGATTTAATATTAATTTTCTCTCACAGGATAAATCCGCCCCTACCTGATATTCCCTGGGGAATCCTAATGGGAAGTAAAGCTGTTACGCAGGTAGATGCAAGGTGGGGGAAGGACTGACCTTTAACTTTGAAATGATAGCCTGCAGGATCTGGACTGTCCCATCTGTCAAAATGGATCACTGTTAATAATGAGGTACAACTCAGAACAGTTAATATGCAAAGAAACCAGCTGGAGAGGAGAAAAATAAAAGTTAGGGGGCAGAAGGGAAGGGAACTTCTTTTATTTTCTTCCCAGAAATTGTGATTTCTTCCAGAAATGATCTCTTCTTTTACAGTGCACCTTACTGAATAAGCATTAATTCAAGCAAATTTTCTGGTGGCCGGATATACCCATAATCCAGCTCTCTTTGGATAAATGTCATATGGAACACAGAGGTGGTTGGACCACTTGTGTGTGTATACCGGGTGTGGGGGAACTTTTGCCCCCATCAGGCCCAGCAAACATCACCAGGGATGATGGGAGCTCTAGTCCAGCAACATCTGGAGGGCCAAAGATTCCCCACAACTGGTACATACCATAATTCAGTGCAATAACAGGCAGAGAAACCAGTTTTCCTAAGAATCTCAAATCAAGCAAGTTTCTGGTCCTTATTGACATAAGCAAGTTGCACGTGAGCAACGCATGCTGAAATCTCAGCAGCCACAAGATTCCCTGTGACTGCGAGTGTTGGTTTAGTGTCCTGCACTTCTCCACATCATCATTATAAGCAGTAGATGCCCAAAGGCTTTCCCATATTATGAAAACTGTGTCTCCTCTTGGTTGGAGGATGTGTAGGGAAAGTGGTTCGTTCATTCATGTGTGGTAGGAATGTAAGGAAAGCCAAGAATTCTGTGCCCTCAACCCTAGATGTAAACAATGCTTATTAAAATGGACCATGCAAATTCTCTTTGTATCGCACTAGTATTATTTATTAAATTTGCTGATGACTTTATCTTGCCCAAAGCAGCCCAAAGCAACTTATAAACAACCAAGCTGCTTGTCTCAGTACAGAGCCTGTGTTCATCCACTGAAGAATTTTAATTGTGTTTTCCCCACCTTCCAAATGCAGAGTCCACATAGGAACATCATTTTCAGTTTCCTTCTCATGACAAATTCTTCTTTCAACCATGACTTGTTTGTTTTCCCATAGAGCCTGAAGACTTTTTCCAAAACACACATGCTGAACAGCTCTTTGCTTGTTCAGTCCTGTCTCTTCTCCTTCCCAACTTTTTTTTTATATTAAGAATGACCTCAATCTTGCTTGAGTTCAAAATGAAGTCCCACTATTTTATTATTATTATTATTATTATTATTATTATTATTATTATTATTATTATATCTCCCTGCCTGTAATTCTCAGGAAAGACTTCATCTGTTTCTTTTGGAAGAGCCTCATTTTGACATCCTACTTCAGAGGACGTGCCTGTTGCTTTTGTTACCTGAGGCTATTAGTTGAGCATTGATGGAATTTTGCAGCCAGGTGCTCCCTTAAATTAAAGCCACTTGCAAAATAGTGCAATCCTATGCCAATATCTGCTGGGATGAGCAGTTTAGGATGCTGACCATCTCTGGCTCAGCCGGCCATTACGTCTCCAACCCCAGCTCAGCCAAAGATACACCGGCTTAACTTGCTTAGCCACGGCCCTGTTGGCTGAGCAGACGCCTCTGTAAGTCCCCAAAGAGGGCATTCTGGGGCATGGTGTGGTGGGACCAGAAAGGGGGGAACTAAGGCTGGACCCTAAGTTGGTCAGCTTGGTCATATGGCCAGGCAACCTGGCTTAAAACACTCCTTTATAGGCTTGTTACTCTCTGCCAAGTTTAGGCACAGCACCATCAGCAACCCCACTGCTGAACAGAGTTTGGATGTGGTGTAACCTTAGGCTGATGTAATTTACCCCAGCTTGCTTTACACCAGCTTCTCATGCACAGGATTGAGTTTGTGGTGATACAGGAAGAGGCCTTTTCAGTGGTGGCTCTCTGTTTCTTGAAAGCTTCACCAGGGGAGCACGCCTAGCCCCATCTTTGATATTAAGTGATAGGTAGAAACATTTTTCCTACTCAGAAATAAGTCCCATTTATTTCAGTGGGGCTTACTCCCAATAAATAGGGACAGGACTGTAACCTTGGGATCAGCATGAATACAACAGAAGTTACAGAGAAGGCGCTAGTAAGTCTTTCTTTCCTTGGGCCTCATCTGCCATGTCTCTTAAGTGGAAGATGTTAACGGGTGTTTACTTTGGTAGCACTACAGATGGCTGAATGCACCCAGGAGGAACTCCCAGAAGCCTTTACGAAATGTAACTCATGTACAAACCTGTATTTTGAAGCGTCTTCTGATGTCATCTCAAAGGACGCATGAAATATCCAAGCTGATGAGAAGACAATGGAAAACAAGGCGGCGGCAGCTGGTTTACCTAAGACATTTAAATAGGATCCGGCTGCATCCCAGATTAAGAGCCAGAAGTGGCATTTGGCAAGGAACGGTAAAGAATCGTCCCTCTCTAACTGCCCCCATTCATTTATGAGAGGAAGAAATGGGGGAGAAATCTGATTCAGCTTGCACTTAAAGGCAAATTATCATATTCACACCAAACACAGCCATCCTTCACACCTATTCGAATTTTACAATGCAGCTCTCTAACTAAACAATGTTCACCAAAATGCATACATTAGATGTACACCCTCAATTAAAAATGTGTTTCGATTATTTTGCTCAGCAATAAAAACTCTACTATCTTTTCCCACAAGCAAACTTATGAAGTTGCTTTTTGGAGTGAGCGGAGACCTATGCTCACTTAGTGGGAGTAGGAGAAATTTTCAAGGGGGCACATTTAAAAGTGAGCCTACCTAATATGTGCATCCCAAAATACTATGTGAACTGCAAAAAAAGCCACCCTCTGAAATGTGAATTTCTCCTTTGCAATGCAGCTCTCCAGGCAAGAAAGACATACACAAAGTCACAGGTAACGAAATGGCAAATGCAAGCCAGTGTAAACCTGCAAAAAGTGATGCACATCAGGGAAAGGCAAGAAAGAAAGTTCTTCTTCATGCAAAACAGAGTTACACTATGGAACTCACGCCCACTGGAGACAGGGTCCCAGGGTCCCACACACACACCATCCTTAGCTTAACTTCTCACGCATGTCTACTTGCATTGCTAAAGTCAGAAAATGGACTGGGTGAGGGAAAGAAGGAGTCAGAGTTCTTCCTTTCAATATGTCCCCACAGTGCACAAATGTATTTGACCTCAGAGACCAGGCACTTGAGAATAAAAAATCACTCTCGCTGAATTGTTTCGCCTGGAATGGCTCTTTGCAAGACGCCGCTCTCTGAGGTCATTTGCTTCTCTCTGAAGTCTTCAGTTGGTCATTGTTAAAACTGTTTTCTTTATGGGGAGCGTAAGGTGCTTTTGTTGGATAATGAAAACAAGAGCAGAGAGGCCAGGAAACTGGCCAGGAAACTGACCTAAAGAAAGATGGTTGTCCAGTGGAATGTTCTTCTTCTTCTTCTTAAACTAATATGTAAGCTCAGTAATGTCAACACAAAGAGTGTGGAACATCTGTCATTCTGAGGGCCACATTTCCTTTTGAATAACCTTCTGGAGGCCACATGCCAGGGGTGAGCAAGGCCAGGGGCAAAAAGTGGGGCGATGAATATAAATTTATCTGTTGTGCAGTACAATTCAGCTCAACAACCTGAGAAGGTAGCTCATCTAGGAGAAGGAAAACTCTGATCCTGAACATCCACTGCCTTGCAGGATATCTTTGGGAGAAGAAAAAGTTAAGGAGTAAATCCTACACAAATCCAGAGTGGAGTTCCTAAGATGGTTGGATAGCGCCTTGTATGCCTCCTTCCGTCCACTCCTGCAGCCAAGCTGGTGCCAAACGTTTTGCTCTGCTCTCCTTCGGACCACTTCAGAAGGGCTGAGAGGTGGGCCTTGTCATCTGGGCAGCCCAGATCATCACCTGAGGCCAATCTTTGTGTGATTCCTCCCCAGGAAATCCAGAGTGTGGCAACTCGAGAACGGGCCTTTTCTGCAGTGGCTCCCTGTTTGTGGAATGCTCTCCTCGGGGAGGTTAAGTGGCACCTTCATTACGTAAGTTCAGGTGCCAGGCAAAAACATTGACCTGTAACCAGGCCTTTTGCTGATTAGACAATCTATGACCTTTTAAACTGGGGCTGTGGAGTATTGCTTTGTTTGTTATTATGTTAGGTATTTTTGAGTTTTTATATTGCAAACCTCCCTGTGATTCTCGGATGGAGGGCAGTATAGAAATTCATTTAATAAAAATCACTCCCACTACAAGATCTGGAGAGCTACACAGGTTCTCCAGCTCTGCCACAGGCTTTTGAAAACACCCCTGTTATCTCTTGACTGGAGTCTCCTGTTTCAGCTGCTCTGTCTGTTTATTTGAGATGCTTTATTGTGCATTTTAATTATGGATGTTCATATTTTAATATTTGCTTAATTGGTTTTTTTATTCTTTCTAAACCAATTAGCAGCCTCTGTTGACATTAAAAGGCATAGACACGTGACTCTCAACTTACTCCGGGATTACACATCTGGGAACAGTGGGTGAAGCCAAAACTGTGTACAGTGAAAGCACATTGGGTTCAGTGATGGTGTCAGGGACTGGACTGTGGAGGAACGGTGGAGACCGCCCCCCCCCCGAAGAGGAAGACAGTACAGTGGTACCTCAGGATGCAAACAGAATCCGTTCTGGAGCCCTGTTCGCATCCTGAACAGAACGTAAGACGTGACGGTGCGGCTGCGCGTGTGCGGGTTGTGTTTTGCCACTTCTGCGCATGACGTCATTTTAAGCATCTCATCTGCGCATGCGTGAGTGGTGAAACCTGGAAGTAACATGCTCCATTACTTCCGGGTTGCCGCGGAGCACAACCCGAAAGTGCTCAACCTGAAGCACATTCAACCTGAGGTATGACTGTATAGATTTACAACAGTGGTTTGCAGAAGATCACAGCTCTGAGACAGAAGAGGGACAATGCTGGGAGATAATGGGAGAAGAGGAGAGGGGAGGAGCTGAGCTGGAGAAGCTGGCTGACATGTTATCACTAGAAAGCATTCCAGGCCCCCCTTCTCCCAGAACCCGGCGAACAGTGAAAGTAGGAGAGCAGAGAGCTAAGAGGCAAATGACCTTAAGCAGCCACCGTAAGGGTGGTGGTGCTGTTGATGACTGTGAAGGGAATGGGGGGGATTACTCAGAGCAACACCATTAATCCGAGAGGCTATATTTCTAAGCTTCTCTCTGTGAACATCGAATAAAAGACCTTGATAGGAGCTTCTTGTCTATCTTTTACTAGTAGCTTGCCATGAGGGAGAGCGATCGGATACCCTGAAGCCTGACAGATGAGTGGGGTTGCCAAAGCCCTTTTTTCCTGGACATCCTCCCACTTTCCAATCACTTTTTTTTAAAAAAAATGCATATGTTTGCCAAGCACATAAGTTGAAAGCATGCAAGTTAAGTGCACTTAAGTTTCGAGTTACCTGTGTAAGTTATTATTATTGTTCCCAGCCTTTCCTCATAGGATTTCGTCTTCAAGTTGTTTACACTCCAAAATTAAAGTGTTTTTCAATGAAAAAATTGAAGTGTGCCAGGAGCATATTTTATAGCAGGGATTCTGTAACCCCCATAGGATCATGAACTGTCACTTATTGCTCTTTTCAATTCTTATATATTGTTCCTTATTGCATTCAGATTGTAATATGGCAAAATGCAATACATTACAAATAAAAGGAGTGATTGAAACTACAGTTAAAAATCAATGTGAATATATAATGTAATGGATGTGGCATCTCTTGTCTTCAATGACAAATTCATGGACAGGGCATGGACCATCGGTGGTCCGTAGACCACAGTTTGGGAGCTGTCACTTTAGGGGACTTGCAAAATCATATATAAAGTAAGACTGGACCTGAAAAATGGCAGAACCGGTAAAAGTGGGAAAACAACACAAAAACAACACAAAACAGCAAGACTCCTCTTTGCTTGCCCGAAGTAGCAATTTTGTTCAGCTACAAGGCAGAGGGCACACTGCCTGCCAGAGAAACAATGGACTGAGGGGAGGTAATCTGCTTCCAAAAATCTATTTTTAGCATCAATTTTATCTGCTAGCAATTTACCCTCACAGCTTCTCTCTCTCGGCACCTGTTTACTTCTATTTTAGAGGCCATTTTTATTGTGCCCAAATCTTTGAGATGAAAAATTCAATCCCAAACTTTTTACTTGTGCTAGGTTACCCCCCCAAAAAACGTGTTATGTTGACTGGTTGTGATGCTGCAGCAAAAAATGCTAATGCTATTCTAGGCTGCTTCCACAAAAGTATAGTGTCCCAATCAAGGGAAGTAATAGCACCACTCTATTCTGCCTTGGTCAGACCACACCTGGAATACTGTGTCCAGCTCTGGGCACCACCATTTAAGAAGTGACAAGTTGGGACATGTGCAGAGGAGGGCAATTAAAAAGAGGTTGGGTGGTCCTATGTCATGTATGATTTAGCTGAGATACCTGCATCACAAGGGGTTGAACTAATGACCTGTGAAGTCCCTTCCAAGCCTACAATTTTATGATTCTATGATTCTCCTCTCTCCCACAGTATAACACCTAATCCCACAGTAATATCTAACATGTCAAATGTACCTGGGCTTCCCCACCTGCTTCGAGCAGCAGTCAATGAAATCTCTCCACACAGTGACATCACATCACAAGTTTCCTGGTTTGAGGTGTTACCGGAAGAGAGAGGAGCCAAAGGAGAACGAGGGCTGTGGCTCAGCAGTAGAGCATCTGCTTTGCACTCACAAGGTCCAAGCATCTTCAAGCAGGGTTGGGAGAGACTCCCTGCATCGAAGCCTGGAAAGCCACTGCTGCCAGTCAGTGTAGACAACACTGAGCCACAGGACATCTTTTCTAGAAAAAGAGGTGCTGGAACTTGTTGAAGGGAGCACCCAGCTAATGCACCACTCGCCATGCCAGCCACAGCCTCTGTCACAAAACAAAGATTGCTGTGCCGCACGCAGCCTCTGGCGCACAGAGTTCAGGCTAGGGGGAAAGCCCTGCTCAGCTAAATGGACAATGGTCTGACTCAGAGTAGGGCAACTTCCTATATATGTTGCTATGGCTGTTCTTTCTGTGGCTCCTGCAATGCAAAGATTCCTCACTTACTTTATGAGAAAAAGCTGGTCAACACATTACACTTAACAGAGCTACAAGCTGCCTCTAGGCATGTAAATGTGGAAGGGTGTACACTTCTTGATTTGTACAGCTCAGCTTCCATGTACACAAGTAAACATACTAGACAGTTGTTGAACATTACATGTGAATAACTGTATGAGCATAAAGTTCAATTATTTCATATACATAGGCACATAGACTGTACATCTGTTCATGGTCTGTTTATGACATTTATATCCCAGCTTTCCTCCAAGGAGCTTGAGGTATTATATGAGGCACTTCTCCTATCCACTTTATCCTCATAACAACCCTGTGAGGTAGGGATAGGTTAGACTGGGGGAGAGAGACTGGTTCCAGGTCACCCAGTGAGCTCCATGGCTGAGTGGGATTTGAACTGTGGCCACTCCAGGTCCTAGTTTGATACTCCAGTTTGATACTCCAGCCATTGGCACATGTGAACACCCCAAATTCACAGCATTCCTGTGCAGCACTATGAGCAACCTTAGGGCGGTATTCAACTAAGATATACTCTGAATCAATTGGTTTAAATTAATGGGCCTAGCTTAGTCAAGATCATGTATTTCAATGGAAGGGGACTTCGAACAGACCTGCTGAAACGCATGAACAGGACTAAGTTAGGTCCACTCATTTCAAGTAGGGCTTAGTTTAATGCTATTCACAGTGTCTTACTTGCAGGACAAAGTCAATACAGTGGTACCTCAGGTTACAGATGCTTCAGGTTACAGACTCCGCTAACCCAGAAATAGTACCTCAAGTTAAGAACTTTGCTTCAGGATGAGAACAGAAATCGCATGGCAGCAGTGCAGCAACAGCGGGAGGCCCCGTTAGCTAAAGTGGTACCTCAGGTTAAGAACGGTTTCAGGTTAAGAACGGACCTCCAGAACGAATTAAGTTCTTAACCCGAGGTACCACTGTAAATATATCACTCTTTTTCCCCCATAGGAAGACCAATATGGAGAAGAGAAAGAGGCTGAGAAGTCAGTGGGATGGTTGGGAAGACTGCACAGACCAAATCTGGCCCAAGGGCTGCCGTGTGGTTCTGGTGGCATCTAATCCTATCTCCAGAGAAGCTTCTATGTGAGAACCGGACATAACGGTGGAGGGTATTCCTTCCAGATTTCACAAAGTCATAGAATTGTAGAGTTGGGACAGACCCCAATGCTCATCTAGTCCAACCCCCTGCAATGCTGGAATCTCAACTAAAGCATCCCTGACAGATGGCCATCCAACCTCTGCTTTAAAACCCCCAAGGAAGAAAAGTCCACCACCTCTCGTGGGAGCCTGTTCCACTGCCAAACAGCTCTTACTGTTGGAAAGTTCATCCTGATTTTGAATCAGAATCTCCTTTCTTGCAACTTGAATCCACTGGTTCAGCCCCTACCCTCCAGAGCAGCTTGCCCCATCTTCCATGAGACAGCCCTTGAGATATTTGAAGATGGCTATCATATTTCCTCTCAGCCTCCTCTTTTCCAAGCTAAACATGCCCAACTCCCTCAACTGTTCCTCATAAGGATGGGTTTCCAGACCCTTAATTTTTTTTAAAGAAGAAAAAAGTTTATTGCAAATAATGATGTTCACATCAGTCTGAAAATGAGTAGTGCCCTTGCCTTTGTTGTTTTTTTGATAAATATTTATTAAAGTTTTCACAATATTACAAAATGAAAAAGAAAAAATACAAAATACAAAATAAAAAGCAGTTAAAAACAATTCCAACTTTTTGTCGCTTATCTTTCATTTGCTTGTTTCCCATACCCCCTCATACCTCCCTTTTTTGTATTCCAGTTCAGTTTATTAGTTCAGCAATTCCTTTCCCTCATTATTTTATCCTGATCTTTAATCTAGATATATTGTAGCATTAAATTTTTACCTGTTAAAAATCCAATTTATTTATTTTTTCATATTCTTTTATACCATTACAGCTAGAAACCACTTAACCTCAATCCGACATCATTCTAACATTCATTAATTTTGCAATATTTCTGTAAATAGTCTTTAAATTTCTTCCAATCTTCTTTCACCATCTCTTCCCCCTGGTCTCGAATTCTACCAGTCATTTCTGCCAATTCCATGTAGTCAATCACTTTCATCTGCCATTCTTCCAAGGTGGGTAGATCTTGTGTTTTCCAATACTTTGCGATGAGTATTCTTGCTGCTGCCCTTGCCTTTGAACTAATTGTCCAAAGAAAATCTACAGTCCATATTTCTCTATCATCTCATTTGCTTTAGAAATGTAAGCCTTCACGGCATCTTCTTTTGACATACCTTTCTTCTGGTTCCATGCTTCCCATTTTGTTTTGCCTTTCAAATCCAGCATCCCAGGACACTCAATATTAATATTTTCCACAGTCGACTGCTTGTAGAGTCCTTACAATTCTTTTAGTTCATCGTCAGTTGGTTTGGTCTTTGGTTTTTTTACTTTTTCTGCCACGGAGTTGAAGCCGGCCTCCAGAGTCATGGGGCACAACCTGCTACAGCTCCTGCACTCTCAGCAAAGCCCTGCCCCCGTCCGGAATGAGGCCCTTCCAGACCCTTAATTGTCTTGGTCATTCTTCTCTGCACTCATTCAAACTTATCAATATATTTCTTAAATTGTGGCGCCCGGAACTCCACAAGTATTCTAGGTGCAGGCTGACCAAGGCAGAATAGAGTGGTACTATTACTTCCCTTGAGATCCCAATTATTTGTCATTTGGAGCAATTACATAATTTCTGTCATACGCTTGGTTAATTGCATCACCATTTTGTAGATGTGCCAAAGCAGATGACAGGGTCAATGTTTACCCCCAAAAAGAGAGGAAAACTCAAAAGGTGATAAATGAATAAGTAATCAGGGACATTAACCTTGGGCAGCTGTTTCAACATTCTGGATCGGAGATTGTCTGCTGGGCCAATATGTTGAAACAGCTGCTGTTATATTTTAAGATAATTTTATTCGGTGACTTGGAAGGTGACTGTTGTAGGAATTTAGCTGAAAACATTTCAAGTCTAAAACTGAGACCTTAACCTATTTCTTATCCCAAACGACGCAGCAATACAGATGGGATGTATTTGTGGACACACACCCTACGCCTGCCCCAATTACACTTTAATAATGCACCCTGAAGTCCAAATCTCACTGAAAGTTTGTTTCCATGGTGGTAGTCAACTAAGTTTAACTCAGAGTACATCTATTCACAGAGTCAAAGAATTGTAGAGTTAGAAGGTATACAAAGAGTCATTTGGTCTAACCACATGTGATGTAGGAATCACAGCTGAAGAATCCCTGACAGACAGCCATCCCATCTCTGTTTAAAAATGTCCGCCACCTTCCAAGGCAGTCTGTTCCAGTGTCAAACAGCTCTTAAGAGTAAAAAAAAAGTTCTTCCTAATGTTTAGTTGGAATCTCCTTTCTTTTGATCTGAATCCATTGGTTTGTGTCTTACCCTCTAGCCCAACGTAGTAATGTTCATTAATTATAATGGGTCTACTTTGAGTAAAACTTAACAGAACACTACTCCTTGTGCTTATTATGTTTTTATACATGTTGAAAGCCACTCAGAGTGGTTGGGGCAACCAGATTTTTTGGGGTGGGGTGGTATTAACAACCCCCACCACCACCAAAGAGTTGGGGGACTTATTTTTATTTACCTTCATTAATTAAACTACTTATCATTAAGAGGCCATTCAGGCATTGCTATTTATTATTTATTTATTACTGTACATTTCTATACCAACTTTTCTTCCAAGGAGCTGAAGGTGGGGCGCATGGTTCTCCTTCTCCCCATTTCATCGTCACAACAACTCTATGAGGTAGGTAAGGCTGAGAGGCAGTGACTGGTCCAAGGTCACCCAGTGAGCTTCATGGCTGAGCAGAGATTCGAACCCTGCTCTCCCAGGTTACAGTCTGACACTCTAACCACTGTATACGCTGGCTCGCTTGGTGTCCTCCAGATGTTGTTGGACTACAACTCCTATCATTCACTGGCTGGCTGCCCTGAACCAGCCCCTACCTGCCCAACTCCTCACCCAGAGCCAGTCAGGGGGTGCCTCCGCCTGTGATTGGTTCCCTTCTTGGGCAACTTTCTCAGGACTTCGTAACAATGCTGGGAAGAGCCAGAGGCCAAGGTGGGCAGACCAAGAGGTAGTACAACTCTTACTATGATTCCATATGATGCATTCCATCCACAGAAGCCTGAATTTTCTAGGCACGCATCTCTCCAGCCAGGTAAGCAAGAGGCTTTATCAGGGTTCAATGACACATTCCAGCAAGACAAAGAGCAACCAATGGGCTGAAAGGTGTGTGGCCTGGGAGACAAAGCAGCCTGGCAAGAATCCAGGCCTGAGATTCCCCACTCATGCCGCCAACGACAACACACCCTGAAGGGCAACCCCAAAATCAACAGAAGCAGAAGTCAGGGTGAGCAACAGCATCTTACCACCCCACATTTGAGGCTGCCTTGCCAGTTTCCTGCACCCGCCATCTGCTCATTCTTTTGATGTGAAAATATTTCGCTTTCCAGAGAGGCAATTTGGAGGCATCTGACTTGGTGCTGCTAACCCCCTCCCCATTTGCTGTGCCACCCTTCAACAGGTATTCCAATGACAAATTTATTACAGCCCATTATTCCGTGCTTTGCACACAACCCGGTCCTGCTGCCGAAATTTATTACAGCATTTATGGTATTAATTATACAAGTTTCAGCACCACCTGTCAGAGGGCATTCTGAGTCTCCTAAAAAATAATAATAACAAAAAAACACAAGAAGCATGCCTTTTGTTTACGTGCAGCCATGGTGAAAAGTGGCACGCATCGCAATTATTTATCTACCAGCGCACAACCCATCAAGTTTGACAAGTGGCAGGAAGGAGGGTGGAATTTTGCCAAGCATGCTTCTTTCCCAAATGCGTTGCCTTGGTTTGCAAACCTGCTCCTGCTCCTTGTTCTCCTAAACTAAGGGTGAGGGACTTATTTCAGTCCGAGGGCCACATTTCATTCCAGACAACCTTCCGAGGGCCACATGCCTATGGTGGGTGAGGCCAGAAAGAAAGGTGAGCAGAGAAACAAGTGCAGGTTTTATCGTGGTACAGAAGGATAAAAGTAAAGGTAAAGGTACCCCTGACTATTAGGTCCAGTCATGAACGACTCTGGGGTTGCGGTGCTCATCTCACTTTATTGACCAAGGGAGCCAGAGTACAGCTTCTGGATCATGTGGCCAGCATGACTAAGCTGCTTCTGGAGAACCAGAGCAGTGCACGGAAACGCCGTTTACCTTTCCGCCAGAGCAGTACCTATTTATCTACTTGCACTCTGACGTGCTTTCAAACTGCTAGGTTGGCAGGAGCAGGGACCGAGCAATGAGAGCTCACCCTGTTGTGGGGATTCGAACTGCCAACCTTCTGATTGGCAAGTCCTAGGCTCTGTGGTTTAGACCACAGCGCCACCCGCGTCCCATAAGGATAGTTTCCACCTAAATCATAGATTTAGGATACCCCCTAGAATACGAAAGATGGACCAAATTATGGAACAAAGATATGAAATTTTCAGCTTGTGTGGGACTCCGAGAAAATATGGAAAAGATGATGTACCGCTGGTACATCACACCAACAAAATTAGCTAAAATGTACAAAACCGGAGACAAGACCTGTTGGAAGTGCAAAAAGAAAGAGGGAGATTTTCACCATATGTGGTGGACATGTAAGGTGGTAAAGAGGTTCTGGAGCTCAATCTATGAGGAATTAAAAAAGATTCTGAAGTACACCTTTCCTAAAAAACCTGAGGCATTCCTTTTAGGAATGGTGGGGGATGAAATCAAGAAAGAGGACCAAACCCTATTCCAATATGCAACAGTGTCCGCCAGGATACTGTTGGCACAGAATTGGAAAACTCCCAACGTCCCAACAATCAGAGATTGGCAAACCAAGTTAATTGAATATATTGACTTAGCGATAATGACACAGAAGATCAGGCAACAGAAAAATACCAAATTTATTAACGACTGGAATAAATTCCTCTCATATATGGAAACGATTATAGGAAACATTAAAATCACAGTAGGTATAATATAAAAACTGCGAGGTAGAAACAATGGTTAACAAAAAACACTGCAGACTATATATTAATGAATTATAGCTCACGTTGTGGTGATGGGAAGTCGAATAATGTAACAGAATTGTATATTAAAAATTTGATTTAGGTTTTATGTAATTTTCTTTTGCTTGTTGACTTTGTTTCAGTGAATGATGTATATGTGTTTTAAGCTGTTGTTATAAAATAAAGATTTATAAAAAAAAAAGGATAGTTTCCACCAATAATAACACATGCCTCCCTATCCAAGAGTTAAAATCATAGAATCATAGGGAACCCAAGAGTCATCTAATCCACCCCCTGCAATGCAGGAATCTCAACTAGATCATCCCTGACAGATGGCCATCCAACCTCTGCTTAGAAACCTCCAAGGAAGGAGAGTCCACCATCTCTTGTGGGAGTGTGTTAAACTGTCAAACGGCTCTTACTGTCAGAAAGATCATCTTGATGTTTAGTCAGAATCTCATTTCTTGCAACTTGAAAGCCAAGGTGGTTCTGCTTCCCTTTGGACCACATCAGCGAGGCCAAGATGGAGGTCCTGTCATCTGGGCACCCAGGACCTCCACACACACTGCCCAGGCTTGTGGTCTGGAGTGGTCCTTTTGGTGCTGCCAACACAGCAAAAGCAACATGAGAGGGATCAGGGAAGAAATTCGATTCGGTTCGCATTTAAAGGCGAGCCTCCCTAATTTGCACATTCTGAAACAATACAAAAGCTGGAACACATCCAGCCTTGGAAATTGGCACTTCTACGAATTTTGCATTGCAGTTCTCCAGCCATATAAGCCAAGTAACAAACACATATCCAAAAGTACTTTATGCATGAAGGGAAATTGTATTGCATTAGGGAAGTTTGCTTTGCAAGGATGTTTTTGTTCAGTGGGGGAAACTGCATGCAATAATTTGTATATTGGGATAAATCACACTATTTTAATTTTATTTTTATTTTTGAACTACTTTCCATAAGGTATCCCAAAGCAATTAATAATATAGATGTTGATAGTGGCCTATGTCATTCTCTATACACACTCAGGTTATTCCCACAACAACCCTGAGGTAGGTTAGGCTGAGACACAATGAGTATCCTGAGGTTTCCCAGTGAATTGCACACCTGAGTGTAGAACATGAGTCCAGTAATCTTAACCATGAAGTGGTACTGGCTTAAAAGAAAGACATTAAATATTAATTTAACAAATGAATTCAATAACCAAATCATCAGTACTGAACTGCCATCCCTCGCCTACCCCACAGATAGGTTGCCCCAATGGGAGTCAAGGGCATCTGACTCACTTCAGTCCTCCAGGCCCAGTTCTGGGCTGAGCTGAGAGACTGGGCAATTCACGCACATGCAAGTCTGCACCTGAGCAGGATTTTATGCAGAAGTGCTTCCACTTGCTATCTCTCTTCCAAACCTGGGGTTGACAATTAACTCACACTAATGAGGCTTACACACTGCAGCTCCTGGAAGAATGGCAAAAAGGGCAAGATTGTCATTAAAAAAAAAGAACACTCTCGTCTCCGTTACATTCCTGACAGATTTAATTAACAAAAATGTTGCGATAGCTGAAATTTCTTCCCTGTTTTACAAATAATGCCCTTTTGATGAGGGCTTCAGTTCGAATTACTGCCCTCTCAAGCGGCGCCACACAACCAGAATGCTAAGCTGATTGGCAATAAAACTACAGTAAGTGGTCCAAAGGGAGGGAAGAGAAATATTATAAACACAATGGAAGCCAATTGTTGGCTAATCGTTAAGAAGGACAATTTTATGCGTCATTCCATGAGTTTTCTCCTTTGGGTGGGCCTTGGCATTCAGGGATTTGGCTAGAACTCTCATTTTTAAAGAAGAAGATATTCAGAATGCAAGTGTGGGGGGGGTGGCTCTGCCACAACAAGAAGTCCCCACACCCAAAAATCTAGCAAATGAGGGAGAAGGCTTCTTCCCTAGCTGCCCAGACATAAAATGTATGCAAGCAACGGCATTTGCAGATATTTTCCAGATTGTTTATTAAAGCCTGAAACTTAAATGTATTTATTTATTACATTTATTGTTAGGTTTCCAAGGGGTTGCTTGAGAGCAAGCAGGCAAATACCTCCCTGCTCGGCTGTGAAGCCTTGCTTTTGATGCAAAATAAACTTTATCTGTCCAGAGCGCCACTCTCCCGTGGTTGGCTCATTCACTGGCAGAGTCCGTGAGTGGGCGGGGCTTAAACTTTCCCCAGCAAAGTAATTTCTTGACGCCCAGTCTGCGCCTCCCCTCTCAGCGTGAAACCTTACTGCACAAGGAGGGCGTGGGTAACAGTGGACCTCTCCCCTCCCTGCTTTGCCCAGGCAAGGTGTCCTGGCACCGCCTCGCCTCCTCCGAACCCTGCAGCTCCTCTCCACTGGAGGCGTGGTTACTCTCCCCTGCCGAGGAGGAGCTGCTCCCCACGATCTTTGGGGGCTCTCCCTGACATTTATATATCACCTTTTCCTCCAAGTATCTCAAGGTGGTGTACATGGTTCTCCCTGTCCTCATTTAAATCCCCACAACAACCCTGCGAGGTGGGGTAGGCAGAGAGACAGTGACTTGTCCAAGATCACTTTGTGTGCTTCATGGGCAAGCTTGGAAGTTGAAACTGCTCCACACGTACTATTACGTTGTCGTTTTTATGAGGATATACGTTTGACTTTTATTACACCTGTTTTGCAAAAGTCCAGGAAAGTATCGGAACTCCATAGTTTAAAACTACTGCTAGAGGACAAGAATCCCAAGACTACATTAAATGTAGCCAAATTCTGTGTGTCAGCAATCAATCGCAGGAAGCAAGTGGTATCCCATAATGACCAAACCCCTAAATGTTAACTACAGGGAGCACGCTAATAATTAATTTTAATTTTATATTTAAATCCTTGTTATATTCATATTGCCCTTTGTATTTCTGATATTTTTTTATGATCTGTGATATTGTGTGTGTTGCGGCTGGTCTGTGACCGTATTAATAAATTCATTCATTCATGGGCAAGCGGGGATCTGAAGTCGAGTCTCCCAGGTCCTAGTCTGACACACTCTAACCACCTCACCACACTGAGTTATGCTGGTACAGTGGGGAACTGTGGCAACCCATCCGTTCCCCAATTTTGCATCACTTTTATTTCCCCTGATCCTGTTCACTGGGTTTGTTTCCCTTGGGAAATGATGCATCGATGCAATTCCTGGCTTCTTTCTCTGGCCTCAGGTACATGCACAGGTGATTCCAGCCAATCAGGAATCACCAGTTGAACTTTATGGCATCGTGATGCTATGCAGCCAATCAGGAATTCAGTGATGATGCTAGGGACTGATCTATCTGCATGGGTAGGCAAACTAAGGCCTGGGGGCCGGATCCGGCCAATCGCCTTCTAAATCCGGCCCGCGGACAGTCCGGGAATCAGCGTGTTTTTACATGAGTAGAATGTGTCCTTTTTATATAAAATGCATCTCTGGGTTATTTGTGGGGCATAGGAATTCATTCAAATTTTTTTTCAGGCAGCCCTGTTCAGGGAAGTTTTTAATGTGTGATATTTTAGTGTATTTTTGGTTTCTATGGAAGCCGCCCAGAGTGGCTGGGGAAATGCAGCCAGATGGGCAGGGTACAAATAATAAATTATTATTATTATTATTATTATTATTATTATTATTATTATTATTATTAGTCTAGCCCACCACAAGGTCTGAGGGACAGTGGACCAGCCCCCTGCTGAAAAAGTTTGCTGACCCCTGATCTAGAGAGACAGATATGCAGTTTTACTTTGCACGTCAGAACTCACTACAGCAAATCACTCAGAGATTCACAAGTAGATGTGAATCTACCCCCCCCCAAACACACACACACATTACACAGCACCAGGTATTCTAATGGTACTGCAATAAGTAATAAGTAACAACAGTAACATTTCTTTGCCGTTTCATTTGTGATGGCTTGTTCCCCCATTTGTGTTGCCACTTAATGCTGCCATCCTGGAGACTGACCTGCACATGTGCAGTGGAGGATGAACCACTAGGGCCAAGGGGACACGGCCCCAACAACCTCAACCCCCTCACCACCAACATGCCTTCATACAATCAGTTTCCTTCTCCTTAGCCTCAGTGTTACCCTTAGCAGGGAGGAGGATGGAAATGAAACAAGAATTGCTTGACTCTGCCTATCATTGGCTCAACCTCTACCTGCTGTTAAGTCTCCCTGACCTTTGACCCACTGGTTCCAGAGGGCACCAGTCACTACTGCAATACTCAGATGCACACCTAGAGAATACTTGGCTTGACTGTAGTACTTGTGAAATGCATCTAGTGAGCTTAGTAGACCACAAGTTAAGCATGAGTCAACAGTATGATGCAGCAGCAGAAAAAGGCTAACACAGAAGTATAGTGTCCAGATCAAGGGGAGCAATAGTACTGCTCTATTCTACACCTGGAGTCCTGTGTCCAGTTCTGGGCACCACAATTTAAGAAGAGTGTGGACAAGCTGGAATGTATACAGAGGTGGGCAACCAGGATGATAAAGGGTCTGGAAACTAAGCCTTACGAGGAACGGTTGAAGGAGCTGGGTATGTTTAGCTAGCCTGGAAAAGAGGAGACTGAGAAGAGATAGGATAGACTGAGAGGAGATATATTAAGGGCTGTCACATGGAAGAGGAAGCATGCTTGTTTTCTCCTGTTCTGGAGGGTAAGACTTGAGGCAATGGCTTCAAGTTACAAGAAAGGAGATTCCAACTAAACAGTAAGAGCTGTTCGGCAGTGGAACAGACTCCCATGAGAGGTGGTGGGCTCTCCTTCCTTGGACGTTTTAAAGCAGAGGTTAAATGGTCATGTCATGGATGCTTTAGCTGAGATTCCTGCATTGCAGGGGGTTGGACTAGACGACCCTTAGGACCCCTTCCAGCTCTAAGATTCTATTCTTCTATTCTTCTATGACCAAGATGATCAAGGGTCTGGAAACCGAGCCTTATGAGGAATGGCTGAGGGAGCCTGAAAAAGAGGAGACTGGGAGATGCAACAATGGAGCAGGAACCTTTCTACATATGTGGTGGGAGTGCAAAGAGATAGTGGGATTCTGGGAAAATATCTATAATGAACTGAAAAAGATGTCTAGATTTTCATTTGGGGGGAAACCAGAATCCTTTCTCCTAGGTATCATGTCACAGGAAATAAAAAGAATGGTCAGACCAATATTTATGTATGCAACTACGGTGGCAAGGTTATTGATTGCCAAAAATTGGAAAAGCAGCAGCGTCCCAACTAAAACAGACTGGTTATCTAAAATGATGGAATACTTCCATCTTGCCAAACTAACAGGGAGGATAAGAGGAGATATGGTACAAAAAGTGAATAAGGATGGGCTATCTTTAAGGAATACATCAAAATTTATGTGGAAAAAGTAGAATTTCTGACAGATATTGAGTGAATCCAGAAAATGATTAGAGTGAAAGGAGAGTAAAGTTAAGACAGAAGAAGAGATTAAAGAAATAATGAAATGCGTTTAAGCTAGTTGAAAAAATAAAGTAGCGTAACAAGAACGGCTGGAACGGGTGTCTGTGTGGGATAGGTGTGTAGGTATGTTGATATGTATAGTATAGGTAGGTATTATATAGAGTAATGTAGGTATGTTTTACGTTATGAAAATAAAGTAGTGTGTTGTGTACGTGTATTGTGTAAATGTATATGTATGTGTTTTATATGTTAATAAATTAAAATTAAAAAGAAAAAAAAAGAAAAAGAGGAGACTGGGTGGAAATATGATAGCTCTCTGAAGGGCTATCACATGGAAAAGAGAACAAACTTGTTCTTTTGCTGTTCCAGAAGGTAGGACCTGAACCAATGGATTGAAATGACAAAAAAGCAGATTCTGACTAAACATTAGGAACAGCTTTCTGATGGTAAGGTCTGTTTGAGAGTGGAATGGGCTATCTTGGAAGCTGGTGGGTTGTCCTTTGTTAGAGGCTTCTAAATAGAGGTTGGGTGGCCATCTGCAATTGATTCCTCAGCTGTGATTCCTGCATTGCAGGAGATTGGACTAGATGACTCTTGGGTTAACTCTTCCAACTGCACAATGATACATGTGTGAACCCAACTTTCAGGTGCACTTCTGTCCAAGACACTCCTTCTCCTGCCTTGTAAACAAGTCGCCTGAGCTCCCTGCTCCCATCAAGAGCCAAAAAAGAAAAGCTGTACATTTGGAATGAGGAGTGTGACAGCAGAGTGCCAGCTTTGCGGAGACAAAGATGCCACGGGGCTCCATCGCTCCAGCATCCCATTGCCCTCCCTGCTAATTTCTCTCTAAAGACATGGGAAGCATGGATGGAAGGGCGTCATTAGCCTGCTTGGTGATGAGTAACAGCTTTTTACTTGGGAGATCTTCTTGCTGTGAAATTAGTGTCACAGATAAGTGGTTGCTCTGCGGCAGAGATGGAAACGTCTGCATTTCTGATCTTCATACACAACATGCCCCCACACACATCCCAGCACTTTGGCTAGGAAATTTACACAGATAGCACAGCCAGATGTCATGGGCTCACAAAGGCACTGTGAAATACAACCTGCCCAGCAGTACAGCTATTATAAGTGCCAATTTTTATTGCACTTTATGGAATCCTTGGCTTCCCTCCTTCCATTTTTCTGTGTTCAGTTTGCACATGGCTCCAAAGTCGTGCATTTCTATCCTGATACACTATACCAAGTGTGGTCCAGACACCAAATATGGCCAGGCCTCTCTATATGGCCCCCAGGACACATCCCCTCTCCCCAGTCTGAAATCCTTACCAGCCCTATTCTGCACCCCTCTTTGTGTGTGTTTTGATTGGCCGGGATGTTTCCTTGAATGTTGATAATCCCTCTTGCTGGCCTGGGTGGAGGGTGGAGAGGGGTGTGTGAGAGTTTGTAACTGTCCAGGCTCCCACCCTAAAACACTCACACAAAGGCTCTCTTTTGCAAGTTAGAAACAGACCTTTATGCAGGCTCAGTACAGGCTCAGCAGCACAAACCATGCTCAGGAGTCATGACTCAGGGGTTTAGGAGCAGAGAAAGGAGTTCAGAGCTGGACAAAAGCAACTGAGATGTCCCAAGAAGTTTCCATACCCCACCCACCAAGCTTTTAAAGGTGAGGTGTGGCATTCCCACTCGTAAGACTCTCTCGCCTTGTGAAAATTTTGGGACTTTAAACATGCACTCCTTGGGGGAGCGGTCTGTTCCCATCTTAAAAGGTGGCACCTGGTTCTAGGCAACAAGGCTGCACCCTGTTGTTCAGGCCCCTGTTCAGTCACTGCTGCCTCTGGTTCTCCCTCCAAACTCAGTTCCAAACTCTCCAAAGCTTTTACTGAGGGTATCCACTTGGCAGGAAAGGAAGGTGGGGTGGGGAGAGAACAGACATCCCTGCTCCTTCTCCCCAAGAGATGGAAGTCAAGGTGGAAAGCAAAGGTTCCTCTCACTCCACCAACTCTGGTTCCCACCATTCAGGTGGGAAAAATGCATTGTTTCACCCACTTTTGCATTTGGCCCCACACACAGCCAGGGACACTGAAATATACTTGAGTGTTTATTTCATGCTCTTTATTTCAGCTCATGGTAAACAGTGAGTGAGCACTTTCCCCCAAAACCTCTGGCTATATATACATTATTTACACAATGGATCCCTTGTGATTGGCTGATTCAACTCCCCTCCTGAAGCCTGATTGGATTGTTCCTGCAGGCCAATCAGCTTGCTGATTCACTTCCTTCTGGAGCCTGATTGGGCTGCTCCTGCACTTTCTCCTGGAGCTGCTGATTCACCTCCTCCTGGAGCCGGATTGGGCTGCTCCTGCAGACCAATCAGGTTGCTGTCTTCTAGAATCCTACCTGCCTATTGTTCTAGGATCCAAGCTCAGTACATAACAGACCCTCTTTCAGCTGTCATCCACAGAAGACATTCCACTAGGGTGTGGGTGGGTGGGAGAGATAGAGAGAGAGAGAGAGAGAGAGAGAAGAAAGAGGTGGGGTAGAAGGGCCTCTCCATGAGCACAGAGGAAAGACCTTTGTCTCCTCTCCAAATTTTCCATCCCTAACTTTCACTAGTTTCTCTGTAAATAGGAATCAGGGCCCAAGCTTGCATTTTCCTCCTTCCTCCCAAGCCCTTTTCCTTTTGTGTTGTACAGTGGTGCCCCGCAAGACGAATGCCTCGCAAGACGGAAAACTCGCTAGACGAAAGAGTTTTCTGTTTTGGAGGTGCTTCGCAAAATGAATTTCCTATGGGCTTGCTTCGCAAGACGACAATGTCTTGCGAGTTCCTGCTGGTTTTTTCCCTTCCCCCCCTTTTTCTAAGCCACTAAACCGCTTATCAGCTGATCCGATCAGCAGATAAGCTGCTAAAAGCCGCTAATAGCGCTAATAGCGCTAATCGGCTAATCCGTCAATGGGCTTTCTTCGCAAGACGAAAAAACCGCTAGACAAAGAGAATCACAGAACGGATTCTTTTCATCTTGCGAGGCACCACTGTATCTTTTAAATTGTGAGCCTGAGGGCAGAGACTGTCTTCTCCCTAATATCTGTAATCCTGCTTGGGAGGGGTTTGCTTCCAATTGAAAAGTGGAATAAAAATGCTTAACCACCACCACAACAGCTACTACTACTTCATGGCAAAGGTGGCATTCAAACTGGGTAATTCCTGATTCACAGCCTGGTCCTGTTGAGATGGTGTTGAGAGAATATTGGCTTGGAACTCCAGCAAGCATGTTGCCAGCCCAATTGTTTGCTGACAGTAGAAAACACACCCACACCCCCTTTCACACATTACAAAACTCCTGGGGGGGGGGTAGGGGCACTGAGTGAGATGACAGGATGAATGACCCAAACCGGCCCAAAAATGGCACAGAAAATCCATCCTTTGTTGATCAGGCAACACAGTACCGTTCTGCCAAAACAAGCCCTGATGGATGCGCGCTGGCTGATTTCTCAAGCACTTTATAAATATTAATGGCAATGATAGAGCCTCTCAAAATTTGTCATGTCACATCGCTCTTAGAAAAACGCTCCGTGTGCAACTTCGATCAGGTGGTGGTTGTTTTTCCCACCAAACAACTGCAAACTCTACTTTGTAAGGTTATCCTCGCCCAAGATTTCCCCCCCCCACCCTCGCCACCCCAAAAGAGAAGAAATGCAAGGTATGGGGTGGTCATAGGCTAGCTTTTCATAAATGTAAAGGTGCTGTAATAGAACCACTGGGGCTGGCTCTACCATGAGCTTTGCTGAGCCATTGACTCAGGTGGCAGATCAGGAAGGGCAGCAGACAGAGGCCTGAGACCAGAGGAGGCTGGTCATTAGGGCAAGGTGGGTACCCGGACTTGGTTGGCTGGTTGGAGGATAGAGAGGGGCCATAGAAACTAACCCATATTACAAAGGTAACATTTACATTTGTTTTTCAGGTGCCCACCAAATGTATAAAGGCCCTCAAGCTGGAAAAGGTGCCCCACCCTGATTTAACAGAATGCCAGTACTGCCAATCAACAAAAGTTCAAAAGGTGCCATACTACAGTGGCTTACAAATATAAACCTCTTCTTGTGCTACAGAATTTGCCAAGACAAATGCACATGGGTTGAGAAATATGAACTTCAAGGGCTCATAATGGTTGCTTCAAATAGAAGGTGAGCATTATAAACTCTGCTTTAAATGCCTAGGAAACTGGCAAGTTGCTTCTTTCCCAGCTGGTGGATGGATGGTCCTCCCATCTGGAAAGGGGAGGTTGCACAGAGCAGGGATGGAGATCCTGTTGTCCTCCAGATGTTGCTGGACTGCAGCTTGAATCATCCCTGACCCTATGCCATGTGGGCCGAAACTGATGATAGCTGGAGTCCGATTAAGATCTGGAGGGCCACAGGTTCCCAGCTTCTGCATCTATCCATCTGATGGGAGTGGTATCTACCCCCCAGCTGTCAATCATCTGACATCACAATGGCATCAGGTGAAAGGTGCTTTGAAGTCACAAAGTCAGGACTGCAAAGCACCTTGAAAGGCATCACTAAAATGAAGGGTTTTCCTTCACTTTAGCAGACAATCTCAGTGCGCCCATACACTAATCCTGAATCAGGAATGGGTTTCCATCAAAAGCCCTGCTCAGACAGTGGGGTCGGGGGACTTTGCCTTAGCAGGAAATATCAATGCAACCCATACCCTAAATCCTGAACTGAGGGAAATGGTTTCATGGGCCAACTTGGACCCCCTTGGCAGGGCAGGTTTGGCCCACAGCCCAGAGGTTCCCCACCCCTGATGCAGCTCTATAGTTCAAAACATCTCTGGCATGTCTTGCAGGAGTAGGCTTCAGGATTCTTGAACTGTGGGCACGGAACAAGGCTCACATTCCTATAGGAGTTGCCCCTGCTTCTAAAACTGAGGCTTGCATTCTGATTCTCCAATACGCCTCGAGTTGGCAGTACCTGAAAGTGCTTTGTCCAATCCTGTCGAAATATGCTTAAAGTGATGCGCTCAGCAATTTCCTCCTCTCAAGCTTGAGTTAAAGGACTCAGTGCTTTTTAAAGGCCATTTTTCCTGGGTGTTCCTTGTCAGCATTTCAGCCATCAGGCAACTGGGGACGCCATTATTCAATCCCCCATTTAAAAGAAACCTTATTGGAATACACACACACCTGTGGTTCTAAGTGATCCACAACATTAGTCAACTGTTAATCAATGGAAAGGTTGTTCTCTTAGGGTGAAAGCATGGTTTTTAAAGGCAGAGATTAAATGTGGCCACATATACAAAAAGAAAGAAAAAATAGCACATGAACACACATCAATCTCAGGGGCTGACTAGGTTGGTGAGATACTGATGGATAGCTTTTGAGAAACACTTTAAAGATGATGACAGACTGAAAATTACAGTCCTATTGTCATACAAGGAAGAATTGTGGAGAGGAAGGGATGGAATCCCACCATGCGCTGCAATTTAAGAACAAAGTGCTTTCAATTCTCCTGATAAAGCAAAGGTGGGAAATCTGTGGCCCTTCAAATGCTGCTAGACTCCAACTCCCACCATCCCTGATCACTGATCCTGCCATCTGGGCAGCTGGGAGTTGGAGTCCAACCTCACCTGGAGGGCCACAGGTTCTACACTCCAAGAAAGAAGGTGATCCGCTGGACCATGGGCTGGATTGGTTCCCCTAGGGGATTTTTCTCGTAAGATAAAGGTGGGGAACTGGTGGCCATCCAGATGTTTGCTGGATTGCAACTGCCATCACCCCTGACAATTGCCTCTGTTGGCTGGGGCTGATGGGATTCGGAGTCCAGCATCACATTGAGGACCACAGCTTCCACTTCCCTGAGAAAGGGGATGGCCAGCTGGAACATAAACCAATGGGAATTAGAGTCCAGCAACACCAAGCTCCCCCTGCCGCCACCACATTCCCCCCATCTCACCACGGAGTGCCCTTACTGCTGCCCACCACCACACACACGTCTTTGTGCATGCACATACACAAACACACACCCCACACACAAACATGTTCTTCCCAAAGTGATGCCAGAGGAACAGGAGAGGGCAGCATCTTTTGGTTCCACATTATTTTGGTTCCCAGGCAAGTGCGGCGCTAGCTTCCGGAAGTACATTGGCAGCCATGGCAGAGGCAGCAGAGGCAGTGGCCGCAGCAGTAGAGGCCCCAGTGAAGGCAGAGGAGATGGACGCGGAGGCAGATGGAGCCGAAATGGGACACCCGTGATTGGCATCAGAAGCCTGGGTGGCTTCTGTAAATCTTTGAGGGTGTCCCACTCAAAGCAGGGCAGTTGCGTGATATGGTGTATGTTGTCATCTGTCTGTCTCAGGAGACAATAGAGGAGTGTACCTTGGCTAGTGAAGTCAAACGGTTGGAAGGTTACAGTACCCGCTGTGACTGTAGAGACCAATATGGAAGAGACGTGTTTTGTTGCAGCTGGGGCAGATGAAGGTGTCTGGCTGTGATGCGGCAGGGGCCAAGGAAGGTGGTGGCCTTCATTTGAATTTTTTAAGCAGAAACCAGATGGCCAACCTATTAGGGATGCCAAAGCAGCAGATTCCCTATATTGGCTTGGGATTGGACCAGATGCCCTTTGAGGTCCCATCCAAACCTACGGTTCTAGTTCGGATACATTTCCACCAAGTTCAGCTAGCCTTCCCAATCCCCACCACGGCCACCTTACCCCTGAAGTTAAAAAAAGGAAGAAGATTTTCCGCCTTTAGCATTCTGCACTTGAAAACGCTCCATGTGTGCTGGAAACTCTGACAACTCACTAATCTGTCCTGAACACATCTTGTTTGGCAATTATATGGTAATGAACCCTTTCTCCTCGGCTCTTTCCATTCCTGAATGATTCATGCTCCGCTTTTCGGTTCTAAAAGCGCCGTTTTGAAGCTTTCCCCCAAATTCCACAATAATGTATCTGTTAAACCAGAAAAAAACTCATGGAGATTTGCAGCTTTTTGAGTACACCTAACTCCCCCACCCCAACACAGCAGTTCCCTGTGTGAGTTGTTTGGGATTGATTTAACAACTTCAAACCAATAAAAGGTACACAGACAGTGCCTACTAGCATAGGAGACAGATTATCATTGTAGTCAATGGGATAATTGCTAGGCCACAAAATTAGGATTCCCATTGGAATTGATCACTCACCTAAGGCAGTGTTTCCCAACCGGTGTTCCGCGGCACACTAGTGTGCCGCCGGACGTTGCCTGGTGTGCCGTGGGAGGGAGGTGGGCGAGTCGGGCTAATCCTCCGACGAGCTCCACCTCCAGACCCATTGCTCAAATCCTTTAACCCAGGAAGGCAGGAGGGCGGGGAGGGGGGGGAGAAAGAGAAAAAAGAAAGGGTGGAAAAAAAGAAGGGGAAGAGAAAATATTTTTTTAAAAAAAGGAAAGAGAGGGAAAAAAGCGAGGGATGGAGGAAGGGGAAGGGGGAAGAAGATGGGGGGTCTTTGTGTATAAACAGAAGGGGAGGACAATGAAGAGGGGCGGGGCTTGGCAGGCAGCAGATAACTGGGGAGGGGGGCGCGGCTGGCGGCGGCTCAAGGCAGGAAGGGAGGAGCTGCCTCGCGGAGAGTCTTGGGCTGCAGAGATTTCCCGTTCAGGAGCGCGGGAGGCCACGCCGTGGATGGGAATCTCCTCCTCCTCTTCCTCCTCCTCCTCCTCCTCCAGGAGAGAGGGTGGTCCGCCCCACCGAGTCGGGCCTGCTCAAGCGTGGGAGCCTATAGTTAGAGCTCAGCTCCTTTTCTTGCCTTCCCCGCCCCCCCCACGGAGCACATTTTCCTTGCCCCCCCAACCCCCGCATGTAGAATAGAAGCCTTCCAGCCTCCACGGTGCACAAACTCTCCCCTCAGCAACGAAGTGCTTTGTTGCATATCTTTGGTGAGGATTTTAGGCAGTCTTGGTGCACCTTAAATCAGCGCTAATTGCGCCTGGACACAGTATTTACTTCCGAGTAGGCCCCCTTCTCCCCCCCCCGTAGCACCTGACGTTGCTATTCGTATCATCAGGTTTGTTTGTTGATAATTTAATTGTTTTAAAAGCATCGTGCTAAAGAGCTCTCTCCCACCCCCAGACCCTTGGGCAAAACAGAAACACACACATACACAAACACAGAGATTGAGCCCTGCAGGTTTTATGAAATGAATGGATTCTGAATGCCTGTTTCAGTGGCTTGTCCACCTTAGGCTGCTGGGCCAGACACCTGTTACACGGTGCAGTCCGTAAGCTGTGAGCGCTGCTACCTGCCGCCGAGACCACGTAACGACAGTCTTGAAAGACCTACATTGGCTCCCAGTACCTTTCCGAGCACAATTCAAAGTGTTGGTGCTGACCTTTAAAGCCCTAAGCGGTTTCGGTCCAGTATACCTGAAGTAGCGTCTCCGCCACCATCGTTCAGCCCAGACACTGAGATCCAGTGCCAAGGGCCTTCTGGCAATTCCCTCACTGTGAAAAGTGAGGTTACAGGGAACCAGGCAGAGGGCCTTCTCGGTAGTGGCGCCCGCCCTGTGGAATGCCCTCCCATCAGACATCAAAGAGATAACCATTACCTTCTATGCTGTTACTATTTTTTTATTTTTTTTTACATAAGTAAAAAGTGACCTTTCCCCATCTGGCATGGTGGTGTGCCTCGAGATTTTTTTCATGAAACAAGTGTGCCTTTGCCCAAAAAAGGTTGGGAAACACTGACCTAAGGCCACACACTAAAGAATATACAGGAAGCACTTCATGCATGAAATGATGGGTGATTGTGTGCATTCCGTAGCTGGCAGCTAACATGCTGTTGTTAACACTTCGGTGGCTAACTTTATTGTTATGGTTGTTCCGTTGAGTTCCTTGTTAGGACTCAAAGTTACAAAAGGCCTTGAATCAAGGGATAGTGTTATGCCAAGAACTCCTCCCACATTTATTTATTTATCCTCTTACCATTCTCCATTAATTACTGGGGGGTGGGGTGGGGGAACTGTGTTCTAGAATTATCAAAAGGGAGAGAGAAATTTCCCAGAATCGGGTGCAGGGTTTTGTTGTGGTGTTTTTGCTTCTTTTCAAGCTGGCAAAGTTTCTTCCCTTTCATTCCACAAATTATCGCTGATGGACTGCACTCTGCACACCTCTCTCGGCCTGCACTTTCTGAAAAGCCTCCTGACATCCTCTCCTGGGCTTACATGCAAACGCAGAATTAACTAATTTAGGAGCAGCAAAATAAGCAGGGCCTAGAATCTCTCCGACCTCTTCATAGATCACCGCCTTGTTGTGGCGAAGGGGCTTGAATAAGGAACTATGAGCTATGCCATGCAGGGCCACCCAAGACAGACAGGTCACAGCCGAGAATTTAGACTAAATGTGATCCACCTGGAAAAATACGACTAAGACGACTAAGCAACAAACAGAATCTTTCTGAAGCAAGGTCAAGAAGCAAACATGACCAGCCAGGTAGGCAGGGATTCAAAAATCAGGGAGCTGGTGCAAAAGAATCAGTCTGCATTCTGTGCCTGGAAATAAAGGCTTTGAAACCTGAGACCCACCTAGAGGACTGTTACCTACAGAGCTGATCCAGAATGCAGCAGTCTGATTGGTCCACAGGAGCCACCCAATCCAGCTCCAGGTGGAAGTGAATCAGCAACCTGATTGGCCTGATTGGGGGGGCTCAGTTAAGCCCCCACCCCGCTTAATCGGTTACATGACATGGTGCTTGCACACCACTTGATTGGCAATGCCCATCAACTTTGGGGGCCCCCAACCCCCTCAAATATTTTATTGGGAGGATGAAGCCCCCTCAGCCCCCAGAAGTTGGCGCCTATGCCAGATGGTTTTCTGAAGAGGATTCCTCCTTTGGGGCATGGCACCGGGTATGCAACCTGCTTTCCTGCAAGCTGTTGGTTTTCTTGAAAGCCCTTCTGAAGCTGTGCCTGACTGTTACGAGCACGTTGGTTGTGCTCATTTAGACAGCAAGGACCATTGGGTGCCAACTGTTTAGGGGACAATTTCCTGGCACAACATCCCAAGCACCAGATGAAAATGTCAGTTGCCACACGCCCAGGGAACTTTTTTTTCCTTGGCAGCAAAATGTCTCTCATAATTGATTCTTTTCAACATCTGGTGTGCAGATCAACATGGGCGGCTAACAGTCCAAGAATGGAAGGGCGATTCATTTTCATTGCAACTTAATAAAATAAGCAAGTGAGGCGGGGGACGCGGGGTGTCAGAAACACTTTAAAAAATAGTTATTCCTCCACTCATCTTAATGGGAAAGGGAGCAGTTGGGTGCAGTATGGATTATTACTTAGCCAAAGGACTTGTCTTTCAGCATCACAGGGAAGATAATTAAATGTGTAGATAATAAGCCCAATTTCCAGTCCTAGGAACTCATAAAGGATGCCAGGTTCTCTCTCCCCCATTGATATCCGAGCGCAGAATGTGTCGTCCTATTGCTCGTTTTGTGAATAGAAACCCAGCGGAACAAATGTCTCATTGCATGGGTCAGTGGGCCTGCAGGACACCAACACAGCACTGTTCATAAGGCACTGTTGCACATGCTTTCCCTTTTAACAATCTTGGCACAAACTTCATTCTGCAGTGCATTCTGGGAAACTAAAGACCCATGCATCTTGGTGGCTGTCCAACGAGACGCATTTTCCGCAATGTGCTCCTTCTGGGGTAGTTTGTCCTCCTTAGGTCCTCACCCTGCACTCAGCTCTCAACTGGCACTCCTAGAAGTTGTCAGCATGTGACAGTGGCCACACCCTGGGAATGGCTTCGGCTGGGCAACTAAAGCAGGAGAGGGTAGCCGATGGATCTCAAACCCTCAGTGAGTTAAGGGACTTCCCTTGCATGTGAAGACAGGCTTCAATGGGTTGAGTGGAAGAGACCAAGAGTGGGTCCAATGGTCAAAAGACGGTTTCTGTATGTGCTGCAGAGAAAGTGAGGGGCAAATGGAGCTCGTTCACCTGGAAGGTAGTCCCTCTAGAAGGAAAACTCTGATCCTTAACCTTCACTGCTTTATGAGATACCTTTGGGAGAAGAAAAGGCTCCGGAGTAAACAATACACTAATCTGGAGTGGAGTCCCAAGGCAGTTGGATGGCGTCTTGTACACCTCCTTCCAGCAACTCCTGCAGCCAAGCTGGTGACAAACATATTGCTCTGCTTTCCTTTGGACCTCATCAGTGAGGCCGAGAGGAGAGTCTTGACATCTGGGCAGCCCAGACACATTGCCCAGGCTTGCGCCCTGGAGAGGTCAATTCCATGCTGCTAATGCAGCAGTTTGACTTCATCCCCTGAAGCTCACTCCATTGTCTCTCAAGACAGATGGATACCAACAATTAATTCAGTGGAAGCTGGTCCATAAGGACAAAGCAGGCTCTTCCCCACCAAACTCTGCTGCCTTCTTACTTATGACTAACCGGGGGTTTAGCTTTGCCTGTACCTGGCTTTGGCTCCACCTGCTTTTGGCTCTGACTCTACCTACTGTTGGCCTCCCTGCCTTCCTCCTCACCAGTCCCAATGTACACTGGTCTCCACTGTATAGGAGCCTGCAAGCTTGCCTTTAAGGCAGAGGCAGCAAACCCAAGGCCCTCCTTGCCCCATACTCAAAAACTTCTGTTATTATTTATTTAAACTCTTTGTGGCACCTCAAAAAATTGCAGATGTTGCCACTGAAGGAGAATGTTTGCTTGATGCAAAAACCAGGGTCCAATGAGAGATGCAGTTCATCCCTCTGCTAAGGCACTTACCAAAGACACTTACCAAATACCACTTGCCATTCTTACCAAATCCATTTTGTCTTCCCTCGGGATTCCTCAGGTGTTCTGCCTGAGGGTGAATAGCAAGAGTCACTTTGAATTTTGCTTAAGGCAAAAACCAGAGCAGTAGACAATTGGCAGTAGACCAGGTTACCAGTCCTTCTTGTTTAACAATAGGGACAACAAAAGCTTTTCCTTCCCACCTCCTCCCACCCTGGCCTCCAAATTCCAGGCTCAATTCAAGGTATTACTACAAGCATATAAAGCCCTAAACAGCTTGGGGTCTCCCAAATAACTAAATGAGTGCCTTTCCCAGCATCCACCATCTCAAACTCTGATCAGCAGGTGAGGCCTTCTTGGTGGTGTCACTGGTGGAAGCTCCCTGGTTTGCATTGATCCATGACAAGGTCTTTTCGGTGGCAGTTCCCCATTTGTGGAATACCCTCACTGGTGAGGTGTGTCGGCCTCCATCATTATTAACTTTCAGGAGGAATTTGGAAACATTCCTGTTTGCCCAGGCATTTGATAGTTGAAAGACACCGTTTCTGGCAACCCTGAGATCAATGAACGAGAGAATGTTTTAAACTGTTTATAGAAGGCTTTGTTTAAAGAGAAAAAAAAGGTTTTATTATGGATATATTCGCTGCCCTGAGCTCCTTTGGGAGAAAGAGTGGAATCTAAAAATTGAAAGAGGAGGAGGATGGAAAAGAAGAAGAGGGAGGGAGAGAGGGATGGGGAGATTAGTCACCTACAGTAACTGTGCATTTATATATGAAGGCTATTCCAGAGTATGGTTCACAGGATGCAACAGGTAAATGGTTCCACCCTCCAAAACATCTGGTTCTACCACCACTCAGCCACTATTTTGCATCTGTTACAATCATCTCCTTCCCTGATTTCCCTTTAGATGCTGTACAGAAGAAGGGCTGAGTTTGCGGCTTATGTGTTGAAGACCGGAGGCTAAACGTTGCTTGCAAAGGATTAGTGGCCTGCGATGTACCGTATTTTTCGCCTTATAGGACGCACCGGCCAATAGGACGCACCTAGATTTGGGTGGGGGGAATAAAGGGGGGGAAATTATTTTCCCCCCCAGGCAGGGGCTGGGGAAGCTTGGGCTTTGGCAGCTTTGACATCGCTCGGGGAGCTTGTGGGGCTGGGGGCGGGGAAAGCAGAGCTTCCCCCGCCCCCAGCCCCCAGAACAGGACCCAGAGCGATGCCGAAGCTGCGTGTAGCTTTGGCATCGCTTTGGGAGCTTGCGGGGCTGGAGGAGGGGAAAGCCCTCCGCCAGCCTTCTAGCCAAGTCGGGGGACAGTGGGAAAGGCGCGCTGCACCTCTCCCGCTGTCCCCCGAGTTTGTGGGTCTGGCGACGGGGAGGAGCAGGCTTCTCCCCCCCCCCTGCCAGCCTTCTAGCCAAGTCGGGGGACAGTGGGAAAGGCGCGCTGCGCCTCTCCTACTGTCCCCCGAGTTTGCGGGGCTGGCGACGGGGAGGAGCAGGCTTCTCCCCCCCCCCGCCAGCCTTCTAGCTAAGTCAGGGGACAGCGGGAAAGGCGCGCTGCGCCTCTCCCGCTGTCCCCCGAGTTTGTGGGGCTGGCGACGGGGCTCTCCTGAAGCCTGGAGAGCAAGAGGGGTCAGTGCGCACCGACCCCTCTCGCTCTCCAGGCTTCAGCGAAAGCCTGCATTCACCCCATAGGACGCACACACATTTCCCCTTCATTTTTGGAGGGGAAAAAGTGTGTCCTATAGGGCGAAAAATACGGTATATCTTTCAAATGTTGCGATGGAAAGATCCCACAGGCTTGTAGGAGAGTTTGGTTCCTCAATGCTAGCTGGGGGTGGGGTGGAATTGGTGAAGCAAAAGAGAGTTCTCTTGTAATGGGGAAAAGAGGACAGCAATCTCACCAAGGACAGATGGACAGTCTGAATATTTAAAAGCGATTTAAGGTTCGCCTTGGCCTGTGTGATGGGTGGCTATCAGGGTTCCAAGAAATAAACAAAAATAGACCCAAGAAGTCTGTTCACAACTGCTCTACATCACACATGTTTAGCAACACAACTGTGTCATATTCACACTTTACATTTTTAGGTGTCCACACTCTTCTGAAAAGACTCCAGTTTGCAGTCCAGGCTTCTTCTTTAAGTTTATGTTATGTAAGACGCAGCGTCCCCCCGGCAATAGCAGCAACAGAATAGAACCGGCTGAAACAATATTACCCATCTTCACCATGAGAATGAAACCCTCGGCGACCCAGATTGTATCCAAGCAACCAGGAACTTTGCCAGTATGATGAACATTTCCCCCTTATTCTTTTTGGGAGGACTGTTTTCATAAGAAGGCTAACGCACAGGGGAAACCATTATTGAAAAGAAGAATATTTATCTTTCTGCTGCTGTTGTCTAGAGTTGGAACAGCCAACTTTTGGAAGAAACACAACCACAATCCTTCTCCTCATTTGACCCTTAACCTTTTACTTCTCAACTTAACCATATTGAGCCTTTATATATAGTATAGCAAATTTATTGACAACTGTCATTGCCCTATGCTTGTGAGAGCAAGTTTCGTAGCTTAACTATATGCTGCATGATGAAGGACTTTCTTCTTTCTGTCCTGAATCTCCTAACATTCAGATTCAGCAGGTTGTGAGAGGCTGGAACAGACCAATATCATGCTAATCTGACTCACCAGAAGACACACACTTATTTAATTCAGCTCTTTATTCAGAACCATGAGGACTAGAATTTACTTCATCTTTGGGAGAAGGTTCATATCACAGGGATGGAGTACATGCTTTGCATGTAAAAGGCCCCAGGCTAAATTCCTGGCATCTCCACTAAACACCAAAGCAAAATATAATTTGCTGCATGTGTGGGATGAAGTGGGAGTCGGAATTCAGGCGACATGCAGGACTTGCACATCTCTAGACTGAATGCACTGAACTATGGAATTCTGGGAGGGTACCTGCCAAATCTTTTCTGAGAAAGGATTTCACAGCATGGATCTGCTGGCACCAAATCAGACATCCCCAAACGCAGACCTCCAGCTCTTTTGGGACTACAACTCCCATCATCCCTAGCTAACAGGACCAGTGGTCAGGGATGATGGGAATTGTAGTCCCAAAACAGCTAGAGGGATGAGTTTGGGGATGCCTGTACTAAATGCTCACCTTCTAGTTGAAGGTAGTCTTCTGAAATGGAGAGGACGGGGGGGGGAGAGAACTAGCAGCACTCCTCCAGATGATCCCAGTGACTGAGCTGGGATTTAAGGGTTCAGGTGGTCCTGAAGGTATCCGGACCCCAAGTTGTTTAGGACTTTGTATAGTAATACAAGAACCTTGAACCTAGCTTAGTAATAGACGGGCAACCTGTGTAGGAATAAGGGCAACCCGTGTAGACATTTTCTAAAGCTTTCAGGGTCTATGAAAGATTACAGAGCCACCCAGAGCTTATCGCGCAAGAGAAGAAGATGTGATGTTCTCCCAATTGCTTTTCTCTCACCCTTCCTCTTGTCCCTTTTGCTGGAGATAAGCTACACTCCGCAGAACATGACGTGATTTACAGCTACAAACAAAACTATCCTCATTGTCACCATCTGATATAAGGGGCCAATTTCGAACTCAGTTAATGTGAGCATTTGGGCAGACTGCCAATGGGGGGAGGATCTTGGATTGAAGCCAAAATTAGCCCTACTCAGAATAGACACATTGAAAATAATGGACATGATGAACTCAGGCCCATTAATTTTAAAGGGTTTACTGTAGTCTACCTTAGACCACATTCACACCATACATTTAAAGCATTAAGATACCACTTTAAACAGCCACTGTTTCCCCCAGAGGATTCTGGGAACTGTAGTTTGCTTAGGGTGCTGAGAGTTGTTAGGAGATCCCTATAGCCTTCACTGAGCTACAGTTCCCAAATTGGTTTAACAATCAATCCTTCCTCTCAGGGAACTCTGAAAATTGTATCTCTGTGAAGGTAGTAATAATAATAATAATAATAATAATAACAAGAAGAAGAAGAAGAAGAAGAAGAAGAAGAAGAAGAAGCAACAACAACAACATTTTGAACTGAGCTTAGAAACATAATAGGAGCCAATGTAGGTCTTTCAGGACCGGTGTTATGTGGTCCTGGTAGCCACTCCCAGTCACCAGTCTAGCTGCCACATTCTGGATTAATTGTAGTTTCCGAGTCGCCTTCAAAGATAGCCCCACATAGAGCACATTGCAGTAGTCCAAGCAGGAGATAAACAGCACATGTACCACTCTGGTGAGACAGTGCCCAGGCAGGTAAGGTCTCAGCCTGCGTACCAGATGGAGCTGGTAGACAGCTGCCCTGGACACAGAATTGACCTGTGACTCCATGGACAGCTGTGAGTCCAAAATGACTCCCAGGCTGCGCACCTGGTCCTTCAGGGGCACAATTGTCCCATTCAGGACCGGGCATCCCCCATACCTGCCCACCCTCTGTCCCCCCCAAAACAGTACTTCTGCCTTGTCAGGATTCAGTCTCAATACATTAGCCGCCATCCATCCTCCAACCACCTCCAGACCCTCTCACGGGACATTCACCACTGTCACTGGTTCTGATTTAGATGAGAGGTAGAGTTGGGGACATCTCTTAACAACTCCCAGCATCTTCAACAAACTACAGCTCCCAGCGTGGTCATCTGCCTCTGAATGCAAGTTGCTGAGAATCACAATTGGGAAGAGTGCTGGTGCACTCAGGTCCTAATTGCAGGCTTCCAACAGGCACCTGGCTGGCCAGGGTGAGAACAGAGTTCTGGACTGGAGGGCATTTGGTCTGATCCAGCAGGGCTCTTATGTTCTCATGGTGCAGTGATGTTCTCTTCCTGCTCTGGTGGGTTGCAGCCCAGGCTCCATGCCTGCTATGCTAACGAACACTCCAGGTTGGCAAACATGAGGAAAGCTATGCAAACACAAGATGTTGCTCCTCTCCAGGGCTGTCTCCCTCAACTTCTCATTGCCTAAGGCTACCGACTCAAGCAGGCTTGTGAGCAGAAGGAACTGAGCCATAGCTAGGATGCAGCAATTTGTCAAGAAACACTAGAACTCGTTGAGAAGTGAAGCCTTATTCAGGTGTAGCAAATTTCAGGCTTGGGGCCAGTGGCAGCCCCCAGAGTGAATGGGGGCACTGCACAGCCAACCTTGGCCTGTTCTCAGCCAGTCCCCATCTGCCGGTCTTCTTGCCTAGCAACTGGTCCAGAGGGTAGCACTGGCTGTCTCCTTCCTTCTTCCTTAGACCCAAAGTTGTCTTCATCGAACTCGACAGGAAGGAGGATAGATATAAAATTAGTTGACTGTCTGGCATTGGCTTTTGCTCCACCTACTGTTGGCCTCCTGGCCTTCTTCCTTACCATTGCCAATGGGCACTGATCACCACTGCTGGAGGCTGGATGCGGCCCTCCAAGCCCCTAGTTCTTGAGACCTGCTCCAGCTACACACCCTCTCCCCAGTCCATCCACCCCCCAACTGCATCAGCCTTGCTTTGCACCATCTTTGACTCTATTTGCTTAGCTGGGATGTTTCCTTGAACTTAGATAATGCCTCTCATTTGCCTGAATGGGAACTTTCAGCCTAAACTACCTCTGAAGGTTGTTGTGAGAAGGCTAGGGAGAGAGGGAGAGTCATGTATGCCACCTTGAGCTCCTTCAGGAAAAGGAGGGATACTTTATTTGATAATGAATTAATTAGCTGATGTGGCAAATAAATCCTGTGTGTTATCATTCCTCCCCAAGGACGTGCTCTATGGGGAGCTGGCTTCAGGCACCCCACCCATTGGCAGACCAACTCTGCGTTACAGAGATGACTGCAAACATGACATGAAGGCTGGCGACACCAACCCTGCTATGTGGGATGACCACAGTGCCTGGAGACAGGCAGTCAGGTTGTGCATCCATAACAGTGATCAGAGGAGGAATGAATGCTGGGCCTGGGAGGAGCACAGAGAGAAGAAATGCCCGGGCGCATCTGCAGCAGCACAACTAGATGCCTTCATCTGCCCCAGCTGCAACAAAACATGTCTTTCCTGCGTCGGTGTCTACAGCCACGGCGGGCGCTGCAACCTTCCAGCAGTTTGAATTCACTCCCAGAAGTGCACTCATTTCCATTGTCTCCCAAGACAGATGGATGCCAACAGCAGCAGCAAAATCATTCTTCTTCCTCCCCAATGAGGTCATCCCAATGGTTTCATTGAATTCTGGGGCTGTCTGACTTTTAAAAGAGATGATCCCAACTCAAAGATCCTTAACAGAGCTATCGCCATCAGAGGGGTCCATCACACCATCAGGGCTTACTGGGACTTACTCTGAATTGTAACTGAGCCCAACTCCGACAATGACGCAAGTTCCCTAGCTGTGTCGAGAGGACCAGAGACATTTTAAAAGGAACACTGAAAAATAGCTGTAGATTTTCCGGTTTGGGAGCCCAGAAACTTTGAGCAAAAGCCAACGTCAAAGAGAGAAGCCAGGCTCTTCCATACCATATATTGGATTGAGATAAGAATGTCTGTGAACATGTGCATTTTGCCCCCTCTTGGCACAAAGAAAATACAAATCCAGAGTCTGCTGCTACCTGACATTAGCTCTGACTCCACCTCCTTTTTGGGCTCCCTGCCTTCTACCTTACCAGTCCCAATGGGCATCATAGAATCATAGGGTTGGAAGGGACCATAAGGATCATCTAGTCCACCCCCCTGCATTGTAGGATCTTTTGCCCAACATGGGGCTCGGATCCATGACCCTGAGATTAGAAGGTCCCATCCCCTACTGACTGAGCTATGACTCATATTAGTGGGTGAACAATCCAAAACTGGGTGAATTCTGCTTCACAGCATCAGTCACCACAACTTGAGTCCGGTCCCCATGAAGAACTGAGATGGGTCTGTCCATCCTTAAAAATAGGGTAAAGGACCCCTGACAGTTAAGTCCAGCCACAAACAACTCTGGAGTTGCGGCGCTCATCTTGCTTTACAGGCCAAGGGAGCCAGCGTTTGTCCGCAGACAGTTTTTCCGGGTCGTGTGGCCAGCATGACGAAGTCGCTTCTGGCAAAACCAGAGCAGCACATGGAAACGCCGTTTACCTTCCCGCCGGAGTGATACCTATTTATCTACTTGCACTTTGACATGCTTTCGAACTGCTAGGCTGGCAGGAGCTGGGACTGAGCAACGGGAGCTCACTCTGTCAAGAGGATTCGAACCGCTGACCTTCAGATCGGCAAGCCCTAGGCTCAGTGGTTTAGACCACAGCGCCACCTGTGTCCCTCTGCCCATCCTTGCTTCAGAGTAATAAATACCAGGGGAACAAACTGCAGGCACCCTGCTTATGGAAGCATCCAGCTGACTATTCTGGATAACAGGATGTTGGTCTGATCCCATGGGCTCTTTTTTACATGTACATATGGGACAGGGGCTAAAATGGAAGTCCACTTTGGATCCACCAAGACCTTTGAAATTACTTCTTTTATTAAAAACACCACAAGGCTGTGATAGAAGACTAGCAAATGCAAAGGTCTGGGAAGTGGAGAGAATTCAGGCCTTCCCCACCATTGGTTCACTTTGTTTGGTTTAGATATAAAGTTTCCAGCATGAGCCAGCTAATTAATTTAAATGAAAATGCCACAGCTAATTGTAGCCTATCACCAATGTGTGGATGCATGGAGATTCCAGTAACACAGTGGAAGGCAACAGCTCCAGAGGAGCGATTATCATGTACTGGGCCCATAATCCCCCCAAAAGGGGGGGGTGGAATCACACAATAGACTCTAATGGTTTCCCAGGAGCTGTTACTAAACATCAGGTAAATAAAAAATCTTATTGAAACGTAGTTTATGCATTGAGACCTTTCTACTGCAGATGCAAATTAGCAGATCCAGTTGCCTTGAACAAACATTAAGGATTCATAAGGCTGAACCCAAAGACTGCTGCTTTTCAGAAGCATTTTTGGTTTTGTCTGTCAAAACCCCCGCAATCTTTTCAACCAACTATAGGAACACCTCCAAAAATGTCACCTTTTCACACCATTTTCTTTTCGCCTTTCTCACAGATGGGCTTGGTTTCCTCACTTGGCTAAAATCTGATTGCCTATGTATCATTGTGATGTCATCCCATTCAGCTGTGTGATTGCTGATTGGCTGGGATCATCCATGAAAGAGGGAGATGCAAATACCAGGAGGCAAAGAATGATGCCAAATAAAAAATAGATGACAATAAATGGGACTGGGAAAGGTGAGCATTCTAACAATCAAAGCAGTTTTCAGGAAGTATTTCTCTCCTTCCCCAATTCCCACGTCTACAGAAACAGAATGAAACATGAAACAGAATAATATAACAAAGGAGGAGGTGGATTCTTACCATCGCAAGTGGAACAATTCCTGCAAAAGTCGCTTGGCTGACAAAGATTTCGGAGACCACCAGCTCGCTCACAGACTCATCTCGGGGGTATTCCACCTGCCAGGTGATTTGCTGGGCCCCCACCAGGCCACTACTGTTGTCTATCTCAAAATCCATCTGAAAGATCTCGTAAGAAGAGACATTTGCCCTGAAAAATTAAAAGGTGGTGTTACTTGGAATTTGAAATTGGATCGTTTTTTTAACATATTACACAAACATTTCATATTTGGACAGAAAAACAAAAGACTGAGATTCCTTAAATTGTTGCTGGACGGGGGGGGGCCCTCTGGCAATCACACTAGAGGGCTTAGATATGCCTGTTGTTGTCAGACCACCTAAGTCAGCCAACATGTCCCCTTCTCAGAATAGTAGATCTTCAGATTTTCTAATTGTTCCTATCTACAGGAGCCAGGCAACAAGCTTTTTCCTAGGACACTGATGGCCAAACTTGGCCCTCCAGCTGTTTTGGGACTATAATTCCCATCATCCCGGACCACTGGTCCTGTTAGCTAGGGGTGATGGGAGTTGTAGTCCCAAAACAGCTGGAGGGCTGTGTTTGGCCATCACTGTCCTAGGAGAACTCGCAGGCAAACTTGGAGGGGGTCAAAAGGAGAGTGAAGTTACTCACCCCTTTCACTGCAGCCCCCCCCCCAGTTTCCACAGTGGGAAACAGTGGAAGCTCCTTGCAGCCACCAGTGCTGGCCATCATCCCCACCCCAACCAAGCTTTCTCTGTGCAACATTACACAATGATGCAACACAGTCTCCCTAAAAACCCCATCATCCCTGACAATTGCCCAGAGAGAGGCTGCGGCTGATAGGAGCTGGAAATCCAACATATGTGGATGGCCACGGGTTCCCTGTCAATGTCCAAGGCCAATAAACTAGCCACATTACGCCCAGTGAAAATGCCCAAGGTAGAATTCTGAGCACCAGAATCCCTAGGAAACACAGTTTTCCAGAGCTCCTGAGGCTTTGGAAGGTGTGATATGATAGCATAACTAAAAAACAATACTGGGTGATCAATACCTCCATATCATAACCATGGGGTCCTAGATTTCAGTGGTGCCCCTGCGGTGTCTCCAAGGCTCTGGGCCCAATTGTACAGAGGATGTTGAGAGCTTCAGACCCATAACACCTAAAGAGCCACAGGCTGTGCTCCAGTAGTTCAACCTATACACCCTGGAGTAAACTTTGCAAGAGTTGGCATCCATATGCATCCTTATAGACCTACACTGGCTCCCAGTATGTTTCCGAGCACAATTCAAAGTGTTGGTGCTGACCTTTGAAGCCCTAAACAGCCTCGGTCCAGTATACCTGAAGGAGCATCTCCACCCCCATCATTCTGCCCCGACACTGAGGTCCAGCGCCAAGGGCCTTCTGGCGGTTCCCTCGCTGCGAGAAGCCAAGTTACAGTGAACCAGGCAGAGGGTCTTCTTGGTAGTGGCACCCACCCTGTGGAACGTCCTCCCACCAGATGTCAAAGAGTAAAACAACTGCTGTATCAGACTTTTAGAAGACATCTGAAGGCAGCCCTGTTTAGGGAAACTTTTTATATTTGATTAATCATTGTATTTTAATATTCTGCTGGAAGCCACCCAGAGTGGCTGGAGAAACCCAGACAGATGGTTGGGGTATAAATAAATTAGTAGTAGTAGTAGTAGTAGTAGTAGTAGTAGTAGTAGTAATATTGCACTTATGGGGGATGCCTAGCTGTGCCAGTGTTATGTATCTTTCTCCAAACTGGATTCCCTCCAAATGTTCTTAGAGTTCACTAGGGATGATGGGAGTTGGGGGCCCCACAATGGGGAAAGCGTGGAATAGCTAGGGTGTGTAATAGGCAGGAAACTGTGGTCCTCGAAGTGCTGTTGGACCACAACTACCATCATCCCCAGCCAGCGTAGCCAATGGTCAAGGATGATGGGAATTGGGGTCCAGCAAAATCTGGAGGGTGCCACCTTATCTTTCCCCACCATAGGATACTAAAGGGAGTGGGACGTGACAATGTTTTAGAAGGAAAGCTTTTCGTATAATCCTCATGCTGGGGGCAGGTCTGACTCTGGTTGAGTAAAAGGGTGAAGGTTGCAAAATTCCAATGAAGGCAGCTTTAAAGTTAAGGACAGGTGATGCCCTTCTTTCCTTTCACCTGCAGACAATTTGCATACACCAAGCAGGGCAGGCATTTGCAAAAAATAAAATAAAACCAACACAAGGTGCTTGTGTTGTCTTAATCTCCTTTTTTTAGTGGCGCTGCAGAAACAGCTGTACTCACCTGTCAGAGCAGTTCTGTTCTAATTAGGTTTCATGTCTCAGACTGTCATTCTCATATATATATATATATATATATATGCAGGTTTTGGTGTCTTCGGGTGTCTTCCCGTGTAAGAGTCGGGGTGTCTGTGCGACGTTTCGACGAGGTCTCACTCGTCATCTTCAGGCTGGTGCTTTCGGCTTCTTGTTACTGGAACAGTTCCAGTAACAAGAAGCCGAAAGCACCAGCCTGAAGATGACGAGTGAGACCTCGTCGAAACGTCGCACAGACACCCCGACTCTTACACGGGAAGACACCCGAAGACACCAAAACCTGCATTCCTGTACCCGTGAAAATCTACGAAAGCATATATATATATATATATATATATATATATATCCCCCAGAGGAAACTTCTTACAAAGTGAGCTTACCAGCCACTGAAAATGCTTTACACGTTGGCAGGCATTGAGCCCTCTGAAAAGATTGTGACACTTCTGCCACTCCTTGAACGTTTGATTTTATCCCTCCATCTCACAGACAGATCATTTGGCCCAAGCCTGGCAGTATCTGGGACACAGAATCCCCCACGGAGAAGACTGCAATCAACCTGTGGCCCTTGTTCCGTGCCTCTTCCCAGGTCGTAGTTATAATGAGCCTCAGCACAAAAACTTTCCAAAGTGGATTTATTTTATTTTATTTCACCTCTTGCAGCCCTTTTGCCGTCCCGGGGGTCTTTGTTCTAAGACTCACCCCATTGACCCTGAGCCTTTCCTAGAGTATGAAGACTGATCGGTACTTCGTTCCCTGGCTCGAAAGGTTATTAACTGTCAGTTCCAAGTTGTGTCTGTCATCAGCACATTCAGGAACTCAGCAAAATCCACAAGTTTGCAAGGGACCTTCAGAAAAGGCTGGGGGAACTTGTCCAACTCACAGAGTAATAGAACTGTAGAGTTGGAAGGGACCCCGATGGTCATCCAGTTCAACCCCCTGCAATGCAGGAATCTCAACACATGGTTCCCCCATCCAATTTGAAACCAGGCCAGGCCCTCCTTAGCTTTGCAAATGGGTGAGCAGTTCTATTGCAGCTTAGTTTCACTCTTCAGGGCAGACAAGTAATGGCACACAAACCAGCAGGGTCCCAGTACAGCACATGCAATGCAGAAAGTGAACATGAGTGCCCAGCCTGGAAGGTGTGGGGAGGCAGGAGCCTGATACAGGGATAGGGAGAGATTCAGTTCACTTGGCATTTGAACGCAAACCTTCCTGATTTGCACTTCTCAAAATGTAAACACACCATCATCATCATCACCATCATCTTATTTGTATGCTGCCTTTCCATAGTGGGGGGGTGGGGGGACATGTTCAAGGCAGCTTACAACACGAAAAAAAGGTAAAGGTAAAGGACCCCTGACAATTAAGTCCAGTCACAGACGACTCTGGGGTTGTGGAGCTCATTTCGCTTTACAGGACGAGGGAGCCGGCGTTTGTCCGCAGACAGCTTCCGGGTCATGTGGCCAGCATGACTATGCCGCTTCTGGCGCAACAGAACACCGAAACCAGAGCAAGTGCATGGAAACACCATTTACCTTCCTGCCAGAGCAGTACCTATTTATCTACTTGCACTTTTTGGCGTGCTTTCAAAATGCTAGGTTGGCAGGAGCTGGGACTGAGCAACGGGAGCTCACCCCATTGCGGGGATTCGAACTGCCGACCTTCTGATCAGCAAGCCCAAGAGGCTCAGTGGTTTAGACCATAGCACCACCCATGTCCCCTACAACATGAAAAGATTTACATAATTATGAACATAACCAAAGTAGCCATAAACAATAAATAAAACACATCAACAGGTGTACAACCAAACTGAACAGTCTTCCCATAACTCATAATGTCTAAAAGTAAAGATAAAAAAATAATAATATCAATAACAGCAACAAAAAACCCAAGAGAAACCTCTAAACAATACCCCAACCCAAGAGTCTGTTGAGCAGCCTCAGCTTTCGTAGCTGGAGTCAGTCAGTCAGAGCCCCTCCCTCCCAGGCCAGGTGGGGAAAAGGCCAGCAAGGCAAGGACCACGTCTTCCAGCAATCACAGCCAAGGTGGTCTCTGGTCTCTTCAGCAGCCTCAGCTTTTGTAGTTGGAGTCAATCAGGTCCCTGCCCTGCCAGGTCAGGTGCAAAGGCAAGCAAGGCAGGGAGCGGGTCTTGAGTGGGTATCTGTCCGTTCCTTTTGGGGGGCCGTGCAGCCACTGGATGCAGACCTGGCAGACTCATTCCCCTTTAGTACCTCAATCTCCATAACTGCAGAGAAGTCAAGATGCACAGCCATGATAGGAGCATAAGATGAGCTTGCCTGATCTGGCCAGCAGCAAGTCTAGTCCTTTTCTCCCAGTGGCAAACCAGAGAGCTGGCTGCAGCTGATCCCTGGCCTGAATTTACCATTTCAAACAGTGGCTTTAATTATGTTATTTCAAGATTTAGTGAAGGCATTGCCAAAGAATGGCCTATAAATATTCTGAATAAACCAACAGAAAGGAAAGGTATTCTAGTGACTGCTCATGCATGCTGGCCATTGGCTCTCCTCGACAAGAAGAACTCCAAAGGCTTCCTGTTCAGGCTGGAACGTGACTAGAGATTAGCTGTCATAAGAAATGATAAGAACATCACAGTCCTCAATCCTGTTAGATTCTGCACCTCACACCACGTTCCTTCTGAAGGAAGACAAAACTTCAAACTTGCATAAACTCCTCCTCTCTTTCTGGTACTTCCTTCTTCCACCATTTTATTTTCAATTTGCCCAATAACAGAGATAATCCCTACCTTCTGCAAACTTAGCAAAATTCAAGTTTCAATGGAATTTTGAAAGAAGGAGAGAAAATATTTGATTTGGGTTTTTTTAAAAAAAGAAAAAAACAACAACCACACAGTTATTTCCTGCAAGCAGAAGGAAAAGACCTTATAATTTTAGGCAGCTGGCAAGCTTGCTAATAAGTCCATTTCTATGGAAATGAGTTCGTAACTATTAATTTTGCCTGCTCCTGATCTATTCTTGATGTGCTTTTCAAATTTAGAAAAGCAATTCATGATTCTCTCAATTTGGTAATTACTGACTCCCTTTGATGAATCCAGCCCAGTGTTTCAGACATGAGACATTCATTAGACATATTTCTTTCTGGTGAAGGGGGTGGGGGGGCAGAAATAATAAAAAGCACCACTTAGTTTTATTGCTTCCCTGCAGTCTTAAGTGAGTAGGTCCACTGAACAAAGCCTAGTCATGGAATCCTATTTTTTGCTGTAATGGCACTTTCTTTTTTTGGGGGGGGGGGATTTCTGCAGTTTTTTAGCCTTTGACATGACTCTGAACTGTGTCACAAATTTAAATTACTCCAGTGTCATCAAAGACGGATGTGGAAACTACTCGGGTGGCCTTTAATTCCCATGGGAGTTTTTCTGTCGTAATGTTTCCATTTCAATGGGGGGCTCTGGCTTTGGGCCCTGTGGCCCAATTATTTGCAATTTTTGCTTACATCACCGTAGGAGAGTAAGTTGCAGGGATGTTGCCAAGCAAGGAATGGAGGGTTTGAGAAGAAGATCTGCAGGCTCAGAGTATGGCAGGAGACAGGGCATTTCCGTTTGACACAGGGTGTCATTTCCAATCAAACTTTGCGTACACCATCACCATAGTAGCCAGGAGAGCAGGTTGTAGAGAAGGTGCTCATGAAGAAGCAGAGGGTTGAGAAGACGACTTCCAGGTTCATACCATAATGGGAGATTTGGCACAAGGCACCATTTACAGACGGGTGTCATCATTGCACCCTTTCTGGCACCAGGTTGAGACTCCTGTTTGCCTATACCAGATGTCACTAACCCACTGGGGCCAATTGGCACTATTGAAATTTTGAAAGCGCCATGTGGATGCTAGTCACATCTTGGCTGTGAATCCTGGAAGTCCTGCTCCCTGCCTTGCGGGCCTTTCCCCACGTGGCCTGGGAGGGCGAAGCCCGGACTGACTCCAGCTACAAAAGCTGAGGCTGCTGAACAAACTCTTGGGCTAGGATGTTGTTTAGGAGATTTTGTTGGGTAGGGAGATGTTGGAGTTATTGATATTAATTTGCAGCTTTATTTTTAGATATTATAATTTATGTGGAGATTGTTCAATTTGGATGTGTATTTTTTGATGCTTTATTTATTGTTTATTAGTACCTATGTTAGGTCTGTAATTACATTAAAAAGTTTAAGTTGTAAACTACCTTGAGCATGCAAGGGCCAAACTAGGCTTTTTTCACCCAGGTCAAAACCCAGTTTGGCACACACACCCTACACACATTTGCATACACACACAGAGAGAGGATGGGAGCCTCAATGGTTTAAACCGCAACTGAACAGGAAGAGCAAACTTTTTTTTAATTCATTTCAGATTTTTGAAGGAACCCTTCACAAGCACCATATGAGATACTGACAAGCTGATTGGTGACCCCAGGTCTAGGCATTTAAAATTGTTGGGCTGATTTAGTTCTACTCTGTGAATTGTTTTGGATTTTTGACAGTTTTGGTTTGCTGTGCTTGTTATGGAGGTTGCTTTTTATTGTACATACTTGGGGTTCCGCTCCTGCTTGCATTGCTCACCAGCTCTGCTTATCTCTCTTAGACCTCACGAACACCCACCTCCCACCCTTTAACAGCTCACCCCAAACTCACCCAGACAAACCATTCTCTGAAGTAGCATCCCATCCCATAACATTGCTTCGTGGTGTCTTAAGAAGGGGTTCATTGCTTCAGAAAGCAGTTGGGCTTTCCAAGTTCTCTGCCACACCACTGTCTTACCATCCTTGGCTGCACACTTTGCCACTCTCGGCCACTGTGGTCTGTGCAAGCCAGTCCTTTGCAAGCTTCTGCCACCTGCTCTCTCACTGGCCTCTGCCATCTAGCCACCCACTTGTTTTCTCATAGAATCATAGAATCATAGAGTTGGAAGAGACCACAAGGGCCATCGAGTCCAACCCCCTGCCAAGCAGGAAACACCATCAGAGCACTCCTGACATATGGTTGTCAAGCCTCTGCTTAAAGACCTCCAAAGAAGGAGACTCCACCACACTCCTTGGCAGCAAATTCCACTGTCGAACAGCTCTTACTGTCAGGAAGTTCTTCCTAATGTTTAGGTGGAATCTTCTTTCTTATAGTTTGGATCCATTGCTCCGTGTCCGCTTCTCTGGAGCAGCAGAAAACAACCTTTCTCCCTCCTCTATGTGACATCCTTTTATATATTTGAACATGGCTATCATATCACCCCTTAACCTCCTCTTCTCCAGGCTAAACATGCCCATTCTCACTGGCCTCCTGATAAATTTGTCCTCACACTAGTTTGCAGCACCACCTATTGATAGCCATGCAAACTGTAGTGTGACAACATACTTACAATTTTATATATTATCTATTAGATACAGTGTATGAGCAATGTTATTCATGCTTATTTGTACACTCCCCTGGTATCCTTAGAAATATTTTCAAATAAAAAAGGCTGAAAGTCCTCATGGAAAGAGTACTGCCAGAGTGGAGAACATATAGCCCTGGAGATGTTGCTGGACTATAACAACTGCCCTCATCCTGGATCTTTGTGTCTGCAAATGAGAGTTGCCTGGAGGGCTGCATATTCCCCACCACAGCAACACTGGATAGAGTTCAGGACCATGGAGAGCTCAATGTAGTGTTTGCTGCAAGGTAAATCTAGATCAGTGTTTCCCATGGGTGGGGTATTCCAAGTGGGGCACAAGTGAAAATGTGTAAATGAGCGGGCACAGCAAGAGGCTTGGGGGGCACAGAGGAAAGTGAGAAGTAAAGAAAAAAATCATTCTTTAAAATAATAAAAAATCCTGATTGGCTGGCTATAGGCCGAGGGAGCCAACGTTTGTCCGCAAACCGTTTTTCTGGGTCATGTGGCCAGCATGACTAAGCCGCTTCTGGTGAACCAGAGCAGCGCACGGAAACGCCGTTTACCTTCCCGCCGGAGCGGTACCTGTTTATCTACTTGCACTTTGACGTGCTTTCAAACTGCTAGGTGGGCAGAATCTGGGACCAGTAGAGCCCGCAATTCAGAACCCTCAGATCTGGTAAATGGGGGGGGTAGGCCTGGGAGAGCCAGAGCTGCTTGTTGTTGCTGCCAGTGTTGGGCCCGGTGGCAGCCTGGGCCTGACTCTGGAATGTGCAGGGTGCAATCCACCCCAGTGCCTAGTGGATCAGGTCCTTCAGATGTCGCCGAGGGGCACAAGGTCCACTGGCAGTGTCTGCCCAGCTCTGCAAGGCGCTGGATGAAATCCACCCCAGCGCCTAGCTGAGCAGGGATGTCTGGGTGCTGCTGACTTGCATACAGTAAATTATAATAAAGTATCTACTCAGAAGAAAGTTGCACTGAGTTCAATGGGCCTTACTCCAAGGTAAGGGTGTGTGGGGCTATAGGGTTTTATCTAGGCAGCCAGGGCTCCTCCAGATGACAAGAGCTTTTTGCACCAGGTGAGTAAGGTCCATGTGCTTTTAAAATTCTCCCATATATACAGTACTCCCTGTTCGCCTTTTGGACTGTATCTGCAGATTTCTCCCTCTGTGTCAAATAACTGGGGTCAAATAAGTGTTGTTTACTTTTTATAATACATGGATCTCCCCCAGGAGGTTCTGGTCTCTCCTTCCTTGGGAGTTTTCTAAGCAAAGGTTGGATGGCCATCTGTCATGGATGATTTAGCTGAGTTTCCTACATTGCAGGGGTTGTACTAGAAACATGACCCTTGGGGAAGCATCCCTTCCAGCTCCATGATTCCCTGTTTTTCTGCTTCAACAGTATTTCATTATGTTCCTATCATTTTATGTAATGGTATTTTGTATAAATTATAAGAAGTATGAATAAAGTATGTTCTATTTACAAACAAAACATTTAAATAGCTACCTTTCTACCAGTGGGACCGGGGGGGGGCACGGGCATAGCTAGGAAGGGGGCAGGCTTTTGTTAGGGGTCAGAACCTCAAATTTGTATTGATTTGTATTGATTTTTACTTATTGGAGGGCAGCTGCCTCCCTTGTCCCCCTTGGCTATGCCCATAGGGGAGCCACAGGAAGGAAGCAAAGTCGAAAGGGGGTCACAGTCAAAAAAAGGTTGGGAAACACTGATCTAGATGAGAGGCAAATCCACATGCAGAGAGCGTGGGATGTTGCTCCAGCAATGATCTGAAGGCCACTGCAAGGTCATGCAGTCCAAAGGCAAAGTGGGTGTCTGAAACTCTGCATCCTCAGAGGAAAACTACTTGTTCCCCTTGGCTTTAAAAGAGGTTGAAGATCTTTTCTGGACTAGGTGAATGCCTGAGACAAAAACAGTAGCCCTTCCTTCAGAATTAAGAACTGGGAAGAGAGGGTAGAAAGGGGTAGCCAACTTGGTGGTCTCCAGATATGATTGGGCTACAACCCCCATCATCCCTGACTATTGGCTGGAGCTAATAGTATTGCTGGGCACTGTCCTCTTTTGTGGGGCAGATGCTTTTCAAATGCTCTAGGGTGAACAAAGAGTAGAGCTTGAAACTTCCAGAGGAGACTAAAACAGGAGCAGAGAAGTTGAAGATGTGAGACTGCTTTTTTAAAAAACACAAAAACCAATAATTTGCTCAGAGTAAATTAAGACAAACTATAAGAAACTAGCACTTCAGGAAAAGGTTGAGCTGGATAGTGACAATACCTTTCTCCCCTTAAATTCTAGTTGTCTAAGCTATGGGAGTTTTTAAATGAAAGAGCATTCATATATGCAACCCTCTGTAGCGGTACAGTCCCATCAGAACTGCACGCCTTGCATGTTTATTCCGAGTGTAGGACTCTGCTTTTAATTTGACCAGCCTCTAATTTACCCACAATAATCTTGCACAGTTTTGATTTAAGGCACTGAAGGGGAAAAACAACTATCAGGTATCACTGCACCATGTATGTCAGCAAGCTACTTTTGTTTCAGAGGCAATATTGGTTTTAAATTGTTATGATGATTAACACCAAAGGAGTGTTATTTTACAAGCATTATGCTGAACGTGAGCAAGACCTGCCTCGTTAATATTTACCTTTAATAAACAAAAGAAGTGAGAGGCATGGAGAGGTATCTGACAAAGACATCAATTGCAAATCTGCCAAACAGCAGTTGGCAGTTTATGAAAAGAACAGCAAATCTACAAGGCTGTATATTCAAGAGCTGAAGGTCACAAAGGCTCTGAAACACCAGCAAAAGAAATGAATATGTTACAGGGAGCTGGGGGCATTCAAGGTTTCTGATTGTGCTAGTTGTTAGTACTGCATTCTCAAAGGAGAACCTCTGACCAAATCCAGGAAAGGTCCAAAGCACACCAATTTTCCTCTGTCCAGTTTCAGGGTGCAGAACTCAGCTGGGAGCAAAATGCAGTTTCACCATCAATATGCCCAACAATGTGCTCATCTCAGTGCCTGGAGGCTGCCACTTCCTCCCCAAATAATGCTCTGATGCAGGCTTTTGGCTGGGGGGGGGGAATCAGCCACCAACCAACATCCACTGCAAAGGGCACCCTGTCAGCAGCTGGTGATCCACTGGATCCTTACTTATAGTTTTATGAAAAGAATAGGCAGCATTCATAAGCACTTGAGGCTCCTAGGGGAAATAGGCAGTGTTCAGTGAGCAAAACACAAAGTACAGTGGTACCTTGGAAATCGAACAGAATCCATTCCGGAAGTCCATTCAACTTCCAAAGCGTTCGAAAACCAAGGCACAGCTTCCAAGTGGCTGCAGGAAGCTCCTGCAGTCAATCGGAAGCTGCAGAAGCCACGTCAGATGTTCGAGTTCCAAAGAACATTCACAAACCGGAATACTCACTTCCAGGTTTGCTGCGTTCAGGAGCCAAAACATTCAAGTCACAAGGTGTTCAAGAACCAAGATGCAACTGTAGTGTTCAGAAAAGAATAGGACCTTAGACAGCACCAAGAAGGCCTCACTGGCTTCTTTGCAGGAAGGTATTGTCTCAGTAGGGACACGAGTAGCGCTGTGGTCTAAACCACAGAGCTTAGGGCTTGCTGATCAGAAGGTTGGAGGTTCGAATCCCCGTGACGGGGTGAGCTCCCGTTGCTCGGTCCCTGCTCCTGCCAACCTAGCAGTTCAAAAGCACGTCAAAGTGCAAGTAGATAAATAGGTACCACTCTGGCAGGAAGGTAAATGGTGTTTCCGTGCGCTGCTCTGGTTTGCCAAATGCTGACCACATGACCCGGAAGCTGTCTGCAGACAAATGCCAGCTCCCTCGGCCTATAGAGCGAGATGAGCACGCAACCCTAGAGTCATCTGCAACCGGACCAAACAGTCAGGGGTACCTTTACCTTTACCTTTATTGTCTCAGTAGGGAGCAAGAGACATCTGAAACCTTGGAGTGTGGTAGACTCCACCCCCTTGTAGAAACTGGCAAGGTGGCTAAGTGGCCCTCCCCTTATTTTTCAGCCTTTGACTTCTGTGCAGTTATGAAGATGTTAAGTTATGGAGTTAAGGGGATGGATGCTCTGAGTCTGAGCATGTGCCGGCAATGCGTCTACTGGCTGAGGGCCCCTCACAAAAGGTAATGACAGATAATCACAAGGAAGCAGCCTGGACTTTCAAACTACCACCACACACTGCAAGGTTCCTTAGTTGTGGGTCATGACAGATGGAAGGAACAGAGGTTACCAACAGGGAGTTTTTGAAGGGTTTTTGAAAATACATGGATGGTCCGTACTTTTATCTTCTTCATCATGTTATGTGCCCTTCCATGGCACTTCCAGCACTTCCAGTGCTGAGTGCTCAATGTTCTTTATGCGGCAGCATAATCCACCACAGCTAAGAGGCAAAGTGACGCCACAATTCCCAGCTGTACCACAGCAAAAACACACTAAAATTGGTATTTTTGTTCCAAACTAAACATCCCCCAGACCAGGCATTATTCACCTTATTTTTGCTTAGCCAACTTTTTTTTCCCCCTTGCTCTGCTCCTGAAAACAATAAATCCGGATAATGAGAAAACATCTTAAGCGCCTGGGTTGGTTTGCTCTGCCAATTCACAACTGTTTCTCCTGCTAACAACTCACAATAACTTCCCGTTTATTTGATTTTATCCACATCATTGTGACAACCCGGGAGACAACTAAGACAATTGCTTCAATTATTTTTATTTCCTTCTTCCAGCACAGGGAAGTCTGTTCCTGGTGCCAAAGAGGCCTTGGATAGTGTTTGAGCAAGCATTTCTCTTAAGAAGGATACACAGGGACCAGAGTCATCCTGGGGTAGCTCCTGGGGCTGTGATTGATGATGCTTGGGAGGGAGAACATTTGTCGCTGATGATGGGAGGTGGGGAAACCCAGGTTGCCAAATATTTCCTATGCGTTGTATCCAATGTTAGACCTACTCAGAGTAGAGAAGAATAACGTAGGTCTATTGATTTCTGTGGGTCTACTCTGACTAGAATTTATCTGGATAAAATTCCTTCTTTTGACCCTGCTGGGTGTCCTTTCATTATCCTTCATATACCTGAAGGAGCGTCTCCACCCCCATCGTTCTGCCCGGACACTGAGGTCCAGCACCGAGGGCCTTCTGGCGGTTCCCTCACTGCGAGAAACCAAGTTACAGGGAACCAGGCAGATGGCCTTTTCGGTAGTGGCGCCCTCCCTGTGGAACGCCCCCCCCACCATATGTCAAAGAGAACAACAACTACCAGACTTTTAGAAGACATCTGAAGGCAGCCCTGTTTAGGGAAGCTTTTAATGTTTGATGTATCATAGTATTTTAATATTCTTTTGGAAGCTGCCCAGAGTGGCTGGGGAAGCCCAGCCAGAAGGGCGGGGTATAAATAATAAATTATTATTATTATTATTATTATTATTATTATTATTATTATTATTATTATTATTATTTCAATGGTACATTCTTCCATCTTCACGCTCACTGCCTTCAGCCCTATCCTTTTAAAAATTGCATATGTATCCACTTATTTTTCCAAGGAGCTCTGGATTGGCATACGTGGTTCTCCCCATCTTCGTTTAATCCCCACAACAGTCATGTGGGGCAGGTTAGGCTGAGAGGCAGTGACTGGTCCAAGGTCACCCAGTGAGCTTCACCAAACCACACTGGCTCTCGATTTGCCCACGTAGCTCATTTTAACCCAATTGGCTGTGGTGAGCCATATGATCACGACTGACCACCGCAAGATTCTGTCACATATAGGGCAGTGATACCATGGACAAATGTCATGTAGGGAGCCGCAGCCAATAGGATTACAAGTCAGGGTGGGGAAAGAGAGCCAAGGACTACAAAGGTGAAGGAGTTGGTGGGTGCCAAAAACAGCCACCAAATTATGCAAACGTGTTCGGGAATGCCAAAAATAGTGCCAAATGAGAGATACTTAATGCCATTGGGGAACATGTTATTGGATTCCAACTTGCATCAGCCCCAGGCAGCCCGAGCAATAACCAGGAATTATGGGAGTTGTAGTCCAACTACATCTGGAGGATCACAGGCTCCCTACCCTGCTTTACACAACCTCAAAAATATAGTCTGATAGCCAACAAACTGTGTCTACTCAGAAGGCAATCCCACTGAATTCAGTGGAGGTTACTTCCAGGAAGAGGGGTAAGGATTGCAGTCTTAGTCATACTTGGGTTAGACCCATGAACTCGAGTTATTTAACACTATTGAACTCAAAGTGTCTAACTATGAATATTACTAACATTGTATATGCTTGGGTGGAACATCAGATATCACCCACAAAATGGGGCAAGTGGTTTCTGCTCAGCGATAATAAATGGATTAATTTGTTCCTATTAACAAAAGACTTTTCACAGTAGAATTTTTTGGAATCCAAATCTCCCTCCCCCTCCCCCCCACCCACCCCACCCCCGGTCTACTTTTACACAGAAATGCTGCTTCTAAGAACATTTAAATGAAAGCAGGCTTTTCTGTTTCCTTGCTACAATTTAGGACTTTTTTTAAGAGAGAGAAAGTCCTGAATAGGAGCTTGCTTGGGAAATCTAATAAATGATCCAATTAGAAAGAAAGCATGAGGTCAGGGACAGCCAACAGTGAGAGAGAAATCATATCAATGGCTTTCTTTTACTAAAAGGAAGTTTTTAAAAAAAGGGTTTGGCATTAAAAATTGTGGCTGAATTTTAAATGGTTAATAAAGTTTAAGGTTTTTTTAACAGTACTAGCAACTCACAATGTTAACTATATCTTGTTAGCAGATACAGTACAGTAGGTGCCGTGCTGGAGCAGAAAGCTTAAGTGAGGAACTCCTCAGATAATAAAAAAGAAGAAGAAGAATATAAACAACAATAGGAAACTGTATAGCATTTCTGAACATCCTAAGAGCCTCAGGGGTCCCCCTAGCTCCACATTACACACACTGGCTGGCAGCTACTCCTGAGGTTTGAGACAGGAGCTTTTCCCAGCCCTACACAGAGATGCCAAGGACTGAACCTCAGACATTCTGCATGCAAAGCAGATCCTTTGCCATCAGCTACAGCTCCTCCCCAAATAAATACCCAAGTTAAAATATAATAAATAGGAGCCCTGGAAGGTACTTATAAGGAATCAGACAATTGCTCCATCTAATACAGTATTATCCTTCCCAGCCCTATCTAGAGATGCCTGGGATCAAAGCTGGACTCCTCTGCATTTAAAGTAGGTGCGCAACCACTGAGTTATCATGCTTTTCCTTAATAAAAGATTAGAGTAGGGCTAGGGAACCTCAGGCCTAGGAGGCAAAACAGAGCACTCCAGGTATCTCTATCTGGCCTTGCTATTTTATTGCTGTACTGCTGCTTTGAGACCTACATGGCCTCGCCCACCACTGGCAATTGACCCCACAAGGCTCCCCCACAGGGGAATGGGGCTCTCAGGCTGAAAGAAAGCTCCTCTGGAGTAGAGCGGCTGATTTGCCCCTGCTCTAAGTACATGTTATAACACGTACAGCAGAGAAGAGGGAGTAGATTGGAGCTGCCTCAGTGGTGTAAGGAAGAAAATGCCTATTGCCTATAGATGTTGTCTGACTGCCCCCAGCGTTTCTCAGACTTGGGTCACTGGCTGTTGTTGGACTACAACTCCCACCATCCCTAGCTAGCAGGACCAGTGGTCAGGGATGGTGGGAGTTGTAGTCCAACAACAGCAGGGGACCTAATTTTGAGAAACACTGTGTCTAACCAAACCCATTTAACCCCACCCTTTTTAGCCCCACAAACCAAGTCCTTTTTGTTGTTGTTTAGTTGTTTAGTCGTGTCCGACTCTTCGTGACCCCATGGGTGGGAGAGCTATTTCTCATTCATACCACTTCAGGCTGAGATGGAACAAAAACCCCTTGTGTGTAGAAGCAGAGCATGAACATGAACAAGGCTAGGCTAGACTATGGTTACCAGACATCCCCGTTTTCCGGGGACAGTCCCCGGATTTACAAATCTGTCCTTGTACAAAATCTGTCCCCGGATTTAGTTTTTAAGTGTTGTAGATTTATTAGTAGGGAATGAATGTTGCGTGATTGGTTCAACGGCACAAGACACATCATATGGGGACTTCCAGTGAGGCAAAATGGCAGGCACCATAGCAGCGAGCAGCTCCTGAAGCCAGCCAGAGCCAACTGCGCTATCAAGCTGGCTCTGGGCTGTTGAGACTGCTGCTGCTGCTGCCGCCACCACTGCTAAGGGGGAAACGGAGACGCCCAGCATGTCAACTGGGGGAACCGGTGACACACACCCACACACCCTGCGAGCCAAATCGAGCAGGGAGTGAGAGTGCCCAGCCACCCAGCCAGCTGCCCAGCAGCACTCCAGGGCCAGAAAACCCCGTAGCTGATGCAGGGAAAAGGAGGAGAGGAGAAGGAAGAAATAGAATCATAGAATCATAGAATCATAGAGTTGGAAGAGACCACAAGGGCCATCGAGTCCAACCCCCTGCCAAGCAGGAAACACCATCAGAGCACTCCTGACATATGGTTGTCAAGCCTCTGCTTAAAGACCTCCAAGAAAGAGGAAGGAGGAAAAAGAGGGGAGCCCCAACCTTGCCACGCCACTACCGCCACCACTGTGAAGGAGAGGTAGGAGAGCACCGGGAGGGCAAGGACACGTGGCCGAGCCCAGGCCCGACCTGAGCCTACTCCATGGTGGCTAGTGCTCCAAGAGAGCAGGCCAGGGCCCAGAGGAAGGCCACATGACAGAGGAGACCACAGAAGAGAAGACACAGTGGTGCCTCACAAGACGAAAAGAATTCGTTCTGTGATTCTCTTCGTCTAGCGGTTTTTTTCATCTTGCGAAGCAAGCCCATTGAAGGATTAGCGGATTAGCGCTATTAGTGGCTTTTAGAGGCTATTAGAGGCTTTTAGAGGCTTATCTGCTGATCGGATCAGCTGATAAGCGGCTTAGCGGCTTAGAAAAAGGGGGGAGGGGGGAAAAACCAGCAGGAACTCGCAAGACATTGTCGTCTTGCGAAGCAAGCCCATAGGAGATTCGTTTTGCGAAGCACCTCCAAAACGGAAAACTCTTTCGTCTAGCGAGTTTTCCGTCTTGCGAGGCATTCGTCTTGCGGGGCACCACTGTATTATTTCTTATTTTAAAAAAATAAATAACTTTTTTAAATAACTTTTTTTCTCTTTTCAAAAAAAAAAAAAAGCGCCCCCAGATTCTTTGAAAATAAATCTGGTAGCCTTAGGCTAGACCCTTCCCCCAGGCCCCTAGTTTTCTATGTGTGTGCATTTTTTCACAAGTTTGTTTTGTACAGAGGAGCCAACTGAAGCAGGCCAGGGGAGCCTTGCCCCCACTTGCTCTTTGGACCAAGCAAGCCCCCAAACTCAGCCCAAACACAGACTCCAAAGACAAGTACAGGAAGCTGCCTCATGCTGAGACCCTTGGGTCCATCTAGCTCAGAATGGTCTCCTCTGATTGGCAATGACTCTAGAGGGTTTCAGATAGGAGACATTCCCAGACCTACCTGGAGGTGCCAGGATTGAACCTGGGGACCCCCCCCCCATGTAAGCAGATCCTCTACCACTGATCTGCAGCTCTTCCACATTAATGGAAACACAGCAATTTAGTTGGTAGCAGAGAAATCCTGCAATGTCAGCAGCAGGCATGGATTTAGAATGCCTTATTGTCAGGAGCTGGAGTCAGGAGCAGGTCAGCAATAAAACACCTGGTGTCAGTGAAGTTAAACCTTTATTCAAAGAATCCAAAGCAGCTCAGGCCTAGTGACCACGGCAACCCTTTCCAGTAGGTCTTGAACTAATGAGGCAGTTATGAGGACTGAAGAGCCCCACCTTTCCACCGCTCTATAAGACTCCTCTCCTGGGTCCTTCCTGAGCAGCCTAAGGCTCCTTCATCTTGTCTCTCTTTGCTCCACCCTCTTCACTTCGCTGCGTGTTCTAGGAGACCAGGGGGCGGTGAACTGGTCGCAGCAGGAGGGGAAGACACCCTGGCTTCTTCAGCGGCCTGCTTCCCATCCTCTCCAGAGGCTCCTCCTCTCAGTCTGCTCCCTCTTCTCCCTCTGCCCAGGCATCGTCATCCCAGCACACACACCCCTGGCTCTGAGCCTTCTTCCCCTGGGGGTTCCATTGGGGGTTTCTCAGCGGGTGCCTCTGTGGCGTTTGCCCTCCTAGGTGTGTGACATCATACTGGGTTCATAAGGAAAGGGTTAACTAATTGTAAAATGACTAACCGATAGGAACCCAAGGGGAGGAGTTAGAGTTGTTAAGAAATCAGTCTAGAGTTAGAGAAGAGAGAGAGAGGATAAGTCTGTGGGTTGGGCTAGTCTGATGTGAGAGAATCTGTTAAGAGGAGTCAGGCAAACAGTTGATATAATCAGTCAGAAGGTATTAGGAAAGTATAGGCTGCTAAAGAAACTAAAGTTAAGAAACTGACAAGAATACAGTGGTACCTCGGGTTAAGTACTTAATTCGTTCCGGAGGTCCATACTTAACCTGAAACTGTTCTTAACCTGAAGCACCACTTTAGCTAATGGAGCCTCCTGCTGCTGCTGCACCTCCGGAGCACAATTTCTGTTCTCATCCTGAAGCAAAGTTCTTAACCTGAAGCACTATTTCTGGGTTAGCAGAGTCTGTAACCTGAAGCGTATGTAACCCGAGGTACGACTGCATTATCTGAGAAACCATAAACTTGTTAACGCTTATAAAATAAACTTGTTTATTTGGTTCAATTTTAATAACTGTCTGGACTCGGTGTGTACCCGAGAGTAACGGGTTGGTGGTAGCAGGGAAGCGAGCACAGTGGTGGCACAGGGTTCAATAGACCGTCAAACGTCCGGGGACCCCGTGTGATCACCACAGCCTCCCATAACTCTTCTGCATCAAGCCAGTCCATGACCCTTATACAAAACCAGAGGTCTTTCCTGGTTTCTATTGCAGGGGATACCAGGGATTGAACCAGCGACCCCTAGAATGCAAAGCAGGTTCTCTGCCACTGAGCCATGGCCCCTTCCACCCAGCCGGTGCTTTCTACCAGCCATGAAGAGTCCTGCCCTTCCGATGTGCACTCCTGCCCTCTGCTTAACCAAACTCAGCCCACGCCCTCCCCTCCCCAGCCCTGCTGTCCGAAGTCCCCACAGGAAGGTCAGCAATTTCATTGTGCTAACAGGCATTGTGGAGAGTTCCCCTTCCTATTTAAATTCTTTGTGTGGAGGGTTAGGTCCCCCCCCTTCCTTTTTCTAAAGGCTGAAAAACCACCACCACAGCATGATAAGACAATAGCTAAATGTACCCTGATTGCAGTAATTGCATCCATCCCTGTGTCGGAAAGTCTTGTATTGTATTTCTAATACGCACTGATAAGTGCATTCACAACATGATTAACGGCCTCGAGACAAGAATGGCTATTATGTTTAACAGAGTGATTAACGAGTGACAGAGCCGCAAACTGTATGCCGGGGTAAATTGGCTCCTTTTAAAATTACATGCAGCCCTTTTTTCCCTCCCCTTTAATATATTGTTCTGTTGGGGGGGGGAGAGGGAGAAAGACAGACATGTAATCATTTGCTATGCATATGCATTGCGGAGCTTGGTTGATGAGGAACATGGTGTTTTCTGTCTTTTTAATCGCCTAATCGCAATTAAGCCAGCACTCATTTTCCTCTTAATTACGCTGGAATCGGTACAAGAGACCATCCTGATTCTTTCTTTTTTTCCCCAATTGCTAAGAAGTAACCCTTAACATAGTGTTCCCCTACATTTGATATCCACCCCCTTCATGAAATTAGAGACAATGTCCCACCCCGACTGTGAAAATAAGGACTATATATTTTCAGGTGGGGCAACCCTGTAGGTATGGCTCCTGGACGCTCTGTCCTCCCCTTTGGCCAGTTAGGTAAGGCTCAGAGATGGGAGCATGATTTCTAGGGGATGGTGAAAAGAGCATAAGAAGAGCCATGTTGGATTTGTTTATTTATTTTACATATCACCCGTCATCTGAAGATCACAGAACGATTCACAGCAGGCCTCTTTTTTTCTCACTTCTGGCCCCTTCAGTGGGCACCAATGCCATTCTAAGAGATGTTCATGGTGAGTTCCAGCAGAAGAGCAGCATCTTGCAGCACAGGTGGTGCTAACAATTAGGCTGCACCTGCTGCTGCTGTTGCTGCTATTACTATATAAGAACTTGGTTTCCGCTTTTTCCTTACCAGAGCAATTTCAGAGCTCTGTGTTCCACAGAGCATAGCCCAGATGTCAGCAACCTAAGGCCCAAGGGCTGGAAGCAGCCCATGAGGGTTGCTTAACAGGCCCATGAGCTGCCCCTGAACCGAGCAGCCTGTTAGGTGAGTCCCTGCGCATAGCGCTAAACTGGCACGGCACGGCGACTCTTTTCCACAGTTCCAGAAATCGCTACTGAGCATGCCCAGATGCTGGAAATCGCTTCTGTGCAGGTGTGATTTTCAGCATCTGGGCATGCGCAGTAGCGATTTCCAGTGCCGCAGACATGCGCAGATGCAATATCCGGCGTCGCACTGAACCGAGGATCTCCATGGGAGTGATCTGGCCCATGCCCTGTAAGCCTTGCTGACCTTTGGCATAGCCTGACCCCTGTCCTCCACCCATCCTAAGCCTTTCTTTGTCTTTTACCCTGGTTGGGCCCGGCCTTGCTGCGCAAAAAAAAATTGCTTCCTTAGTGAGGGACCGATGCTCTCCAAAGTGGTGGGAGCAACAAGTTGCGATGAAGATCATGGACTCATTGTCTATATCAGGTCTGAGACTGTGTTTCTTAAGACGATTAAGAGAGATCAAGATTAATTATGCAACTGCTTTTCTCTTCCACAATGGAAGGGGAGAGTAATGAGATGGAAAGACGAGAAGAATGTCTTCCAGGAAGGTTGCATTAACAATGTCCCAGAATCTGGGCACATAGTGTATATTGATAAAGTGATGGAAAGACCTACGGTACTTGTTCCTCCTAATACAGGTCCAGATGTGTTAGTATACACACACACATATACACTATATTTCACACCTTCTACCATTGCATAGATGAAAACAGGGAAACTGGGTTGTATCCAATGTAATGCTATGTTAAAGGCACTTACAGCGGTGCCTCGCAAGACGAAAAGAATCCGTTCTGTGATTCTCTTCGTCTAGAGGTTTTTTCGTCTTGCGAAGCAAGCCCATTGAAGGATTAGCGAATTAGCGCTATTAGCGCTATTAGAGGCTTTTAGCGGCTTTTAGCGGCTTATCTGCTGATCGGATCAGCTGATAAGCGACTTAGCGGCTTAGAAAAAGGGAGGGGAGGGGAAAAAACAGCAGGAACTCGCAAGACATTGTCGTCTTGCGAAGCAAGCACATAGGAAATTCGTTTTGCGAAGCACCTCCAAAACGGAAAACTCTTTCGTCTAGCGAGTTTTCCGTCTTGCGAGGCATTCGTCTTGCAGGGCACCACTGTAGTAGTATATTTGTTCTGGTGGCAAAATGTTTTGCACCAACGGAACATTGTCAGATGAGAGAATGCACAAGCAAGTTGCTGGCAACTTCCTTGCACAACAGACTGTGGATTCTGTTGCACAATGAGTTTCAGCTAGTGCAACTGTTGTGTCGGATTCCTCTGTTGTGCAATGTTAAAACTCACCCATTACTAGCACGAGGCAGAAAATGCTCACTACTACTCACTGAGCAGCCGAATAGCAGAGCTTGCTCACTACTCACCCCAAGCCATGAGATGTTAAATGTGAGAGCTCATCACAGCTGTTTACCCCTAAATCAGAGCAAACATCAATTGGGTTTTCTCCGATTTAGCGCTAAAAAACAGTGGGGGGGGCAAAGGCAAAAACTGCTTTGATCCATGCCCAGGAAGAATGGGACAGGCAGAAAACTGCTCAGACCCATGCTTTCTAGGCAAGTGGGACAAGTAGAAGTGGGAAAAGACAAATAGAAAGAAGAGTGAACTGGTGTACCTGAGCCTAGTTAGCCAGGGGAAGGCATGACTGGTTAGCTGAAGCCCTGACCGGGAGCACTCATGAAGGAGCCATAGGTATAAGGCAGCATTTTATTACAGGACCCACTTTTATGCCTATTCCTAACCTAAGGTTTGCTGCTTGCAATACCTTTGCAAGAGAATTATTTATACCTGCCATCCCCTGCATTCATTCCTTCTACAATAACAAACTCCTGTAATAGCTTCTGAAGCAAGATAACAAACCTTATCCAAGGATGGAAGAGAATTTTGATTGGCCCGTGTTGCAAAGTGAACCAACTTAACACACAGCTCCCAGAGTGACGTACAGTTCAGAATACTGTTAACAGATTGCCCCCTTCTCTGAATTTTGCCATCTGTACAAACATTGGATGATTGGCAGGTGGGTCACCCCGCCCACCTGCCAAAGTTTCCATTGAAACCACAGCTAGAGCAATGGTCTAAATGCAAATGGTTTTCTGATCCTGGAGCAAAAGGGTGTTCCTTTTAAGCTCCTGATTGTTCCTTTGTAGTTGTGTGGGTGACTACATGCCTGGCATCACATATGGTGTGAGGTGTGAGTGTGGTTTCTAAGAAATGCCCCCCCCCAGGCCTAAGTGGGAGCCTTGCTGGCTAAATTTGGCCCACGGGCCAGCAGTTCCCAACCCCTGAGCTAACAGAAACAGCAGCACACAGAGCAAAAGGGGGGGGGGGAGAGACCTCTAATTGCAGAGGGAAAATACTCACAGACGTAAACAAATTGCATAATCTACGAAGCAAGTAAGTAAGAACAGTAATTCCCTAATATTCCCTTCAAATTTAAACTAAGCTTTTACGAGCCCATTTGCTGATGACAATTTCCAAGGCAGGCGCCGCTGCGCAAATTCCCTGCATGCCAGTTTGCATACAAATTGATTATTATTAGCAATAACAATTAATCCAAATGTATACAGAATGTAGCATTCAAATCGGCACCCTGGCTTTATAATAACATTCACCGTACTGAAAACCACACTCTGGGGGTGAGGGAGGGATTTAAAAGTCTACATCAGCATTACATGACTGCCTCGGCTGTATCATTTGTTTTTGCTTTGTTTCGTTTTCGTCGTGTTAGTTTATACATCTCATTTGCAATGCCGTTGCCCATTCATTGTGCGCTTACCTCTCCTTCCCCACACAGCTCCATGCGGCCAGATTTGGGTGCAGCTGAGATGACGCACTCAATGTCAGCATTCAATCTGGCTCTCAGAGCTCAACTGCGGGACAAGAGGCAGGGTTGGCCACCAGCGTGGATGGCTTCACAAGATTATTGGACAAAACCATGGAGGATAAAGGCCTATCAGTAGCTACTAGCCCTGAGGGCTATGTTCTGGGGCCAGAGGCTGCATGCATCTCAGTACCATTTCCTGGAAACCACAGGAAGGGAGAGTGCTGTTGGTTTCCCATGGGCATCTGGTTACAGTGGTACCTCGGGTTAAGTACTTAATTCGTTCCAGAGGTCCGTACTTAACCTGAAACTGTTCTTAACCTGAAGCACCACTTTAGCTAATGGGGCCTCCCGCTGCCGCCGCGCTGCCGGAGCACGATTTCTGTTTTCATCCTGAAGCAACGTTCTTAACCTGAAGCACTATTTCTGGGTTAGCAGAGTCTGTAACCTGAAGCGTATGTAACCTGAAGTGTATGTAACCTGAAGCGTATGTAACCTGAAGTGTATGTAACCTGAAGCGTATGTAACCTGAGGTACCACTGTATTATAATTGTTATTTATTACATTTGTTCCCCACCTTTCCTCCAAGGAGCTCAGGGTGGTGAGTAAAAATGTAGAATAAACACAGACAACTGGGAAGCACTGGCCTGCAAGTGCTCCACTTGGAGAACAGCCTTTACCAAAGGTGCCATGGGCTTTGAAGATGCTCGAACTCAGGACAAAAGGGAGAAATGTGCCAAGAGGAAGGCACGCTTGGCAAATGCTCACTGTGATCAACCCCCACCTGGAAACCTATGTCCCCATTGTGCGGCAAGGTCCCCAATCCCCCCCCCCCCGGGAAGTGGAATAAAGACACATGAAACAGTATTTTAGGTTAATGGGCAAAAATGGCCACAAATTTATTGGTTACAGAATGTGAGTGGTATTGGCATTGGAAACCACATGACTATACAGTGGTACTTCGGGTTACATACACTTCAGGTTACAGACTCCGCTAACCCAGAAATAGTACCTTGGGTTAAGAACTTTGCTTCAGGATGAGAACAGAAATTGTGCTCAGGCGGCGCTGTGGCAGCGGGAGGCCCCATTAGCTAAAGTGGTGCTTCAGGTTAAGAACAGTTTCGGGTTAAGAACAGACCTCTGGAACAAATTAAGTACGTAACCAGAGGTACCACTGTATCTGACTCCTGCCTGTCTGTAGGAAGTCTTGGAAGGGTTAACCACCAGTAGGGGGAGCCCTGCTGATGCACATCAACTAGGAACTGCCCCAGGGTCGCCGCTAGGGGTCATGCCATGGCCCTAGGCCCCCCCTCCGCCTGGGGTTTCAGACAGAGACCACGCCCTCCGGGTTCCTTTAAAGGAATACCCTTGAATTAGGAAGGGCAGGTGATGGCCACTACCTCCCCTCACCTCCAACCAAATACTTCCAATGTCTAACCGCCAAACCTTACAAAGTTGGGACGATTTGCTACGAGGTAGGTGAAAAACCAAATGGCCAGTGCCAATTTGCCAAGTGGAAAAAAATCCTACCAGGCCCCTTCAACAGGCGACCAACTGAGGTCCATAGTAAGGTCAAGAGATAAAGAGGCTAACCCTAAGGGAGGAGGGCGGGAGAACTGACCAAGCAGGGAGGAGAAGGGAGGAGTCCTCAGCTGCGGGCAGTTTAAACAGCCCACGCCATGCCCCTGGACTGTCCAGATTGGGCAGCCTAGGGATGATGTGGCCGAGGACCCTCCAATGGCGCTGGGGCTATGCCCCATGCACATGGGGAGGGCTTGCTCCCAGCCCACAACGTCATTTCCCTGGGAATGGGAAATGGCTCTGTGGAAGGACATGTGGATCCAGAATTGGCCTCCACAGTCACTTACGGACTCACTGTTAAAGCCACGTTTATGGAAGACAATCTTACTCGGCTACAAGTGATCACCAAACAAAAAGAAAAGAAGAAAGAAGAAGAAGGTATGCATAGACCATTTTGTTTTTATAAAAAATTTTATTGGTTTTACAAAAATTTTTAAAACAATAGAAACATATAAAAAGACATACAAACACGTATAATTTCATAACCTTTTTTTCATAAACCTTGTTTCTCAGACTCCCCCATACCTGCCCTTTCTGCATCCCAATGTCCAAATTTTTTTAGCAACTTCTAAATATTTCTGTCAAGCCTCTGTCCTCTTAATCTTTCCTTCAGTCTAATCTTATTTCACTGTAACCCTTTCTTTCTCAAAACCTCGACATTCTAACATTCATCAAGTTTATAGTAGTCCTTAAGGTAGATTTTAAATTTCTTCCATTCTTCTTCCGCCGTCTCCTTTCCCTGATCACGGATTCTGCCAGTCATCTCAGCCAATGTCATGTAGTCCATCATTTTCATCTGCCATTCTTCCAGGGTGGGTAGATCTTGTGTCTTCCAATACTTTGCGATAAGTATTCTTGCTGCTGTTGTAGCATACATAAAGAAAGTTCTATCTTTCTTTGACACCAATTGGCCGACAATGCCCAAGAGAAAGGCCTCTGGTTTCTTGCATAGACCATTTTGTCCTCACAAGGCAGAATTGGCAATGGGAGACAAAGAGACAATGGAGTTCGCCTCTGAGATGAAGCCAAACCACTGGAGAATCACAGTGCCTGCTGTGGCTGCAGAGACCAGTAATCCATAACTGCTGCCTCCTATGTTGTTTTTGCTGTGTTAGCAGCACCAAAGTGCCTGGGCAGTGCGTCCTGGGCTACCCAGACGACAGGAACCCCATCTCTGACTCACTGAGGTGGTCCAAAGGAAAGCAGATCAATACATTTGGCACGAGCTTGGCTGTAGGAGTTGCCAGAAGGAGGCATAACAAGGCACGATCCAACTGTCTTAGAAACTCCACTCTGGATTTGTGTAGGGTTTACAAAGCAGAATAGAGCAGTACTATTACTTCCACCTAGAATTGCATTAGCTTTTTTGTTTTTTGTTTTGTTCTGTTTTGTTTTTGCTGCTGCTGTTGCTACATCTCACTGCTAAGTTTAGCTCACAGAAGTGCTATTAGAAAAGTTTGCTTCTTTACTTACAAGTAAATGCACGCATCAGCGGATTTGGGTGGGAGCCAGGGCAGATAGGGGTTGGATTCCAACAAGATATGGAGGTCTCACCCCTGATATAAATTCATTCTCAGAGTGTGCATTCTTATGTAACCAATATGACAGCATGCGCACACAAGAAGGATATATTGGCAGACCTGGAGGAAATCCAAATTTTGCAGACATATATAACCCTAAAGGGGAGGGAAACAGTTCAACGAGGGTTGAGCATTGTCAGTAGTTACAGGATGTTGACTGACTGCTGCAGAGGTGCAGCACAAAAGAGGGAAAGTTATATAATGTCCCGAAAGAGGAAATGGCCGGCTGGCTGGCTGGCTGGCTGGCTGGCACCCTGAGCAGCAGCACTCACGCTGCAACATTTTGTTGCAGGTGTCACTTGTGATTGATGACTCAATCTCTCCCTGAGAAAGGATTAAAGCTGCCAACCCTCCTCCGGATTTTCTCCACTGGCCCCGAACAGGAAAGCACAAAGTGACTGCAGTTGTACAGTTTATGATTGTGTTGGGGCGGAAAGAGGGAAGGAGGCCAGCTTTATGCTCTCGCCTAGCAAAGGCAGGCTCTGGAGGAAGTAGCAGAGAGGGCTTCAGACAGAGCAACAGCTGCCCCCTTGCTTGAGGTAGTGTGGTGTAGTGGTTAAGAGCGGTAGACTCGTAAATCTGGTGAACTGGGTTCGCTTCCTTGCTCCTCCACATGCAGCTGCTGGGTGACCTTGGGCTAGTCACACTTCTCTGAAGTCTCTCAGCCCCACTCACCTCACAGAGTGTTTGTTGTGGGGGAGGAAGGGAAAGAAGAATGTTAGCAGCTTTGAGACTCCTTCGGGTAGTGATAAAGCAGAATATCAAATCCAAACTCCTCCTCTCCTCCTCCTCCTCCTCCTCCTCCTTCTTCTTCTTCTTCTTCTTCTTCTTCTTCTTCTTCTTCTTCTTCTTCTTCTTCTCAGGATTTCCAGGGTCTCAGCAGAGGAAGGTTTCTCCTTTTAACTGGAGATGACAGAGACCAGGGGAGCCAACTTGAATAAAACATTGTGGGGAGGGCAGGTAAGACACGGTGCACAAGACACAACACGCTAACACAAACATTTGAATAGCAATGACCATCAACTGGGGGGACAGCCCCCTCAAATATTTTATGGGGAGGAGAGAAAGGCGCTCAACCCCAGAAGTGAACTCAGAGCCATCAGTAAGAAAAGCAGGCACTTCACCGCTAGGGCAGCAGTGAGGAACTTCTGCCTAAATAGACCCATCAGGGATCCTAATTTGGGTTGTGGGGCCATTGTTCCCAAACCACGCCCAGTGGCCCAACAGCTGAGGCCATATGTGGGGCAGGTAAAATGGTGGCTGGGATCATCTGTACCAGGTAGTTCCCCATTGGGGTTGAGAGGAGCTGCTTTGAAATCATCACCTGATGCCATGATGACATCAAGTAATTGACAGGTGGGCAGCCGTACCCACCTGTCAAAGTTGGTTCAGTGGGGAAGGTAAGGATCCGGCCCTTGCATTCAGCTGTGGTCCCTCTGCCTTTTGGTACCAGCCAGGCCTGCTCAGAAAGGGGCTGTTCAGAAGGGGAGAAGCACACAGGAACAGAAGCTTTGAAGAGATGCCAAAATGCTGAGGCCAAAAATAGACACACCAACTCCTCTCCATAGCAGTCGCTAACTCAGGAGGGAGTTGACAAGTAGGCTCTCTTCCCACGCTTCTTAATGAACTGCCGTGAGCTTTGATGCCTTTTGTTTCTCAAACACAGAGGCAGTGTGGCATGGGATGCTGGAGAGCTTTAGACTTGACTTGGGGGCGCTTGCATTTGAAAGGCCTGCTTAGAACATGAAGCCCGTTGAGTGACTTTGGAGACCTCCTTCTCAGCCTAAGCTGCCCCATAAGAGCAGAAGAACAAAGGAAGACACCTGAGATCAGGCCAAAGGCCCATCTACTCCAGCATCCTGTTCTCACACCGGCCAAGCAAATACCTCTGGCAAGCCCCAAAGCAGGACCCAGGTACCACAGTTATCCCTTCTTGCAACCTTCCTGGTATCTAAGATCAGAACTGGAGGCCCTCCAAGGTGAGGTAAGTGGCCACCATCACACAGGACACCAAGTGCTTCTGAGAGGTTCCAACTCCCTGCCTCCTAGGAAGAACATCACAGTGGGGTGGGGTTTGTGTATGTGTCTATGAACTAGTATGTCCCATTCAACAGCTACAGAAGTAACAGCTTCAGGGAGCTTCTTTCTTACTCCCCGGGCAGACTTCTCACTTCTAAATATCAATTGCTGAGACTCCAAAGCAGAAAAGAAGCACGCTCTGGCTGGCATGGACTGTGTGATGGCCTGGGAGTCTGATTCAGAAGCTGAACCTGAGGAGTCCCAGCCTGCACAGGAGTCCCTGCCTCCAGGGCCTGCTGAGCCGGGGCAGGGGCTTGAATCTGAAGGGCCTGCACCTGTGCCAGATCCTCAGGAGCAGACACCAGATGTATCCACTCTGGCTCCGGAGGTGATTGAGGACCCATCGCCTGCAGGTGTGCCTCTCCCAGCCCTGTCAGGGGAAGGTGAAGCTGCTCCTGGGCCCAGTAACCCTCCAGCCTCTCCTGAGCTGCAGAGACTCAGGGCAGAGAGGTGGAGGGAACTGGGTTCTCTCAGGAGGAGTGCTCGCCTTAAGGCCAGGAGAGGCGGGTCACCTGTGGGCAAGGACCGCCCCTGGCCTCAGAGGAGATAAAGGCCAGTCAGCCCAGTCCAAGGTTGCGGGAGCAATGACATTGGAAACCTGTTTCTGCCAGCACCCAGACCTGTTCTTCCGGAGTTCCCAACCACGCCCGGCTTCTTGCTTTGGACCCCGCTTCCCCCTTGGTGGACAGTCTCCAGACCCTCAACCCAGGACCAGACTCTGACCACACCTCACGGTAACCTCCCCCCGGGACCAGCACAGACTAGCTGGATACAGAGGATTGGTGGGAGGTACCAGCTGGGGACGCTCCAAGGGAAGAAGTCTCAGAGCCAGGGGATTGGGGGTGGGACAACAATGAGCGGTCACAGGGAGAAGAGGGAAAAGGCTGGGAAGAGGAGGTGTCGAAAGAGGCAACAGGGTTTAGTGAGCCGGGTGAATTTGAAGCAGAGAGAAGTCCAGAAGCAGAAGCAGGAGAGGAGGAAGGCCAAGGGGCAGAAAGAGGCTGCTGAAGAAGCCAGGGTGTCTCCCCCTCCTGCTGTGATAACCTCCTCTCCTCTCTGGTCTCTCAGGACCAAGAGAGGTATGAAGTGGGAAGAGCAAAGGCAGGCACATCAGTGTAGTCTCAGAATACTTGGGAAGAACCTGGGAGAGGAGACTCCACAACTGCCTCATAGGGGCAATACCTACCGAAAAAGAGTTGCTGTGCCCATTAGGCCTCTCCCTCAGAGAAGTCTGGGCACTGTCGTTTCTCCTTCACAGAGCTAAAATTCCCAGCAAACTACAGTGCCCAGAATCCTTTGAGTGAAAGAAAGTGCCCCAAATCTGCCTTGACAACACAGTGTGCACGCAGCCTAAGCTGCCTTGAGTTCTGTATTGACAGGCAAGCTGAAACAAGTGAATAATTGAAGCCCAAGCATTGGAGCTGGCATTATACCAGAAGAGGTGTGAGGATCTTAATAGCATTTTCATGCGGTTGCAATTCCCTGAGCACCAGTCCTTATGTAGCCAAAACAGTAACACCCACCCACGAGGGAGCTATCAGCAGATTCAGGGGGAAACTCGAAGTTTTGCAGAAATGCAATCTGTCTTTAGGAGGGGGAAACCTCGACTAGTGAGGACAGAGCAGGTTAACTGGCTTTGAGGAAACAGAATGGAGTATCCCTGGTTAAGGCTAGCATGTTGATGTGGCACTGCAACACTTGGTCTGATTTAATTTTATTCTCTTGGGCCGCATTTTCATGAGACATATTTTCATACACGCTGCATCCACATGCATGCACTCATGCTATCAGAAGCGGGTGAGCTATAAACAGACACAGCTTTTCTGGGGGTACAGCTGTTCCCTCTGGAGAATGTTGGTTCCCAGTCTCCCTTCCCTCTCCCCTTCTTTTGAAATGCAGAGGGAAGGGAACCACGTATGCTGCCTTGAGCTCCTTGGAGGAAAGGTGGGAAATAAATGTAATAGCAAATAAGAAATAAATAAGATTTCCCCACCGTTAACAGACAAAAGCCCAACCATCACCTCTACAGCCTGCCATGCAGTTTGAAATCTAGCTATTATTATTACAATGGCCTCAACTGCATAAAGACAATTCTATGCAATAAAAACCACAAAAACTGATTATTTTAAAACGGCAGATACATCTAAGGCAAAACTAAAACCCTACAGAATGGGTGCTTGTGGCAATAACCCATTTATCCAGCTGGGGAAACTTGTCTGAACAAAAACGTCTTCAATTGTTCCCAGAAAGTGCTGACTGTGGGCACCTGTCACCTCTCAAAAGAAATGTTATTCCATAACTCTTGATGTCGAATCCACTGCTAATATAAACCGATGAGAGTTGACTCTTTTTCAATATAAAAATAATACAGCAATTCACCAGTCAGCTTGAATGTGTGTTTTTCTTCCTTCCCTATTTTTATTATGATCTTTTCCTCCTCCCCACCCCCTTCTCCCAGCTCAGCCAATCTGCCTCATGCCCTGGAGGAACATTCAGCAAAGAAATTCCCACTAGCAGGAACGCAACACACACAAACGAAATGAAAACGAAATGTAAACAAAAGAAAAACAAATGCGAGGCACACATTCTCTTTGTTGATGTAAACAGCATTTACATTGCCGTGTTCTTGACACAAGGTACTGAATGTTCAATCTCCAGTCTTTCCTGTTGTATTTAAAGTGGCTAAATCAGCTTTCACCAGCCTAGTATTATTCAGATCTTTTGGACCACAATTCCCATTAGTCCCATGAAGACAATACTGAGATAGATGGACTGGTGCTTGGATTAGATATAGGGCAGCTTCCTGGCATCCTGGGTCTCAAGACCATAGCCCTGTGGTACAGCATTTGCTTTTTATGCAGAAGGTCCCAGGGTCAATTCTCAGCGCCTTCAAATAGGGCTGGAAATGTCCTTTCTCTGAAATCCTGAAAAGTCACTCCCAGTCAGTGCAGACAATACTAAGCTAAGTACAGTGGTGCCTCGCAAGACGAAATTAATTCGTTCCGCAAGTTTTTTCTTCTTGCGAGTTTTTCGTCTTGCGATGCACGGTTTCCCATAGGAATGCATTGAAAATCAATTAATGCGTTCCTAGGGAAACCGACTTCAGACCAGGTCCGGGGACAGTCTGTCCCCGGACCTCCTCTGAAGGCTGGGGGGGGGGACAAGGGCTTTTCTTCCCACCCCCAGCATTTTAAAAAACCCTGGGACAGCGGAGGACTTCTCCGCTGTCCGGGGCGATCTTAAAATGCTGGCGGGCGGCATTTTAAATCGCCCCGGACAGCGGAGGACTTCTCCGCTGTCGGGGCGATTTAAAAGCCCCTGGGAAGGCAGGCAGGGGGGACAAAGACTTTTGCCCCCCGCCAGCCTTCAGAAGAGGTCCTGGACCTCTTCTGAAGGCTGGCGGGGGCGAAAGTCTTTGCTCCCCCCGCCTGCCTTCAAAAGCTGTCCGGCCCAGGCTTCCTGGACCTTTCCGCCAGCAGCGGCAGCGCTGCCGCTGCTGGCGGAGACTTGCCGGCATGCCGAAGCCTGCGCGCAGCGCGCCCAGGCTTCGCGGATCTCTCCGCCAGCAGCGGCAGCGCTGCCGCTGCTGGCGGAGACTCTCCTGCCTTCAAAAGCCGTCCGGGATAGCAGGAAGCGTTTCCCTGCTATCCCGGACTGCTTTTAAAATGCTGGCGCTGGGGAGCAAAGCCTTTCGGCCCCCGCCAGCCTTCCTGGACCTCTTCTGAAGGCCGGAGGGGGGGGGAAAGGCTTTGCTCCCCACCGCTAGCATTTAAAAGAGGTCCCGGGAGATTTCCCTATGGGCTTTCGTCTTGCGAAGCAAGCCCATAGGGAAATTCGTCTTGCGAAGCGCCTCCAAAACGGAAAACCCTTTCGTCTAGCGGGTTTTCCGTCTTGCGAGGCGTTCGTCTTGCGGGGTACCACTGTAGATGGATGCCCTGCTTCAGTATAAGGCAGCTTCTCAGGTTCTGAGTAATTTACTAACCATTCATCCCAAAAGAACTTTCTGAGACAGTGGCCACCTCATTCTGTCTAACAGTAGGGCTGGTCCCTGGCCTCAGTTAGCAAAATGTCTTGGACTGGCCCTGAATAAGTGTTAAGCTCTGTTCGAAGGAGGGTGGATTATATCTGCTATGACTCCTTGGTCACTTCACATTTGTTACAAACTGTTCCTACCGTTACAGGTCCTTCTGCTGCTAACCAATTGTCATCCATTAAAGCCAAGGTGAGCTTTGTTTCTCCAAACGAGTACAAACGATGGCATTTCAAACTCCTTGACAAAAATGCCCAGTGCCCAGGAGGCATCAGAATTGCCGCAGGCACAAATCACTCCTCTGTGTGATGGAGTGGGAGGGGAGGCACTTATTTCAGGTTCCTGTTTCAAGCTGATACTTCACACATAGTCTGAGCAAAGGGGGAAATGTACAGTCTTCCATCAAGAATAGAATGCACTTTGCAAGACTTCTGAGGCAGAAACAATGCAATCATCCCACAGCAGATGTCCATTCAGTTTCCTGAAAAGACCTTCTCTGACACCTCCCAAAAAAGGGGCGAATTTTCATGCAATGTCAACAGCGTCCGAGGTATTGAGGATACTCAAATGTGCCATGGCATGCACACCTGAGTGGGAGGTGTTCAATGCTAGGTGTACTCAGAGTAGACTTATTGAAATCATAAATATGACTACCTTAAGTCTGAGCAGGACTAGCTGAATACAACCCACAGTTGCCAATCATAGCAAAATGTGGCTGTAGAATCCTGAGTAGGGATAAGCAAATTTGTCATTTTTTGTTTCTCTCTGTTTCTCATCCCCCCCAAGCTTAAGTTCAATCCTCAATATTTCTGCATCACTTTTGATTTTTATATTAAAAAATACTCTTCAAAATTCATCGGATAATTTATCCTAATATAAACATTTTATACACGTTAAACCACAGAGCCTAGGACTTGCTGATCAGAAGGTTGGCAGTTCGAATCCCCGCAACGGTCCCAGCTCCTGCCCACCTAGCAGTTCGAAAGAACGTCAAAGTGCAAGTAAATAAATAGGCGGGAAGGTAAACGGCATTTCCGTGCGCTGCTCTGGTTTGCCAGAAGTGGCTTAGTCATGCTGGCCAGATGACCTGGAAGCTGTACGCCGGCTCCCTCGGCCAATAAAGCGAGATGAGCACCGCAACCCCAGAGTCGGTGACAACTGGACCTAATGATCAGGGGTCCCTTTACCTTTACCTTTACTTTCCCCCTAATATAATGCATTTTAATGTTGCTTTCACCAATATATGCATTTTAGAGAAAGTAGGAATTCAGTTCACTAGTTGTGAACAGGTTCTACTGAAAAGGATTGCCATTAGAATAATTCAAAGAAATATGGAAGATCCATCTGTGGCAGAGCAGGGATGGGTGAACCTGTCAATTTCAGTTTCTCATTTCCAGTCTTAAGTTCAGTTCTCCACATTTGCACATCAATTTGCAATTTATGTACTTTGAAAGTTCTCATGAAAATTTATCAGTCTGTTTCTCCTAATATATACATGCTTGTATACAGTTTTTACTAATGTAACACATTTTCATGGCCCCCCCCCCATACGTATGCCTTTTTGTACACATGACCTGGTTGGAGAATTGCAATGCAAAATGCAGAGAAGTGTGGTTTTCGAAGGATGGCTGTGTTTTGATTTGTCTATTGTTTTGGGCAGTGCAAAATACATAACTTTGGATTAAGTGCAAACTGAACTGAATTTCCGTCTCACTCCTATAGAGGGTGACTCTAGACCTCCAAATGTTGTTCACTCCAGCTCCCATCAGCCGTGCAACTAACACAAAAATGAGCATGAAACTTGTAATATCTTCTGCTATATTTCTGGAAGCAGTGCATATGCATGTGAAAGTTCAAATATAATGTGGAAATTAACCGGGAAACATTGGGAAAACAGAATAAACTGCAGTGTGAATGCAGCCCAAGGGTGGATCTAGACACAGGAAAAAACACTATAAAACGTCAGAAATCAGATCGTTATAACAAAAGAAAAGAATCTCTATGGAAAAGCGCATTAAAAAAATTCCTGCTCTCTGGCGCCATCTGGTGTTGCATGTTTATAGCACATACAGATTGCTGTTTCTTTTCTAATGTAGCTGAATCCCAAGTCACTGAATGAGGAAGAGGTTTGCTTGTGTGCCAGCCTGATTGAATTGTATTCATCCTAGTAGACCTACTGAAATTAATGAACCTAAGTCAGTTATGTCCATTAACTTCAATGGGTCTACTCTGAGTAGCGCTTAGCTGAATAATGCCCATTGATTTTATCAGAGCTCAACTCCAGCTACGAAGACTTCAGATTGCCTCCAAACACATCCATAAAGATTGACATTTTTACCCATGACTGCTTCTCTTCCATGTTGTGAGCTGCTTGAAGCCTTCTTACAGTTAGTAACAGAATATAGAAGAAATATTAACTCTCCCAGGTGGAAGGTCTTATATGCCGAGTTTTAATCTAGAGCGAATTTTTACAGCCACTTTTACAAAGAGGGTTTATAGTGGAAACGTTGACGGAAGCTTAATTAATAACACAAACAACAAGATTAGATTCTCGCCAAATGTAACCCTAGGCAGTTGTTATGTATACTGGGTGAAGCACAGTAAAGGATATATATCCAGAATCTTTGCTGCTCATCTCCCAAGCATAATGGTTACTACAGCAAGAATAAAGGTTACTAGCTAAGCTGCCATAAGCCATCACACGTGGTAGGCACATATACCAGAGTTTCCCAAACTTGGGTCTCCAGCTGTTTTTGGACTACAACTCCTATCATCCCTAGCTATCAAAAACAGTGGTCAGGGGTGATGGGATAAAGAGTCTGGAAACCAAGCCTTATGAGGAACAGTTGAAGGAGCTGGGCTACCTTTGAAGGTTACCCGAAAACTTCAACTAATCCAGAATGCGGCAGCTAGACTGGTGACTGGGAGACCATATAACACCAGTCTTGAAAGACCTACACTGGCTCCCAGTACGTTTCCGAGCACAATTCAAAGTGTTGGTGCTGACCTTTAAAGCCCTAAACAGCCTCGGTCCAGTATACCTGAAGGAGAGTCTCCACCTCTATCGTTCTGCCCAGACACTGAGGTCCAGCACCGAGGGCCTTCTGGTGGTTCCCTCGCTGCGAGAAGCCAAGTTACAGGCAACCAGGCAGAGGGCCTTCTCAGTAGTGGCACCCGCCCTGTGGAACACCCTCCCATCAGATGTCAAAGAGAAAAATAACTACCAAACTTTTAGAAGACATTTGAAGTCAACCCTGTTTAGGGAAGCTTTTAATGTTTAATAGGTTATTGTCTTTTAGTGTTTTGTTGGAAGCCGCCCAGAGTGGCTGGGGAAACCCAGCCAGATGGGCAGGGTATAAATAATAAGTTATTATTATTATTATATGTATAGTATGGAGAAGACAAGACAGAAGGGTGGTAAGACAGCCGTCTTCAAGTATCTGAAGGCCTGTCACTTGGAAGATGGAGCAAGCGTGTTTTCTGCCGCTCCGAAGGGTAAGATCCAAACCCATGGATTCAAATGACAAGAAAGAAAACACCTAAACTAGGCTAAACTAGGGTTGCCATATTTCAAAAAGTGGAAATACGGACACAAAAATTATTGAGCTTTATTATTAGCTTTCTCCAAAGTTGCTGAGCTTTTCTTTCACCAAAATCTACACTTCCAACATCTGTATTCCCAAATATTTCAGCAATTTCTGCCCGGACACTGCTTCTGACTGCTGTATTCCAGCTAGGAAGAACTTTTTGACTGTAAGAGCTGTTTGGCAGTGACAAACAGACTCTCTCAGGAGGTGGTGGACTCTCCTTCTTTCAAGGTTTCTAAACAGTGGCTGGGTGGCCATCTATCAGAGATTCTTGACTGTGATTGAAGCAGCTTGGACTAGACGACCTTTGGGGTAGATTCAGTGATCTTAGGACTCTCCTTTTCACAGCCTCCTTCTCACTCATGCCTCTCTCTGCTTCCTGCCTGATGCCCTGGAAGGCTATGGACCCTCGACCTGACCTAGAGCAATCCTGGGCAGTCTCATCCCAAAGCAAATGAGTCCTGGATCCTTCAGAATAGGCTGGATTTTTTTCCTGAGATTTGGGCCGTAGTCAAATATTCATTATTTAGTTATTCGCTATTTAGTTATTTCATAAATAAATAAATAAAAACCCGAAAGCTGTTTACAAAAAGATAAAACAAGGAAATCAAGGGAAAAAATTACAACAGCACATACAAAAGTTAAAATACTATAACAGATTAAAATGATCTCAATTTCCTAAGCATCTGGGTAAAGGTAAAGGTAAAGGGACCTCTGACTGATAAGTCCAGTCATGAACGACTCTGGGGTTGCAGTGCTCATCTCGCTTTACTGGCCAAGGGAGCCGGCACACAGCTTGCGGGTCATGTGGCCAGCATGACTAACCCGCTTCTGGCGAACCAGAGCAGTGCACGGAAATGCCATTTACCTTCCCGCCAGAGCGGTACCTATTTATCTACTTGCACTCTGACGTGCTTTCAAACTGCTAGGTTGGCAGGAGCAGGGACCGAGCAACGGGAGGTCACCCCATTGTGGGGATTTGAACTGCCACTCTTCTGATCAGCAAGCCCTAGGCTCTGTGGTTTAGACCACAGCGCCACCCACGTCCCTTAAGCATCTGGGTAGGCTTGTCTAAATATGGAAGTTTTTAGCATGCAGTGAAAAGCATACAGTGAAGGCGTCTCTTTGATTTCAATAGGCAGGGAGTTCCAAAAATGTTGGTGCTGCCACACTAAATGGTCAAGTTCTTACAAATACAGAACAGCCACCTGTAGCAGTGCCAGTCCCTCCAGTCAAAGCAGTTCAGTGAGCACATGTGGGATAAGGCTGCCCTGTAGGTAAACTGGCCCCAAGTTGTTAAGGCTTTATATATTAATAGTAACACCTTGAACCTGGCCCAGTAGCAAAGTGTCAACCAGTGCAGATCTCTGAGCACAGGTGTCACTCCTGTCAACAATTGTGCTGCAGCATTCGGCACTATCTGCAGCTTCCGGATCAAGCACAGAGCGCATTGCTGTAATCCAGTCTTGAAGCGACCAGGGCATGGACTGCTGTGGCCAGGCTCTCATAGAATCATAGAATCATAGAGTTGGAAGAGACCACAAGGGCCATTGAGTCCAACCCCCTGCCAAGCAGGAAACACCATCAGAGCACTCCTGACATATGGTTGTCAAGCCTCTGCTTAAAGACCTCCAAAAAAGGAGACTCCACCACACTCCTTGGCAGCAAATTCCACTGTCAAACAGCTCTTACTGTCAGGAAGTTCTTCCTAATGTTTAGGTGGAATCTTCTTTCTTGTAGTTTGGATCCATTGCTGTGTGTCCGCTTCTCTGGAGCAGCAGAAAACAACCTTTCTCCCTCCTCTATGTGACATCCTTTTATATATTTGAACATGGCTATCATATCACCCCTTAACCTCCTCTTCTCCAGGCTAAACATGCCCAGCTCCCTTAGCCGTTCCTCATAAGGCATCGTTTCCAGGCCTTTGACCATTTTGGTTGCCCTCCTCTGGACACGTTCCAGTTTGTCAGTGTCCTTCTTGAACTGTGGTGCCCAGAACTGGACACAGTACTCCAGGTGAGGTCTGACCAGAGCAGAATACAGTGGCACTATTACTTCCCTTGATCTAGATGCTATACTCCTATTGATGCAGCCCAGAATTGCATTGCCTTTTTTAGCTGCCGCGTCACACTGTTGGCTCATGTCAAGTTTGTGGTCAACCAAGACTCCTAGATCCTTTTCACATGTACTGCTCTCAAGCCAGGTGCCCCCCATCTTGTATTTGTGCCTCTCATTTTTTTTGCCCAAGTGCAATACTTTACATTTCTCCCTGTTAAAATTCATCTTATTTGTTTTTGCCCAGTCTCCCGGTCCAGGAATGGCCCCAGCTGAAAACTAGTCACAGTTGGTACAAGGCACTTCTATCCACAGAGGCTACCTGAGCCTTCTGTGACAGCGCTGGGTCCAGAGGCAGCCCAAACTGTGAACCGGCTCCTTCAGGGCCAGCACAACCCCATCCAGGTCAGGCAATGGGCCAATTTCTCGGCCATGGGAGCTGTTCTATATGCCTCTGTCTTGCCAGGATTCAAGCTCAGTTTGTTCTCCCTCATCCATCTCACCGCTGCGTCTGGGGAACATTTGAGAGCTACAGTTCTGCTCCATCAACATGCTGGAGATGGAATATAACCTCGTGCACCAGATAACGACAAGAATTTCTTCCTAGATATTATATTGAAACTATTAATTGTCTGGGAAGCATCAGCCCATCTTTTTTAAAAACAGAGAGCCAAGGTCACAACAGGGAAAGCAGATAACAACCCTGAGCCTCCGCCTCTGCTATTTCATTTCCCTTAAGATCCCCGTGAAAGCAAACTCACCGAGCCAAGACCATTTCAAAGTTCTAATAGCTTCGAGAGACCTGAACGCCCAAACCTATTTGCCACTTGCAAATAAATCAGTACATTTAGATGAAGCTCCTATTTACCAGTAATATGACCCTTTGTCTCCTAAATTTGCACTTCTCCCCAGCCGCTCATTTCTTAAGCGACACAAACTCACAACCTCTTTATTTATCGCCTGGCTCCCCTTCCCTCCCCGCCCTGCGCCTTGCTCTCCCATCTAAAATAAGGGCTTTAAAAGAAGCTATTGAGATATAAGCTCATAAAGAATCCCTGGCTACCAGCTCATGTCAAGAAAGTGTTGTCAGTGACACAAAGAAAGATTACACTTGGGTTCCATTTATATAATCTGCAACGCATGCTTCCTGCGCGCCAGTGTATGTCCCTGGGCATTACTGAGAAAATAGGATTCCTGACCTGGATATACATTTTGAAAACAGTGATTGAAAGCTAAAATAAATGGAATGTCAATGTTTAGGAACCAAGAAACTGTTCCAATTGCTGCAGTGAACAACGGTGGGAGATGGGGTGGGAGCAGGGAATGGATTAGATTTTGTGCTTTTTCTCTCTGCAATAACTCAAAACTACTACTCGGCTGAAAACTGTTCACCTTGGGGGGGGGTTGTTCCAAACCACTTCTGGTCGCTATAATTTCAACACGTGCTGCTACTGTACACTGATCAATAGTGATGGATGTGACCCACCGCCCTGACTAACACCATATAACGAGCTTGATTCACCCCCCCCCCCAAAGCATATAACAAGCCTATTAGGTAGAGCGGCACACTTCTGTCCAGAAATTCTTGTCATTAGCTGGGCACAAGGTTATATTCCATCTCCAGCACCCTTAACCAGTTCTGTCAAGGGTGCCCACCCTCCACATCCATGTAGTGTATGGCTAGCCTTCAGCACGAAGCACCAGGGCCAGGGATTTCTCAGAAAAAGCCAAGTTTTTCCAAGAGAGCTCAAGCAAACCAAGCCCTGGGGTTGCACTCAGGTACCAGCTCTCCATCTGCACTTTACAAGGTTAAGACTTCTGGGGACATAAGGGGCCTTACAAGTCCCATATTTAACCAGTGTCTCCCACTGGGGTGCATGGGAGTTGCAGTTTCCTATGCTTTCCCGGGATGTGGGTGGTGCTTTGGGTTAAACCACAGGGCCTAGGACTTGCCGATCAGAAGGTCAGCGGTTTGAATCCCCACAACGGGGTGAGCTCCCATTGCTCCTGCCAACCTAGCAGTTCGAAAGCACGTCAAAGTGCAAGTAGATAAATCCAGCAGGAAGGTAAATGGCCTTTCCGTGCGCTGCTCTGGTTTGCCAGAAGTGGCTTAGTCATGCTGGCCACATGACCTGGAAGCTGTACGCCGGCTCCCTCAGCCAATAAAGCAAGATGAGCGCCACAACTCCAGAGTCGGCCATGACTGGACCTAATGCTCAGGGGTCCCTTTACCTTTACCTATGCTTTCCAGCTGAATGAATTGGACTGGGAAGCTTGAGAAATGACAGATTTGCCTAGGAAAGTTGCCCGTGAGGATGCGAGGCAAGGCCTGGCAGGGAGAGAGGTTTTGATGGTAACAGCAGTAAACCTGTTATGATCTGGGCCTGAACTTTAGAGAGGTTTAGTTCATGAGATGTGGGATTCCGAACTGGAGAAGTTCATCTTCTGACAACCATTCCCAAAGTTGGTATCAACTGTGTTCAGGGCTATGAACATGGGAAGGAGGAATAGTGGTCTATGGTTCAAGGAGTAAACAAAGGAACAGAAGACCCTGGATTCCTCTTCCATTTCATTTATCCAGCTTCACACTCCAGCTGTCTTGAATGCTACTTTATGGCTCCATTTGCTGTACCTGCTGCAAAGGAATGCTTTCCCCACTGCCCACAAGACCCAGAAGAGCTATAGCATCCAGCCCTATTCCTCTGCTATTGCCTCTGTTTTGTGGAGATTGCAGCCATGGCTGGGTCTCAAACTCTATAACAACAACAACAACAACAACAACAACAACAATTTATTATTTGTACCCCGCGCACCTGGCTGGGTTTCCCCAGCCACTCTGGGCGGCTTCCATAGAAACAAAAAATACAGTAAAATATCACAGATTAAAAGCTTCCCTGAACAGGGCTGCCTTAAGATGTCTTCTAAATGTCAGGTAGTTATTCATCGCTTTGACATCTGATGGGAGGGCGTTCCACAGGGCGGGCGCCACTACCGAGAAGACCCTCTTCCTGGTTCCCTGTAGCTTTGCTTCTCGCAATGAGGAAACTGCCAGAAGGCCCTCGGCACTGGACCTCAGCGTCCGGGCAGAACGATGGGGGTGGAGACACTCCTTCAGGTATACTGGGCCGAGGCCGTTTAGGGCTTTAAAGGTCAACACCAACACTTTGAATTGTGCTCAGAAACGTACTCTATCTCTCGTCTCCCTGTTTTGCTAAGTGGTAGAACTGGTTGGTATGTTCACAAGCATCCTTTTCTCACCTTAGTGGCCACTGTTCATTGGCCTCACTTTCCCTTTCCCACTTTGCACAGTGATTGGCTTCAGAGACTCATGTGATTTTGCCAGCCGTGTGATAATGTTACATAGGGCATGATGTCACAGATGAACCAGACAGAGGGCCTTCTCGGTAGTGGCACCCACCCTGTGGAACACCCTCCCTTCAGATGTGAAGGAAATAAGCAGCTATCCTGACTTCCGGTTCGGCGCCAGCGCTAATGGCTGCTCCCTCTCCGAGCTCCGGAGAGAGGACGGCTCTGCGAGTTCGGGTCTGACCCGCTACGGCAAGCGGGGGACCCCTAAAATCACAGGAACGGAGCCTGTGAACAAGGAGATTCGGTGGGCACCTGAAGCGCCCCCCTTTACCGCAGAAAGAGCCTTTTTAAAGGCTCCGGAACGACAACGGGGAGCGCGGTGCTGAGAATCGCTACCCAGCCCGCAGGGTGAAGCCGCGTCGCCATTAGTGGAGAGCGCCGATTCCCTTCCTGAATAATCTGGACAAAAAAGACCCGTGAGTAAGATTGAACCTCTATTCGTATCAAAACTACCTGAAATTAGGCTGAAAACGGGAAAGGCGAAAATTAAGGAAGTCTGCCTTCCCCCGACTGCATGACAATTAAAGCAACGAAAGTTACTGAGCTGCATCCATATGGGATATTGTCTTTAACTGCTTGAATCCGACATTTGGACTTTGACTATCCCCTCTAGCTTGCAGGGCAGAGGGGAGGAATAAGTGATTTTATAAGCTGCATGACCAACTTAAAGGAAAGGGAACTCTCTGCAGCCTTCAACCTGGCACAAACTGCTATTAAAACAAAGGAACACTGAACTGACTTTAGACTCCTGTGAAAGTAACAAAGTGGAAATCTCATTGTTTATTTGTTACAAAGTTTTGGGACTCTGTGGACACAATATATCAGGGAAGGCTGGGACTCTATCTATTGGGAAAGTGTTGCAAGATACATATAGAAGCCTCCCGATAAATCTGCTTTTTAAATACTCTTTGCCTTTGTTTGCGGACATTTTGATTTGCTCCCTCTAGAGGGTAAATTAAAAGTTGCTACGCTTTGGGACAGTGGAATTTTCCTTTAGGAGAAGGCTCTCGTGGGAAACGACCTTGGGATATGAGTGGCCCAGCAGACGAGATAAGCACGAGAGCCAAGACAAGGCAATATCAACAACAGCTACAGCAACACAAGAAAAGAGGCTCGATCTCAGGCATAACCCCTACAGTGACAACAGGACAAGAAAAAGGTACAGCAGTCTCCATGGATGCAGTGTCGCAAGCCCTTCTTAAGATAAACCAGTCTTTGGAGAATCTAACAAAGCAGACGGCAGAAAATACCAAGAAATTGACAGAGAATTCACAGAAATTGACAGATTTAACAACAAGACTTGACCTGAATACAGAATCTATAAACAGGCTTACGCAAGAAAATTCTGCCACACGTCAAATTGCGGAGGAAGCCAGAACTATTGCTGGAGAGACCCAGGAAAAATTAGAACCGATTGCCAGGAAGGTCTACGACCACGACGCAACTCTGGCATTGTGGGAACTACAAAGAAAAGAAAGGAATTTGAAACTACGATCAATTCCAGAGGACGAAGGAGACAATCTTACGGATTTTTTAACGAAAGAGTTTGCTGATTCCTGGGAAGATCTAGAGGAAGACGAATTTAAAATTACAACAGCATTTAGACTGGGCAGAAGACAGAACAGAAAGGCGCCGAGAGACTGTCTGATTACCTTGAGATCGAAGGAGGAAAGAGACAAAATTCTAAGACTGCACTTTGAAAAGGCCTTACAAATTGGGAACTCACCGATACAGATCTTTAAAGACATTCCTAAACATATTTTGGACTTGAGAGCTTCTTATAAGGATTTGGTCTACCTGTTGAAGAAGAACACCATTCTCTTCAGGTGGGAATTTCCACAGGGACTGTCTTTTGATTATAGGGGGAAGAAGGTGAAAATAAAGACGATACAGGATAAAGACAGGTTCCTGCAAAGAAATCAAGAAGATTTACAGAAAGGAACTGTAGACCCAATTGCTGAGCAAAAGAGTGTAATAGACATCCTGAACCTTTCGTTTGGACAGAATCTTCCACCACCAACAGAGGAGGAACAACAATTGGGAGCTGTTGGAGGAATATCAGAAAAATAACAAGATGGCCCTGCAATTCCTTAGCTGGAATTGTAATGGGATGAACAGTCCTTTGAAGAGACGACAAGTATTCCATATTTTGTACAGAGAACAACTGGACTTGATTTGCTTACAGGAAACCCATATAACTAGAGCACACAGGAGACTGCTTATGAATAAAAAATTGGGACAAGAATTTATTTCGTCGGACAAAGTGAAAAAAAGAGGAGTTGTGATTTATGTAAAAGAGAAGTAGGCTCCAAAAATGATGTTCAAAGATGAACAAGGAAGATATTTAGCGGTGGAGATTCAGGTACAAGGAGAAAAATTTTTGATAATTGGGATCTATGCACCAAATGAAGGTAAAGCAGAATTCTTCAAAAAACTCCATGAAACTTTGACGGATTATTTGGAATACAATATGATAATCATGGGAGATATGAATGGTGTAGTTTCTACAAACATGGACAAGACACAAAGACTGACACTTACTAAAGAAGGGAGACTCCCGAAGACTTTCTTCGAAATGACTGAAAATATGGACTTAATAGACATTTGGAGAACAAGGAACCCTCTTGAAAGAGAGGGAACCTTTTTCTCCCATGCAAAGATGACCTGGACCAGAATCGACCAAATATGGGTTACTAGTGGAATGGCTCCGAAGATTAAGAAGGTAGAAATCTGCCCGAAAACCTGTTCCGACCATAACGCCGTGAAGATGGAAATGAAATTTACAACAACTGGTCAGTTTAGATGGAGAATGAATGACACCCTATTTCGAGATAGAGAGATCCACATGAAGGCCCAAAAAACTCTAAAGGACTATTTTGAAATCAATCTAAAGGGCGAGGTGGAAAAAAGAGTGATCTGGGACGCAAGTAAAGCTGTGATGCGAGGATTTTTGATTCAACAAAATTCAATAAAGAAGAGGAAACAGAATGAGAAAAAGGAAAAAATTTTGGAAAAGATAAAAGAAGGAGAGAAAAAATTAAGATCAAAACCAAAGTCCCAGGAGATTTTGAGGGAGATTAAGTTGTATCAAACACAATATATGGAATTGATGAACCAAGAGATAGAATGGAAAATAAAGCAAATGAAACAAAGGACATTTGAGTCGGCAGACAAATGTGGTAAACTTCTGGCATGGCAACTTAAGAAAAGACAGAAATTAAATACAGTCACAAGTCTAGAAGTGGATGGAAAAAATATATTTAAACCCAACGAGATAAGAAATTGTTTTGTGAGTTACTTTAAAAAACTTTATTCCCAAGGATTACAAAATGAAGAGGACATAGATAAATTCCTTAATAAATATGGATTACAAAAGATCTCTCATCATAGCAAGGTGGATCTAAACCAGAGAATAACAGAACAAGAGATAGAGGGTGCCATTCAGGACATGCAATTGGGCAAATCTCCAGGGCCAGACGGACTGACTTCCAGATATTATAAATCTTTAAAGGAATGGCTGATACAACCGTTAAAGGAAGTTTGTAACGAGATCTTAGAGGGAAAAAAGGCACCCGAATCGTGGAAAGAAGCATATATCTCACTCATACCAAAGACAGAGACTGAAAAGACTCAACTGAAGAACTACCGCCCAATTTCGTTACTGAATGTGGATTACAAAATTTTTGCAGACATTTTAGCAAAAAGATTTAAAAGAGTACTGATGGAGAAGATTCACAGAGACCAAGCAGGCTTTCTCCCAAAAAGACACCTCTCAGACAATGTTAGGAATATAATAGACATTTTGGAAAAGTTAGAGGTGAACATAAATACTAAAGCAGTTTTGATATTTGTGGATGCGGAGAAAGCCTTTGACAATATTTCATGGAGTTTTATGAAAAAGAATCTTCATGGGATGGGGGTAGGACAAGGATTTGAGAATGGTATGGGTGCAATATATTCCGAACAAAAAGCTAAGTTGATTGTAAACAATGTAATAACTGAGGAACTTAAGATAGAAAAAGGAACACGACAGGGGTGCCCAATTTCCCCATTGCTTTTTATTTCGGTCCTGGAGGTGTTGCTGAACATGATTAGAGACGACCAGCAGGTTAAAGGTGTAAAGGTCGGAACCAAACATTATAAGTTAAGAGCGTTCGCAGATGACCTGGTTTTGACCTTGCAGGAGCCAAACACTAGTACAAAAAGAGTGTTGGAAATAATCCAACAATTTGGACAGGTAGCTGGATTTAAATTGAATAAACAAAAAACTAAAGTCTTAGGGAAAAACCTAACAGATATGGAAAAGAATAAGTTTCAAGAAGAGACAGGTCTGACGGTGGTTAAGAAGGTGAAATATCTAGGGGTTAATTTAACATCTAAAAACTTGAATCTGTATAAGGACAATTATGAAAAATGTTGGTCAGAAATTAAAAAAGATTTAGAAATATGGTCAAATTTGAGATTGTCAATGTTAGGCCGAATTGCAGTGATTAAGATGAATGTATTGCCTAGAATGTTATTTTTATTTCAAACTTTGCAGATTATTGACAAGATGGACTGTTTCAAGAGGTGGCAGAAAGATATTGCGAAATTTGTCTGGCAGGGCAAAAAGCCCAGAATAAAATATAAAATTTTAACAGATGCAAAAGAAAGAGGGGGATTTGCCCTGCCGGACTTAAAATTGTATTATGAAGCAGCAGCATTCTGCTGGCTGAAAGAGTGGATGCTCCTCGAGAATACAGATATCTTGGACTTAGAAGGTTTCAATAATGCATTTGGCTGGCATGCATATCTATGGTATGACAAAATCAAAGTGCATAGTGCCTTTAAAAATCATATTGTAAGGAAAGCGTTGTTTAATGTTTGGATGAGATACAAAGATCTGTTGGAAAACAAAACCCCTAGATGGTTGTCACCCTTAGAGGCTAAGGCCCACAAGAAAGTTAATATGGAGGTCGGATGGCCAAAGTATTGTGAGATCTTAGAACAGGATGGAGAGAAACTGAAATTAAAGAGCCATGAAAAATTAAAACCCAAAGTACAAGATTGGCTCCACTACTATCAAATAATGGAGGTTTTTAAACAAGACAGGAAAATTGGCTTCCAGGTGGAAAAATCAAAACTTGAGACAGAATTGTTAGAACCCAATATTAAGAATTTGTCAAGAATGTATAACTTGCTGTTGAAATGGAATACACAAGACGAAACAGTTAAATCAGTTATGATTAAGTGGGCACAGGACATTGGTCATAATATTATGTCTGCTGACTGGGAAAGGTTGTGGAACACTGGTATTAAATTTACGGCATGTAGTGCTTTAAAGGAAAATGTGATGAAAATGGTCTATAGGTGGTACATGACCCCAGTTAAGCTAGCAAAAATTTACCATTTGCCTGATAACAAATGTTGGAAATGTAAGGAAACTGAGGGTACTTTTTATCATCTTTGGTGGACATGCCCGAAGATTAAGGTTTTCTGGGAGATGATATATAATGAAATGAAAAAGGTATTTAAATATACCTTCCTTAAGAAACCAGAGGCCTTTCTCTTGGGCATTGTCGGCCAACTGGTGCCAAAAAAGGATAGAACTTTTTTCATGTATGCAACAACAGCAGCAAGAATACTGATCGCAAAGTATTGGAAGACACAAGATTTACCCACCTTGGAAGAATGGCAGATGAAAGTGATTGACTATATGACATTGGCGGAAATGACGAGCAGAATTCGTGACCAGGGAAAGGAGACTGCGGAAGAAGACTGGAAGAAATTTAAGATTTATCTTAAGAACTATTATAAACTTGATGAAGTTTAGAATGTCGAGATTCTACAGAGAGAAAGGGTTGCAGTAATATAAGATTAGATTAAGAAAGGACTATGATGAATTAGGATGGGAAAAAACATTTATATGTTGCTATAAAACTTGGACATGAGGATGCAGAAAGGGGAGGTATGGGGAAGTCCGAGGAAAGAAGTTTATGAAAGGACATTTTGAAATTATATTTGTTTGTTTGTCTGTTTTTCTTTTATGTTTGTTTGTTATAAAAACTCTTGTAAAACCAATAAAAATTTTATAAAAAAAAAAAGAAATAAGCAGCTATCCTATCTTTAAAAGACATCTGAAGGCAGCCCTGTTCAGGAAAGTTTTTAATATTTAACGCTGTAATGTTTTTAACTCTTGATTGGGAGCCGCCCAGAGTGGCTGGGGAGACTCAGCCAGATGGGCGGGGTATAAATAATAAATTAGTAGTAGTAGTAGTAGTAGTAGTAGTAGTAGTAGTAGTAGTATTAATCACCTAGTGGTTCAACAATAAAACTGCTGGCGCGTTTGCAGTGCTAAGTATGTTGAGATTCCTGCTGCATTGCATGGGGTTGGACTAAATGGCCCTTGGGGTCCTTTTCAATTCTATGATTCTACCACAACCTACCAAATTTAGTAGCAGTGTGGAAACCTGTAGCAAGGGAAATCAGAGAAGTTCACAACCATGCAAAAGTTCAGCTACAACTATGTATTTTTTATCAGGATGCTTAGAGGGTTGGAGCAGGGTATTGGGAGAGCAGGGTTCAAAACCCCACTAAATATTGAAACTCACTGAGTGACCTTGAAACTCTCAGTCTAACCTACCTCACTGAGGATAACACGTGGAGGGGTAGAAGTAGGCATACCACCTTGATTTTCTTCGACAAAATGTGGGATATAAACGAAGTAAATATATACTACTAATTTGGCCACATCAGATTTGCCCATTTCAAAGCAAATATTTAAAAAAATATCCAGTTCAGCCATGGACACACACACACACACAATGCTGGAAATTAGGGACAAATGAATGTTGGAATATTCAGGACTGACAAAAGAAAGTACGTACTTCTTTTGCATACAGTGCATAGTGAAACTATGGGGTTTGCTTTTGCAAGAAGCAGTGACGAACCCCAATTAGGATAGCCTTAAAAATGGATTCTTACTTTCTTATGTCCATAGTTCTGAGCATTGTTCATCACTTGGCTAAAAGTAAAAGCAGACTTAGCTGGGGCCACAAAGGAGGTCTCCCGACTATGTGGTAATGCAGATTACATTGGATTTATTTTCTTTTGCTTAGGCTAAACAAAACAATCACCTGTTCCCCATTAGGCAGAAAGTGGAAAATCGGCCCCCCAAATTGGATAGGCAGGGCCTCGCGACACGCAACACAAGCTGGCTGTGTTTTCTGGCGATCTAAATTAAGCTGCGGTGAAATTGGGCCACGGCTCCCGTGGCGCCCTGAGCTCCATGATGCTGGTTTTTATTTATTGCCAAAGACACATCAAGTGCAGAGCATAAGGGGGGGAAGAGAAAAGAAAATAAACTACACAGCAGTTTACTTAAGCAAAGCCGCGAGCTTATCAAGGAGCCCTTCAGAGCTAAATGTGGAAAGAAATGGTTGAGTAAACCAAATGAATGAGAGGAAGGAGTGGTGAAGAATGTATAAATGTCACAAGGGAATAGGGAGGGAGCAAGCAAATTACCCTACTTTTACAAATTGAAGCATCTTATCTACAGAATTTCACGGGGCTGACAGGGAAGCGCTTCTAAAAGTGTGTGTGCCGGGGCAAACTCATGTTCCAGGAGGGGAACTGAAATGTTTTTGTTTTTGTTTCCCCCCCCCCTTAAATCAAGCCACCAGTCTGGAAACACCTACATTGCTATGGTCCCGAGGGTATGATCCAAAGGCACACGACAGAGCATTTTTGCTGGGCCTAGGAATATCTGTTGCCTTTGTCCATGGAGTATCTGTGGTGCTGGAGGAGATTCTTGAGACTCTTGAGAGTCCCATGGACTGCAAGAAGATCAAACCTCTCCATTCTGAAGGAAATCAGCCCTGAGTGCTCACTGGAAGGACAGATCCTGAAGCTGAGGCTCCAATACTTTGGCCACCTCATGAGAAGAGAAGACTCCCTGGAAAAGACCCTGATGTTGGGAAAGATGGAGGGCACAAGGAGAAGAGGACGAGATGGTTGGACAGTGTTCTCGAAGCTACTAACATGAATTTGATGAAACTGCGGGAGGCACTGGAAGACAGGAGTGCCTGGCGTGCTCTGGTCCATGGGGTCACGAAGAGTCAGACACGACTAAACAGCAACAACAAGAATATCTGACTGGGGCAGAGGACCTTTTTTCCTGTTGAGAGGCACATTCCCTTTGGCACAATCTGTCAGGAGGCACATCCAGGTGAGGGGCAGTGCCAGAGCAAAAAAAAGTGATTCCGTCCCTGCCATGACTTTCTTTCTCTTTCTCTCTCTGCTACCCTCCTCTCTGCAGCAGCAGCAGCAGCAGCAGCAGCACCGCCTCTCTCTGCCACCACTCTCCATCTCTTCTTTCTTTCTTTCTTTCTTTCTTTCTTTCTTTCTTTCTTTCTTTCTTCTCTCTCTCTCCTGGACACCCCCTTTCCCTCTTTGCCACCTGAATAAAATGAGGCCAAGGGCATTGTCAGGGAACTGCCATCAGCTCAGAGGCGAGAGATAGAAGGGCAGTTGCGTTACAGGGAGCCTCCGAAAATCTTGCAAAGCAGTTCCTCTTTCGGTGAGGAGGAAAGCCACACCTCCAGTGGGGAAGAGGGGAAAAGACCAGAGGAGGCTAGTAAGAGCCGTAACACTGCTCCTGAGCAAGCCGGAGAGGAGGGAAGCACTCCCTTGCCATCGCCCATCCTGCGCAGTAGTCTGAGGCGCAAGGAGGGGCAGAAACGGCTGGAGGTAACAAAACATTTATGTTGGGGGAGGTACAAAAACAGACCACTCCCGGATTCTGCTAGCGATTGAGCCAGACGTGAACTTAGGAAGCTCTTCACTGTAAATAGTTTGCACCAAAAAGACAGGTCGGACTCTTGAGCAACCGCAACAACCATCTGACAGGCATCATGAAATTACACTGGTGGCTGCTTTGTCTACCTCACTCAACACTGACCACTTCCGTAGGTAGCAGACTATCAGGGTCTCCGACAGAAGACCTTTTAACTAGCCTTGTCATGCCAGGGATAACACCTGGGACCTTAAAAACACAAGAAGGGCCCTGCTGGATCAGGCGAAGAGCCCATATTCTCCATCATGCTTTTCTCACAAACATGCCTTATGGGAAACCGTCAAGCAGAACCTGAGAACAGGAGCACTCTCTGTTCCCTTAGTTTCCAGCAATACCAGGATACCACCTTCATCCGAGGATCACAGGGCGGTTTACAATATAAAAACACAAAACTACATTCTTTAAAAAACCAGAAGCATTTTTACTTGGTATTATAGGCCAAGACATTAATAGACAAGATGTCAAACTGTTCTTACGTGCAACAACAGTGGCAAGAGTATTGTTAGCCCAGAAATGGAAGCAAGAAGAAATTCTGACGAAAGAAGAATGGCAGACGAAATTAATGGACTATGCAGAATTGGACAAAATGACAGGAAGGATTTGAAACCTGCGGGACCAGAGATTTACAGAAGATTGAAGAAGTAAGGAGAAATATATGAGTAAAAGATAGAGATATTGGTTATGAGTTTGAAATGTAATAATGAAAATAAGAAATGCATACTAAGAGATTAGATTGGAAAATTTTCAGACAGGACTGATGGAAGTCAAAAAAACTGAATAAGTTTACTGTTGAAAATAATATGTTAAAAAACTAATTAAAAATTATATTAAAAAACCCACATAGCATCGTAACAAACAATAACCTCTCCACACACACTTTGAAAAGCCATCAGTTGTTTAATTAGCCAAAGGCCTAGATGAATGTTTTCATCTGGCATCTAAAGATATGTCATGAAGACACCAAGCAAGCCTCCTTGGGGAGGGCATTCCACAAGTGGGGAGCCCTCTGTGCTGATTCCTCCAGTGAGAACCTTGAGATGAAGGAGAAAGAAGCTGACAGGATGCAAGTAGAAGAAGAAGAAGAGTTTGGATTTGATATCCCACTTTATCACTATCTGAAGGAGTCTCAAAGCGGCTAACATTCTCCTTTCCCTTCCTCCCCCACAACAAACACTCTGTGAGGTGAGTGGGGCTGAGAGACTTCAAAGAAGTGTGACTGGCCCAAGGTCACCCAGCAGCTGCATGTGGAGGAGCGGGGAAGTGAGCCTGGTTCACCAGATTACGAGACTACCGCTCTTAACCACTGCACCACACTGGTAAAAAAAAGAAGGAAAGTGAGGGTTGGCTCAGGGCAGGTTGAGGCCTGATTATTTCCATCTTGCAGTTGCAAAGACTGAGGCTGACAAAACAGCAACTAATTTGAGGCCACCAAGCAAGCAGTAGTGGCTGAAATGCAGCTTGAGTCAGGGATGTTGTGGCTCACAGCTCATGCTCTTGACTCCCCCCCACACACGTGCACAAACACATTAGCAGGTGGACAGACGTAAACATGTCACCTCAAACGACATTGAGCTAGCAGACTTTAGATACAGTTTGATTTTTAAAAGACCAGGCATCCTGCAGCGGTCCATCATATTTTCCTGGACTTCATAAATAATGAATTCAGACTGCGGGAATAACAGCGGCGTTAAATTTTATCATGTTCCAAAAGGGCACAAACAATGCCTTCAGCCTTGTCATTATTTCTCTACCATTAACTTGAACTAAATGCTCCATAAAACTTTATGGCAAGGGTTGAATTCTGGGTTTTAAAAAGCAACATATATGCCACTGTTCGTTTATAGAGTTCTTACCTCTCTTTCATTTCTTTCCTTTTAATTTATTATTTATTATTATTAAGATTCAGCAACATCATTTGCTCTTGTTTGAAGAACTCAAGTACTGGTGCAAACGGCCATATCATGGACACACAAAAATCTGCAGCTGGTGCCCAGCATCATCATCATCATCATTTCATAATTTATTATTTATACCCCGCCCATCTGGCTGGGTTTCCCCAGGCACTCTGGGCGGCTTCCAACAAAAAATTAAAAATACATTAAAACATCATTAAAATACATTAAAACATCTATTTTTTTCTTTCTTTATTAACTTTTATTGATAAATGCAATACTTACAAACACAAACCAGAACACTAAACAAATTATTATACACAGATACATACACCTCTCAACTTAGATTACAAAAAAGAAAACAAACATACAATCATACAGACATAAATTTTGACTTCCCTCCACCTATATGTGACTTCCTTTGTTTCTTTTATTCTTTTTGCTGTGTTATCAATATTATTTTTGACTATCTCATCTTATACCCATTTCTTCTTAATTTTTTACTCTTTAAGTTTCATCCATTGCATATTGATATATTAATACCAGAACAATGTTTTTGATGTATTCCTTCACGCAAGTCCAGTTTTTGGTCTGATTTGGTCTGATTGGCCTCTTTTTTAATTATATCAATGCATTCGTTTATTATCCAATATACAGGAGTCTGCAAGATTCCTGTGACTTCTTATTGCTTGAAGATCTTCAGTGAAGCTCCCTCAGGTGGGGCACACAGAGAAGGACTGGAAGCTGGAAGCTTCTTGGCTGGGAAAAGGCAGTCCTTTAAGTTTGTGCATGCTGCTGCCACACCTGAGATCAGGTGGGCCACCATTAGTTTAAATCACCTTGATACCACTTTAAGCAACCAAAGAATCCTGGGAGCTGTAGAACATTAAGAGTGCTGGGAATTGTTACAATACCCCTATTCTGAGAGCTACAATTTTCAGAGTAGTTTAACAATAAGTCCCTCATCTCAAGGAACTCTGGGAAGCGAATAGGGGTCCCCTAGCAATTTCCAGCACCCTTAACGATCTATAGCTCCCAGGATTCTTTGAAGGAAGTCAATTGAAGCAGTTCGATTGTAGGGTACCCACTGCTGGTTTCTGGGTGTGCTAAGAGCTATTACGAGACCCCTACTCCCCTCCAGGAGCTACAATTCCCAGAATTCTCTGTGAAGACAGCTTGATTGGCTCCCAGTGTGTTTCCGAGCACAATTCAAAGTGTTGGTGCTGACCTTTAAAGCCCTAAACAGCCTTAGCCCAGTATACCTGAAGGAGCGTCTCCACCCTCATCGTTCAGCCCAGACACTGAGGTCCAGTGCTGAGCGCCTTCTGGCGGTTCCCTAACTGCAAGAATTGAGGTTACAGGTAGTGGTGCCTGCCCTGTGGAACGCCCTCCCATCAGATGTCAAGGAGATAAACAACTACCTGACTTTCAGAAGGCATCTAAAGGCAGCCCTTTTTAGGGAAATTTTTAATGCTTGAAGCTTTACTGTATTTTTAATATTCTGTTGGGAGCCACCCAGAGTGGCTGGGGAAATGGGAAGTGCCAGATGGGCAGGGTATAAATAAGTTGTTGTTGTTGTTGTTGTTGTTGTTAAACCATGCTGGGAAGCGTAGCTCCTGGAAGGGAATACTAGTCTCCTAACAACTCTCAGCACTCTTACCAAACTACAACTCCCAGGATTCTCTGAGGGAAGCCAGGACAGTTCAGAGCAGTGTAATAATGGGTTTAAACACGTGGTCTGAATGTGGCCAATGTGAGCAGCAGCAGAGAGTCAGGGGGCAGAGACATGTTTTGTGTCCCACCCTCTAAAAATTCAACCCCATCCCCCAAAATGCAATAGAGGGGGTGCAACAGTCCTCTTCTCTTTTGCAAGAGAACACCCTATTTAAAAAAAACACAAAAAAACAGGGCAAACTTTGGGGATTCCAAACACTGGCTGAATATTAAACATTTGATTATCCCTGCCTCCTTGCAGTCTGATCCTGCGCCGGCTTCCTCAGAAGTAGCTCCCATGTCACCACGTTCAATAGGATTTCTCCCAAGTTAAGAGGATTTCAGCCTCGAAGGTTCCCATAAGCACCAAGACACACTCATTCCCTTAAGTGAGCCCTCATTCCTAGTGCAATAAAGTAACGCAGATGTTTACTCTAAATTAAAACTATATCTATCAAATCTGATACTTATGATAATAAAAAGCTTATTCCGCAACTTTAATTATTATGAAGAAGGGGCCCCCTGTGGCTTGTTCATTTCACAGAAATGGGGGAGGGGGGCTTGGAGAGAGAGAAGAAAGGAAACATTATCTGCTTTCTAATTATATCAGTTTTTCTAAAGCAGAGGGAGGGGGAGCACATTTATTATACTCTGTCTAGGGAAGCTATGAATCATTTTGCTGTTCACTTAATGCATTTAATTTACATATCAGAACTACAAATAAGGGCAACGTGATTAGATCGCATTGCCTTTGGTTTTTTCCTAACTGGGGAAAATAGGCCATTTTGTTTAGCCATGGCAATTAAATTAATTTATTTTGCTATGACAGGGCTTTTGATAAGGTCATTTATCAACAAAGTGACTGTAGGAAACCTAATGGGACGTCTGCTTCCATCGGGAAACATGAAAACAAAACAAGACAGATAATTTCATTTCCATCAAATTCTTGGTTTTCTTGTCCATGTGCCTACTCTAGTGAAGAGAGTGCTGTCTTGGATATGAACCCATTTTTGAAAGTTGTGTTTTGGAAGGAAGGAAGGAAGGAAGGAAGGAAGGAAGGAAGGAAGGAAGGAAGGGCAACTATTTTAATATAAATGGTACATACACAATGCAGGCCTTTCCCTGTAGTCATGAGATCTAGAAACCTGACTCTTTAAAATAAATTGCAGCAGGTCTCGGAACTGTCTGGATTCCAGAACTGCCTGGCACACCCTCCAAGTGCCCCTATTTTCCAGGGACATTCCTGGATTTACAGAAGCTATCCCGGTTTCTGATTCAATTCCAGAATGTCCCACTTTCCAGAATGTCCCAGAATGTCCCTATTTTCATCAGAGGGGATGCAGGTGGCGCTGTGGTGTAAACCACTGAGCCTTGGGCTTGCCAATTGGAAGGTCAGCAGTTCAAATCCTCACAACAGTGTGAATTCCCATTGTTTGGTCCTAGCTCCTGTCAACCTAGCAGTTCGAAAGCATGCCAGATAGTACAAGTAGATAAATAGGTACCACTCCGGTGGGAAGGTAAATGGCGTTTCCATGTGCTGCTCTGGTTTCACCAGAAGCAGCTTAGTCATGACCCGGAAAAACTGTCTGCGGACAAACGTCAGCACCCTCGGCCAGTAAAGCGAGATGAGCACTGCAACCCAACTGGACTTAACTGTCAGGGATCCTTTACCTTTACCTTATTTTCATCAGAGAAATATTCAAGTTATGGAATAGGACATCTCCAGGGCTTTTTTTCAGCCAAAACTCACTGGAACTCAGTTCCAGCACCACTCAGGTGGGAGCCATTGCTTGAACGAGGGAGGTGTTCATGGTGAGTTCCAGCACCACTTTTTCCAGAAAAACAGCATTGTACCTATTTTCATCAGAGAACTATTGTAGGGCATGGCCTGGTTCCAGATTCAGCACACACAGAGACACATCACACAACTTTGCCCATAACCTTTGTTACTGAACTGTACACCCTAACTTACCATATTTTTCCATGTATAAGACTATAATTTCCCCCTATTTTTTCAAGTTTAAAATTGGGGGTCGTCTTATACACAGATAGTGCATATAGGAGATTTCTTTATTTGGAGCCCCCCAAAATAGGGGTCGTGTTATACACAGGGGCATGTTATACACAGAAAAATATGGTAACTCAGGGCCATCTTACCCATAGGCACTAGGGAGTGTGGGGTACCCGGGCACCGGGCTCTCAGGGGTGACAGGCCATGAGTCCGGGGCCTGAGAGTTGAGTCTGGGGAAGAGCCCGTCCACCCATCAGAGCACCACGGTGGGCTCTTCTGCTGCGGGCAGCTCTGATCCACGGGTTCGGGGGAGACCGAGCCAGCGAGAGGCTAAGGCAGCCGGCTGGCTCTGCCCTCCTATGCGCCTGGGACTGGGCAACCTGGGGGGGGCACTAGGCGGATCTTTGCACCTTGGCACTGCATATGCTTAAGACAGCCCTGCGGTAACTCATATGGCTGTTGTAAGGGAAAGGCAGTTACTCAACCCTGACCACTTCAGAGACATATACAGTTTTCAGGTTACGCTCTGCGGTGACCCAGAAGCAATGGAACGCGTTACTTCCGGGTTTCACCACTCACGCATGCGCAGACGCTCAAAATGACATCACGTGCATGCGCAGAAACGGCGAATCACGACCCGCACAGACACACAGAAGCGGGTTGCGTTCGCTTCAGGATGCAAGCAGGGCTCTGGAACAGATCCCGTTCGCATCCAAAGGTGCCACTGTACTGGGTTGTATACAGTGCTGGTCAAAGTAGACCCCACTGACATCAATGACCATGGCTAACTTAGGTCCCTTGATTTCAGTGGCTCTATTCTGGGTAGGCCTTAGTTAGATACAACCCATCTGAATAAGAAAAGCACTTCTGAATCAGGCCAAAGGCAGATCTTATCCAACATCCAACATGAGCTTTCGTGTGCATGCACACGTCTTCTGTTTCAGTGTATCTGAAGACGTGTGCATGCACACAAATGCTCATACCAATAACAAACTTAAGTTGGTCTCGAAGGATTTTTTTTAAATTTTGTTTAGTCTACAGAATGGTTTAACAATCCTGGAGAACGGTAGCTCTGCGAGGGGAATAGGGGTCGCTTATCAACTCTCAGCATCCTTTAAAAACTACAGCTCCTAGAATTCTTTGGGGGGAATCCATGCCTGTTTAAAGCGGTATGATACTGCTTTAAATGTGTGGCATGAATGTGGCCTGTAGGTGAGCCAGGCAAGTATAAAGAAGAGCTCTGCAAATGGTAGGAGAGGGCAGTGGCGTAGCGTGGGGGGTGCAGGGGGGGCCGGCCGCACCGGGCGCAACATCTGGGGGTTAGGGTTAGGGGCGCAAATCCACGAGTTAGGGGGCGCAAATCCACGGGTTAGGGGGCCTTGCCTTGCCCTGCCCCGGGTGCTGACAACCCACGCTACGCCACTGGGAGAGGGTGAAGTTCACAGTGTCCACAGGTCTTCCACTCTCTCTGCAACTTGCGTCATCAATAAAGCCACAGCATGTCCCAACAAATGAGTCCGTCTTCCTTTGACCACGTGCTGGCCTCAGTCTATGTGTCAGCTCTTCCACAAATACAAGCTGTCAAACACGGCAAGCTGCCATCTGTCTAGAGATAGGCCCTCAAGATTTTTCTATTCCCTGGCAATTAATGCCAGTATAGCAGTCAGCAAGCGCTGAAGCAGCTCTTTAGATTTAAGAACCCCATTTTTCTCCACAAACAGGCCCCAAAGGGCTTATTGGGGGTCCTTCCCAGAGCCTGCTTAGTAATGGCCTCTAATTCATTCATATATATATATATATATATATATATATATATATATATATATCTCAAAAGCCCCCCCACACTTTTCTGCCACTTTGCTTTTTTCTGTGTCCTATATATGTTCATCTGTTGCCACCACCAGCTAAGAAACGATCGCAACGTAGGGAAAATAGTCTGAATCAGCCTTCAAGACCAGACAAGCTGAAACAGCCCTGTCTGGCTTGTTATAGTACATTTTCACTATTTAATGCCTTGTTGATTTGCATCTTTTAGAGAAAAAAGGCATAGGCTGGAGAGAGAGAAGGCTTCATGTAGACTTTCCCAACTGTTTCAGCCATGCTGTTTCATGTTCGACGTCCTTGGTGCCCCAGCAAATTCCGAAAAGATGATTTAAAAACAAAAGGCGCATTAGCTAATATTGTAAAAGTGAGTGTTTGCAAAGGCTCATTAAAAGCTAGGCGCTGACGCTAACATCGTAGCAGCAATTCTATTTCATTGCTAAACTACAGTAATTAAACCATAGCCACTCTGTGTTATTTGGCAAAGTAAATAATTACACTGTGCCCTAGAGGTTTATTCTTATATTTGCAGCGTCAATGAGAGCCCTGCTGCCGTCATGTCTACAAACCACCTTTTGTGAGTTGTTCACACCTCTTCAAATTTTTAACTGTTTAATTTTTTTTATTAATGTTTTTATTATTGTAATATCACAATCCAAAGGTGCAGTCAAGTCAAGTCAAGTTTTATTGCGGCCAAAGCCAGTGACACTAAACACCACAAGATCAGACAACAAGAAATCAGCAACAACCTCAGAAAAGAAAAAAGGTTACACAAGGGAACTTTGCAGTGTGCCATTCAACAGAAGAGATTTACGCTTCCTAATTACTAAAGTGCAAAATTTAGCCACCTCATATGATATTGAGCTTGAGGAATCTTGAGGTGCAGTAGTAGGGTATGGCATGGGAAGCCAGTGCAGTGGTTTGGGAGCCAGACTAGGACCTGGGAGACGAGGGTTCAAATTCCCACTCAGCCATGAATCTCACTGGGTGACCTTGGGCCAGTGATTCACTCTCTGCCTAACCTCCCTCACAGGGTTGCTGCAAGGATAAAATATGTCAACCACCTTGAGCTCCTTGGAGCAAAGGTGGGATATAAATAAATATAAATAAAGACATTCCACATCATGCCATATACAAAACAAAGAATACCAAAATGGCACAAAATACATAATAAAATAAAGAACAAAGTCTAAAGCATAAGAAGTAAAATCCCACATGACACAAAAGCAAACAATTTATTTGTGGTGATCTTTCCTGCAGTAGCCAAAGTCCGTAAGTTCTTACACGACAAAGGCAAGTGTCGATTGCTCATGCAACATTGTGGTATTTTCCTTTCAGCCTGTTAATTTGCAACAGTTTCAACAACTTTTAATAAGTACAGTGGTACCTCAGGTTAAGTACTTAATTCGTTCCGGAGGTCCGTTCTTAACCTGAAACTGTTCTTAACCTGAAGCACCACTTTAGCTAATGGGGCCTTCTGCTGCCGCCGCACCGCCAGAGCATGATTTCTGTTCTTATCCTGAAGCAAAATTCTTAACCTGAAGCACTATTTCTGGGTTAGCGGAGTCTGTAACCTGAAGCGTATGTAACCCGAGGTACCACTGTATAGGGAATTATCTTATACCCACCAAGTTAGACCATTGAAAAAGCTCAGTATGGTCAATACAGTTTGGCGGCAGCTGTCCAGGGTTTCAGACAGGAGACGTTCCCAGCCCTCCCTGGAGGTTCTGGGACCTTCTACATGCCAATCAGCTGCTCTGCTACTGAGCTACAGCCCTTCCCAAGCAGCCCACTCTTCATGGGACGGAAACCAGAGCAGCTTCCACGGCATCCATTAAAGTCAAACGACAACAATCAAATCAAATGACAGAACGTGATAAAAACAGAAGAGCAGCATTTAAACAGCAGGCATTTAAAAGAAGTACCATAAAAAAAACAAGACAGCTGCAAATCACAACGGGGGAAAGAGGCACCCAAGCACAAAAGCAGGAGAGGAGAAAGAAAGAAAGAAAATGTTAGGCACACCTTGGCCCTGTCAAAGACGCCCTCGAAAAGGCCAGGCCTGGACTTTGCATCTAAGAGCATGCAGTTCTTCACCCTCCCATACTAAATGCACATCGATATAGAAAGGTTACTCTGAATCTCGGGACTTCCCCCCACCCCCTCCATAGGTCCTGTTGTCAACATTTCCAACTGCACATTATTTCATAATCTATATTTTATATCTATCCATATTGTCCATTCTGAAGGAAATCAGCCCTGAGTGCTCACTGGAAGGACAGATCCTGAAGCTGAGGCTCCAGTACTTTGGCCACCTCATGAGAAGAGAAGACTCCCTGGAAAAGACCCTGATGTTGGGAAAGATGGAGGGCACAAGGAGAAGGGGAAGACAGAGGACGAGATGGTTGGACGGTGTTCTCGAAGCTACAAACATGAGCCTGACCAAACTGCGGGAGACAGTGGAAGACAGGAGTGCCTGGCGTGCTCTGGTCCAGGGGGTCACGAAGAGTTGGACACGACTGAACAACTAAACAACAACATATTGTCCACAGTATTTATTACATTACAAGTGAGATTAAAATCCTGTTAATGTTTTCATCTGCTTACAGTGGTTGAATGCACATTTTTCTCATTGATGGTGGAAGGGGCTGAGGTTGGGGGCTTATCTCCTTTCCTGCTCTTCTAGATGTGGCAGCCTTTATGCCAAAACCCACAGTAGCCATTTTGTATTATGCCACACCCACATGGCCGCCATTTTCTGAAACACTTTCTCAACACCTCAAATACGCCTGATCCAAAAAGGTTGGCCGCCTCTGATCTAGCACTTCACCTCAGGCAGCAAAACGTCTTGGAATGACCAGGCTCCTTCAGAGTAGACTTCCACATATCACTTTTCACCGCCTGTGTTCTTTTTTGCTCCTTACTTCCCTCCCTCCCTACGGGCATTTAATTTACTCCAGCACAGCAGATGATTAGGTTATGCTTTATAGTGTGATGGCCATTGCAGAATGTCCACCACTGGGCTCTTTCGCAAGAGGCATTTAATTTTCCTGCCGTAAATCGCTGTAGATGAAAAGAAACGAAAAAGGGAGGGAGGGCGAATCTTTCTTCAGTGCTATTGTGAGCGGAGAAGTAAATATTGTCACTCTTTCGACATGGCTAATTAGTTACTTCCCAAATCATTTGACTGCTTGCGACACTTTAAATTGCTTTTTGGACCTCCTGCATCTATATATAATAGACACAATGGCTTGGAGCGCTGGAGCCACATTGGAAAATTGACAACGTTGCAACTTGATAAATCAGGCAGCTGAAAGGGGGAAGAAAAAAGAGCAACCCTTAGTTTAGTTAATGGAAAAGTGTGGGGCGGCCAGCTCTTTTGGTACCAACCACCTTATTTATTCAAGTGGAAATATTTCAGCCAGGATGAACAATTCATTCTTCCCATCCCTCGCGGCTAATTTATTTAGTGCAGTGGTGGAGAACCTCCAGCCCACAGGTCTAATTTGACCTGCAATACCATTTCCCATAAGCAATGCCAATGCCAGTGCTCACGGTCCGCTGAGGGGCCCATGGCTGACCCCTGGAGCCTCCCAGCCCTCCTCTCCCTCCCTCCTTGCTGTTTCGGCCTGTTCACCTGCCCAGGCTGAACAGGCAAGCAGTGACAAGAGCGAGGGAGTAGATCATCACCCTCAACTTGCCTTGTATGCTGGATTGGGGCCAGAGACGGAGAAAGGAGGGGCACGTAAATGAGCAGTGGGGATGGAAGTAGGGAGATGGCAGGTCCACTCAGGGATGGGACCCACAAAAGGCATCTTGCGCAGGAGTTTTCCAAAGTGTGGAGCCAGGACTAGTTGTTCCTTTCTGTGCCTTAAGTGGGTGCCAAGGCCTGACTACACACACTCTCCTGGATGAGCCCCAGTCTGTGACATTCCCTGCTTAAAACTCTGGAATATTTTAAAAGTAGCAAACAATGAGTTTGCACTCTTAGCCAGCCAGGCCAGTGTTGGAGGGAGGTGCGAGTAGCTGTTCCAATCCTGCCAGCCCTAATAATAAAGAAATGTTCCCTAGCCAGTACCTGCTACCCAGGAAATACAGACTTCGCCTTTCTTTCTGCACCCAGGTCCCTGTGCAAGACGGCTGTGCAAATCCATTACATTGATGGCACTGTGGATCACCGTAACAGCAGGAGTCAGGCCAGCCCCGTTATGAGAATAGGCTTCCATCGATTGGCCTGGGCTCCCTCTTAGACAATGTCATTTCAGCAGGTGCGTCTTTTAAATCTTGTGGCTTTTCTAGCAACGCTGTTCTGCCGGCAGCTAACCAGACCAAAACCTAGGACAGTTCTTATTTTATTTTTAAGACTGAAAGGTGATGAAATGTGGTGGTGCCAACACGGGGTGTGGGAATAGGCACTGCTGTGCCCTCTAGATATTGTCAATCTGCAGCACCTACAAATCTGTTGGCCATCCCAGCTGCCATAGGCACCACATTGGCTAGCTCTGAGTTAATGGTACAGTGATAACTCGGGTTAAGTACTTAATTCATTCCGGAGGTCCGTTCTTAACCTGAAACTGTTCTTAACCTGAAGCACCACTTTAGCTAATGGGGCCTCCTGCTGTTGCTGCACCGCCGCTGCACGATTTCTGTTCTTATCCTGAAGCAAAGTTCTTAACCTAAAGCACTATTTCTGGGCTAGCAGAGTCTGTAACCCGAAGCGTATGTAACCTGAAGCGTATGTAACCCGAAGTACCACTGTATTGCCTTAGGTCTGTGGAGACCCAGGTTCAAATTCAGAATGCTAGTGTCAATAGAGTACAATCTGATTCAGCAGGGCTCTTCTTCTTCTTTACCCTCCCCATCTCATCATTTTATTCTGTTGGCCTCAGTGTTCTATGGTACAGTGGTACCTTGGTTTACAGGGACGTGGGTGGAGCCTAGGGCTTGCCAATCAGAAGGTCAGCGGTTCAAATCCCAACGGGGAGCTCCCTTTGTTCAGTTCCAGCTCCTGCCCACCTAGCAGTTCAAAAGCACATCAAGTGCAAGTAGATAAATAGGTACCGCTTCGGTGGGAAGGTAAACAGGGTTTCTATGCACTGCTCTGGTTCGCCAGAAGTGGCTTAGTCATGCTGGCCACATGACCTGGAAGCTGTCTGCAGACAAACGCTTGCTCCCTCGGCCTGTAAAGCGAGATGAGCGCCGCAACCCCAGAGTCGTCCATGACTGGACCTAATGGTCAAGGGTACCTTTACCTTTACCTCGGTTTACAAACTTAATCTGTTCTGGAAGTCCGTACTTACACCAAAGCATTCTTAAACCAAGGCGCTCTTTCCCATACCGGTTGGGACTCAATTTACAAATGGAACACACCCAACAGGAAGCGGAACATGTTCTGCTTCCAAGGCAAAGTTCACAAACCAAAACACCGACTTCCAGGTTTGCAGTGTTCTTCACCCAAGTTGTTCATAAACTAAGCTGTTCTTAAACCAAGGTACCACTGTACTAGCATAGAACATTATCACAGAAATGTAGAGTTAGAAGGGACCCCCCAAAGTCATCTAGTCCAACCCCTTGCACTGCAGGAATCTCAACTAGATCATCCCTGACAAATGGCCATCCAACCTCTGCTTATAAACCTCCAAGGATGGAAAGTCCTCCACCTTCCAAGGGAGTCTGTCAAACTGTCAAGCAGCTCTTACTGCTGGAAAGTTCTTCCTGATGTTTAGCTGGAATCTCCCTTCTTGATGCATGTGTAATATCTGAAAGATTGCCCCCTTCTCTTCAGATGCTCTCAGATGTTAAGCTCAGCAGAGGAGGCCTTCTTGGTAGTTCCTCCAGCCCTCAGAAATTCGGGGGGGGGGGGGTTGGCCCAGGAGAGTGCATTCTCTGTGGCAGCTCCGAGGTGGTGGACTTCCCACAGAGGAGTGTCCAACACCGTTTCCATCACAGAATGAAGACGCACACCTCTTTACCGTGGTCTTTGGCACCTGAGATATATGCTTTCAGGACCCAACCTGTTCTTGTGACTGAAATTTGTTTTAAACTGTTTTTAATACTGAATTTCAGATGGTTGTAACCCACCCTGGGATCTGATGGCGAAGGGCAAATAATGAACTGAAATAACAGTAACAATATCAATGATGGTGATGATGATCAATCTTCAATGGGCCCAATTCAGAAGACACCTGCAAGCACAAGGCAGCTTTCCCCCCCCCCCTTCCCCAACATCTCCCCAAAATCTGCTCTGGAGGGTAAGGAGAAGCCCCCTCCCCAAAAAGCACACAGGGAAGGGAGAGGGGAAATTGTTTTGTTTGAAAGGCAAAATGTCTTGCACCTACAAAATAACTGAATAAGTGTGATGTTGTAATTCCACCCAATATCACCATGGTCAGGCTTTGGAATAGTAAGGACCATAAGCCCTGAGCACAAGACAGGACATGAACCTGGAACAAAAGAGTAAGGCTGTCCAACTTGAGTGTCCAGAAGAGAAATGATGTTTCTGGCTGACCCTCAAGACAGCAAGAATGGGCAACCTCTGACCCTTTAGGAGTTGGCCTCCTTCTCCTGTCAGCCCCAAGCCAAGCCAGCATGGCTGGCGGTCAGGAATGATGGGAGTTGTAGTCCAATGACATCTGGAAGGCCACAGAGCCTTCCATCCCTGGCGCAGAGCCAATATGGAGCAAATTAAGCCACTATTCCTGACCCTTAAAGGGCCTTAGCAATTATCAGCCACTGATATACACCAGCATTCCCGGAAAGCCAACCTTTTTTTTAAAGAACAGAAATAAAAAGCTCTCATTAAGAAGAATCTGGCAGGGTTTTCAGCTAAGTACTGTAGAAGACCAGAGAGTTGAGTCAGCTGTGCCAACAAGGCAAGTAAAGGTGCTTTGCTCACCTGCTGGAGTTCTTTGATAAAGGTTAAGCAACCTGTAAGACTGAGGTGGAGCATACATTTTCATAACCCTTTTTAATATCATCACCATTTCCCACAGCAGAGCAAAGGGGTGACGACTGGGTCAGCAATGCAGCAATTTGAAAGGGTGGCAGTGGAAACGGCAATGAAAATGAAAGCTTCCTTTGCCTTCTTAACTTGACCTTCCAGTTTTCCCTGGAACAATTTGCCAGCTGGTAGTTAAGAGAAGTACAGTCATCATAGATGATCTCTCTCCTTATAAAATATCAGATAGTATATAGATATGAAGATTCACAATATATGTGCTGGAATCCAGAACAACCTAGGAAGGTACCCTCCACCAGGTCAGATTTTCCTCCAAGATACATGCATGGCCGTCCACATGTGAAGGTTTACACATTTCAAACATCTGGATAGCAGGGGCAAGATGGGAGGAGCTGAGCATCATTGGGGGCTGGTCCAATGACAACAGCCCCATGGCCATTTCATGAACACTTTGCCCCTTCTTGCAAGTAACTCGCAAAAGGAGCTTAAGAAGCACTGCTGTTGAGCAGGGATGGGAACCTGTGGTCCTTGAGATGTGCTCGAACTATCAGATGTGGTCCCTTTTCATTGGCTATTCTGACTGGGGCTGATGGGAGTTGGAGTGCAGTGACATCTGGGGGCCACAGGTTTCCCCATCTTTGCTAGGAGATCTAAAATTATCACCCAGGCAAGTGTTGGCAGGGACAATGTCATGGGCCAGGAGTCAGCTTCACCTGCTGAGCAGCAGCCTGAAAGAGCAGAAGGCGCAGTGACTCCACCTGCTGCTGACCAGCCTTCTTGCTCCTGATGAGAACCAGCTGGCTCCAGCTTTCTTAAGCAGGGTTTCCAGTCTCGGTCAGTTGCTGGAAACAACATTTGTCCTTCTTGACCAGACCTTGCTGCTTCTTGAGCCCTTGGACCCTCGGCTTTCTTGACCCCTGATTTGTCTGACTATGTGAACTGAGATACTCCTGACCTTGGGACTGGACTGGACCTTGTATACAGACTAGTTTTCAAATGTTTGTAAAAGATTCTGACTCAAAGGGAAGGTTTTCCCACACTCCGGATCTTTTGAAAAGCAGCAGCTTCCCAGCCCTGCAAATTTGTCCCCTCCTCCCTCTCCTGCAATGTGTCATCTTCATTTGCATCTGTCACATTATTCACTAGGACACACTTGTTTACCGCCTAAGTGATGGAATCGAAGGAGTCGGTACAGCCAGGTGTGCTGAAAACAAAAATCAACATAATCAGGAGGCTTGGAAAATTGCTTTTAATTGTGTGTTTACACAGGCAATTCTCCAAAATTATTTGGGCCGGGAGGCTACAGATTCCATACTGTCAGATAACCCATATAAAAACCCTCATTTACCCAGAGATGGGGAATGGGTGAATATTTAACCACACTTTAAACCTAAATGTAATATTGCACTGGATAGCTTATTTAGGTAGGGAATGGATCCAGCTGGAAATTAAACATTTAGAACACCTCTAGAGGCATAGCTCTTGCAGCACCTGGAAGACCTAACAGAATAAATTTGTGAGTCTGCAAGTTGCCACAAGACCCCTTGTTGTTGCAACATCTTAACTGTCTTGTAGGGCTGTGTACAGTCCCCTATCCCCCGAACTGACATGTGCCAACCCAAGGAAAATGTCCCAGCCCTGATCCAGCCCCAAAGCTACTTGGAGGCAGGGCTAATGTGTAATTAGGTTTTCCTCAACCTGACTCTGTCCCAGCCAGGATCTGCCATGTAGGCTTGATTCAGCTCAATTATTCAGGCTTTGCCCAAATCCAGGGCACTGACCTATGTCTCCACCTGCATGTCTTCTTCCATGACTCAACAGCAAGGAGAAGGTGGAGTTTTTCAACCTGAAAGCCACATTCCCTCTGGGCACATGCCAGGGGTGGATGAGGCCAGGGGCACAGCAGTGAATGTAAATTACACCTTTGTAAAAGGCTGGTTGCTACATACACTCTTCCCTGTCTTTCACCCAAACAGGCAAGGATCATCACCGGAGGGCAGCGATGCATTCCAGTGGCATAATGGGTGTGAAACAAGACAGGTAAGGGGTGTGGCCTGTGTAGAGGAGGTGTGCCTTGCAGGGGCCCAAGGGCCAGATAGAGAGTCCTGGAGGTCCACATTTGGCGCCCAGGCCTGAGGTTCCCCATTGCTGCATTATAGTTCAGGGTCATCTAGTCAGCAGAGGATTTCAGTACAAACCAAAGTTCTACTTCATGAAGGATTTGCAGGATTTGCTGCCACAAGATGCAGTGACAGCTGCTAGCTTAGAAGGGTTTAGAATGGGATTTGACAAAAGCTGCTTTTGGTTGCTAGTCCTCATGGCTACAGATAATCTCCAGGCTCACTCAGCAGTAGCTTCTGGGAGCAACATCAGAAGTTGGCGATTACCTTCCTGCACTGCTTGTGGGCTTCACAGAGACATCTGGCTGACCATCATTGGGATGTACCCTTCTCTCCCCCTTCCTCTTCTGTTCTGGAAGTCTCCCTCTCTGTGTGCCTGCCCTCAACCTGTTATGCTGCAGTCCTATACAGAAGTAAGTTCCATTGGGTTCAATGGGCTTTTCTCCCAGATAGGCAAGTATAGCTGCCTTCTCTAACATGGTGCCTTCAAGATGCTTTGGACTACAGCTCCCATCAATCCCAGCCAGCATAGCCTCTGGTCAGGAATGATGGGAGTTGCAGCCCCACAACTAGAGGACATCAGGTTGGGAGAAGGCTGGAGTATACAATTGCAGCATTAATCACTTTCCCCTTACCTACCCATGGCCAACTGAAGGCCTTTGATGAAAAAAGAATTGCTAATAAGAAATTTCATTTAATGGTCATCAGCCAAGAGCCAGCAGAGGTCTTGGGTCAGCATGAGACTCATTATCAGCAGAGTGAGATTCTGTATCCTGTGTGGAATGAGTTATTGATTTTATCCAACCCATAAAGGGCATCTCTTTCTGGAATACATATCACCACGTCTGGCATCCTATAGCCGAAAACCACAACCAGGCCTTGCATTGCTGAATCCTTGTTCTCCACCCAAACCCCACACCAGCTTCTAGATATAATTTGCTAACATCTTAAAACTTTTCCCAGCACACATTTTGTCACACTTGAATGGCATAAATATGAAATGATGGTGCAGGAACAGTAGCCAGCCTGGTCATATGTGTCCAAGAAATGCTGTTTCCAATGGCCAAGAATGGAGCTTTCCCAAGGAGATATTCCCACACATCCTGGAAGACTACTGACATCATCCAGCCTCACTTGGGGTCTGTTACTGGTGACTATGGCTGGTTTTAAAGAGATGCACCCAGAGGCAAAGCAGAAGAAATGGTCTAATTTGTAACAAGTCCACAAAACTCTTAACCGCAATTCTAATGGGTCAGTCATAATCGGCAAGGGAATCCATGAGTTGTGAGTTCAATCTTAGTCCTTCTCAGTGTAGACCCACTGAAATTTATGGAGATGACCAGCTTAGCTCTATCCATTTCAGTGGGTCTACTCTGAGCATAAGTAGTTGGACAAAAAAGACCCACATGTCTTGACCTCTAGGCAGAGCTAGAGGCAAAAGCTGGCAGAGCAATGAATTTGACCTTTGTATAGCAATCTAAGTTTCAGTGCACACATGCACCCCTCCAGGGAAACAAGAAGCGTGACTAGGGTGCAAGGACCTATTTCAAACAGGCAAAATTAACTGAAAGGGGGTGTAAATTGGGGTGGGTGAAGGGTGTGGCCTAGGAAAGGGATGCAGTCCGAGGAAAGTCCCAAGGGCTAAACAGAAAGGGCCAGAGGGCTAAGTGTGAGCCCTGGGCCTGTGGTTCCCTGTGCCTTCTTTAAGAATTGATGCTTCACATCTGGAAGGGTAAGACAGTCTCCAACTTGGTTGGGGCAAGCTGGGTACTTGTAGCTATCCAAGGTTCTGAGCTGTGCTTTGTGGCTTCATGCTGAGGACAGATCACAAGAGGCTTGATGTTCTAGTTTTCACAACACAGCATGCTGCTTTGCACACACACTCTCTCTTGCTCTCTCTCATACACACACACACACTGCTTGGGCTACTTTAAAGTGTAGCTGCAGAGCTTTCCACATTGTGTGTCGCGACACATTAATGTGTCAGCTGCAGTGTGTAGGTGTGTCACGTGAACGCTCCCCTTGCTCTTCCCGGGGTTGGAAAGGGGTTAGTTTAATCTCTGGTTTGCTAGTAAAACAGAATTACTGTGTCGCGAAATTATGCATGTCTAAAAAGTGTGTCCCCAACGTGAAAAGTTTGGAAAGCTCTGAGAGGAGAAACTACATACATTGCCCTGAGCTCCTGGGACCAAAGTGTGGGATAAGAGCATCGTAGAATCGTAGAATTGGAAGGGACCCCCCCAAGAGTCATCTAGTCCACTCCCTGCAATGCAAGAATCGTAAATAATAAAATCTTGTAAAAACAAGAGAAGCGGACACGGAGCAATGGATCCAAACTACAAGAAAGAAGATTCCACCTAAACATTAGGAAGAACTTCCTGACAGTAAGAGCTGTTCGACAGTGGAATTTGCTGCCAAGGAGTGTGGTGGAGTCTCCTTCTTTGGAGGTCTTTAAGCAGAGGCTTGACAACCATATGTCAGGAGTGCTCTGATGGTGTTTCCTGCTTGGCAGGGGGTGGGACTCGATGGCCCTTGTGGTCTCTTCCAACTCTATGATGCTATGATTCTATGATTCTAAGGATGGGGAGCCTATGGCCCTCTGAGCAAGAACCCTGCTAGATTAGGTCAGTAGCCAATCTAGTTACTGTATTTTTTGCTCCATAAAACACGCTTTTTTCCTCCTAAAAAGTAAGGGGAAATGTCTGTGCGTCTTATGGAGTGAATGTGTGGTCAATCGCTGGCTCCCTTTCCGGCCCCGGCCCCTTTCCCAGCCTCCATTGTTCAATGTTCTGCAGACGGAGGCTGATTGTTTCCCCAGCGACATGGGACTGGCTGATTAGATTACCTTTCTGGAAACTATAGAAACAGCTCCCTTTCCTTTCCTAAAGAAGCTACAGAACTGTGAGTTGAACCACAAAAAACAGGATTTTTTCCCTTTGCAAAGTAAGCTCAACAACTTTGAGCTGATCCTCAAAAAAGGGGGCTTTTCCCCTTTGCAAAAGAAGCTGCACAACTGTGAGCTGATCCCCCCAAAAACGGGGCTTTCCCCCTTTCCTCCTCTAAAAACTAGGCGTGTCTTATGGAGCGAAAAATACGGTAAGTATCCTGTGCTCACAGAATCCAACCAAATGCCTACAGAAGCACCCAAGCAGGACCTGAGCTTCACAACCCCGCCCTCCTCCTATGGCCTCCAGCAACTGCCATTTAGAACCACACTGCCTCCAACAAAGGAAGCAGACCATGTTACCATAAAGCACCAATGCTGCAGCAAGCAAAGGCTCCAGCAGCTCAGTCAGCTGCTTGTGGCTGGAAAGCCAGACAGGATGTTTGTGACTGTTGCCATGGAAACAAAGGGGCAGTCCATTCTGTACTGAGCACCGGATGTTAGCTCAGTGTGTGTGTCATATGACCCGTACTGGAAGTACATGGGTGGAGTTTCTTCTTGCTGTTGTCGAGTGCAGACGTGTTTCTCTGTACTGATATGAGAGACAGAAATAAAAGATGTAAATAGTTTTCTGTCTGCTTCTTTCCCCTCCTTGGGGGACACCAAAGGGGAGAGAAGGAAACGGTGTGTTCCTCTCACATCTGAGAAGAATCGCCGGGACCTCGCCTGCTTATCAGCAGAGTGGAGACGCGGGGAGGTCGACAGGAATATCTGCCGGTGCCTACGCTGTGGCACATTCCTCTGACCCAGGCAGAATTCCAACAGTGGCAGCCTTCGGATGGTTGCTGTCCATCGGACATCTGCATGAGAGGCTGGTGCATTGTCCTCCTCTGCTCCATGGAAGCCTGATTTGAGAGGCTTATTCTCTGCAGCCAGAAGCTGACCAGAAGAAGCTGACAGCCAAGCCGATACTCAAGGTATGAGACTTTTAAGGGCTTAAAAGTGTGAATGCAGAATGGTTCATTCTCTGCTTCACGGAGAGCGTATGTGGGAAAGCAGCTCCAACTTAGAAGAGGCCTGCATTCCGGGCATTTTTGTGGTTTCCTGTCCGAGGAAAGGAATGCGCTGTTGCTAGGCAACGTCCTTCAGAAGGCTGTGCCTCAGAGAGGAGAAATGGAAAGTTACTCCAGAGGGCTGGAAAGTCAGACTATGCTTCAGAGAGGCGAAAACAAAGTTTGTTATGACTAGGTCCTCACGAACTGCTGGAAGGGACTTTCCAACGCAGCCAGTGTCAGAGTTGCCAGGTGTCAAGAGTGTAAACAAGCCAGCTATTGGATTTTAGAGGCTTGTGTTTTAGAGTCAATGCAAGGACTCAAAATGGATGCCAAGAAGGGGGAAGGCTTGCCTTCTCCACCCCTCCTGACCAATGACAATTATTCATCTTGGTCTGTAAAGATGAAGGCCCTGCTGCAGAATCAGAGACTGTTTGGGGTGATTGAGAATCCTATCCCAGCAGCACCAACGCGTGCTTGGGAGTCACAGAATGTGAAGGCTAGGACTGCTATAATTCTGTGTGTCTCAGATGAGCAGCTTGTGCATATACAGCATTTGGAATTTGCGCAAGAGGTTTGGAACACGCTGCGTACAACGCATCAGAGAGATGCCGGTTCTTCAGCGTTGCTGTATTTTGAGAAGTTGACCAATCTAAGATTAGCGCCTGATGGAGATGTTCAAGCGCACCTGACAGAGATGAAGTTTCTGCGTCAACAGATGGTGGAACGCAATTTCCGTCTACAGGAGGAAGTGTTTTGCTTCATGATGATAAACAGCCTTAACCGCACCTACAAGGTTGTTGCCAGTCAGCTTGGTTCGCTACCTGCTCAGCAGCTAACCGCGGAAAGAGTGTGTGCCGTCGTCCTGAACGAACACGACAGACTTGCTGCACTGGAAGTGAAGGACAGAGGGAGGCAAGAACAGAGTTCAAATCTTCCCACTGCTGATGCTACTGGAGAGCATGCCGTAGCATTGAGTGCTGTCCGATGCTACAATTGTGGACAGACTGGGCATCTACAGCGAAACTGTAAGAAGCCGCGACAGTCAAAAGGAGCCAAGAACAGTTCTACGAAGCCTGAGGCGTCAAGCAAAAGCCGTACCAAGTGCCAGGTGAAACCTGCAAAGGCTATGATGGTGAAAGGAACCACGCCAGATGTTGGGAACGCATTCATAATCGATACCGGCGCCACGAAGCATCTCTGCCCACACAGAGGACTGTTTTCGACGTTGAAGAAGCAAAGCTTCACTGTGAAACAAGCCAACGGTCAAGAACTGGAAGCGACCGGAATTGGAACTGTGTATCTTGAGAGTCTGAACTTGACTATAAACGATGTTTACCTGGTTCCAGAACTAAAATTTAGTCTGCTGAGTGCTTCGCAGATTGCAAAGAAGGGACTAAAACTGTACTATGATGCTAAAAGATGCAAGATCTACAAAGATGGAGAACTGTTTCTGGCTGCCAAAAAGAAAGATGGACTGTATTTGTTGACTTTTGATCAAAGTGATTACATGAAATGTAATACTTCTGATTCTAACGAAATTTCTCTTGCAGGTGTGACCAGTGTGAACACCAAGAAGGTGGCCAAGAAGGTCCACAGAGCTTTTCAGCGGGTGTATGCTGATGTGATTGGTCCTTTAGAACCATCTAGAGGCGGTGCAAAATATTACCTTGTGTGTGTTGATTGTTACACTAATTATTCTTGGGTTTATATGATGAAGAAACCGCAGGAAACTTTAGAAAAGTTTCAGGAGTTTTGTGACAAGGTTAAAAGTATGCATGATGCTAACATTGATTGTCTTTTCACAGATGACAAGCCAGTTTTTCTTTTACAGGATTTCCAGAGGTTCCTGGATGAGAAAGGGATAAGACACAAACTTGCTACTTCCGAAGAAGCATGGAAGAAATGTGTCTGTGTTAGAGTGAACAAAGAATTGCAAAAGGGAATGCATGCGCAATTGCTGAGTTCACATTTACCACATGATTATTGGGCCGAATCTCTAGCGTCCTATCTTCATGTGTGGTTGAGAAAAGTCTCAACAGAGTTGGGATGTTCTCCTTTTGAGAAGCTGTTTAATAGAAAACCTTCTGTTGCCTATTTTAAGGTTTTCGGGTCTCATGTGAGAACAGAAGCTCCAAGTGGGGTAAAGAATGCCAGAGGCATCTTTGTGGGTTATGAAAAAGGTCTCTATAGAGTAATTTTGTCTGAATCTGGTCAGGTGATTCTCACAAAATTTCTAGAGAGTGCTCCTGAACGGGAGAGAGTGATTGTTCACACATTTTCCACAGATGATTCTGATGATGATGATGATGAGTTTGATCTTATTGAGTTCAGTGGTACTGATGATGATGACACTGATAGCTCAGACAGCTCAGTTGTCACAGTCATTGAGAGGAAATCTCAAATAAAGACTAGACCCTCAGAAAAGTAGGATAAACCACTGATTAAGCTTAATACTGGTTCTCCAGAGAGTTCAGAGGCTGAACCAGAAAGCAGAGAAGAGCAGCAGCTCTTACGAAGGTCTGAGAGAGCAACGAAGGGTGTACCACCCAAGAGGTATTCAAAGGAATTTGCTAACCTTGCATATGTTGCTGTTGTAAACGATCAAGGACAGATTGAAGCTGTGTCTGAGTCAGAGACAAAGGCACAACAGAGAGTTGTTAACCAAGGTAATGCGAAGTCACACAACCAGAGAGGTACATTGGTTAAACCAGTGGCGGGTAGTTCCAAGGGTGGAACTGGAACAACAGGGGAATGTTATATGTATAACAACTGTTTGTTTTCTTCTCTGGATGACGCTTTGCTCGCAGCACGCATTGATACTTTAGGGGGAGTATGTTACCATAAAGCACCAATGCTGCAGCAAGCAAAGGCTCCAGCAGCTCAGTCAGCTGCTTGTGGCTGGAAAGCCAGACAGGATGTTTGTGACTGTTGCCATGGAAACAAAGGGGCAGTCCATTCTGTACTGAGCACCGGATGTTAGCTCAGTGTGTGTGTCATATGACCCGTACTGGAAGTACATGGGTGGAGTTTCTTCTTGCTGTTGTCGAGTGCAGACGTGTTTCTCTGTACTGATATGAGAGACAGAAATAAAAGATGTAAATAGTTTTCTGTCTGCTTCTTTCCCCTCCTTGGGGGACACCAAAGGGGAGAGAAGGAAACGGTGTGTTCCTCTCACATCTGAGAAGAATCGCCAGGACCTCGCCTGCTTATCAGCAGAGTGGAGACGCGGGGAGGTCGACAGGAATATCTGCCGGTGCCTACGCTGTGGCACATTCCTCTGACCCAGGCAGAATTCCAACAGACCATAGCCTTCAGGGTGAGCCTCCATAAACGTGCCTAATCCTCTTTTACAACCATGCAAATTGGTGGCCGTTACTGCCTGTTTTGGGTGCTAATTTCATACCTCAACTAAGTGTTGTGTGAAGAAGTCCCTTCCTTTGTCTGTCCCGAATCTCCCAATATTCAGCATCATCGGATGCCTCTGATCTCTAATGTTGTGAGGGGAAAAAACATCTCTCCATACTACATACACTGGCCATTGCCCTAGGGGTGATTGGGCCGGAATCCAGCAATGTCTGTAGAAGGGCCACAGATTCTCCACCTGTGCTCTAAACCATGAAACCCCTCAAATTTCCCATGGCTCAGAGAAAGCCACAAACCAGTTGATTAAATTGATCTGTGATATTTATGCTCTCATCCCCCCCCCATACTGCTTGCACCTTAACTTCATTCAGAACAGGAAATCTCCTATTTGAATAATTTATATCCCTGAGGAAGAAGGGGGGGGGATTTGAAATTTTATTCTAGCTGTGGCTACCAGGTTCACTGAGGGGTGAAGTAAAAGCAGTGTGTGTGTGTGTGCGCGCACACACACACATACACACACACACACCATTTATTGTACTGGAAGCCTCTACTGTTCACATTGGCTTGGCTCCCAGTTCTGAGTGATTAGAATAAACCATAGAAATATTAATTAACGGTGCCAGGATTGCAGGACTAATAGTGTTTGTGTTAATGGGGTGTTAACAAATTGAAAGCTGCGGCATCACGCTCAGCTCGGGAGAAGCAGCCTCTCCACAGTACCTTGGACTGATGGAGGAAATCAAGCATATGCTTTTACAGGGCGGGGAGAATAGGGCTGTTTTGGAAGAGGGCTAAAGCAAAACTGCAAAGAAGCAACTTCCTGGCTCTCAAAGTATACAAAGGGCCTGCAGTTGCTCTTTCAATAGCTTCCCTGTCAAAACATTTGCCTGCTATTTCCATTTTGTGAGGATTCAGATGAAACTATTCACCATTTGAGGGTGCCAACCTAGCAGTTCGAAAGAACGAAGTGCATGTAGTTAAATAGGTAGAGAAATACTTCTCTGGCGGGAAGGCAAACGGCATTTCCGTGTGCTGCTCTGGTTCACCAGAAGTGGCTTAGTCATGCTGGCCACAGGACCCGGAAGCTGTATGCTGACTCCCTTGAACAATAAAGCAAGAGCTCATCTCGCTTTATTGGCCGAGGGAGCCAGCGTACAGCTTCTGGGTCATGTGGCCAGCATGACTAAGCCACTTCTGATGAACTAGAGCAGCGCACGGAAACGGCGTTTACCTTCCCGCCGGAGTGGTACCTATTTATCTACTTGCACTTTGACGTGCTTTTGAACTGCTAGGTTGGCAGGAGCAGGGACCGAGCAATGGAAGCTCACCCCGTCACGGGGATTCGAACCGCCAACCTTCTGATTAGCAAGTCCTAGGTTCTGTGGTTTAACCCACAGCGCCACCCACGTCCCTCCATACTCTGCACCTTCAACTACATGAATAATCCTGCAGTTCCTCATTGAAAGAGTCTGATCCTTCAGCCTCGGGGCAGAGTCAGTGGCTAACCTTCTCCAGATGGCAGCCTGCAGAATCTTCTTTCTGTGACCAGATCCCGTGCCGGCTTCAGGATCCCTAAGGCACTGAGCAGCAACCTTAGAGACCACCCCCTCCCTCTTGTCCTGGAATCCCTTTCCATGGAGTCTAAGGGTCCAACGCATGGCACCGGCTTAGCTTTCTGCTTCCTGTTTGCCCCTCCATTCTGATGGTACTCCAGAAGAGATGCCCACATCCTGGCCTCAGCCACCTGCCCATTCCGCCAAGGTCAGAAACAGCCTGAAGCCCTGGAACCTGAGCTGGTGCAATTAAGATTTGCTGAGCCCTGCAAGTCGAAGCAGGTAGTTGAGAAGAGAGAACGTGCACACGGGAGAAGGTGAGAAACTGACTGAACACAGGCAGCAACATGAGCAGCAGAAAAAGAGCCGTTTTCTTTCATTTGGTCCAAAAGATATGTGGAGAAAGTGTCTCATGCTGACATTGAGAAATGAAAGACGTGCTCTAAAAATACACTTGCGGTGCCGTCGCTTTCTTGCAAGGAGAGCCAATTGGATCCTTCTTTCAATGCAGGCTATTTTTTTATTTTCTTTATTCACCTTTTCCTTTCTTTCCTTAGCCTGAAGCCTCCAAGGGTGTGACTACACTTAGAAATAATTAGCGGACAAAGGGAATGGAAATGCACAAAGTGGCTCCTCTATGGCAAAAAATTAAAGACGGGGTGAGGTACCAGTGGCCCTCAGCATATTCTTGGTCTCCAACTCCCATCAGTCCTGGACAGACTGTCAGGAATAGAGAGTGGAGTTTGTGTTTTTATTATGCACTGGAATAGTAAAGTACAAGATAATGCTGAAACATATACTTTATTAAGAACTTTGTGGTGATTTAGAAAAGCATGGTGATGAGTCTTGATTCCCAGTCATAATATATTTATTTACTCTTTGGTGAAGTTGGTTGTTTAGAATTTCTTTTCCTATTAAGCACAGATAGCATTATAAAGATGATGTCTTGTTTTCTAAGTGTGTTTATATATCTATGGTTATCTATCAGGTTACAGTACAGTGGTACCTCGGGTTAAGTACTTACGGTAATTCGTTCCGGAGGTCCGTACTTAACCTGAAACTGTTCTTAACCTGAAGCATCACTTTAGCTAATGGGGCCTCCTGCTGCTGCCGCGCCGCCAGAGCACGATTTCTGTTCTCATCCTGAAGCAAAGTTCTTAACCTGAAGCAATATTTCTGGGTTAGCAGAGTCTGTAACCTGAAGCGTATGTAACCTGAAGCGTATGTAACCCAAGGTACCACTGCATATTTCTGCTTGAGAGTTATGTACTCACATCTATGTTAATAAAATAGCATTTTTAAAAATAAATTGGAGGTTTCAATATTTAGCAAATAATCCTAAGGCAATAAATCCCTGTACAAATGATAACTGAGTCTGCTCAGTGGCTACAAAAGGAAGACTGGGTTATTTATGGGGGGGGGTCGAATGGGGTACTTGGAACCCTTAACACTGTAACTCTTTGATGCAGCTCACATTTCTTCCTTCAGACTGTCTGTCCCAGGGTGGTTATGCCTGTCTCTGGGAGTTTTTGCGAGTGTCCAAAGGCAGTGTGTTCTGTTTCCATTGAGAAGTTAAACAGAGGAAAGAAATAACACTGTTAAGTTGCTTGGGCAAGGGGGAGAATGTCTCTAACGCAGACGATCCAAGCCCCACCAGAATCTAATCAACCACTCTCAGCAGGAAGAAAGAAGTACCACTTAAATGATATGACAGGCTGACGTATAATCATGGCTGAAGGAGAATTACAGTTCAGTGCTGCCACATAAGGCTGGTTCATCGCTGCTGGAGTTTCCAGCAGAAGGGGGGAAAAGAAGAATAACCACGTAGCCAAAACACAAGAGTCAAATGATTTAAGTAGCTAAACCAGGGGTCAGCAAACTTTTTCAGCAGGGGGGCGGTCCACTGTCCCTCAGACCTTGTGGGGGGCCAGACTGTATGGGGGAGGGATGAACTTTTTTCTCCCGCCTGCAAAGAGGCCTGAAGATGCTTTGCTTTACCTGTCCCAGTTGTCGTCCCAATAGCCGCAGTTGGGCTTCTCCAGCCAGCCAGGTGCCATGGTGGGGTAGGAGACTGCATTGGCCAGTGAAGACAGAAGCAGCAGCCCCGGTGGAGGAGCCACGGATGGAGGCAGGTGAACTGGGGCGTCGCCAGAGCTTTTGCCCACCACCTGCTGCGGCTTCCCGAGAAGCACCATGAAGAAGAAGACCCACCAACCCACAAGCAGTAGCCGCGGGCACCACAATGACCCTCCTGAATGCCGTGGGAGGAACGAAGGAGGGAGGGAGGCAGGCAACGCAAAGAAAGCGCGCGAGGAAGTGGCACGGAAAAGAGGCGCAGAGAAGGAAGGAAGGGCAGACTGAGGGAGAGGGAGGAGGAGCAGGAGGAAAACGCAGCAACAGCCGGCAGCCAGCGTCACACGCCCCCTTCACAGTGCCACCCTGCTGAGGTGGGCAGGCAGATGAGCCGACTCCCACCATCGACAGCACCCAGCATGGGACAAGATTGCTCCGTCCCTGAGGAGAAAAGCGCCACCGTGTGAGGGAGAGGGAAAGAAGGCACGCTCTGGTGATCCATGCGCTGGCGATCCACATAGCGATTTCCAGACTGTCCACAGGCCAGATCTAGAAGGCAATTGGGCCTGATCCGGCCTGCGGACCTTAGTTTGCCGACCCATGAGTTAAACCTTTGGTGGGTGTGTATGGGCTGTGCAATGGGTTCAGCCAAGGCCCAAGCCAGATGGGGCCTATTCAGAGGCATCAGTCAACTCGGGTTGAGACTCCAATTGCTACTGGTTAGGTTTGATGGTGCAGAGTCACCTGGGCTGTCAAGGAGATGGGCATCAGGCACGATAACCTATGAAAAGGCCAAGGCCTCCCTAACCAGTGGCTGCATTTTCCCAGGAGCAGGTAGGAGCCCAACACTGCCTGACTCTCTTTCCTGCAGAGAGGCCACTTTCAAAGGAGCACCCTGCAGAATTGAACCCCCTGCTGTCAGTTGGTGGGCAGGGCTAAGGGACGCAGCGCCTGATTAAACATCGGCCACTACACCTGAGCTAAATTTAAGGCTGGATCTGAGGCACTGTGGCAGTTCCCAAGCTGGCCCAGGGTGGATCAGCCTGGTTGAGCTATTAGGCTGGAATCATGAGGCAGATTGGGGGATAGATAGAGAGATGATAGAGATGGACCTTTAATTCTATACACGTAGCATTAGATTAAATTGCAAGAAATTACTATGGTGGTTGTTATTTTAATTTACTATCTGCCCTTCATTGTAAGGTCCCAGGGTGGCTTACAACAATTTAAAATAAAACTTTAAAAAAAACCAGCTTGAGACAAATCGCAATTGCAAGAATGGGGTGTCTTCTAAAATACATATCTCTTTGGTGTCAAAGGCAGGTGCATCTTCAACATACAATGGCAGCAACATAAGGAAGATGCCCCACGACTCAAAGAAATATTTAGAATAAAAATAAATATTTTAAACCTCTTATAAGAACTGTATAAATAGAATAGAAAATTAATATTAATCATTTATTATCTCAGCAGCAAAAAATCAAATTGAGCTTTTTTTTTTTTTTTTTTTTTTTGCTTCATATAACTGACAAAGGGGAAGTGTGTCTTTTCAAATTGCTCTTTTCCATCTCTTAATTTCGCTAACTCTGGACGTTCAGTCTCCACAACAAACTACACACTGTGCCGAACTGTTCTCTTTCAGTTGCCCCTCTTTTTTGGCAGGAATAGAAGGAAATGAGTTGGGGTTTTTTTAATAAAACAAAACGAAAACGAAAACTAATCTGAAACAATTTAGAACCTTGGAATCAACCAGAAACATATCCTGCAATTTCAGCTCCTGTTAACCTGCTCCTCCTGCAGCTTCTCTGAGACAAGTGCATGTGTGTGCCTGGCCTCAGGGCAGCAAAACAACGCAAAAGAGTAATTAAGAATAAAAACTGCTGGTAATTGTGCATGAGCCACACAGAGCAGGAACATGCAAACATAAAAACATGTAGTGTTGTTTACAAGGGCTCCAAATGACAACGATCTACATCACTCATGCAAGGCTTCACAATCAAGCTGTGCTGACATACAGTGAAATTTTGGAACAAGAAGGAGACAAACTGAAATTGCAGAGTTTTGAAAAATTAAAAAACAAAGTGAGAGATTGGCTTCATTATTATCAGATAATGGAGACATATAATTTGGATAAGAAAATTGGCTTCCAGGTGGAAAAGTCAAAATTAGAAACGGAACTGTTAGAACCCAAAACTAAGAACTTGTCAAGAATGTATAATTTGCTGTTGAAATGGAATACTTAGGATGAAACGGTGAAATCTGTTATGATTAAATGGGCACAGGATGTTGGACATAATATTATGTTTGCTGACTGGGAACAGTTATGGACCACAGGTATGAAGTTTACGGCATGTAATGTCTTAAGAGAGAATATTATGAAAATGATATACAGGCGGTACATGACCCCAGTCAAGCTTGCAAAAATCTATCATTTGCCCGATAATAAATGTTGGAAATGTAAAGAAACTGAAGGTACATTCTTTCACCTTTGGTGGACATGCCCAAGGATTAAGGCTTTCTGGGAAATGATATATAACGAAATGAAAAGGGTATTTAAATATACCTTCTTGAAGTGTGGTGGAGTCTCCTACTTTGGAGGTCTTTAAGCAGAGACAACCATATGTCAGGAGTGCTCTGATGGTGTTTCCTGCTTGGCAGGGGGTTGGACTCGATGGCCCTTGTGGTCTCTTCCAACTCTATGATTCTAAGAAACCAGAGGCCTTTCTCCTGGGCAGTGTCGGCCAATTGGTGCCAAAGAAGGATAGGACTTTTTTTATGCATGCAACAACAGCAGCAAGAATACTCATTGCAAAGTACTGGAAGACACAAGAACTACCCACCCTGGAAGAATGGCAGATGAAGGTGATTGACTACATGGAATTGGCAGAAATGACTGGCAGAATCCAAGATCAGGGAGAAGAGTCGGTGAAAGAAGACTGGAAGAAATTTAAAGGCTATTTACAGAAATATTGTAAAATTAATGAATGTTAGAAGGATGTTGGTAAGAAACTAAGCAGTTTCCAGCTGTAATGCTTTAAGAGTTATGAAAAAAGGGGGGGTTACAAATGGGTAAAGTTTAATGGTAAGGATTTGCTGAACTAACAAATTGAACTGGAATACAAAGAAGGGAGGTATGAGGAGGTCCGGGGTAATAAGTGTAAGGAAGTTATGTTATGGAAAATTAATGTGTTTTTAACTATTTTTATTTTGTATGTTTCTTTTTATTTTTCACTTTTTTGTTATTCCTTAAAAACTCTTAATAAATATCTTCTTTAAAAAAAACACACAATCAAGCTGTGATCAGGAGGGGCTATATTTTCCCCCAGGCCTTTCATTTACCTCCAGAAAAGAGGCATTGCAAAACAGAGCCCCTGCCTCCCCGGGGAACAACTCCCACAGCCAGAGACACCCTGGCCTTGATCTAGCCCAGGTTTGTCATGAGTAAGCCGTAATAAAAAACCATGGAACAGTTATAGACACGGCTGGCCGAGCTCCCGTGACTTTCATAGAATCATAGAATCATAGAATCATAGAGTTGGAAGAGACCACAAGGGCCATCGAGTCCAACCCCCTGCCAAGCAGGAAACACCATCAGAGCACTCCTGACATATGGTTGTCAAGCCTCTGCTTAAAGACCTCCAAAGTAGGAGACTCCACCACACTCCTTGGCAGCAAATTCCACTGTCAAACAGCTCTTACTGTCAGGAAGTTCTTCCTAATGTTTAGGTGGAATCTTCTTTCTTGTAGTTTGGATCCATTGCTCCGTGTCCGCTTCTCCGGAGCAGCAGAAAACAACCTTTCTCCCTCCTCTATGTGACATCCTTTTATATATTTGAACATGGCTATCATATCACCCCTTAACCTCCTCTTCTCCAGGCTAAACATGCCCAGCTCCCTTAGCCGTTCCTCATAAGGCATCGTTTCCAGGCCTTTGACCATTTTGGTTGCCCTCCTCTGGACACGTTCCAGTTTGTCAGTGTCCTTCTTGAACTGTGGTGCCCAGAACTGGACACAGTACTCCAGGTGAGGTCTGACCAGAGCAGAATACAGTGGCACTATTACTTCCCTTGATCTAGATGCTATACTCCTATTGATGCAGCCCAGAATTGCATTGCCTTTTTTAGCTGCCGCGTCACACTGTTGGCTCATGTCAAGTTTGTGGTCAACCAAGACTCCTAGATCCTTTTCACATGTACTGCTCTCAAGCCAGGTGTCCCCCATCTTGTATTTGTGCCTCTCATTTTCTTTGCCCAAGTGCAATACTTTACATTTCTCCCTGTTAAAATTCATCTTGTTTGTTTTTGCCCAGTTCTCTAATCTGTCAAGGTCGTTTTGAAGTGTGATCCTGTCCTCTGGGGTCTTTGATCAAAACTAAACCTGATAAATGTGCTCAGAGTCTGCACCTCGAAATGGGGCTCTCTCCTTAACTGTACACATGGAACCAGCGGCAAAATGTGGCAGTGCATCTTAATTTCCCTGCAGGAGTGTTCCTGTCCAGGGTTATAGCCGGCCGGCTGTCCATACCCTCCTCTAGGATACTGTTACTGGTAAGGAGTTCACGTGAAGCATTCCACTCTCCTGGCTCTCAGTTTTCTTTCTTTTTTTTCCATCTGTCAGTCTACAGTCCGTGACTCCTGAAAATGCTCAGTCTCTATTGACATATTGAAGAGGATGGCCTTGCTCCCTTACACTTTTAAGCAATTGCACCTCTGCAAACCCCAGGACTCTCCCAACCTTGCTGACACCGTCCTCTTCTTTCTAAGAGGCCAAGTTTTGATTTCATTGCCACTTGCACTCACTGCTTGAATTTGCTATTAGAGGGAATGGGTTTCCCATGTTATCAATTCTGAATATACCACTTAATCAGAAGGGGGAGAAATGGAGGCAGTGAGATATTTTACTTTCTTGGGCTCCATGATCATTGCAGATGGTGATAGCAGTCACAAAATTATAAGACACCTGCTTCTTGGGAGAAAAGCAATGACAAACCTAGACAGCATCTTAAAAAGCAGAGACATCACCTTGCCAACAAAGGTCCGTATAGTTAAAGCTATGGTTTTCCCAGTAGTAATGTATGGAAGTGAGAGCTGGACCATCAAGAAGGCTGATCGCCGAAGAATTGATGCTTTTGAATTATGGTGCTGGAGGAGACTCTTGAGAGTCCCATGGACTGCAAGAAGATAAAACCTCTCCATTCTTAAGGAAATCAGCCCTGAGTGCTCACTGGAAGGACAGATCGTGAAGCTGAAGCTCCAATACTTTGGCCACCTCATGGGAAGAGAAGACTCCCTGGAAAAGACCCTGATGTTGGGAAAGATGGAGGGCACAAGGAGAAGAGGATGACAGAGGACGAGGTGGTGGGACAGTGTTCTTGAAGCTACCAGCATGAGTTTGATCCAACTGCGGGAGGCAGTGGAAGACAGGAGTGCCTGGCGTGCTCTGGTCTATGGGGTCACGAAGAGTCGGACATGACTAAACAACTAAACAACAACAAAATATATACAAAAATATAAAAAAAATTGTTGCAAAGCCATAAAAACAATATATAAAATTCAGCTTGTAAATATATAAAAATCATTAAACATATCAAAATACCACAAGCACACAATGCTTTCAGAATACGTAGGAAAGTTTATGCTGTGGAAGATACTTACAGGCATAATACGATGTTTGTTTTTAACCTGACTTAAGTGGGATTGAAGTCCATGTGCAGGAAATAATACAGTCAAAATTCTAACTATATCATCGGGATGACCAGCAAAACAGAACCAAGAAAGAAATTGTGTGTTTCATGAAAATTGTGCAAAACTGCTCAATTTGCATAATTTATACAGGTTGCAAAATTCAGCTCCTCTTGGTCCAGAATTTGGACTCCCTTGGACTGCCAAGTGAACAACTGTGATTCTCTTAAAAATGCAGGATATAAATGGCTGGTGTCTCCATGTTCTCCTAATAGCCAAAGCTTAAGGGTGACAGACAATCAGCTAATATGCAGACCTTTAAAAACCTCCAATGTTTTACAACTATTATCTCCTGCTCAAAACCTTTTACCTGCTCTTGAGAGCAACAGGTTTTTATTTATTTATTTAAAGAGAGGGATTGCAGGGAAGAGTGCACCATCTCTGTCGCCCTTCATGGGGCAGTGGGGGACTCCTGAACTCCTGGAGGCTCCCCACACAATGCAGAGCACCTTGGAGGAATGCCTTCGCCACCAGTACCAACCAGCCCATGTTGCATGCACCCAACCCACCAGATGTTCCCAGTGAATACAGTCAGGGTGGGTACTACACAAAGAAGAGCCTTCTCAGTGGTGGCATCCCACCACCGAAACCCCCTCCCTGTTTAGATCAGACTGCCCTTCACATTACTTTCATCCAGGTGACACCATCAGACTTGACCCCTTTCTTCCAACAGGCCTTTGAAACATAGCAGGAAAGGCACCATATGTATTATTATTATTATTATTATTATTATTATTATTATTATTATTATTACCCAACCCATCTGACTGAGTTTCCCCAGCCACTCTGGGTGGCTCCCAATTGAGTGTTAAAAACAATGCAGAATTAAATATTTAAAACTTCCCTAAACAGGACTGCCTTCAGATGTCTTTTAAAAATAGGATAGCTGCTTATTTCCTTGACATCTGGTGGGAGGGCGTTCCACAGGGCGGGCGCCACTACCGAGAAGGCCCTCTGTCTGGTTCCTTGTAACCACACTTCTTGCAATGAGGGAACCGCCAGAAGGCCCTCGGCGCTGGATCTCAGTGTCCGGGCAGAATGATGGGGGTGGAGACGCTCCTTCAGATATACTGGACCGAGGCCATTTAGGGCTTTAAAGGTCAGCACCAACACTTTGAATTGTGCTCGGAAACGTACAGGGAGCCAATGTAGGTCTTTCAGGACCGCTGTGGTATGATCTCGGGGGCCACTCCCAATCACCAGTCTAGCTGCCGCATTCTGGATTAATCGCAGTTCCCGGGTCACCTTCAAAGGTAGCCACTTTGTGCCACACACATACACACACACACACACAATCCAAGTTCGTATCCATATTGGATTCAAATTTATTTTTTAAATATGTTTAAATTGTGTGTGAGTGCAAAGCCCCCTAAAACGAGACAGGGACAGTTGAGGGGAATGGAATTGGGGAGGGCGGTCCTCCAAACAAATCTCAGCACCCTTAACAAACTACAACTCCCAGGATTCTTTGGGGGAAACCGTGTCTGTTTAAAGTGGTAAGATGCTGCTTCAAATGTGCAGAGCAGAAATCATTTTCACTGGGTGCAATGGGGCTTGCTCCCAAGTAAGCCTCTATAGGATTGCAGCCAAAGGCAAAATGGGATTGTGTTGCAAATGAAGTTGCTTTTGTTGACAGGAACAAAGCCTCATTTTATCCATCAACAGCTAATTTTGATTATCCATTTCTTTTATTTATTTTTTGCAGTTAATGAGCACTTTCATGATCGCTTTCAAATCAAACCTTTAAAACTAAGACATAAGGGGTATTGTCAGGACAATGCCAAAAGGCCAACATTAATTTAGGCAGAGTTAATGCTGAGCTGTTTTAGAAAAATATTTGGCATCAAGGGAACCCAAATAAATCAAAGCAACAGCTTTTAAATGCCTGCCAATCTTGATGGCAGCATCTTGCGACAATCAAGTGGGTTTTAATTCTGGCTAAAGGCCTAATAAACTGGCTGTTAGCTTTTATACATTAATGCATTGATTGTTAAGTAAGCATATCAACATATCCATAATGGGAGTCAAAACGGGAGTCAACTGCTTCCAACTGGCTGGATTACAAAATTATAAATCAATAAACAAAGCATCAGAGCTGCCATAGAACTCTGACTCCACCGTTTTTAATCTCATAGTAATTGAGAAACTCCCACTCCATTTTCAAGACCAGAATTAATAAATATAGAAGAAAGGGGCATAATTTAGACTGTAAGCTGATTGGGGCAGGAGTCTGCCTTTTCCGTTCCTGTTACCTTGTAATACTGAGATTGGAAAACTGGGCCAAAATGAACAAAATGAATTTCAATAGGAGCAAGTATAAGATTCTACACTTAGAGAGGACTAATCAGATGCACAAATACTGTATGGGGGCACCTGGCTTGACAGCAGTACATGTGGAAAAGATCTGGGGATTTTAGCTTATAGGGTAATGTGGCCCTTGAACAGAAAGACGTTTACCATTCTTGGAGTCAGGGGCGATCCTACTCTCTGCCAGAGTCCCAGACGGAATGGGGTGGTTGGCAAGTCTAATACCACTTCAGAAGCGTCCAAATTCAAGCAGGATTTGTCTGCCAGGAACATTTCAAGGTGATCCTTCACCCAAGAACCTGCCACATCCATCTCATGATCACAATTGCAACATTTATGCCAAGGGAGGAAATACTAAACCCGCCTCATTTTCATTTTGTCTCATTTCTTGAGTCAGAACACCTGTTATTAAGAACTCCTTCTGCAGTAATTTCAGCACTCACTTATTACTCGGAATAGATTACTCATTTGCAAGATATCAATTAAACCCAACTGAAGTGTGCAGCCCTATCACGGCACCAGCTAACAGAGTGGAGCATTTGCATTTTCTCTCTCTCTCTCTCTCTCTCTCTCTCTCTCTCTCTCTCTCTGTGTGTGTGTGTGTGTGTGTCTTTCAGAAGTGACTCCTCTTTCAGTGGTACTGATGCAAAATCTCATTGCAAGTGATCAGTTCAGACTTCTGCCAAGGGCAACCTCTCTCTTCCCCCAGCAGGGGAATGCCAAAGAAGAGGGAAAGAGAGAAGGAGGTGTCAGAAAGAGAGAGAGAAGAAAGGAGGCCTCACTCACTTTTGGGTCTGGCCTCACCCACTGCTGGCTTTCCACACACTGTGATTACCCCTAAGAGAATGTAGTAATTGACAGAAGAAAGGTTAACCACACATGCAGTTGTGGTTACTGCATCAGACTAAGACTATGGAGATCCAGCAGGATCAAATCCCTGTTCCACCATGAATCTTGCAGGGTGAATTGAGGCAAGCTGGTACCAGGTGCAGGATATTTGTAGCCCAGCACAACAGACCTGGTAGCTGTTCCCCTTAGGCCACCCTGTGGCATTAGCTTTGAACTATAGCAACAGCTGAAAGATGCTCTCCCTTTCGCAAAATTATGTTGCTGAAAAAGAAAGCTTGGGGGGAAATCACGAGTGGGTCATGGTGTGGAAGGCTTGAACCTGGTACTGATCACCATCCCCTGGGCTGAGCATGTGCTCAGCAGCATCTCATTCCTTAACTCTTAGTCCTTTGTGCCAAGCCATTAATTTGCACCTGAGCATTGTTCCTGGATCAAAAGTAGGCTCCCCATTTGATGTTTGCTCACATCTGGTGCACAAGGCTCTCCCTCCACCTTACCCTCAGAACACCTCTGTCCCTTCCCCCACCTCCCACAAAAGCCAGCAAGAGCCACGCTCCCTTTCACGAGCCACTGACGGGCTGCCCTTCTCCCTCGGTTCGTGAAAGGGAGCGCTGAGCAGAGCCTGGGATGCATACAGGCTCTGCTAAGCGCTCCCTTTAAAGAATATTTTTTTTCTTGCATTCCCCCTCTGAAAACTAGGTGTGTCCTATGGTCAGGTGCATCTTATGGAGCGAAAAATACGGTATGTTGGGCTGAGAAAGCAAGACTGGCTTGACATTAACTGGTGAGCTTCTTGGCAGAGAGGAGAACCTGAGACTTCCTGCTCCTTGCCAGGCACTCTAACCTAAGAGTAGCCAACACAACGCCCTCCAGAGGTTAATGGATTCCCACTCCCATCATCTCTAGCCAACAGAGCCAAAAGTCAAGGGTGATAGGAATTGTAGTCAAGCAACTCATGGAAAGCACCATATGGGCTACCCTTCCTCAAACCCAGATTTTCCCAACCTGGTGCCCTCAAGAGGTTTTGGGCTACAACTCCCAGGTGCTGACCGGGGCAGATGGGAGTTGCAGCTTGGTTGGGAAGGCTGCTCAAACCACTATGCCAAGCTCTGTAGAGATGGATCAGGGCTGTGAGTCAGCTCCATGCGCCTATTACATGTGAAAAACAATCCCCCTCGCATCCTGCAACTCTGGTAAAGCAACAACTCACAAAAAGCAATTCTCTTTAAACCAAGATATAAAAGAACTGTTGAGTTCCCTGCGGAGACGTGTAGTTAGTGACACATTAATGTTCCAGTGGAATGTTTCAAATTATTTCCCACCTCCATCTTCCCTGCCGAGTTTGTGTGTGTGAGAGAGAATGTGAGTGTGTATAATACACACAAACACACATACATATATGCACACCGACATATTTTTAAAAGGCCTTAATTACACAAACTATCCTACCTTGAAATTAAGAAGCCTTGCTGCTGTTACACCAGCGCTGCTATTTGCATATGAAACTTCCAGCAGCCCCTCCTCTCAAACCTTCACCCTTCCAACCCCATGTTGCATGGAGCTAATTAAAAAGTCAAATGGTAAACGCAAATCTTTTAGCAAATAATTAGGCCCCGCACTTCCAAGACAAAACAGCAAAAAGAAAGCCCCCATTCGCAGCCCAATTCGAGCCTGGTAGAATGCAACTGGGGGTTGTTCCCAATGGATACGTGTTTTTATTGTTATCTTCAAAAGGAGAGGAGGAGGAACTTGGTATAATGGATATCCATCACGTCCAGTACTCAACTGCAAATTTCCCCCTGATTGTAGGAAGGACTTTTCTTAAGAAGAGTAGGGGTGGCTCAGAAACCCTAAAACAGAGAGAAGGTTTTGTCCAAACAGTTTCCCATGCAACCACAGTCCAAGTTAATCTGCTTTACTTGAACCCCTCCAACCTGGAGCAAGGCCACATCTGGACCTCACATTTAAAGCATTATCATGTCACTTTAAACAGTCACAGTTTCCCCCCAAAGAATCCTGGGTACAGTGGTGCCTCGCAAGACGAAAAGAATCCGTTCTGTGATTCTCTTCGTCTAGTGGTTTTTTTGTCTTGCGAAGCAAGCCCATTGACAGATTAGCGGATTAGTGCTATTAGCGGCTTTTAGCTTAGCGGCTTAGAAAAAGGGGGGAAGGGAAAAAAACCAGCAGGAATTCACAAGACATTGTCATCTTGCGAAGCAAGCCCATAGGAAATTTGTTTTGCGAAGCACCTCCAAAACGGAAAACTCTTTCGTCTAGCGAGTTTTCCGTCTTGCGAGGCATTCGTCTTGCGGGGCACCACTGTACTATAGTTTCTTAAGGGTGCTGAGTGTTTTTAGGAAACCCCTACTCTACTCCCAGAGCTACAGTTCCCAAGGTGGTTTAACAGTCTATCCCTCTTCCCAGAGAACTCTGGGAACTGTAGCCATGGGAGGGGTCTCCTAGCACTCAGCACCCTTAACCAACTGCAATTCCAGGATCCTTTGGCCACGTTGTCTGGTCGTGACACATGCTGTGGGCACTTCAGCAGTGTGGTTTCGCCAAGGATGTCTAGTGCTCCTATCTGCCATAACTGCAGGTAAAGTGGAGACTTGATTACTGAACAAACTTCATGTGGGACTGCCCTTGTATCTGGTCTGGGAGCTGAAACTATTGCAGAATTCAGTGGCCAGAATGCTCACAGGATCAGGCTACTGACACATCTCACTCCTCTGCTGAGAGAGTTGCACTGGTTGACCATTTCCTTCCAGGCCAGGTTTAAGGTTCTTGGGTTAATTCACAAAACCTTAAGCAACTTGAGTTCCACGTACCCAGCAGCTTTCTGTTCTCACAGTGGTCAGTCAGAGGCTTCTGTGAGGCCTACAAGCAGAACATGAGCTCAAGCGCCCTTGCCCACACGAGAAGCCCTCTTCCCATAGACTGAAGGGGTCACCAGGCTCAGTGTGTGGTTCCCACACTGGCTATCTGGACGCTTCTACAAAACCCACAAGTGGAGCACAGAGGCTAACAAACGGCAACAGATTCTGGCGTTTGATGACACTATCACACCAGTTTCAACTAGCATTTCCACTGGACTCATTTAGCTTTCCGATTGACAAGTGTGCTGTAATAAGTTTTGCTTCACGTAAGCATTGCAGAAAGCCTTTGGGGGAACTGTGTGCCTGAAGACAAGGAATCAAGCGCTCTCATCCAAATTTCCAAGCAGGCTGTTGAGTACCCTTGACTTCCTAAGCATCTTTCTCCTCTCCTTATGCACGTAACCACTATTATTTCTTCTGGATTTGCCAACCGTAAAAGCTGTATTATACCCCCGAAGTCAAGCAAACAACAGTATTAGGTGGTAGCCCATTAATAAATTCAGTCTCCTAGTGCTGGCACCAGATGCCTTTAGCTGCACAACTGGCAGGAGACCATCCTAGGTTTTGACTCCAGTGAGAGGATGGGTGCCATTTTGCCACTATTTTGCATGCCCAGAATGATGATACATCCAAGGTGTTCTGTGGGTGGGGAGGGATGGAATTGTGGGGAGGGGGTGTTGCCAAGGGGCACTGAATTGGGGGGGCATGCTCCGTTCAACTCTTGTTAGGACAAAGCTACATGGAAAGAAATCACCACAGGACTAGTGAAGGGTGTGGCCTAGGAAGCGAAGGGCTGTGGCTGAGGGGGGATGGAGTCTGTGGAGAGTCCTGAGGGCTAGATGGAGAAGGCTGGAGGACTGCATTTGGCCCCCAGGCCTGAGATTCCCTACCCTTCCCTTGGAGTTCCCAAACTTTTTTCAAAGAGGGCCAGATTTGATTAGGTGAACATCAAAGCTGTTGAGCTTTTTGAGGGATTTTACCCCAGGACATATACTGCCACGGGGGCCGGATTAAATTGACTGGGTTAGGCCCCCAAGACGGACTTTGGACATGCCTGAGCATGATGGCAAAGTAAGGTCTTACATTCAGTCCTACAGAGGAAGAAGTGCCCTCTGTATAGCCAAGAGGAGCAGCAAAGGCTCCCCTCCACCACGTCAAGCAACAGCAGAGCAGCACATCATCAGCCTTTACCCAAATGAGCTGGAGGGATTCCTCTCATCTCCTTCTGCCCCTGCAACCAACCAACACGCTCTTACAACCTTAATTTTACAGACTATCCTACCCTGAAATTAAACTGTGTCCACCAGCAAAACCGACATTGCACCTGTCAAATCACAACAGATTGAAACAGTGTGCAGACTGCCAGCTCTGCCCACCCAGGACTTCACAGAGACATTTAACTCTCTCCTTGTCTACCTGCAAACTCTTTTAAGGAGTCAAACATCATTCCAGTATTATTGCAGTAATCCAAGTCAACAAACCACATTTTGACAGCAATCTATCAGATGCAGAACACTCCTTACCATGGCTAAGGGCAGATGAATCTATCTGTTTTAGTTTCTCTCACTTCCTCATTTTTCCAATCTTAAGTTTCTGCATCAGTTTTCAAATTTCTTTTTTAAAAATGTCCTCCCAAAGATTTTCAATACACATTTCTCCCAATAGACACATCTTTGTATGGTGCTTTGTCTAATGTAATGCACCCTTGAATGTTATTTTCACTAATATACGCATCTGCATGCAAACATTCTCCTAAAATATGTAATTTTGTGCACTTCTTTGGGTGGGAGACTGCATCACAAAATTCAGAGGAATGCAGATTTTGAAAGCGAGCTACAACCCAGTTTACTTCTTGGTTCAGGAAGTGTGAATTACGTAGGCTTGCATCAAAATGCAAACCAAACCAAATTTCTCCCACCTCCCTAGACTGAACCCATGATAGCCGTCTTCAAATCTCTCAAGGGCTGTCAAATGGAAGATGAAGGTAACTTGTTTTCTCCTGCTCTGGAGGGTAAGACTCGAAGCAATGGCTTTAAGTTACAAGAAAGGAGATTCTGACTAAACATCAGAAAGAACTTTCTGACAGTTCAGAGCTGTTGGACAGTGGAATGGTCTCCCTCAGGAGCTTGTGGACTCTCCTTCATTGGAGGTTTTTAAAAAGAGGTTGGATGGCCATCTGTCATGGATGCTTTAGCTGAGATTCCTGCATTGCAAGGCACTGGGTTAAATTATTCTTGGGGTTCCGTTCCAACTCTACAATTCTATAATCCCAACAGTAAGAAATAGTAAGAGAACAGGTCCTGGTGCCAGTTGTGAATCCACTTCCTGGCCATGTGACTAGTCCCTCTTTCCAGTGGAATATCCTGCTGTCCTCCACGTTTTACTAATGACATCTGACTGTATAATAATAATTTATTATTTATACCCCACCCATCTGGCTGGGTTTCCGCAGCCACTCTGGCCAGCTTCCAACACAGTATTAAAATACAGTAATACATCAAGCATTAAAAGCTTCCCTTAACAGGGCCACCTTCAGATGTCATCTAAAAGTCTGGTAGTTGTTGTTCTCTTTGACATCTGGTGGGACCATGTTCCACAGGGCAGGCGCCACTACCGAGAAGGCCCTCTGCCTGGTTCCCTGTAACTTGGTTTCTCGTAGTGAGGGAACTGCCAGAAGGCCCTCAATGCTGGACCTCAGTGTCCGGGCAGAACAATGGGGGTGGAGATGCTCCTTCAGGTATACTGGACCGAGGCCATTTAGGGCTTTAAAGGTCAGCACCAACACTTTGAATTGTGCTTGGAAACGTACTGGGAGCCAATGTAGGTCTTTCAAGACCGGTGTTATGTGGTCTCGGCGGCCGCTCCCGGTCACCAGTCTAGCTGCCGCATTCTGGATTAGTTGTAGTTTCTGGGCCATCTTCAAAGGTAGCCCCACATAGAGCACATTGCAGTAGTCCAAGGGGGGGGGTGTTATGTACTGAGTTGAATAGGATCCAAACTGCAGCAGTCTGATTGGTCCTAGAACAATAGAGTCCAAAATGCAGCAGTCTGATTGGTCCTAGAACAATAGGATTCAGAATGCAGCAGTCTGATTGGTCCTAGAACAATGCAGCAGTATGATTGGTTGGCAGGAACCACCCAATCCTGCTCCAGATAGAAGTGAATCCACAACCTGATTGGCTTACAGTAGAATTCCGGAATTAGCCAATCATGTGCAGCCCATTGTGTAAATAATGTATATAAAGCAGATACTGTGAGGGGACTTTCATTCATTCCTCCTCACCACTATGAGCTGAATAAAGAGCATGATATCACTTTGCGACTCTGAGTATATTTCAGGGGGATAACCAAAGCATACACCACTCTGGCAAGGCAGTCCGTGTATGTCTTTATCTGTCCACTCATGCACATTATCTGGGTGCGCATTTCAGTTTGGGCGCACCAGGGAACACCAGTGCGTCTCTCTGTGTGTGCGCTTTGCATTGCTAGAGAGTGGCAAGTCCTCCGCTTCCAGTCACAAAGGCTTCATTACTTCTTCCAAGCGCTCCTTCTCATTGTAACACAACAGCTGTGCAGGAGCAGAGCTAAACAAAAACGTTATAAACCTCCATGGGGGAGGAGGGGAATGGTACTGACTCAACTTGGAGTGTGCATTTGCACAAGGAGCAGGTTGGTCTTATGGAAGTCGGGCTGCATTGTAATTATTCAGACACCACCACTCAGTAATCACAATGACCTGTCTCCACTGGAGATTTTATTGAATCGGCAGTCAGTCTGCTGAAATAGGAGCACAGAAAGGGGAAAGTCTATGAGCTTGCTGGTCAGTGGAAGCTTCCTGTGGTTACCTGGCTATTAGATTCCCAGCAGGAGACAGCCATATAATTTCATTGTTCCTAACCCAGAATGAATACGATTCTCAAGGCTGTTGAGATCTCGTCACCCTTCAGCTCCAAAACTCTATTTCTCAGCCTTCAACATTTCACAGGCAAAAGCAGGGCTCCTTCTGACACCCCGTCCTCAAACCATAGGCCCCTTCAGGGCCAGCCTCAGGTGAGGTGCATCTTCATCACTCTCCCTTGTTATTTCGGCCCTTAAAATGCCTTGTTTCAACAGTGCAGCCCTTTCCAAACACAGACAAATAATTTGCAGGTGTCATGAGCCCTGTGGAGACTTCTTTGCAGGAGAGAAATAGGATGAGAGTCTGGAGACCAATTCGGGAGAGGAGCCTTGTGGTTTGGGAGGTGCTGATTTAGATGCCAGAGCGGGGTTAAGAGAAAAGCTCCGTGTCATAGAATCAATGAATCATAGAGTTGGAAGGACCCCAAGGGTCATCTAGCTCAACCCCCTGCAATGCAGGAATTTCAGCTAAAGATTCCCTTGCAAATGGCCATCCAACCCCACTTTAAAAACCTTCAGTGCAAGGGAGTCCACAACCCAATGGGCACACCATGTGTTGAACGACCACTGACATGCCTTTTGCCATGAATACCAAAACGTGTCAGTGTTGCCTGATTTGATCTGTGGCACTGGCACTTTTACAAGTGCCACGTAATTTGCTCCACACATGCAAGGAATTGATCCTTTAGTGTGGCAGCACCTCTGCAAGCCCCTGTGCACTGATAATGGATAGACGACTTCGCGGTGCTGTTTTCGGTGCCTATTAAAAAGCTTTACAGTGGTACCTCGGGTTAAGTACTTAATTCGTTCCGGAGGTCCGTACTTAACCTGAAACTGTTCTTAACCTGAAGACCACTTTAGCTAATGGGGTCTCCTGCTGCTGCCACGCTGCCGGAGCACAATTTCTGTTCTCATCCTGAAGCAAAGTTCTTAACCTGAAGCAATATTTCTGGGTTAGTGGAGTCTGTAACCTGAAGCGTATGTAACCTGAAACGTATGTAACCTGATGTACCACTGCACTTAGGCAAGCCAACTCAGACATACAATTGACTGCGTGGATTTGCCTTTAAAACTGCAGATTTTATCTATCTTTTGATAAATTTCATGTCTACTTGTGTTGAGGTTTTTTTCAAAGTTAGATTTTATCAGTACTTTTTCTTATGTATATCTTAATGTTTTGTGTAAATGACAGGTTTTTGCTGATTAAGCAGTCTATACATCTTGCTAATTAGTTAAGAAACATAATCCAACTCCTTTAACCTTACCTCAAAGACTTGGGTCCCCAGGTTCTTTCACCCTCCTCTAGACAAGTTCCCGCTTCTCAAAGTTTTTTTTATTTGCTTACATGCCAAAATGCTTTCGAAGCAGTTTATGGCTACAAAATCAATTATAAAAAAGCTACACATAATTAAAACACACAATTCCATTGAAACATTAAAAACAACCATAATCAAAATATACAATAAAACAAGCTTGTTTAAAAGCATAACCATTAAAGCAGTTAAAAGAGCAATTAAACTGATTAGATCAGGAAGTTCATGTGTATCTTCAAGAGGCAGTAGGATGCCAATACTGATGGGGTCTCTCATATTATTTCTTTTTTAAAAAAATAATTTTTATTGAATGATTTTATGTTACAAAAAACATTACAACCATACTACCACAAAATATAATTGAGAAATAAAAATTACATACATCAATATTTTGTTTGTTATTTACCGTCTTATTTCCTCCCAAACATTCCATACAAAACACACACCCACACAAACACACTAATAATAATAATAATAATAATAATAATAATAATAATAATAATAATAATGAAAATAATGAAAGTAAATATTTTTCCCCTTTTATCTTACAAAATCTTTTCTTCAATTTTGACTTTGCATATGTTTTATCTTACAATTGAATGTACACAAAACAATAAACCTTTCTATATAGATTTTCCAATACATTCAGAAAACATAATAAATCCTTAATTGTTGTCCACCTCCTTTTACTTCCATTATCACTCAAACGCTAGCACGGAGTCAAAACTATTATTGTATTTTTGAACATATCTTCTATAACCATCCCATTTTTCTGCAAATTTTTGCTTTGAGTTTCCTCTGAGTTTGCTAGTCAATTGAGCCATCTCCACAAATTCCTGTAATTTAATTTGCCAATCTATTATTTTGGGAGGGGGTCTCTCGTATTATTTCAGTGGTGTGGGCATTCCACAGCACTGGAAACCTCCTTAATAATGTACTGCCTGTAACTGGACTCTAACCATTACACCACACAGCTCATGATGTCCCTTGCTTGCTTTCTCTCTCACACACACTGCAAGTAATTTAAGGCTGTCAATTTCCATGAACCTTCAACACAGCCCCCCAAAAAACATTATTACATTTTAAAAATTAATAATGAAGGAGGTTTTCCTGCGATTGGGACAGCTTTCATAGAGAGAATTGCGTGGAATGAATGCCAGCCTGAACCAGGTTCACTTCTCTTAAGCAACCTGCTCCTTCTCAGTCTGAAAAAGACCTCAGCAACCTGCATGCAGCAGACATACAGATTCAAACAAGCACTTGGGAGACGTGGGGTTTGCCCAGAGCTGCCAGACACAGCAATTTATTTCCCCTTCAAAATATCAGAGGCTTTTATGAGTCAAGAGAGCCTACGTCTGACGTCTCCAGGCAGGAGGAAGGCCACAAAACTTCCCCACACAAATCCTTCATTGAAGAGGGAACTTCTGTGATTCAAATCTCTTCTCTTCCTTCCAGCCGCATTGCTAGAAACGCAGACGTGTCGTTTTCATAGATGAGACACTTTTAACGTCAGATGTATAAACTGAACCCATAAATTCAGCCAATCCTTACAAAAACTTTCAGCTTGAAATTGAGAGGAGGGGGGCAGCCTGAAGAAGCTGAAAGTGTGATAATTTCAGAGAGGTGTTAAATCATTTGAAGGTTTCTAGGAGGGGCTTGGTGAGGCTGTGATGGCAGAAGTGCGAGGGTGGGCAACTGGATCCAGCTGGTGGGGAATATCCTCATCCCACCCCTACAGGGCAGCTTTGATGGGTGGGAGGGGCTGCCCACCTGTCGATCACCTGATGTCACCATGACTATACCTGAACTGTTTCCTTTGCCTGCGGGCCAAATTTGACATGCAGGCAAAAGCACAGTGCTTTGCGGGCACCAACCATCAGCTGATGGTAAGGGCTTGCAAAGCACCAATGGTCCCTCTGGAGCTGTCCTTACTTGCCATGTGGCATCAGGCATGGGGCAGTTGAGGATAGTATGAGGAAACTGACTACATGGGCCAGAAGTTCCCCACTCCGGCCATAGCTGTTGGCATCCATCTGTCTCAGGAGACAATGGAAGAGTCAAACTCTTAGGGCTGTTGAGTTGATTTTAATAGAAACAAGGGTGGTTAATTGCTTTCCCACCCTTGTGGGATGGGCTGGGTGAGCTGTTGCTGCTGGTACAGACACATAAACAGGTATATTCATGTCATAGTCTTAAATTGTTTTTTGCTCAAAAAGCACAAGAGCTGGGAGTGGCAGCCACTAACTAGGATTAGACCAGGAGTAGGGAATCTGGAAGGACAGATCATGAAGCTGAGGCTCCAATACTTTGGCCACCTCATGAGAAGAGAAGACTCCCTGGAAAAGACCCTGATGTTGGGAAAGATGGAGGGCACAAGGAGAAGGGGACGACAGAGGACGAGATGGTTGCACAGTGTTCTTGAAGCGACAAACATGAGTCTGACCAAGCTGCGGGAGGCAGTGGAAGACAGGAGTGCCTGGCGTGCTCTGGTCCATGGGGTCACAAAGAGTCGGACATGACTAAACGACTAAACAACAAAGGCAATCTGCCACTCTCCAGATGTCCAGGGGTTCCAAATCTCATTATCTCTGCCCTTGTTTCCTGGGGCTGTTGGGCATTGGAGGGCAACAGCATCTGAGAGGGCCACCGCTGGTCCATCACTGAATTAGACCAAGAGATGGAGGGCAGGTGTACCAATGCCTGCTAGCCATAATAGCCACATGGTGCCTCCACACATAGGGGCAGTATACATCCAAAAAGCAGGTGCTGAGGGGAAGCAAGAGGAGAAGGCCATGACCCCATGACTTGCTTGTGAGTTTCCAGACAGTCTGGCTGTCCTCTGTTGGAAACAGAATACTGGGCTGGACGAGCCCTCAAATGATTGTATTGATAACATTCTTACGATTCCAGCATCATGCCTCTTCTAGGCACCCACCGTTCCTCTCTACACTGGCCAGACTCCCAATCTAAGAACACACAAAGTCTTAAACCACAGTGGATCGAAGTGACTTAACTATTTGATTTGATTTTCAAAATTCAACAAAGAGGACTCTGATATAATCTCCTTATGCTCAGCACTGTGTTTTCGAGAACAGGCCTCGATGTTTCTCTTGCATTTTCATCCTGAAAATTGCCTTCTCTCTCTTGCTTCTCCTTAAGTGGCCCCCAGGAACAAAAGGTTTCCATTCTGCTACTATAGCAATCTTTTATGTACTTTAAGTTGCTGGGCAACAGAGGCTGTGCCACCCACAGGTACTTGCCTTCAGATGGTCTCAGAAACAAAACAGGGACAAAGAAACGAGGAGGAAACAATAGCAGAATTTGCAATGGCTCCCTGTGACGCTATTAATGCGAGCAGGCTTCCAGCTAACTACAGATTCCAGTCCCAGTTGCCACTTATCTAGAGTCTCACCTGTTCATCTGCACTTATTTAAATTTGTTTTGCACCTAATCCTTGGGATCCCAGTCCTGAATAATTCAGAGTGGGGTCTGCGTTAGGGGGGCGACTGTCAGGAGCCACAGTGTGGAAGGGAGGTACCCCATAGAATCACAAAATTTCAAAAAGGATGTGCTTTCCCAAACCCACATTCCCAGACTGTTTACACTCCTGTCTCGGTGATGTCTATGGTGACTTGGTCATGCCCACAGAATGAAAGGTGGCAGGAGCCCCAAGCAGCAGATAGGTAGCCGTGTTGGTCTGCCATAGTCAAAATAAAAAAATTCCTTCCAATAGCACCTTAAAGACCAACTAAGTTAGTTCTTGGTATGAGCATTCGTGTGCATGCACACTTCTTCAGATACACTGAAACAGAAGTTTCCAGACACTTCTATATAGTGAGAAGGTGGGGAGGGGTATTACTCAGAAGGGTGGTGGGAATGGGAGATTGGCAGATAGCTGAGATGAGCCTGTTGACGACTCTTAACGACTGTAATAGGTCTTACAGGATCCCCAAGGACATACTTTACGGGGCACTGGCTTTAGGCACCACATCCATTGACAGACCATCTCTGCACTGATGCCTACAGCCTTGACCCCACTTCGTCGGGATCTCTTGCAGTGCCTGAAGATAGGCAGTCAGGTCGTGCATCATAGCAGTGACCAGAGGAGGAATGACCACTTGGAGGAGCACAGAAAGAAGAAACGCCATGGTGCATCTGCAGCAGCAAAACCAGATGCCTTCATTTGCCCCGGCTGCAACAAAACATGTCTCTCCCATGTCGGTCTCTACAGACATAGCAGGGACTGCAACCTTACAACAGTTTGAATTCACTCCCAAAGGTGCACTCATCTCCATTGTCACCCGAGACAGATGGATGGCAACAGCAGCAGCAAAAACACATTTAGCTTTGCAACAGACAAGTGTGCCATAATAAGTTTTGCTTCAATCAAGCACTTTGGAGGAACTGTGTGCATGAAGACAGGGAATCAAGCACTCTCATCCAGATCTCCAAGTTGACTGTGGAGTACCCTTAACTTCCTAAGCACCTTTCTCCTCTCCTTATGATCGTAACCACAGATACTTTCTTTGGTTCTTGCTGGCCATAAAAGTCACAATATACTGTACCCCAAAGTCAGGCGAACAACAGTGCCCAATGGGAATGAGTTAATAAATCCAGTCTCTGTCTCTGCTCTGCTCTTGCTATCTTTTTCAAACCGCTTTCAAATATGCTTACTTTTCTAATCTTTCCCCTCCTCTCATCCACAGTATTATCCCTTATCACCGGGTTTTCATCTCAAGTTCTCCAATTTGCTCACGCAAATTGAGTGCTCATTAAGATATTTTAAATTAAGACCTTTCATGCAAAGCGTGTCACATATTTCTCTCCCCCCGTTTTTTTAAAAAACTAAATTCCTTATCACAATGTCTCAGGCGGTTTACATTATATTCTATTAGAAATCCATTTTGTCCAAGGTTGTTGCAATTCATAGATTAAAGCCTTTTCCTGGCTTTTTGTATTGTTCAGAATACGTTTATGAATTCACCTCTTTAGTAGTCAGACACATACTACATATGCTGGTATCCCAGTCTTTGATAATGTTGGTCGGCAGAGTGTGGTTTTCCTTTCAAATGTGCATATAATTTCAAGGCTCCCTTGATAAGTGTGTGTTGTGGTTTGCAAACAGGGACGATTTAGGGTTCTGAAATCCCCACTGCAAGGTCAAAACTGAGAAAGCAAGAGCACATTCAGAGCCACAGTAGCCGTTCTTTGACTAGGGGAAGAGCTGAAGATCAGTGGCAGAACATTTGCTTTGCATACATAAGGTTCCAAGTTCAATCCCCAACATCTCCAGGTCAGGCTGGGAGTGTTCCCTGTCTGAAACCCTGGAACGCTGCTTGCAGTCAGTTGGACCAGGGATCTGACTCAGTACAAAGCAGCTTCCTGTCTTCCTATTGCATTTGATTCAGCCTGGCACTATGTAAGGAGGCAGCAATTTCTGTCCCATTCTATGCACATTGCAGCCAGCCGTGTTTCTGTTCCACTGCAGTTCAGCTCGCACTAAAACTGACATTATCCATCTTACTATGTGCTGTGGCCAGAACTAATGGAATTAAATATGTCCTCAATTACGACATTAACGTCAGGGCACAGCAGAGGAAACACCTAAGACAACATGGGAAAACAATGCAATTATTTATGAATGTTCACAGACTAAGAAAACATCGACTTGCAATATTCACACACATGATCATCATTTCTGACCTCAGGCAGACATGCAAATTGCAGCAATTTGCTCTCATTTCCATTCCTGGTGAAATTCTCTGAAATCCCTAGATGGTACAGAAGGAGAGGGGAAGTGGGCAGGGAGATTCTTCCAGCCACCACCCTCTTTGGCATGACTTGCCCTCAGATATAGCTCCATGCCCATCTCAGCAGTAACCTGAGGGTTGGGGTTAGGCTTAGGAGTTAGAGGTCAGGAAGTTAGGGTTAGTGTTAGGGGGTTAGGGTTTTGGGTTAGTTTGGGTTTGGAGGTTAGGGGTGTCCCAGTCACTCTGGGTGGCTCTGAAGAAAATATTTAAAACACAGTAAAAACAACATCAGACATTAAAAACTTCTGTATAGAGGACTGCCTTCAGGTGTCTTCTAAAAGTTGTATAGTTGTTTATCTCCTTGATATCTGGTGGGAGGGCGTTCCACAGGGCAGGTGCCACTACCAAGAAGGCCCTCTGCCTGGTTCCCTGTAACTTTACTCCTTGCAGTGAGGGAACCACCAGAAGAACCTCAGAACTGCACCTCAGTGTCCAGGCTGAACGATTGGGGTGGAGACGCTCCTTCAGGTATACAGGGATCAGGCCATTTAGGGCTTTAAAGGTCAGCACCAACACTTTGAATTGTGCTCGGAAGATGTAGATGATCTCGGCAGCCACGCCCGATCACCAGTCTAGCTGCCACATTCTGGATTAGTTGTAGTTCCCAAGTCACCTTCAAAGGCAGCCCCACAAAAAGCGCATTGCAATAGTCCAAGCGGGAGATAACCAGAACATACACCACTCTGGTGAGACAGTGTACAGGCAGGTAAGGTGTCAGCCATAACACCTGTTGGAGCTCATAGACAGCTGCTTGGACACAGAACTAACCTGCGCTTCCATGGATGGCTGTGAGTCCAAAATGGCTCCATTTTGGTAAATAAATAAGATTATAGTATAACAATAAATTATAAAATAAAAATGTGTTTGTGCAGACCAGGGCCTGCCCTAAACTCTCCGAAGGAATGGTCACAGCCTGCTTACAAACATAGGCTTCTCTCTCATACACACACACACACACACACACACACACACTCCCCGCCCCAGGAGGCAATCCATCTCTGTCACATTGTCTCTTCTTCCAAGCCAATTAGTTATCCTGACATGCTCAGAGGCTTACCAGAAGTAGGATGCTGGTACCTAGCTTTTTCAACAGTAATTTTAGAAAGCTATGGGGTCAAGAACTTAAAAGCAGGTTCTTACATTGCAAAGAGGAGTAGCAGATTCACAGACTATACTGACCTACTATGAAGGCTTTGAGGAGATGGGAGAATACCTTTCATTTTGTTATGGGGTAACTAAATCTTATGAACCAGGGGTGGGCAACCTTTTTCCAGCCACATTCCCTTCCGGGCAACCCTCTGTCTCCAGTCTGGGCAGTAACAGCCATTATCCAATTTCAAGGGTGCATTGCAGTCAAGGAAGGTGTGAAGCAGGGTTGGTGAGGGCTGTGCCCTGGGGGGGGGGGAGGTGGCTGGGAAGATTCCCAAAGGCAGGGCAGAGACGCCTGGAAGGCTACATATGGCCCCCAGACTTGTGGTTTCCCATCGCAGTACTAAACTAACAGCAAGGAAAGGTGGAACACCAAATGAAAAGGAAGATCAAAGTTAAATATTTACTTGTAGAGCAACAATATTTGCAAATCTGGAATGGATCTTCTGGAGTTTTCTATTTGCATACTTTAATTAATCTAAAAAAAATATTAAAACTAATCTCACAAAGGAAAGGGTCAGGGTATTAATTAACTTGAGATTCATTGCTTTTGTATAATTTAGAAGTTCGACATGGAGCAGAAAATGGTGTTAATAAAAACTAAGTTACTGTGACAGGTATAATTTCATGGATTAGCCCAAACTTCCAACATTCTCACCAAGTTTAAGGCTAACCTCTCTGTTTTACACAGCCCTGCTTCAATTAAAATACTTTTTTTTCCTCCTCCAGATGAAAATTACATTTCATTCTCCCTTTAACCTCAATATTTCTCTATTAATGTGATTTTTCTACCATGCAGTTCTTAAACGGAATGCAAGTCACAACCACAGTAATGGGGAAATCTAAACCTGTCGCTTAATGTTGAGTAACCCTTCTGACTGTCCAGCTCAGGGACAAATTAACAACTCTTTTTGCACAGGCTTTCTCCATCTTCCATGTGACAGCCCTTCAGATATTTGAATAGGGCTCTCCTATCACTGCTCAGTCTTCTCCATTTAGCCTCAACTGTTCCTCACAAGGCTTGCTTTCCATAGGGCTGCTGTTTTTAAAACATTATTCCATCCCATAGCTGTGGTTGGCAAATGACAAAGCAGAGGGGCAGAAGAATGATTTGAGAGGGATCAGAAATGGTGCCTTATATAGGTTTCCAGTCAAAGTCCATACTTCAGGCAAGGGACAGCTAAATTTTGCCTTCCAGATGGTGTTGGATGCCAACTCCATCATCCCCAGAGTTGCAGCCCTCCAGCATCAGGGAGGAAGGGTTGGGGAAGATATTCAGTCCAATGCCACAGAAGACAGAATCAGCATTAAAAATGACTTTTCGTCCAACAGGTAGGGATGGGGGCAGAAATTTGATTCTCTTTCCATTTAAAGGTGCATCTTTCCAAAACAGTGTGTGAATCGAAACACAGCCATCATTCGAAACTCACGCTTTTCTGGATTTTGCAATGCAGTTCTCCAGCCAAATAATATGGAGAAAAATGCAGATACCAAGATGAGAGTGTGTGTAATGATGCTTATCTCACGAAACATACAACCACGGATTATGTCGGGGTGTGTGTGTGCAAAAATGCAAAATGCATACAAAGATGTGTATATTAGTATAAATTTGTAGATGAATTTTTATGAGTATTTTAAAATATATTTTAAAAAATAATGCAAACTGATGTTGAAATGTAGAGAATTCAGCTTAAAGCGGGGAAAATGAGGGAAAGCAAGATTGAAGGAGTCATCTATCCCTACCCAGGGGATGCTATTAAATAGTTAACTCCACTTGAACGGTGTGATTTACTGCTGGCTGACTTTTGGAGAAGCAGCCAGGCCAGCTATTACATCCTTATCTTGTTGCTGGTGCAACATCTCCTTGTGCCCAGCTCCTAGGCAGAACACCTTCTCTGCATATTTCAGCAGTCTTGTCTCGGTCAGCTCCTTGCCCTGCTGGACAGCTCCATGGGCAAGAAAAGGGAATCCAAGTCATGCTGCTGTGCTTCTGTGACTGGGGCAAACTACCCATGCGCTAGTCCATGAACATCTATGCCATAAGACATTTGTTAGCCTTTAAGACATCACCACAAGACTCTTTGTTGCCCCCAGTCCTGGAACATTTTTCCAACACTCGAAAGCTGTGCTCATGTTGGAAATACAAAAAGAAATTGATTCCTATTCAAGGGTAAAGATCAATAAAAGCATATGAATTTCCCCCCACTGTCTTTTAACTAGAAATGGCAGCAGCATGCAGCTCAGCTTGGATTTCTTACCTGCTCTCTGCATTTGGATTGATGTGCTCACATACAATGGTGGCAGTGGTCTGTGTCCTCCCATTGTCCACGTCTTGTTGAACTCCCCACTGGTCCGGATCACTGACTCGGATGTCTATTATCTTCACACCTGAAGCAGCCTTAATTCTACCAAGAAAAGAACAGGCACAGTGTTAGTTCTACATGACGCCTTTTGGGGGTAGGAGAAATCTCACAGGAGACCCCAGTGGATGGTCCAGGAGCAAATGTTCTTAATTTACGCACCCAGGAACACCGACTGGCCTGCAGCTTCACAAGGCGTGAACGTAAGTGTTGTAAGAATGCACACACATTGTGTCTCTCAGTCTGACCTACCTCATGGGGATGTTGTGAGCATAATTTGGAGAGGAAATGAAGACTATGTACGCCACCTTGAGCTCCTTGGAGGGACGTTGGGACATAAATGTAATTAATAAATAAATAACTGGAAAATGCACCCTGCAGGCACTAAGCAACTGAAACTAGGCCCATTCACTATGCACATTCAGGAAGGCAGGTACAGCCCGTGGCTTACAGGAGAGTCTTGGTCTGATCTTCTTAGGCCCTTAACTGGAACCAGTTAAGAACATGTGTGTGTTAATTTATGACCCCCAAAACTGAAAGAACCACATCTAAAAGAGAATGAATATTTGTTTCCTTCTGGAAGGAGCCCTCTCACAATGCTGATCTCCTCTCTGGTTGGATTTAGCTTATCAAGGAAGCTTTCATTCATTTCTCATATAAAGCTCCCCTTCCCCCAGTCCTTACCCTGCAGCCTCAATCGACACCTCGCCCTTCTTGTTACTCCACTGGCTCCATGGAAGCTTAGACTAGCATTCAGCGAGATGCAAATCAGACCCTTGGTGGCTGTCCCTGGTTCCCTGGTTGGGCAAACTGCCAAGGAAGACAAACCGCTCATTGAGTCAAGGAGCAGGTTGTTTAAATATTTAATCAGAATTAAAATGGAGCAAGCTGTGCAATCCACAAGGAACTACAGATGCAACCACTTTGAAGGAGAATAGATAGACACCCTGGTTCGTAGATTTGCCTCTTAATGAGGCTTCATATGACAGAGGGAGGGAGAAGCCTCTTGGTGACTGTAGTGGCTGCTGGTCCCAAAAACACTTACATAGTTGCCCTTAGGGTTGACTGAGCAGAAGATTGGTTGTCCCCAGAATGAATCAGATCCCTTTCTATGTTTCAGGCAAACATGGAAAATGCCTTAAATTGTGGGATAATTTCAACCTTCGAAAGAGCATTCCTACATTGGCATCATCTTTTTATCCCTTGGATCATAGGGAGGGATCAACTCCCATGCTCTTAAGCACAAACAGACCCAGTGGGCCTCTCTACCTTCTTTCAAAATGGGGGGTCACCAACTTTTTTGAGCCGGTGGGCACATCTGGAATTCTGAGAAAATACTGTGGGCACCAGTCACAAAATGGCTGCTGTAGGGGTGTGGCACAGCACAAAATGGCTACCGTGGGAGATATGTAGGAGAGGCCAAGCAAATGCAGATAGGAACTAAGCAGGAAAAGCTAACAGTCTCTCATGCATCGTGGGTTTTTGATGGGATATTTACTTTCACAGGCACCATAGAAGGTACTGGCAGGCACACCAATATCCATGAGAGCTTTGGAATTCCCTGCTCTAAAATGAAGTTGTTTCTAATGTCATTTGCTATGCTGGTCCTGCTCTGCTCCAAGGGGGGGTGGGCTCCAATTCATTTTGGGGGTGAGCACTCTTCTGCTCATCCCTCCCTAAAGTAGATATAGGCTGGCAGGGTGCCTGAGAGTAGAATCAAGGTGGGTAGCCACTTAAGGTGGGCTATGGTATTTGTCCCAGTTCTGCTCGCATCCACTTGGTACTTCACAGCATTCTGAACTGCATCTGTTGCTGTAAGGCTGAAGTTACTTCATATGAAAAGGCATAAAGACTAAGGAATCAAGCAAACAATATTTTATGGTTTGTATTGTATGGTAAGGGTTGTAAACCACTTATTATTAAATAATACAAATAAATAAGACCTGGGTGCTTTACTGCCTATCATAGAGGTGCTTATGTCACTATATGCCAATTTGGAATAGGGGTTTAATTTCTTTCAAACATTCTTGTGGGGTCACCTCCAAATTCTCCTTTCTTTCTGATCATCTATTCTATCCAACTTAGCATTCATTACTCCATCAAAAACTATTTCAGGTTTGGTTCAAGTTCAGTTTCAGCTCTAAGTATATGAAATGGATTGGACTGATCTGCTCTTCTCCACAAGCCAGACTACCCTCTTATCTATTTAATCTATATTTTTTTTATTGCCACAACCCGTAATAAGCAGCGCTCCCAGTTTTCTACAGCACCACAGCACTGCTGCCACAAATGGCCAGGGGGTGGTACTGCAGCTTCCCAGCACCACAGGCGTTCCAGTAGAATTCAACTTGCTCCTCTAAAGCTGCCAACTGTGGCCTAGATACTCAATGTGAGGAACTTGCCACACAGCCTATATTGAACTTTCAGACCATTCACCTGTCTCTGTTTCCCTGCCTACAGGTACCAGCCCTCCCAGGCTGTCCACCCATTAGGTCATAGGGAGAGCGAAGATCTTGAAAGAATTTGTTAAAACACACAATTTGCAGCAAAGTGCATAAGTCACATTGATTAGGTGGAAGCTAAGCATGTTTACATATTTCCCATTGCCACCCATTGTGTGATTTCAGAGCCCAGTCCTTCGTCCCTAACAGGCCAGATCCGATAAATGCTGACACTCCCATCTGCTCAAGCCAACTGCCGCGTTTCCCAGCCCTTCAGCCAGGATGCAATGCAACACATGTCTTGTCCATCCAAGGACACTCGGTGATGCTATTTTTACTCAACTGGGCTTCTGAAGAGATTTGCTGACAATGCATCTCCTGTCAACTGGCTATTTGCTTCTGGCCTGCAGGGGTGCCGTTTCCTTATAGAAAACCTCCTGGGTTTTCAGCAGACATGCTTGGTTGTCTGCTACAGACGCAGATTTCATTCACTGTCTTCCCAGGTTAGCATCATGCCAGTCCTTTAGTGGCTGGTGCCTTTTGGGACTGGGAGGGTGGAAGACAGGGAGCCCAACAGCAGGTGGCGCCAGAGCCAATAACGGGAAGACAACTTGTTCTAGTTTTGCCTTCTTTCCCTCCCTGCTGAGTTCTGAAAATGGCAACCCTGAGACTAAGGAGGAAGAAGATGACAGACAGTGCCACCCCCTTGGCTCAGCTGGACGTAAGATGCCAGGGGCGGGAGCTAGGAGCGAGTTAGTAATAACTCTCACATTGCCAGTAAAGATGACCCTTTATTCAAAATGCCATGTCTATTGAGCACAGCAACTCTTCCCGGTAGCTCTTGCCCCAATGACACAATGTGTTCTCATAGTTCTCTAAGTCTCCTCCTCCCTCAGTCCTTTCCCAAGCAATCTGAGGCTCCTTCATCTTGTCTGTCTTTGCTCTGCCCTCTTCATACCTTCACTTCTGCCTCTGATTCTGGAATGCTCCCTACCACAGCCTCTTCCTGCTCACTAAACTCTGTTACCTCTTCAGCTTCCGACACCTCTTCCTCCTAGTCTTCTCCTTCGTCTCCCTCTGACCACTCATTGTCATCCCACCATCCCATCCCTGGCCTCTGTGCCTCGGGGGTTCCCCCACTGGTGCCTCCCACCACTCCTCTGAATCCAGCCAGCCCATGACAGAAGAAGAAGAAGAGTTTGGATTTGATATCCCGCCTTTCACTCCCTTTTAAGGAGTCTCAAAGCGGCTAACATTCTCCTTTCCCTTCCTCCCCCACAACAAACACTCTGTGAGGTGAGTGAGGCTGAGAGACTTCAAAGAAGTGTGACTGGCCCAAGGTCACCCAGCAGCAGCATGTGGAGGAGCGGAGACGCGAACCCGGTTCCCCAGATAACGAGACTACCGCTCTTAACCACTACACCATACAGACAGACAGGTGGGGCAGGACACCCTTTGCTCTTATGGACAAGCCTCCACTGGATAGTCCCCTCACTTCCCAAAGTGCATGAACACACACACTGCAATCTTTCTGGACACCAGAATTTAAGCACTGAATCTGATACATTATCAAACTGGGAGGCTCCTCTTTTGTGCCACACCCGTGTTTTAGTCACAGCAGAGTAATGCAGGGGAGAATCAGTGGAATTCAGAGAGCGCCATCCAAACCTGTGATCAGGAACTGTTGGGCATAAGGACAACCCCCCTCAGGCAGCACAATCAGAAGGATTTGTGGACCCTTACCAAGCCACCCCTAACCTACCACTATTTACTGCTCTATGGGTGCTCATGTGCCTTTGTATCAATGCAGATAATTTTCAAGTGCAAATGTTCTGCAAATCAGTGTGTGTCCCCCCCCCTCTCTTTTATGATGGTCTTTCCTATCATTTGGTGATGGTGATATGCAAGTGGCTTTCCACGATAAGGTCACTCCTTCACAGGAAACTGTCTGTGGAGCCTTGTGAAAGAGACCATGTCTCAGTGTAAGGCATTTGGGGGGGAGGCATGGGGAAAGTGGGGGGAAATTGGCAGGGAGGGTTGTGGGGAAGGAAGAGGGTCATGTCTCATGTCTAATCCAGCTCAAACAGGGGTGGATCTGATGTGAAATGGGCCAGACCTTCAGAACTAGAGATAGTTCACATTTTGGACCTGCTAACTTGCAACATCACTATCAAAAATTGCAATGATAACACGGAGGGGTCCTCTTTTCATACCTGCAACAAGGAGATCAGAAGCTTCCATTCATGGTTTTACACAAGCCGCAGTTCTACCTGATGCCCAAACTTGGAAGACTGTAGTTTCTTCAAACTCTAGTTCAGTCTTCCCCAGTTTGGTTCCCTCGAGATCTTTGAAATTACAACCCCCACCAGCCCCAGCCATCATGGCCAATGCTCAGCGATGCAGAAAGTTGTGCTCTAACTGGGTTGGAGAATAGAAGGATTAGAATTGGCTGCTTCATTTGCTCTTCCTAACTAGAGTTTCATCAAACCACAGTTCCCTGTGTTTGTATGTCACAGGTAACTCTGTTTTGTTGAAAATCAGGTACAGAAGCTTCCAGTTTTCCCTCCATATGCAGGAAAGAGGATAGAGGAGAATATGCAAGCCAAAGACTCACCACAGCTCACTCACATTGTAGGAAAAAAACAGGCTCCCCTTTTGTCTGAACTGGGCTTGAGAGCATTTTGTGCTCTCCCCCTCCCTTCCCGTCCAACACCTCCACAAAGCTTTCCTTTTAAAACTGTACCTGAATCACACATCATCGCTCCTGTGAGCTTTTTTAATTTTTCCACTGCTGCTATTTTTATATAACCTTTTCCAGTTGCATTGTCTAACCCCCTCCCTTCCTCCTTGTCAGCCATGCCAGGATGCAGCAGGTATGAAATAGCTTATTAGAGCATTGCACTCCGCACAAACAGCATGGCTTTGGCAAACAAAAGGAAAGGGAAACCAGAACGCTTGGCAGGAAAGGCAAGAGGTGGAAATTATGAAGCCAAAAGGGGACTTGAGCCCTCCTCTGAGGGCTTGAGCGAATTCCCCTGCAGACCATAGAAGGTTCATAGAATTGTAGAATGCAGGGATCTTTTGTCCTAGGTGGGGCTCGAACCCACCATCATGAGAGTAAGAGTCCCATGCTCTGCTGACTGAGCTATCCCAGATATTCAAGAAGCATTGTTGTCTCCAGCTGTGGAGGCAGAGCTTAGCCCCTTTACTTGCAACCTGAGGTGAAGGGCAAGATGCCCCCTGCCCACTTTCACATCTAACAACCTGACCAGGCTGGCTGCTGAATCTCCTTTCAACCACTGGCAATGGGGCATCGCCCTCTACTGTACCTGAGGAAGAAGACTACCTTAGGAGGTGCAGAGCAAACAGTCTGTGAGCACCTAGAAAGGAATGCTGTGATCACCAATAGTCAGCACGGATTTCTGAAAAATAAGTCATGTCAGACTAACCTGATCTCATTTTTTTGACAGAATTACAAGCCTGGTAGATGAAGGGAGTGCAGTGGATGTAGCCTACCTTGATTTCGGCAAGGCATTTGACAAGGTGCCCCATGATATTCTTGTAAAGAAGCTGGTAAAATGCGGTCTTGACTATGCTACCACTCAGTGGATTTGTAACTGGCTGACTGACCGAACCCAAAGGGTGCTCATCAATGGTTCCTCTTCATCCTGGAGAAGAGTGACTAGTGGGGTGCCACAGGGTTCTGTCTTGGGCCCGGTCTTATTCAACATCTTTATCAACGACTTGGATGATGGACTCAAGGGCATCCTGATCAAATTTGCAGATGACACCAAACTGGGAGGGGTGGCTAACACCCCAGAGGACAGGATCACACTTCAAAACGACCTTGACAGATTAGAGAACTGGGCAAAAACAAACAAGATGAATTTTAACAGGGAGAAATGTAAAGTATTGCACTTGGGCAAAAAAAATGAGAGGCACAAATACAAGATGGGGGACACCTGGCTTGAGAGCAGTACATGTGAAAAGGATCTAGGAGTCTTGGTGGACCACAAACTTGACATGAGCCAACAGTGTGACGCGGCAGCTAAAAAAGCCAATGCAATTCTGGGCTGCATCAATAGGAGTATAGCATCTAGATCAAGGGAAGTAATAGTGCCACTGTATTCTGCTCTGGTCAGACCTCACCTGGAGTACTGTGTCCAGTTCTGGGCACCACAGTTCAAGAAGGACACTGACAAACTGGAACGTGTCCAGAGGAGGGCAACCAAAATGGTCAAAGGTCTGGAAACGATGCCTTATGAGGAACGGCTAAGGGAGCTGGGCATGTTTAGCCTGGAGAAGAGGAGGTTAAGGGGTGATATGATAGCCATGTTCAAATATATAAAAGGATGTCACATAGAGGAGGGAGAAAAGTTGTTTTCTGCTGCTCCAGAGAAGCGGACACGGAGCAATGGATCCAAACTACAAGAAAGAAGATTCCACCTAAACATTAGGAAGAACTTCCTGACAGTAAGAGCTGTTTGACAGTGGAATTTGCTGCCAAGGAGTGTGGTGGAGTCTCCTTCTTTGGAGGTCTTTAAGCAGAGGCTTGACAACCATATGTCAGGAGTGCTCTGATGGTGTTTCCTGCTTGGCAGGGGGTTGGACTCGATGGGCCTTGTGGTCTCTTCCAACTCTTCTATGATTCTAGAGCAGCCTCATTTAAAGGCAATTGGCGGGTTGCCGACATCTCCTAGTATCTACCGCCTAAGGCAGCTATATCATTCTGCCTCATGGGATGGCTGGCCCTGTAACCTGGGAGCAAACCCTGCCCTGGAGCCTGAGTTTTGCCCCTCCCAAGCCAGCCTCACCTACCCACAGCTTGGCACAGAGAGAGTGAAAAGGATTGGTCTGCACCTCCATGCACACCTGTGCTCCCCCATCTTCCTGCAGAATGGCACACAAAGACAAAGGACTCGGGATGGATCTACACACAGGGGGGAAACCGCTATAAATAAGTCAGAAATTAGATCATTATAATAAAAGAAAAGAAACGCTATGTAAAAAATGCATAATTTTTTTTGCTCTCTGTCACCATCTGGTGTTGCATGTTTATAATGCATCCAAAGCATTGGGGTTTTTTCTTTACTAATGTAGCTGAGTCCTGAGTTGCGGCTTACACAGCAATAGGGCTTTTTTCAGCCAGAACTCACCGGAACGGAGTTCCCGTACCTCTTTGGGGTGTTCCAGCATGTATTCCGTCACTTGGCACAGCACTCTGTGTTGAGTGATGCAGGCTGCGGCAGAGGGATGGTTTGGTTTGGTGCAGTGCAATGGTGGGACGAGTGGGCAAAAAGAAGCTTTTTTAGGGGCAAGGTCCCTTAAAAAAACTCAACAAGTTCCGGCACCATTTTTTCCAGGAAAAAAAGCCTTGCATAGCAACATTCTAACATGCCATGCCCATCCCCAGGGCAAATACACTGACAAAGTAGGGAAGAATGGGCAACAAAAATTACAGGCCATTCTTGGTAAATAAGGACAGTTGGGCCATATGCAATGAATCTCTTATAAACTCAAATTTTGGGGATTTCCCAGGAGCCAGCCCATTGCTGCAGTCTAGAATTCTAAATTCTACCTGCAAAAATTTTATAATGCTGAAGTTATACTAAATCCCATTTTGAACTATCTTCAGACTACACAAATTCATGGAGGATGTAACTGTGAATGGCTACTAACAATGATGGTGACTTTATTAGCTCCAAGATCAATGGCAGAATGCCCTGACTATTAGTTGTTGCAGGTGGCGCTGTGGGTTAAACCACAGAGCCTAGGACTTGCCGATCAGAAGGTTGGTGGTTCAAATCCCAGTGACGGAGTGAGCTCCCGTTGCTCGGTCCCTGCTCCTGCCAACCTAGCAGTTCGAAGCATGTCAAAGTGCAAGTAGATAAATAGGTACCACTCCAGCGGGAAGGTAAACGGCGTTTCGGTGTGCTGCACTGGTTTGCCAGAAGCGGCTTAGTCATGCTGGCCACATGACCCGGAAGCTGTACGCCAGCTCCCTCAGCCAATAAAGCGAGATGAGTGCCGCAACCCCAGAGTCGATCACGACTGGACCTAATGGTTAGGGGTCCCTTTACCTTTACTGTGAGAACAGACTGCTGGACTACGTAGATTCTTGATCTGATCCAGCAAGGCTCTTTGGTCTTTATAATCAGAAGAAAATGTTAAAAACTATTCTGCCAAGCTTTGGGGATATGCTGATATAATTAAGAACCAAAACTAAAACTAGAACATCTCCAGTGGAAATGAAAGTATTCTGGAGTTCATGTAACCTTTCTTGAAACTGCTCCAGAGCCCCCCAACTCAAGGGACTCCAGTACTATCTGGAGAGGAGGCTAATCAAAACTATCACATTTCAGAAGATTCTTCAAGATGCCTTTCCAAGCACAACAGTGACATTCTCCTAAGGGACCCTCTTGGGCCCAGAATTGACGGGCAAGTTTATTGCACATATAATATTCAGAGTCGAGAAAATCTGTAGCTAAATTAAAATTTAAACAAGGTTGAGAGATATCTTCATTCAGAATGATTTAGTCTTAATTGCTAATACAACAGAACCCTGGTGCTCAATGAAAAAGTTTCATCACATCCTGAAACACAATTTAACTGCTCTGCCCAGGTATGAGAAAAGCTGTCACGCTGCTGAGACTTCGAGAGAGAAAAACGTCTTCTGCATTATTAGACAGGCAATACCATCATGCGTCTTCTTGTGTCAAGCACTATCTCTGCTGTGAGGAAGTTACAGAAGAAAATCCACACTCTGTATTCCGGTGTTGCATTTGTGAAAATGTATGCAAAAAAAAGTTTCTTTTTTGGACAGTCTTTTTCCCCATCAGAGCCACTTTTCCTCAGGGATAATCCACTGAGGGCTACATTCCATCAGTGGGCAGGACCAAAGACAGCGGTGGGTGGACCCACATCCAAAAGTGGGTGGGGTCTCTCTCTGTCTCTCTGTCTCTCTCTCTCTCTCATCCCCTTCTCACACACATTATTTCTCTCACACCCATTCCCTTTTCTTTCACTCTTCCTCCCCACCCAGCAAACTGCCAAAAGTGAATTGCTCTCGCCAGAAGTCCGAACTGGTTGCTTGTGGAGAGCTTTGGAAATTACGCTGAGGGCCACAGGCTGTCCATGCCTGCTTGATCCTTTCTTAATCACTGATTGTTTGGGGAAAAGAGGGCATTCTATATATTTTTCCTGACTACAGCAGCAGGAGCAAGAAGGGTTCTAAATCAGGCATAGGCAAACTTGACCCTCCAGATGTTTTGGGACTACAACTCCCATCACCCCTGACCACTGGTCCCGTTAGCTAGGGATGATGGGAGTTGTAGTCCCAAAACATCTGGAGGGCCGAGTTTGCCTATGCCTGCTCTAAATCATACAGAGGGCAAGGGAGCTGCGGGTGCAGTGAAGGCTCCTGCCAATCCATCCATCCATCTCTTCCAATCCATTGAGGGTGACGAGGCTAGGCAAAGAGGAAGTGTTAAGGGGGTGCAGCCACCAAGCAGAGGCCCACTCTCTCTGGGGTTTCTCATCCAGAGGTAGGGAGCATTTTTCAGCCTGAGAGCCAGACCTGGTTCTGAGAAACCCCTCCAGGGGTCACGTGTCAATGGTGGGCAGGAGCAGAGGCAAAAGTGGGAGCAACTGTTAACGTAGATGTTGCTTTCATACAGCAGGCTAGCTTCTACACAGCCTCCTCCATCCAGGCAAGTGATAGCAGGACTTGGGGTCAACTAATTCAGATTAAAGAATTCACTGAATTAATACAAAAATCTCCGAATCACACATGGAAATAGTTCCTAGAAATTCTAGGTGAACAGAATTGGGGGGGGGGGAGTTATGGCAGAACTTTGGGAAAATTTTAATTCAGTTCGATTTATGTTTTTATTCCACCATACATACACACACAAACACACGGTTTTCATCAAACTTAACTGTGTTTGATAGTGGCCACTGCAGTCACCATATTTAGCTTTTTGAAAAAAAAATATGATGCTTTTTAATAATCACAACTCTTTTGGAGAAATAAATAAAGCAATTGTTCACATTCCACTGTGGAGCGGGGTTAGCAGACCAGCTTGTAAAATCCCTGGAGGCTGAGGGCATTTGGAATGCTGAGGACCAAATTCAACTGGAATGGAATTATTTTTCCTTTTTGGGGGGGAGGGGGTGAACTGGGACTAATTCCTTTTTAAGATGAACTTCCCAAGCACTGAGCAAGAGTCTTTAGCAGAGTTCAATAACACATTCCAGTCCGGAACAGCCATTTAATGAGTGCATGAAGCATAGCTAGAAGAAGAAGAAGAGTTTGGATTTGATATCCCGCCTTTCACTCCCCTTCAGGAGTCTCAAAGCGGCTAACATTCTCCTTTCCCTTCCTCCCCCACAACAAACACTCTGTGAGGTGAGTGGGGCTGAGAGACTTCAGAGAAGTGTGACTGGCCCAAGGTCACCCAGCAGCTGCATGTGGAGGAGCGGAGACGCGAACCCGGTTCCCCAGATTACGTGACTACCGCTCTTAACCACTACACCACACTGGCTCTCTAGCTAGTGATGGATGTGAGCTGGGAAGAGCCCCAGGGTCCAAACAGAAGTCCTGGAGGGCCCCATTTGGCCCCATGTCCTGAGACTCTTCACCCCTGCACAAACTGCTTAAGGGCATTAATGAGTTCGAGTGATGCTCCACCAATCTCAGTCCCCAGCTCCCACCTGCCTGCTTTCTTATTTATAAACAGCAGAGGGCTGCCTCTCCCTTAATCTCAGTGATCCCCTTGCAGAACTCAGCGGGGAGGAGGATGGCATGGGTAGGCAAACTAAGACATGGGGGCCAGATCTGGCTCAATCGCCGGCCCGCGGATTTTTACATGAGTAGAATGAGTCCTTTCATTTAAAATGCACCTCTGGGTTATTTGTGGGGCCTGCCTGGTGTTTTTACATGAGTAGAAAGTGTGCTTTTATTTAAAATGCACCTCTGGGTTATTTTGTGTGGCATAGGAATTCATTCCTGCTTCTTGGGAGAAAAGCAATGACAAACCTAGACAGCATCTTCAAAAGTAGAGACATCGCCTTGCCAACAAAGGTCCGTATAGTAAAAGCTATGGTTCTCCCAGTAGTGATGTATGGAAGTGAGAGCTGGACCACAAAGAAGGCTGATCGCCAAAGAATGGATGCTTTTGAATTATGGTGCTGGAGGAGACTCTTGAGAGTCCCATGGACTGCAAGAAGATCAAACGTATCCATTCTGAAGGAAATCAGCCCTGAGTGCTCACTGGAAGGACAGATCGTGAAGCTGAGGCTCCAATACTTTGGCCACCTCATGAGAAGAGAAGACTCCCTGGAAAAGACCCTGGTGTTGGGAAAGATGGAGGGCACAAGGAGAAGGGGACGACAGAGGACGAGATGGTGGGACAGTGTTCTCGAAGCTACCAGCATGAGTCTGACAAAACTGCAGGAGGCAGTGGAAGACAGGAGTGCCTGGTGTGCTCTGGTCCATGGGGTCACAAAGAGTCAGACACGACTAAACGACTAAACAACCAAGGATTTCATTCATCTTCTTTCTTTCTTTTTCAAAATATAGTCCCACCCCCCACAAGGTCTGAGGGACAGTGGACCGGCCCCCTGTTGAAAAAGTTTGCTGACCCCTGGAGGATGGGAACAAAATTAGTATTCATTGGCTCTGCCTGTCCTTGGCTCTGGCACCACCTACTGTTGGTCTTCCTGCCTTTCCCCCCTGCCAGTCCCAAAGGGCACCACCAGCCACTTCTTGAGGGTTTGAAATAAGGCCCAGATATGGCTAAAGTGGTCATCTTCCCAGTGGCTCCTCCAGCTGCTGTGAGTCATCATCAAGGACACTACAAACGTGAATGTAGTCAAGTAGAGCTTCATTCTAGTTCCAGCGTGATAAGTTGTTAGTCGAGGCTGTTACATTTCTGCTGACAGCTTGCATTTGGTTGCAAAGTCTTGTTTTTAAATTGGATTTGATACCATTGTGTTTCCTTCAGTTGCAATTATATATATTAATTATTCGTGGCCTAGGGCTGAAGGAGAGAAACAGAAGCAGAAACTAGAGAGTTTAATCAACTGGTTAACGCTAATGGGATTACAGCAGAATCCTATGTGAGTTTACTTAAAAGTAAGTAATGGGGAACTAGGTAGTTGCCTCATACTGAGTCTGACACCATTGCTCCAGCTAGCGCAGTACTACTGACACTGGCTGGCAGCAGCTCACCAGGATTTCAGACGGGGGGGCTCTCCCAACCTTTCCCAGAGATACCAAGGACTGAACTTGGGACTTTCTAGTGTGTTGTAGCCTTTCCCCACTGTGTATATCTCAGTATGTTCAATGGGGCTTACTCCCAAGAAAGCACACGTAAGGTTGTGGCCCAAACCAACTAAATCTGGGTACATTTTGACACCGAGGTGGGGGGGGTGATTCAGTTGGAAATGCATACTCTTTGTTTATATTATCACAGAGCTGAAGGAGGCCTTGGAAGTCATCTAGTTAAGCCCATGATTGATGAAGGGAACTTCTGCACTGGCTGCCCGTTGACTGCTGAGTCCTTGTATTAATTTGCACAGCGCTTATCAACATAGGTCCAGGGTACCTTAAAGAGCACCTCAACTCTCCTGTCCCATCTTGATCACCGAGATCATCTGCAGGAGCTTTCTTGGTCATCCCCCAAGATGGTGAGACTCATTTGACATAGACACAAAACCGAGCCTTGAGTGTCACCTACCAGTCCTTCCCTGCTAACAGGGATTCAGCAAGCATGTTCTAGCTTAACCTTTAAACTACTGCATGTGCTAAAACAAACAGACAAACACTATGCTGCCAGGTTAATGCAGGCAATTAAGAAAGCAACACCTGTAACAGTTAGCTAGTGATCTGTGATTCAACATTTTTACGTCTTTTATTGTATATGTCTATAGATAGACAATTGGGGCGCGGGTGGCGCTGTGGTCTAAACCACTGAGCCTTGGGCTTGCTGATCAAAAGATTGCTGGTTTGAATCCCTGCGACAGGGGTGAGCTCCTGTTGCTCGGTCCCAGCTCCTGCCATCCTAGCAGTTCGAAAGCACGCCAAAAAGTGCAAGCAGATTAATAGGTACCACTCCAGTGGGAAGGTAAACGGCATTTCCGTGCGCTGCTGTGGTTTTGGTGTTCCGCTGCACCAGAAGCAGCCTAGTCACGCTGGCCACATGACCTGGAAAAACTGTGGAGCAGACAAATGCTGGCTCCCTTGGCCTGTAAAGCGAGATGATCACCGCAACCCCAGAGTCGTTCACTACTGGACTTAACTGTCAGGGGTCCCTTTACCTTTACCTTTATAGATAAGACAAATTTGCAGATGATAGATAGCTAGATGATAGCTAGCTAGAGATAGATAGATAGATGATAGATAGATAGATAGATAGATAGATAGATAGATAGATAGATAGATAGATGATAGATAGATAGATAGATAGATATAGATAGATAGATAGATGATAGATAGATAGATAGATAGATAGATAGATAGATAGATAGATGATAGATAGATAGATAGATGATAGATAGATGATAGATAGATGATAGATAGATGATAGATAGATGATAGATGATAGATGATGACAGATATAGATAGATAGATGATAGATAGATAGATAGATAGATAGATAGATAGATAGATAGATAGATAGATAGATGATAGATAGATTTGGAGGTATTGGGTGTAAGGGGAGGGATAATACCTTTGTTGGGGGACACAGTATGCTCCTTTGGGGGTAGTTTATCCACCTTTGGTCCCCACCCTGCACTCCCCTCTCAACTCACACATTCCTAGAAAATGTCAGCATGCGTCAGTGGCCACCCCCCAGGAAACAACTTTGACTGGCCAGCTAAACCAGATGAGGGAAGCCAGTGGGTCTCAAACCCTCAGTGAGTTAGGGACTTCCCCTGCGGGTGAATTGAGCAGACGAGACCAATACTGGGTCCAATGGTCAAGAAGACAGTTTCTGCACATGCTCTAGAGGGAAGTGAGGGGCAGATGAGAACCCAGGAATGTAGCCCATTTAGGAGATGGAAAGACCTGGTCCTAAATCTCTGCTGCCTTGCAGGATATCATCAGGAGAAGAAAAGACTCAGGAGTAAACGGAGTAATCTCTACACAAATCTGGAGTGGAGTCCCTAAGACGACTGGATGGCACCTTGTAAGCCTCCTTCTGGCAACTCCTGCAGCCACGCTCTACTTTCCCTTGGACCACATCAGCCAAGCCAAGAAGGGGGTCTTGTTCTCTGGGCAGTCCAGGACCTCCAGACACTGCCCAGACCTGTGTCCCAAGGAGGTCACTTCAGTGCTGATAACTCAATGGTTTGACTTCACCCTCGGAGGCACGCTACATTGTCTCTCAAGACAGACGAATGCCAACGACAGACCCGCTTTCATCTTTTTTATGAAATAATGGTACAGAGGTATTTTTAGAGAAGAAGGAAGTAAGTGCTCCAAAAGTTCATCCAAAACCTGGCCTCCAGTACCTTCAGCACTTTAGATCTGAACCTTCCCGCTGGGGCAGCAGAGAACAAATCTTTGCCCTCCTTTACATGACAGCCCTCCAGATATTTGTAAAGTGTAGAAATTACCAAGCTAGGCACTCTTCTGCACGGCACAGCAAAACTACAGGCCATAATCATCCCAAAAAGCTGAGGCCCAGGTTTTCCCCATCCAGTTAAGCAGGTGAGCTATGGTCTTACCGGAGCGGGGTGAAATTGCAACAATGGAAGCGGCAGCTTCAGATGGCAGTATAAAATAGAAATGCAGATTGTTCCGCCTCGGATTTATTACACTTTTAACATCTAAATCAGGAGGATTCTGTCCTATAGATTGAGACGGATCTGAAGTAATTTAATGGGAAGTTGGTCGTTGAAACACATAATCACATTTCTAGAACAATGTAATTACATTGAGTGTAATGTGATTTCCTGCCAGCGAGTTTTAAAAAGTGCGGCATCCACCATATCCTTTGCTCTTGCATCGAACATGACAACCCCAGCAAAATTAGCTCTAGGAAGCCCAATGCAGCATTCAATTAAAGAAAGAGACATTAGGACTTCGGGAGAGGCAGGGTAAAATGGGCGACATATCAGGAAACACGTCGGCTGTGTGCTGACAATGCAGCGGCATTCGCAACAAGAGAGGGAGCCAAGAAATTACGGCTGAGATATTTTATACATTTAAGGGTGATCAGTCAAGGGCTAGCATTAAGCCTTTGCACCAAAGTCATTGCTATGACCTTCAGTCATTCTGCATCAGGGGTAGGCAACCAAAGGCCATAAGCCACAAGCGGCCCACGGGGGTCATTTAGCCGGCCCACGAGCCGCCCCTGAACTGAGTCACCCACTCAGCGAGTCCCCACGCACTGCACTAAACTAAAAAAAAAAAACTCCTTAATAAATTTTCCACTTTAACAATCCAATCAAACGATATTAAATATTCCAAATTGTACATATCATTGAATAATCCAACAGTCCAAATATTATGCCAAATTATTTTTAAAAATTGAAGGTATCTTCCCATGTTCTGAGGTTGGGGGGCTCTGATCATCTCATACTTCTACTGCTTTCATAATTTTCACGATAGTTCCCGTAAATCATTCCGATGTTAATCCTCATTACTTTTCACAGCCTCTGTGTTTATCAAACTGGCGCAGCACGGCATGACTCGCTTCCGTGGTGCCAGAAATCACATCTGCGCATGCTCAGATGCCGAAAATTACATCTGTGTAGATGCAGACTCCAGAAATTGCGGCTGTGCACACTCATGCACTCACGTGATCCAGCCCACGGAGGGATCTCCGCTGGAGTGAACCGGCCCAGGCGAGGTAAATCTTGCTGACTCCTGTTCTGCATGGTGCAAACAAAGCGTTATCTCCAATCAACTGAGTGCAAAGAAAATGCTATCTTCTACCATTACTCAGCAAGATTAAAACAAACTCCCTCTGGCAGCAGCGAAACAAAATCCCACAATTTAGAAATCAATATAATTAAAACCCCTCTGACCCAACAGAAAACCTTGAAAATGATTCCCAACAGCCATCAAAATCTGAGATTTAGGAGGTCACCAGGAAAGAAAAGTAAACCTGAAAGGAGGATCCTATGAAGAAGATTATGCCCCATCTGTAGGTTAAGAACATGTAAGGAGTCTCTCTCTATCAAACGAAAGGACCACCCATTCAAGCATTCTGTTTCCCACAGTGCTTAACCAGATGCCTAGAGGAGCCCACAAACAGAACACAAGCAGAAAGACTCTCCCTTGCTGTTGCTTTCCAGTGGCTGGCATTCAGAGCTGCTTCAGAGCTATAACTTCCAAAGTGGTTCATCAACCACCCTTCCCAGAAATTTAGCTCTGAGGGAAACAGGGGTCATAGAATCATAGAATCATAGAGTTGGAAGAGACCACAAGGGCCATCGAGTCCAACCCCCTGCCAAGCAGGAAACACCATCAGAGCACTCCTGACATATGGCTGTCAAGCCTCTGCTTAAAGACCTCCAAAGTAGGAGACTCCACCACACTCCTTGGCAGCAAATTCCACTGTCGAACAGCTCTTACTGTCAGGAAGTTCTTCCTAAGGTTTAGGTGGAATCTTCTTTCTTGTAGTTTGGATCCATTGCTCCGTGTCCGCTTCTCTGGAGCAGCAGAAAACAACCTTTCTCCCTCCTCTATATGACATCCTTTTATATATTTGAACATGGCTATCATATCACCCCCTAACCTCCTCTTCTCCAGGCTAAACATGCCCAGCTCCCTTAGCCGTTCCTCATAAGGCATCGTTTCCAGGCCTTTGACCATTTTGGTTGCCCTCCTCTGGACACGTTCCAGTTTGTCAGTGTCCTTCTTGAACTGTGGTGCCCAGAACTGGACACAGTACTCCAGGTGAGGTCTGACCAGAGCAGAATACAGTGGCACTATTACTTCTCCTAACCAGGACTTTTTTCAGCAGGAACCTGCCAGAACTCAGTTCTGGCACCTCTCAGGTGGGCGCCATTGCCATTATAGAGGAACAAGGGAGGCATTCATGGTGAGTTCCAGCGCCTCCATTTCTGGAAAAACAGTGCTGATCCCAACAACTCCAGAACCCTTAACAAACTAAAGCTCCCAGGATTCTTCAGGGGGACAGCCATGACTGTGTAAATTCGGATGATACAGATTTAAATATATAGTGCTGATGTCACCTGAAAAAGGAGGAGCTTGTGAATGGAAGGAGATGGAGAAGAAAGGCCCGAAGGGTATTCCTGATCTTCCAGGCTCTGTCAGGCAATGAGGCAGCAGTTGAGTCGGCACTGCCTTTTTTATTCATTTTAATTGGAATAGAGCTGTAATCGGCTTTCTGAATAATTTCAGTGTCTCATGAAGCTAAGCATGCCAGAAACTTAAAGCGGTTTTGCAGGTAATCCGCCTGCAGAACAAACCCACCAAATTCATCTGTCAAATCATTCCCCTGCCTATGAGTTCATTCATATCTCCTGCAAAATGCAGGCGGTCTCAGGCAGCACATATCACTATGCTTTCGTTAGAAGGCAGAAAGTGATGAGGTGAGTGGGCAGCGAAATACAGTCAAGCCAGGTGTCCCCCGTCTTATATTTGCGCATCTGGTTCTTCCGGCCTAAGTGTAGAACCTTACAATTGTCCCTATTGAAATTCATATTGTAAGTCTGGGCCCAGTTCTCCAATCTGTCAAGATAACCCTGAATTTCAATTCTGTCTTCTGTGGCATTAACTACCCCCCGCAGTTCAGTATCACCTGCAAATTGGATGAACATCCCCTCAATTCCTTCATCCAAAATGTTTATAAAACCCTTGAACAACAACAGGCCCAGAAGACAACCCTGCGACACACACACACCCCGCTTGTCCCCTTTTCCAACAATGATGAGGAAATAAATAAATAAATAAATAAATAAATAAATGTATTATTTATACCCTGCCCATCTGACTGAGTTGCCCCAGCCACTCTGGGTGGTTCTTTAGTAAGCACTTTTTGGGTTTGGTCAGTAAACCAGAGACAAATTCACCCAAGAGTTACTTCGTTCAACCCACATTTTATCAGCTTCTCTGCAAGAATATAATGGGGGGGCTTTGTCAAAAGCCTTACTGAAATCAAGACACACTATATCCACAGCATTCCTCTGATTCACCAAGCTTGTAACTCTATTTTTTTAAAAATCAGATTTGTCTGGAATGATTTGTTTTTTAGAAATCCATGCTGGGTGTTAGTAATCACATCATCCTTTCCCAAGTGCTCATAAACTGACCATTTAATTATCAACATCAAGCTGGCAGGTCAGTAGTTACCTGGGTCTTCTTTTTTCCCCTTTTTGAAGATGGGTACTATATTGGAAGTGCCAGGGATTGGACCTGGGACCTTCTGCGCACAAAACAAGTCCACAGAGCTATGGCCCTTCCCCAGCCCACTTCTAAGCAACTGCTCAAAGAGGCAGGAGTGTTGCTCACCTCCATTGCACCTGGTCATCCCAGGAATCTTCCCCTTTGCAGGCCAGAGCTGAAAAACCCTCTCTCTCTCTCTCTCTCTCTCTCTCTCTCTCTGATACATCATTAATCACAACTTGGCAATCAGAAGTTGCAGAGTGAGAACAAAAGAAGTGTCATCTGTCAAACGGAAGGCATCAGATATTTTGATCTGGGATCATTCCTCCTGAGACACAACAACTGACACTTCAGTGACTGAGGGCTCTGCAAGAGCATGGCAGTGGTGAATCGCTGTGTCGTGTTAGAGAAGCAGTGAATGGGCCAGTGCCAATAAGGCAAAGGTGGAACAGTCTGGGGGCCACATTCCCTTCTAGGCTCGGTTTCAGAGGCCACAGCCTGGGTTGGGCAGGACCAGAGGCAAAAGGGGCAGAGCAGCAAATATGAGTTTTACACCTTTGTACAGTAGGCTGGTTTCTACACATACAGACTCTATTCTGCATCCAGCCGCTCAAGAGGCATTTCAACTAAGTTTTACTCAAGAGTATCATAGCTTCCAAGCGGACCGGAAAAAAACAAGACATCCCCTTTTTCCACACAGGATCTTGTGCACAGCCTTGCCCTAGCCAGAAGCATTTATTGCGTGGGAACGCATCAGTGTGCAACAATCAGAACTCACTTACGCACACAGCTTTTACCTGAAGCCCAGGTTAAAGCACTGCTTCCCATTTTTCTGCCAATGCAACTCTTTTACAGGAAGACGCCAACTCCCCCATCCAAAAAGGACTATTGTGATTTGCTCTTTGTGCTCCTATTATTCAGCTGCAAGAATTCCTCTTAAACCAAGAGCAGTGTGGAAGTGGAGGGGAGGAAATCACCTCAATAGAATATTTACAATGTGAACAGAAAAGCACAGTGGGAGGAATCAGTTTAAATGGTCCTCCAGTCAACTGCTTGTTAACTCACTTTAGAAACTGTGTGTGTGTGTGTGTGTACAGACACATACATGCATACGTGCACACACACTTTTATCCTGCTGCTAAAAATGTGCTCAGAGCCCTGTTGGATGCCACACTTTTGGCAAGTCCACACAATGTAATAAGTGAACAAGCTGCATGTAAAATGTTGGAAGGCCACCTTGATGGAATAATGCACAACAGAGACAAGCTGCCTTGGTGCACCTTGCTGGGAAGGTTGAAACTTCACCTTCAAATCAGATTACTCCCAACCAAGGAAGTTTGCATCATCGGGTGGGAGTAAATGGAAAACAACAATGCAAGTTCTGGGTTTCATTTTTATTTTATTATTCCTGCCCTCCCAGGGACAACAACATCTTGACAAGGGGGAAAGCCAACCTGGCCGCACAACTCCATCTGCTCCAGCGCTTGCTTTCCTCTACCCTCGCCTTTCCATTTTTCCTTTTGCAATGTGCTTATGAGATTTCAAACCTGCAAGCAGGGTCTGTCTTATATTTGAATATCTGCCCAGTGCTTAAAATTTAGGTGCTTTGTAGGTGTTTAGTAATAAATACTATTAATTTTAAGCTCACATGCCACTGCATCAGAAACATCTTTAACACTGCAGTTGTGTTTAGGATGGCAGCATGGAGACCTCTAGATGTTCTTTAGAAACAATTGGGGTACCTCCTCCCCCATCTCGGATACAAACACACACAAAATCCAAGCCTGTACAACAAGGAACACTTTACACATAACCTCAGCTCCCAAATGATTGCACATTATCTTCGATTGATTTCCTTAGGCACGCCACAGTGTTTAGCTCCTGGTCTCTAAGTCACTGGCTGCCATCTCTTATCTCAGAGCTCTATTGTTAAGCTAAACTAATCTATGCCTCCAAGCTCTTAAAGAAGTTTTATCTCAGCTCTCCTAAATGCAAGAGATGGCTTACAGCGCTGTTCAATATAACCATTTGCTTTCCACTTCTCTTTCCTGCACCACAGGTGCACCTTGGAGCTGTCTTTGGACCTGTCACATTGACAGCAAGCCTGACTTTTTCTCCCGTTCGAGGCCTGAGCCCATGACACAGCCGCTACCCTAGGCTGGGCTTGACCAACCAGGATAGCATCCCCCAACCTGGTGGATTTGACCTCTGTCCTATTTTGCACTTTACAGTAAGGAGTTATGCATGGCCACATTCTAAAGAGACAGAAGAACTGACCAACAACAGGAAAGAAACATCTAGGGACCTGCTGGAACATTTGAGGCATAGACAGCACATGTGAAAGATTTCAGAGGGGTAGACATGCAAGAGACACTTTCTTTACCTAGTCGTTTGATTCTATCCCACCTTTTTCCCCAGATCAGGACAGAAAAGCAGATTACAGAAATTAAAACAACACAGATAAATGTGTTGAAAAATATAGAAAAGATAATCGTTAAAAAGTCTAATAGATTCAAAACAATAAAGACAGCAAATCTGTTTCAAAATCAGATAATAAGAAAAATTACTGCGCTATTAAAGCCCTTTCCTGGGTGGTGGTGGGGGAACAGTCAGTTCCCACAGGTCTGTCAGAATAAAAGTATAGCATGTAGGAGTATAGCATGTAGATCAAGGGAAGTAATAGTGCCACTGTATTCTGCTCTGGTCAGACCTCACCTGGAGTACTGTGTCCAGTTCTGGGCACCACAATTCAAGAAGGACACTGACAAACTGGAACGTGTCCAGAGGAGGGCAACCAAAATGGTCAAAGGTCTGGAAACGATGCCTTATGAGGAACGGCTAAGGGAGCTGGGCATGTTTAGCCTGGAGAAGAGGAGGTTAAGGGGTGATATGATAGCCATGTTCAAATATATAAAAGGATGTCACATAGAGGAGGGAGAAAGGTTGTTTTCTGCTGCTCCAGAGAAGCGGACACGGAGCAATGGATCCAAACTACAAGAAAGAAGATTCCACCTAAACATTAGGAAGAACGTCCCGACAGTAAGAGCTGTTCGACAGTGGAAATTGCTGCCAAGGAGTGTGGTGGAGTCTCCTACTTTGGAGGTCTTTAAGCAGAGGCTTGACAACCATATCTCAGGAGTGCTCTGATGGTGTTTCCTGCTTGGCAGGGGGTTGGACTCGATGGCCCTTGTGGTCTCTTCCAACTCTATGATTCTATGATTCTATGAAAACAAGTCTTCACTTGCCACGGGAAGGACAACAAGGAGGGAGCCAGTCTAACTTCTCTAAGAAGGGATTTCCCAAGTTTGGGAGCAGCCACCAAGAAGACCCTTTCCTGCATCCCCACCTGAGAGGGTGGCAGGACTGAGAGAAGGGCCTCTCCCAAGGATTTCAGAGCCTAGACAGGTTTATATGGGAGAATATGGTCTTTCAGAAAGCCTGGGTCTAAGGCCCTCCCTAAGGAAAAAGGGAAGAGGTAGGGACAGGGCCGGATTTAGGTTTGATGAAGCCCTAAGCTACTGAAGGTAACGGGGCCCTTTATACATCCAGCTGTCCTTTGTCAACAACAAATTGTTGCTGTTTTTTGTGTTGACTATATGCTATATGGTAATTTATGGACCTAATAGGTATCTAAAGCCATTTGCACATGCAGAATGTAGGCACCCTATATAGAGAAATGAGCAAACCAGTGATATTTTAGGGAGCAGGCTAGCAGGCAGGGCCCATTAGTTACATCATAGGAGCCTACACAACACAAAACACTGTTGCTGTGTGTAGGTTTTATTTTATTTGTTTTTTATCTTATATTTTGGAATATAAGATTATAAGTTTATTTTTCCTTTAAAAAAAAATTGCGTCCCCAAGAGAGTGAGGCACTAAGCTATAGCTTGTTTAGCTTATACATAAATCCAGCACTGGGTGGGGAGACAAAGAGCAGTAGAAAAAGGAACAATGAGGTTTGCTTGGGATGCATGTGTGAATTCTCTTGGACTGCGCCAGTGTTCCTATAGGCTATGAGCTAGAGAGTGTCTGATTAATTGATTTGCTTTATTATATTGCTATACACTTTTCATTCAAATGAATCCCAAAGCATAGAACATAACAGGACATCGCAAATACTGCTAGGTATGCTTGCACAGGATTGTAGCTTGAGCAACTTTACCATCAACGACCCTTAATTAGCTATCTAAGAACTCATCCAAAACAAAAGTCTCTTTGACTGCGGCGAGGTTTCTTTGGGCATGTCATCCACATGCTGACAATAGTCTTGCTAACCTCAATTTATCAAGAAGCTTCAAAAGCTTCACGTTATTGTGACATCATCTTATTTTTAAAAAAACTATAGCTTTCTAACGAGGTTGAGTCACCATTATCGAACTCCCGTTTCCTGACAGTAAATAGCTGTGTGTCATCTAAATGACTTCAAAAGGAGGCAGCCTAAATATTCGCCCAGATACATTTGCCTCCAGAAATGAATTTGGTGACTTTTTAAATGTCTTGTCTATATATTTTTGTATTTTCTAGGTAAGCCACTTAGAAGCATTTTTAATGGAACAGGGCATTAGTACTTTAAAAAGAAAAGAATTAAAACTCTTGACTCTTTTGGCTACTCACAGAACCGCATAAATCTGGTAGAAAAGATGGAAATTCAATAAAGTGGAGCATATCATTGCAATCTTACTGCTCAGTTATGCTGCAAGATCAAACTGACTTTGCTACATTTCTCAACTTTATGCAGCCCTAAAGTTCAGCCTAGGGAAAGAGCACGCCAGTAAGTCAGAGTTCATTTTGTTGCATTAAGGCAGCTGTCTAGTTCCGCCTGATGCCCACCAGGTGTGTGGGGCATTTCCCATTAGCCCCAGACAGTCATCACCATCACCATCATCATCATCATCATCATCATCATCATCATCTGTATACCCTGCCTTTTTCCTGACTGGGACTCAAGGCAACTTACAGAAAAAAATAAGAACAGCTAAACCTCTTAAAAATATATAGAGAGAAAACAATCATTCAATAATAATAATAATAATAATAATAATAATAATAATAATTTTTTATTTATACCCCGCCACTCTGGGCGGCTCCCAATCAAATGTTAAAAACAGTACAGCTTTAAATATTAAAAACTTCCCTGAACAGGGCTGCCTTCAGATGTCTTTTAAAGATAGGATAGCTGCTTATTTCCTTCACATCTGAAGGGAGGGCGTTCCACAATTAAACACTGACAGAAATAAAACTTGTGTGTGTGTGTAATAACTCTGGGTGGCTTCCAACAAAATATTAAAATACAATAACCTATTAAATAGCTTCCCTAAACAGGGCTGCCTTCAGATGTCTTCTAAAAGTCTGGTAGTTGTTTTTCTTTGTGACATCTGCTGGAAGGACGTTCCACAGGGCAGGTGTCACTACCGAGAAGGCCCTCTGCCTGGTTCCCTGTAACTTGGTTTCTCGTAGTGAGGGAACTGCCAGAAGGCCCTCAATGCTGGACCTCAGTGTCCGGGCAGAACAATGGGGATGGAGACACTCCTTCAGGTATTCAGGACCGAGGCTGTTTAGAGCTTTAAAGGTCAGCACCAACACTTTGAATTGTGCTTGGAAACGTACTGGGAGCCAGTGTAGGTCTTTCAAGACAGGTGTTATGTGGTCTCGGCGGCCGCTCCCGGTCACCAGTCTAGCTGCCGCATTCTGGATTAGTTGTAGTTTCCAGGTCATCTTCAAAGGTAGCCCCACATAGAGCACATTGCAGTAGTCCAAGCGAGAGATAACTAGAGCATGCACCACTCTGGCGAGACAGTCTACGGACAGATAGGGAGCTGATAAACAGCTGCCCTGGACACAGAATTGACCTGCGCCTCCATGGACAGCTGTGAGTCCAGAATGACTCCCAGGCTGTGCACCTGGTCCTTCAGGGGCACAGTTACCCCATTCAGGACCAGGGAGTCCTCCACACCTGCCCATACACACCCATAGCTACAGCACTGTAAATACAATCCAATGCATTTTCACTATTTCTGGCAAGCGCATCCAGGACTGCAGCCCGTAAGATTCATCCACTAATGAGAAAAGAGGAAGTAACAGCCAATCAGGGACATGTCGGTGAGATTTATAGTCTAAGGACCACGGCTGTGATGTTGTCGGCATCTCCCGGGGGGACAATGTCGACGTGGCATCCTTCCCCTCATACCTGGTGGTCTTAATGTATCATGGCAGCCTTGAATTCTCAGCCCTCCATCAAGATAGCGAGAGACGTCTCCAGAGGGAGGTGGAAATATCTGCCGCATCTCCCTAGCCGCACACTATAGCAAGTTTCCATGACAGATTGTGTCCGTTGCTTAGTCTCGCCGGTCCAGTGTCAGTCATGCTCAATAAGAGCGTGGAAATTGGATTTGTCAACCGGTGATCCCTCAGTGATCAATAATTACCTGCAATTAAGCTCCAGTTTAAGTGCTGCGACGAGGAGGAGGAGGGGATGTCTGGAATGAGGAACGGAGAATGGAACAGATTCAACATGTGAGAGTCTTGTGAGTTTGAAAATAACGAGATTTGTAAAAGGGGGGAGGACAAATCTGTGCCTCTCCCAGTCAAGAAACGACAAGAAGAAGTCCTTCTGGGAGTCAGCGTAGTGTAGTGGTCAGAGTGCAGGACTAGGACCTCGGAGACCAGGGTTCAAATCCCTACTCAACCGTGAAGCTCTCTGGGTGACCTTGGGCCAGTCACTGCCTCTCAGCCAAAATGGTAGCCGACAGCACAATCTTAAATATATTTAATCAGAAGTAAGTACAGTGGTACCTCGGGTTAAGTACTTAATTCGTTCCGGAGATCCGTTCTTAACCTGAAACTGTTCTTAACCTGAAGCACCACTTTAGCTAATGGGGCCTTCTGCTGCTGCCGCACTGCCGGAGCACGATTTCTGTTCTCATCCTGAAGCAAAGTTCTTAACCTGAAGCACTATTTCTGGGTTAGCGGAGTCTGTAACCTGAAACGTATGTAGACTGAAGCATATGTAACATGAGGTACCACTGAACTTAGGATTGTAGCTATACAGTGACAACTTATTCATATACAGTGGTGCCTCGCAAGATGAAATTAATCCGTTCCGCGAGTCTCTTCGTCTTGCGGTTTTTTCGTCTTGTGAAGCATGGCTATTAATGGCTTAGCGGCTATTAACGGCTTAGCGGCTTTAAGAAAAAGGAAACAAACTCGCAAGAACTCGCAAGACGTTTCGTCTTGCAAAGCAAGCCCACAGGGAAATTCGTCTTGTGGAACAACTCAAAAAACGGAAAACTCTTTCGTCTTGCACGTTTTTCGTCTTGCGAGGCATTCGTCTTGCGAGGTACCACTGTATACTCATAAGTAGGCCCCATGGAGTTAAATGGAGCTTACTCCTGGGTAGGGGTGAACAGATTTATTTTAAGTCAATTTTGCATTCTGCCTTTTTTCCACACTCAGGGTGGTCTCCAACTAAGTGCTACTTAAAGTAGATCCATTGAAATTGATAAATCTATCTTAGTCATGCCCAGTGCTTTGTTTGTTGTAAAATGGGTGCTGGTACTCACTGTGAAGTTGTTACAGTATGTGCCACACTTTTTAACAACAAAAAAGAAGTGCTGGTACTGTGTACCCTTGAGTGCCCCTTGGAAGAAGAAGAAAACACTGGCCATGTCCACCACAGAGTAGACCCAGTGAAGTTAATGAATTTGCAGGGGGTGAACTAGATGACCCTCGTGGTCATCTAGTCCCTTCTAATTCCATGATTCTATGAATGCAGGCCCAATAATTTCAGTAGGTCTACTCTGAGTAAGACTAGCATGGGGTACAACCCTAAGCTGCAATTTGCACTTAAGTATGATTTATTTTTATCAGAATATACACATTTAAATTTGACTATTTAATTTTTTCACACTTCTGTCCTAAAATGTGCACATTTTTTTCTAACACAAGCCTGGTTTATGCAAAGTTTGGAGGAGGGTGAAATCTGAAAAATTACATTCCGATATATGTAGCAGTCTTAAGATATGTGAAACAGGGCCCATTAAATTCTGCACCACCCTCAGTCCCAACTGAATGAACGTTATTGCAGCCTGTCTGTCTTCTGCCCTATGCAAAACATTCAAACACTTATTCCACTCCCATATTCCACACACGCACCTCAGAAACGTTTGCTTTATTCTGTGGCAAAATCTGCTTTCCTCGTTGCACATTGTAAAACATAAAAAGGCATTTCAATTAATTAAACATATTAATGTGTAGGAAGAAATCCTTGAGGGTGTTGAATAGCTTGCCAGTGCACGCTCTGTCTCTCTCTCTCTCTCTCATACACACACACACAAATATTTCTGCATCAGCTGTGCCCTTCATTGTCTTCTCCCTGCATTTCTTGTTGAAGAGGCAAATTCAACAATCTCACTCAAAGCCTATTATAAAAACAGCCTTCCGTGCTCAATAATGTCTCTTTAAATAATAAAAAGGCTCTACAGTGTGTGTAAACTTACCTATGGGCTATATTGTAAATCCATATGCAAACAGAAATGAGATACTGAAACCGAAGCAGAGAAAGAAGAAACTGAGCAAGGAAGGGTTTGACGCTGAGCAAAAAAGGCTTCTGTTTCCTTGCCGGAAAAGTTTTGTGGCCTTCGGCTATTGTCAGGGGTACGGGGCAAACTTTGAGGATGGAAAGCAATATCATGGGAGGGGTGTCTCCAGCTATCCCACCTCTGGGCCTTCAGAACTCTTGCAAGTTGCTGCAGGAAAGGGACTATAGACAATATCTTGGAAGCTGTGTTTCCACCTACCCCTCCCTCTTCCTTTGGAAGCCTTAAAAGTTGCTATTGTGTTGTTCTTTTAATTATATTACTGTGAAATTGTTTTTGCAGTGCTTGATGTCAAGAGGCATTCCTGGTTTTTTTTTTTTGCTGCTTTGGGAATGATTCATTTTATGGGAAAGCACAGCATGCAAATAAAATTCCGAATGAATGAATGGTGACCCGGAACAAAGCTATGTCATAACGCAGGACTGTATCCAGTGTTCTCTGACCACTAGCACAATCGCTCTTGCACTAGCGGGAGGCTGGGTTTTAACTTTGTGCAAGAGAGAGATCCAACACAAAAGCTGCAGTGGCAGAAACTTGTCGCACAACAGATTAAGCAATCCATCCGGCAACAAAGTGACCAGCCATCTGGTTATGCATTCTCTTACACAACAACGTTCCCCTTGGCACAGCAACATTTCCCTAGCAGAACGGGTCTACGTACTGCAAAGTGACTTTAACCTAACGCTACAACTCAAAGTGTTGTTCTGAGAGGTACTGCTGGGAAAGGTATTATCAATATTTTAAAATTTATATAGCACCCTTCATCAGAAGATCACAGGGTGTTTTACAGTATAAAACACACACCCAACTGTTGGTGACTTGTAGAAGCAAGTTGGTAGTTCACCACACCTCAACCAGTGTGATGTATCAGCAGAGTGTATGGAGTCCCAGAGACTTCCTGCTCCCGCAGAACAGCTTCTTTCAGAGTCCCCGGTTAAGGGGGAAACTCCTCTGCCACACAGCTCCAAGCAACAAAGTGTTTATGGTCTCCAGACACAAGACCAAAGCTGAACACTGCTATGAACTATATACAGATCTTCTGGTCTCTGCAGAAAAGATACATAGACACAGAGAGAACCACTAACACTATTACCATGCTAGCTAACTCTGCTGTGTAAAACCCACAGCCTCTTCCCTAGAGATTATTACGCCAGTCTCTACAAGTAGCCATATTTTCTGAACCAATGGGAGGGTGAAGGACTCAGCAAGTCATACACTCGATCTCCCTGTTGTTGCCAAAGTAGCCCAGTGCCCCTGGCACCCTTATCTCAGAACATCCAGATGTGGGAGATGTGCTCCTCAAGACACAAGACCAAGCACTGTGTAAGTCAACCCATTGTCCACATTACACCAACACAAACTACATAACACAACAATAAGAAGTGCCGATTAAACTGCTCAGGAGCATAATACCCGAAGGACCGTCTCTCTCCATATGAACCTACCTTGATCCTGAGATCACCTTCTGATGACCTTAATGTGCCTCCTCCACAAAAGGTGCAGAGGGTGGCAACACGAGAACAGGCCTTTTCTGCGGTGGCTCCCCGTTTGTGGAATGCACTCCCTAGGGAGGTTTGTCCGATGCCTTCATCATACACCTTTAGGCACCAGGCAAAAACATTTCTCTTTAACCAGGCCTTTGGCTGATTGACATCCAATACCCTTTTAACATGTGTTGGGGAGGACGTGGTTATTGGGTGGTTCTTGTTTTTATTCTTGTTATGTATTTTGTGTTTTTATATTGTGAATTTATCTTGTGGTATACAAATTTAATAAACTACAAAAACGACAGCAAAAGGCTATCGAAATGGTCAGGGCGATGGAACTACTGCCCTTTTAGGAGGAATGCTTGCAACATTTGGGGCATTTTATTAACTTTCGAAAAAGAAGGCAAGTTAAAAATGGGTGTATGTAGAAGATTATGTGTGGGGCAGAGAAAGTGTTCAGAGGTGCCTGTGAAATTGAGGCTCCCTATCCCTTGTGTACCAGGGAGCCAAGGCAGTTTAGTGACTTGTTCTTTAACTATTCAGCCCCTAGATGCCTCTGGAATACTAACTCCCATCATCCCCAGCCAGCTTAGCCAATGGCCAGAGATGATGGGAGTTACAGTCCAGCGACATCTGAGGACTAAGGATGAAGTCCTTAGGCTTTGATGGTTAGGTTAGGACCAAGGAGATCTGGGTTTAAGCCACTGCTTGGCCTTGCTAGTTGACCCAGGGCTAGTCATGATCTCTCAGCTTAAGCCACCTCACAGGGCTTGGAGGAGCGTCAGGAGCTCCACCCTGAGGTCCTGAGAGGAAGGGTGGCATAAAAGTTTAAATCAGGGGTCTGCAACCTTTAAGACAAAAAGAGCCACTTGGACCCGTTTCCGAAGGAAAAAAAACTGGGAGCCGCAAAACGCGTCATTATAAAAATAATTTTTTGACACTTTTTTATTATTTCTTTGTTTGACCCCTCAGAATTACTCCTCCTCATAGAAATAAACGTTAAATTAACAAGTTACCTTTTTGTGTGTGTGTGTGTGTTCTTCACTCCCCTTCAAAACAGTGACCAGCGTACATGCCCCCTTTCAATGCAGTGACCAGCGTACATGCCCCTTACAATGTAGCGGGCGGGCGGGCGGGAAGGTGACGTCGGGACGGTGCGTGACTAACGCATGCACCGCCCCCATGCGACGTCACAGCCAGTACAGCGCCCGCCACAGTGGGGAGTGTCGGGGCACACAATGCGCCTCCTCCCCTCGCTAGTATCCGCCCCGGAGCCGCGGCAAAGGTGTAAAAGAGCCACATGCGGCTCCGGAGCCGCAGGTTGCAGACCCCTGGTTTAAATGGTGATCTTAATATTCTTAAGAGTTTGGAAGAATTTGCATTTCAGAGGTGGGAAACCTTTTTCAGGCTGAGGCCTACATTCTGTTTCCAACAGACTTCTAGAAGGCATAGTCTTATTCTTATTCTTATTTTCCCTTCATCCATAGATGGTGGGTGGGTTGAGAGGCACATCACTGAATGCACATATCACCTTTGCACTAGGCTAGTTTCTAAACACACACACACAAACACACCTCTGTATCCTTCATCCAAACAAGCAAGAGACCTTCTCAGAGTTCAAAGACCCAACCAGGCAAAAACAGACACGGAGGGTGTGAAGCCGGGCCACTGAGAGGTGCAGCCTGGGGAGAGGGGCTGTGACTCAGGAGGAGGTAAGGCCTGGCGACAGCCCCAGGGCCACACAGAGAGGGCAGGCAGGCCCCATTTGGCCCCTGGTCCTGAGGTTCTCCCACCCATGCTATAGCTAAATTAGTCTGTCGCTCTGTCCGCTCTAGACAGAATATTATTTGAAAAGAAGAAAAGAGTCCAACATTCATTAGCTTCGGTAAATAAGGTCATTTTGCACAAAGTGGATCTGTGCATTTTAATTTCCTCCTCTTAAAAAAAAAAAAAGACAAATAACCCTGGGAATAGATGTCTCATCTCCTGGCAATTTTAAACTTTTAATAAGTGTGGTTAAGCTTCGAACTGAACTAGCTGGAGACAGAAGTTGTGTGTGTGTGTGTGTGTGTGTGTGTGAGAGAGAGAGAGAGAGAGAGAGAGAGAGAGAGAGAGAGAGAACGTACGTGGTTTGAAATATAGAGATGGTGCCATGATGCTCCTGCAGATACTAGATTACTACTGCACATTTTATGGAGCGCCATAAAACATTTTACGATGTCTTGCAGAGACCATAAGGCAACATCCTTGTCATAAAAAGCACTTTCAGACCAATTCAGATATACCGAGTAAACAGGGGGCCCATTGCTGAGCTTTGATGGAAAGTCCAAGATCAGCTTCGCTCTGACTTCTCCAGAAAGGGCAGAGGTTGTGTGCTGTCTCTCTCTGTGCAGGAGACAAACGCAGGAGTTGTACGGTGCCTTGCGGGAAATGGAGGTGGGACAATATCTAAACCAGGAGCAGCAAACTGTTTTCAGACCGAGGGCCACATTCCCTTCCAGATGACCTTCTGAGGGCCATGTGCCAGTGATAGGCGGGGGCAGGGGCATGAGTGGGTGGGGGCACCCAGCAAACTTCACAGCCAGCTGGAAATTTGAACCTCGTCTCCCAGTGGTCAGCAAACATTTTCAGCAGGGGGATGGTCCACTGTCCCTCAGACCTTGTGGGGGGCCGGACTATATTTTTTTTTGGGGGGGGGTAATGAACAAATTCCTATGCCCCACAAATAACCCAGGGATGCATTTTAAATAAAAGGACACATTCTACTCATGTAAAATCACTCTGTTTCTCGGACTGTCCACGGGCCGGATTGAGAAGGCGATTGGGCTGGATCCGGCCCTGGGGCCTTAGTTTGCCTACCCATGTCCTAGTCTGACCCTTTAACCTTGACACCACACTGGCTTAGTAGCAGTAGTATTCAAATATATATATATATATTTTAAAAAAAACCACTAAAAAGCCTTCAAATGCGTTAGCTTTTTCTTGCAGGGAAGGAGCACGTAACCCTCAATCATTTCGCTCGCCCTTTCCCAGTTCATTTTCCAACTCCCCGTCCATCTCCTTTGCGAGATGGGGGAGAACATCTGCTGCCACCCCTTGAGTTTGGGTGACAGTCCTCTAAACCCGCAGTAGACCCTCAACTTGCACGTGATTTTCTCTTACGCCATTGCAGCTTTGCACAGAAAATAGATAAATAAAATGGAGAGCTGGGCGGGAGGGACGGACAGTCGGAAGAGGCCAGGTGAGATCCCAAGAAGGCCCCAGGTGAGATCTTGCGCAACCTTCCCAGAGCCCAGTAAAGCAGGGATAGTCATGCAGTGGGAGTTCCAGTGGTCTTCCTGGTGTTTCACGAATTCCCCTTTTCACATGAAGCCCCACGGAAGTTGTAGGGCTACCATACTTGCTTCTGCGGAAGTAAAACTCCCTTGAAATCCATGATGAGGTAAATAACCCGGACTGCTGAGTTTGACTGGCGGGGGGGGGGAGTGGCAGGGGGAGGGGGAGAGGGAGGGGTAGCTCAGCCTGACACAGTTTGAGACTTCCCTGAGACTGCTGCACACAGCACTAGACTCCCTCGGCTCATCTGATTTGTTTAAACAGGGAGTGTGACTTACAACCTGCCTGGGCTAATGAAGACCCGTAGAGGGAATTAGTCAATGCAATCGCAAGCAAGGAACACACACAGGAAAGGAAAAACTCAATAGGGCTGTCAGGTGGGAAATCGCCCCAGGTGAAGAATCCATTAAAAGTTCCAAAGCAGGCCTCCTGCGAGGTGGTGCGATGCCCCAGCAGCCTTGGCTGGGAGGTTTTTGCCATCTATTCTCATTTACCACATTTGTCAAGGCAAGAGAGACTTTCCAGGTTTGTGGTACCCAACCCCCCCCCCACACACACACACCTCTTCAGAACTTTGCGCTTTCCGATTTGTCTGCCGAGGACTTGCAAGAACGTAAGATGAGCCTTGATGCAGCCTAATTAGGCTCACTGGGCAATCCTGCTTGGACCACGGAGCTATTTTTTGCCATGGCAAGCCCAGCTGGCGTTATATATGACATCAAGTATGGTGCAGGTAAAGACATGTGGCAGGACCAAAGGGAGCTGGTGTCATAGTCCTGTGCTGCACAGCCATGAGCAAAGCCCACTGGAGTGAGAGGCCAGCCAACCAGCAGGGTCTCAGAGGGTGGTTGCCTGCAGGCAGAGTCCGTAAGCAAAGTCAGGTCCAGTCCTAAGGTCAGGCGTATAGCAGTTCACGTGGCCAGATGGTCCAGGGGTCATCAAATCCAATGATCCAAGTTCAAGAGGAGCAAGAAGCAGCAAGGTCGGGCCAGGAATGACAAACTTTGTTTCCAGCAACTGACTGGGGTGGGAAGCCCTGCTTAAGAAGGCTGTAGCCATTCATCAATGCCTCCTCCTCTGAGTCCTTGAAGGCTGGTCAGCAGCAGGAGGAGTCACTCCGCCTTCTGCCCCTTCAGGCTGATGTTTAGCAGGTGAAGCTGACTCCTGGCCCATGTCAGCTGGCAGGAACCACCCATCAGTGGCACCTGCTAAGCCTATTGTACATTGCTTTGCAAGCAGCAACCATCGGCTGATTTTCAGGGTTTGCAGAGCACTGTATGTGACTTGACTACTGTAATTCGCTCTATGCGGGGCTGCCCTTGAAGCTGTCCCAGAAACTCCAGCGGGTGCAGAATGCAGCAATGAGGCTCCTCACGGGGTCTCTGCCATGGGAGCATACTCACCCAGTGCTTTTCCAGCTGCACTGGCTCCTGGTGGAGTACAGGGTCAGATGTAAGGTGCTGCTTTTGACCTTGAAGGCCCTTCACAGCCTAGGACCCTCGTACCTACGGGACCGCCTCTCCTGGTATGCTCCACGGAGAGCCTCAAGGTCCATAAATAGCAACACCCTAGAAGTCCCGGGCCCTAAGGAAGTTAGATTAGCTTCAACCAGAGCCACTAGCTCAGGTCTGGTGGAACGCTCTGCCTCATGAGACCAGGACCCTGCAGGATCTGATTTCTTTCTGCAGGGCCTGTAAGACAGAGTTGTTCCGCCTGGCCTTTGGCTTGGAGTCAATTTGATTTCCTCCCCCTCTTTCCTTTTCCTTTATCTTTCTCCTCCTGTGATGAGGCTGCATTTTAATATTTAAAGTTTCTATATTTTAATGTTGTATTTTAATCTTGTTTTTAAGTTGTATTCATTCAACTTGTTTCTATTATTGCTTGTTAGCTGCCCTGAGTCTGGCCTTGGCTGGGGAGAGTGGGGTATAAATAATAATAACAATAATAATAATAATAATAATAATAATAATAATAATAATAATAATAATTATTATTATTATTATTATTATTATTATTATTATTATTATTATTTCCAAGCCCCAATAAACAGCTGATCATCAGGGAAACTATAGCACCATGCTAGATAGTCAGGTGCTTGTCTGTGTGTCCACCTGGTGTCATCAGGTGACAGACAGGTGGGTGGCCCTGTCAAGCTTGGCTGGGAAGCCACAGGCATTCTGGTCTACCTCCCATTGGCCATAATGGTTAGACCTCTGGTCTGGTTTTCCATGGAAATCTCAGGGAGAAAACTCAGTCCTCTTTTCTGGAAAGAGTTCTACAAGGTTGGTTATGGTTTCCTAATTAGCTCTAGTCAATTTAGGCAGCGTTCTGGATTTCAAATTGGTTCCCTGCCCCTGCCCTGCAGGATCAGACCCTAAGGTCCACCTAGATAATCTTATTGTTTCCAACTGTGGCCAGCCAGTTGCCTTCAATAAGCCCACAAGCAGAAGCATAAAAGCAGCAGCAATCTGCCGTCATTTGTCCCTCAGAAGCTGCTCTTCAAAGAGATACAGTGCCTCTGAAACTGAAGGCTCTTTTTTTTTTTTTTTTTAGCCATTGTGGCTACCAGCTATCAATTAACCTCTCCTTCAGAAATCTACCTAATCCCTATTCAAAGCCACTGAAGCACATGGCCTCCACCTCTTGTGGCAGTGAGTTCCATAATTTAATTATGTCATGTGAAGAAGTTCTTTCTTTTCTGCCCTGAACTGCCAGTAACTGAGAAGCCTCCAAGGAAGCCCAAGGTTCTCCAAAACACAGAATGAACATATAGTCCAAGGATGAGGAAATCCTGGTTCCCCAGGCGGATGCAGCCTACAGGTACCCACAGTGGGAGTTGGGGAAGGGCAGCTACAAGGTTTGCGAAGGACCACAGGGTTTGCACTGGAGATGCTGACACCTTCCTTTCTAAAACAATATAGCAATCTGGAGGGAAAGCCAAGCACTGACTGAGCAAGCAGAGAAGATCAGTTGAAACATCAGTTCACACAGACTGAGCAACCACCACAAAGCCAGAGGTTTTACAGTCATACCTCGGGTTACAGATACTTCAGGTTGCGTAATTTCGGGTTATGGACTGCCGAAACCCGGAAGTACCGGAATGGTTTACTTTTGGGTTTTGGTGGTCGCGCATGCGCAGAAGCTCTAAATTGCGCTTTTCGCATGCGCAGAAGCGCCGAATCATGACCCACACATGCACAGATGCGCCGCTGTGGGTTGCAGATGCTGCAGGTTGTGAACGTGCATCCTGCACGGATTACATTCGCAACCAGAATGTCCACTGTATAGGGCCAGATGGAACCTCATTGGCTCTTTTTTTAAAAATTGCATGACCTCTGCTGGAACAGTAACTGTAGCATCGTCCTCTGTCCATCAGGGACTCCAAAATGCAGCAATCCCACAGATCCCTTCTGAAAGACATCTGCCATGTCCCTGGTCTGAGACTCCCGTACAGGCACATTGTAGGAACTTAAGAGCATACATGCAAGTAACATACTGAGAGCAGAAGGTTCATAATGGAAATGCCAACAGCTTCTATTGTAATTATTGCAATACTCTAATTGGAAAACAAGAGAGGAGGGGTGTGCAAGGATGTGTAAAATGTTCACAGCCTTTGGAAGGAGGCTCAGGCAGTCTGTGACTTGACATGAACTTCTCTCTGGCAACAACGGAACAAGATCTTCCATGATTATTATTTTTTTAATTTTTCAAAGTAGTTTTACAAGCTGGTACTCAGTTCAGCATCCTCCTCTCACAAAGTTTTGACACGCTTAACACACCGTCTTGTTCCGAGACTGGTGGAGCTATCAGAAGCTTTTTCAGCCAGATGTTGCACAGGGCGGTTTCTGGGCAGCATCCTAAGAGGCGTGGGGGATGGGAAATCCATCCAGGCCATGAGCTTTTGCACGACAATGTGGGGTTAAAGGGCTCTTGCTTTCCAGAGCAGTTAGTCCCATGGTGACACATGCCTCTGTTACATCCCATTCGGACATCTGTAACACAAAATATGTGGGGCTGCCTCTGAAAAGCTGCAGCCAGATTGTTGATCTGGGATGGTTACAGCAGTGTTTCCCAACCGGTGTTCCGCGGCACACTAGTGTGCCGCGAGACGTTGCCTGGTGTGCCATGGGAGGGAGTCAGGCGAGTCGGGCGGCGAGAGGCGGGGCGGCGACGGCGAGGAGAGGCCGCCCAGCGCGGGGCTCTCGCCGTCTGCCTGGCTGGCTGCCTGCGTGGCGCTGACGTCACGGGGCTGTAACGTGCCCCACATAGGCACATGCGGGGCGCCGAGCGAGCTCCCTCCCACATCCCATCGCCGCTCGCTTCAGCCGGCCTGCTGGGCTGTCGCAGGCGGAAGGCCTGCGCATGCGCGAGGTTTTCGCGCCTTCGGGATTCCCTTCACGCCTTCCTCCTCCCGGGTCCTTGAGAGCGCGGGAAGCGGCAGCGCGAGACCGGCGTTGAGCCTGGTAGGTATTGCGCTTGCCAAGGCAGTCATTTGGGAAATGAAAACTTGCAAAGCAAGCAACCAGTTCAATCTGAAGTACGTGTATGCTTAATATCCTGTATCTGAAACCTGTTCTGCCCCCTCCCCCACACTTGGTGCCATTTTCATCTACACATGCAGCAGAGTAAGTTGACCCAGAATAGTACCAATTCAGATGGCAGATGGGAGAATGACAGTGCTGAATGCTTTCCCATGTAGAACAGTCCCTGCAAATAAAAACCTAGCATATTTGGAAGAGGGATGCTAGCCTAATCATTACCTTCTATGCTGTTACTATTTTTTTATTTTTTTTAACATAAGTAAAAAGTGACCTTTCCCCATCTGGCATGATACAAGCCCATTCTTACAACTCAGAATTTTTTCGACTATTTCAGCTACATATGTAGAATATGCCTTCATTGATTCCTATTAAAGAGAGTTACTTTTTATATAGTCAATATAGGCACAGAGTTAATTTTTTAAACATTTTCTAATGGTGGTGTGCCTCGAGATTTTTTTCATGAAACAAGTGTGCCTTTGCCCCAAAAAGGTTGGGAAACACTGGGTTACAGAAAGCAGAAGTCTCCACAGCTTCACTGGCTACCAGTCTGTTTCTGGGTACAATTCAAAGTTTTGGTAATGACCTCTAAAGCCCTACACGGTTTAGGTCCAGGCCAGGGCAGTCCTCCCTGCCTTCATTTTTTCTCTTCCATTGCCTTCAACACACCAGGCCTTCTGAGAAATGTCTCCATTCACCTCAGGCGGGGGGGAAGGGGGGGACGACTAGCGTGGGACACTATTTTCTGTTTTGTCTCAAAACAGCCCAAAATGTCTTGGGCTGACCTAGAGAGAGAACCTGACTGAAGGTGAGCTTCATGGCTAAGTGACAAAAATCTATTGAGAAAATAATAGTTAATACGTGTAAATAATAATAATAATAATAATAATAATAATAATAATAATACAGTACTTTTCTCCGAGAACAGGGCATCTCTGAAGAATTCCTTTTCCTGCAGCCCAGTTAACAGTGTTTTTGTTCTTTGCTGGTATTTGTTGTTTTAAAAACCCCGCAACACATTCAATAAAGAATTAATTTCTACAGGGGGAAAAAAATCCCCACCATGCCATCCATGTCTCTAAAGACCTCTGGTTATTAAAGGAAAACCTAAAGAGAGAGAGTCAACATTTTATGTTCTCTGTAATACATTCTGCGCTCCTTCGCTACAAATGCATTTATCCTTTCGGCGCATGGGTACATGTTTGTGGATATTGATTCCTAATCTTCTCTGGCGATCACTCGTGGCCGAGTAAGATTGCCTTCCACGAGCACAGTCTTAACAGAGAGTCCGTAAGTGACTGTGGAGGCCAATTATCACTCCTCCCGCCGGCCAGAGTGATTATTGCAAGGCAACACCACTGTCGTATGGCACACCTCATAATAATTCAGAATAATCTGCAATACCGAAGAGGAGAATGCAGAGATAACACTATTTTGTGATCTGATGCCAGAGGGTTAATTGCCTATTTCCGCACAGAGAGAACGGTGCTAATTAGATTGCGGAGGTAAATGCAGAGATGTAACAGATAGGATAGGCTTGCACAACTTTTGACCCAGCAAAGTTGAATGCTCCATGCCAAGTGTGGACAGGAAGCCCAAGAGAAGCTTTGCAACAGGGGTTACACTCTGCCCTTCAAGTCTCTCTGCCTGGCCCTCAAAACTCTCCAGAAATAGGCACCCTTTCCCTAGTCACACCCCATGCCAGCCCTGTATCACACACTTCTTGAGAGTTTCTGCCTGGCTGGAATGTGCCTTCGACTCTGAGAAGGCATCTTTGCTGCCTTGGATGGAGGATAGAGAAGGCTGTGTATAAACCATCCTACCATACGAAGGTAAATTTTGCATTTGCTGTTCTGCTCACTCTTGCCTCTGGTCATGCCTGCCACTGATGTCTGGCCCAGGCAGGTTGCCCAAAAAGGGAATAGAGCCCTTGAGCTGAAGAAGGTTCCTTAGCCCTTGTGTTGCTGCCTGCCTGCCTGCCTGCCTGGGATTACAAAAATAGGGGGGTCTCCCAGCGTTTCACAGGTGGCACTTGGAAAACCAGAGATCACTACCCAGGCCCCCTTTAGCTGTTTCTTATTTCTGAACCTTGGCGTTTTCTCAACACATATTTAACAGAGAGTGGAAAGCTACAGTCAAGGACGCTACAGTTTGGCGTTGGAGCACTTCCAGCCCACAGGCCAGATCTGGCCCTCCAGGTCTGCCCATTTGGCCCGGGAGGCCATTTCAGACAAGCCACATCTATTTGCTCTACACCTGGCATCAGATGTGTGGCAAGTAAAGGTGGGGCTTAGCCAAAAGAGGCCTTGTAGTGAAAAATAAAATTAATAAAAGGGGTAGCAGAACCAACAGTAACCACCCACACCCCCAAATCTGCTAAAGCCACTTGGGGAAGGGTTGTGGCTCAATGGTGGAGTGTGTGCTTGGTGTGTAGACGGTCCCAGGTACAATCCTCAGGATCACTAGGTAGGACTGGGAATGTCTTCTGTCTGAAACCCTGGAGAGCCACTGCCAAGTCAGTGTGGACAATATGGAGCTAGATGTGGCAATGCCCTGACACCATGAAGTAGCTTCCGGTGTTCTTAAGAAGGGCTGTAGCTCAGCGGTAGAGCAGAAAGCCCTCAGGTTCCATCTCTGGCATCTCCAGGTAAGGCTAGGAAGGATGCCTTTTCTGAAATCCTGGAAAGCTGTTGCTGGTCAGTGTAGACAACACAGCACTAGAAGAAGTGTTGTTTCTATGTTCTCCACTGCCCCACAAATAAGTTTTTATTTAGAAAACTGCCCCTCCATTTTTGCTACGGGAAAATGGAATGGTGAATGTGGAGGAGGTGTTTTGTCCCGGCCTTGTGCACACCTCCCCACACCCAGAAAACCCTCTCTTTAGCACTAGGTAAAGGTAAAAGGACCCCTGACCATTAGGTCCAGTTGTGGCCGACTCTGGGGTTGCGGCACTCATCTTGCTTTATTGGCCGAGGGAGCCGGCGTACAGCTTCCGGGTCATGTGGCCAGCATGACTAAGCTGCTTCTGGCAAACTACAGCAGCGCACGGAAACCCCATTTACCTTCCCACCGGAGCAGTACCTATTTATCTATTTGCACTTTGACATGCTTTCGAACTGCTAGGTTGGCAGGAGCAGGGACCGAGCAACGGGAGCTCACTCCATCGCGGGGATTCGAACCGCCAACCTTCTGATCGTCAAGTCCTAGGCTCTGTGGTTTAACCCACAGTGTTGGAACAAATGCCAATCCATGGAAAACCCAACTGCCTTTTGTTCTAATTCAGCGCTGAACCCAGGAGAAAGCAGCAGGGCAAACAGAAGTATGGATGAGCCCTCTGTCTGTTCTAAAACATTTCCTTTCCTTTCCTTTTTTTGCCTCCTAAAACCCACAATATTCATTAAGAATCCCTTTAGTCGCACAACAGCGAACCTCTCCCCTTCTCCCTCCCCCTTTCAGAGTTGGTCCCTTCCATCTCCTAATGGAGTTAAACACTCTTTGCACATCCCAGGCAGATAATAAATTATCCTCTAAGCACATAAAGCCATTATTCAGATGGTTTTATGCAACTCTGCCAGCCAATACAAAAAGGAACAATCCCCGCATAACAGTCTCCTGGAAAATAACCCTGTTACACCCCCCCACAACATCACCGTGGACCCCGCCCCAAAAGACCCCATTTGCATTTTTATAGTTTCCATTTTTCCCTCTCATACTGTATGCATGTCACATTATATATTTATAACTGCTGAATGGACCCGGCAAAGGAGAGTTCACAAACCATGTCTGCCTGTTCATTAACATTACAAATATTTGACTATTATTCCCTACACTTTGGAACAGTCTAATGGCCTTCGTGTATCATAACGTACTCACAGCCTTGCCTGCTTGGGTCTGCTGGTTTTCTCTTGCCTGTATTTTTCTTCTGTGGGTGGGTTTATTAATTCTATGGATTAAAAAAATAATAATACACAACCCTTACAACCAAACATTAATGTCCTGTTTTGAGTGGCAGCCTCAGTGGTGGCGAATCTACCACCATGGATAGCTCGATCAATGGAGCATGAGATTCTTAATCTCAGAGTCATGGGTTTGAGCCACACATCAGGCAAAAGTTTCCTGCTTTGCAGGGGGTTCAACTAGATGACCCTCGTGGTCCCTTCCAATTCTATGATTCCATGAGGCACGACTTCAATGGACAGCTCTTTGCTTGGCCCAGGCTGGAGCCTGTAAGGTAAAGGTAAAGGGACCCCTGACCATTAGGTCCAGTCGTGACTGACTCTGGGGTTGCAGTGCTCATCTCGCTTTATTGGCCGAGGGAGCCAGTGTAGAGCTTCCGGGTCATGTGGCCAGCATGACTAAGCCTCTTCTGGTGAACCAGAGCAGCGCACGGAAATGCCGTTTACCTTCCCGCCGGAGTGGTACCTATTTATCTACTTGCACTTTGACGTGCTTTCTAACGGCTGGGTCGGCAGGAGGAGGGACCGAGCAATGGGAGCTCACCCCGTTGTGGGGATTCGAACCACCGACCTTCTGATTGGCAAGTCCTAGGCTCAGTGGTTTAACCCACAGCACCACCCGTGTCCCTTGGAGCCTGTAAGAGCAGGACCCAAATGGCATCAGCACCAGTCATCCTCAAGCTGAGCTGAACAGAGGAGCAACACCTTTCTCTCATTGGTCTTATGAACTTAAGAACATAAGAGTTTGCGGGATCAGGCTAATGGCCCATCTGCTCCAGCATCCACAGGCAGGACCCAAACACAAGAGGCCTCTGCCCTCCTGCACTTTTCCAGCAACTGGTATTCGAAAACATTGCAGCCTCCAACTGTGCAGAGCATACCAGAGAATTAGTAACCATCAGTAGCCCTCTCCTCTTCCGTGGATTTGCCTAATCCTCTGTTAAAGGCATCTAGGTTGGTGCCATCACTGCTTCCTGTGGGAACAAGTTGCCTTCTTTAACTAAGCCACTTCCGCCCTTCGAAGGAGGTGGTTGCGGGCTTCACAGCCCAGCCTCGCGCGATTGGGGGGATTCCTGGCTGTGTCATTCCCTGGCCAGCCAATCAGCTGGCTCTGGGGGCATGTCCTGCCCTATTTAAGGCAGGACACGGCCAGGGATCTCCCTCTTTTCCCGCCTGCCAGCTGTTCCTGCTTTTCCTGCCCTCTCGCCCTATAAGGTTTTCGTTCCTTGACCTTGCTATGGACCTTGGTTGGTCGCCGTTGAGGGGCCTGGTAGGAATTTTTTTCCACTTGGCAAATTGGCACCAGCTACTTGGTTTTCGCCTCCCTCGTAGCAAATCATCACAACTTTCTGGGTACTGACGGTTAGGCATTGGTTTTGTTCTGTAGATGGAAGAGGGGAGGAAGCGCCATCATCTGCCCTGCATATTGAAGGGTAGTCTGATAAAGGATTCCAGGGGCATGGCCCTGTCCGAAGCCTAGGGAGGTGAGGGCCTAAGGCACTCCCCCTATCGGTGACCCTGGGGGAGTTCCTAGTTGATGTGCATCAGCAGGACTCACCCAATGGTAGTTAACCCTTCCCGAACTTCAAGCGGATGGGCTGAAGTCAGATATAGTCAGTTAGGACCAATGCCTAAGCCAATGCCGCTCATCACCTGTAACCAATAAAGTTGTGGCCTTATTTAGCCCATTAACTTTAATAATTGTGTCATGTGTCATTATTTCCACTGGGGGGCCGGGAACTCACCACGTAATGAGACTGAGTGGGGAAGTAATTTATTTTATCTGTCTTAAATCTTCCAAGAGTGGTTAGCTCTGCCTTCAGTGGGAGGAGTCTCTTCATTGAAAGCAGGCATAAGCAAACTCAGCCCTCCAGATGTTTGGGGACTACAACTCCCATCACCCCTAGCTAACAGGACCACTGGTCAGGGATGATGGGAGTTGTATTCCCAAAACATCTGGAGGGCCGAGTTTGCCTATGCCTGATTTAAAGGGACCCAAACTTACTCGAGCACAGCAGCAGTGACTGAGGTTCCACGTGGGGTTCTGGAGTGAAGCTCTTTGATTCAGGTGAGGCATCCTGCCACCTGAAGACCAGAGAGGTCCAAGTACCACTGGCTCCTCCAGCAGAAGTGCTTCCTGGTTAAGTGCTTCTGAGGGCAATTCTGCCTCCCACTCTGAATCCACAATCCTTCCCCCTTATTGAGACCCCAGCAACAGGGTTTCAGGGGTACACTGCCCTGAACATGGAGGTTCTAGCTAATATCCATTGGATCTCTCGCAGAGCTACAATTCTCAGTTAACAATCAATCTGTCTTGCTGGGGAACTCTGAGAATCACCACTCTGTGATGGGAATAAGGGTTCCCTAACTACTCATGACACCCTTAATAACTACAGTTCCCTACATAAGGAAAACTGAGCAGCTGGAATCTGAAACAGGGAGCATTCCATACTGCAACATTTTGTTGCAGACTCTGATAGTTTATAGAGATAGAGGAGGGGAGGTTGAAATGGGGTTTAGCACTTCCTAGCTAACTTTGGGACTGAATTTCTTTCCCCCTCCCCACCCCACCCATCTTGCACAATGGTGCACGTCTGCACTGGTGAATTAAGACATAATTCTTGCTGCCCACTTTGTAGCATACAAAAGCAATAAACGTCTGCTGAGATTGATTAAGGGCCTCTGCTTTGCTTTGGCCATTAATCAATCTTAAAAGCCATTTATCGAGAAACTGCTACAAAGCCATAGACGATTCCTATTATACAAAAAGGGAGGGGGTGGAATCACTAGAAAAGAGAGAAATGAATGCCCAAAAATATTTTTTGTAAAAAATTAGAAAGCTTTTATAGCTAGAGAATGATTGAATGTTTCAAGTTACCTCCTTACAGTACATACAAAGCACCAAAAAGTTCCATCTGAAATGGTTTGCTGGGATTATAACAGATAAATGCATTTAGTTTTATTCCCCTTTCTTAAAGCACTTGCATGAGTTTCCAAGGCCATCCTGCAGGACAACAGCATCATAAATGAGTTTCCTACTTCCAGGAGAAGGGCATGGATGCCTAGACCCTGACTCCACCCCCCACAGGTTTCAACAACTGGAAGATCCACATTCTTTCAACTCTGTCCTACGAATTAAAAACTTTTCTCATTGGCTGTTTGGCAGAGCAATCCAAGACGCTGGCATAAAGCAACCCAGAGTAAACTAAACCAGCGTAATATTGCACCAGACCCAAATCCCGTTGCTAGGCCATAGGACCAAACTAAATGGGCTTAGGATGCAGTCTAAGTCCAATGCAACTTGCATATGTTGGAGCCAGTATGGTATAGTGGTTAAGAGCAGTGGACTCGTAATCTGATGAACCAGGTTTGATTCCCTGCTCCTCCACGTGCAGCTGCTGGGTGACCTTGGGCCAGTCACACTTCTCTGAAGTCTCTCAGCCTCACTCACCTCACAGAGTGTTTGTTGTGGGGAAGGAAGGAAAATGGAGATTGTTGGCCGCTTTGAGACTCCTCAGGGTAGTGATAAAGCAGGATATCAAATCCAAACCCCCCCTGCTGCCACACTCACAAAATGGCCCTTTTTTCAGCTCAGCCGGGGTGAGCAAGCTACGCCGATATAGCTTCATCTGAGCCAGTGACTTACTGCCAGCTGAGCCTGTCTGAGCTGGAAATCAGCTGGCTGAGTAAGAGATCCACTGCATCCCAAACTGTTCATACCTGTGGATTTACGCTCACTCCCAGTGGCTCTCCAGGGTTGCAGGCAGGGGTATCTCCAAGGCCAACCTGGAGGTGCTTGGCATCAAAACTAGGACCTTCTGCATGCTCTGCCACTGGACTACGGGTCTTCCCTTACTAGGAAACTGCCTATTGGTCTATCTAGTTCTTTACTGGCTACACCAGGCATGTCCAGAGTCCATTTCGGGGGCCTAATCTGGCCCACCAGTCGGTTTAATCTGGCCCCTGTGGCAGTTTATTTCCTGGGGTAAAATCGACTTCTCAATGACTTCAATCTTTAAAAAAGCTCAACAACTTCAGTCCTTAAGTAAAGGTAAAGGGACCCCTGACCATTAGGTCCAGTCATGACTGACTCTGGGACTGCGGTGCTCATCTCGCTCTATAGGCCGAGGGAGCCGGTGTTTGTCCGCAGACAGCTTCCGAGTCATGTGGCCAGCATGACTAAGCCGCTTCTGGGGAACCAGAGCAGTGCACGGAAACGCCGTTTACCTTCCCGCCAGAGCGGTACCTATTTATCTACTTGCACTTTGACGTGCTTTTGAACTGCTAGGTTGGCAGGAGCAGGGACCAAGCAATGGGAGCTCACCCCATTGTGGGGATTCGAACCGCCGACCTTCTGATCAGCAAGTCCTAGGCTCAGTGGTTTAACCCACAGCGCCACCCGCGTCCCGGGTCCTTAAGTCCTTAAGAAAGGTCAACTCACGCATGTTCACTTCATCAAATCTGGCCCTCTTTGAAAAAAAGTTTGGACACCTCAGGGCTACACTCTCCGGCATTTCAGGCAGAGGTCTTTCCCACCTTTACACGCAGGTGCTGGAGCGTGGGACCCTTGGCACGGAAAGTCAGAGCCCTACCACTGAGCTACAGCCCTTCCCCTAAGTGCATGAAGGTGGGTCAGGATTGTTCCTGTTGGTCCCCTCCTGAGTGCATTCAGCAGAAGACGTGAAAAGGGCTGCGAGTCAGCCAAAGAATGTCGTTATTTATTTTTCTTCTGCCCGCTTTCCATTGTACTTGCAGCGGCTCACAGCAAAAACACGTAAAAATACATCAAACACTCATAAAAGCACAGTTTAAAACAACACCATTAAAAGCTAAAACACAGCAGTGAAAAACATAGCCTGTTTAAAGTGGGCGGGGGGGGGAGAAAGAAAACTAAAACATGCCTGCAGTAGTGGCAAAAAGGCTTCAGTCAGTGAAACGCTGAAAGGCTGCGGAAACAAATAGGTTCGAGGGGAGGCCTCACAGTTCTCAAATTAGGAAGAACGTTTCAAAGCAGCAACGCCACCACTGGCAGTGCCCAGACCCTTATGGCCAAGGATGCCAACACGACACTCGCAGGTGCCAGTATGGCATCCATGGCACCTGAGAAAGATCCCAGTAAGTATCCCCTGAAAAATCCACAATGCACAGGGAAATATTTCCTCTTCTTACTCAGTTCCCACTTGCACTCGCTCAGCCTCTCCTATACTGAAATCATTGTGTGGCAGCCATTTTGTGATGGGCACCCACAGAAGAACTCTAGACGAGGTTGAAATTCTCTCCCGTAGTCACCAACTGGGACGGCTTTAAAAGAATAATAAATAGATTCATGGAAGATGGGCCATCGGTGGCCATGTTGGCTCCATTCTCCCTTCACTGTTGGAGGCAGTAGGCCTCTGAATGCCAGTTGCTGGAAGTCACCCCAGGGGAGAGTGCTGTTGTGCTCCTGTCTTGCTTTCAAGTTCCCAGTAGGCATCTGCTTGGCCACAGTGAAAACAGGATGCTGAGCTAAATGGATCTTTCGCCTAATCTAGCCAGTGCTTCTTATGGCACCTGCTTGCTGAATGTCTAAGAATGAGATCTAAGAAGCTGGTGTCTAAGGCAGGCCAATACAGTGGTATCTTGGGTTAAGAACTTACTGTATTTTTTGCTCTATAAGACGCACCTAGTTTTTGGAGGAAGAAAACAAGAAAAAAAATATTCTGAATCTCAGAAGCCAGAACAGCAAGAGGGATCGCTGCACAGTGAAAGCAGCTGTTCCGGCTTCTGGGATAGCTGCGCAGTCTGCATTCGCTCCATAAGACGCGCACACATTTCCCCTTACTTTTTGGGAGGGTAAAAGTGAGTCTTATAGAGCAAAAAATACGGTAATTCATTCCGGAGGTCCGTTCTTAACCTGAAACTGTTCTTAACCTGAGGTACCACTTTAGGTAATGGGGCCTCCCACTGCTGCCGCACGATTTCTGTTCCCATCCGGAAGCAAAGTTCTTAACCCGAGATACTATTTCTGGGTTAGCAGAGTCTGTAACCTGAAGCATATGTAACCTGAGGTACCACTATAAAGGTAAAGGTAAAGGGACCCCTGACCATTAGGTCCAGTCGTGGCCGACTCTGGGGTTGCGGCGCTCATCTCGCTTTACTGGCCGAGGGAGCTGGTGTACAGCTTCTGGTCATGTGGCCAGCAGGACTAAGCCGATTCTGGAGAACCCGAGCAGCACACGGAAACACTGTTTACCACCACCACCACCACCCCAAGTGGTACCTATTTATCTACTTGCATTTTGACTTGCTTTCAAACTGCTAGGTTGGCAGGAGCTGGGACTGAGCAATGGGAGCTCACCCCGTCGCGGGGATTCGAACCGCCAACCTTCTGGTCGGCAAGTCCTAGCCTCTGTGGTTTAACCCACAGCGCCACTCGCATCCCTTCGAGGTACCACTGTACAGAGTTCTAATTACAAAGCTGGGCATTCTAAGCGTGATTGGGTCTCCTCTTGCGCTGTTCGGGGGCCCATGTTGGTGCTCTGGCAGAGGTGTGCTTCCCCATGTTCCTCCCTCCGTTACAACCAGAGGTTCTGCAGTGCCCTTTGGAACTGGCAAGGTAGTTCCCCTAGAAGGTAGGGAGGCCAGAGCCAAGGACAGACAGAGCAAAAGGCTTCTCACTTTGTCTCTCTCTTCCTCCCTTGTGAGTTCTACAAGGGCAACATTGGCACTAAGGAGGAGGAAGCTGTCAGGCTGTCAGTACCAGCCCTGGATTTCTTGTAAGAAAGGAGGCAGGTGGGTGCTTGGAAATGGCGCTGAAAAACCAGGAGGCAAGTCAGGAAAAGAGGGCAGTGCCAGGTTGTGGGGGAGTTGGCTGCCCAAGGGAAGGAGGGAGGGAAGAATGTGCCAACTTGAATACAGTACAGTGGTACCTCGGGTTACAGACGCTTCAGGTTACAGACTCCGCTAACCCAGTAATAGTACCTTAAGAACTTTGCTTCAGGATGAGAACAGAAATCGCACCGCCGCAGCGCAGCGGCAGCAGGATGCCCCATTAGCTAAAGCGGTACCTCAGGTTAAGAAAAGTTTCAGGTGAAGAACGGACCTCCAGAACGAATTAAGTTCTTAACCCGAGGTACCACTGTATGGGGGTAACCCCCTTCAATATTTGAGGGGGGGCAAAAGGACCATTGCCCCATAGATTTGGGTCCTATGCACTGACTACAGCCCTGACCTTCAAGGCAACGCTGCAAAATGGGGCAAACTGAGCCCCTATACAAATATGTAGATTTTGGCTATTTGCACCAGAGTGAGAGAGAAAACTGAATGCCATTTTGATCTATAACCCCGTGTTGCCTGAAATGGAACACATTACACTCTGCTGACACACAGACATGATTAAAAGCAATCAGTTATACTTGGGAAAATAGGGAAAAAAGAATACCCTATCTCCCAAGGCAAACATACTCCTGCATATATATCTGACTGAAAGACAGAAAAATTCTATATATAAAACACCTCCTGGGTCTTTATGGACATTACTAATCGACTGAAAAAAATAAGGAGAGCCCGTGAGGAAACTTGTATAAATTAGATGTCGGAACTGCCGTGATCTTTATTTCCTGATGTGTAATTCTGTGCTAAATGTGTAAACTGCGCGGTGAATAAATTCTCCCTATAAGACTAGATGACATTTAAAAACCTTGTGGAGGATGCTTAGTTATCCAGAGCTGTAGCCCACCCTGTCCAAAGGCCTCTTGGCAAAGGGCAGCAATCTCATCTGCCTTTGGGGCAATTTTGGTTGCGCACAAGACAAGCAAGTTTGGGTGAGCACGCAAATGCCAATTTTTATTTTTATAACCAAATACGGGACAAATTGGGGGCCAAATGAGACAGGGGACTCTGTGCCCCCAAAAGCCCTCTTATACCATTTCCTGTCCAGGAGAGCCAGAGGCACAGAAGTTTTTTCCCTGAGAAGCTGTAATGCTGCAGGCTCACCACACGGGGCAGTGGACAGCAGCTCCTGACTCTTAAATGAGGAGCTGCAGTAACGTGGCTCACCACATGGGGTCAGTGGTCAGCAGTTCCAAACACACTGTCCTCACTACTCATTCGTTTGCCTTCTCCAGGCCCAAACACGCAGCTGGCCATAGCAGGGAGGCACAAGGCAAGCAGAGGATACTGCTCTGTTTCCTCACTCTTGCCACACTGCTTGCCTGCTTGGAAAGTGGAAGTGAAGAGAGAGTGTTAGCAAAGTACGGGAGTAGGAAGCCCCGGGGATCAGCAGTGGGCTCCTTGCAGGATGTGAACCTTGTTGAACACTGTTCGCCAGTGGAATTTGCTGCCAAAGAGTGTGGTGGAGTCTCCTTCTTTGGAGGTCTTTAAGCAGAGGCTTGACAACCATATGTCAGGAGTGCTCTGATGGTGTTTCCTGCTTGGCAGGGGGTTGGACTCGATGGCCCTTGTGGTCTATTCCAACTCTATGATTCTATGATTCTATGACTAGTGGGTGTCCAGTGCCTGACACAAGCCCTAGGCTCCATTTCCTTGGAGGGGGTAGAGCAGAGAGCAGAGGATAAAATGGATGGCAATGAAGCTATGTGGGAACAGTAAAATAAAGCATGTCGTAGCATAAGGAAAGGGCTCCCATAACGTCTTGATTGCAAGCCTTACTAGACAGAGAACATCATCATGAAATCTTACTTGGAGATGCGCATTGGCTGCTATCACACAGGACCCTGGTCTCCTGCCCCCCCCCCCCATTTCTCTAATCCAGTCTGTCACATTATGTTAGGCGATATTAGGAGACCCCTATTCCCCTAGCAGAGCTACAATTCCCTGCGAAGAGGGATTGGTTATTAAGCCACTCCAATGACTGCAGCTCTGTGAAGGGAGCAGTGGAGGGTCTCCCAAGAACTCTCCACACCCTTTACAAACCACAGTTCCCAGGATTCCTTGGGGAAAGCCATGACTGTTTCAGTGGTATAAGAGTGCTTTAAATGTGGATGCGCTGAGAGTTGTTAGGAGACCCCTATTCTTCATAAAGAGCTACAATTTCAAGAGTGGTTTAACAATAAATTCTCCTTCCCAGGAAACTCTGGGAAGTGTAGCTCTGGGAGGGGAATTATTTAGGGTAAGCCATGACTCTTTTGAATTATATGATACAGCTTTAAAGGTATTGTTCCGATGAGCCTGAATTAGGACTGATGGATGTGGTGGACGTACCCCAAGGTAAAAGACTTCTGGGAAAGGATTTATAATGAACTGAAAAAAGTGTTGGAAAACACATTTATTAAGAAACCAGAAGCATTTTTACTTGGTATAGTGGAGGTGAAATCCCCAAAAAGGATGTTACTTTTTTTCTGTATGCCACAACAGCTGCGAGAATATTACTAGCGAAGAATTGGAAGAAAAAAGATTTACCAACTACCAAAGAATAGCAGATGAAGATGATGGAACTTGCTGAACTGACGGGGAGACTCTGAGATCAGAGAGAAGAGACAGTGGAAGAAGATTGGAAGAAATTTAAGGAATATTTGAAAAAAATGTTAATATTTAAATCTTAGAATAGCTTTGGAAGTGGATATGGGCTGTAGGGTTAGAAGTAGAAGATAGTGAATTTTAAAATAGCATTATTTGTAAGTGATAAAATGTGAAGATTCTTATGGTTAATGTAAGCATGAATTTTTAAAAAAATGGTTAGAAATTATGATATATGTAAACTGCTAAAGATGAGGTAAAATGAAAATCAGATTAGGGGGGACTTGGGGAAGCCCACCCAACAATGTTTAGAAAAAATAAGGACAAGACAATAAATTGTTTGTATTGTTTGTTTTTTTGTTTGTGTTGTTTATTTGTGTTATAAAATGAATAACATTTTTGGAAGAAAAAAAGAATTAGGACTGATGGAGTATTATTGTTCATATGAGCTGTTATTGTTTCATTCTTTATTCTTTCTTACCTTTGCAAAATAATAATAATAATGCTTAACATAGTAATCACAGCCATACCCAGGGTCTCTTGCACCCATGGCACGGAGGTATATCAGCACACACCCCTGAAAAAAAACACTTCTCACTGCAGTAGTGCCAGTGTGTCACCATACACACATACGTCATGCACCCATAGTCTCCAGCAGTCGACCACCATCCCACTTTGCCATTTCTCCAACTGGCCAGCTCCCAACTCTTGTCTAACTTAGGACCTTACACAGATAACTAGAGACAGATTTCTAGGGGGGGGGGTTGCATCCCTCTGGGCCTGCGCCCCCAGCAAGAGTTGGGTGCACCTCTGATAGTAATATATTCTTTTGTAGGGGGGTGTTTAACTGTACATTCCCTTGGTCTCCTCTTTCAGTGGAGAGGCGATCCAAGGATGAAATAAATAAAATTCCATCGCTCTTGCTGCCTTTTGAGATCCATGTTAAAAGTAGGCACAGCATGTCTCTCTTGAAGTTGCCAGTTATAACTCCTTCCTTTTCTGGTGTCTTAACGCTCTTCTCAGCATGCAACACTTTCCAATTACCTCTCGGCCTTTTATTCCCCAGAAGTTGAGCGCCAGCTTCTTTCTGAGATTACACAGCTCTGATCTGAGATGCTGACAGGTAAGGGTACAGCAAAAAAAAGAAGACGATGTAAATGATACAGGCTGGATTTTCTTTAAGAAAATTAAAATGTTCTCAGGTTCAGAATGCTTGGCACATTCCTTGATGCAAAGATATCTGGCCTGAATCACAATAGTGGTTCCCTGTCTCGTTAGTGCAGGTGCTAATTAACTTAGCCATAGGAGAGTATCCACATTACTATCCACACTGCTGTTGTGGCTGGTCTCTGCGCTTTATTTGTTCATTAGATTCCATTTATGAATCACTTCCCATAAAATATCTCAGAAGGGATTTCACAGTAAAAGACACCGACCAGAAAAACAATTAAGATGATTCCATATATAAAAACAATTGTGCTTAGGGCAGCCCAGTCAGATGGGTGGGGTACAAATAATTAATTGTTATTATAAAATTATATTATTATATACAAAAAAAACCAAACCAATTTCAAGTACAATGTAGATACAGACTGGGGTAAAGATCTCAAACAAACAAAAGAAGTCCTGCTGGACTCGACCAATCTCGACCAGCATCCTGTGGCCAATCAGATGCCTGAGAGGGGAGACCACAAAGAGAGCACAAGAGAAAGTCTCTCCCCTCCTTCAGTTTTCAGCAAAGGTGGTCAGAAGCACTGCAGCCCCCAACTGTGGAAGCAGAGCATAGCCCTCAGGGCTAGTATCTCAACTTAAAAGGCTTGTTGGAAGAGAGACGCCTCTGAGAGGTTCTGAAAAGATAACAGAGGCAGCATCTATCTGATGTGGAATGGGAGGGGCTTCCAAATGGCCAGCACCACCACACTTAAAAGCCCAATTCCTGTATCAGAAGGACAGACCTCCGAGAAGCTGGTACCTGCAGGAGGCCCTCTTCTGCAGAGTGCAGTGATCAACAGTATACACAAGGGGTGAGACAACATTTCAAGACATCCTGGTCCCAAGCTGTGTAGGGCTTTGTGCACCAGAACCAACACCTTGAAGTTAGCTCGGTAAATAATTAGCAGCTTTAAAACTGGGGTGCAGAACCTGCAAGAGCAGAAGAACAGCCTGCTGGACCAAGCTTCCTGCTCTCACAGATGCCTGTGAGTGGGAAACCTGCAAGGTAGGGCCTGAGACCTGTGGCCCTCTCCCCTCCAGTGTCTTCCAGGAACTGGTATTCAGAAGCATCAGTGCCTCCAACTGTGGAGGCAGATCACAGCCGTCATGGTCAGTAACCCTCAGCAGTCCTCTCCTCCATGAATTTGGCATACAGTCTATCTATGTGGACCCCTGTGTGCATACACATTACACATCCACAGTTAGCTTTCAGGAAGATGACGAAGACACTGTGCTAACAACCTACAGCAGAAGCAGAGTCTTCTCCATCCAGCATGTAATACACCTGGATTTTGCTGCAGAAATGAATTAGGGCTCAACAGCCTACCTTCTGACCAGCTCTGTGTTTGATGATACAAAGGATGAGCCAGCCAACCCAAGTGGGTTCTGCTCTGTTGATTTATGACAGCACATACATATCTTTTGAGGGGAGAAAAACATTTTTAAAAACCACAACACTTACCTTAGTGTAAACTGATCTGCTAGAGACCCGCTGGCAAGGGATACATGAAACATGACAAGGTCACCTTCCTTGACAGGACTGAGTGGTAAAGAGAGCACAAGGTTATCGTCAAGATTCAGCAGGGACTTCTTTAGCCGGTCTTGCGTTGGGTAAAGAATAACACTGCCAATCCTCTCCATTGATGCCAAAGGCATCTGTGCTTCTTCTTGCCCTTCCAGATGATGAAAGCTTTCAAGTTTCTGGTCCTCTGAAGAGCATTCGCCTTCCTCTGCATACACCCAATAGAAAAGCTCCACGGTGATCCCTTCCAAAGAGTCCGCCATCGGTTGATACTCTGGGGCCAATGGTGGCGGCAGAGATGTAAATGCAGAGTTGAACCAGCTCGGCGAGAACTCCAGCTCTGCAACGCACAATCCCAGCTGACCTTTCAACCGACAACTGCCAACAGCTACTCTATCCTCCTGGAAGGCCATCATCCTCACGCAGGGCAGGATCTCCGATGGTTCATAGTCTTCCCAGTCTCTGCCAGCGATGTAGAACAAAGCCTGGACTTTGGGCCTGATGGGATAGATGGAGCTGTCAATAACACGTGATCTTAGCTTCCAGTTAAAAGCGACCTCGTTGGCAAAACTGAACAGAGTGGATGTCAGCAGGAGGTTCGGAGGCACCGTTTGCTCCACAGTAAATGGGCCGTATGTCACATTTAACACCGGCAAGCTGGTGGCTTTGTAGACAAGGAAAGACTCCACTCGAGACTGCAGGCTAGCATTCCTCATGATATCCTGGTTGGTTTCTTTTAGGAAAAAGGAAACGTCGGTGTTGGAGATGTGGTAACTCACAGGGAGGTACACCGGCAAGCTCGTGAATCGTTGCATGCTGTCTACCACACCTCCTCGGCATTCCACCACTGCAAGCAACAGAAAATAAATTGCGGAAAATGTAACTTAGAGGCCCTGTTCATTGTTCTCATTCAGCCCCTGTTCAAAGCAAATTATCTGCCATGCATGGTAGAGCTTTTAAAGAACACCGGGGAAGGTTGCTTCTTATGGCCAAATATCATTTTATGACTCAATGAAGGCCTATAGGTCAAAATGGTGGCCCTGTGTTGAATTCTCATTTGCATTTCTCCACCCCCCCCAACCCCAGAACCAACCAGAGTACGAGGCAGAAGGGGGCTCTGAAGGGGGAGTGTCCTTTTGGAGATGATCTTGTCCTAAAGCAGTTACTCTTACGGAAGGCCCCGAGAGAAAGCTGGGCTCCAGATCTCTGCCCGAAAGGAGGAGCCTCCAGGCCTCCTGTGAAGGAAGAGGTAACACTAGGGCTCTATATTAGGGGCAGCTGACTGGATCCTGCTGCTGACCCTCCTTGGGTCAACTTTGAGAGGAAGGTGGAACCACTCACCTGCCAATCCCCTGATATCGCAGTGATGGCAGGTGATGGTTTGGTAGTATGCCACCAATCAGCTTATCTGTAGTGCCAGCAAACTCTGCTTTCAGCAGGGAGTCAGGTCTTACCTGCCCCACACTTGGCAGGGTGGGGTCTAAAACAAGTCAACCCAACCCAACCCAACCACATATAGGTTTAGACAGCATTGAGGAGCAAATGTCAAGGCCTGGAGCGCCAGCTAACATATATATTCTGTATGTAAGTAGACTTCTTTCTGATGTCCATGGAACGAGTGAACATCAGAGGAGCATGGTGGGAGGCAAGAGATGACTGCATGGTCCTGGGGCCTCCTCAGCACATGGAGAGGTTTCTGTAACATCTCCACCCCCTTAGGATTCAACACACACACACACACACAGGTTCCTACTGAGAAAGTCAATGGTAGCTCTTAAACACAAAGGAAACAAAACTCCCAGTGGAGTAAAAAAATCTGCCTTGGATAGTGAAACACCAATTGATGCTAAACCGGGATGATTTGAACCAGAAATGTTAAGAAGCCAGCTAGATGGAGGGAGGGAGGGAGGGAGGGAGGGAGGGAGGGTACTAATTGTGGAGAAACAACAGAGGCCCACCAACAGATTAAGATCAAACATGGTACTGTCTGCCTCAAAACCTCAAGGTACCAATTTAATACTCATCATTATTGGGGAGAGTAGACATGCAATACTGTGACACCACCCCAAAACAAGACTTTGATGGCACCTGTTACTAGCAAGGATGACTCAGACAATGCCAGCAGACTTTGCAGTGAAAAAAGAAAAAGTGAAATTTGCAGGCTCCTTTCAAAAAGGCTTTCATTTTTGTGTCATTAAAACTGCATTCCTCAACTTCCCGTGCCAAATCACTCATGAGATCTGTCATCCTGGCTCCGATCTCATCCTCTCTATTTATAAAAAGCTGTTCTGTTTATTTTCAGCCACTTGACATTACCTACATCTTAATTAAACCCTTCTGCATTTTGATCAAAGCCTACTCACACCTATCCTCTGTATCTCGGTTTCTACACTTCTGGGAACATATACATCATTTTCTTGAAGGGTTGGCCCCTAACAATAGGCAGAGTGGGGCATCTGCCTCAGGCAGCAGATGTTAGGGGCCTTAAAGCAGTTCCCCCTCTCATTTTCCCCAAATCCCCTGAATTAGCCAGTTCGCTGCACCTCCTAAGCTAGCCTGCTGCCCTCAGCAGCGGTGGTGGTGGTTGACTCATCACCAGTGGTGGAAAGAAGATTCAACTGCTAGTTCAGATGAATTCTGCATATGGAAGAGGGACTGCCATCTTCACAAGCCCTAATCCCCGGGATAGTTCAGTTGGTAGAGCATGAGACTCTTAATCTCAGAGTTGTGCGTTCAAGCCCAATATTAGGCAAAAGACCCCTGCACTGCAGGGGGTTGGATTAGATGACTCCCTAGGTCCCTTCCAACTTTACAATTCTACGATCTAAACTTGGGTCCAACGTACCTTAAGTGCCGCCTGACTAAGCTCCACCTCAATCACCGGGGTCCTCTAAGGAAGCCTTTCTGGATGTTCCCCGTGTGGCCCCTGAGGTTCGGTCACACTTTACTAGGAATCTGCCCTTCAGTGTGACAGGCAAGAAAGAAAGAAGGGTCCAGTGGAGATTGAGTGTGCCATGAAATGCTGGATGACTGGCTGTTGTGAATAAAAGTGAAAACCAGGGTCCCATCTGTGCATTAATTTGCAAAGCCCTGAATAATTTAAGCCCAGGGTATATTAGGGACCACCGACACCTTTATAAGGGACGCAGGTGGCGCTGGGGTCTAAACCACAGAGCCTAGGCCTTGCCGATCAGAACGTGGGCAATTCAAATCCCCACGACGGGGTGAGCTCCCGTTGCTCGGTCCCTGCTCCTGCCAACCCAGCAGTTCGAAAGCATGTCAAAGTGCAAGTAGATAAATAGGTACCGCTCTGGCGGGAAGGTAAATGGCGTTTCTGTGCACTGCTCTGGTTCGCCAGAAGCGGCTTAGTCATGCTGGCCACACTACCCGGAAGCTGTACACCGGCTCCCTTGGCGAGATGAGTGCCACAACCCCAGAGTCAGCCATGACTGCACCTAATGGTCAGGGGTCCCTTTACCTTTACACCTTTATAAGCTCTTCCCAGGGAACCACTCTTCCCAGGGAATTCTGGGAATTGTGGCTTTGTGGGGGAGCGGGGAATAGTGATATCCTACAACTTTCAGCACCCTTAACAAACTACAGTTCCCAGACATTTCGGAGGAAGCCATGGCTGTTTAAACTGGCATGATACTGCTTTAAATGTATAGTGCAGATGAGCTGTTATTGGGAGGGAGGGAGGCATGGAGTGGCTGAAATGGTGAACTCCACGCTACAACATTTTGCCACGGGTCTCTCTTGTACCTTCGCCTTCTTGCTGATCTCCTTCCCAACTGGCTCAAATGCATCTTAGTTACAATAGCCATCTCAGAAAGCAACCTGGATGTGCCTGCAAAGTCCCTTTGCCAGACGCGAGGGCCATTTCAGCAGACTCCATTACCAGGTGGCTATTTATAGAGGCCCTTGACAAGGAATGACACACAACAGCAGAATCTGAAAAAAATGGAAGTTTCCACCAGCTGAAGCTGAACTTGATGTCTAGGTAAGCTGAGAAGAATCAAAGGAGAGCGAGAAGGAGGTAGAATCATAGAATCATAGAGTTGGAAGAGACCACAAGGGCCATCGAGTCCAACCCCCTGCCAAAGGAAGTGCTTTTGTCTGCCACTTAGGAAATGAAAGAGCTTATCGCATCTGGCAGGTTCCCTATTATAGTATAATTGAGGTGTGGAAATCAGCCTAAAATTTGGTCTAGCTGACTCCCATCTTCACTGCTACAGCCTTTTCCTCTTGAACCTGTTGAGATTTCTATTCCACCTTAAGGAGCAGACATGGAACTGTTGTGTGTCACATGTCTGTTTACATACCAGCACAGCTTGCTGGGAACTTCTGTTGTGTATATAGCTTTTGCTTTTCTCTCTGTGTCTCTGAGAAGACAAAGAGAGTGACAACATGTTTCTTTGTCCTGATTTATGATTAATAAATCCATAGTTGTAGTATGCTTCCACAAGCCTCACGCCTATCCTGTGTGCGCAGTTCTCTCTGCTGAAATAGTATGCCTTGGCTCTGAAGCCCAGGTTGCCTATTTACACTGGACCAGAGACCGATGCATCTTCGCAGCGAGACGGCTGGAAGGAGATAGCCCAGGTGGGCCTAGCCAGCTGGCCTTGCGGCCCTCTGCATACCTACAGAACCTTCCCTTGTCACACCTCAGCATTCCTTACTTCTTTAGGTTGCTCAGATCCCTTCGCTAGTTCTGCATCCCCTTTCACATCCCGCACAAACACCTGAAATGCTCAGGGTCAGGTAATTAAAACTAATCTGAAGGAGATTCAAGACAGACCTAAGCAAGGAGACTGTTGCCTGCAAAGAACCAACTTTGCATTATCTTCAGTTATCTGATGTCTAGTGGATCAGACATTTTAGTTGATCAAAAGATTGTTATTTTTTTAAAAAAAATTCAAAACCAAATCATCTACTAAACCAGCTTTCCACAAACTGGAGCCCTCCAAATGTTGGTGGACTGCAATTCCCGTCATTTCTTACCTTTGCCCATGCTGGCTAGGCTTAGACCAGGGGTGTGCAACCCGCGGCTCCGGAGCCGCATGTGGCTCTTTTACACCTTTGCTGCAGCTCCAGGGTGGATACTAGCGAGAGGAGGAGGCGCATTGTGTGCCCCGACTGTGGCGGGCGCTGTACTGGCTGTGACGTCGCATGGGGGCAGTGCGTGCGTTAGTCACGCACCGTCCCGACGTCACCTTCCCGTCCGCTGTCAGATAGCGGCTCCGGAGATATATTTGTTTTAAATGTCGCAATGGTTTTGTGGCTCCCAGTTTTTTTTCCTTCGGAAATGGGTCCAAGTGGCTCTTTTTGTCTTAAACGTTGCAGACCCCTGGCTTAGACTCATAGAATTTACAGCTAAAGCATCCATGACAGATGGCCATGCAACTTCTGCTTAAAAACCTCCAAGGAAGGAGAGTCCACAACCTCCAGAGGGAGACCATTCCACTGTTGAACAGATCTTACTGTCAGAAAGTTCTACCTAACTTTTAGTTGGAATGTTAATCCTACACTCCAAAGTAAGAGAAAACAGGCTTGCTCTCTCTTCCATGGGATAGCCCTTGAGATATTTAAAGATAGCTATCATATCTCATCTCAGTCACCTCTTTTCCAGGCTTAACATACCCAGCTTCCTCAACCGTTCCTCCTAAGGCTCGGTTTTCAGACCCTTGATCATCTTGTTACAGATAGGTAGCCGTGTTGGTCTGCCATAGTCAAAATAAAAAAAATCCTTCCAGTAGCACCTTAAAGACCAACTAAGTTAGTTAGTTAGTTAGTTAGTTAGTTCTTGGTATGAGCTTTCGTGTGCATGCACACGAAAGCTCATACCAAGAAGAGTGTATCTGAAGAAGTGTGCATGCACACGAAAGCTCATACCAAGAAGTGTGTATCTGAAGAAGTGTGCATGCACATGAAAGCTCATACCAAGAACTAACTTAGTTGGTCTTTAAGGTGCTACTGGAAGGAATTTTTTTATTTTGATCATCTTGGTCACCCTCCTCTGCACACGTTCCAGCTTGGCCACATGCTTCTTAAGTTGTGGTGCCCAGAACTGAACACAGTATTCCAGTTGGGGTCTGACCAAGGCAGAATAGTGGTCCTATTATTTCCCTTGATCTGCATACTAGACTTCTGTTGATGCAGTCTAGAATAGCATTACTTTTTATGCTGCTGAATCACACTGTTAACGCATGTTAAGCTTGTGGCCTACTATAACCCCCTAGATCAGGCATAGACAAACTCTGGCCCTCCAGATGTTTGGGACTACAATTCCCATCATCCCTAGCTAACAGGACCAGTGGTCAGGGATGATGGGAACTGTACTCCCAAACATCTGGAGGGCCAGAGTTTGCCTATGCCTGCTCTAGATCCTTTTCACATGCAATGCTGGCAAGCCAAATGTCTCCCATCTTATATTTGTGCTTGATGAGAGTTGGAGTCCAAGAACACCTGGAAGATATCAGTTTTGAGAAGCCTGCACTAAACATTGCAGCCCTACTGACACACGATTATTTAAATGTCCAAGAACATACATGGGAAATAGAAAACTTGTCTTATACCACGTCAGATTGTTGATAAATCCCACTCAGTATTGTCTACATTGACTATGCAAGGAGACTCTCCAGGGTTCCAGACAGGGCTCTTTTGTCAGCCCTATGTGGGGAAGCTGGGGATTGAACCTGGGACCTCTTGCATGCAAAGCGGATGCTCGACCACTGAGCCATGGCCCTTCCACAATAAAGCCACATTCCAATTTCCACACAGAGATGGGGTCAGCAGAGTTTTGACAGCTTCTGTTCATTAAAAGGTGCAGATAAGAAATAAGAGCTGACTTTCACTGAAACTTTAAGAATTCACTTCCTAGAACAGAAGCTTGATTTGCACATCTTTTCCTTGATGTGAGACAAGCCTCCCACAGGACTCTACCACCTTAGACCTCACACTAGGAAGAGATGGTATCTTGCCAGAAAGCATGCTCCACTCAAAATTATGTCGTGTGTGAAATAATTCATGTCAAGAGAGGAGGCTTCTAGCTCCCCCCCAAAAAAAAAAAATTGTCCCTCCAGTCATGATATCTGAGGTGGTTTGACTGTGTGATAAGACTGTACCACCATAGAGGCCAAATCCAGATGTCCCCTCCGATTATCAAAAACATAGACTCTGCCCTGCTGGGTCAGTCAAAAAGTTCCAAACAGCTACAATCCAAGAAACCCATGAAGAGGATGTAAAAGACAACTGTTCTCCTAGGTCATTTCTTGCATGCAACTTGAACATGGAGGCTCTACATAACTGTCATGGCTTGAAGGCTGCCTCAAAGGCCTTGGATAAAATTAAACAAATATCAGTGGCACGCAGACAGCTAATTGGCACACCACGGTCCTTGCTCAAATCTTGGTGGAACTTCTGCTGAAGAATAAGAGGATTCACCTTTCTGCATCCAGACTGTAGCCCAGTGGTAGAACACCTGTTTGCACACAGGTGTGCCAGGTTCAATCCCTGACATTGCCAAGTGTTTTTAAAAACAGGAGGAACGATAACGAAGTCTTTGCTTGCCAGGCCTCTCCATCTGGTGCCTGGAGTCCTCCCCAAGCCATACCCCTCGCTGGTCTTGCTTCGCTGGCCCCAAATGTTTGGGGCCTGTCTGGAAAGTGTCCTTGAACATGCCTCTTGCTTTCCTGAATGGAGGACAGTGAGGGGTGTGTGGCTGGTTTAGAAACCAATAAACACACAGGACGTAACCGGCTGTACTTTTGAATAAATAAGGTTCATTGTATCAAATTGAAGATTTCAACGGAAGTCTCATAAAGTTCAATGAAAAAAGACCCAATGGATCAGTTCATTCTCTAGTCAGTTCATGCATAAGGTCCATACATGTAAAAGTGTCTATTCCACCTGTCTGTTCATAGAGTCCAATAATCCACATGAAGGGTTGTTACAGTTCCACAGAGTCTAAGACAAGGATTTCCGGAATATTAGCCTTGTTTCGCCATCCTAGGCTTCATCTCAGATCCACTATCCTGTAATATTACATATGAGCCTGTACTACTGAAGACGCATGGATGGCGAAACGAGGCTAACATTCCAGAAATCCTTGTCTTAGAGACTGTGAAAGGAACTGGAATAGACACTTTTACATGTATGGACCTTATGCATGAACTGAAATCTTCAATTTGATACAATGAACAGTATACCTTATTTATTCAAAAGTACAGCCAGTTACGTCCTGTGTGTTTATTGAGTATGTTTCATGTAACCATAGGTTTGTTGTTGTTTTGTGTTTAGAAACCAGCCTGGAACACAAAAGCAAATTGTGCACTTGTTGCCCCACCCACTTTTATCTCTAGCTCCACCCACCACCAGCATGTGGCCCCTGGAAGGTCATGCAGAAGGATGTTCAACCCTCGGGTTGAAAAAAGGTTACGTACGCACACACACCCAAGGGATCCACTGCCACTTTCCACAGCAGAGACAATACTAAGCTAGAAGAAGAAGAAGAAGAAGAAGAAGAGGAGGAGGAGGAGGAGGAGGAGGAGGAGGAGGAGTAGTAGTAGTAGTTTGGATTTGATATCCCGCTTTATCACTGCCCGAAGGAGTCTCAAAGCGGCTAACAATCTCCTTTCCCTTCCTCCCCCACAACAAACACTCTGTGAGGTGAGTGGGGCTGAGAGACTTCAGAGAAGTGTGACTGGCCCAAGGTCACCCAGCAGCTGCATGTGGAGGAGCAGGGAAGCGAACCCGGTTCCCCAGATTACGAGTCTACCGCTCTTAACCACTACACCACCCTGGCTCCCTATCTAAGCTAGATAGACAGGTGGTCCTATCCAGTACAAGGCAGCATCTAATATTGCTAGAATTCCATCCCTCCTCTGAAAAATATGCAAGTGTTGATATTGTGCTGTACATTGCCTTTGCCTTCTCACACTACCCAGGAACTTCACCTCTTTTGAGTGCAGATTTAAAATATTGTATACAAAACATATCTTCCTCTCCCAGTTTAATTTCTCCCCCCTCCCTCCCCCCCGTAACTGCAGTTCAGAGCAACCTTTGGGTACAGGGTGCAAGGTGGAAGAACCCAGTCATGGGGAACACAATTTACCCTGAGAGCTTGTATGGCAAGCCATAAAGCTCAAGTGATAGGCTGCACTTGATCCCAGTCTCCCTGCAACTCAATGCAAGATCTGCATTTAGCGGCATTTTCACGAGGCCACAGGGACATCTAAAAAAGCCATCATTCTTCCCAGAAAGAGATAAGCACTTCCTCGCTACCACCTTTCTGTCCCTTCCAAGATTCAGAACCACTGGCGTGAATCTGAGTGGGGAAGTGGTAAAAAATGAGGTGCGGATCCTGCTCTGGGAGCCTGACGCAACGCCTAGCAAGCTAATGGCGCTTGCGTTGAGATCCAGAGCGAAGATGAAGAGCCATCAGATGGCTCCATTGAAATGCAATCAAACAAAAGACCAGCAGTGGAAAAGGGAGCAGGGAGAATATGTAACACATCATAGAAAGGGCTGTTTTGCAGAGGGACATTATCTTATTTTTATCATTTATTAAATTTCTATACCACCCTTCATCCGAGGATCGCAGGGCGGCTTACAATATAAAAACACTTAAATACATAACAACAACAAAGAAAAACAATACCATCACCACCCCACAGTTTAAAAGGTTGCAGATTGTTTAATTAGCCAAAGTATAAAGGTAAGGTAAAGGGACCCCTGACCATTAGGTCCAGTCATGACTGACTCTGGGGTTGTGGCGCTCATCTCACTTTACTGGCCGAGGGAGCCGGATTACAGCTTCCACGTCATGTGGCCAGCATGACTAAGCCGCTTCTGGCGAGCCAGAGCAGCGCACGGAAGCGCCGTTCACCTTCCCGCCGGAGCGGTTCCTATTTATCTACTTGCACTTTTGACATGCTAGGTTGGCAGGAGCAGGGATGGAGCAACGGGAGCTCACCCCGTCATGGGGATTCGAACCACCGACCTTCTGATCGACAAGTCCTAGGCTCTGTGGTTTAACCCACAGCGCCACCCACATCCCTAGCCAAAGTATAGAAGTGTATAAAATCATGCATGACATGCAGAAAGCAGGCAGAGAAATATTTTTTCTCCCTCTCTCTTAACACGAGAAATCCTAGGAAGCTGAATGTTGGAAGATTCGGGACAGATAAAGCAAAGGACTTTTCCTCGCAGTGTGTAGTTAAAACTGGGGAACTCCCTCCAGCAGCAGGCAGCGATAACCACAAATCTTTAAAAGAAGATTACCGTATTTTTCGCTCCATAAGACACACTTTTTTCTTCCTAAAAAGTAAGGGGGAATGTCTGTGCATCTTATGGAGAGAATGTGTGGTCCCTGGAGCCAAATTGCCCAGGGGTAAAAACCAGGTCATGCTTTTTTTTTTTTTTTTTTAGAAAGAGGGAAGTGGGTGTTGAAACAAAGCCGCTGATCGTTTGCCAATTGGGGGAGAGAGATAAGGGACGCTAGATATAAAGGAGGCTGCCTGGGAGGGGGGAGGTAAAGACATCAAAGGGGGGAAACAGAAAGACGAAAGCAATAAGGAGAGAAATTAGAAGAAAAGGAGGAGCAAATAACTGTTCCAGCTAAGGAAAAGACACAAAGGCAAACAAGAGGGAAGGGAGTGTTAAAAGGAAACAGCTGATCGGTAGGATCGGAAGAGAGATAAGGGATGCTAGAGGAGGCTGCCTGGGAGGGGGGAGGTAAAAGCCCATGGATCCTCAGGATTTTTACATTGGGTCACCCCAAATTCACCATCAGATCACATAGCATGTCCATGGCTACAGCCTGCACACACAAAAAACATGCATCCACTGTTTCCTGGGGCTGCAATGGTGCAAAAATGTGGTTACAAAGCACAGATCCACATGGATCCTCAGGATTTTTGCATTGGGTCACCCCAAATTCACCATCAGATCACATGTCTGTGGCCACAGCATGAACCACAAAAATCATACATCCACTGTTTATTTCAGAATATTTTTTTTTCTTGTTTTCCTCCTCTAAAAACTAGGTACATCTTATGGTCAGGTGCATCTTATGGAGCGACAAATACGGTAATTCATAGCAGATAAGGCTATCCAGTGGCTATGTTCTGCCTTCACTGTCAGAGGCAGTATGCTGACAGTTGCTGGAAACTGCTGGAGGGAAGAGGGGAGAGCTCGGGTCCTGCTTAATAGCTTTCCACAGGCATCAAGCTGGCCAGATCCAGCAGGTCTTCCTTATGTCCTTATGCAGTGCATAAGGAACAGAGAGTGTGGCAGAGTCAAGCCACAGATGTGGGCAACCACACCCAAATCCAGAGGTGGGGCAGGAGCTTTCAGAACATGCATTGGAGCAGGAACAGGCAACCTGTTGGGCTCAGTGGGGCCCATCATTATCCCCCTCCACTCCATGAGCCAACTTTCTCCCAGTCCTGCCACACTCACAGGCACATTTGGTGGGGATGTGAGAAAGAGCCTTTTCGGTGGTGGCTCCTAGACTTTGCAACTCCCTTCCCAGAGAGGCTGGACAGGCTCCCTCCTTGCTCTCCTTCCACCAGCAAGTGAAGGCTGTCTTATTCCAGCAGGCTTGGGGGAACTGACTGCTGTCAAGGAAGGGCCTTTTAATAGTGCTGTGCTATATTTACTATGTGCATTTTGATAGATTTGGAGTTTAAATTGTTTTCATTCCATTGTATTTTAATTACTTTTTAACTATTATCTTTCATGTTTTTAGCTTCCTGTGTTTTATCCGTGTTTGTTTCAATTTTTGTAAGCTACCTTGAGTCCTGGCTGTGCGAGAAAGACGGGATAATAATAATAATAATAATAATAATAATAATAATAATAATAATAAATGTAGTAATGATAGTAATGATAGTAATGATAATAAAAGCATCACCAGCAACTTATCTGTGAAATAGCTTAAACAAAGGATCCGCTGTGCTCCACGGCATACAGCTTGAAAACATGGTTTCTGCTACCATGGGGGGTACAGAGTCTCCCCTTCCGTTTGCTGAAGTTTTGTTCTCAGTTCTGCCTGCTTATCTTTGCCGATGCTCAAGTGGTGATGAAAAATGCATGAAAGCCCCATCCGTGCCCTTAGATATTTTGTCGGAATCTTCCACACACACACACACACACACACCACATCACAGCAGTAGCAGTAAAAGCATACAGATGGAAACAGAGAAGAAATCTAGTCTTCATGTGTTGTAGCAAGTTAATGGCTGTGGGGGTTTATTTCACCCCCTGGAAACAGGGTGATGCTTGGTGCTACCATCCCTCTCTTGCAGGGGTGTGTGAATCTTTTGCTCCAGGGGTGGGGACCATGTGGCTCTGCAGATGTCCTGGACTATAACTCCCATCATTCCAAACTATTCTGGCAAGGGCTAGTGGGAGTCAATCAATGTGAGGAGGGCCACAGGTTTCCCCATCCCTGTTATTTATTGATGCTTTTGAATTATGGTGTTGGAGGAGACTCCTGAGACTCACATGGACTGCAAGAAGATCAAACCTATCCATTCTGAAGGAAATCAGCCCTGAGTGCTCACTGGAAGGACAGATCGTGAAGCTGAGTCTCCAAGACTTTGGCCACCTCATGAGAAGAGAAGACTCCCTGGAAAAGACCCTGATGTTGGGAAAGATGGAGGGCACAAGGAGAAGGGGACGACAGAGGACGAGATGGCTGGGCAGTGTTCTCAAAGCTACCAACATGAGTTTGACCAAACTGTGGGAGGCAGTGGAAGACAGAAGTGCCTGGCGCGCTCTGGTCCATGGGGTCACGAAGAGTCGGACACGACTAAACAACAACATTTATTATGTGTCCCTATAGCCTGCCCCCATTCACCAAATGAGAGTGACTTACAAAAATATTCCAATAGAAAACAAGTTCAAGTTCCCTTTAAATCATAAAATGAAACCATGAAACAGGAATGATCAAAGAAAAGGGTGGCACACAGCAATGCAGGAGGAGAAAGGACCACGCAAAGGTCTGGGGTAAAATAATGTATGGCTTGACAAATTATCACAAAGTATACAGTGTCAGTGCAAGGTATACCTCAGAGGGGAGGTGATTCTACACAAACCAGGAGCCACCACAGAGAAGGCCCTGTCACGTGCCAATACCCTTAGAACCACAAAGGGAAGCAGCACTGCCAACCAGATCTCTTGCTGGTACACTCTTCTTCTATAGCCAGGACCAGGAAGAAGAAGAAGAAGAAGAAGAAGAAGAAGAAGAAGAAGAAGAAGAAGAAGAAGAAGACAGCCTAGCTTGGTTTTGCTTGCTTGCCCAATTGCTGGGCATTCTCCAACTGAACTCAGCAGCAAACTTTTTAAACCTTTCCACATATTGGTCAAACCATGGGCGTAGCCAAGAGGGGTAGAGAGGCAGCTCCCCCCCCCAATCAATCCATATCAATACAAATCTGAGGTTCTCCCCCCCCCCAACAATCCTGGCTACACCCATGGTTCAAACTATGCAGCCCATACATGCACAGTACAATGCCAGGTCACTGAGCTCTGTGTGCATTTTGCTTTTCACCTGACAAGGGAGGGGGGTGGAGAGAGATAAAGAATATGGACCTTTCACCTCTAATGGCTCTGTTTGCCCAATTATCTGTTTTAGTAATCATGTATTTATTCATATCAACTTATTTCTAGATGACATTTTTATTAGGAGTGTGCAGCGGGTTTGGATGAATCCCAAGCTTCCGGCAATTCTGGGTTGGTCTGAAGTGAAGCAGAAACTGAACAGAGCACCCTGGATCAAAATCAGAATGTCCTTCCATAAGCATCCCGTAACACCTCAGTGATTCAGACGCTCCCCACCCCCACCCCAAAACAAAACCCACTACAAACATCTATCCTCTAAAATCAAAGGTATTGTCTCAAAACATATAAGTAAAACACTTGGGAGCAGATCAAACCCCAGGGCAGGGAGGGAAAAGAGGAAGGGCTCCGTTGTGACTGATAGGTCTAGCTTGGAATCAGGGAGGATAATTTTATCTGGACTCTTCATTCCCAGTGTTTTGGGTAAAGCCAGCAAACGCACCTTTTAGTTTCCACCTGCTGCAGCAAAATCAACTTGCACAAAAATGCTGGACTGATTTGCCTGTAGTGTTAACCTTTCCCAACTCTACAATATCCTTTTGCGGTGAGGCAACCAGAACTTTACACAGCACTCCAAATGTGGTCACACGATAGATCTCTATAACGGCATTATGATATGGGCAGTTTTATTTGCAATTCCTTTCCTAGTGATTCCCATCATGGAATCTGCTTCTTCACGGCTGTCTCACACTGAGCCGATGTCTTCATCAAACTATCTACTTTGATCCCAAGGTCTCACTCCTGTTCAGTCACTGCCAGTTCAAATCCCATGAGAAACACAATTTTACTGTTTATTTAAGGAGGAGGCTGTTCACCACCACAATAATTTATCTCCTAACATGGGTGGGATGGATTTTGTTTTAATGCAAATAAACAAATTCATATTCTTATGTATACATGTCATCTGCAGACCACAGAAATCCTCACCATTCTTGCAACAGTGTCCCTAAGGGATGGGAACAGAGATGCTATGTCCACCAGTCTTGTTGTTGCTGGCATCCATCCATTTCAAGAGACAATGGAGTGCACCTCGGGGGGTGGAGGCAAACCGCTGGAGAATCACAGCACCTGCAGTGGCTGCAGAGACTGGTAACTTGTTACTACTGCCACTTGTACTGCTGTTGTTGCATTAGCAGTGCCAAAATGACATGTCCTGAATGGCTCAGATGACAAGACCCCCCTCTCAGCCTTGCTGGCATGGTTCAAAGGAAAGCAGAGCAATAGCTTAGCTAGTGATGTGTGGAAGTGAGAGCTGGACCATAAAGAAGGCTGATTGCCAAAGAATTGATGCTTTTGAATTATGGTGCTGGAGGAGACTCTTGAGAGTCCCATGGACTTCAAACCTCTCCATTCTGAAGGAAATCAGCCCTGGAAGGACAGATTGTGAAACTGAGGCTCCAATACTTTGGCCACCTCATGAGAAGGGAAGACTCCCTGGAAAAGACCCTGATGTTGGGAAAGATGGAGGGCACAAGGAGAGGGGGCGACAGAGGATGAGATGGTTGGACAGTGTTCTCGAAGCTATCAGCATGAATTTGATGAAACTGCAGGAGGCAGTGGAAGACAGAAGTGCCTGGCGTGCTCTGGTCCATGGGGTCACGGAGAGTCGGACACAACTAAACGACTAACAACAAGCTTAGCTGCAGGAGCTGCTGGAAGGAGGTATACAAGAAGCCATCCAACTGTCTTAGGGACACCTACCTTCTGAGGTGGACAAGCCCCACCTGCCACTCAGTGTCCACCAATGGCATCTACAGAGTCAGACAGGTCTCTTCATGCTGGCCAGTCATCCATACAAGTAGGCATTTAAACATGGCCACCTTCAGATAGCAAGAAAGCCTTCCTGCTTTAAAATACCGCTTGTAAATCTTATTAAAGTAATCCCTTCCCTGAACTCAGATTATTGCCTTCACCTTTATGGTGGAATAAAAAATTAATTTCCCCCACCATAATAAGTGCACGATAAGAAGGCATCACTCGAAACTTAACTAGAAGATTATAATTAACTCTCTTTGAATAAAGCTAAATTTAAACTCGGGCCAACCATTTGTTTCCTTACACCCCTCTTCAGCAAGTCAATGAACAGGCAAGGCTGGATTAGCAGTCCCTTGCCAGCTCTGCCATTGTTAGCGGAAATGCGCTTCCCGCTCAGAGAAGCGGAGCAGAGCTGTAATCCAACACCCAGAAGGATTCAGGATTAACGTCTTCTTTTTGCGTCTGCCGCTCACCGAGGTATAAGACCCAGAAGGTAAGGCAGATACATAGCTAATATTAGGCCACATTTGCAGATGCTGAGCACGTTGAATTCTCCAAACATAAATGGTCTCCACGGATAATTGGCACCGAGTCTTAAGTCACCACAGCGTGACTTTATGCCTATGTGCACCGACGCCTAGGGAGAAACTTTCATAGCCAGGAGCCATCGCTCAGTGGTAGAGGCTGCTCTGCGTGCAGAAGGTCCCAGGTTCAGTCCCTGGCAATCTCCCAGCAGGGCTGGGAAACCCCTTACTGAAACTCTGGAGAGACATTGTCAGTCAGTGCACAAAGCAGATGGACCAATGATCCAGGGTCTTATTTTTCCACAAGCACCCTAAAACTTATGACTGTGATGTGCCCATGTTCTCAACCTGGAGGTGGCCAAACCCAGGTGCCTTGTTCTCTGTGTCAATCTGCCAACTGGCCACAAGAGGCAGCTACTAGCCTGCTCTCTACTGCACGACATAGAGGAGTACTGTGGATGCTGGCAAAGCAGGGACAGGTGATCATAAGGAGCCAATTGGTTTTGATCCAGCCCAATATGTAGCATGTCAGCCTGGCTCCTCAGCCCGAGCAATTTCTCTTTGGGGTAAAGGCCCAGCCAGTACTCATGCCTAGTATTAATAGTAGGGAGAGTAAAAGGTAAAGGGACCCCTGACACTTAAGTCCAGTTGCAAATGACTCTGGGGTTGCAGCGCTCATCTCGCTTTATAGGCTGAGGGAGGTGGCGTTTGCAGACAGTTTTTCCGGGTCATGTAGCCAGCATGACTAAGCTGCTTCTGGTGAACCACAGCAGCGCACAGAAACGCCATTTACCTTCCCACCAGAGTGGTACCTATTTATCTACTTGCATTTTTTGGTGTGCTTTCGAACTGCTAGGTTAGCGGGAGCAGGGACCGAGCAACGGGAGCTCACCCCATCGTGGGGATTTGAACAGCCAACCTTTTGATCGGCAAGCCCAAGAGGCTCAGTGGTTTAGACCACGGCACCACCCGTGTCCCTAGTAGGGAGAGTACCCAACTAAATTTTTGCTCAGAGGAAACCTATTGAAATTAATAAAGTTAGGTAAGTCAAAACCTCCAACTACGCCGCCACGCAAATGAGGCAGGACTCAATTTATCTAGCAAGCTATCTCTGCTTGCCTGGCTCTTCTTCTGGCTCCCCAACACGGGCCAAGAGTTCAAGAGAGCAAATAGGAGCTTTGCTACTGCTAAGGCAAGCCAATATTTGTTGGGCCCTGTTAATAAATAAAATAAAATCTATGGAGTTCCGAAATGGAATTTTCAGAAAATATTGATGCCAAGTTTCCCTGCGTGATTTGCTTCTAATTTCCATTTTGCTCCTTAATCTCAAAGAGAATTAAGCTTTTTTTTTCTCTTTCCAGCTTTGCTAAAATAAAATAAGGAGAGGGGAAACCCACATTTTATACTATTTTTATAAACATTCCAGGTTTCCTAAAGAAACCAACACATAAACAGACCTATATAAGAGTGCATAAAACTATATAAAATATGTATCTGTGGACATGCATATAAAATTATACTGCAGAAATATAGTCAGCATGGGACTTGGCTCTTTTTATGTGTATTATATATATATAAGTAAAAAAAAATATCTTTGAATACTTTGCACATAATTAGTGTAAAAAAAATGACAATGTAGATGTAGCTCAGGCAAAAGCAGGAGCTCAGCATGAAGGGCCGCTGATGGAAGCCAAGCTTGATCAGGTCAGACCTGCCAGAATCCATTTAAAAGAGATTCCTCCTCCATCCCTAATGAACATATGGAGCGGCCTTATAATGGAGGCAAGCCACTGGTCCACGTAATCCATGTCAGGCAACATGGAGCCCTTGCCTTAATTGTAGCAGCCTTGGCCTGACTTCAAAAGCCCCCTCCAAGTGGTCTGTCTGGCTATTGGCTCCAAACTCACCTATGGTCAGCATGCAGTCCCAAATAGCTTACCCCTCAAGGGAGTGCAGCTCTCAGCAGAAATAAGGGCTCCTACCTGTAATCTAGCCCATTGGTATCAGTGGGTCTCAGACAAAACACTCTCATCACTCACTTGCTGAAGTTGCAGATAGGTAGCCGTGTTGGTCTGCCATAGTCAAAATAAAAAAATTCCTTCCAGTAGCACCTTAAAGACCAACTAAGTTAGTTCTTGGTATGAGCTTTCGTGTGCATGCACACTTCTTCAGATACACTGAAACAGAAGTTGCCAGATCCTTCTATATAGTGAGAAGGTGGGGAGGGGTATTACTCAGAAGGGTGGTGGGAATGGGAGATTGGCAGATAGCTGAGATGAGCCTGTTGACGACTCTTAATGACTGCAATAGGTCTTACAGGAAAAGGCAAGGGGTGAGAAGGTGAAAAATGTCTTAGTAATGTATAATGAGATAAGAATCCAATGTCTTTGTTCAGACCAGGTCTCTCCATGGTTTTAAGTTTGGTAATGAGTTGCAATTCAGCAGCTTCTCTTTCCAGTCTATTTCTGAAATTCCTTTGTAGTAAAACAGCTACTTTGAGATCTTGTATAGAATGTCCTGGGAGATTGAAGTGTTCTCCTACTGGTTTCTCTGTTTTGTGATTCTTGATGTCAGATTCACTTGCTGAAGTTCTTTTACTTGGAGACCTTAAGATCGAGCACAGGGATTTCTGCATGCAGAGCAAGTGCTTTGCCACCAAGGTCTGGTTCCACATACAGCAAGAGCAGGGTTATCTTTTATAGCGTGCAGATCTGAGAGGTAAGTGGGATAAGTTGGTAGTCCAACTAGATGGTGAATATCTCAAGGTAGGCAGCAATAAGATGCAGCCTAGGCCAGCCTGGAATTCCTTGTCTGAGCCAAATAAATGGTTTCTGGGAAATAATAACAATGTTGTGAAGCCAGACTCCTCCGAGATCTCCGATCATGCAAGCCACCAGGAGAAACTTCATAATAGCGGGATGCCCTAAGAAAAACAGTACTATTTGGGATGATTATGGGGGCAACTTTGGCGACGGTGGTTCCTTGCCTCCTCAACTTTCTAATGATTGTAAGCACATTACGTCACAGCAAGCTATACTGTATTGCGTTTCCGGTGGTGAAATCTCTGGCACTGGTTGGTTGAGCTGTGGGAATAACACAGAATCCCAAACTTACAGGGAATCCAACCGTCAGAATGTCTGCAGTTTGGTTTCTGTGAGGAAAGATAAAAGTTGTCAGTGTGGCTGGGTTGAAAAATTCACACAGACTCCTAGCATCAAGGGAAACTTTGTGAGGGCTAGAAAGAGATCCAAAGGAGCAGATATGCTAAGGGGCAGGGAACCTAGCAAAGAAGTTGCTGACAAAGGGGTGCAGAGCTGGCAGTAGATTCCAGGAAAGTACCTGAGAGGAAGTAGATGTGAGATATAAGACAGGGAACTGGGGCCAGAAAGGTCCAAGAGAAAGTGGAAACTGCCGGATTTCATAGATTAATTTAGCAAATCAAGTTTCTGGCTTTAGGCTTCTAGGGGTTTTTTGTTGTTGTTTTAAAACAACAACACCAAAGTAATCATTCTGGTTAGTTCTTCTAGCCTTGAAAAGCAGAAAAATGCTCTGCCAATCACACTTAAGCAATGTTAGTAAAACAGCCCAAAAGGTCACAAAATCATCAGCTAAACAAACTATTACAAGTTCATTTACAAAGGAAATATTGCAAGCTTAAGTACGGTAACTCATCCTATTAAGTTACAGTCATATCTCAGGTTGAAGTAGCTTCGGGATGAATATTTTCGGGTTGCGCTCCGTGGCAACCCGGAAGTAACAGAGCGCGTTACTTCTGGGTTATGCCGCTCGCGCATGTGCAGATGCTCAAAATGACATCACCCGCAGACACGCAGACGCGTGTTACATTCGCTTCAGGATGCAAATGGGGCTCTGGAATGGATACCACTGTATCCAGTGGTATCCAGAGATACCACTGTATTTAAGAACCAAGATCGTACCAGTTTGCACACAGAGAAAGACAACCAAGCCCCCATAAAAGGCACAGACTTTTGATCTTTATACAGCTGTGCTGGCAAAACTCAGCAGCAGGGTCTGATCAGTGGGTGAGCAACCAGGAAGGACCCCCCACCCCCCTTTATCTTGGATTCCACGATGGAAGAAAGGCAGGATATAAATGGAACAAAATAAGTTGGTATCTAACCTATCAGTTAACCAGCACCCCAACTTGTGATGCTGGGTTGTCTTCAGGGCCTGTTGTTGTTCAAGGAGTGTGGTGGAGTCTCCTTCTTTGGAGGTCTTTAAGCAGAGGCTTGACAACCATATGTCAGGAGTGCTCTGATGGTGTTTCCTGCTTGGCAGGGGGTTGGACTCGATGGCCCTTGTGGTCTCTTCCAACTCTATGATTCTATGATTCTATGATTCTAAGGATTTTATAAATAACTTGGATGAAGGAATTGAGGGGATGCTCATCCAATCTGCAGATGAAACCAAACTGGGGAGGCCAATGCCACAGAAGACAGACTCAGAATTCAGAATGGCCTTAACACAATGGAGAACTGGGCTCAAACTAAGAGAACGAATTTTAAGAGGGACAAATGTCAGGTTCTACATGTAGGCAGAAATAAGTAGCTGCACCAATACAAGATGAGAGACAGTTGGCTTGCCGGTAATACATGTGAACAGGATCCCAAAGTCTTAGTAGACAACAAGCTTAACATGAGTAAACAGTTTGATGCAGCAGCAAAAAAGCTAATGCTATTCTAGACTGTATAGTGTCCAGATCTAGGGAAATAACAGTCCCGCTCTGGTCTGCCTAGGTCAAACCATACCTAGAATAATGTGTCCAGTTCTAGGCGCCACAATTTAATAAAAATACTGAAAATCTGGAACGTGTGCAGAGCAGGGCAACCAAGATTATCAAGGGCCTGGACTAAACATCAGGAAGAACTCTCTGACAGTAAGAGCTGTCTGGCAGTGGAATGCAATGTTGGATTAAACCCCGTGGAGGCCCCGAGGCAGTCAAAATCTCAGGGGGGGACCCTTGCAAATTATCTCCAAATACATTTTTGTATTTGTCACATGGGGCCCTAAAAGGCATTGGGCCCATAGGCTGATGCCTGCTCTGCCTATTAGGTAATCCAGCACCAGTGGAATGGTGTCACTTGGAAGGTTGTGAACTCTCCTTCCTTGGAGCTTTTCAAGCAGAAGTTAGATGGTCATCTGTCATGGATGCTTTAGTTGAGATTAGCGCATTGCAAGGGGTTGGACTAGATGGCCTTTGAGATCCCTTCCGACTCTACAGTTCTATGATTTTATAATTCTAGGAAGACTAGGGTGCTGTCTTTGAAAAACATAATAACAGAGGAAGCTTATACCAAGTCAGACCACTGGTCCATTTAGTTTAGTATTCTCTACACTGACTGCTAGCAGCTCTCCAGAGAATCATTCTGGACTCACAACTGTCCATGGAGTCACAGGTCAATTCTGTGTCCAGGGCAGAATTGCCCTGTTTTTCATGTCCATCTGGTACGCAGGCTGATACCCTATCTGCCGCGGACTGTCTCGCCAGAGTGGTGCACGCTTTAGTTATCTCCCGCTTGAACTAACAGTACTGCGATGCGCTCTACATGGGGCTACCTGTGAAGGTGACCCGGAAACTACAACTAATCCAGAATGCAGCAGCTAGACTGGTGACTGGGAGTGGCTGCTGAGACCACATAACACTGCTCTTGAAAGACCTACATTGGCTCCCAGTACATTTCCAAGCACAATTCAAAATGTTAGCGCTGACCTTTAAAGCACTAAATGGCCTCGGTCCAGTATACCCAAAGGAGTGTCTCCACCCCCATCGTTCTGCCCAGACACTGAGGTCCAGCTCTGAGGGCCTTCTGGCGGTTCCCTCACTGCGAGAAGCCAATTTACAGGGAATCAGGCAGAGGGCCTTCTCAGGAGTGGCACCCGCCCTGTGGAACCCCCTCCCACCAGATGTCAAAGAGAACAACAACTACCAGACTTTTAGAAGACATCTGAAGGCAGCCCTGTTTAGGGAAGCTTTAAATGTTTAATATTTTAATATTCTGTTGGAAGCCGCCCAGAGTGGCTGGGGTAACCCAGCCAGATGGGCGGGGTATAGATAATAATAAATAATAAATTGTTGTTGTTGTTGTTGTTGTTATTTCGGGCAGGGGTCTATCTCAGGGGTCTACCTAGAGATGCCAGGGATTGAACCTGGGACTATCAGGTGTGCAAAACAGATGCTCTACCACACAGTAACCCCATTGGAAACCCCTTTATACCAGATCAGATCATTGGTCCTCCTACCTCAGTAACACAACTATATATGAGCACCAGGACCAGGAAGTCTCATTTTTATTTTATTTTATAAAAACATCACCTTTCTAACTTTTGCAGACTGAGTTGCAGAGCTGATCTCCTAAGCTCTGCCCAGTGAGCTACTCTGGCAGTCAGGGGTCCTCAAGAGTTCAGAGACTGCTAAAATCTCCCAACTACATGCACAGAACCATTAACCAACTTTTGGAATACTTTGTATTCAGTGTTGTGAACGTGGAAGCTACGCTAAGCAAGGAGAGTGACAGGAGAAAAGCAAGGATTTATGTTAGCCGGGGCCTATCTGTCACAGAGATAGGAATGCCGAGAGAGTCCTTTTATTAAAATCAGTCTCCTGCTACAGATATTGATCTAAGCAGCTAAGGTTGAATAGCACAGCATGCCACCATCTCTCAAAAAGTTAGTCACTGGCGCAACTGTAAGACATCGGATGCAACAAGCCAACTCTATGATGCCCATCAGAAACTAGCACCCCAAACTCCCAGTTATTCAGCAAGTAGTCTGGAGTTTCAACAAAGGAAGACAGGTGAGACGGAGGTCCTTCAGCACCATGGACAGAGACTTAAAAAGTAGTCCTGCTGGATCAGATTAGGATTTGGGGATTAGTGAGTTTAATTTGCTTCACAATTTAATGCAAGCACACCTTTTTCCACTTCCAATGCTACTAGGCAAAGCAAAGCAAAGCTATCATGGAATTTACAGTTCTCTGAATTTTGCAATTCAGCTGTCCAACCAAAAGATGCAATAAGATAAAAAAAGGATGAATCAGGAATCATTTACCTTGGGCCTGCTCATAAAAAGCAAGTCTGGAAGGAGACTAGGGTGATGCCTGCTTGTTTCCAGGAACTCTCTTTTTTATGAGACTTGTGAGTGAGCTGAGAGTCAGTTTGGACCCTGGGTGAGAACCTTGAGGCTAACAGGGAGTGTGTGTCAGAAGGAAAATGAACATAGATAGATAGATGATAGATAGATAGATAGATGATAGATAGATAGATAGATAGATAGATAGATAGATGATAGATAGATAGATAGATAGATAGATGATAGATAGATAGATAGATAGATGATAGATAGATGATAGATAGATGATAGATAGATGATAGATAGATAGATAGATAGATGATACTGTTGATAGATGATAGATAGATACAGTTGGTAGATAGATGATAGATAGATATAGTTGATAGATAGATAGATAGATGATAGATAGATAGATAGATAGATAGATAGATAGATAGATAGATGATAGATAGATAGATAGATAGATATAGATAGATAGATGATAGATGATTTGTAGATTTTTTATTAATGTAACATTTTTATATGTAACTGTGTGTTTGTGTAATGTTTTGTTTAAGTTGTCTGTTGCTGCTTCGGGTTTTTAGTGCACCACTGAAGAGTGTTGTTGTTTTTAATGTTTTAAGCAGTATATGAATTAAATAATCCATCAAATAATCTGTCCATGTCCAGAAGCCAGGATAAAGTGCTGTCTGAATGAAGCCCCAGCAAATTCCATCTACAAAACCTGTTCACACCTTTTCCAGGATGGTCCTCTCAACCATTCAGTGAAAACTGGAAGCTGAGAATGGCACTGGACTATCATTCCACACACACCCAAACAACTACCCTGCAAAGTAGGTTAGGCTGGGAGAGCACAAGTGAACCATTCAGCAAGTTTCATGGCTGAGGAAGGATTTGAACCCGAGTCTGGGGACTTTAAACATCTAGCATTAAAGGCAGCATCAGTTCCATTATCATCCTTGGTTTGTGTCCAGCAGCATTCCTCCTCAGAGCAGACCCACTGAAATGTATGAACATGACTAACGTTGGCCCATTACTTTCTATGAGTCTCCTCTGAGTAGGACTAGCATTGAATATAAGGCATCAGGTATAATAGTGCTTAAAATGTATGGAGCAGATTGGGGTGGAGCAGAAGGAATCAGGTGGTCCTGACCGTGCAAAAACTCCAATCCATGTGTGCTTGCTTTAGAACCCGCCTGCTCCCTGTGTCAACCACCACACGCCTGCCTCTGAGCTGCTGGGGCTGATCCACGAGAGGGGTCTCTTCCCTGGATCCCACAGGTGTGCAGAGTGAGGAAAAAGGTCGGAGCCAATCCCTACCTGCCACAATTAACATTCAAAATCCTTATTGGTTTCACCAGTCGAAAAGGGGGGGAGGAATCATGCTACTTCCCCATCCTCCACGAAAAAGAAAAGAAAAACCTTGTGCACAATATTCTGATACTGCATATCTGGGTCTCCTGAGCCTCATTCCAATGAAAGAGAAATTTGAAAGCTACATCAGTTCCTTCCAAAGGACAACTCCATGTGCCTAGTTTTGTGGGCAGCCTCCCCTGGCTGGCACCTGAGTGCCTCCATTACATTGAAGTACCTCCAGCTTCATTTTGAAACAAAAACAGCCTCCGGCCATTTCATGCAAGAGTTGCTGCATAAACCATCTTTGCTTGCCTAGGGTGTCACTCAGCACTCCCCACCGCAAAGCCAAACAGAAAAACCACACACACACACACACACTTCCCAAATCCCTTGCTTACTTAAATACACCGCATTATCTGGACACCCCAGCCTAATGTTTCCTCCCCAATCCCCGAAACCAATGGGATACTTTTTTTCAGCATTCCTCACATGTGTTTGACATCTTTTCCAAATGCATGGCAGATGCTGTCGGAAAAGGACCAGTCATCTTCCCCAGCAATGATCAAAGGCTGAGACATGCCATTCAGATACGCCACAAACAGCTCCCCTCCAGTTAGGAAGCAGCTATTTCTCTGCTTGGCGTTACACTTCTCTGGAGGGGGTTCAGGTTTGTTTGGTTGTTTTTTTCCCTTTTCCTTTTTAAAAACCGGGGCTCCGATACTTCTTTGCTGTTTTGTAAACCTTGGAGCACCCAGCAACCCCCCCTGCTGCTGCTCCAAACAAGACTGATCCTGGAGAAATTTGTCAAAAATGCTGGCGTATGCAGAAGTGAAACTTTGCAAGTGTCTGTCACGGGACTGATGCAGGACGACAGTTACGTTACTGGCAGATGATTACTCACTTACGATGGAAGAGAAAGAAAAGGGGTTCTGACTTGTGAACTAGCACTCTGCCTTTGTTGATGAAGTCATATTAGAGATGGAGGGGGTTGTGTTACGTGGAAAACAGAACAGGGCTGGTTCATGCATTCAGACTTAATAAGTGGCACCTGAATGTGTGAGACTTTATTCCATTTTTTTAAAAAAATGCCCTCAATGCAACCTGGAAATTCTGTTTCTGGCAGGAGTGAGGAAGCTGTGGAACTCCAAGAGAAGTTGGACTCCAACTCCCATCAGCCCCAGTCAGCTTGGCCAATGGACAGGGACAATGGGAGTTGGAATCCTACAAAGAAGGCTCAAGCAGTATGTGGACCGAGAACTCCCAGAAGTGCAAGCTGGATTTAGAAGAGGCAGAGGAACCAGAGACCAAATTGCAAACATGCGCTGGATAATGAAGAAAGCTAGAGAGTCCCAGAAAGACATCTATTTCTGCTTCATTGACTACGCAAAAGCCTTTGACTGTGTCAACCACAGCAAACTATGACAAGTTCTTAAAGAAATGGGAGTACCTGATCACCTCATCTGTCTCCTGAGAAATCTCTATGTGGGACAAGAAGCTACAGTTAGAACTGGATATGGAACAACTGATTGGTTCAAAATTGGGAAAGGAGTACGGCAAGGCTGTATATTGTCTCCCTGCTTATTTAACTTATATGCAGAATTCATCATGCGAAAGGCTGGGCTGGATGAATCCCTAGCCGGAATGAAGATTGCCGGAAGAAATATCAACAACCTCAGATATGCAGATGACACAACCTTGACGGCAGAAAGTGAGGAGGAATTAAAGAACCTTTTATTGAGGGTGAAAGAGGAGAGCGCAAAATATGGTCTGAAGCTCAACATCAAAAAAACGAAGATCATGGCCACTGGTCCCATCACTTCCTGGCAAATAGAAGGGGAAGAAATGGAAGCAGTAAGTGATTTTACTTTCTTGGGCTCCATGATCACTGCAGATGGTGACAGCAGCCACAAAATTAAAAGACGCCTGTTTCTTGGGAGAAAAGCAATGACAAACCTAGACAGCATCTTAAAAAGTAGAGACATCACCTTGCCAACAAAGGTCCGTATAGTAAAAGCTATGGTTTTCCCAGTAGTGATGTATGGAAGTGAAAGCTGGACCATAAAGAAGGCTGATCGCCGAAGAATTTATGCTTTTGAATTACAGTGCTGAAGGAGACTCTTGAGAGTCCCATGGACTGCAAGAAGATCAAACCTCTCCATTCTTAAGGAAATCAGCCCTGAGTGCTCACTGGAAGGACAGATCGTGAAGCTGAGGCTCCAATACTTTGGCCAGCTCATGAAAAGAGAAGACTCCCTGGAAAAGACCCTGATGTTTGGAAAGATGGAGGGCACAAGGAGAAGGGGACGACAGAGGACAAGATGGTTGGACAGTGTTCTCGAAGCTACCAGCATAAGTTTGACCAAACTGCGGGAGGCTGTGGAAGATAGGAGTGCCTGGAGTGCTCTGGTCCAGGGGGTCACGAAGAGTCAGACACAACTAAATGACTAAACAACAACAACATCTGGAAGGCCCTTATTTCTGGAAAGACTCAGGGATGGTGCACCACATGAATGGGGCTGAATGCAGCCCCCCAGGCCTCTCTATCTGGCCCTCAGGACTCTCCCAAGGCCACATCCCCATACCATCTCTGCTCCACACACGCCTCATGTTTCCCTGCCTAGAAAGTGTCCATGAACTCTGAAAAATGACACTTGCTTGCCTAGATCTAGAGGAGCATGTGCACATGTGTAGAAACTAGCCTGCTGCACAGAGGTAGTTTCCATCCGCTTCTCTGGCCATTTGCACCTCTGGCCCTGCCCACCACCAGCATGTGCCCCCCACCCCCAGAAGGTTGCTTAGAAAGGAGTGTAGCACCTGGGGGCTGAAAGGAGTTTCCACCCTGGGTGTTAAGGGGAGGGACAACAGTTCAGAGATGGAACACCTGCTTTGCAGAAGGTCCCAGGTTCAATCCCAGCACGGTGCAGTGGTTAAGAACGGTGGACTCATAATCTGGTGAACGGGGTTTGATTCCCCGCTCCTCCACATGCAGCTGCGGGGTGACCTTGGGCCAGTCACACTTCTCTGAAGTCTCTCAGCCTCACTCACCTCACAGAGTGTTTGTTGTGGGGGAGGAAGGGAAAGGAGATTGTTGGCCACTTTGAGACTTCTGGAAGGAAAGCTGGAATATAAATGTAGCAAACAAAAAAAACAACACTCCCAATTCTCTTTTTAAATGCTCCCCAGGGTAAATAAGCATAAAGACCCTAAAGATGCCATCTGCTGAGCCAGGGCTGGCAGGTTTTGCTTTCAGGAGGTTGGGCTAAATGACCCTTATAGTCCCTTCCAATTCTACAGTCCTATATTCTATGATTCAGTCAAGGGATGTGTGGCTTCATTGTGAAAGCATGCAAAACGAAGTCTGTTCTGTTCCATTTGCTACAGAGGTGCTGCTGCTTAAGAAGCAATGAAGCCACATTTAAATTATACAGATATTTGTACACACTCTTAATATATGCATCTTGTCTACATGCATGAAACAGACATTTCCCCTGTATATTTCCCCCTAAAATACAAGGACCCAGTGTCGTGTAGCATGTCAGACTAGGACCAGAGAGACCCAAGATCAAATTCCTATTGAGGTAAGTAGCTAGGGGCAGCCACCATATCTCAACTTAAACTACTTTGCAGGGTTGTTCTGGAAACAAAAGGGGGAATGGAGGAGCCTTGTATACTACCTTGACCTCTTTGAAGGAAAGGTAAAGGGACCCCTGACCATTAGGTCCAGTCGTGGCCAACTCTGGGGTTGCGGCGCTCATCTCACTTTATTGGCCGAGGGAGCTGGCGTACAACTTCCATGTCATGTGGCCAGAGCAACGCATGGAAACGCCATTTACCTTCCCACTGGAGTGGTACCTATTTATCTACTTGCACTTTTGACATGCTTTCGAACTGCAAGGTTGGCAGGAGTAGGGACTGAGCAACAGGAGCTCACCCCATCACGGGGATTCGAACCTCCGACCTTCTGATCAGCAAGTCCTAGGCTCTGTGGTTTAGACCACAGCGCCACCCGTGTCCATTTTGAAGGAAAGGAGGGGTATAATTGCATAGCGCGCACACACACACACACACACACACACACACACACAATGTGCATTGCAAAATTCAGAGCAGTTTGCAATCTGTCTGTCAATTGCATTTTGATCTGCTTATAAATCCTGGAGCTACATGTTTGTCTGGTGTGCTTTGAAACATGGACAAAACCAAATTCTCCTCCATCCCTTCTTTCAGCCCCTTCACAGACCTCCTCTGAACCCTTTCAGCCAAGGTGTCCAAGTCGATACTGTTACGATGCAAGATAACTGTGTCCCCCCCCCCTCTCCATCCCAAGCGTTACGGAGTTGTCTTTGCCATTGCAAAGAACACACATTTCTATTATCCTTTCCACATTAGCCAAATGAAGATCAATGTACCTATAAAGCTCAATGACATGTTAATGCAAACCTTAAAAAAGATAAAATGCCTTTTATCTCAGTCTTAGGAAAACCTAATAAAGAATTAACAGTCCATGAAGCCATGGAATTTCACTCAAGGCTTTGCTTTATGTTAGGATTCCCACCCCATTAATTTCTGACAGACAGGTTTTTCCTCAGACTTTGGAAGAGGCCAGCTACTGTCTCGCATGCTCAGAAGGCCAATAAGTCATCAGCAACAGCAATATCGGTACTGGTCAGAGGTAAGTCCAGGCACAGTCTTCCAATCACCTCACAGCAGGTCAACAACAGGAAAAAGATCCTTCAGAAATCCTCCCCATACAGCCTAAGGATGCTGGAAAAAATGGATGCTTGTGAATTCCTGCATGAACAGACCTGATCCACATCACTCAAACGAAGGTGCAAATTGGAATTTTGCTTAAAACCAGATTATGCACTTCCGCAAGTGTTGTAATGCAGTCCAAGGCTGCAATCCCACACTGACTTATCTGGGGACAAGGCCCGTTAAATTCAGGGGGACTTAATAAATAGGATTTTAAAAATAAATTCAGTAGAACACCTGAGTAAGTCTATCAAAATATGCATTAAAATATGCATATTAAAAGCACATCTTTTATTGATGCTTGATTTGTCTTGGATATTTTGTTAATTTTATTCTTTTTTGTTGTACTGCGCCTTGCTAAATTTTTATGAAAGTGCAGGTTTCATAAATAAAGAAACACATATTATGAAAATAAATTCTAAAATACACATTTGAGGTATTATTGTTATTTAATTGCAGATTAAATGTGGAAACAGGATGGGTTGCATCCAAGTAGATTCCACGCAGAGAAAAACGATGGAAATGGATGGGCTGAAATTAGGCATTTCCAGACATTTCAGTGGGCCTGCCCTCATAGAATCATAGAATTACAGAGTTGGAAGGGACCCTAAGGGACATCTAGTACGACACCCTGCAATGCCTGATTTACTCTGAGTAAAACTTAGTTGGATCAGCGGCAGAGCTAGCCGCGTGGGCACATGCTGGGCACCCAGGGTGGGGCAATCCACCCTGGGGGGCAGGGCGATCAACCCAGGGGGTGCAATCCGGCACAGCAGTGCAGCCGGGGGTGCGATCCTGCATAGCTGTGATCATGCCCGGCCAGGATTTTGTCACACACCCCTTCAGAGATGACACCTGGGGCAGACCACCCCCACTGCCCCACCCTTACTACGCCCCTGTGTTGGATAGACTGCACTGGGGGGGGGGAGAGCAAATCCAAAACAGACTAAAGGCAGACTGATTTACCTATCCCTAATTTAAAACTTCTGCCTAGATTTGGGTATTCCAGATTACTGGAATCCAAAAGGAAATGAATGCATTAGGGACAGGGATCAGCAAACTTTTTCAGAAGGGGGCAGGTCCACTGTCCCTCAAACCTTGTAGCGGGCCAGACCCACCGCCTCCCGAAAAAACCCCCCTCCCAAAAGGCCTCCGCGCCTATGCCACTCACGCCGCAGCTGCCCACACTGCATCGTCTTCGGCAGCGTCGGCATCCTCTGTCTCGGTGGGGCACAGAGCCCATGCCACTAGCCTGGGTGGCAGAGGCAGCCCTCGCGCCACTGCCGCTTCCTCCTGCTCGGCCGCCTCAGTGGGAAGGAAGGGGCGGCGCCCAAAGGCGTCCACGGCTTCTGACTGGCTGCAGGAGCTTCCTGCCAGCATCACTGCCTGCCCAGAGGCATCCGTGGCTTTTGATCAGAAGCTGTTGCACGTTGCAGAAGTCAGTCTCCATGCGGCGAGACCTCTGCGTCACGCCTGTTTAGCGCGGGGACTGACCGAGCGGGTGGCAGGGTCTGCAAGGTTCGCGGGCCGGATTAATGAGCCCGGTGGGCCGTATCCGGCCCGTGGGCCTTAGTTTGGCGACCTCTGCATTAGGAATCTTCCATCATTTAATATGGTATTGTTTGGAATTACTGTATTTTTCCATGTATAAGACTAGGTTTTTTAAACAAAAAATTAGGTTTGAAATTGGGGCCCGTCTTATACACAGGTAGTGCTGAGGGGGTGTTTTCTTAATTTGGAGTCCCTCAAAATAGGGGGCATCTTATACATGCGGGAGTCTTATACACTGAAAAATACGGTATATACAGTGTGTTGTTTATCTGCAGGCACCTCCATCAATTGAAACAAGCAGGCAACCTGGGAAGAACCGGGGGGGGGATTGCTCTGGAGCAACCAGTGAGGGTCGCTAGATTGGGAAAAGAGATGGCTGAGAAATTGGGTGGCCGGGGAGGGGGGACCCATATAAAATATTCATAGCCGCAAATCAATCAATTAATCAATTTCTACTCCACCCTTCCGTGGAGGAAGGGTGGAGTAGAAATTGATTAATTGATTTGCGGCTATGAATATTTTATATTATATATATATATATATATGCTTTCGTAGATTTTCACGGGTACAGGAATGCAGGTTTTGGTGTCTTCGGGTGTCTTCCCGTGTAAGAGTCGGGGTGTCTGTGCGACGTTTCGACGAGGTCTCACTCGTCATCTTCAGGCTGGTGCTTTCGGCTTCTTGTTACTGGAACAGAGCAGAGTCTGGTGTTTGAGTTCCTATAAATACTGTTGAGGGGTGTGGTGTATAGCCTCCAACGTTCTGGGCAGAGAGGAAGTTCCTAGATTAGTGTGCCTTTTCTTCTTTTGTTCCTTAATTACTTGAGGGATATCTTGGGTGATTTCATGAGTGATATTCTGAATACCACTGGGTGGGTCATTAAGTGTAGATTAGTTGCTAAAGCTTTCGTGTCTTGACCTCTTGAGCTTGTGAAGAGTTTTTCTGAGAAGATGGCTGTGCTGCATTTAGTTGTGCTCTGGCTTGGCTTCGTGTATAGGGGCGAGCTGTGGTTTTGTGCCTTGTGCCAGCCAGATCTGTGTAGGGATTGCAGGGGGGTGCAGCATCCGGAGGTGCCACTATAGTTTGGCTACTGGATGGAGTCTGTAATATGTCTGTGGAGAGGGTCTGGGTTTGGGTCTGGTGTGGTTGATTGGTGACGGCGTTCTGTGTGCCTCTGGTTCTGGTGTCGGTTTTTGTGGGGAGGGCTAATTTCCAGATGTCTGGCAGGCGGGACGTGTCGTCACGCTTGTTCATGTTGTGAGGGTGTTTCTCTATCTCGATGGCTTCCATGATTATTCTCTTGTGGTGATGTTCCATGTTAAAGAGCAATTTGGAATCTGCAAAATTAATTTCGTGTCCTGTTTCTTTCATGTGTTGGAAAAGAGAGGAAGTTTTTTCTTCTTTTTTGACGGCATTCTTGTGTTCTGCGATACGTGCATTTATTCGTCTGTTTGTTTGTCCAATGTACGTGGCTGGGCAGACTTTGCAGGGTATTTCATAGACCCCTTGGTTTTCCAGCTGGATTTTGTCTTTTGGGTTTCTGAGGATATTGGCTATTTTTTGGTTGGTGCAGAAGGCTGTTTTGATATTGTGTTTATGGAGGATTTTGCTGATTTTGTCTGTAGTGCCCTTGATATAAGGAAGGAGGGCCATGCCATTGTTTTCTTCTGTGTCTTGGTTTTTGGGGGGTGTTTCTTTTTGGATTAGCTTCGTAACCCTGTTTTTCTGGTATCCATTGGCGATTAACACATTTGAGAGATTCTGTAACTCAGTTGTCAAGTGGTCTTTGTCAGCCAGGCGTTTGGTTCTGGAGATGAGAGTCTTGGCTACGGAGTTTATTTGTGCAGGGTGGTGGTGTGATTGTGCATGTAAGTAGCGGTTGGTGTGTGTTTTTTTCCGGTAGATAGAACCTGATGGCTCCCTAGGACACACTATCTACCGGAAAAAAACACACACCAACCGCTACTTACATGCACAATCACACCACCACCCTGCACAAATAAACTCCGTAGCCAAGACTCTCATCTCCAGAACCAAACGCCTGGCTGACAAAGACCACTTGACAACTGAGTTACAGAATCTCTCAAATGTGTTAATCGCCAATGGATACCAGAAAAACAGGGTTACGAAGCTAATCCAAAAAGAAACACCCCCCAAAAACCAAGACACAGAAGAAAACAATGGCATGGCCCTCCTTCCTTATATCAAGGGCACTACAGACAAAATCAGCAAAATCCTCCATAAACACAATATCAAAACAGCCTTCTGCACCAACCAAAAAATAGCCAATATCCTCAGAAACCCAAAAGACAAAATCCAGCTGGAAAACCAAGGGGTCTATGAAATACCCTGCAAAGTCTGCCCAGCCACGTACATTGGACAAACAAACAGACGAATAAATGCACGTATCGCAGAACACAAGAATGCCGTCAAAAAAGAAGAAAAAACTTCCTCTCTTTTCCAACACATGAAAGAAACAGGACACGAAATTAATTTTGCAGATTCCAAATTGCTCTTTAACATGGAACATCACCACAAGAGAATAATCATGGAAGCCATCGAGATAGAGAAACACCCTCACAACATGAACAAGCGTGACGACACGTCCCGCCTGCCAGACATCTGGAAATTAGCCCTCCCCACAAAAACCGACACCAGAACCAGAGGCACACAGAACGCCGTCACCAATCAACCACACCAGACCCAAACCCAGACCCTCTCCACAGACATATTACAGACTCCATCCAGTAGCCAAACTATAGTGGCACCTCCGGATGCTGCACCCCCCTGCAATCCCTACACAGATCTGGCTGGCACAAGGCACAAAACCACAGCTCGCCCCTATACACGAAGCCAAGCCAGAGCACAACTAAATGCAGCACAGCCATCTTCTCAGAAAAACTCTTCACAAGCTCAAGAGGTCAAGACACGAAAGCTTTAGCAACTAATCTACACTTAATGACCCACCCAGTGGTATTCAGAATATCACTCATGAAATCACCCAAGATATCCCTCAAGTAATTAAGGAACAAAAGAAGAAAAGGCACACTAATCTAGGAACTTCCTCTCTGCCCAGAACGTTGGAGGCTATACACCACACCCCTCAACAGTATTTATAGGAACTCAAACACCAGACTCTGCTCTGTTCCAGTAACAAGAAGCCGAAAGCACCAGCCTGAAGATGACGAGTGAGACCTCGTCGAAACGTCGCACAGACACCCCGACTCTTACACGGGAAGACACCCGAAGACACCAAAACCTGCATATATATATATATATATATATATATATATATATATATATATATATATCAAATATTATATATATATATATATCAAATTTTATATATATATCAAATTTTATATATATATCAAATTTTATATATATATCAAATTTTATATATATATCAAAAATTAAAATTCATTCTAAAAGCAGTTAAAAACATTCCAAAAACACTTAAAAATATTCTCCCCACCAGTGATCTCAGAGTTGACTGGAACAGTGTGTTTGAGCCATCAAATGCCTGGGTGAAACATATTTTTTAAAAAACAAAAGAAAGTCAATATTGGGGGAGACAGATACACATCTGTCAGTGGAACCCCCACTGAAAATGCCCCATCGGGATGGTCCTACAGCAACTGGTCGGTCCCCAGTGGCAGCACCCCAAACAAGGTCAAGGTGACCGATAGTGGGGAAGGTGCTCTTGTAGGTCTATAGCAGGCTACATGAACTTCGGCCCTCCAGATGTTTTGAGACTACAATTCCCATCATCCCTGACCAGTGGTCCTGCTAGCTAGGGATCATAGGAGTTGTAGGCCAAAAACATCTGGAGGGCGGAGGTTGAGGAAGCCTGGTCTATAGACTTGCTGTCCCTTAATGGTAATTCAGACTCTGCCAGCAGGACAGGTGAGAACCTTCGCTCTCGCTAATGGTGGGGCAGGGGAATATTTTAAGGATTAGGTGAATCTTTTGAGGATCAGACTTTCTGAAAAGCTACAGCACAGCTCACGGGATTGTTCGAAATCAATGCAAGGAGCGCCAAGCCACATCAATCCCTGGTAATTGCTTCAGTGCATAAATTTGCAGAAAAAGTGATGTGTAGGGCGAGAAGAGAAAACATATTGATTTTATCATATCTTTCCTCAGCGTGCAATATATATAAAAAATCCAATGTTTCAATGGATTCCCCCCTCCCCCCCAAAAAATGCACACCTTATGAACAATTTGGTACAGAAGGGAATGATGGATTAACATTTATAATTGGTGTTACACTAGCACTGTTAAGAGATCCACAAACCATGCATAGAATCTACTTTTCACAGGGATGCAGTCAAATATTACTGTGGGAGGACTCAATTCCAGAGTTTACTGACAGTGTTTTTCTTACATATATAAATCCCCTAGCAACCCAGGCGCTAGCAGACAGTGGAAGCTGGGATTTTTTAAGGTTTCTAACAAGGTCAGGTACTCTAATCCCATGGAAATAACACACGGAATGCAGTCTCAGTAAGGAGGACGAAAATCAGTCTGCAGCTGGCCCATTTATTCTTCTGCAAAGTACAAGGCACAGGAAGTGGTTAGAGTGCTGGACTAGGACCTGAGAGACCAAGGTTCAAATCTTCCACTTGGCCGTGAGGCTCCCTGGGTGGCCTTGCTCTCTCTCAGCCTAGCTCACCTTGCAAGATGATTGCAAGGATAAAATGGGAAAAGGGGAGAACCATGCATGACACATTGAGCTGCTTGGAGGAAAGGTGAGATTTATTTATTTTTATTTATTTTTATTAAATTTTTCAAGAAATAGAAATTAAACAAAGAGAAACAAAGAACAATACATAACACTGTAAACACATATTTTCCAAAATGAAAACTTATAAAAAAGAAAAGGAAAAATAAGAGATATTACCAAATTCTTGCTTGAAATACTGCAATGTAAAAATCTTAGTTAAAATATTATAAAAGACTTCCATCGCATTCACCACATGTCTCTTAGTTGTCTTGCTCGCATTTAAATCTCTTCTTCAATCATTTCCCTTAGATTCTTTCATAATCAATCAAATCTTTATGTTCTCTGTATTCTTCACAAGGTTAGACTAGACACAACCAAACTTTCGTATTTGAGCCCTGCTTGTATAAATAATCATTTAAACATTTCCATTGTTTCTGAATTAAAATTTTTGACTTATGCCTTATTAAATCTGTCAATTTTGCTAACTCCAGGTGAGTTTTAAATGTAACAAATACATAAAACTCTCACTATCTTCTTGTATCTGAGCAACTGAAATCAGGCATCCCAAGAGCACATCTTTGAAACCTACATCCACTGTGTTCCACCTAAAATAAAATAAACAGAATAAAACTACTACTTTCTATCTTTATTCAGGATCCCAGTCTTTGGACCCCTCTTTTATGTATGGGGTTGTATTTTCAGGGTCCTGGGGGCAACTGGAGTCAGCGAAGATCACTCTGCTAAAGACCCCCAACAGGGGAGCCTCATGAGACAGCGATACCTCCATTCGCTACTCCCAAGAAGTAGCTTTGCCACCATTTCCTGACTCCCAAAGTCTCCTAGCCCAGGAGCGTCCAACTCCCAAGAGACTGTGATCTACTCCCAGAAGAAGAAACTGGCAATGATCTATCCTTTGGGGGGGGCACACCCAGGTTGTTGAGCATTTTTTAGGGGCGAAGGTCAAAGTTGTGGAGCTTTTTTTGGAGGGGGAGGCAAAAGTCACTCACCAAACAAATAAATAAATATATATTTTTTTATACCCCGCCCTTCCCGGTTCAGAAAACTGGGCTCAGGGCGGCTAACAACAAATTTAAAACACTTAATTGATGCAACAACAAAACAGCATAAAATACAGTATAAAACATGAATAACAATAAATTCAGAATTCAGAAATCAATTTAGGGGGAAATCCATCCAATAAACATTAGATGATCACCAGGGCTAGCTGGCTAAATTAGTCCTATTTGGGCCAGCGAAGAAACCAGGGGAGAATTAGCTGTGGGATCCCAGAGCGGGTAATCTTCATAAAAAGGGGAGGGGGAGGGAAGGAAGGGGAATAAAAGATCAGGCTAAGTTCAAATTGAAAGCCAGGCGGAATAGCTCTGTCTTACAGGTCCTGCAGAAGGAAGTTAAATCCTGCAGGGCCCTCTGTCTTCCATTTTTGCAATCATGCACCAATGAAGGAGGTGGGGCCGGATGTTCTTTTTCCCCCACGGAGAAAAAAGAGACCGTGATTGGCCGCTAGCACCTGGGGATCGACCTGTCGATCGTGGACGACCGGTTAGACATCCCTGTCCTAGCCAATTCCTCCCATAGGCTTCAGGAGGCATTGTGGCTTTGCCAGAGTGCTCACCTGCATAATGGGATATGGACACTCCACCATAGGTTCCATGATGAAAGGAAAGCACTATATCAATGTAATAAAACATAGCTAAAAAAATTAAGTCTTGGTTACAGCTTGAGCAATATCATACAAGTCCCTGCTCCTCATGGAGCCTAACATCTGGCCTAATTTTGCAGCCCCATTTGTCCTGGCTCTCACTCGTAGACTCAGCATTGAAACTTTCAGCTCAGTTGTTCTGTTCTTGTGGGAAGATCTGCAGCCAAATCACAAAAGCATGATTGCTATAGAGTCATAAACAGAACACTATGATGTCATATTCTTTAATTTTTTCTGGTGGGAGGAGGAATAATAGAAATTCACTCTTCTTCTTCCTGTCACAGCACGCTCTTCTTCTGACCTACAATGGGGTAGGGTGTCTGTAAGCTCTCCTCCAGAGAACACACTCCATTCTGGACTGTGGACTTTTTAACTTTTAAGAATTATTGCCTGACTGATTTTCATCACTGTATTTGTTGAATCCTGGCAAGATTTTGATGTGAGTTAACCTTATATTTTCTTGTTTACTTAAACAGCCTGAGAGTGATTTGTTTGTTAAGAGTGAAACATTAAAAATGAGATGATCCAAGTTGGACTAAGCAACCATGGAAATCATAATTGTTCTAGAAGGTTATGCAACTTTGTCCTAAAAGCTTCTAAAGATAAGTTGTGCATGGAGGGTGATTTTTTTACCTCTGCTGAAAAAGTATTTGCATACTTACACAAGTGAGAAAAAGAGAAAGAATAATTAATAAATAAAACATCCTCTCCTACTCATCTAAATCTATCCAACAGTTGTGAAAGGCTTTCTTCCAGAATCCACCATAGGGCCCCATCACAGGTCAGGTTACATAGTCTACAATTCATAGCACAGCTCTGGGATATGTGATTAATCGTAAGCTAAGACATGGTCTCAATGCTTGCTCCCCTGACCTCCCCTTTCAAAGAGTGGGGCAGGCACGATCATTTTCACTGTTGTCTTCCCAAGCCACAGAGCTGGACTTGCAAGTGGGCACTTCTGCAAATAAGTTGGGTCTGCTTGCACCCATCAGACTGTCACCAAGTCCTTGGTGTGGGAGATGGATTGAGGATTAAATCTGCAGATTTAGATCTAAACCTTCTTTCTGAAATGTGTGGGAGAAATATATAAGTATTCTGGCTGTGAAGCCTTTTTAGCAAAAATAAAACTTGGTAAGTTTTTCAGCTTAGGAATTAGGCAATTACATCTTTCTATCCCTTTCGTGGTCTGCTGACCTTCCCCTTCTTCATCTCCATTGCAGAGAATAAGCCACATGTTTTTAGTAAAACAAATGAAAAAAAGGTTTTACTTACATTTCAATGCAGACAGCATATACAGCAAAAGTAATATGCAGAAAAATACTAAGCTACAGTAAAATAAAAGCTGGTAGACTTAGCTAACATGGTTGAAAGCAAGAGCTTTAGCCATGCACATCTGGTCAGTTTGGAGGCATGGTGGAAAGAGAGTGTCTCCTTACAGACAGAAGGAAGTATAAAGTATTTTTCCCCTTTGTTGCAGAGTTCTTGCCCAGAGGAGGAAAAAGAAGTGACAGTACACAGAAGGTCCTCTCTAGGAAGTTCAAGAACTCTCTGTGTGCTCGGCCTGTGCTTAACTAGCAAAATTGCAATTTGGCTGCAACCCCCACACTTGGTGATTGCGGCAGAGTCAACACAGTCAGTTCACTGTCCAGCCTAGCACTTAGGGACCTCCCTGGCAGTGAGAAGCACTTCAGTGACAGGGATTCAATGGATTTAAATGAGGCTCACTCTTTAGAAAGCACTCCAACAGGCATGAGAAGCCTTCTTCAGCCTGAGGGCCACATTCCCTAATAATAATAATAATAAATATTTTTTATTTATACCCCATCCTCCCCAGCCAAGGCCGGGCTCAGGGCGGCTAACAAGCAATAATAAAAACAAGTTGAATGATTAACAACTTAAAAACAAAATTAAAATACAACATTAAAATATTGAAACATTAAAATATTAAAATGTAGCCTCGTCGCAGGAGGAGAAAGGAAAAGAAAAAAGAAAGAGAGGGAGGGAATCAAATTGGCTCCAAGCCAAAGGCCAGGTGGAACAACTCTGTCTTACAGGCCCTGCGGAAAGAAATCAGATCCTGCAGGGCCCTGGTCTCATGTGGCAGAGCGTTCCACCAGGCAATAATAAAAGTGTTGAAAAGGCCCTGGCTCTGGTTGAAGCTAATCTGACTTCTTTAGGGCCCGGGACCTCCAGGGTGTTGCTATTTATGGTCCTTAAGGTCCTCCGTGGGGCATACCGGGAAAGGCGGGGTGCATGCCAGGGGCAAAAGTGGGTGCAAGTCACCTTTGTGCAGTAGTCTGTAATCCACCCAAGCAAACATTTCTGACATCCACCCACATTTTTCCAACCAGTGAAACAAGCAGCATCGTCACCGTTCCAAGGACACATTCCAGCCAGGCAAGGGCACTTGAAGACCGTAGGGCAAGGAAGGCTGTCACCCAGGGAGAGTCTCAAGGGCCATATACAGAGGACTGAGAGGCCACGCATGGTTTCTCCACCCTCAGGTGTGTGGGGCTGTAACTATGCGAAAGGGCCTGCCACGTTCCAACAGCTCGTGCTTCCTGCCAAGCCAATGCCCTCAGCCCACCCTTGGTTACAGAAAGCAGCTTCTTCTCTGTGGAGTACATGGCTGTCAGAATTTCTATCTGACTGAGGTCAAAGCAGCCAAAGGTCTTCAAGCTTTTCACACCTCACTGCATCTGGACCACCCTTCTTCTGCCATCTGTTCATTTTTAGATTTCTTTAAAAGAGTCCCCACCCCCACCCCTTTGGTTTGGCAAGAAGAAACCCTGTCTTATTAGGGTCACTGAACAGAGAACAGCATATCTGAACTTGCTACTCTCATACGCTCTTTTTCCCCTTTGACACATGTTGCATTTCCCAAATGTAAGCTCCTTGGGGGAAAGGGCTGTCTTTTTCATGCATATATGATCTATGTGTATATAAACATATATACATATACATGTGTGTGTGTGTGTGTGTGTGTGCGCGCGCATAAATCATGGATACATACACACAGAGAGAGGGAGAGAGTCAGGGATGGGAACTGGAGTCCAGAAACATCTGGGGAGTCACATATTCCACAGTCTGCTTTATGTAATTCTATGGAGCAGCTGCATTTAGAAGACTGGGCACCGTTCTGGTCACGAAACAAGACATTTGCAGGGAAAGTATGAAAGGAGAAACCAAAAGGATCGAGGGATTGGGGGCACCTTCTTGTGAAAAGAAAGGCAAAAGGATGTGGGGGTTTTTAGATGGGGGAAGAGATGACTTAAGTCAGGAGTGAGGAACCTTTGGCCCTCCAGGTGTTGCTACTACAACTCCCATCATCTCTGATCATTGGTCATGCTTTATGGAGCTCCAGGGAAGTTGTAACTAAATGGGATATCCATGTGCAATGGCAGTCTACCCAAGTACCAGAGGAATGGAGGTGGAGCATAGCCTTATACAATGGTACCAGGGGTTAAGAACTTAATTCGTTCCGGAGGTCCATTCTTAACCTGAAATTGTTCTTAACCTGAAACACCACTTTAGCTAATGGGGCCTCCTGCTGCCTCTGCGCCACTGCCACACAATTTCTGTTCTGATCCTGAGGTAAAGTTCTTAACCCGAGGTACTACTTCCAGGTTAGCAGAGTCTGTAACTTGAAGTGTTTGTAACCTAAAGCGTTTCTAACCTGAGGTACCACTGTACTATATGAGCTTCTCTAATCCTCTTCTAAACTCAGCTAAGCTGGTGACTATCACTGCCTCTTATGGGAACAAGTTTAACTATAAAGGTAAAGGGTAAAGGGACCCCTGACCATTAGGTCCAGTCGTGGCCAACTCTGGGGTTGCAGCGCTCATCTCGCTTTATTGGCCAAGGGAGCTGGCGTACAGCTTCCAGGTCATGTGGCCAGCATGACTGAGCCGCTTCTGGCGAACCAGAGCAGCGCACAGAAACACCGTTTACCTTCCCACCAGAGCGGTATCTATTTATCTACTTGCACTTTGACGTGCTTTCGAACTGCTAGGTTGACTGGAGCAGGGACCGAGCAACGGAAGCTCACCCCATCACGGGGATTCGAAACGCCGACCTTCTGATTGGCAAGCCCTAGGCTCTGTGGTTTAACCCACAGCACCACCCGCATCCCTAAGTTTAACTATACACTGTGCAAATAAGTACTTATTTCATTTTTGTTCTGCTTTAAGTCATGATCTATGTATGATCCAAATCAGTTCAGTTCCCTTTCAATTCCCCCCACACGCAATCCCCCACTCCAAATCATCTCTAGATAGTCATTTTTAATTACCCCCAGGAAATTAGCCAAAATCTCGTGTCCTTCCCCAATTCAGTTTCCCTCAAATTCACTGCCCAACAAGAAACATCACCATGCCTTAAATACACACGCTGGTGGCCATTGATACGTCTAGTGGGAGCAAATGCCATAGTTTTACTATTTGCTGTGTGAAGGAAGAGGACCTTCTAGCTACCAGTTTGGAAACGTTCAGAAGCCTGTTCTCACTTCTAAAAGAATAAGAAGAAAGGCATGTGTGTCCATGCATGCGCAAACACATTGGTGGTGGTAGAAAAGAAGAAAGAGATGACTGCATCCACTGAAAATGCATTTTCCACACCATCTCCAGGGAATTTTAGACAAACACCCAGGAGCAAATATTTATCTGCACAAGTGTACAAATGAATCCTCTTTCTCTCTTCCAAAAAGGGAAGAAGAAGAAAACCCTCTTTCTCCAAACACAGCCTTCAGCGACAGATGTGCGAGACAGGGGCTCAAACACAGAAGGGCAAACGAAGCAAAGGACTGGGAACCTGTCAATCAAAACTGCTAAAGCAAGACCACAGGTGTGCTGCTTTGACCTTGGCAGTGACCCCCAGTCATAACACGGGACTTGATTGGCTGTCATCAAGCCACTTTGAAGGACAAGGACATGGCCACCAATATCCTCGCAGCTCAGGCAGAAGAGACAAGCCTGTCGACTAAGATCTGGCCATTCGCTCCCAAGTTCAGGGAGAAAATCCAGACTAGGAACATCTGATGCAGAAGCTGAAGGCAAAGGAAAAAAAGTCTCCCAAAGCTAAGTTGTAAGATCCATGTTTTTCTCCTTTGCTGAAAATGCCTCCTTAGGACAATGTAAAAGTAGCTCTCCAATTTATTAAATCTAATACATCCCACCAGCCATCATATTTTTTAAAAAAGTGGTTTCTAATGTTCGCAATTTGACGCGGGTGGCGCTGTGGGTTAAACCACAGAGCCTAGGACTTGCCGATCAGAAGGTCGGCGGTTCAAATCCCCGTGACAGGGTGAGCTCCCGCTGCCCAGTCCCAGCTCCTGCTCACCTAGCAGTTCGAAAGCACGTCAAAGTGCAAGTAGAGAAATAGGTACCGCTCCGGCGGGAAGGTAAACAGTGTTTCCGTGTGCTGCTCTGGTTTGCCAGAAGCGGCTTAGTCATGCTGGCCACATGACCTGGAAGCTGTACACCGGCTCCCTCGGCCAACAAAGCAAGATGAGCGCCGCAACCCCAGAGTCAGCCACGACTGGACCTAATGGTCAGGGGTCCCCCTAACATTTGCAATGTAATCATTTTCTTTTCTGATCTTTCTATTTGCCAGAGCTGAAACAATCTGTTGTGGCGAACTGCAGAAGAAAAAGACAATGCTATTGACTAGCCATATTCTGCAAATTAAAATAAAAAATAAAAATTGATACCATACTATACTATACTGAAATGTTTAAATGTTTCTTTGATTGTCCTTGAATCTTCCTGCCACACTTGCCATCCATTCCTGCCACAGCCTTTCAGAACCACTGCTTTAGAATAAGGAAGACATCTTCACTGAGGCAGAAAAGAGATACAGGAGTCAGCAACAGGTGATGGGTCCCCGGCAGCTGCTACGCTCAGACTAGATGATGGGAAAGGCGAGGGCAGCCAGGCGAGAAGCTGGGCTCCAAGCTGAACGAGTCCAAAATCAGGGCAATATGTTCAGCAAAGCATGGAAGCAACGGAGTTGCCCCCAACAGGTTGGCAGGCCCACCCTCCAAGCATTTAAAGATGGACAAGGCATGCTTGCTCATGAGACTCCCGTGCCTTGTGACACTGTTGAGTGCACAGGAGTTCACTGAGTCAGGGCTGATGGGTGTTTTCCTAGTGATGGAAGCACCACTGGGTCCTGGATAACCGGGCTGTGCATTCCCCTTCCATAGCTAGTTCTCCTCAGAAGTTGGTTGATGCCCTCCCCAGATTCCTTTGCTGTACTCTTCTCCCTGGGAGAATAAAGGGGAGCTGGAAGTTCGGCTTCTTCAGCTGGAGCAAGGGAATCCTGAAAGGGGAGGAAGAGCGGTAGGCCCGTAATCTGGTGAACCGGGTTCGCGTCCCCGCTCCTCCACATGCAGCTGCTGGGTGACCTTGGGCCAGTCACACTTCTTTGAAGTCTCTCAGCCCCACTTACCTCACAGAGTGTTTGTTGTGGGGGAGGAAGGGAAAGGAGAATGTTACCCGATTTGAGACTCCTTTGGATAGTCATAAAATGGGATATCAAATCCAAACTCCTCCTCCTCCTCCTCCTCCTCCTCCTCCTCCTCCTCCTCCTCCTCCTCCTCCTCCTCCTCTTCTTCTTCTTCTTCTTCTTCTTCTTCTTCTTCTTCTGTTTCCCCCATGCCATCATCTTCTTCCCCCTTCTCATTCATCTCAGCCTGCCATGGAATGCCTTGGGACTCAAAGGAGTCCCTGTATAGTCTTGCAAAAATCACTTAGCTCATATGGGGGAACTTTACTCAAGGTACCACACCATACAAAATATCACAGGGCATTACAGAGTTGTGTGTGTGTGTTTTGCATTTGCACTGTAATACAAACAGCACCTTTAAAAAATGGAAGATCCCTGCCTCAAGGAGCTTGCAATCTACATTTTGGTGATGTCTGAAAACAAGAGAGTAGGGCGTGGGAGGGATAACATTCAATACAATGGTACCTCTGGATGCGAACAGGATCCGTTCTGGAGCCCCGTTCACATCCTGAGTAGAACGTAAGACGCGACGGCATGTCTATGCGTGCACAGGTCGCATTTCGCCGCTTCTGTGCATGTGCATGACATCATTGTCTGTGCATGCATGAGTGGTGAAACCCGGAAGTAACGCATTCCTGTACTACTGGGTCGCCGCAGAGCATAACCTGAAAACGCTCAACCTGAAGCATTTTCAACCCGAGGTATGACTGTACACATGAGCAAAAGATAACCAGCCTTCCCCCCTCTTTTTGTTGTTTTGTCGTTTAGTCGTGTCCGACTCTTCATGGCCGCATGAACCAGAGCACGCCAGGCACTCCTCCTCTTTTACCATCAGATTATTCCAGCTTTCCTCAAGTTGGTCTGAAAGGAGGTGAATTGTAATCAGTTACATTTAAAGCTCTCTGGAGCATGGCCCCAAGCTATTCTGCAGCAGCTGCCAACATCCCAAGTGCTTTTAGTTACCCTCAGGGAAACTTCTCTGAGACTTTCTGATGCGCTACCAACACAAGAATTTTTTTGCCATTTCTCTGCCAGAGAGCAAGGATGTGCCCTGTGGCACTCAGATTGCATGCAAATAGGCTCCTTTGCAGGTTTAATTGAAGGCATTGTCAATGCGAAGAGGACATGATTATGGGCCAGTTAGGATCCATTTCGAGCACACCTGTCAGCCAATCAAAGCAGTTCCAATCAACTGACAAGCCTGATCCTTAATCAGTTACCTAGTGCAACATCTCACCTCAGCCTATGCTCTAAGTGTATTGAAAGGAGGGAAGTCTCAACTAGCAGGAAAAGAGTGAGAGATTTAAAGGTGCCTTGAACTTTTGTTGGAAACTATTTTCACTACACACAAAAGGGGGCTCTCGATATCTCTCAAGATCCTCACTATTTTATGCTGGTCATACCACTTCACTTCTGTTTGGCACCCATTTTTATTTTTCTTGTGTAACCCATCTTGGTTACACAATGGCATCATGATGCCAAACCCAAGTGAGGGCAAGAAGCGCTGCCCTCACTCCAAACTGACTTCCTGGTGCCACGCTTCCACACAAGCATATGGCTTTTAATGTACCCCATTGCATATGTCAGTCCATTCAAGGATTCCAGTCAAAGGGCAGGATACACGATGTGCAATTTCACATCCATTAAATTGGCCAATGTGCATTGCAAATTGGTTGTGCTCTTCCTAACCTTAAGAATTAAACCTGTATCACCCTGCAGCACTCACAGGCACTTTACACAGTTTAGGTCTTATCAAACTTGCTACTTTGTAGTCACATACACCTTGCTTTACATTTTAAGCCAAAGGATGTCTTTAATAATACAGAACGATTCAGGGTCGCGGGCTGGATGATCGTATAGCCCATCTCTGAATTCATTTTTCTAACTCCAGTGTCAGAGGAGTTGGATGGTTTTAAGATGAGTAAGAGGGGATATTTTATTTATCAATTAGCCGTCCTCGTCTTACATTTGTAAGAATGCAAATACCTATTCCAGCACAGTTAAAAAATCACTATCCATGTGCAGCTTATCTTTATAATCTTTTAGAGACAATGTTTTATAACAATTATGATATCCAAGGATGCATAGATAGATTTGGATCACTTTTCACCCTTCTGTGATTCCCTCTTAGCAAAGAAATCACTCTTAGACTGTTTAACAAGAAAAATATATGGCTTACTCACATCAAAAGACTTGCCAGGATTCAACAAAGGCAGCGATGCAAATCAGGCAGGCAATAATCCTTAAAAGTTACAAAGGTCCATAGTCCAGTTCAAAATGGAGTGCGCTCTCTGAAAGAGAGCTTACAAACAACCTACTCCATTGTGTGTAAGAAGCAGAGTGTGCTGTGACAGGAAGAAGATTAAGTTTCCTATTGTTCCCCCTCCTACCTCAAAAGTTTAGAGGATATGACATCATACAGTCCCCGGCTTGTGATTTTGGCAATCATGCATTTGTGATTCGGCTGCAGGTTTTCGCACAAGAGGCATTATGCTTCTGAAGGACAGCTGTTGGAGATGGCAGGAAGGAAGGCTGCTGTGGCGCTCAAGTCCTGATTGGGGGAGTCTAGTGGGCATCTGGCTGGCCACTGTGTGAACGAGATGCTGGCCTGATCCATCAGGGCTCTTCTTGTGCAAACTGAAACTGACAAATTCACCCATCCCTAGAGGAGAGGGTAAGGAAGGGTAGGAGAGGGTGCATGTTGTCCCCATCCCTAAGGTTGCATCTCTTCCCACCTGGAGATCAGGGCACTTTCTCAAAAGCTCAAATGTGCCCACTGGCCCCCAAAGACTGGCGACCCCCCTACTCCGCACACTGTTAGCCTCACATATCGGGGCTCAGCACCGTACGAGGACTTGGGTGATGTAATAATAAAATTTAAGTTCTTATATATATAATAAATGTACCAACCAAGCACATACATAGATCAGCGCAGGAAGACCGACCTGAAACCATTTTTACTCCCAAAGTGACCAAATGTTTTCTCTGCAAGGAGGGAGGGAGGGAGGTAACCGTCCCATTGTCTCAGGAATTGGGTAATCACCGTCTCAAAGGAATGGCCAGACTACCAGGAAAGGCAATCAGATAAGGCATTATCAGATAGCCTAGCAGACAGGAAAAACAACAACATTCAAATTTCTGTTGTAGACCGCCTTTTCTGCGATGTAGGTATGGTGTTTGTGGGGGGTGGTCTTGGATTACATCCCTTCTCTGATGTATGTATGGAGGCGTGGTCTTGAGCTCCAGGGCAGGGAATTTAAAATGTCTATATAAGGACAGGCACACCTTGTTTCTGGGTCCTCCTCTGTCCTCCTATGTGTGAGGGGAGCACCCTGTTGCAACAGCTTTAATAAAGATCAGGCTTACTAGCTGCTTTGTTTCTCGATATTCTCTGGTTGGCCTCTGTTATTTTCTCCTACCGATAGGGAACCTATGTAAGGACTCTATACGGGCTCTTGGATACCCCATAGGGGAAAAGGGGCAGATTTTGTTTACAACAGTGGCAGAAGAAAGAGTTATACAGCCTCTAAACATCACCATCCTCGTTCCTCTACACAAACTGGCAGCCTTTCCCAGCTGCCTTTCTTCCTTCTTTTAACGCCCATGTAACAACTTATTTGGCCTTAAATCTGTGGATGTGGGTTTGAAAAAGCTGGCAGGTACAGGGAGGGGAGGCAGAAACACTAGGTTCCCATTATCTCCATAGCAACAACACAACAACAACAAGAGCTAACCTTCTCCAAACAAAGCTGAAGTGAACCTCTTCAGATCAAATCCTGATTTGACTCTGTGTCCTGCCAAGAGGATTTGAAATCTATCTCCTTCACTAGGTTGATTATTGCCAGTTTCTGCTCTGCAGCTGTCTCCATCCTTTACGGGCAGCATTAAATCGGACTCATTACCTGAGTGCTGTGCAACGCACCAGCAGCACTTTACCTGCGTGAGAGAGAGCAGGCCTGGCAGGATTAGCCCTCCATGGGCTTTCTGTGGAGCCCCATTATTACCTTCAAAATGGTTCCTGGGTAATTTGAGGCTTTTAACAATAGCAAAAGAAAAGCAAACAACTGGAAGCAAACTGCTAGAATCCAACTGCAGCACTTAGCAAAAGTAAGTTCCTATTTTAAAAAGAAGTGGCTGCTTCTCCGAATATTACCCTCAACAACTTCCTTACGCTCCCTTAGAAACATTACACTTAACTGGGCCATGAAGTCATCTCCTCTATGGTTTCTTCCGCATTATACATTTAAAGCACTGTTATACCACTTTAAAGAGCCCTGGCTTTCGTCAAAAAAAATCCTGGGGAGTTTAGTTTGTGATGTGTACCAAGCTTTGTTAGGAGATCCCCTGTTCCTCTCACAGAACTACAATTCTCAGAGTAGCTTAACAGTCAATCCATAGCTGTCAACTTACAGATTTGAAAATAAGGGACCAGCAGCCTCGAAAATAAGGGATCAGCAGCCAAAATAAGGGATTTTGCTTAGCTGATACATAAATCTGCCACTGATGGAGCCATGCTGCTTTTGCTGTGATTGACTGTGTTTTGCAGGGGGTTGGACTAGATGATCCTAAGGGTCTACAACTCCGACCAAAGAAGAGTGGTAGACAAAACTGATGAACCACGTCGAGATGGCAAAGCTTACAGGCAGAATTAGAAACCAAGAAGAGGACCTCTTTAATAAAGAATGGGGAAAGTTTATAATTTAGTTGAAAAGCTATTGTAAAGAGTTACATACACTGGTAGGCTTGACAGAAAACTTGTAGTAAAAATTTGAGCTATGGATGGACCAATGATTTATAAAAATAGAGTTATGAAAGGGATGCAGAGGGGGAAATCGCTACATTAAGATGCTGCACTGGTTGGAGGGTACCGTATTTTTCGCTCTATAACACGCACCTGACCATAACACGCACATCGTTTTTAGAGGAGGAAAACAAGGGAAAAAATATTCTGAATGAAACAGTGGACGTATCATTTTTGTGCTTCATGCTGTGGCCACAGACATGTGATCTGATGGTGAATTTGGGGTGACCCAATGCAAAGATCCTGAGGATCCCTGTGGATCCATGCTTTGTAACCACGTTTTTGCACCATTGCAGCCCCAGGCAACAGTGGGTGCGTGATTTTTTTTTGGGGGGCAGGCTGTAGCCATGGACATGCTATGTGCTCTGATGGTGAATTTTGGCTGACCCAATGCAAAGATCCTGAGGATCCATGTGGAACCATGCTTTGTAACCACGTTTTTGCACCATTGCAGCCCCAGGCAACAGTGGGTGCGTGATTTTTTTTGGGGGGGGGGACAGGCTGTAGCCATGGACATGCTATGTGCTCTGATGGTGAATTTTGGCTGACCCAATGCAAAGATCCTGAGGATCCATGTGGAACCATGCTTTGTAACCACGTTTTTGCACCATTGCAGCCCCAGGCAACAGTGGGTGCGTGATTTTTTTTGGGGGGGGGGACAGGCTGTAGCCATGGACATGCTATGTGCTCTGATGGTGAATTTTGGCTGACCCAATGCAAAGATCCTGAGGATCCATGTGGATCCATGCTTTGTAACCACGTTTTTGCACCATTGCAGCCCCAGGCAACAGTGGGTGCGTGATTTTTTTTTGGGGGGGGACAGGCTGTAGCCATGGACATGCTATGTGCTCTGATGGTGAATTTGGGGTGACCCAATGCAAAGATCCTGAGGATCCATGTGGATCCATGCTTTGTAACCACATTTTAAGTGGGGAGGGAAGGAAAAACACAGAAGGCTAAGAATGCAGGAGAGGGCTATAACGTGAGGAAAGGAAGGCAAAAGTTTCCCCCCACCCACCCACACAAGCCAGCCAGTGTGTGCTCTCTCTCTCTCTCTCTCTCTCTCTCCCTCTTTAAATGGAAGAAAGCATATTTGAATGCTGTGTGTCTCCAAAAACAAAAAGCAGGAAGTCAAATCAGAATTTTAAGCCGAACCTGTAATCTCTCTTCCCTTCACAAACATTGTTCCTCCGGAGCAGGGAGAGGATAGAAGGACGGACGCTCTGCTTTCCTCTCTTCTTGCCTGGAGGGGAGGGGCTTTCCCTGCTCTTTGTTCCGTTTGAGCAAACACAGTAACGAAACAGAGAGGGCGGGCAGTAAGACCCTGAGGCAGAATGCAGGAAAGCTGCCACTTCCTCTCTTCAGGCTTCCCTTCTCCCTGAAGCGCGGTTTGATTTTTGCCTCATTTTTCGGCTCCAGGGACCACACATTCGCTGCATAACACGCACAGACATTTCCCCTTCCTTTTTAGGAGAAAAAATCTGCGTGTTATAGAGCGAAAAATACGGTATGCTAAGCAGCACATCGGGGCTGCTGTCGTCCTGGCGCAAAGAGTTCCATCGGCCCTTCCCCGCCCGAGAGAGAGGGAGGGAAGGAGAGAGACTCTCGCCCACGCCACCGGCAAGCCCGGCATGAGGCAGTTGCGGCGCCACGGCGGCCGCTGAAGCACCGCCCTTCTGCGTCCCTCCCCATCCCCTCCTCTTCCTCCTCCCTCAGGCTGCCTCCTCAGCTGCTGTCGCCGCTGCCGCCTCCGGCTTCCCCTGGCAGCACGGCGGAAGTCTCGCAAGAGAGGGGCTGCCTGCCGCCACCAATCTCCTCACGATGCGCCCCTGAGGGGGGAAAGGGAGAGACGGAGACGCGGCAGCTCGTGCACGTGCTCTCTCTTGCTCTCTTGAGGCGGAGGACCCTGAGCCGCTGCTTCCCTCCCGAGCCGGGCGAGCATGAAACCCGGGAAATTTAAGGGACATCATCAATTCGGGACAGCTGCGGGAAACGGCGCTGGGATAAGGGAGTTTCCCACCAAACACGGGACAGTTGACAGCTATGAGTCAATCCCTCTTCCCAGGGAACTCTGGGAACTGTAGCTCAATGGGCAAGCTAGCAGCCACCCACCAACTCTCAGCACCCTTAGCAAACTACGTTTCCCATACAGTGGTACCTCAGGTTACAAACGCTTCAGGTTATAGACGCTTCAGGTTACAGGCTCCGCTAACCCAGAAATAGTACCTCAGGTTAAGAACTTCGCTTCAGGATGAGAAGGAAAATTGTGCGGTGGCAGCGGGAGGCCTCATTAGCTAAAGTGGTACCTCAGATTAAGAACAGTTTCATGTTAAGAACAGAACTCCAGAACGAATTATGTTCTTAACCAGAGGTACCACTGTAATTCTTTAGAAGAAGTCATGACTCTTTGAAGAGGTATGATAATGCAGATAAGGCCTGATAAGAGATCACCTCATCTATTGGAACACAGAAGTGTCAAGCCAGATAAAAAGGTAATACAAAACTTCATAAAACCATTGCTCTATGGATCTCCATTCTTTGTACTGGAAATCTGCATAGTTGATCCATCCTTTCTGCAATAGAGCCAACAGATACAGTATAAATGTAGAATCATAGAATAGTAAAGTTGGAAGGTAACCCAAAGGTCATCTAGTCCAACCCCCTGCAATGCTGGAATCTCAACTAAAGCATCCATGACAGATGGCCACCCAACCTCTGCTTTAAAATCTCCAAGGAAGGAGAGTCCACCACCTCCCAAAGGAGACTTTTCCACTGTCAAACAGCACTTACTATTAGAAAGTTCTTCCTGATGTTTAGGTGGGATCTCCTTTCTTGTAACTTGAATCCATTGGTTTTTCCCTGATATTACCTTGGTTGTTCTAATAATTATGTAAATTTCCTCCAATTGATTGCAGCTATGCGGCCTAGGACCCACGTACCTACGGGACCGCCATTCCTGGTATGCCCCACGGAGGACTTTAAGGTCCACAAATCACAACACTTTGGAGGTCCCAAGTCGCAAGGTGGTTAGATTGGTCTCAACTAGGGCCAGGGCCTCTTCAGTACTGGCCCCGACTTGTGGGGCGCTTGGTCACAAGAGACTAGGGTCCTGCGGGACTTGACATCTTTCTGCAGGGCCTGCAAGACAGAACTGTTCCGCCTGGCCTTTGGTTTGGACTCAGTCTGACCCTTATGTTTCCCTCGCCTTATGTTCTTGATTTATCAGCTACTTTTAAAATGAGGCTGCATTTTAAATTCCATTTTAACCTGTACTTTAAATTGGGGGTTTTTTTCCCTTATCATGTGTTTTTTTTACTGTGATTTTATTGGTGTTAGCTGCCCTGAGCCCGGCTCTGGCCGGGGTGGGTGGGGTATAAATAAAATTAATTAATTTATTATTATTATTATTATTATTATTATTATTATTATTATTATTATTTAAACGATTCATTGTCATTGGTGGGGGCAACTTTGCTTTACTGTCCTGTTCTGAGCTGATATTTTATCAACTGGTACCACTATATACAAAAGGGGTTCTTCAATTTTGTTAATTGTTCATTTTTAAGTTTTTAACTTTCAGTTGTCATAGGGAAGAGGGATTTATCATTAAGCCAATCTGGGAATTCCTAGGGGAGTTTGGGTATTCTAACAAGTCTCAGCGCCCTTAGCAAACTACAGTTCCCTGGGTTCTTGTAGGTGGAGCCATGGCTGTTTAAAGTAGTATGATATTGCTTTAAATGTATGGTACAGATGGAGCCGAAGGAAGCATAAATCTGACTGTTGTTATCAAGAAGTGGCAGAGCTCACGACTGGCGTTTCTTCATAAGTGTCTTTCTTCCTGCAGAAAGGTGAGGGGATTTCCATGACAACTATTCAATTAAATGTGGAAAATGAAGGTTATTCACACAGCCTACCCAAAGAGAAGGCGTCACACACGGAGATATGAACCAAAAAGGGGAGGAGTGAGAGGCTAAACGGAGCCAGTTAATAATAAATGTAAAAGCTAAATTATTACACATGAACTGTCCGCTTTGGAGGCAAGTTTCAAACAGCGGGAAAAGCAGGCTGAAGTAAGACAAAACGTACACAGCAAAGAGTGAGAAATTAATAAAAATGCTGCGTTCTTTGGGCTTCTGAGCTTTTCAAATGTAGGGCCCATTGCTGGTCTAAACATGCATTTGGGGAGACTCCATTAATGTTATCTTTTTACCAGGGTGATAAAGCTGCAGGGACTGTTTTATGGTGTGCCTCATCCATGAGAGGTCCAGAGGGTGGCGGCACAAGAGCAGGGCCTTCTCTGCAGTGGCTCCCCGTTTGTGGAATGATCTCCCCAGGGAGGCTGACCTGGCGCCTTCATTACATATCTTTAGGCACCCGGTGAAAACTGTCCTCTTTTAGAAGGGGTGAGGGGGCTACATGGTGACATGACTGTGACTATCATGAAGGGACCCTGCACTTCTGAATTTGCCACCTCGCTACTGGATACAGTGGTGCCTCGCAAGACGAAAAGAATCCGTTCTGTGATTCTCTTCGTCTAGCGGTTTTTTTCGTCTTGCAAAGCAAGCCCATTGAAGGATTAGCGGATTAGCGCTATTAGCGGCTTTTAGAGGCTTTTAGCGGCTTATCTGCTGATCGGATCAGCTGATAAGCGGCTTAGCGGCTTAGAAAAGGGGGGGGAACCAGCAGGAACTCGCAAGACATTGTCGTCTTGCGAAGCAAGCCCATAGGAGATTCGTTTTGCGAAGCACCTCCAAAACAGAAAACTCTTTCGTCTAGCGAGTTTTCCGTCTTGCGAGGCATTCGTCTTGCGGGGCACCACTGTATTGAGACATTTTACTGATTTTATTTATTTGAAGATTTCTATACCTCTTTTCACAATTTGTGTCAAAGCAGTACAGTGGACGCGTGGGTTGCGCATGTGATCCGTGCAGGATGCACATTCACACCCCACAGCAGCGCGGCTGTGCATGCGCGGGCTGCAATTCAGCACGCATGCGCAAAGCGCGATTTAGCGCTTCTGCACATGCGCGACCACCGAAACCCAGAAGTAACCCATTCTGGTACTTTCGGGTTTCGGCGGTCCACAACCCGAAAAAACACAACCTGAAGCGTCTATAAGCCAAGGTATGACGGTACACAGATATAGGACCCCCATCCTATGCTCTTAAGTGTAACTTAAATGATTTTAATATTGCATTTTAAATGCTTGTAATCCACCCCTGGTCCCAACTTGAAGGGCAGGTAAGAAGGGCAGGTAAGAACATGAATAAAGAATAATAAAGAACAATCACCCTAAAATAGCCCAAAGGGGGCTGAGCATGCTCAGTAGCCTCAGAATGCTGAATTATTGTTGGGGGAAAGGAAAGTGGGGGACCCAGCAAAGATAGGAAACTGTTTTGGATAGAGTCAGGTTACTGTATTGCCTACACCACAGATCTTCTTATAATTTTTTTTATTGGTTTTTCACAATTTATATAAACACAAACAATACACAATACAAACAAACAAACACATAAACAAACATGTATAATTTCAAATCCTTTTTCCTTAAACCTTACTTCACCGACTTCCCCGTACCTCCCCTTTCTGCATCCCAATTTCCAAATTTGTTTCAGCAAATCCTCCCCCTTAATTTTATCTAATTTTCCCTTGTTCTTTTCTTTTACTTAATCTTTTACAGCTGTAGTCCCCTTTTTTCTATAACCTCAACATTTTAGCACTCATTAATTTTACAATATTTCTTAAGATAAATTTTGAATTTCTTCCAATCTTCTTCCGCCGTCTCTTTCCCCTGGTCTCGGATTCTGCCAGTCATTTCAGCCAGTCCCATATAGCCTATCACCTTCATCTGCCATTCTTCCAGAGTGGGTAGATCCTGTGTCTTCCAATACTTTGCGATGAGAATTCTTGCTGCTGTAGTAGCATACATAAAAAAAGTCCTGTCTTTCTTTGGCACCAATTGGCCGACAATGCCCAAGAGAAAGGCTTCTGGTTTCTTGGGAAAAGTACATTTAAGTACCTTTTTCATTTCATTATATATCATTTCCCAGAAATACACCACAGATCTTCAGCCAGTGGGTGACCTGGTCACACATGGTGGGCTGAAGCACAGCTGTTGCCACCATGTTGGATTCCAGGTTAGGCTAAGCAGACTGAGGGGGCATGTGTGTCTGGACTAGGACACGTTCTACGGACAAGATGCCCCTTTTTATAAATTTCCACAAGTGCTTCAATGTGGCCAGAGAAAGGCAAGAGACATTTTCCAGTAAGAGACAGAGTTCCTGGCCAACCACACGCTCATGCCTTGCTTCTGCTAGAATGCAGGACTGCTTTTCGTTTAGTAGTAATGCTGAGGTAACAGCAACACCATGCATATTGCTCTTTGAATTTCCATTTTAGGATTAATTAATGTGTGACTCCCACATTGCAGCTTGGGAGTCACTTGGTGGGTCTCAGAGCTGGGCCAGCTGAAGACCGCTGTATGCCACCTCAAGCTCCTGGGGGGAAATGTGATATATAAATAAATGTTAAAATTATTTTTTTAAAAAAGGTTATTCATGAGCATTTGCCTTCTCCACTCCATCCACAGTGTTATAAAATTGTGTCATGCCATTGCCCTCCCCCTTAGCAGCTTTTTCTCAAAACAAAACAAAAAGTTTGGACTCCAACTCCCATGAACCCCAGCTAGCATGGCCAATGGTCAGGGATCATGGAAGTTGTAGTCCAGCTGTATCATGCTCTGAATCCTGAGCCAGACCGAGAGACATATGTGACACGGACTATTTCTGAGCCCACTCCACTCACCCCAGGCATTCTTGTTGCCCCCTTCTACACCTTTTTCCAGCTCTGCCATAAGCACTTCAGGTTTAAACGCTTTCATTAAATTTTTGAATATAAAGTGCCTTTGCCAACAAAAACAAAACAAAACCTGCCTGCATAGTTTCAGCCTGCCTCACATCAACGAGATAAAGATATTAGCAAATGTGCATTTGAAGTAAGGGAAAATAACTAACGAATCCTTAACACTATTGCAAATAGCTTGGCGGGCAGCTCTCGCGCTGTTAAATTAATCCTTCGTGTCCTTGTTCTCTTTCTTTCTCTCTTTTCTCCTTACTGGAGTCATTTAATAAGGCAAGAACTCATTTCTTTCCTCCGCCTTCGTGTGCCCCATTGCCATGGCGACATTTGTGAATCAGATATCAATAAAAATACCCTTCCAGTGTGGCACCACATGCCTCACTGTTCCGTCGCCAACACAGCTTTAAAAAAATTACAGGAATCCACAAGAGCTCAGCAATTAGCAATTCCTTTGCTATAAAAGTTTCTTCTCCTTTATCTGATAAAAAGGTGATGGATCTCAGGAAGTTTCCACCATGCGGTCCCAAACTTTAACACAATAATGGCACCACTATTCCCCTGCCCCCACCCTGCACATCTGGCTTAGAGGAGACAACTGGCAAGAGAATCAAGACCTGGGAGACCTCAGCCTTCCTCTCCCCTGGCATCCATAATGTTAGTGTCACAGGCAGGGACCCTGGGAAATACCATTCCTCCCATGGCACCAAAGTAGGATTCCAACATCTCCAGGGAGCAGTGGCCAAACTGCTATGGAAAGGTTCTTCTCCAGCTCAGATGACAATCTGAGCCTTCCAAAGAAAAGCTTCATTACCAGCTATTGAATGCCTCCAAAACGCCTGTAATTCTTTGTTTTCACTCTTCATCCTCCTCCAAAAGATGCAATGCAAGATGGGCTAATGAGTCTTCTTCAGCAAATAACTCCATGCATAAGGTGCCATAGTAGATGAGACCTTGCGCCACCTAGACATCCACATCTAACTACAGATGGAATTAGTCAGGATGATGTAGTAGTGGTCAAAGGGTCAATCTACCATTGCGGATACCACCCCCTGGTTAAAATCCCCCACTGAGGGATACATGCAAGCCAGATCTTTCTCAGACATAGTTTGGCAGGTGTGCAAGGCCACCCAGCTGTCCATTCTGTCAGGTGACTGGGTACTGAAGTCCCAAAGTCAGGACTTCAAAGCATCGCACAGGTTTCGTGAAGAGCCCATCACCATGCTTTAAAGTGCCAGAGGCTCCAGGGAACTTGCTAGCACAGCTGATCCAGCAGGCGTTGGCTCTACTGGAGGGCTAGAGCTGCTTTCTGTGTGAGTGAGTTCCCCACAGATGGTGGTAGAGCCAAGTCTGCTTTCTCTTTCCAACAAGCAATCAAGAGCACTCTTTAAGGCTCCCATTTCAACACTGGAAGCCACATCTCTACCTGCCCCACCCATGACATCAGATGTAGGGAAGGTGAGCATAATGTAGAGACATGGCCTTCTCAATCATGGCACCAGCAATGTAGGACAGCCTCCCAAGGGAGGCCCGCCAGAGTCCATGTTTGCTCAATGACAGATGTCCATCCAACCTCCATTGAAAAACTTCCAATGAAGGAGAATCTGCCACACTCTGTGGTAGCTTTTTCCATTGATGAAAAAGTGTTACCACACACAAGTTATTGCTAATGTCTAGTCCAGAATCCCCGTTTTTGTCATTTGGATCCATTGCTTTGGGTCCTGCCCTCTGAAGCAGCAGATAACAAGCTTGTTCCAACTTCCATGTGAAGATATTTGAAGATGTCTATCTTCTCACCTCTCAGTTTTCTCTTCTCCAGGCTCTAAGACATAACAGTCCCTTTGGCTTCCTTCCTCCATATAAAGAAGAAAGATTTATGCATTCCTGGGGTTATGATTGAGACCTCTTTGTATTTATTTCCATTTGTTCAGTACTAGAGGTGCCACTAAGGCCAGTGACTCTCTCAGGGTTAATAAATTAAGCAATTACAGATGGAAGGTGGGGAGAGACATAGAAGCACAACAAACTCTGTTTCTATTGAATGGAAATGAGCATTTTTTTAAAAAAAAAAAAACAACCTCAAGGTAAAGCTCCCCCAAGGGAACCAATGGCCCATATGATCACCATGATTAGCAGGCATGCAACTGAGGCACAAATTATATACTCCTCAAAGGTTGACAGTTCACTTAGAGTAGTTGTTGTTGTTGTTTAACGGTAAGTGACTTCACTGCACATTAATGGGCCTGGCTCCTCTTGTGAAGGTTGGGCTTGTTGTGGACAGCAGCTGCGAAATGGGAGTTGGGTGCAAAGCATAGCATCAGTGCTATGCTATACTATGCTATGCTATGCTAATGCTATGCTAGCACTGACATCATCCTAGTTCAGCTGCTGCATCAGCAACAGCCAGACAGCTCTGTCTTGGCTGAAAGCTATGCCTTTACGGAAAGGTGTGTGGAAAGGCTCAAATAGAGTGCAGGACAGAGTCAGGGTCAGGGTCAGGATGGCCACAAGGCAAGGAGATGCAAGCCAGTGCTCAGGCTGTGCTTTGGGGAACATAGCTCTGCTCCAGCAAGGAACAGGCTTAAACTTTCATAGCAGTTGCACCAAGAGGAACCTAATTGCCAGCACCACCCATGCTGCAAGATGCTGCTTCACTTAAAGGGGCCTCTATAGTGGTCCTTTCAGGGTCTTCTACAGTGGAGTCCTTGGAGTCAGAGAATGGCCATGCCACATCCTTTACTCAGAGGTATGGAGCAGGCACTGGCCTCACAGGTTCACCTGGAAGCAGTACCTCTGGGGCTGGTCCCACACACCCTTCCCCTTCAGGTTCAGAGTACACACCCCCACCCTCTGATGAAGACAAATATGACTCCTCCTGGTGCTTCTTCAGTTCAAGGGACACAGCCTGTGTGGCACAGAGGATCAGTGTGTCTGGCTACTAACCAGAAGGTTGAAGCCCACCCAGGGATGGCAGGGAGTAGGATTTCAGCATTGCAGAGGGGTAAACTAGATGACTCCTTTCCAACTCTACAATTTGATGATTCTATACTCTGCCAAAGCAGGAGAGACTCTAGCTGTACTGGGACAACTGTCATGAAGTCCACAAAGTCAGAGCGTGGCAATGCAACATCCTTGGTCCAGAAAGGCACTGATAGCACAAACCCAGGTTGAAGGCCACTTCTGGGTGTGATCCTGCATGGAATTCCCCCTCTGGAGGTCCTGGGCTGCCCAGACACCAAGACCCCCCTCTCACTGGTGTGGTCCAAAGAGCAATATGCTTGGCACCAGCTTGGCTGCAGGAGCTGCCAGAAGGAGGCGTACAACAAGCCATGCAACCATCTTAGGGACTCCACTCCTTAACCTTTTCTTCTCCCGAAGATGGAGGCAGCAGAGGTTTAGGATCAGAGTCTTCCTTCTAGATGGGCTACGTTCCCAGGTTGATGCGCCCCATCTGTCCCTCATTTCACTCTACAGCACGTGTAGAAACCACCTTCTAAACTGCTGGACCCACTATTGGTCTCCATCCGCTGGAGCCTGTCTTTGCATGCAGGGCAGGTCCCTAATTCACTGAGGGCTTGAGACCCATAGGCTACCCTCATCTGGTTTTGCCAGCCAGTTGAAGCCAATTCCCAGGTTGTGGCTGCTGTTGCATGCTCACAGCTTCTACGAGCCACAGGTGAGCATGACCTAATCCTATTATTGTGGTGTCTGCTTTTACTTTAGAGCAGGGAAGAGGAGGCCCATTCCCTTCTGGGCAACCTTCCAGAGGCCACATGGCAGCGTAGGGTGGGGCCAGAGGCAAAAGTGAGTAGGGTAAGGAAGGTGAATTTCAGATATGCACAGAAGCCTCGTTCCTGCACACTCTCTCCTCTGTCCAGAGGCCCCAGATTGCCCCAGGCCTGAGATACCCCCCCCACCTCCATCCCTGCTTGAGAGCAAACAAACACTGCAAATGTTATTATGGGAGAGGGTGGATTTTTTTTCCTCTCTTTGCCCGAGGGATTACGAAACCACGGGGGGCCGTGCCAAGGCCCTTCCAAACGAATGGGGTGAAATAAAGATCGGGAAGACAAAACGTGGGGAATATGCTGGTTTTGAAACCAGCTGCATGAAAAGAAAAGAACCTTTTAGAATCACATGGCTGATCCTAAGGGGGACAATTACTAGGAGATAAAAAGGAATGGCTGCTGAGCCCGGGGAAGATAGCTTTACAAGCTTTTTACAATTCATTAAGAAAAGCCTTCTGTGGCTTTGACAGTCACCTTGAATAGTGTTTGCGAAAGACAAGGGGAGGAAAAGTCCGTTAAGAGAGGAGGAGGAGGGACATCAGCAAGTACTGAGGAACCGCTTTACAAACTGCCCTCTGGTAACTTTTTTTTTTCTTGTTAAGGCTACTGAGATAACTCTGATCTAATAAGAAGGCCTCCCGGCATGTGCGACATGAAAACCACCCAATAATCAATGAAGCTGAGGAAAAGAGGATTACAAGACCTTCTGTTGCCACTATCAGCCACAAAGCCTAGTTTCCTGTGATCAGATTGATCATTGCTCAAACATGCGGTTGTGCGCCAGCAAGCAAGTACAAGCTCTTGACAACTTAAGAAGAGACCTAGGCTGTATCAGGCCAAGGGCCACTTCCACCGCCTTCTCCACCCAGGTTCCCACTGTGGGCAGTCAGAAGACACCAGGAAGCCCACCACCGCCTCAAAGGCAGCATCCTTCCCTGTCTGTTCTCCAACCTACCCCAACCGGGCAAATGGTATTCGGTGGCACACTTTGCTTCAAGAGCTGAAGGCTCCAATTTTGGACTCACAGCTGTCCATGGAGGCGCAGGTTAATTCTGTGTCCAGGGCAGCTGTTTACCAGCTCCATCTGGTACACAGGCTGAGACCCCACCTGCCTGCAGACTGTCTTGTCAGAGTGGTGCATGCTCTAGTTATCTCCCGCTTGGACAGCTGTAATGCGCTCTATGTGGGGCTACCTTTGAAGGTGACTTGGAAACTGCAATTAATCCAGAATGCGGCAGCCAGACTGGTGACTGGGAGCGGCCGCCAAAACCATATAACACCGGTCCTGGAAGATCTTCATTGGCTCCTAGTACATTTCCGAGCACATTTCAAAGTGTTGGTGCTGACCTTTAAAGCTCTAAACAGCCTCGGTCCTGAAGGAGCATCTCCACCCCCATCATCCAGCCTGGACACTGAGGTCCAGCACTGAGGGCCTTCTGGCGGTTCCCTCATTGTGAGAAGTGAGGTTACAGGGAACCACGCAGAGGGCCTTCTCAGTAGTGGCACCTGCCCTGTGGAACGCCCTCCCACCAGATGTCAAGGCAATAAGCAACTATTTTACTTTTAAAAGACAATTGAAGGCAGCCCTGTTTAGGGAAGTTTTCAATGTCTGATGCTGTATTGTTTTTAATATTCAGTTGGAAGCCGCCCAGAGTGGCTGGGGAAACCCAGCCAGATGGGCGGGGTATAAATAATAAATTATTATTATCATATCTAAAAGACACCAATATGCCAGTTCCCCATGGAAGGATCCACCGGTTTAGTATCTCAGCCAAAAGGACCAGAACAGTTGGGTGTACAAGAAGGAACTGAATAGTAAATGTGCGGCACCTGAGAAGTTCATTCACAAAGCCCTACAAAATGACAAGGAGGATGAGCTTATGAGGGGATGTGGAGATGGAGGTACGGCAAGGGACTCATTCTCTGTGGCAGGGTTGCATTCTCCAGTTTGGACCCTGAATAAAGTACTCATAGCTGTCAAGTGTCCCTTATTTGAAGGGACAGTCCCTTATTCCAGCGCCATGTCCCGCTGTTGTCCCTTATTGATGGATGTCCCTTAGATGTCCCTTAAATTATGTTCCTTAAATTTCAAAGGAAGCAGCTCCTCTCCCTCCCTCCCTGCCGGCCAGGAAGGAGGGAGGCTCCAACTGTGTTGCTTGGCTGTGTTGCTCACCCAATAAGAAGTCTAAGAACGACTGGGAGCTTGCATGCCTTGTGCCGATCAAATTGGCCGCATTCCCTGGGGACTCGCCTTTGCTCAGCGCTTCCCAGTGGAGAGGTGACGTGGTTTTCCCTGAGGCTTCGTTTGGCTGCTGGCTGGGCTTTCTGCCTTTGGCTCAGAGGGGCTCAGAAGTTGAAGATACCTGTGCTGAGTGCTCAGGTCAGAATCGGATGGATACGTCATCGACGGCCCACTCACCCTTGCCGGCGAAAAGGTCTGTCTGGAGCGGGGGCACATGGTGGGGGGAAAGGAAAGGAGATCTCATGGGAGGGAGGGCTTTTGAATTTGTTTTGGAGGCTCCTTCAATTGACTTATGGGGGAAAGAAAGGAGCTGGTTGACTAAAATGGTGGGTGATTGGCGATCTCGTGGCGAGGGGGGTAGGTTGTGTGTGTGTGGCTAGTTAAGGCAAGCTGAGGGGGTTTGTGAATGCTGGACACCATTTTGTTGCATGTGCTGCTGCAAACTTTGCAGTGCAAAGCCAGGCCGGGGAGCCATCTTAAGTTGAGGCTGCATAGGCCTTGTGGTGCATGTGATTCAGATTCTATTCAGTTGAACCTCTGGTTACAAAGTTGGTTGGACAGTGTTCTCGAAGCTACCAGAATGAGTTTGACCAGACTGCAGGAGGACAGGAAGACTGGAGTGCCTGGAACAGGTGAGGTTGCAGGTCCCTTATTTTGGCTGCTGATCCCTTATTTTCAAGGCTGCTGGTCCCTTATTTTCAAATCTGTAAGTTGACAGCTATGAAAGTACTACTGGCTGCCCTCCCTTCAATGAAGTAGCCTGGACCTCATCCTCAGAGTCCCACCACCTCCAACCACTGCACGGTCCCTGCACCATGGCACAACGGGTGGAACCTTGGACCTTCTGCCTGCAGAACAGCTGCTCCCCCACTGAGCATGGGCTCTTCCCTTATTTACATGAACGCAGACCCCACAGGTGAGCGTTGGCTGTTTCCTTAGCTTTGTTTCTCATCCAGACCATCGAATGCCGTTCCCCCTCCCTGCAGCTCTTGCATTCAAACAAAGGGCTAAGAGAACTTTAAAGTGTTGTATCCCGCACCCAAACTGAGCATTAAGCTACTCCATGCTAAACAGCCATGGGGAGTTACACAGCATCCACAGCAGAGACGTTTTCCCAACAGAACCAATAATAAAGCCAAAAGGCTTTTAGGATATATCAATATGAAAAGACGACTCTTTGTGAAAGGCTGAAATCACACAGAAAAGGAACACTAAAGGGTGTCTTTCAAATGCCGCTCATCCTCAAATGCAGAAAGAATTGTACCACTGCGGGAGATGACGCTTCAGATCTGTGTATGTTTACATCAGTTTTTACAGAGTTCTTCTTTTACTAAAGTACAATGAAGGATATATATATAAAAAAAATCTGGATCATGTACAATGCTTGAGTAAAAGAGACAGCAATACAATGAGGCAGGAATCTGACTCGCAGGCTCACACACTTGGAAGCGTGACTTGAATCTTTTCGAGTCTTCTCTCATACGAGGGGAAATTATATAAAGATGCTTTTATTGTATGAACATATGCAGCTGCTTTGCACTGAGTCGGGCTGTTGTTCTGCCTTGTCCAGGACAGTGTAATCTGAGCAGCAGTGGCAGCAGTGAGCTGTTTGAATCTGTGAGCCTTAATTTTAAGAGCCTTTTAACTGGAGGTGCTGAGGGGGCAAAGCCAGGGACCCTCCGGGTTCAAAGTGCGTGGTCCACCGCTAAGCTACAGCCCTTGTTCTTGTAAAGAAAAAGCAAAGACCAGCTGGCCAAGACATTGCCACAACCTGGACTTTCAGCAGCAACTTTGATGCCAACAGCGGAAGAGGGATCTGCAGAATCAAGAAATGCCAGTAGCACAACCTATAGGGGTGCTGGATCTTGACCCGAAGCCACTGAGCTCAACTCTAGCAAGCAGTCAGGAGGGACTGTGCCTCAGTAGAACAGCAGCTCCTTCGCAAGCTGCGCCCCATATTCAATCTGCATCTCCTGGTAGGGCTCGGAGTGTCCCCTGGAGAGCTGGTGTCAGTCAGCATAGACAATATGAATGGATGCTTTAGTTGAGATTCCTGCATTGCAAGGAGTTGGGCTAGATGACCCTCAGGGTCCCTTTCAACTGTACAGTTCTATGATTCTATGAATTTAGGTGGACTCTTAGCCTGACTTGGGATGAGACACCTTCCTGTGTAGGAATCCTCAAGGCAACCAAGTTCAAACCCATTGATATACATACACATCTATGCTTTCATGCTGCAATGTTTGGTTCTTTCAGAACCCACATGATCCATCCTGGAGAGAGGATCAGAAATGGGATAGGGTATTCCAAGTCCCACCTGACCAGCAGCTCAGTAATGGATCGCAGATCCCTTCGCAGCTTAGATGCTTCACCCAGGGCCGTATAACAGGAGCCATGCCAAGCATCAAATCTTATCCTTCCAGATTAATTTTATTAGAGAGCAGTGTATGTTACATTTGTATGTTACAAGCTAAAATATTACAGATGCCATGACTTTCCAAATATGGCTAAGCACAAAAAAGGTTAACAGTGCAAACCCAGAGGCGGAGCTATCTTCTCTGGCACCCAGAGCAGCGCACATGCTGTGCACCTGGGGGCGGGGCTAGCCGCCCATGGGGGCGGGACTAGCTGCCCACGGCAAGCAGCAAGCGTCCCGAGGGGGCGGAGCAGCGATGTCACCCCATCTCAGGGATGACACCTAGGGTGGACCGCACCCCCTTCTTCTAACTTATGCATGTCTACTCAGAAGTAAGACTCATCATGTTCAGTGGAACTCCCTGGAAGGCGTTTCAGATGCAGCCTAAAACCCTTGCATCAAGGACCGTTGTGTGTGTTGCAGGAGGAGATATTTGTCTATATCTAGATTTACAGAACCCTAACCCAGACTAGCAGTAGGAAGGCTGTCCCCCCCTCCTTTTGACAGCCCCAGATTTCTCCTGGTGGTCCCACCCTTGGGTGATCCAAGACTGCCTGTGCCCAGTCTGTTCAAATCTCAGTACAGCCCAGAACAGAAAGGAGGAAGAGAAAGCAAGTCTTATGTGGATGCTCACCCAGAAGTTCCACTGAGTTCAGTGAGACTAACTGCTAGGGATGTGGGAGAGATACAATTCAGTTTGCATTTAAAGGCAATATGCAAACAATATGCCCAGTAACATCTACAAAAATACATATGCTAAGCTAACCCTCAGGTATAAATGCACATGTTAGTGGGGGGGAAACTTCCCAAGATAAATCATATTAAGGGGAAATAGTTTGCTTTAAAAAATGTCTATCTTAAGGAATATTGCATTCAAAAGTGTGCATGTGGAATTCCATGAGGACCTTTACTTAAGTATGTATCGCAAACAGATGTGGAAATATGGGGAACTGAATTTAAGATTGGAAAAATGATAAACTGAGAGAAAGCAAAAGTAGCAGATTCCCTCAACCTCTGTCTTGCCACTGAGCTATGAGCCCTCAGCTTGGAAATTCCACATCAAATCGGGCAATTTGGGGGGCAGACAAAAAGTTGTTTTCTCCCTTGCCATAGCCAATACAGCTTAAAGCCAATCAGATTGCCATGGAAGAAGGAGCAAAGGCAAGTGAGCTTCACTCTGCCCTGTGTATTAGCTCTCTAATTGCTATCTACCTTTTGACTGCAAACTGCAAAATCTTTATTACTGATGTTGGTGGCAAACTCAGAGCAGTCAGCTGGAAATCTGGTTCCCAGAGGGAGACCGAGGAACTGCCAGTTAAAGGGAGGGAGGGAGTGGGGGGACCTTTTTTCTCTTTTCTCGTTCTTTTTTTTTCCTTCTTCACTTGTAACAATCTGATCTGAACATCTCTGAGAGACAAACAAACAGTGACCTCCATCGCGCTATTTTTAGACAGGCTCAGGGAACAGCTACACTTCTTTGAATCGTTTTGTTTGGCTCAAGCAAGTTCTTTGTGAAGTGCTTTTCAATGCCAAAACCAAGAAGAGATGACCTGTGAAAGGCGAGAGAGTGAGAATTTCTACGTCTCTGATGCCATGGGAAGAGGATGGGGGAAACGTTGGACCGGGCACATGGCGGAATTGGGACTGGAGGGCAGGAATCAAAGCATAAGAAATAGGACAAAGCACAGCCGCCACCTGTATGGACTGAGTCAATTATCCTGTTGAAGCTTTGTAGCATTTTGCACCCTCCAACCACCCACAGGCTCAATTTGAACCAAGAAAGAAGGTTGTTCACACCTGTGTGATTCACCTGTTGACTGCTGCATCAAGCCTCAGCAGAATCACATAAGAAGTGTCTGCTGGATCAAGTCAGTGACCCACGGAGTCCAGCATCCGGCTCTCACAGTGACCAACTAGATAGATGTAGGAAACAGTCAAGTGGGACCTGAACACACCAGCGCTCTCCCAATTGCAATTTGCAGCAACTGGCATTCACAACCATTTCTGCCTCCATCCATCCAACTGCAGAGGCAGTGCATAGCCATCCTGGCTAACAGCCATTGGCAGCCCTCTCCTCCTCCATGAATTTGCCTAATCCTCTTTCAAAGCCACCCAGGTTAGTGGTCATCACTGCCACATGGGTGCTGTAGTCCAAATTGCATGCCTGAGCAAGGCCAAAGGGCGTCAAATTTGTTAATGAAATTCAATACAGTGGTATCTCTGGTTAAGAACTTAATTCATTCTGGAGGTCCGTTCTTAACCTGAAACTGTTCTTAACCTGAGGTACCACTTTAGCTAATGGGGCCTCCCACTGCCGCCACGCAGCTGCCATGCAATTTCTGTTCTCATCCTGAAGCAAAGTTCTTAACCTGAGGTACTATTTCTGGGTTAGCAGAGTCTGTAACCTGGAGCATCTGTAACCTGAAGCGTCTGTAACTCGAGGTACACAGGAACACAAGACACGGATGCACTCAGTTAGGCAACTCAGCATTGTCTACACTGACTGGTTTTATCAACTGAATAAAGATTACCTTTGCATATGAGCAAACAATAGTCCAGAAAACAAAACAAAAAAGCATTTTTTGAGTCACCCATGTGGATTGTGGCAGGCATTTAGAACATACTGGGTCATACCACTAGTCCACGTAGCTCAGTGTGGCCTACACTGACGGGCAGCAGCTCTTCAAAGTTTCAGCAGCAATCAGGCACACACTAACTTGGTTAAGCAAAGACATGGGTGGTGGGTGAAAGACATGCAGAGCAGGCGAGAGCACCCCATTCCTTGTGGGATGAAGCACCTTGGTGACTGCAGCAGGGAAGCCTCACGGACTTGTGGAGATCCACATGTCCATGAGGTTTTCTTGAAGCAGTCACCAGGGTGCTCCATCGCACAAGGAGCTCCACAAGTACGCGAGGCTTCCCTGTCGCAGAGTCCTCAAGGTCCTCCATCATGCAAGGAGATCCACAAGTATGTGAGATTTCACTGCTACAGAGTACCAGGGTGCATCTATCCCACGAAGAGCTCCACAAGCACATGAGGCTTCCAAGCTGCAGCCAAAACCACTCTACCTGTTTGCTGAGTCAAGGGAGCGAGCATCTGAACAGAGCCCGTGTACACCAAATTCCATGCCGATATCGCTCTTTTCATCTGAGTTAGCATTCTCCAAACAAGCTTAATGCAAAGCCAAACAGAGCAGCTGACCCAGACCCTCATTTCACTCAGCCAAAAGAGACTGACAGCCTCATGTCAGTCAAAAGAAGTCTTTTACCTGCTTCTGCCTGCCTGGAACAAGATTGATGGTGGGTGCCCTTAGCCACAGTCCGAGTCTCCAGCTGGGAAAAAAGAATATTTTTGCAGACAGTAATAAAAAAGAACGAGAGAGAGAGCCTGAAGAGTTTGTGATGGGGTTACTCACCCCCAGAGCCCCCTAATGTGTTAATTGCTACGCCATTCACCACAGCAGCTGCTGCAATGCCAAATTGAAACATCCACCCACGAAAGGGAACAATTTGACAAACAGGAGCTGTCCTGGGGAAGGAAGGAAAGAGACCGCCTGAGGAAAGCTGAACACAAGACTAGGCCTCCTAGCGGGTAAATGCAGAGAGAAAGTCTCAGAAACAAGTGATGTTTGAGATTCAGGTAGGTAGCTGTATTGGTCTGACGCTGTATTGGTCTGTTCTTGGTATAAGCTTTCGTGTGCATGCATAGTTGGTCTCTAAGGTGCTACTGGACAATTTTTTTATTTTTACATATATTTCGAAGTGAAGTTTGGTCAATGATTTGAGACAGGCCTCATGTGCTTTTGCTGTTCTTTAGTTGTTTAGTCGTGTCTGACTCTTTGTGACCCCCTGGACCAGAGCACGCCAGGCACTCCTGTCTTCCACTGCCTCCTGCAGTTTGGTCAAATTCATGTTGGTAGCTTCGAGAACACTGGTCCAACCACCTCGTCCTCTGTCGTCCCCTTCTCCTTGTGCCCTCAATCTTTCCCAACATCAGGGTCTTTTCCAGGGAGTCTTCTCTTCTCATGAGGTGGCCAAAGTCTTGGAGCCTCAGCTTCACAATGTGTCCTTCCAGTGAGCACTCAGGGCTGATTTCCTTAAGGATGGATGCGTTTGATCTTCTTGCAGTCCATGGGACTCTCAAGAGTCTCCTCCAGCACCATAATTCAAAAGCATCAGTTCTTCAGCAATCAGCCTTCTTTATGGTCCAGCTCTCACTTCCATACATCACTGCTGGGAAAACTATAGCTTTAACTATACGGACTTTTTTTGGCAAGGTGATGTCTCTGCTTTTTAAGGTGCTGTCTAGATTTGTCATTGCTTTTCTCCCAAGAAGCAGGCGTCTTTTAATTTCGTGACTGCTGTCACCATCTGTAGTGATCATGGAGCCCAAGAAAGTAAAATCTCTCACTGCCTCCATTTCTTCCCCTTCTATTTGCCAGGAGGCCTCATCTGCACTGTGCATCAAAAACAGTATCCTGCCACTTTGAACAGTCATGGCTTCCCCCAAAGACTCCTGGGAAGGCTAGTTTGTTAAGGGTGCCAAGAGCAGTTAGGAGGCCCCTATTCCCATGGGAGTGCTACAACTCCCAGAGGGGCTTGACAATCAATTCCTCTTCCCAGGGAACTATGGGAATTGTTGCTCCATGAGGGGAATAGGATCCCAATAACAACTCCTAGAAAAGTGCCTTGAGCCCTGTGGAGAAATCTTGGCAGGACTGGTGGGAGGGGGAATGGGAAGAGAGCAGATATCTGGAGAGTCTGGGTCCTGGGGAGGGGCCCAGCAGGTTGGGGGAGCCCAGTCGAAACCCTGGGGAAGAAAGCAGCTCACCTCAGTGCTGCCCTGGGTGACACGTTTTCTCCAGAGCTGCCTGCCTCCAGCCAAGAGCCATCCCTCCCCGGGGGTGTCTGGGGCTAGAGGAGACTTGAATCTGGCTCCATCAATGCCACCTCCATTGCCAAAGAATAGGGGTGAGTCGACTGCATCTGCATGAACAGGCTTAGCATACCTGACTTCCTTGGAGGAGAAGGAGGAGAATTAGGTATGCCGCTTTCAGCTCCTTGGAGGATAGAAAGACAGAAACAGCGGCAACATTAGAGGGACACAAAAGTGTCTCCATTTTCATCCATGGAATTTTACTGAAAATTTTCCATTTGAAATACCTCATGCACACCCCTCACATAACTACAGACCTACAATTCCCAGAATCCCTTGGGGAAAGGGACTGGGCTATATTTAAACCAGTCTATTTCTGTACTGTAGATGTGCTTGGAAACAAAACAAAACAAAAACCATATTCCTGTTGAATGCAGGCAAGCAGTGATCAGGCACTTATCCAGTTCCACATACCAGCAAACTGTCTCGATCAGAGCAGTCGAGCACGCGGCACAAGGGACTGCATGCGGCCCTCCATACCTTTTGTGCGGCCCTCAGCAACATTTGACACACACACCAGTCCTCATGCTGCCTTTCCAAAGCCAGGTAAGCAAGGTGCCAGTCTTTGGGAAGGTGGTGCAAGGCTCTGGCAGGGTCCTAGAGCCCTTCTCCCTCCTTTCCAAGGCCTAGCTAGTGCTTTCCCAACTCTGGAAAGGAGGTGGGAGGCTCAAGGACCCTGCCAGAGCTTTGCACCTCCTTCCCAAAATCTGGATTTGCTGGCTTGGGGAAGACAGTATGAGAGCTGGAGTATGGGTCTCGCTCTCCCCACCCCACGCCCACACACATGAAGATGGTGTGTGACCCACGGGTCCTATGTTGAAGTACTCTCGCAACCCACTTGGTATGGAAGGTTTGGCCACCCTGGTCTAGATCAGAGACAGTCAACAGAGGCACAACCTTCAGAGGTTTTGGGACTCCAGCTCCCATCAGTCCCTGTCAACCTGGTCAGGGGCCAAAGGTGATGGGTTTCTGGGCCCCACATCAAGCCACCTTTTGGTAGATCTGCTCTGCTGAAGGCACAGGGGAAAGAGCAGGATTCAGACAGTGAAGGTGTAGAGCAAAAATTTAAAAATTGCCCAGAAGGTCTGAGCAGATGGGAGAGACGTCCAGCTCTTGAGCATGGGGCGGGTTTGGGGGAGGAGGGTTTCACAAGTCACGGACAATCCTGTCACAAGGAGAAATGAGTTAAGATACATCAGAGGGAATAAATAAAACCCAAATGACACATCATCATGTCTTTTCATTTTCATTGAGGCTTGCAAAATAGATAGATGATAGATAGATAGATAGATGATAGATAGATAGATAGATAGATAGATAGATAGATAGATAGATATAGAGTATACAGTGGTGCCCCGCAAGACGAATGCCTCGCAAGACGGAAAACTCGCTAGACGAAAGAGTTTTCCGTTTTGGAGGTGCTTCGCAAAACGAATTTCCTATGGGCTTGCTTCGCAAGACGACAATGTCTTGCGAGTTCCTGCTGGTTTTTTTTCCTCCCCCCCCCTTTCTAAGCCGCTGATCCGATCAGCAGATAAGCCGCTAAAAGCGCTAATCTGCTAATCCTTCAATGGGCTTGCTTCGCAAGACGAAAAAACCGCTAGACGAAGAGAATCACAGAACGGATTATTTTCGTCTTGCGAGGCACCACTGTATATATAACAACTTGGGACCAGTCTACCTCAGAGATCACCTTACTCTGTATGTGCCCACTTGACCACTTCAATCAGCAGAATGGGCACTTTTTACAGGTGCCACACAATACCCACTCCACATTTAGTGTGGCATCACCAACACTTTGGAACTCCCTGGCTATTTATATTAGCCAGATACCTTTACTGTATTCTTTACAGCAGCAGCAGCTGAAGACATTCTTATCTAGACAAGCCTACCCAAATGTTTAGAAAGTTTGCAATTTGTCCTAATTTGTTTTGGTCTATTCTATTGTGGTTTCAAACTTCTGTATGTTTTAAATTATGGTTGTAAATTTTTAGTGATAATTTTATTGTTTTACCTTTTTTGTAAAACCACTATGATTTCTTTTTCTACAATCAAGTGGTATAGAAATTTCATTAACTAACTAAATAAATAATGCACTTGAAACAAATTAAAATGGAATGGAATTAAAAATTGCCCAAAGTTCCATCATAAAAAGTACCTGGAAATTATAGGAACAGCTTGAAGATATGATTTAGTGATTTTTGAATTAATTCAGTGAATTTGCTAAGCAGTCATTTCAAACGCGTTTTCTGTATGTGTGTGTGTGTGTGTGTGTGTGTGTGTCTGTGTCTGTGTCTGTGTGTCTGTGTGTGTAGTTCCAGCATGAAGTAGGACAGTCCAGGAACGGTTCTACCTCCCCATCATCTGCTCTGCAGACAAGCTGCCTTCGTCTCACAGCCTGTCATTTTGTCATAGGAAAGACAGCACAAGGGTCTCTGAGCAGTACAACATGCCATATCGGAGTGCGTGCCGATAGCTGGAAGCACACAGAGAAAAAATGCCTTGTGTGCCCATCGAACAGGTACAAGCTGGAAGGAAGGGAGACAAGGGAGATGCCAAAAGGAAATCAATGCAGTAAACCTAGAATCTAGGCTTCCCACTGGCTCCAAAAGGAGACATTTTTCAAGCCTGATTGTGGCAGCAGGATGCCTAAAGAGGGAGAGGGGGAAAGAGAGAGAGAGAGAGAATGAAAGAGTGTATGTACTCACAGTGCATGAGCGCATACATACAGGTGTGTGTGACTGTGTATGTGTGTTCACAATCGTGTGTGTGTGTGGATCAGGTATGGAGAACCTTTGCTCCTCCAGATGTTGCTGGATTCAGCAACACCAGCAAGCAAGGTTAATGGTCAAGGATGATGGGAGTTGTCACCCAGTAACATCTGGAGGGCCGAAGCAGAGGCGGTTTTAGGGCAATGTGGCCAGTTCCCCCACACTGGGCTCCAAGCCTGGCTTCAAGAAGATGGCATGAGGGCTCTGCCAGGGTCCTAGAGTCCTCCCATCTCCTCCCCAATGCCTCCCCAGTGCTTGTCCAGCTTTGGGAAGGTGGTGGGAGGGCTCTAGGACCCTGCCAGGGCCCTCTTACCTCCTTCCCAAAGCCTGGCATGGCATGAGGGCTGGGGAGAGGGGTACCAGATCTTGGCCTAGCTCAGGGCATCATAGTACCAAAGTCCTCCCCTCACCTGGTATAGATATACATGCATACACATATACATGTGGACATGGGGGTGTGAACTATTTGTATTTGTGATGTGGGGTGGTACATGAGGGAGGGATGCTAGAATAGCCCCACCTACCACTGAAGCTGGGACATGGGTGGCGCTGTGGGTTAAACCACTGAGCCTAGGGCTTGCCAATCAGAAGGTCTGCGGTTCGAATCCCCACGACGGGGTGAGCTCCTGTTGCTCAGTCCCAGCTCCTGCCAACCTAGCAGTTCGAAAGCACATCAAAGTGCAAGTAGATAAATAGGTACTACTCTGGCAGGAAGGTAAACGGCGTTTCCGTGCACTGCTCTGGTTCACCAAAAGCTGCTTAGTCATCCTGGCCAAATGACCCGGAAGCTGTCTGCGGACAAACACCGGCTCCCTTGGCCAGTAAAGTGAGATGAGCGCTGCAACTCCAGAGTTGTCCATGACTGGACTTAATGGTCAGGGGCCCCTTTACCTTTACCACTGAAGCTGGCCCCGCCCACTTAGGTCCCACCCACTTTCATTTCGGCCCCGCCCACTGCCAGCAGTGGAGAATTAGCCCTAAGGGAATGCAAGCTTCAGGTTTCAAAGCAAGTTCCCCCCTCCCTGACCTAGATCTATTGACAGATAAAAGCACAGCTGGAACCTGCATCCAAATGAAGCGACTTGAGCATTGTACAAACTATTGCCTCTTGCCTGTTGTTTTCCACAGGTAAAAACCAGGGCACAGCTGAGAGAGAGAGTCGCCCAGTTGTAATAACCTTCCCTGCAGATGCATTTCAAACTGCGCATTGACCTCTGCTCCTGATTAGCTTCAGGTGTGTCAAGTCACTCTTGCTAAACTACCGGAAGTTTTCATGCTATTTTTGACTATGCAACTGCAAAGGTGCGCGCAGAGAAGAGCATAAAACTATTTGTGTTCATTATGAAAAGGACCCTTTTCGATAAGGACAGCGAGCGCTGATCTAAGCCGTTCCATGTTTATTAGCACGATGACTCAGAACAATGCTTTAAAAAAGAAGATTTGAGGCAGCCAGGGGGGCGGGGAGCGAGCAGGGAAGCTGGCAAACAAGTTCCGCTTTGCATTTGCCAAACTCTTGGATTTCAGCTAGCAGATTATTACTCATTTCGATTTAACAAAATTTATATACTGCATAATTATAAAGGGGAAAAAAGAAAAACCTTTCTAAGCAATTTTTACAAAAACTAAAGCATTATCCATTCAAAAAAACAGTTAAAGATGGGTACTTTAAAATATTCAAAAGACAATCAATGGCAGCTAAAAAGAAATAAAACACACGTAACTAGCTCCATGTGTCTGGATAGCCTGACCTAAACAAAGGCATGTTTTATGCAGGCATTGAAAAGAGTAGAGAAGGAGTCTGTCTGGTGTCAATAGGCAGAGACTCCCAAAGTGTAAGTGAAGCCCATTCCTCAGGCATGGCCAAACTTGGCCCTCCAGATGTTTGGGGACTACAATTCCCATCATCCCTGACCACTGGTCCTGTTAGCTAATGATGATGGGAGTTGTAGTCCCAAAACTTCTAGAGGGCCAAGTTTGGCCATGCCTGCAAGCAAAAGCAGCACCGAAACAGCAGATTCCCACCAATAATAAAATAATAATAATAATAATAATAATAATAATAATAATAATAATAAATTATTTGTACCCCACCCATCTGGCTGGGTTTCCCCAGCCACTCTGGGCGGCTTCCACAGAAACCAAAAAACACTAAAATATCATACATTAAAAGCTTCCCTGAATAGGGCCGCCTTAAGATGTCTTCTGAATGTCAGGTAGTTGTCCATCACCTTGACATCCGATGGGAGGGCATTCCACAGGGCGGGCGCCACCACCGAAAAGGCCCTCTGCCTGGTTCCCTGTAGCTTCGCTTCTCGCAATGAGGGAACCGCCAGAAGGCCCTCGGCGCTGGACCTCAGTGTCCGGGCAGAACGATGGGGGTGGAGACGCTCCTTCAGGTACACTGGGCCGAAGCCGTTTAGGGCTTTAAAGGTCAACACCAGCACTTTGAATTGTGCTCGGAAACGTACTGGGAGCCAATGTAGGTCTTTCAAGACTGGTGTTATGTGGTCTCGGCTGATCTCCCTAATACACAATATGAAAAAATGCTAAACACTCCCAAGGTTTAGCTAGTGTTTTAAAATATGTTGCTGAACTCCACCTCCCTTAATCCCTGGCCATTGTCACACTGGCTGGGTGTAATGGGAGATGTAGTTCAGAAGCAGCTGGGAGGCCATCGATACCCTAACACTGCTTCAGTCTTTCCTTGTGGCACTCAATCCTTGTGGTTGCACTTTTCTGCACAATACCCTTCTTAAGACTGGACCAGGAGTGGGGAACCTCAGAACCAAGCGAGGGCAATGCAGCCCTCCACATGCTTCTATCTGGGCCTTTGGGACTTGGCACAGGCCACACCCCTTTCTCCACAGGCCACACCCCTTTCTCCACAGGCCACGCCCCTTTCTCCACAGGCCACACCCTTTCTCCACAAGCCACACCCCTTCTCCACAGGCCACACACCCCTTCTCCACAGGCCACGCCCCTTTCTCCACAGGCCACACCCTTTCTCCACAAGCCACACCCCCTTCTCCACAGGCCACACCCTCCCAACTGGAATGCAACCTTGAGCTCTCATAACATCTCCTGCTTGCCCTGAGGGAGGAGAGAGGAGGATCTTGTAACGCGCAGAAACTATTGTCCAAAGGTAAAATTGGCAGCCATTGATCTGCCCAATCCTGCCCCACCAGTGCCACGTGGACCCTGGAAGGTTGCCCAGCAAGGAGAACAGCCCTCCGCCTGAATACAGCTCTCCATTCGTGCTGCACACTGTGTTTCCAAATGAGACTGCAGCACAGAGTCGCCTCCGGAGGAGACCAAGGTGTTACTGGACTCAAAAACCCAGCCAGAATGGCCAGTGGTCAGGAATCACAGAACTGTAGAATGATGGAAGTTGTGGTCCAGCAACCTCTGGAGGGCAGCACGCAGGCTGCCGGTGGTACTAAGGCCTTATTATCCCACCTCTTAGAATAGCAGAGTTTGCAAGGAACCCTGAGGCTCATCTACAGTAGCCCAAACCCCTGCGATGCAGGAATCCTACCCACAGCTGTCCCTGGGTGGGCTTGAACCACCAACCTTCAGGTTAACAGGCAGATGCACTGAGCTATTGTACCACCTGACTCTATACTACTTTCAGACCCCTGCTTGATCTATCTCCCTGAACATGAAATCGGCTTTTTCTCAGGTACCCGGTTCTTGGCCATGCCAGATCCCGGCAAAATCAGCAAGGCTGGATTTTATATATATCATCTTCCGGGGGGGGGGGCATGGAAGAGAACAGGAGCAAGATTTTGAGCAAGTCCTCCCACCTGATGAGTCTCACGGGGGGAGAGGGTGATAGAGAGAGTGGGTAGAGAAAGGGATTGTGCCATGTCTCACAGACTGAATAACCAGAGGAGGCTGAGGACTCCATGGAGATGAATATGATGTGCACACACACACACCAGGCCACAGTGCTCTCCAAATGATAATGTATAATAGAAGCTCACACAAGGCCCTGTCAGCTGTTCTGAGGGTGCTAAACTATGTGGGTGGTACACACTGAATGTTCCAGAGAAAGAGAGAGAAACATTTCCAGGGGGAGATAAATTTGATATGGATCATTATGATGGCTTTGTATTGTCTGTGACATTCAAGAGGAACTAAACTGCCCAAGTGGAATTATCCCAAATAGCTGACTGAAAAAACACTAAAAAAAAAAACCAAACCCATCCTTTTGCAATTCTGTCTCTTCAGGCTAAGGGGAGGGAAGAAGTAAAGATGGTATTGCCCTTCTCCCCATTTCACTCTCACACATCCATGTGCACACACACAAACACACCAGTCATGTTAAGAAAGTGTGGTCGGAATACAGATACCCACCTATTTTCCCCTTTCACAGCTGGCGGCTGGGTAGGGAAGGTAGCAATGTAAGCTGAGGAGGACGGGAACAGCGTTGAGGGAAAGGGTTAAATAAGCTTCCCTCAGCACCAGCACCAAGGTCCAAATCATGCCTGCACACACATGCGCGCACACACCATGGCAACCACTTTTGTCTGATATGGCCAACAGAAGCTGCCTGCAGAACAGGTATGGATTCACTGACAGGTAAGAACACCTGTGTGAAATGGGAAGAGGAGCCTGCATCATGCTAATTGGGCTCCTCTTCCTCTTCTCTGCCTCCCACTTTCTGCAGCTCCACTTCAACAGACCCTGATCTGCAAGCAGGGAAGACAGTAGCCGCACAACAAGGACCCAACACCTACCACCAAGAGAGACGTGGCCCCAGCAGAGGCACCCAGGCCAGTGCCAGCCAGGGAGTGTGCTAAGCAGCTGCCCAACTCACCCCACCCAGCAGGGGCAGGGGCACAGCAGCTCCACCAGAGGTGCCAGCTCAGCCTGCCCACATTTTGGTGCAACCAGAGGTAGGGGCCGTCAAGCCTGCTCGGTGGGGAGGCCTCATGGAGCCCCAAAGGTGGCTGCTTTCTATCCCAGGAGTGCCCACAGACTCGTCAGCTGTGTCGTCTGATATGTTCACCCACAACTTAACAATTATGATATTGGAAGGTGGTGGACTCTCCTTCCTTGAAGGCTTTTAAGCAGAAGCTGGATGGCCACCTGTCATGGCATCTCAAACAGGCAGCTTTTAAAATGCCTCCCTGTCCAGGAACATCACTTCAGACCACAGGGCAGGGCGGGACACGTGTATGGAGAGACCCATTGTTAGATAATGGCAACGATGGCCTCACCACTTTCCTCTTCCCCACCTCCTCACTGTTGCCACTGCCTGTTTGCTCACCTCTCCCCTGGGCCCCAATCAATCCATGCAATCTCAGAGAGAAAGAGACAGAGGGAGAAAACAAGGCACATGGGGAATCCTGCCCCATCTTGCTCCTCTGCCTGTGTCAAGCCTAAATTGCAGGAGGCTTGTGAATACTACAAGTGGAGAAGAAGGGGAGACAGGAAGGAGATCAGTGCCATGCTGTCCACGTGGAACCAGAGAAATGCCCCTTGGGCGCCCAATCACATCCACACCATCTGCTGATGAGTCTGTGTGCAGTCTTGGGATTGCCGATTGGAAGGTCGGCGGTTCGAATCCCCACAACAGGGCGAGCTCCTGGTGTTTGGTCCCAGCTCCTGCCAACCTAGCAGTTCAAAAGCACGTCAAAGTGCAAGTAGATAAATAGGTACCACTCCGGCAGGAAGGTAAACACCGTTTCTGTGCGCTGCTCTGGTTTTGCCAGAAGCAGCTTAGTCATGCTGGCAACATGACCCAGAAAAACTGTCTGTGGACAAACGCCGGCTCCCTCGGCTAGTAAAGCAAGATGAGCGCCACAACCCCAGAGCCGTTCGCGACTGGACCTAACGGTCAGGGGTCCTTTACCTTTAGTTCCACACTGAGAGAAAAGACGAAAGAAAGAAAACAGAGATCTAGTCAAAAGAGCTAAAGGCTTCCTGTAGGAAAAGCCAAAAGAAACAGAAGGATTTGCTCAAAAGGAAATCACAATTCATGAAAGGCGGCAGACAGTTCAGGAGACATCTAATCTCTAGCCTGAAGAGGCCACCTCCTGGTGTAAGAAGATAATCCAGTTCAGACCCTTAACTTCCCTGATTAGAGCTACCAGACTGTTAGAGGGATTTAGGTAGCAAAAAGATACCTGTGCATTAATACCACCAACTCATTTCTAATAGGCATCCAAGGAGGCAGCTGGACCATCTTGCCCAAGGTGGATTTCTAAAACAAAGCAGCCTTTCCTTTTGCAGAAGTGAGCGGAGAATTATAGCACGCAAGGCTTCCGGCAAGCCAGCAGCAATCCTCAAGCAACAGAAACCTTGCTGCAGAAGCCTGGTGCTCCGGTCGAAACTGGTAAGCAATTAAACAAATACACAAAAATAATAATCCAGTTGTTTTCATCAACCTCTTATTTAAAAAAACAAACAGATTGCTTAAGGAAGGCCATTATTAATGGTGTCACCTATCAAGAGAGCCGAGAATATGACCTGGATCCCACGGCCATGTAGCAGGGACAGATGGGAAAGAGGTGCTGCTGCCACTTCCCAAAAAATCTAAGCTTTCATTTTTTAAAAAGAAGCAAATTTCTGGACCTCATGGCAATGTATGAGCAATGTCCAGCAAAATCTTAGAAGCCAAAGGGGATGAATAAATGGTGTTCAGTTTATATGAGCACATAAAGCCCTAAACAAAAACTAAATATCTGAAGGAGTGCCTCCTTCCTTAGCTGCCAATCTGAGTATGGAGATGGGAGGATGAAGTCCTGCTGGCAGTATGGCTGCCCTCAGAGGTTCGGGGGACATTGGCTCATGCAATAGCTTTCTCTGTGGCAGCCCCCAAAACACGGAATTCCCTCCCTATAGAGGTGCATCTGACACCAACACTTTTAAACCTTTCACCTGTTGACTTGAGATAAAGCCATGTACCTTGGCCTTTGGAAAGAAGTATGGGTTGTCTTCTCTGCAAATGTAATTGCTAGTTGCTATATCTCCCTATATAAAGAAAACTGTAAGAATGTCATCACGCTGCAGTTTACATGGCTGCCAATAAGCAGCCACATGAACTGTAGCTGGGTGGTGGAAGAGCAGGCAGGCAGGTGAGTGGGCAGACAACCCAGGTGGACAGTGTGGGTTGTGGGTGGCTGAGGTGACAGACTGAGCCAGCTCCCTAGCAGCTGTCCTGGTTTGCTGCTGCTGAACATCTCACACCCACACCTCCCCACTGGCCTAAGTAGCACTACAATTTCACATCCAAGAGTCATTTTGTACCGTACTTTTCCGTGTATAAGACCAATTTGTTTCAAGTGGATAGTGCATGGGGTGGACATTTGATTGGTTGCTGCTGCGGCTGTCAGTGGCTATTGGGCGTGTTATTGGTAGCTGCGTCAAGGGTTGGTGTTGATTGGCTGTCGCTGCGGCAATTGGGTGGGCGATTGGTAGCTCATGCCGGCGAGGGGACAGATGAGAGGCAGATTTCGCGATGCGTGTCTGCAATCTTCCCTAAAGAAAGCTCAACAACCCTGTGCAACCCCCCCAAAAAAAACCCCTCAATCCTCCCCCCCAAAAGCTCAACAACTCTGTGCCATCTCCCTCTATTTTCTTAAATTAGAGTCACCCAAAATAGCGGGCGTCTTATACACAGAGGCGTCTTATACACGAAAAAATACGGTACGTGATTTTCTCCAGAAGCCTGGAGAGAGACCTGTGCTTGACCCCCACCGAGACCAATCTCGCTTAAATGCCCCTTCCCAAGATTTGTTTTAAAAAAACAGAGCAAAAGATCAGCTTGAGCCAGATGTGTATCTTTATGTTCTCCCCTCATTGGCTCAGTGCCCAGGTCAAATTAATTTACAATAAGCCTTAATTAAATCTGCACTTGTTTAAGAAAATTACTGAAGCAAAAAAAAAAGTGCCAATTGCATTGTTTCCTAATGCTGTTCATCTTTTGAGGGCAGGAGGCAGAGAGTAACCACTACCTTTCCAGGGGGTCCATTCCACCCTTGAACAGCTCTTACCATCAGAAAGTTCCTCCTGGTGTTTAGTTGGAATCTCCTCTATTGCAACTTGGTTTGAGTCCTACCCTCCAGAGCAGGAGAAAGGCTCGCCAGGTACAGTGGTACCTTGGGTTAAGAACTTAATTCATTCTGGAGGTCCATTCTTAACCTGAAACCAATCTTAACCTGAGGTACCACTTTAGCTAATGGGGCCTCCCGCTGCTGCTGCTGCACCGCCGCCATGCGATTTCTGTCCTCATCCTGAAGCAAAGTTCTTAACCCAAGGTACTATTTCTGGGTTAGCAGAGTCTGTAACCTGAAGCCTCTGTAACCTGAAGTGTCTGTAACCCGAGGTACCACTGTACACCTCACTAGATCAAATGTTAAATCTCATCCTAGCCTACCTCACAGGGTTGATGTGAGGGTGAAATCCGGGGGGAGGAGACAAATGCATGCTGCCCTGTCCTTGGAGGAGGGGGGAAGGATAAATACTGAAATGACAGATAATTGTTCCTGAAGTAGCATTTATGCATTGGGCTGGGAATGATTGGGAAACCTCTGTTATTAAAAGGAAGAAAAACTCTGGGCAGCCAGGATGCCTGGATATCCTGCAGGCCTCTTCCCCTTATACAAGCTTTTTCTTCATTTTGCATATAGAGTTCAGAGCCATCAAACAAAGCAATTATCTGGTCCAAGCTGACACATGATGAGAGACAGAGGGAGGGACGTGTTTTCCACGTCTTGAGTCTCACAACATTGCAAGCCAGAAAGTGAAGGATACTTGTAAAAATATGAGCAAGCCAGGGCTGAACTGATACTACCCTTGCTGGTACCTTTTCCGGGAAAATCAGAGGCTCACTATATCAGGTTCCTATTGGAAGACCGGACAAATGCTAGAACATTAGCAGTGGCAAAGTTTTTATCAGTGGTTGCAAGAACAAATGATCCTTATATTCCAAACCAAATGCTTGTTTAACCTGGAGGTAGGCTGTATGAATTCTGTATTGCTTTGTAATGATTTGGTGGGTCTCTGGACCGTAATAAAGATTGATGATGATGGTGATGATGATGATGTAAAGCTGAACTCAAGAATGGCTGAGGAAAGGGCAGCAAAGGGGGAAAGCAGACCAGGAGGACATTCCTGAAGTTGAAGAAAAGGGGAGGCCGGAAAACAGAGGGCCAAGAGAAGCACATGTCACTAGAACAGGTGGCATCTCCCAGGGCACTGGATCAAAAATCCCTCAAGGAAGGACCACAGTCCAGTGGTGGAGCATCTGCTTTGCATGCAGAAGGTCCCAGGTTCAACCCCAAATGGCATCTCCAGGTAGGGCTGGGAAAGACTCCCCACCAGAAACCCCAGAAAGCTGCTGCCAGCCAGTGCAAGCAGTGCTGAGCTTGATGAAGCGATGACTCAGCGTAAGGCAGCTTCCTAAGTCCCTAAAACTCAAAGCAGCAGGAACAGCAAACTTGGTAAATCTATGCTAAATCTATGGTGGGACTCCAGTTCCCATCTGCCTCTGCCAGCATGGCTAGTGGTCAGGGATGATGAGAGTTGTAGTCCAAAAAGAAATGGAGGGCACCAGCTGCCCCAGCAAATCATAAATGCCACTTGCAACAATACTTCCAACCGGGGGAAATTAAATATTAAATATTTTAATATTAAATATTTTCAAGCAGTTTGGATAGATTTCAGGGATGTTGTTAACAGCAGGTTTCCAGCATCACCTGGATGACCTTTGAAGTACCTCCCCACTCTTATGTTTTTAAATTTTAAAAAGTCTGAATATCTTTGTCAGCCCTGTCAGCGTAAGAGTGTGTGTGTAAGACAGGCAGACAGACAGACAGACAGACACCTTCACAACCAGCCATCAAGTCACAAACACCCACGCTGCGTTTAGCATCAAGTGCACAAGAAACACGGTTAAGAAACACCAGCGCACCCTTTCCAGAATTCCGCTCACAAGCAGCTAACAGATATTTAAGGAAAGGGGGGGGGACACAGGAAACGAACATTTATGGCTATGCAGAAACTGCAGTTCCACAGAAGCTGCAGCTAGAACTCACCTAGCAACGAAGGACAGTCACCTGGGCAGCTATAAATGGGCAGTACGTTTCCGAGCACAATTCAGAGTGGTGGTGCTGACCTTTAAAGCCCTAAATGGCCTCGGCCCAGTATATCTGAAGGAGCATCTCCACCCCCATCGTTCTGCCCGGACACTGAGGTCCAACGCTGAGGGCCTTCTGGCAGTTCCCTCACTGCGAGAAGCCAAGTTACAGGGAACCAGGCAGAGGGCCTTCTTGGTAGTGGCACCCGCCCTGTGGGAGTGGCACCCGCCCAGATATACCCTCCCACCAGATGTCAAAGAGATAAACAACTAGCAGACTTTTAGAAGACATCTGAAGGCAGCCCTGCTTAGGGAAGCTTTTAATGTTTAACAGACCACTGTATTTTAATACTTTGTTGGAAGCTGCCCAGAGTGTCTGGGGAAACCCAGCCAGGTGGGCGGGGTACAAATAATAATAATAATAATAATAATAATAATAATAATAACAACAACAACAACAGACCTGGGTGCCCAATCCCTATTGCAGGGATGAGGAAGCTGCAAGGTGTCACCAGACTATAATTCCCATCATCCTGGACTACTGGCCATACTGGCAGGGTGGGGAGCAAATCTGACCATTTCAGTGCCTTCTCTTTCCAACCATTAAGTTCAGCTCTTCACATTCCCATGAGTTTCTGGATTGATTGATTGATTGATTGATTGATTGATTGATTGATTGATTGGTTTGTCTCCCATGAAAGTTGTGCCCATTTCTATACAGGCTGGGTTAAATACCTCCACTCAAAAGGCTTGTTGAGAAAAAAGAAACGTCTTCAATAGGTGTCCTAAGGACAATAGAGATGGCACCTGTCTGATAAATAACGGGGGATCCACAGAGGAAGTGCCACCACCCTAAAGGCCCCGTTCCTAAATCACATGGAACAAGACCTCCTGATGAAATGGCACATGGAGGAGGCCCATTCCTGCAGAGCACAGCAATTGGTTGGGTATATAAAAGGTGAGCAGGTGTTTTGGGTGTCCTGATCCCAAGTTGTATACATCTTTCTATACCTGTACGAGCATCTTGAACTTAGCCTGGTAGCTAATTGGAAGCCAGTGAATGATAGGAGTTGTAGTCCCACAACTTCTGAAGGACACGAAGCAAGCAAGTGGTTAAGTATAGTGGTTAAGAGTGTCGGACTAAGATCTGAGAGGTCTGGGTTCAAATCCCCACTCAGCCATGAAGCTCACCTTGGGCCTCTTAGCCTACCTCATAAAGTTGCTGTGGGGATTAAATGGGGGGGGAGAACTGTGTACGCAACCTTGAGCTGCGAAAAAGGTGGGGTGTTCTTGTTATTGGCACCCATCTACCACAAAAGACAATGGGCAGAGGAGGAGGAAGAAATCGAGAACAGAGGGCCCTCCACAGAGACTGGATTTGCTGGCCCTCCCAAATTTGGGGGGCCTCTGAGGCAACTGCCTTGCCTCAGCTGAGTTGTAGGCTGTCCAGGATTCTGGTTCATAGTACTGGCAATTGCATGATTGTACTGCCTCAGAGTACATGTGAGGAGTTTGTGTTATTACACACACACACACACACACACACACACACACACAGCAACACTCAGATGATCCTGACCTGGTTTCACTACACTTTTTTCTATATTTTATCCATTTCACTTCAGCACAGCGTTGCACAGCTATTTTCTTCGGTACGTTCAGAGACAACGTGTGCATGCAAGTTCCCCCAGGCGTGGAAAGTTAACCATCAGTTTCAAAGGTCTCTTAGCTGACCACATCTGCTAAAAAGTTCTGTCCTTGAGATGACCCTCAGCACAGGGCCAGCACCCTAGCAAGGCAGTCAGACTACATTAAGGTAGTTCTGTAAGTGGAACATCTGGCATCTTTTTCTTCACAAAATACTGTATATAGGAGAGGGGGCAATCTGGATCGCGCTTTGGGAGAAGCAGGCTTAACCACACGCCCACAACATCTTTTCCAAGGCCATCACTCTGCCCTGCCAGGTGCAATCTGTTCCCATTAGTGACCTCTAAGGGCATTGGCTGGTGCACCAAGTCACTGTCTACTTTGACCCTTAGCTGAGCAGAAGGATGGGAGGGGTGGAAATGTTGTTGGTGGCACAGCGGTACACCCTGGGAGCGAGTCCCCCCCTCCCCTCGTTACCAGTTAACAGCAGATGCTCCGCTATTGTAAACAATCATTTGTAATTAAAGCAACTTGCCAGCAACCTGATTAGATTAACTAGTTTGAAATTAGTTTGCAATACCTTTCTTTCTTCCTTCCCCGTGCAACCCACACCCGGGGGGGGGGGCGCTCCTGTACCGTAAGCATTATAAGCATATGATGCTTACATTGGCATGGCTTCTTTAAAAAAAAAAAAAGTTTATAAGGATTAATTTGCATTCAAAGAGGGTTTCAATGAATCGACGGCTACAGCAAGCTGGAACTGGTTCAATTCCATTATAACACTTAGTGAGCAGCCCACACAGAATCAGTTTGGTGGGGGAAATGTACATGGAATAGGGAACATTCAGCTCCAGAGAGGACGTGGCCTGTGCATCTTCACTAGGAAGGCGCTTGGCATTTCACGCTGGAGCAGGGCGGGTGAGCGCTCAGAGCTGATGATGGCACAGAGTCCAGCTGCCACACCTTGTGGACTCCCGGAGTGGGACGCCTCACACCCAGGATCCAAATACAGTCCTCCAAGGCTCTCTGCCTGGCCTTTGGAGCCTCCGCAGGGCTCACCCTTCTTCATCAGCTCAGCTTCACACCTTCCTTGAGCATTTCCACCTGGATGCAGAACCGCCTTTTTAAACTCAGACCAGGCCTTTTACTTCATGGGATGGAGAGGGCTATAGGAACGAGCCTCCTGTGCAAGATTTGGCATCTATTGCTCCACTCACTTTTGGTTTTGTCCCCACTGGCCAAAGGACTGGACACCATATAGTCTGGGCCCGAAGAACTTTCCACATTTTGTACCACCCCTCTTCTCCAAAGGTATGACCAGCAGATGGGTGGGGAACCACTCTCCTCACTGACCCTGCTTAAAACTCCAAGTGTTTTTGCCTGTTGGAAAAAACCGTATTTTTCGCTCTATAAGACACACCAGACCACAAGACGCACCTAGTTTTTGGAGGAGGAAAACAAGAAAAAAAATATTCTGAATCTCAGAAGCCAGAACAGCAAGAGGAATCGCTGCGCAGTGAAAGCAGCAATCCCTCTTGCTATTCTGGCTTCTAGGATAGCTGCGCAGCCTGCATTTGCTCCATAAAACGCACACACATTTCCCCTTACTTTTTAGGAGGGAAGAAGTAAGTCTTATAGAGCAAAAAATATGGTATGTCCTTGATAATGTCCCTTTCCTCCCTAGCTAGAGAATAGAGAAGGGTGTGTGAGTGTGTATAAAAAACTAGCCTCCTGTAGAAAGGGTGAAAATTGTGCTTAACTGTTCCGTATACCTTTGCCTCTGGCATGTGGCCCTTGGAAGGTTACTTAGAAGAGAGTGCGGCCCTCAAGCTGAAAGAATTTCCCCACTCCTGGCCTACATCCTCTGGGAGACTCTGCCCCTGTTTCCCAGTTATGCAGTTCAATAAAGGTTCTTGCTGTATCGCTGTGTCTTGCCTTGTGGGAACCCACCTACACTTCAGCATCCGTCTGCATTGGGAGACAATGGAGTGTGCATCTGCAGGTGAAATCAACTCCAAACCAATGCACTAACAGCACTGAAGTGACCTCTCCAGGTTGCAAGACTGGGCAGTGTGCCTGGAGGTCCTGGGCTGCCCAGACAACAAGACCCCCCTCTTGGCCTCACTGATGTGGTCCAAAGGAAAGCAGAGCAATATGTTTGGCAGCAACTTGGCTGCAGGAATTGGTGGAAGGAGGCATACAAGGTGCCACCCAACCACCTTAGGGACTCCACCCCAGATCTGTGTAGGGCTTACTCCTTATCCTTTTCTTTTTCTGAATATATCCCGCAAGGCAGCGGAGGTTTAGGATCAGAGTTTTCTTTCTCCTAGATGGGCTCTCTTTCTGGGTTGATGAGGCCCATCTACCCCTCACTTCCACAGAGTGTGCAGAAGCCACATTCTTGACCATTGGGCCCACTCTTGGCCTTGTCTGCTCAATCCACTGGAGCCTGCCTTCACAAGCAGGGGAAGTCTCAAACTCACTGAGGGTTTGAGACCCATCAGCTTCCCACACCTGGTTTAGCCAGCCAGTCAAAGCTGTTCCTATGGTGCAGCCGCTGTCACAGGGTGAGGGCTTCTAGGAGCCTGTGAGGTGAGAACTGAGTTCACAGGGTGAGGGCTTCTAGGAGCCTGTGAGGTGAGAACTGAGTTCAGGGTGGGGACCAAAGGTGGACAAACTACCCCAGAAGGGGCACGACGTGTCCCCACAGAGGTACTAGCCCTCCCCTAAGACCCCTTTGTGATGGCCTGAGACTTGGGCTCAGAACCAGAGGAGTCTCAGTCCGCACCGGACCCTTTGCCTCAGGCGACATCTGAACCTAGCCTGGGGCCTGATTCTGAAGAGTCCCAGTCTGCACAGGTCCCCTGCAATAAGCACCAGCTGGGCCGAGTCAGGTGCCTAAGCCTGCCCTGGTTCCATATGTGAGGCTTACCTCGTTGCCTTCAGCTGGGCAATCACTTACAGCTGCTCCACTACCAGTTGGGTCAGGAGAGGCTGAGGTGGCCTCTGGGTCTAGTAACCCACTGACATCTCCCGAGCTGCAGAGACTAAGGTCTGAGAGATGGAGGGACCTGAGTACTCGGAGGAGGAGTGCTCGCCTTCGGGCGAGACAGGGAGGTGAGTCACCAGGGGATCAGGACCGGCCATTACCCCAACAAAGATAAAAGGCTGCCGGACCCTGCCCCAGGTTGCAGGAGCAACATTGCTGTTTGCTGGAACCTGCCTGACCTTGCCTGGTTTCCTGCCTTGGCCCTGTCGAACTGACTCCTCGTAAAACCCTTGGATTCGGGACCGGACCTGGACCACGTTGCTTGGATTATCCCCTGAGCCCAGCACACCCATACATTCCTGGGAGACTCTTGTTGTTGTTCTTTAGTCGTTTAGTTGTGTCCGACTCTTCGTGACCCCATAGACCAGAGCACGCCAGGCACTCCTGTCTTCCACTGCCTCCCGCAGTTTGGTCAAACTCATGCTGGTAGCTTCAAGAACACTATCCAACCATCTCGTCCTCTGTCGTCCCCTTCTCCTTGTGCCCTCCATCTCTCCCAACATCAGGGTCTTTTCCAGGGAGTCTTCTCTTCTCATGAGGTGGCCAAAGTATTGGAGCCTCAGCTTCACGATCTGTCCTTCCAGTGAGCACTCAGGGCTGATTTCCTTCAGAATGGATAGGTTTGATCTTCTTGCAGTCCATGGGACTCTCAAGAATCTCCTCCAGCACCATAATTCAAAAGCATCAATTCTTCAGCAAAGCCTTCTTTATGGTCCAGCTCTCACTTCCATTCATCACTACTGGGAAAACCATAGCTTTTACTATACGGACCTTTGTTGGCAAGGTGATATCTCTGCTTTTTAAGACTCTGCTCAACTACATATGTAACTAATAAAATTCCTTCCTGGGTTATTGTCATCTCTACCACATTTTAAATCTGGTGGCAGCAACTGTTAAGAGCTTTTTAAAAAGTGGGCTAGACAGACTCTCTCACACACAGCACCAGAGCTGAATTCTGAGGCTGCCAACAAAGGAACAATCTCCACTCCACCCACCAAATGGACAGATGGATCAGTAGGTGTGTGAGCTCTTTTTTTACAAGCTTCTTTACGGCATGACATTTTGGCAGCCAGGCAGGGTCGTGGGGTTGGCAAGTTTCTCCTGCTTTGCATCTTTCTTTCAAGTCGCCACCTGGCTCCCTCCCTCTCTGTCTGTCTCAAGGGGGATCCAGTCCCTGATACACTCAAACGGAAGAGGCTCTGGCAAGCCAGACGGTCCCAGGTACTGCAGCTGACACACTGAGGCAGGTGAACATGCAATTACTGGGGGGGAGGGGAGAGAGAAAAGGACCAACTTTAGCTAAGGAGAAATGAAGAAAAAAACCCAACCCTGTACCATTCAAACCCTTCGCAACAGCATTTATCCACCTGAGCCAACCAATCATTTTTAGTCGATCTAAGAAGCAAGCCAGAAATTCTGACTGCTCTAGAATGTCACAAGAGAATAACTATGAGAAGTATGTCAGTCCAATAATTGGGCAGAGAGGAACCATTTTTCCCATCTAATTGTTCAGTTCTGCATATCCATTTGCAATTTCATTGTATTTTTTTTAAGTCTTCATGAAAATCCATCAGCATTTTAGTGCTAATTTCTCCTAAGCTGCAAAACTGTGCATGCAATTTCCCCTATTGAATACATTTGTGCATCCAATTTCCCCTGATGAAAACGTTTTGGCAAGCTCTAATATAATGTGTTTTTTGCATGCTAATTTCATTGATACATGCATCTGTATGCATGCTTTACCCTAGCATATGCATTTTGCGCACACTGGAGAACTGCAGAGCAAAAGCTCAGAGAAGTTCAGATTTCAAAGGGTGAGGCATTTCAATTCATATATTGTTTCAGGAAGTGCAGCTGGAATAAAATTTCTTACCCACCTACTAAGTCGAGGTAATGAGATCTATGGTGCCGTGGTCCTGAATAAGAAACCTCAGAAACCTGAATAAGGTTTTCCAGACAGGTAACTGTGTTAGCCTGTTGCAGCAAAAATGACACAATCATGTGGCATATTAAAAGACTTACTATGCTATATTATGACATTATAGCATTAGCTTTCACCCTGCAGCTGCTGTTGAACTACAACTCTGGTGAGTCCTAGCAAGCATAACCAGGGATGATGGGAGTTGTAGTTCAGCAGCAACTGAGGGTCATAAATCCCCCCACACCTGAGTTAGATCAACATCAGCCAGGTTTCCCACCAATTTCTTTAACAGATGTAGCAAATACACAAAAGTGAGCTTCTCTTGGCACAGCATTGGCGTTCTTTTTTATAAGACTGAAGAGCTCATAATGCAGATTAGCTTTCTGGTCAAAAAAACAGTTGCACTAACATTTTTTAAAAACACACACGACCTAGGGACACTAACTGAAAAAACACAGAGCATTCTTTTCAAAAGGGAGGGTTCTTTATATTAAATCCCAGTGACTATTCAAATGGGAGAATTTAAATACAGCTGGGAACTATGCACTCTGTTAATGCAAACACATTACAGCTGGGGAAAGACTTCACACACACACACACACACACACACACAGAATGATACCTCTGGTTAAGTACTTAATTCGTTCCGGAGGTCCGTACTTAACCTGAAACTGTTCTTAACCTGAAGCACCACTTTAGCTAATGGGGCCTCCCGCTGCTGCCGCCGCGCTGCCGGAGCACAATTTCTGTTCTCATCCTGAAGCAAAGTTCTTAACCCGAGGTACTATTTCTGAGTTAGCGGAGTCTGTAACCTGGAGCAAATGTAACCTGAAGCGTACACACACACATACACACACACACACACACACACACACACATTTTTATATAGTACAGATTAGGAGAATACAGGCTGGTGCTCTCCAAAAGCTTTGGGACTGCAACTCCCATCATCACTGCCCACTGGTCATGTAGGCTGGGCTGATAGAGGCTGAATTTCAACACCCCCTGAAGGTATTACGTTGGCCACCCTGGTAAGGCAACCCAATGGGTTTAGCAAAACAACTCAGCAGCTTAAAGTGAACTCATTTTACAGTTTTCTCTTGAATAGATACAAACATTTGACACTTCCTTATACCTAGGAATGAAGATCACTTACGGAGCATCGCTGTTCCAATTCCTCATTATTTTTTCCAACTTAAAATTCACTTCTCTACATTTCCACATCTGTTTACAATTTTTTACAAAAAAGTCCTCATGAAAATTCATCTGCATTTCAGTGCAACGTTCGCCCCATGTACACGTTTATGTGCAATTCTGTCTATAATGTTTTCCTTTTCTTTATGGTGCAGTGGTTAAGAGCGGTAGTCACGTAATCTGGGGAACCGGGTTCGTGTCTCCGCTCCTCTGCATGCAGCAGCTGGGTGACCTTGCGCCAGTCACACTTCTCTGAAGTCTCTCAGCCCCACTCACCTCACAGAGTGTTGGTTGTGGGGGAGGAAGGGAAAGGAGAATGTTAGCCGCTTTGAGACTCCTTAAAGGGAGTGAAAGGTGGGATATCAAATCCAAACTCCTCCTCTTCTTCTTCTTCTTCTTCTTCTTCTTCTTCTAACTCCAAAACACAATTTTTTAATGCACACTTGACCCTAGTTTATGCAGTTTTGTACACATAACTTGAGAATTGCACATTTTGGAACATGGCCATGTTTAGATCCTCATGCTGTTTTGGAAACTGCAAATTAGGGAGATTCACTTTTAAATGTGAATTTAATTTCTGCCCCATCCCTATTTCTGGGTTCTCTCTTCATGTGCTTCTTTCACCCTCTGCTCCCCAATGTTGGATCTTTCTGAGGTAGAGAGCAAAAGAGCCCTATCCAATCCTCAACCTTCCATTCTGGCTAATAACCTTTCTCTCTTCCTAAAGCTTGTGGGGGGGTAAGCAGGGGGTTCCAGCCCCTAAACCTCGGTTGCCTAAATTGACAGCAGTTCTCAAGATGAATGACGGATGCCAAGCTCCGCAAAAAGCAAACTGCCGGCTACAAATCCCCCCTTGCTTATGTTGTCCTTTTTGCAACTCTGGGAGATAATCTCTTTGGGAAAGATGTCACCGCAGACTCAACTCCCCCCCCCCCCCAAAAAAAAAAAATGTGGCGCCTTAACATCTTAGCATCACTGTACATTCCTATCATAAATAACATCAACTCCCTTCTTTCCAATCAGGGGGAAAGGAAGCTTAAATCACCCACTGATGGGTTTATTACCAAACCCGCAAGGCGATAAGGACCTGAGACCAGCCCCTTGCACTTAAAATGGGGCATAAATCTCAGCTCCGCAGTCTGTTTTGAAAGGTCTTCAAAACTAGCAGGGGGCTGGGAGGTGGGGAGGTGCTTTTGTTGACAGAGCTTCCCTCCCCCACCCCACCCAAAAAAGGGGGAAGGGAGCCAAATGGCAGCACTGCCTGATCCCAATCCAGTGCTTTAGCCTCTGTCTGCCTTTCTCAGCCTTCCCTCAGCTGGTCCTCATCTACCTACCTTCTTAAGAACATAAGAAGAGCCCTGTAGGATCAAGTCAATGGCCCGCCTAGTCCAGAATCCTGTGCTCCCAGTGGGAAACCTGCAAGCGTGACCCAAACACAAGAGCGCTCTGCAGTTTCCAGCACCAGAGTCCAGTCCAGTGCAGTCCAGGTGGCTGTCAGGTCCCTCCTTCTTGGTCTCAGGGTTGTCCTTGTAGAACTCAACAGGGAGGAGGAGAACGGGGACCAAACTAGCATTAGTTGGCTCTGTCTGTCATTGGCTCCGGTGCCAGTTACTGTTAGGTCTCCCTGCCTTGCCCCCTACCAGTCTCAGCGGACAGCAGCCCCCACTGTTCAGAACCTTCCTAGAAATTCAGGAGATATCATTCTGTCAACCCCATAGAAAGGTAATGTGCCAAGTTCTAGTCCAGGCATGGGTGACTAGGGGGCTCTCTAAACCGGAAAAGGATGTGCAAAAAGGACCGCCCTATTCTGCCTTGTTCAGACCACACCCAGTATACTGTGTCTAGTTTTGGGCACCACAATTTAAGAATGATATTGCAAGCTGGAACATGGGCAGAGGAGGGCAACCAAGATGATCACTGTCTGGAAACCATGCCTTATGCTTGAGAGAGCTGGGTATGTTTAGCCTGGGAAAGAGGAGACTGAGAGGAGATATGATAGTTATCTTCAAATATCTAAAGGGCTGTCCCATGGAAAAGCAAGCAAGCTCCTGCTCTGGAGGGAAGGACCCAAACCAATAGCTTCAGGTTACAAGAAAGAAGATTCCGACTAAGCATCAGAAAGAACTTTCTGACAAGAAAGGCAATGTTTACAGTCATTACTCCACCTACTTTTGCTTCTGGCCCCTCCCATCGGTGGCATATGGCCCCTGGAAAGCTGCCCAGAACAGAATGTGGCCCTCTGCTGCACAGCAACAGAAAACAAATCTTCTCTGCCATCTTTGCCAAAGCTGCTACTGTTTCTCCTCTTAAGCTTTCCTTTTCCAGGCTGGACATAAACTTTATGAAGCCCTTTAGACACTTGAGAAACACTAGATATAAAACAAGCAGAAAGTGCCCAACTTTGCTTGGAAACTCAGAGAGAGAGAGAGAGAGAGAGAGAGAGAGGGAGAGAGAGAGAGAGAAAGGTTTTTAATTTCATTTTTTAAAAATGCTGTTGGGTAAACAATAATATACAACCCTGCCCAATCTGGTAATAGCAGGGCAGTTTTTAAAAGCAAGCCTGCCATTTGGATCCACAGTGGTGCTTGATTGTATACAAACAGAGGCAAAAGCCTGCTCTCTTCAGTTCTAGGAACCGTTAGGCCAAATTCGGTCACTGTACCTTTAAGAGGCATTTGAATGCAGAGCAAACAGGCAAACAAACAACTTTCCAAAATATATAGTAGCAGTCTAGATAGAAGGTGGATAGATAATGATATGGTATCATCATCATCAGGTTGCTGACCACAGAGGGCTGATGGGGACCAGGTGCAAGAAGCAAAATGGGGGGGAAAGACCTTGAGCAAAACCAGCCAAGCCAAGAATATTTTAAGAGTTGGAAGCAAAGAGAAAACAGAGCAAAAACCGGACAGCTTGTGACACTCTTCTCTTCACCTGAGGTGGTGAGAGACGTAGGATTAATCAACACTTCTTAAGTGACAGGCAAACTGAAGGTGCAGTGAGTAATCTGGGTTGATGCTGGATTTAACATTGTGCTTTTAATATAAAAAAATCATAATATTCTGCAACGCACGCAGTATAATTATATTATGCTTGAAACAGCCCAGCCGCTGAAACAAGAATAGCTCCCAATATTTTTTCCATCAGTCAGATTTGGAAGAGAAGCCTTTAAAAAGGGAATATGAGATCTGCAGCAGAACTGCAAACAAATCATCTCTTGCAGGAAAAAGCTCTCTTCTCCCTCTACAGAAATAGAGGAGGAAATATATTTAGCTAAACGTGACATGCACTAGGATCAGATCCAACAACAAGCAGGTGATCTCCTGAATGTACAAAACAGCAACACGCTTCCATGGGTGTTTAGAGAGACTTATTCAGTCCAAGAGCATCAAATGTATCTCAAAGTTCTTTCTCCAGGGAAAAAGGTCAACACAGCAAAAGAAAAGTCATGGGATGTATAGCTTCTGTCTGAAGATGCAAGAACCCTGTTCAAAATGCATTGGAAACCTTTTTTGACTGAATAAACCTGAACATATAGTTTTGCCTCAACCAGAGAGATCAGTGATACCCTGCTAGAGACCAAGGAAGCTGTTTATCCTATTGTCCATCTAGCTCAGTGTCGTCTACTTGACTGGTAGCATCTCTTCCCCATCACCAGCTATCTAGACAAGACCATTAAAAAAACACAGAGAGACTGAACCTGGGACCTGCATGCAAAGCAGCTGCTCTACCACCGAGCTATTTCACTTCCTGTGGTCCCCAATTGCACTTCCCATGGTCTCCAATTACAGGCATACACTTCCCATGGTCTCAGATTACAGCCACTCATTAAACAAGGGCTATGAAGTTGGGAGCGTATCGTTTCAAGTTGGCTTGAGCCCCAGAGTCCCAAGAAGAAATGGGGGAGTGTGGACTGGAAGAGGCCAGAAGGCACCAGCAAGGACAAAAATATACCATAGTTTTCGCTCTATAAGACGCACCAGACCACAAGATGCACCTAGTTTTTGGAGGAGGAAAACAAGAAAAAAAATATTCTGAATCTCAGAAGCCAGAACAGCAAGAGGGATCACTGTGCAGTGAAAGCAGCAATCCCTCTTGCTGTTCTGGCTTCTGGGATAGCTGCGCAGCCTGCATTTGCTCCATAAGACGCACACACATTTCCCCTTACTTTTTAGGAGGGAAAAAGTGAGTCTTATAGAGCAAAAAATACAGTATCCCCTTCCTGACCTACCTCTCTCCACCTGGTTCCATCACTTTACAAGGAGGGGGCAGATTTGCATGCCTGTCGATACAATAATACGTCATCGGTTTTTAAAAAAAACATGCTAAATAGCAGAGCTAGAGATATGAAACACAGGCAATTAGCCCCTTCATCCATTATTATCCTATAATTAATTCTGCAAAGTCCCCAGCAGAAGCTGCAGTAAAGGCCACATGCTTACATGTTCTTGACTATCACTGGGCTGCACCTTGGAGTGACGTCATGTCCAGATGTTGCGAATAAGGGCCAATTCAGAAGGGGACCAGGGTGCTTTGATGGAGAGCAGGGTGAGGTGTTGCCGGGGTAAGTATCCAGTCCACAAAGGCACCACCCTCATTGCATAGGCAGCAAGATTCTCAGAGAGAACTAGAGAAAAGTCTCTTCAAAGCCGTATCATCCCCAATCATAAAATGCACCAAATCCAATTTGGACACCATCGATTTTTTTATGTAACTATTTCAGAGCCCCAAGACCTGGAGAAGGGAATATTGATCAGCTAAAGAGTCAGATCTTGGCAAACAGCACTCCAAGACCAAGCTTGACAAATTGAAGATGATAATTAAAAATTGAAACACCATGGCAATGTGGACTTTTTCTACTATTTCTAGAGACCTTCAGCCAAAGACCTATCGGCTCAGCTTAAAAAAAAAAAAAAGTGTAGGCAAAAGTCTCCCCCAGTTCTACCACCTCTCCTGGCTCTCTGTCCCCCTGGGTTGCAGGCCTGGGGGCTGAATGCTAGGGCTATGCATCCCCCCAACCCCTGATCAGGTTTGGGGCCCGATCCAACCCAGGACTCTCCAGTGCCTACCAACCCGGGTCCAGGTTCTGAACCAAAGGAGATGCCTTGCCCAGTATTTAACTGTGCAATAAACATGAAATCAGAAGGAGAGGGGCAAGAGGCACAGAGGCTACAGGTCGGAGCCAAACAGTACAAATTGAAAGCTTTTGCAGATGATTTAGTATTGACGTTACAGGAGCCAGAATCTAGTACTAAAAGAGTATTAGAATTGATTCAGGAATTTGGTCATGTGGCAGGATTTAAGTTGAACAAGTTAAAAACTAAGGTGCTTGAGAAAAATTTAACACCGATTGAGAAAGAGAGGTTTCAGAAGGAGACAGGTTTAACATTGGTTAAGAAAGTAAAATACCTGGGGGTTAATATGACCGCTAAGAACTTAAACCTATTTAAAGACAATTATGAGAAATGTTGGTCAGAAGTGAAAAAGGACCAAGAGATACGGTCAAACTTGAAGCTTTCCTTGTTAGGTCGAATTGCTGTTATAAAGATGAATGTATTGCCAAGAATGTTATTTTTGTTTCAATCATTGCAAATCTTGGACAAAATGGACTGTTTCAAGAAGTGGCAGGGAGACATTTCTAGATTTGTCTGGCAGGGCAAGAAGCCCAGAATAAAATTTAAAATATTAACTGATGCAAAGGACAGAGGTGGATTTGCCCTGCCAGACCTTAAACTTTATTATGAATCAGCAGCATTCTGCTGGCTGAAAGAATGGCTGCTTCTTAAGAACACAGACATTTTGGATTTAGAAGGTTTCAATAATGTTTTTGGGTGGCATGCATAGTTGTGGTATGACAAGGTTAAAGCACATAAAGCATTTAAAAACCATATTGTTAGGAAAGCATTGTTAAATGTCTGGATAAGATATAAGGACTTACTTGAAAATAAAACCCCAAGGTGGTTGTCACCGATGGAAGCAAAGGCTCAGAAAAAGCTCAATATGGAGGCCAAATGGCCGAAATATTGGGAAATTTTGGAACAAGGAGACAAATTGAAACTGCAGAGTTTTGAGAAATTAAAAGATAAAGTGCGAGACTGGCTTCATTATTATCAGATAATGGAGGCATACAATCTGGACAAGAAAATTGGCTTCCAGGTGGAAAAATCAAAATTAGAAACAGAACTGTTAGAACCTAAAACTAAGATTTTGTCAAAGATGTATAACTTGCTGTTGAAATGGAATACTCAGGATGAAACGGTGAAATCTGCTATGATTAAATGAGCACAAGATGTTGGACATAACATTATGTTTGCTGACTGGGAACAGCTGTGGACTACAGGTATGAAATTTATGGCATGTAATGCCCTAAGAGAGAATATTATGAAAATGACATACAGGTGGTACATGACACCAGTCAAGCTTGCAAAAATCTATCATTTGCCCGATAATAAATGTTGGAAATGTAAAGAAAACGAAGGTACATTCTTTCACCTTTGGTGGACGTGCCCAAAGATTAAGGCTTTCTGGGAGATGATCTATAATGAAATGAAAAAGGTATTTAAATATACCTTTCTAAAGAAACCAGAGGCCTTCCTGCTGGGCATAGTCGGCCAATTGGTGCCAAAGAAGGATAGAACTTTCTTTATGTATGCCACAACAGCAGCAAGAATACTTATCGCAAAGTATTGGAAGACACAAGATCTACCCACCTTGGAAGAATGGCAGATGAAGGTGATGGACTATATGGAACTGGCAGAAATGACTGGCAGAATCCGAGACCAGGGAGAAGAGTCAGTGGAAGATGATTGGAAAAAGTTTAAAGACTATTTACAGAAATATTGTAAAATTAATGAATGTTAGAATGATGTTGGATAGAAACTAAGTGGTTTCTAGCTGTAATGTTATAAGGGAATATGAAAAAAATGGACTATTAATAGGTAAAAATCTAATGTTACAATACTTTAAGATTGAAGATTAGGATAAACAAAGAGGGGATGGATTTGCTGAACTAACAAACTGAATTGGAATACAGAAAAGGGAGGCGTGAGGAGGTCCGGGAAACAAGCAAATGAAAGATAAGTGATTGAAAGACTGAATTGTTTTTAACTATTTTTATTTTGTATTTTTCTTATTTCTTTTTTTCTTTTGTAATATTTTGAAAACCTTAATAAATATCTTTTTTAAAAAAAAAGATGCACAGAGGTTTCCTGCAAGCATTACCTTCTCGCCCTTGCCTCTCCTTGCTGCCTGAATCACCCTGCATGGACCCAATTTGTGCTGCAGCGATCTGGGGCTGCCTCCTGGATGGAGCACAGTGTGTGTTTATATACAAATATAAAGGAACACAGGAAGCCAATTTATACCAAGTCAGAGCATTGGTCCCTCGAGCTCAGTATCGTTTGAATGGCAGTGGCTCTCCAGGATTTCAGACAAGTTCTTGCCCAGTCCTAGCTGTGGGTGGTGAGGGCAGAACCTGGGACCTTCAGCATGCAAGGCAGATGCTCCACCACTGAGATACAGCCCTTCCCATTAGAACCCTCCTAATTTTGTGTGCTAAAATATCGCTGATGGAAGTTAGCATTCAGTGCTTCACCCACTTTTCCCTCTGGCTAAGCATAACTTAGACTACAGGTAAAGGTAAAGGTAATGGGACTCCTGACTGTTAAGTCTAGTCATGGCCGACTCTGGGATTGCGGCACTCCTCTCGCTTTATTGGCCGAGGGAGCCGGCGTACAGCTTCCGGGTCATGTGGCCAGCATGACTAAGCTGCTTCTGGCAAACCAGAGCAGCGCATGGAAACGCCGTTTACCTTCCCACCGGAGCAGTACCTATTTATCTACTTGCACTTTGACGTGCTTTCGAACTGGTAGGTTGGCAGGAGCAGGGACCGAGCAACGGGAGCTCACCCCGTCGCGGGGATTCGAACCGCCGACCTTCTCATCGGCAAGTCCTAGGCTCTGTGGTTTAACCCACAGCGCCACCCGCGTCCCTCAGACTACAGGTATAAGGGGCAAAAAGTGGCCTTGCAGGCTTCTCTACATGGCCCTCAGAGCTCTCCCCAGGCCACAACCTACCTGAACTACCCCTCTCACAGGCCCTGCTGTGCACCCTTCTTGAGTGCTGTTGCCTGGGCAGAATGCATCCTTGAACTCTGATCATGCCTCATGCTGGCCAGGACGGAGAGGGGTGAGGGTGTGTGCCCAGAGACCAGCAGTAGGTGAAATTCACACTCATTCCTTCATCCACTTTTGTCTCTGTCTCTGCACGCACACCCGGGGGGGGCGCCTCTCTGAAGGCTGCCCAGAGCCCCAGCTCTCACTGTAGGGCAGAAAATGGGGGTTCTCCGCACCATTTCTACCAAAAGCTTTAAGGCATAAGGAAGAGCAGTGCATAAGTCAGGTTGCAGGGCACAGGTACAACAGGTATGTCAGAGCTAGGAGAGAATGTGATACCCTCCAACATTTCTCCAATGAAAATAGAGGTGTCCTACTCCATCATCATCATCATCATTATTATTATTATTATTATTATTATTATTATTATTATTATTATTATCCCACCCATCTGACTGAGTTGCCCCAGACTGGATCCAAACACATCAATAAAGCGTTTCAGGAAAACGAGTTGTAAATCTCAAAATGGGAAATCACGTTGGCGAAAGATGGAACTACACAGCGCCATCTGGTGTCACAGTATTATCATGTGTATAAAACATGGCTTCCATCCTATCCAAAAGCATAACAAAACATTGAAAACTTCCCCATACAGGGCTGCCTTTGGGTATCTTCTAAAGGTTGTGTAGTTACTTATCTCCTTGACATCTGATGGGAGGGTGTTCCACAGGGTGGGTGCCACCACCGAGAAGGTCCTCTGCCTGTGTAAGCGAAGATGTTGATCCAACAAGCAACACCCAGCCCGAATATTCATTTTGAAGTGCAAGGGGCAGGCAGCTCTTTTCACAAGCAAGCGGGCTCTCCTTTGAATTGTCTGTCTTTGAAAGGCTTGTTCACACTGCCACTGATGGCATGCGTCCTCAGATCAGGATCAGACTTATTCTTGATCAGGATCAGACTTATTCAAAGTCGCCTCCCTAGGAGGGAGGGATTGCTCCCTGGTAGGAGGCAGAGCCGGAGTCAGCTTCACTGCATGTGGTTTTAGGCTTGGGACACCCAAGGGTGGGGTGCTCTTCTGACAGCCTGCTCGGCCCCTTCCCAGGATCTGAACCTCCACCCCCGAGCCTCAGGGTCCAGGGGTCCTGATCTGCCCTCCAGCGACATGCCAGGACCTGACCCCAGGGTCAGCCAGCTCCAACTCTCTGATCGCCTCCCAGCCCCCTTCCAAATCCAGCCAACTTCTCCAAGACATCTCCACAGGACTCATGGCTCCCAAAAGGAAATGCAGCCCTCTGGCTGAAAAGCAGTCCCCACCCCTGGTGTTGGTAAAAGAACAGTCACACAACCCATCCAGCTTAGCTTGAGGGAATAGTCCTGTAAAGTCTGATAGAACGGGCATGTGCCAGTGTGTAAATGGTCTGTGAGATTAACAGATTAACCAGCAATGCCTTAAACAGCACAGGATCGCAATAATTCAAGGACTGCCTCTCCTCATTTAAACCTGCCCAGACCCTGTGATCATCAATTGAGGGCCATCTCCGTGCGCTTTCTCCACAAGAGGTCTGGAGAGTGGTAACATGAGAACAGGACTTTTCTGCAGTGGCTCTCTATTTGTGGAACGCACTCCCCAGGGAGGCTCGCCTGGTGCCTTCATTGTACACCTTTAGGCAAAAAAAATTCTCTTCAACCAGGACTTTGGCTGATAAAACAGTCTATGTCTATTTAAACGTATTTGTGGGAGGGGGTTTATTGGGATTTTTTTTGTTTTGTTATTACGTTGTGTATTTTGTGTTTTCATTTTGCATTTTTATGTTGCAAACCGCCCTGTGATCTTCGGATGAAGGGCAGTAAGTCAATTTATAAATAAAATAAAATAAGTAAATACCGTATTTTTCGCCCTATAGGACGAAAAATGAAGGGGAAATCTGGGTGCGTCCTATGGGGCGAATGCAGGCTTTTGCTGAAGCTTGGAGAGTGAGAGGGGGCAGTGCGCACCGACCCCTCTCACTCTCCAGGCTTCAGGAAGACATCCGCAGCCTAGGCAGCCCTGTGGGAGTTCCCGCAGGGCTGTCTAGGCTGCGGATAGCAGGCTGCTTCCCGGAGCGTCGGACGTCCTGAAAGCAGAGTGCCCGGCGCTTCGGGAACACATCCACAGCCTAGGCAGCCCTGCGGGAGGTCCCGCAGGGATGTCTAGGCTGCGGATAGCAGCCTGCAGCCCAGCGCGAGGGGCGCCCTGAAGCAGAGCGCCCCCCACACCGGGCAGACATCCACAGCATGTTGGAGCCCTGCAGGAGTTCCCCGCAGAGCACCCCACGCTGCGGATAGCAGCCTGCCGCGCGGCCGGCAGGGCGCCCTGAAACAGAGCGCCCCTCGCGCCGGGCAGACATGGGTCAGCCCCACAAGCTCGGGGGACAGCAGGGAGGCGCAGCGCCGCCATCCCGCTGTTCCTCGACCTGGTTCGGTTTCCCCGACCTGCTTGGGGGGGGAATAAAGGGGGGGGAATTCCTTTATTTCCCCCCAAAAAAACTAGGTGCGTCCTATGGGACAGAGCGTCCTATGGGACGAAAAATACGGTAAATAAAAACATACAAACCTCATTGTCAATGTGCAACACACACTTCACTTTTCTGGCACTCCCTAGCAACTGTTTCCACTAGAGCAGAATTCCTGGTCCATATATGCTCATCCATGGGGCACTGCTACAAACTGTTTTGCCCCTCTGCAGGCTCTGGAATCTCCCACCAGGTCTAACCCCACTGCTGCAACAAGCCTCTTCCGAAACCAGTTGGAAAGCTAGTGAGCAAACAGACTCCATTAAAACATCGCCACCACCTGGCATGGCAACCAGAGCGCTGGTTTTCCAGAGCCCCAAGGGAATAGCCAAACAGAAAAGCAGCAGGAAAATGTCCTTTTTGTTGAGCTAAATCTGCAGCACAAAACCATTTTGAAAGTACATTTCCATAAGCATAGCTGCTCAGAGATGTACACCCACAAGCTATCTTCACCATGGTAGCTACCCACACCAGAGAAGATGGGGATGTCAGAGAAAAGATTGCTATAATGAGCTGGCAGGTGGTATGCGTGTGTGTAGTATAGCTTGAAATGAAGTGGATCTGTTTGCTTTCAAACTGGGGAACTCAGCAAAGGTATGGCAGTGAACTGGGTTTGCCCATTCATTGACAGCTTAGCCTACCTCACAGGGTGGCTGTGAGGACAAAGAGGCATGGTCCTTGTTTGTAGCTCTGTTCTCCTTGGAAAAAAGTCTCTCTGTCTCAGATACTGTTTTATTTTATTTGTTTATTACATTTCTATCTCACCTTTCCTCCAAGGTGTCATATTAGTTTCTCTCTCTCTCTCTCTCTCTCTCTCTCTCACACACACACACACACACTTTATCCTCACCACAACAACCCTGTGAAGTAGGTCAGGCTGAGGGTGAGTCACTGGCCCCAGGTCACCCAGTGAGCTTCATGGCAGAGTGGGGATTTGAACCCTGGTGTCCCAGGTCCTACTCTGACCACCACACCACACTGTTAGAGGGAGAACACAGAGTCCCTTTCTTCAAGGAGAACAGAGATACACTCAGGGGCTGACCCTCTTCATTCTCACAACCACCTTGTGAGGTCTGCTAGCTCAGACCCAAAGCTCCTTCTGGCCAGGTATCTTGCTTTTCACAGCAGCCAAATCAAAGCCCGCTTCAGGCTATCCTTGGCAGTCTCCTCTCTGAGACCCCCTGGTAGCAACAAGCAGTCACCATGCATTTGTCGGCACGTATCATGGCCACAAACTGAGAACTTTCAGTGTCATTGTTCTCTAGAAGCAGCACCTCAGAGGAGGAGTCTGCCTACTCCCAAGTAGGGCAACCCACCTCAGATTATGTACTAGAATTCAGGGACAAGCAGCTGCCCTTAAGTCTCCATGCACCTTGATTTCCATCCCTCAACCAGGCCAACACTGCTCCAACATTCACCCCTGGGAAGAAGCCAGCAACTGAAGCGCAAGATCCCAGGCCCTTTATAATTCAGCACTTGAAGCATGACGGAGACATTTCCAGGAAGTTCTCCTGGACAACGCTAAACTCCTGACAATCTCTCCAAACGGATTTTGAGGCGTTCGGTCTCTTCTCATTGCTTCATGATCACTAGCCATGGTCCAAAACTCACACCAAGAACCTCTGGACCCAAAACCTTCAGGGTCCTGAACCAGCACTCCTCCAAATCAGGACCTCCTAACTGCCTTACTTGGTGTCCTCTCAGCTGAGCAGCCAACTACCTAGGACAGCAACATCCCTGATGGGTCCGGACCCTAGAACAGCCTCTCAAACTTGGGTTCCCTAGATGCTGTTGGACTACAACTCCCACCATTCCTAGTCACCACAGCCAGTGGTCAGGGATTATGGGAGCTGTAGTTCAAGAACATCTGGGGACCCAAGGTTGAGAAAGGCTGGTCTAGAGCAATGCTATTTTAGAGGAACTGTGGGGGATTAAAATTGTACTAGCTCACAGACGAAGACATTCAGTGTTCGTGGGGGAAGAGGCAGACTCAGAAGGGTCACCCATTTACAGTAGATGATGCCAGGGCACTGAACTTTGGCAACATGCCAACTCCTGGCCTGAACCAACTAGATGCCTCCTGAGAAGAATACCTTTGTCATTTGCTCACAGCCTCAGTAAAGACCAACAATGGGGACCTAGGGACCTCCAGACCAGCTCCCTTCGTCTCTGAAATCTGGAAGGCTTCCCCAACCCAGAGGCTGACCTCCACTTCATACATTTGCCTCATTTTCCTTTCAACTCTTGGGACAAAATAGTTTGATGCCCCCTAAGACTTTGTGGGGAAATTGAGTCCTTGTGTGTGTTTCCCAGCTTCAGTCTTCTTACAATCCCCTCCCTTCTCCCATCACCCCCAGTCACATCTATTTGGTTGGCCTGTGTCTCAACAAGGACCAGGCTACTATGGGTTTTGTTTCACTACGTTTCCCAGCAAGAGCTGATAAAACACCAGCCCAAGCACTCCACTGGGAGGAAGAAAAATGTAATTTGCGACTCGGGACCTGTGAATTTACCAGGAGGATTTGTGATTAGAAAAAGTTTCCCCATGTGACGCTCTCGTTCTCACTCATTCACTCTTTTCACACACAGGGAGATACATGGTTGGTTTTGTCAGATAAGCAGAAATTGATATTTTTTATAAGCTGGGGGATGAAAATGGGAAGAAATTGCAGAAAGTTCCTTTTCCCAGAAGTAGGAAATCTGACCTCTTCCTTTGAGGAAGGGCCATAGCTGAGGGGTAAGAGCTTCTGTCCTGCATGCAGAACATCCCAGGTTCAATCCCAGTTTGGGCTGGGAAAGACTCACTGGCTGAATTCCTGAAGAGCCACTGCCAGTTAGTATTTCCTTGTGGATCAAAACTGGGTCACTGTCTTATCACACAATTATGGTTAACCCAGTAAATTTTGCTAGGTAAGTTCATCTAAAAATGTTGGCAGAGCGGAGAAGCATGCTGAACTAGTTTCAAGCACATACTAGCCATAGAGGGGGAAAATGGATTACCAGCAAATGGTGTAAATCTATATCCCCATCTGCCCATAAAGAGAGTGCAACTGACAAGGCTGTTGAAAGCGCTAGACTTTATTGCCTTTGTACAGATCTGGCAAGGCTGACAGGATATAGAGGTTTTCCTGGTCACCATTTGCAGATTTCTTTAACATCATGCAGTATCACCATAGCTTTCTTCTACAATACCAACAAGCACTTGTCAACAAGAGGCTTCGTATCTCTAAATGTTAGCTGCAGTCAAGTCCCATTGATTTCAAATGTTAGTTCACACGTGATTCTTCTGATGACCTGCATGTGTGAAGGGATGGTCACAGTTAGCATGTTCACCAACACATTGCGTTGGATCCAAGTTAAGTCAAGCCCCATCTGCACTATACACATTAAAGCAGTAATGTACTGCTTTAAAGAGTCGTGGGGAAGAATCCTGTGAACTGCAGCTCATCAAGGGTCCTGACAGTAGTTAAAGAAGGTAAAGGGACACCTGACCATTAGGTCCAGTCGTGACTGACTCTGGGGTTGCGGCGCTCATCTCGTTTATTGGCCGAGGGAGCCGGCGTACAGCTTCCGGGTCATGTGGCCAGCATGACTAAGCCTCTTCTGGCGAACCAGAGCAGCGCACGGAAATGCCATTTACCTTCCCGCCGGAGCGGTACCTATTTATCTACTTGCACTTTTGATGTACTTTCAAACTGCTAGGTTGGCAGGAGCAGGGACCGAGCAACGGGAGCTCACCCCGTCGTGGGGATTCGAACCACCAACCTTCTGATCGGCAAGTCCTAGGCTCTGTGATTTAACCCACAGTGCCACCCGCGTCCTCTGACAGTAGTTTGGAGACCCCTATTCACCTCACAGAGTTGCAATTCCCAGTCATTGACAGTGGCAGACTTTGGCAATCTTCGGTAATATGGCGCCCTGAGCAAAGCCAAAATTAGGCACCCCAAAAATGGATCTTCTCAATTATGGATCTTCTCAATTTTGTGCCCCCTCAACTCTGCTGAGGAACCACCTGCACTGCCCTAAATCCAGCAACAGTCCTTGGGAAGAGGGATTGATCACTGAGCACTGTAGCTCTTTGAAGGCAACAAGGGCCTCCTAACTACACTCCAAACCCTTAACATACCACAGATCTCAGTATTCTTTGGGGGAAGCCATGATTAACATTTACTGTTGGTTCCACTGCAGCCTAACTAAGCTGAACTTAGTATTTACGTGAGAAGAGGTTTAGCGCACATATTTAGATGTCAGTCAGAAAGTGTGCAGTAAGCAATGTGTGTACATGTGTGAGCACTCTGCACGTACATCCTGTGAACATATGTAAACCAATCATTGCTGTGACTCATGTGGGCTGGATTGTGCTCTCAGCTGCTCCACTTTATCAATACATAGCTTCTGGAACCGCAAACAGGTACCACTTGCTTCTTAAAGAAAGAAAAATCTTCAGTGACCACGATGGCTAGATGCTTCCTTCAATTCAACAGTGTTTGATCCATTCCAAAACAGAAGGAAACCACTGAAGAGGGGAAGAGATTACTTAGGTTTGTCCAGGAGGCATGTGCTTAAAAACTGGTGCAACACTTTCAGAACAAGCAAGCACGGATCTGTGCCTTTACTGAGGAGTCTGACATGAGGCATGCAGCTTGCTAATAGAAAGCCCGCAGGTTTCTTAAAAAGAGGAGCAGAGAGTCCCAAACTCAGTGTGAAGCAACACAGAAATAAATTACAGTCGCACCAAGATCCGAAGGGGAGGAAAAAGAGGAGGCAAGACTCAGTCTCCTCAAAAGGCTGCCAGCTAAGTTCGGCTCTCCCATCTTTTCTTTAGTGTCTACTGTGTGTTTTTTTAACAATGCTGTTTAGGAAGCCGAGAAGCCCATTAGGCCTCAAACAACTTGATTGTGTTCAAGGAAGGCAGAAGGATGGCTCTCTCGCCACCCAACTTGGCTTCCGAGATTTTCATCACGTTAAAGAGATGGGGGGGGGGACTGTCAACATAGATCAGCAAACGTTTCGCCTCAGTAATTCTTTACAAGGAAAAAAACAGCAACAACCACCTCTCTGCTCAGGAAGGCGACGCAATTCCACAAAGATATTAGGAAAGCAGGCTGAAAAGGCAAGGAATTGGGTGGGGGAAGATATACCCAGTATCAAGCACAAAACACAGCCTCTTGATCAACTTTGTCCTTTGCCACAGAAAAAGGAGAGGAGGAGAGAGAAGAGGGGAAGCAGCATTCATTAACTTTTTTTTACAAATGCTTCGATCCAGAGTTACTGCACTGGAGAGAGAGAGTACAAAACTGAAGTAACAAGAAGGGGGTGCAATACTATAATAACCCCTAAATCCCTTAATTTAATAAGGGGGGGGTTCCAGTCTGAGGAGGTTTCCCACTGCATCTCTGATTGAGTTACCAGCTCTGTTTTCTTTTCCTTGATCACACGTATACAGTGGTGCCTCGCAAGACGAAATTAATTCGTTCTGCGAGTTTTTTCGTCTAGCGAATTTTTCGTCTTGCGAAGCACGGTTTCCCATAGGAATGCATTGAAAATCAATTAATGCGTTCCTATGGTCAAAAAAAGTCCAAGCAAAGCCAAATTTGGTACAACAAGAGTTTATTAAGTGCTCTTTAAAGTCACACATACTGTAAAGAGCATTTCAAAATTCAAACCCAGAATTTTTTTAAAAAAAAACAGCAGAGTGGCCCAATGGTCACAGAAAATCATAAAAATGCAGGAAAAAAACCCACAAGCTTCCAGATTCTTGCAAACCCCTCCCCAACTGTTCCCCCAGCCACCCAGCACACAGAAATTCAAATCCAGAAATTTTTTTAAAAAACAGCAGAGTGGCCCAATGGTCACAGAAAATCATAAAAATGCAGGAAAAAAAACACAAGCTTCCAGATTCTTGCAAACCCCTTCCCAACACCAAGTCCTTGAATTCCAAACACCCCAACCCAAAATCCAAACCCCCCAAAAAAAGTTTTAAAAGCTTAACTTACCAAATGGCTACAAAAGAAGTTTTGGAAAAGATTCAAAAATCACCAAAGTCTTTAAAAACCTCAAAAAAGGCTACTATGTACACTGCGTTCTATGAGTTGCTCCTCAAAGTCAAGTCACAACTGTATTAACGGTGTTAAGAAAAAAGAAACAAACTTGCAAGACGTTTTTGTCTTGCAAAGCAAACCCATAGGGAAATTCGTCTTGCGAAGCAGCTCAAAAACGGAAAACCCTTTCGTCTAGCGAGTTTTCCGTCTTGCGAGGCATTCGTCTTGCGGGGCACCACTGTATTTTATTTATTGTAATTAAAAGAATTCACATGCATCTCAAAGTGACTTACAAAACTTTGAAGTACAGTGGTACCTTGGGTTACATACGCTTCAGGTTACATACACTTCAGGTTAACCCAGAAATAGTACCTCCAGTTAAGAACTTTGCTTCAGGATGAGAACAGAAATCCTGCTGGATATTTTATTGATAAGAAATACATTGGGACACAAAAAGAAGCAACTCCTAGGAGTGCTTGATTTATAACATAGAACATAACTACTTTGTAATATGATCACGGGACATCCAGAAAGTTTTTTAAAAATAATGAAGCTACATAAGACCAAGAATCATTCCCAAAATATAATTATGAATGAGCCCCTTACCTATGTACCTTAAGTCTGTATACAAACTCGATGAGAGGCATGAGCTTGCTTTTGCCAGGTAATCTCCTTTTTTTTACATCTGATTTGAGACAAACAAACTCTCATCTCCTCATCAACACAAAGAATCCTTTCCCTTTTCTGACCTTTTGTATTTGTCAGAGTTTAAAATCCCTGTTCACAACAATATCTGGTGGAGAACTGTAGAAGACTAGGCAATGCTCTTGAAGAAAAGCATGGGTACTGGTTCTGCCTGTATACCCAAAAATAAATTGTTTTGATCCTATACTACACTACCTTGAAATGTTTACATGTTTCCTTGGTGGTCCTTGAATCTTCCTGTCACACTTGCCCTGCCCTCCTGCCACGCCAGTGTGGCGCACCGCACCCTTTGAGAACCACTGCCTTAGAGCCATGCTCACAGGGCAAAGGCCTCACAACCATCTTCCCCCCAAAAGCTCAGGGTGACATCCATGGTTCTCCCACACTTACTCACATTGGCCCTGCAAGGTGAGCTTCGAAGAGAGAGTGGCCCAGCGCCAGGCAATGAGCTTCACACCTGTGTCCAGGTGGGAGCCTGGCTCTCCCTCCCGCATTCTTAACTGCTACCCCAAGTCAGAAGCACACCTGGAAGCAGCACACCTACAGGAGCCTCCTTTGAAGACCAGCTCCCTTATGTTTGTTTATTCAACAAAATCTATATATGCTTGATTGGTCTGACTCACTCTAAGGCAGCTTCCTATGTTCTCTGCCCAGGTGCTGATTACACAAAGATGTGCAAGGCATCACTACTTTTTTTGAGAGAGGGAAGGGCCATAGCTCAGTTGCAGGGACTTTCTGCATGCTAGGCAATCTCCAAGTTAGGAAGGAATCATGTCTGCTGCCAGTCAGTGTGGACAGTACTGAACTAGATGAACCAAATGGCCTAACTCAAAAGAAGGCAGAGTCCAATGTTCCTATAGAACAGGGTCCGGGGGCAGGCTTTCTCTGTGGTAGCTTCCCGCCAACAGAATTACCTCCCCTCTGAGGTGTGCCTCACAACAACTTTGCTTTTCTTCCACCAACCGGTGGAGATGGGCCTCTTTGTCCAGGATTTCATGGCGAATTGACACAGACACTCTCATTTTCCTACTCATATTGAAATACAGTCATACCTCAGGTTGAAGTAGCTTCAAGTTAAGCATTTTCGGGTTGTGCCCCACGGCAACCCAGAAGTAACGGAATGCATTACTTCCAGGTTTCACCACTCGTGCATGCACAGATGGTTAAAACGACATCACACGCATGCGCAGAAGTGGAGAATAGCGACCCACGCAGATGCAGGTTGCGTTCGCTTCAAGATGCGAACGGGGCTCCGGAACAGATCTCGTTCACATCCAGAGGTACCACTGTACTGCCCCTCAATGAGGCCAAACTTAGATTCACAAAATGTTTAGGGGTATGCGTACCCCTGCATCCCCCCAGAAAAAAGCACTGATATTTTGATCAAAATAAATGATAATAATAAAATGTCCAGTAGCACCTTAGAGACCAACTAAGGGAGATATTTTGATGTGTGTTTTTGGGTTGTTTGCTTTCCGTCCAGGAACCTTTGGGTAAAGAGTAGATTATGCAGAGAGGGAGAGAGGGAAAGAGAAGGGAGATGAACTTATCTGGAAGATGTTTCAGACACAGAGTGCCTTGTGGTTCCCAGAGATTTTGTGGACCTTTACAATAAATGCAATGGAAGTCCTCCTTCCATTGCCACAGGCTCGATATCATCTTTGCCCTCAATGCATACACACACACAATACTCACACCGCATCAAAGTCACAGGCATACACACACATACCCTCCCAAGGACCAAAACCACAATGATCAAAGCCTGCACACAAGCAACACTAAAAGCCATTCATCTCTCTTGGACCCCAGGATGAAAAGATACAAACAGGTGCAGCCCTGAAGCTACAGAAGAGCAAAACAAGGTTTTGCCTCCCTGGTGGGCAAGATCAATGGTCTATCAAGCTGAGAGTTTTCCAGGCTTCTGATAGTGGCTCAGTGTGGGCTGGGGGGTTCCTAAATTCTTAAAAAATTGGGATGTGCAATGCTTTTACACTCTCTCAGCATTTGGCTGTAAGAGGCAATAAGTCATTGCTATCTACGCAGAATTGGACAGATTAACGGGGGAAATCAGATTTCAAAGAGACCATAAGTTTCTGGAGGACTGGGAAAAATTTAGGGAGTATTTGAAAACTGTATGTGAGGATTATACAACACTAGTGTGTTTTAAAGAAGCTTTGTGGGGGAAAAAAGAAATATTGCAAGAAAGAAAATGAAGATAGGAAAATTTACTTAAAGGTGATATTATAATTAAGAAATGTGTAGGTAGAGGAATAACTACGGAAGATTACCAGAGGAATTGAGGGAGGTCCAATAAGTGAAACTATGTGATGTGAAAATTGAATGTTTGGAGATTCTAAGGAAAAACTTCTAATAAAAAAAAATAAGTCATTGCTATCAGAGGTGCCCATTGCCCTATTTTTTGTTAACGAAAAAGGTGTGCTTCTGTTGTGAGAACACTTCTCCAGAAGATAAAAGTGCCTTATCCTAACTACTCTGACTGGCAGAAGCTCTCTATGATGCCAGGCAGATGGCCTTCCCAATCACCTGATATTCAAGCCTTTATTTAAAAACAAAAAAAAGATATTACATGACAGGGATTGAACCTGTGACCTTCTGCATGCAAAGCACATGCTCTGCTGTTGAGCTATCTGCCTGCTGCATCATGTAATGTTGTGGCAAAGCAGGGAGACAAGGACACACTAATCCCCAATTAAATCAAACCAATAATCCCAGATCCCTTGCAGACAACCAGCTTATTGAGCATTTGTTTGCACGTTTGCAGGGAGGTTAGGCAATGTCGCCTATTTATTGAACATTCATTTTGATTTGTTAGCAGGGAGGTTAGCTTGATGTTGCATCAAGCTAAAGTTATCCCACACTGTTCCTTCACCACTTCGTTTATTGCAAAAAAAAGCTGTTGGGGAGCAGATTCCAAACCAACTATGATTCTGGAGCCTGATTTTGCCACACTTTCACTGAATACCACCAGAAAATAGCTATAGTCTTCAAGCGCCCCTTGCGTAGACAAAGCCAGCTCAATTTCTATATCAAAGTCCATGCAGCTCCAATCCTCTCTTTTAGAAATAGCCTTCGCTAATAAAATCAGGGTGTAAAAACTGTTGGTAACTGTTTGACTATACAAAGTAAATGAAAAGTAATAATGGTTTCTTTAAAAAGCAGTGATAATTGGATATGTCAATATCAGATTCCCTGAATTTCTTTATTTTCTAATCTTCAGTTCAGTTCTTCACATTTTCTACGTCAGTTTGGAATCTTTTTCTTTCAAGTCCTCATTAAAAACTTGATTGATTAGTGCAAATTCATCCTAATATATGCATTTTTGTATGCAGATTTGTATACACAATTTTGCAAAGAAATTACCCCTAATAAATCCACATTTCCATTATTTTCAATTATATACACATTTATAGGCACACTTTTATGGATTTTGTACACATTACTTAGCTGCAGAAGTGCGCTGAAAAAGAAAGGTGAGTTTTTATTGTTTCAGAAAGTGCAAATTGAATTTTTCTTCTTCTAGACACAAACTAAATCAGATTTCTCTTCCATTCTTGTTTGAAAAGACCAAAACAAAACCCAAAAATAGCCTCCCTGCTCTGCAAAGAAACTCAGCAAAACACAAAAACTCTCAGATGCCAAACTCAAATAACAGTCATTGCGTTGAAAGATGTCACTGTAAACTCCAGTCCTCTGGGAATCATCACCCACAACCTACTGAACACAGTGGTGAAGCTGTGCATTACAACTGAGAGACTTGGAGACATGTATACACAAGCAAACCTGAACAATCACTTTGTGGGTGGAGGGGTTTGCAGAGAAAGGGTCGTGAACAGGGAATGCACACTTCTGCCCTCGTGCCCTGCCATTCCTGTTGGAAATTTGCAAGCCTAGAGAGGGCCCAGTTCAGAGAAATTCCTTGCTGGGAAGTCTTCATATTTCTTTACCCCGACCCCAGAGAAGTTCCCAGACAGCAGCGCATTCTTGCCATTCTGCAACACAGTTCAGAGACCTCACTGAGCACTTAGGGTTGTGGGTTGCTAATCTGAGCCTTTGGCTTAACCGCAACGCTCACCCCATCCCTGAGTCCATTTGCAGCTTGGATGTGCATTTACTAGGAAACCTGCTCTGCTCCGATCCACAGGACACACATCCAAGGAAATGGGCACAGGATTTCCGCTGTAACGGAACAGAAGCATTGAAAGAATAAACCTGCAGCTGCACTTGTGGGCTGCGGCTCAGTGGTACAGCATCTAGGTCCCACATAGGGGTGGGAATGGCCCCTGCCTGAAACCCCAGAGTATTGTCCAGAACAAGACTGGACTGGATGGCCAATCGTCTGATTCCATATAAGGTAACTTCCTGTCATCAGAAAAAAACTTTTGGGCAGTAAGAACTGTTCAACCTTGGAAGGTGGTGGACCTTCATTGGAGGTCTTTAAGCAGAGGTTGGGTGGATCTCTCATAGATGCTTTAGTTGAGATTCCAGCATAGCAAGGGGTTGGACTAGAGGACCCTATGATTCTATGATTATTTCATATACACCTCTGGTTGCTTCTCACTTCCTTCCTTTAAATTTGGATTGCAAAGCCAAGAGACTGTCATCGGCCTTTGGTTATGTCACCCCGAGTGGCTGGGGCAATCCAGCCAGATGGTCGGGGTACAAATAATAAAATTGTTGCTGCTGTTACTTTGTGAACATTCATGTTCATAATATCAGAGAATCACAGAACTGGAGAGTTGGGTATATCTACATGCATACATGCACAAATAAAGATGGAAGGACGTGTGCCTCTGCAAACATTCTTCATGGGTAAGAAAAGGTAACACGTCTCCAAGACCTGCCAATAAGACTGCACTCCTGACTAGGAAACGAGTCCTACTGAACTCAACGGAGTTTACTTCTGAGTAAATATGTTTGGGATAAGGCTGTCAATCAGGCATGTAGACCCTTAAGGCCAGAGTCAGCTTGCATAGTTCAGGATATTGTCTCCCAGGGTCAGCTGTCCCCAGCTGCAAAATGGGAACAGGCGTCGCAAATCAAGACTTGCAAGGGTTATTCCACTGAAACCAGGAGAGGTTTGCTTCTGAGCAAACAGGGTTACCAAGCGCCTTATAAAAAAATGTCACTGGAAAAGATGGTGAGCATCAAAAGAGTCTGACTATTCCTTCTTTGCCCTCACTCTAGTCTCAGTGTAGTTGTTTCTTCTTCTTCTTCTTCTTCTTTAATCAAATCAGTGTGATTTCAAGGGGGAAATTTATAACAAGGTTGCCACCTTACACAGGAAGTCACCTAATGCCAAGTCAGAATCCTGGTCCATCTAGTTTAGCCTCGTCTACACTGGCTGGCAGCAGCTCTCCCCGGGTTTTGGACAGGGTCTCTCACAGCCCTGTCTGGAGACTCCATTGACTGAACCTGGGACCTTCCATCATGCAAAGCCACAAACGCTAGACCAGAGCATTTCTCAAAACCCAGGCTCGAAACAGGAACCTTTAGATCTTCAGTCTAACCCTCTCCCAGCTGAGCTATTTTGGCAGATGACACCTTATCCCCTGCACTTTTAAGAGTAGCCTGTCAGGGAGGACAAAACTCTAGTCTGAAGCAGAAATCAGTGCGCCTAGGCTAGCTTTATTTCCAAGAACAGTAGCCAGAGATGGGGAGAGCTTCACCTGTTGAATTTCGGCTTCGCCATGTACGGGGGAGGTGGGAGTGGCACCCTTAATTGCCGGAGATATGAGATGACGCTAAGGCAGCAATTTTCACACGTGTGGGTGGGAAGGAAGAGACAGACAGACATGACAACTGGGGAGCTAGCTAAGCATGGAAGCGATGGAGGTTCTACATTCACCTTTCCGCTCTGCCCACTGCAGAGCTTCTCATGGCCTCAGTCCACCATGTGTGATAGGGGGGTAATAAAATTGACCCAACTTACAGGGGTTGTAAGCAAGATAAGCATCAACAACTAAGGCTCTTGCAATCTAGCTGAGATTCCTGCATCACTGGGGGCTGGACTAGATGACCCCCAGGATCCCTTCCAACTCTACAATCCTAGCATTCTATTATAGTGGCATCGCATTCTGTAGAGAGCGGGATGTATCCAAGTCATACTAAATCCATAGAAATTAATGGACATGACTAACTTGGGTCCATTCATTTCACTGGGTCTACTTTAAGCAGAACTTAACTGGCTGGGGCCCCACTGTCTATTTCTGTATCACAAGGCTCTGACCTAGTCGCGACTTTCAGACCTATCCTACGTGAGAGAAAAAGAGCATCTTTAGCATGTGCAGAGTGCATGCCCTCCTCTCACCAAAGGCAGCCTATTATATACCCAAGGACTTAGTTTGCTGGTTTGTGGGGAGTTTTTGGCAGGCATCTCGCCTTTAAAAAGAAAAACACATACACATCGTCCAGTTCACTCCAAGGCATTATAAAATAAAACTTTGAAAGTCACGCACAATTACTCTGGAAGGCAAAAAAAATACACTCCATATTTGCAAAGTGCATTTTGCAGGTGGGGAGAAGATGAGCAATGACTCCAAAAGGCAGGCAGACACACAGGCACACACACACACACACGCCCACCAACACACCCCTTTCTCTTGCGTTCAGCTTTGCCCGCAAATGGAAAAAAGACTTCTGGGAAAAAGGAATTTAAAAAGAACTTTCAGGTTAAGAGTCAAACTTTTTGCGTCTTACCTGCGCTGAGAAGTGCCCCGAGCGCCAACAGCAGGAAAAGGCCTTTGGAAAGCGTCGCTCCATGCCCAGGAGAAGTCATGGTGAGGGCTTCGAAAAGGCAGGCAAGCAGTTGAGAGAAAAAGCTGCGCGAAGGCAAAACTCCTCCAAAAAAAAAAAACCCCACCGCCACACCGGAAGGTCTTCCTGGTTGCGGGGCGGGGTGGGGACCAATAAATATGTTATTTTATTTAAACCGTATTTCAGATTTGGGCTCTTTTTCAACCGGCAGGCATTTCTGGAGTCCGCCTTCCAACCTGCTTGCAGTCCATATAATCCAAAAACTACCTGTGCTTTTTTTAAAAGGGGGGGGGTGAGGGATTTGCTCAGCGGCTCCGAATCGAACCCAAGAAAACGATTCGAGAGAGCGCTTTCTCCCCTTCACTCCTCGCTAGAAGAAGAAAAGTGGGGGGGGGGGAGGAGACGTGGAAGGTGAAATTAAATCCCAAATGAAGCTTTCCCTTTAAAGAAATAAATAAAACCGTGAAAGCAGCAGCAGCAGCAGCAAAAAGAGAGAGATAAAAATAGACTTCGATCTTTTGCTTCGAAGAATCGGGGTCCCGGTCAGGTGCGCTCCTCCGCTTGCACCCCTAAAATTCAAGCTGTGCCCCCTCCAGATCGCCTCCAAACATCTGGGGTTTCTTCTGCCGCCGCCGCCGCCTCCTCCTCTTCCTCCGCCCTCCCCACCCCTCCAAAAAAACACACCACCACCCGGGCAGAGCTTCTCCTTACGACTCCGGAGCAGCTCCTTCTTGGCTGCAGCGGCGGCGGCGGCGGCGATCCGGATTGCCAGGCGCGCCGGGTCTTTAGCGCAGCTCTGCGCCGGCTGCCTTGCGGAGACTTTGCCCGATGCAACTGGTCGGCTGGCTCCTCCATGCCTCTCCCATTTTCCACGCACAGGCGCCCCCACTCCACCCCCAATTCCTCACCCCCTTTAAAGATGCAATTAAATTAGATTTAGGGGGGTGGGAATAAATGCCGGGGAGAGGCGCTCACAGCTTGGCTGCTGACTGATTCAAACTCCTCTCTCTCTCTCTCTTTTTCTCTCTCTCCTAAAAAGCCAGAGATGAGTGGGATGGCATGGAAAGGGGGTGGAGGGAGGGGAAAGAGCTGCGATTGACAAACTATCTTAGCCAATCTCCTTGCCTGGGGGAGGACAGCCTGGAGGGATGGGGGGGGAGAGAGAGAGATGAAGGTTTCCCCTCCCCCCCTCCCCTAAACCGGTCTCACATTTATTTTATTTTATTTCGGGGGGGGCGCCTTTCTGGATGACAGAGATGAAAACAAAACGGAGTCGGAGAGGAAATCGCAGGCAGAGAAGGGCTGCCGCTCCGGGTTTGTTCTGCGTCGTGTGAACGCGTGACGCGGTTCCTTCGTTGGCAAATGGAGCGAGCGCCGGCTGCTTGACTTCCAGAGAACGAAACAGGCGGCCGCGGCTGATCGGCGCTGCAGGAGGCGGCAGGGTCAGGCCTGCTCCGCTGGAATCGATAGGAGAAAGTCTGGCTGAGCTCCATTCGCTTCAGCGGGTCTACTCTGAGTAGAATTTGGGTGCAAACTTGAAAGAAAAGAGTGGGAGCTTTGCAAAGGACAGCTCTGAGCCCTGGCGCTGTTTTGCTCAGGAGTGAGCTTGCAGTGGGAGCAGTGAGACAAAGTAAAGCCTTCAGATGGGAGCAGCATGGGTGTGGGGTTGTGTGTATGGGAAGCTGGAGAGCAGGCCATAAAGGAGGCAGGCTGGAGATGAAGGGAAAGCGCTGAGCCTGAGTATCAGAGTCTGCAAAAGCCCTCTGTTGGATCCCCACCATCTCCCGGTGGGGCTGGGAGTGCCTTGAGGCCCAGGTCCCTGACTCAGTCCCAGTGTGTTGCAGGCTTATTCCCAGGGAAGGGTACAGCCTCAGATGAGAGTCAAAGCTCCTTCTCTATGCACACTTTGGGAATGTAACTCTCAATGAACACAGTGGGATTTACTCCCAAGTAAGCAGGCATGGAAGTGTAACAGCAATTCTGCATCTTTAGATCGTGCCGCACAGGTGTCATCCCCTACAAAAAGCCTTTCAAGCTGAGCAATTTGCAACTCCTGACCCAAGCGGCTCTACCATTAGACAGAGTGAGGCAACTGCTTCAGGTAAAAGATGATTGGGACCAGCCACCCCAGCTATTCGCCTCTGCTGGACGGCACAGCTGTGCGTCCTCCAGGAGGCCTCATTCCCATGAGAGTTCCTGTTCATTTCCTATTTATTTTGCATGCATTTTGTACCCTTTATCCACTGCTTTTCTTCTAGACCACACAGCCTAGGGCTTGCTGATCAGAAGGTTGGCGGTTCAAATCCCTGCGACGGGGTGAGCTCCCATTACTCTGTCCTAGCTCCTGCCAACCTAGCAGTTTGAAAGCATGCCAAAGTGCAAGTAGATAAATAGGTGGCGGGAAGGTAAACGGCGTTTCCGTGCACTGCTCTGGTTCGCCAGAAGCGGCTTAGTCATGCTGGCCACATGACCCAGAAGCTGTCTGCAGACAAACGCCGGCTCCCTTGGCCAGTAAAGCGAGATGAGACCACAACCCCAGAGTTGTCCGTGACTGGACCTAATGGTCAGGGGTCCCTTTACCTTTTTACTCACCATGAAGTTGTTACAGTAGGTGCCACATTTTAAACCAGTACTTTTCTTCTAGAAAAAAATTGTGCCGGTACTGCGTACCCTTGTGTACCTCCAGAAAAAAAGTACTACTCTTAGCTAAGTGATTTGGACCACCTCAAGGACCACCTCTCCCCACAGGAACCTACCAAGACCCTGAAATCATCCTCTAAGGCCTTTTCTGCAGTGGCCCCGCGTTTGTGGAACATCAGGCAAAAACCTCCCCATAGAACCAGGCCTTTGGCTATTAAACAAACAATGGAAACCAGTTTGTAGGAGCAGTGGCGTAGCGTGGGGGGTGCAGGGGGGGCCAGCCGCACCGGGCGCAACATCGGGGGGGGGGGCGCGCTCGCACTCTCAGCTCTCTGCCCCTACCTGGCTCACTCACTCTCTCTCACTGCAGTGCTGGCTGTGCGAATCCGATCCGAGCCGCTGGGTCGCCGCCCACTGTGGAGGGGGAGGGTGCCAGGCGTGTGTTGCGTTGCGGAGCGGAGAGAGAGCGAGGGACTATCTGGGGGAGGGACAGTGCAGCGGCCACCCAGCACAGCGCTGAGCGCGGGAGAGAACCACACCAGACCAGACCAGGCAGCAGCAAGAAGAAGCTGTCAGTGGCGGCAGGTTAGGGGTTAGGGGGCGCAAATTACTTGCCTTGCCTCGGGTTAGTGGGCGCAAATTACTTGCCTTGCCCCGGGTGCTGACAACCCATGCTACGCCACTGTGTAGGAGGGGGCTATTGGCTTTTTTTGTTTGTTAGTTGGTTGTTGTATTGTGTATTTTGTGTTTCCATTTTGTATTTCTATGCTGTAAACAGAGCGGCATATAAATTTAATAAATAAATAAATAAATGTGTGTGTGTTACACTCCCAACTACATGTGTATGAGATCACAGCCTTAGTCACGTTTTGGAGTGGGGGGGTGGAATTTAGGGTGGGGGCTAGGGCATCTATCAGCAATGGGCCCTGCTGTGTCCCTAGCAGCTGCCCTGGCCCTGAGCAAAGGTCCCAGGCAGGGATGTTACCGTATATAGAGAGATGGGGTGCAAGGCCCTAGCAGAGAAGCTTGAAAGTACAGCTTTTGTCCAGGATCCAGGAGTCGACAGGAAGCCAGTGTCAGGATTTAAGTTGGGGCATTGCATGACTGGAATTGCACGAGAGGTGAATGGTCTTGGCTGCATAATGCTGGAGAGAGGGTAGGCAGGCAGGTGTAATTATTGCATCCGCCGTGCTGCTTTTAAAGAGAGATGGCCAAGCAACAGCCATGGTTTTCCTTTTCTTTCTTTCCCTGATACTGCTATTCCCGGAAATGCACAAAGCATCTTTGTGTACAAACGCTGTTAGGTAAAACCCATCTGTTTCAAAGCCTGTTTCTTGGGGCTACCTGAGTGAGAGCTCCATCCACCAGCCACTCTCCCCTTCATGTATCTTTAATATGATCAGCAGCCTGTCACTTTGCTGTGCCCCCCACCCACCCCACCCCACCCCCCAGATCTCAAAGGCCTGGGTAGCGCACAGGACATTGGATGCAGTTCAGAACCCCAAGACTGTTTGACACAGGATGCGCAGTGAAGTCGTATCCCATGGCAGATGGTTATCGCTACATTTTTAAATACCGTAAATAACATGTCTACTTCTCCTGTCACAATTACATTTCCAGACCATAAAAGACAATGCAGTACAAAATGAAAATGTGCAGTAGTTGTTTTTGTTTTTTAATTTGCAAATATAACAAGCAAAAATGTTTTATAAAACATCTGCAGATGACATTAATAAGAATATTGAATCAATCCCATTAATACAGGCACTCTGGTGGCCCAAATAGGTACCTAAACGAGATCAACAATTATAAGTCATTAGCGGCAAGTGCCCAGGAATTTGTGGAAACCAAAAAATATTGTGAGTTTTAAGTGGATAACGTAATTCGCGTTTTTGGACCTGTCAACGCCAAAAGTCGGGTGAAGTCGCAACAAAATCACACTTTGGTCCAACAAGTTGAGTTTATATAAACAGAAATACAGCTAAAAATCCAAACACACCTGAAGTAATGAGTAGTCAAAATAAACTTTCAGAAACCTTTAAAATGTGCATCACACAACAGCATACGCCAAGGTGAATGGAAAGATTTTTGAAAGGGTAATTTAGTGGCAAATTCAGAAGTGCTGGACCTCAGCGTGTCAGCTTTCATCAATACAGACAGGTATTATATACCCAGAAAGAGTAGCAGCCCCTACCACAATCCCAATTTATTAGGTTCAACAGACAGTATGTAGAATACTGAGATGGCAAAGGGCTGTGCAGCAGTCGGCATGTTGGGGTTTGGCTTCACATTCCTGATCATCCATGTGGCAGGACGACTGCTGCTGCTGCTGCCATTGGTGTAGAACTTTTTTAGGTCCAGCAGCCACATTTCCTTCTGGAGGGACCACATGCCAATGTGGGGTGGAGGCCTGTGGCAAAAGCGGGTGGGTCAACAAATATACCGGTAAATGTTACCTTTGCATGCAGAGTCCCAAAGAAAGACGTGCTCTCCCACGCTCTCCTTCCCAGCATGTTTGCACTCATGTCTCAGTGACGTCTATTCTGGCTTGGTCATGTCCACAGAATTGAAGGCAGCAGGATCCCCAAGGGCGTGGTCTATGGGGAAGTGGCTTCAGGCACCAAGCTTGTTGGTAGACCAACTCTGTGTTACAAAGATGACTGCAAATGTGACATGAAGGCTGACAGCATCAACGCTGCCGTGTGGGAATCCCTTGAAACGACTACAGTGCCTGGAGACAGACATTCTGGTTGTGTATCCACAGCAGTGACCAGAGGAGGAATGACCACCGGGAGGAGCACAGAGAGAAGAAACATCTGCAGCAGCACAACCTTCATCTGCTCCAGCTCCAACGAAACATGTCTCTCCCATATTGGTCTCTACAGCCACATCAGGCTCTACAACCTTCTAACAGTTTGACTTCACCCGCAAAGGCACACTCCTCCACTGTTTCTCAAGACAGAGGGATGCCAAGCAGACAAGGTGTGAACAGGGAACCAGGGAAGTATGGTTAGTATGGGAGGCAGGCAGTTCCTTGGCACTAGGATGAGATGCCCACAAGGGCCCTGGCTCAGGTTGCACCGGTCCTGGTGCTGTGGTATCGTAACAGCGGTCCAGCATTGGGGTTGCTAGTCCCCTAGTCACCAGCACCAGGCTCAGAACCGGGGAACTGGCTTAGCCTGTGACACTGTGGCCTCCAGCTCGGTGGGCTGCTGCTTGCTGGACTTCAGGCTCAGACCAGCTCTGTTGAACTCAGTGGGTTCAGCTTGGGAAACATACAGTGGTACCTTGGTTTACAGATGCTTCAGTTTACAGACTCCGTTAACCCAGAAATAGTACCTCAGGTTAAGAACTTTGCTTCAGGATGAGAACAGAAATCGTGCGGCGACAGCGGGAGGCCCCATTAGCTAAAGTGGTACCACAGGTTAAGAACAGTTTCAGGTTAAGAACAGACCTACAGAACAAATTAAGTTATTAACCTGAGGTACCACTGTATCGCACTTTAACGAAGCATTTTCAGCCTGCTGAAATGCAACCACTCCTTACAAATTCAAATGATTTTGTCAAAAAAAATCCCAACAATTTACTATTCAAAGTGCTGCATATGAAGCCCATCAAAGAAGAAAGAGGTATCCAATCTCTCTGATTGTTTTCCTGATACTCTGACTTCTTCTGTGCTAATCTGTCATAATCCGTGGTTAAACCTGAGAGTCATAGAATCATAGAATCATAGAATCATAGAATCATAGAATCATAGAGTTGGAAGAGACCACAAGGGCCATCGAGTCCAACCCCCTGCCAAGCAGGAAACACCATCAGAGCACTCCTGACATATGGTTGTCAAGCCTCTGCTTAAAGACCTCCAAAGTAGGAGACTCCACCACACTCCTTGGCAGCAAATTCCACTGTCGAACAGCTCTTACTGTCAGGAAGTTCTTCCGAATGTTTAGGTGGAATCTTCTTTCTTGTAGTTTGGATCCATTGCTCCGTGTCCGCTTCTCTGGAGCAGGAGAAAACAACCTTTCTCCCTCCTCTATGTGACATCCTTTTATATATTTGAACATGGCTATCATATCACCCCTTAACTTCCTCTTCTCCAGGCTAAACATGCCCAGCTCCCTTAGCCGTTCCTCATAAGGCATCGTTTCCAGGCCTTTGACCATTTTGGTTGCCCTCCTCTGGACACGTTCCAGTTTGTCAGTGTCCTTCTTGAATTGTGGTGCCCAGAACTGGACACAGTACTCCAGGTGTGGTCTGACCAGAGCAGAATACAGTGGCACTATTACTTCCCTTGATCTAGATGCTATACTCCTATTGATGAGGCCCAGAATTGCATTGGCTTTTTTAGCTGCCGCGTCACACTGTTGGCTCATGTCAAGTTTGTGGTCAATCAAGACTCCTAGATCCTTTTCACATGTACTGCTCTCAAGCCAGGTGTCACCCATCTTGTATTTGTGCCTCTCATTTTTTTTGCCCAAGTGCAATACTTTACATTTCTCCCTGTTAAAATTCATCTTGTTTGTTTTGGCCCAGTTCTCTAATCTGTCAAGAGCCTTGTTATCACCTCATACTATTGGTAACCGAGCAAGGAAGGTCCATCAGTTACTCTGGGGCTCCAGCAGACGACATCATTGTTCCTGCTAAAAAAAAAACCTCCTCCTCCACAATACCATTGGTGGTAGCAGCCTATGGGATTGTGTCACTTCAGTTTATAAAGGCTCATTGGAGGCTCATATTCTTTTGGTGCTCCTCCATGTAAAACATGGAACTAAACTAAGACAACAGGGAAAGGGCTTTCTTCCTTTCTCCACTATGTGAGAGTTTTCTTTATGCAGGTGGCTTTTATTGTGGATTCAAAAACTACAACGGGTGGATATATATGGGCACACATGCACTCCTGCTTCCAAAGTAAATACCATTTTGAAATCCCAGTTTCAGGAAAACAAGACACAGCAGCAGCAAGTATAAAATCAAAACAAATCACTTCAAAGCAGAGACCAATAGATTGAAACGCTATTATAATGACCCAGTTAGGGAAGGGGGGCCTTTTACTGAGCTAAATGACTTCAAGAAAACCACTGCATAGTACAAAGTTTAAAGGACCTGGGAAAATAGGAAGGGTTTTGAAAAGGGGTTAAGGAAGGTGCCAGGTGAACTGATCTGGCGAGAACCTCTCTTTCCTAGCTCAGTTGGGCCACTTCACCATCTTTGTCTTAAGAGACATAAAGACCCCAATCGCTCCCTGGCCCAGTTTGGATCACAAATGTTTTTTCTGGCCCTGTTTGGATCACAAACGTTTTTTCAGTGACTCGAAGATGTCACTGAACTCTGAAAACGCCTCTTGAATGTCTGGAGAGAGGATATTAGGTGGGGGAATGTGTGTGTACGGGTAAAATCTGCAGCCATTGCTCCACCCAATTTTGCCTCTGGCACAACCCACCACTGGTTATGTGGCCCCCACAAAAGTGACCCAAAGGGGAATGTGGCCCTCAAACAGAAAAAGGCTTCCCCCTTCTCCCCATGGCCTAAGTTCATATATCACGACAGTCACAGTTTTCTGTATCATTGTCATCCTAGCAAAAGTGCCCCACCAGGCCTAATGGGACCATGCCTTCTGTGTGAGCCCTCTGCTGCCACTCCCAACCTCCCATTTCTACAACCCATCTCTGCCTCTTCCCAGGATTGCCCTCATGCCAATCTAGGCTGCAGGCACTGGGCGTGGTCCTGACTCAGTCCCACATATCTCCTTCCTTTCTCAGTTGCCCTTGGCAACAGGGCCTGGGCAGTCCTGCTGTCCGGATGAAGGCCTGGCCCACACCTGCAGCAGGATAAGGCAGCTGCTGCATCCTGAGGGGAATTAAACTTCATCAGAGAGGAGGGTGGGGTGTTTTGTAGTGCTCCCCTCATTTAAACAAAACACAGTCTCCGCGCAAGTAAGAAAAATGGCTGCAGTGTCAGGAAGGAGTGTCCTGAAGCAGTCTGCTCCATGATGTACTACTTTCTATTTGCAAGGGGATGCGGGTGGTGCTGTGGTCTAAACCACTGAGCCTCTTGGACTTGCTGATCGGAAGGTTGGCAGTTCAAATCCCCAAGATGGAGTGAGTTCCCACTGCTCTGTCCCAGTTCCTGCCAACCTAACAGTTCGAAAGCAGGCCAGTGCAAGTAGATAAATAGGTACCGCTGTGGCGGGAAGGTAAACAGTGTTTCCATGCGCTCTGGTTTCCATCACGGTGTTCCGTTGTGCCAGAAGCGGTTTAGTCATGCTGGCCACATGACCCGGAAAGCTGTCTGTGGGCAAACACCGGTTCCCTTGGTCTGAAAGCGAGATGAGCGCCGTAACCCCATAGTCGCCTTTGACTGGACTTAACTGTCCTGGGGTCCTTTACCTTTATACTTTCTATTTGCAGGGGGCCTAGTTGTTTTCATAGAACTGGGCTGCATACACACCATGCACATGGAAAGCACAAAGGGTTTCCCTCTCCTCCTACATTTTAGCAGGTAATACCCTTGCTGCTGCTGCTGCTGCTGTTGCTGCTGCTGCGTAAAGGAAGGTATTTTTTTTTACTTTGTCTGGAATTTCCTGTCCTATTATTGCTAACAAGAATGCTTCTGGTTTCTTGGGAAAGGTGCATTTGAGCATCTTCTTTAATCCTTCATAAATCATTCCCCATATTTTTTTTGAGATTGCCACCACATATGGATTAACGAGCCCTCGTTGTCTAAACATTTTCAACATAAGTAGGATCCTCTTTTGTACATTTTAACCAGTTTACTGGGCGTTAAATACCGTCTGAAAATCATCTTTGGATGCTTTCTCTAATTGTACAACACGCTGAAAAATTTATCGTGTTGTTCCACAGTTTTCCCCATGCTGATAGTTCTATACTGTATCTGAAATCAGACACCCAGTGAATAATTGCCTCCTTCACCAACTCATCCTTTGTCTCCCATTCCAATAAAATGCTGTAGATTTTAGATAACAATTTGTTGTTCTTCCCACAAATCATTTTCCCAAATTCTGATTATTCTTCCACAAACCCTTTCTCTTTGTCTTTCCTGAATCACTCATTTATTTGAAAATGCTGGAACCAATTTGTCACAAATTCTGTTGTTTCTTCCCTTTTTTTAGCCTTATCAAATCGCCTTGGAATTCCAGAAGACCTTTGTAGGTTCCCCACTTGGGAACGGCAAACTTTTTACCGCATCTAAACTTTTGTTTGATGGTCTCAGGGGAGGGGAACAAATCTGCCATCTTCACCTCTCAGTCAACAGCCTTCAAAATGCCAGCAGGGTCTACTGTTCCTGATTCCCAGTCTAATCTCTTCATTCATAAAACCCCCAATTATGTCCAACTGGGACAAATGGGAGGGGTGGCAAAAGAGACAAAATAATGGTTAGATTTAGAGATTATGCAGAGAGAGACCACCGCTTACAGCCCAGTTGGGATACAGCTCCAGACGTCGGGCATTAAAAGATTTTATTTTTATTTCTGTATGTGTGCGCTGTTAGGCCTCTCAGGCCTCCAGACCACCTGCTCACCCAAGAAATTAAAAATTGGGACAGACCCTGTATTTGGAGACACAATGGATTAGATCCTTGGTCTAATCTCCATCAAGGCTGGGACCCAGAAGTAGAAAACTCAGCTGTAATCAGACATCCTTCGAAGAAAGCAAATGACCTCTTTGGCATGTCTCTGATCGCTTGGTAAACAATTCCTCATGCCCCCATTTTACAAAAGAGAAGGAAGGAAGGAACTTTGTTAATTAAAGATGTCAGGGATCTTTTGCTGGAGTGGTAATGCCTGCAAAATACTAGATATATTATTCATTCATCCATTTGTTATTTGATTCCATTTAAGAATTGCTTCCCATGATATCTCTCAAAACGATTTCACAGCAAAAACATTGACAATAAGAACAATTTAAAAACAACTCCATATGCAAAACAGCTCCAAATGTAAAAACAATTAAAATCCTGTATGTCAAAAAGATTGCAAACCATTTCACATGTCAAAATGATTACAAATCCAGTAGAGATATAGGCTGGGATAATGAACTCTACTTAAAAGCTTGTTGAAAAAGGAGCGTCCTGAGCAGGCTGCAAAAAAAGAGAAAAGAAATAGAGACAGTTACCTTACATTATGGGAGGGAATTCCAAAGTTGTGTGTTATGTTGTGTGTTATGTTGTGTGTTTCTTTGCAACCCGGTGGTAGTTGCCTATGAGAAACTGGAAACTGAGGATGAGGTGGGTGTGTTTGTTCATCCTGTTTTGAAAGAGTTATTCTCTTCATTGCACAACAGAGGGGAGCTTTTGAAACATGTTCTTGCCTACAGGAGACAAGAGCCAAGCTGTGTCCCCTATGGAGGCAAAATCCAGCACCTTTGTGTTTTGTCTCATGGGTCAAAGACTGAATAAATCCTGGTGAGGAAGAGGGAGAGAAATCACTTGCAGCAATTGGAGAAGGGAGATGGCATGTTCATGACCCGGTAAAATGACTCCCACACCTACCCTTTTGATCTGCCCCAGGCCTCTCAGCAGCCTGCACAATGGCACTAATGCTAGGGGCATGGGCAGGAGTGCCACCTCACCCTCCGGATTGTGGGTGCCCACCACCACAACACGGACATGCAACGTCACACGCACATACCTGCACATGGTACGTGTTACATCACACCCACTACATGCAGGCATGTGCGTGTGACATCGCTTGTCCATGTTGCAGTGGCCACTGACAGCTCCTCTTCCTTCTCTCAGCAGCCAGCGAGGGCCCCTTTTCTGTGGGGAGGGGCTTGCACTTGGAGGCAGAGAAACTCTGCCTCAATGCCTGAGCCCCCCTGGAGAAGGGTGCCTCACTTGCTGGCTGCAGAGGGCAGAGCTGAACTGCTTCTGTCTCGGAGGCAGCACCACTGCCGCCGGCCGGCCAGCTTTTCTCATTGACTTTGTGGGTGCCCAGGCTGGCTCCTGTGGGCCTGGGTGGGCACTCCTGGAGCAAAGAGGTTCTGTGGAGGATGTGAGCACCTGTGGTCAAATAATGAAGGTCGGCAAGACTCAGTGGTTTGTAGTAGCTTCCTTCTGAGAAATCGTCATGATGGGTAAAGTTGGGCTTGTACAGGATTATCCTGTACAGAGAAACCAGTAGGAGAACACTTCAATCTCCCAGGACATTCTATACAAGATCTCAAAGTAGCTGTTTTACTACAAAGGAATTTCAGAAATAGACTGGAAAGAGAAGCTGCTGAATTACAACTCATTACCAAACTTAAAACCATGGAGAGACCTGGGCTGAACAAAGACATTGGATTCTTATCTCACTATACATGACTAAACCATTTCTCACCTTCTCACCCCTTGCCTTTTCCTGTAAGACCTATTACAGTCGTTAAGAGTCGTCAACAGGCTCATCTCAGCTTATCTGCCTATCTCCCATTCCCACCACCCTTCTGAGTAACACCCCTCCCCACCTTCTCACTATATAGAAGGATCTGGCAACTTCTGTTTCAGTGTATCTGAAGAAGTGTGCATGCACACGAAAGCTCATACCAAGAACTAACTTAGTTGGTCTTTAAGGTGCTACTGGAAAGAATTTTTTTTATTAGGATTATCCTGCTAGCTTTCCCATCATCACAGGTGAGCCCATCTTCCATCATGCTTTGGATGTTTTGGACCACAACTTCAGTCACCTTGGACCACTGGCCATACCAACAAAGGCTAATAGGAGCTTGTAATCCAAATCCTCTTTTCTGTTGGGAAAGGCAGGCTCAGCGTGTCAGGCTAGGATTCTGGAGGCCAAGAATTGCTGTGTCATCTGATATGTTCACCCACAACTTAACACACAGGAAGCTGCCTTATACCAGGGTTTCAGGCAGGGGCACTCCCAGCCCTACCCGAAGGGGTCAGAGTTTGAACCTGGGATCAAATGCTTTGCCATTGAGTGACAACCCCTTTCCACTAAGGCCATGCAGCGCTGTGGGTGAAATTGGGACAGTGGTTATTCTTCAGCTGAACTCTATCTCACAGGGTTCCTGTGAGGAGAAAATAAGTGCGAAACAATCAAAGGTGGCACCTTACAAGGGCGCCAACTTCAGCCCCAGTTTATGGGTGCCCAATGGCGCCTGTGATGTAACGTGATGTTAGTGCGCCACAGCAGCACTTCCAAGGCCTTGTGGGGCCTCGGAGGTCACGCCAGAGGTGTAGTGGGAGAGCCAATGTGGTGTAGTGGTTAAGAGCGATAGACTCGTAATCTGGTGAAGCAGGTTCACGTCTCCGCTCCTCCACATGCAGCTGCTGGGTGACCTTGGGCCAGTCACACTTCTTTGAAGTCTCTCAGCCCCACTCACCTCACAGAGTGTTCGTTGTGGGGGAGGAAGGGAAAGGAGAATGTTAGCCGCTTTGAGACTCCCTAGGGTAGTGATAAAGCGGATATCAAATCCAAACTCCTCCTCCTCTTCTTCATCTTGTGAGGCCTCTAACGCAACTTCCGGCTTCTACCGGAACTCATGTTGGACGTCTGGCATGGCCTTGGGCATCGCTTCCAAGGCAGTGCAGGGCCTCGGAGGTCACGTCCAAGCAGTGGTGGAGCTTCCAGGAGCACCAGGAGGCAGAGAGCGCATCCCGGGGGCATGGCACCCCACCACCACAATGGCACCCCACCGGGATCATGCTGCCGGGAACGGTGCACACCCCCCCCCGCACTCCTCTTCCTCCACCACTGCTTCCAAGGCCCCGCAAGATCTCTGACGTGACTTCTGGTAGAAACTGGAAGTTGTGTCGGAGGCTTTGCAGGGCCTCGGACATCGCCTGGGAGGTCGTGTCAGAGCCACACAGTGTGTGTGCTAAGCCCCCACCCCCAAAAATGGGGGGGCTAGGTGCCTGGGGTTGGCACCAGTGGTGCCTTAAGATCCCTGGAGGAAAGGAAGGAAGGAATGAGAACAGTGTGTCCCAAGAACATTCCATTTAGTTTCAAGATGAACAGGTGACAGCAAAGGTTGCAAGGTTTTTAGCTGGAGCAATTAGAATAAGAACCACTATTTGACTATTGATTCAAAACCCAAAGTGTATTCTATATAATTGACTTTTTATTTTTATTTTTGTATATCATATTGTTGTTTTATTGCTATGGCCAATGGCTGATGCAAATAATGATTCATTCATTCATTCTCCATTTAGTTCAGCGGGACTTATGCTGCTAGAGATGCAGGATAAATTCAATTCAGTTCTCGTTTAAAGCAGAATAGATCAAATTTTCACTTTCCAAGACAACTGGAAAACTGAAGATCCATACTTATCCAATGCATCTCTCTAGCCAAGCAATGTTTACAAGAAATGCATGTATTAGTTGAAAGTGTCTTTATGAAGATGCATATATTTGTGAAAATAGCATACAAAAAATAAATTATATTAGGAAAAGTTGCTTGCAAAAAGGTGTACCTTAGTCAAAACCTCATGCAAAAATGTGCTCATTAGGGGGAATTCACAATAAAATGCTTAAGAGTTTTCACAAAGTATTTTGAAATAAAAAAAATTTAAAAATCACAAATGTGGAGAACTTTGTTTGAGACCGAAAAAATGAGAACATAATGTAAGTCCCTAAAAAGAGCCTGCTGGACCAGGCCAATGGCCCGTCTAGTCCAGCCTCCCCTTCTCACCTGAGGGCAACAGCACTGTGCCAACCTGCGATTCCTAGCAAGTGGCACTCATAGAATCATAGAATCATAGAGTTGGAAGAGACCAGAAGGGCCATCGAGTCCAACCCCCTGCCAAGCAGGAAACACCATCAGAGCACTCCTGACATATGGTTGTCAAGCCTCTGCTTAAAGACCTCCAAAGAAGGAGACTCCACCACACTCCTTGGCAGCAAATTCCACTGTCGAACAGCTCTTACTGTCAGGAAGTTCTTCTTAATGTTTAGGTGGAATCTTCTTTCTTGTAGTTTGGATCCATTGCTCCGTGTCCGCTTCTCTGGAGCAGCAGAAAACAACCTTTCTCCCTCCTCTATGTGACATCCTTTTATATATTTGAACATGGCTATCATATCACCCCTTAACCTCCTCTTCTCCAGGCTAAACATGCCCACTCAGAGGCCTCCTGCCCTTGCCAGAGCACTGAGAAATGGAGAGAACAGAAAAGGATGGGTCTTGGCATCTCTGCTAACGGCCTGGTAAATGGGTTTAGGAGTTCAGCCAGGCAGCCTGTTCCAAGGCTTCATAAGGCAGATGACATTCAACATACCCTGGTTTGCATTCAAGTGTTTATGCCATTCACACATTACGTTTTTAAATCTTACGTGCACATTAAGAAGTAAAAATCATGTGTGAATAAGCCTGCAGCAAACGTCAGCAAATGTGATCACTGAAGCCCATTTCTTCATTGACAATATTTCCCATGTCACAAGAGTGGGGAAATCGTCCTTGCCAACTGCCAAAAGGTAAACGAATATATGTGCTTTTTCTGCACGTATTGTTACAATCATTTTATTAAATTAGTTAGACTTTTCTTTATAAGGTTCTCTGCATGAGAAAAAAGGCAATTCTTCTTTTTTGCAAAATCCATCACCTGCATTTCCGTTATATTGGCATTTGTTTTAGCCGTCTCCCCAAAAAGTGCAACTTGTTGACAAAACAATAACAAGACTGCCCCCTAGTGTCCATTATTTCAACTACGCCAGGAAAAACAAATCCCCACTGAGGCAAGAAAACTGGGCAGAAGAAACACATAATTTATGGGTGAACCAACGTTGAACGACAGCCGCTTGTCACAACGCTGACATGAGTGAGGTGAATAATGTCCCCTGTCTTGACCGCTCACTTAAATGAATTTTAATTTCAATGAAAAACAACAACAAATCATAGCATTCGAGGGAATGAGGATTTAACAGGCCAGCTGACAACAAGGACACGCAAGAAGAACGGATACTCTGAGGGTGCTCTGTTATCGTGGCTAAGCAAAACAACTCGCCATTTTTCATCAGAGCTGTTGGCAGTGCTGGAGAAGAGAAACCGCTCCCGTTTTCAGCACTCCTTCCCAAAACACTTGCCTGCCGCCCTCACTTGCCTTCAGTGGCCGAATCATGGAGACACCTCCAGCTCATAGTTTTACCCTTGCCCTCACTGACCGTGTTGCAGCCCAGCAATAGGGAATCTGTGGCTTGCAGGTCTAATGAGGCTTCCCAGGCCTCTGTTATCAGAGATGGATTTAGGGGAATGCAGCCAGTTCAGTCTCATTGGACAGAGTACCTCGGGGATGCTGCAAATGATGATGATGATTTTTTTATTGTTTATACCCCACCATCTGTCTGTGTCTATAGCTGGACCATAAAGAAGGCTGATCGCCGAAGAATTGATGCTTTTGAATTATGGTGCTGGAGGAGACTCTTGAGAGTCCCATGGACTGCAAGAAGATCAAACCTCTCCATTCTGAAGGAAATCAGCCCTGAATGCTCACTGGAAGGACAGATCCTGAAGCTCAGGCTCCAATATTTTGGCCACCGCATGAGAAGAGAAGACTCCCTGGAAAAGACCCTGATGTTGGGAAAGATGGAGGGCACAAGGAGAAGGGGATGATGGAGGACGAGATGGTTGGACAGTGTTCTCGAAGTTATGAACATGAGTTTGACCAAACTGCGGGAGGCAGCGGAAGACAGGAGTGCCTGGCGTGTTCTGGGCCAGGGGGTTATGAGGAGTCGGACATGACTAAACAACAACAACAACATCTCTGTGTGTTTCCCCAGACACTCTGGGCTGCTTACAGCACATATAAAACATAGTGAAAGCACAAACAGAGTTCAGGGTACGTGGGCCAGGCAAGAGGTTCATAACCGAATGCAAGCTCCAAGATGTCCAGGCAGCTGACACGCTGCCTCCTCCCAACCTTTTGAAGCCTCTCTGCTTTATACCAAGTCAGACCATTGGTTCAAGACTGTCAACACAATCCCACCCCAGCAAAGGCAAGGAGAGCACTGGAAGGTGTGCTGGCATCATTGGCACTCCTGGATGTTGTCAATGACACCATTGCCTGTCTTGCTTCAAAAGTCTGAAAGGCTGTTGTATGGAAGATGGAACAAACCTCTCTCCCTGCTGGTCCTGAGAGCAGAACTAGAACCAATGGGATAAAACTGCCAAGAGCCAGATTTCAACTAAAGCTTAGGAAAAACTTCCAAAGAAGGGTAAGAAGCATTCCACAGTAGAACAGGCTGCCTCAGGAGGTTTCTGGCTCTCCTTCACTGGCAAGGTTTAAGCAGAGGCCGGCCTATTCTCAGGGATGCTGTCGATTCCTGCATTGAGTAGAGGGGTTGGGCTCAATGACCTCTACAGATCTCCCAACTCTTAAATACTATGGTTTGACGGAGCCAGCCGCCACAAATGGCGCAGTTTAGCATAAAATAAAGACACAGAGAGCCAGCAATATTTTCAGGATGGTATGAGCAGCTCCTTTCGAGCTTCTCTTCTCTCCCGTAACTTTTATTATCCTTTGAGAGCCAGTGTGGTGTAGTGGTTAAGAGCGGTAGTCATGTAATCTGGGGAACCGGGTTCACGTCTCCGCTCCTCCACATGCAGCTGCTGGGTGACCTTGGGCCAGTCACACTTCTGTGAAGTCTCTCAGCCCCACTCACCTCACAGAGTGTTTGTTGTGGGGGAGGAAGGGAAAGGAGAATGTTAGCCGCTTTGAGACTCCTGAAGGGGAGTGAAAGGCGGGATATCAAATCCAAACTCTTCTTCTTCTTCTTCTTCTTCTTCTTCTTCTTCTTCTTCTTCTTCTTTGTTCTCTCCTGTCGCATGGCCGTTTGCCAATTTCTCACATTACCTACATCCGGTCATGGCTTAAACCCACCCATCGCCATATAGGGTCATGCTGCCCAGAGGGGGAACATAACTCCATATAAGGCTATGCACTTAATACACTGCAAGGCACGGACATGCAGGTCACCGAGGTCAGCGAGGCACCAGGTGGCGCTACAAGCCTTTTTCCATGACTTCCTGGCTCCCACAATGGTTCCTTTTTCCAAGGGCCATGTCAGGAATGCCCAACATGGCCCACACACACCCCAGGTGTCATGGATTATGCAGTCTCAGCCAACCTGGCTAAGGGTCATGGGAGCTGTGGTCCAACACATCTGGAAGGCACTGCATTGGCTACCACTGTGTATGACTGGAGTCAGAGGGGAGAATCCCACATCTGGGCCCTGTTTTTGTGCACAGTTTCCTGTCCATCTACATACGTCCATGCACCTAAATTTGCTTCTTTGTGTGCGTAGACCCCGCATCTCGTTGCAACGCTCTCTGCAATATCCTAAATCCACAGCTTCAACTGTTCTGATCGTCACTCGATTCGTTATTAGCCTCAACCCTTTTTATTTTATTTTACTTTGCAAAAGAAATGGGCTGTTGAACGATGTGTATCATAGCTAATTAAACTTACTTTTTGCTCATTAAAGCTGAGTTAGCTGCTAAATGCGCCGTGACGTTATTCTAGTACAGTGAGTACAAAAGATGAAAAAGCACAAGGTGATTTTGATTATTATCGCAGCGAGTTCTCTTTAATTAATCTTACGTTTCCTTACGGAAATGTAAAAACCTCGGAGTCTGCCCCCCCCCCCCCGTTTCCTATCATTTGTCTCATTCCCCCTGAACAAGTTCCATTTGAAATACATCACCCGCAATTGGATAACATTACATCTTCCCCCTTAAGAAAAGTGAAATCAGCATTCGTGTGTCTCAAAAGCAGTGGTGGGATGTAAAGGCTTAAAAAATTTATGGCAATCGCAGGAGCAGTTAACCAGGCAAAAGTGATTACCCCCACAGCTACACACACACACAAAAATTGACTTAGAAGAATGGGATGGCAGCAGTGGCAAGCATGTATACAGGAGGGAGAAATTTGAGAAACACATTCACAATAAGCCATGTAGAGATCCCATGAGGACTGGGGCACAATCAAGCTTTTCTCTCTCTTTTCCTTTTCTACTCCAGCAGTTTTCTCATAATCACATTAGCAGCCAAGCAAAAAAAAAAAAAAATACTTTTAAAAACCTGGTTTTATTTTTAGATGAGTCCTGAAGAGTCTTGCAACAGTATGTACCGTATTTTTCGCCCTATAAAACGCACTTTTCCCCCTCCAAAAATGAAGGGGAAATGTGGGTGCGTCTTATGGGGCGAATGCAGACTCCTTGGCTTCAGCGATAGCAACACAAAGCCTCCAAAGCCTGCGCTCCGGAGGATTCGCGTTGCTTCCGCTGAAGCCAGGAGAGCCTGCTCTTTGAGGCTGGCGGTGGAGGAAAGCAGCTCTTCCCCCATTGCCAGCCCCAGAGGATGGGGGGCAGCAGGAAGGCGCGCGACGCCTTGCCGCTACTCTCCAACCCAGCTTCGAGACTGGTGGTGGGGAAAGCACTGCTTCCCCCATCGCCAGCCCCAGAGGATGGGGGGCAGCAGGAAGGTGCGCGACGCCTTCCCGCTACTCTCCAACCCTCCTTTGGGCTTTTGTGGGAGATGGGGGAATTCCCCCACCTCCCGCAAAAGCAGGCAAAAGCCGCGCGCTCTTTAAAGGGGCTCCGCGGCTTCTGCTGGCTTTTCTACGAGGGGGGGAATTCCCCCACCTCCTAGAAAAGCCCGCAGGAGCCGCACACCCTTTAAAGAGCGCGCCGCTCTTGGGGGCTTTTCCCCGAGGAGGGAGAAGGGACTGACTGGCCGTTTCAGTCCCTTCTCCCTCCTGGTCGAAAAGCCCGCAGGAGTCAAGTGGGGCTCCTGTGGGCTTTCGCGGGAGGTCGGGGAATTCCGCCACCTCCCGCAAAAGCAGGGAGAAGGTCTTGGAGTAGCGCACAGGCTGCGTGCAGCCTGCCCGCTGCTCCCAGAGCTGCGGGGGGGAAATCATATTTTTTTCCTTGATTTCCCTCCTTGAAAACTAGGTGCGTCCTATGGGCCGGTGCGTCCTATAGGGCGAAAAATACGGTATGTATGTATGTATGTATAAAATCGCTTTGGTTCATTTTCTGGATTTCGTACCTACAGGACTGCCTCTCCTGTTATGTTCCACGGAGAACCTTACGGTCTTCAAATAAAAACATCTTGGAGATCCCGGGCCACAGGAAGGTTAGGCTGGCCTCAACCAGAGCCAGGGCTTTTTCGGCCATGGCCCCGATCTGGTGGAACGCTCTGTCACAAGAGACTAGGGCCCTGCAGGACTTGACATCTTTCTGCAGTGCCTGCAAGATGGAGCTGTTCCACCAGGCCTTTGATGATGATGATGATGATGATGATGATGATGATGACGACAACAACAACAATTTATTATTTCTACCCCGCCCATCTGCCTGGGATTCCCCAACCACTCTGGGTCTTCCAACAGAAGGTTAAAAATACATTAAAACATCAGTCATTAAAAACTTCCCTAAACACTCCGATTAAGAGTGGCTCTCTAGATCTCAGGCAGAATCCTTTCAATACCTGATACCAGACATCCTTTTTAATTGGAGGTGTTGGAAACTGACTGTATCAGAGGCAATGAGAAAAGGGTTCTCCAGTATCAATGAGGGTGAGGCAGGTGGAGAAGCTGGAAACCCTAAAGCAGGGGTCAGCAAACTTTTTCGGCAGGGGTCCGTTCCACTGTCCCTCAGACCTTGTGGGGGGCCGGACTATATGGGGGGGGTTAACGAATTCCTATGCCCCACAAATAACCCAGAGATGCACTTTAAATAAAAGGACACATTCTACTCATGTAAAAACATGCTGATTCCTGGACCGTCCGCAGGCCGGTTTGAGAAGGCAATTGGGTCGGATCCAGCCCCCGGGCCTTAGTTTGCCAACCCATGCCCTAAAGCAACTGCAGCCTCACAGTGAAAGGCAGGAGGGATCTAACTTAACAGACAGCCGACAAGTTGTGTTGATGTCACATACGATGTGAAGAGGGAGGCAAGTGGAAGTGGTTTAGAGAAACCAGCCTGCTAGGCTGAACGGTGAGGTGTGACAGGCCAGGGCTGGTGGTTCCTCACCCCCGACCCCTAGCTTCTCTGCCCCATTTGCTCTGTGGGCGATTTGATGCCTTGCCAGAGCATTTGCTGTGTGTATATACTGACAGCGCCTATAACTTTATATTGATTGCAGTTACCTCCCATGCCATTTAACGCCCACAACAACCTTGTGAGGTAGGAGAGGCTGAGAGGAAGGGACTGGCGCAAAGTCACCCAGTGAGTCTCATGACCAAGAGGGGATTTGAACCTTGATCTCTCAGGTCCTAGTCCTGCACTCTAACCACTAGACCACACTGGCCAAAAAAGCACCAACCATTCCGCCGTCACCCCAACTCAGTGTTCCCTGCCTGCTGAGTATGCACTGTCCTTTACTGAGGTGTTTGGGGTTTCCTCCCTACCTTAGGATCCCACCCCCCAAGTATCCCATACTTCTCCAACTCTTGAAGTTCCTTCAAACCTCCTGTTGCCTTTTGGACCCTCTCCTTTGCTTCTTTTGAAAATGGCAGCCATTTTGTGTTATGCTGCATTCATTTTGTGACTGGAGGTCCCCAGAAGTTGGCGATTTGTGCACAATACCATACCGGCATCTCCATCAAGAAGACATATGACCCAGTTCATTGGGGTGGATGCACCTTGAAGGTGAGCAGGTGTGGACTGCAGTTCTAATGGCACTTACCTGTAAGTAAGTCCTATTGCCCTTACTCTTTGGTTCTCTTTGGTCTAGTTTGCTGTGCACTCCTGATGGGACAACCTGGAGTCAACTGTGCCATGTAGAGAACCAGCAAAACTGCCAGCCCTTATCACTTCCGTATGTTTTTACCCATAATTCTGTTCCTGCATTATTTGGCTGGGACGCGGGTGGCGCTGTGGGTTAAACGACAGAGCCGAGGGCTTGCTGATCAGAAGGTCAGTGGTTCGAATCCCTGCGATGGGATGAGCTCCTGTTGCTCAGTCCCAGCTCCTGCCAACCTAGCAGTTCGAAAGCACATCAAAGTGCAAGTAGATAAATAGGTACCGCTCCGGCGGGAAGGTAAACGGCGTTTCCGTGCGCTGCTCTGGTTTGCCAGAAGCGGCTTAGTCCTGCTGGCCACATGACCCGGAAGCTGTACACCGGCTCCCTCGGCCAGTAAAGCGAGATGAGCGCCGCAACCCCAGAGTTGGCCACGACTGGACCTAATAGTCAGGGGTCCCTTTATCTTTATTATTCAGCTACTCCTTTAAAAAACTTCTCACAATGCTATCTAAATCCATATTTTAATGTGTATTTAAATGTGCACCTATTCTTAAGATACATAATGAGTGTTGCCTCTCAAAACGTGGATTAAAATGCTTGTTTGTTATTATTTAGCTTAGATTGCAGAGAACGGCGTTCCAACATTTGGAGAAAGTGCAAAACCTGGTGGGTTGCTAAATTCAGTCTGCACATTACTCTGAGGTGTGGATCAGATCATCTCATGTAGGGACTTGCAAAGATTTCATTCCTCAAGCATCACTAGTCATATAACATATATTTGCACCACAGATGATACTGCTATATATATGGGGGTGGGGCAAAAAACATGACTATAGAGAGCTACAAGCAATCTCAAGGAGATCTAATGACCAGTCTGGGTAGACAGCAGCAGCCCAGAAGGTACTTTGCTAAGAAGCTGCCATCCGCAGTTCAGTGGTTTACCACACAGTGAACTGTGCACAAATCCCAGCACCTCCAGACAGCACCAAGCTTTCCTCCCACACCGCCTGGCGACCAGAATCCATAAAGTGACAGCGTTAACCAGGAGAGCTGCAGGTGGAATCAAACTCACAGAATTTTGTTGCAACTACTTGGTGAGGAAGAAGTTTCGCATACAACGCCTCATTGAGCAGCAACAGCCTGGAAGAAGGAAGCTGGCAACGCTTCATTTGTGCGATGAGAGATCTCAGCAGGTGGACAGGAAAGTGCGGGTGGGTGGAGAACTTCTTCCAGGAAGCTGGTCCTTTGGGCACCGCAAATCACAGCAGGGCTGGAGGACCTGTCCACGTCCCTTCAATCCTGAGTGGCAGAATTTAGAAGAGTCAAGACAGAGAAAACCTCCTGTCACACAGCAGCAGGCAAGTGAGAGGAAGCACCAACACTGGTCAAAAGCAGCCAAGGTGAAACTTCTTCAAGAATAAACTCATGGGTAACACATCTGTGGCTGTCCCAGCCTTGCCCAACCTGATGGTTTTCAGATCTTGGAGCCTAGTAGTGGAGAAGCACAGGTCTGGTGGCTGAATGGAGTCCTCCTAGCCCAGGGGTCTGCAACCTTTAAGACAAAAAGAGCCACTTGGACCCGTTTTCGAAGGAAAAAAAACTGGGAGCCGCAAAACTCGTCATTATAAAAATAACTTTTTTGTCACTTTTTTATTATTTCTTTGTTTGACCCCTCAGAATTACTCCTCCTCATAGAAATAAACGTTAAATTAACAAGTTACCTTTTGTGTGTGCGTGTGTTCTTCACTCCCCTTCAAAACAGTGACCAGCGTACATGCCCCCTTTCAATGCAGTGACCAGTGTACATGCCCCTTACAATGTAGCGGGCGGGCAGGCGGGAAGGTGACGTCGGGACGGTGCGTGACTAACGCACGCACCGCCCCCATGCGACGTCACAGCCAGTACAGCGTCTGCCACAGTGGGGAGTGTCGGGGCGCACAATGCGCCTCCTCCCCTCGCTAGTATCCACCCCGGAGCCGTGGCAAAGGTGTAAAAGAGCCACATGCGGCTCTGGAGCCACGGGTTGCAGACCCCTGTCCTAGCCTTTCTCTCTGGCCCCTCAGCACTCTCCCCAGGCCACCCCACCCACCCCACCCACCCTCCCCACTGGTCTTGCTTTGCACCCTCCATTATTGCTTTTGCCTGGCTGGAAAAACACTCTTCAACTCTGACAATGCCTCTTTGCTTTGGATGAAGGAAGGAGAGAGGTGTGTGAAGGCTTGGGCTGTAAAACGTTCCTGCTCCTGTTGTGGTCCAACATCTGAGGGCACCAGATTGGGGGCCTCAGAAGTTGCCAAGGGCCACCAAAAAAAGGCCTCAATGGCCACATGCAGCCCTCAGGCCAGGAATTGGAACACCTGCCATTGATATAATTCAGTAATATTGCATCTGGCTACAGGTCTTTGAAATTTCTAGGCTTCTCGAACTGCTAGAAGTGGCATAGGTCTGGACAAAAACACAGCTCATTATTTCCACATGGTATTTCTTGCCAACGGAAGGAACTCGACTTGCCCTAACCAAAATTGCCCTCTGAGAGCAGGGAAGCCCCGCCTTGTGCTGTGCAATTAATTCTAATATTCCCGTTGTCAGAGCATAATTGCAGTTTCTCTGCTCAGGTAAAGGGGACTCTAACAAGGCACCCAGATCCATTCCAGATGTTCTCTCGCTCATTATTAAGAATTAGCTGGGAGCCATTAGCACGCAGAGCCATCCGTGAGGCTGCTCAGATGCCATCTGAAAGAGTTCATTGCCACAGCATGTGAGGCAGATGGGAGGTTGTTTGGGAAGCTTGAACTGTAGGATTTTCTTCGTTTAAAAGAAACAAAAAAAGAATGAAAGCGGGAAAGTGTATTAATTATGATTTCATGAGCCTCTACTGCTGTGCTAGGGGAATGAAAATTTATCACAGTTTGAAAGAGGTCAATGACAACTACCAGAGGGTGTGATGTCCTGGTAGAAATTAGAAGAGGAATTCGATTCAGTTCTCACTGACAGCCAAAGTTATCTAAATCCGCACTTTCTTCAGCAACTAGCCACCCTTTGAAATCAGCACTTCCCTGAATTTTGCAATGCAGTTCTCCAGCTCAAGTAGTGTGTAAAAATGCATCTACTCATGTAAAGTGTGCATTCAATGCACATACAGTGGTACCTCAGGTTACAGACGCTTCAGGTAACAGACGCTTCAGGTCCAGACGCTTCAGGTTACAGACTCCGCTAACCCAGAAATAGTACCTCGGGTTAAGAACTTTGCTTCAGGATGAGAACAGAAATTGCACGGTGGCGGCAGCGGGAGGCCCCTTTAGCTAAAGTGGTACCTCAGGTTAAGAACAGTTTCAGGTTAAGAACAGACCTCCAGAACGAATTAAGTTATTAACCCAAGGTACCACTGTATTAGTGAAAAAGCCACTGCAAAAATGCATTACATTGTGGGGAAATGCTTTGCAAAGATGTTTATATTAGGCAAAACAGTATGCACAGATGGGTATGTTAGAACTTTTCATTAAAATGCAAAAGAATGAACTGGTGTGGAAATGTGGAGCACCAAGCTTAAGACTGGGCCAAATGAGACACAGAGAGGAACCAGAATTGGCATATTCCTCCATCCCTCCATCCTACACTGTATCCTCAACAACACAAATGAAACTGGGTCTGCAAGTCAAACTGAAGGAACAAGGAAAGAGGAAGGGCTGCGGAGAGGTTGCCCTGCTTTAGATGTCTTCACAGTGAGTTGTGGAGGGGCAGAGGGAGGGGACACTAGTGGCACAGTTCATGAAGACTTGGCAGCTGCTCTGGGGTCAAGTAGAAGTGGAGGGGCAGGCATCGAGAATAATGGGGCTTTTGAATTCGTGACAAAGGAATGGGATCGGGCTAATAGCTGTTCTCCAAATGACCTGCTGTTCCTTTTTTTTTCTTTTGCCCCATCTCCATCTAAAGCCTGCGTAGTTCTCAGCCTCTCCCATTATTCTCTCCTTTCCACCCAAAGAAAGAGGCCAGTTTAGTTTTTCTTCACAAAAAGGTCACAACCAAGCTAGCTGGGCACCGGTCCAGGTTAACCGTCTCAAGCCAGAGTCTAGGAATTGGTTCACATTTATTACATTTTTATCCCTCTCTTCTTTCAAAGAGGTTTTGTGACATGCCTGCACAGTTTTACTCTCACGACGATTCTGTAAAGTCAGGTCCAACTGAAAGACTGTTGTCCAAAGGCAGCCAGCAAGCTCTGTGGCTGACGAGGGATTTGAACTTGGATCTGCCAGAGATCAGGAGTTGGATTCTTCATCAGGTGACAGAGTCAAGGGTTCTGAAGGGCACCCTGTGCCAGCCCCAGAGACATGGCTATAGCAGTGAACCTGTGGGTCCACCACCTGCACCCAGAATGAAGGTGTGGCACTGTCTGACCCTGAGGTCCCCACTGTGAAAGACCCTGGAAGACCTGAGCTTCTCCTGCTCTGTCACAGCTGGAAGTTACCGGAGAAGTCTGGAACCCTTTAAGCATCTTGCAACACAACTGGTGTTAATAGTTAGGCTGCACCTGGTGTTATCTCTTATGAAAGGGTTCAGTTTAGGCTTGTTCCTTCTGGAGCAATTTCAGACCTCTGCATTCCCCAAAGATGAGCCTGGCCTTGTCAGACTGCAGGACAGGACAGGACCACTCCCAGTTTATTTCCAACACCTTAACTGCTGCTCCATGTAATGACAACCTAGAAATCCACTTGCTGGCCATGGAATGTTCTGTTGGAGAACCCAGAGCAAAGAAGTTCCAAGTTCTGCCATCCATGACCTTCAGGATTTGCTTGGCTCCACTCATAAGCCATCAGTCCGTTATTGACCCAGTTTCTGCTGGTTGTGTCTCTCCACTTCCTGGTGGTACCAGCCTAGGACTGGAATGGACCAGAGAGGGAGAGAAGCTCCTTACCAAGTTCAAGAGGACATGAGAAGACACCAATGACGACCCTGAGACCACCATACTGGGAAATACTCTGCTTGTCAGGAGCAGGTGCCGGGAGCAGGTCAGCAATAACTCACATGGCATCAGTGAACTCTTTATTCAAAGAAGCAAGAAAGCTCAGGAGGCCAGGCCTAGTGAGCACAGCAACTCTTCCCAGCAGATCTTGCCCCAATGAGACAGTTGTGAGGACTGAAGGTCTCCACCTTCCCACAACTTCCTAAGGCTCCTCCTCCCCCAGGTCCTTCCCAAGCAGTCTGGGACTTTGTCGCCTTGTCTGGCTGTGCTCCACCCTCTTCATATCTCTTCTGGTTCTGGGAGACCAGCAGGGAGGGAAGCTGGTTGCAGCAGGAGGGGGAGCCCCCTGACTTCTGCATCAGCCTGATTCATCTCTGCCTTTTGGCCGCCCTCCTCAACAGCCTCTGCTTCTTCCTCTAATCCTGAACTGCTCTCTGCCACAGACTCTCCCATCTCACTAAACCCTGTTACTAGAATCATAGAATCATAGAGTTGGAAGAGACCACAAGGGCCATCGAGTCCAACCCCCTGCCAAGCAGGAAACACCATCAGAGCACTCCTGACATATGGTTGTCAAGCCTCTGCTTAAAGACCTCCAAAGAAGGAGACTCCACCACACTCCTTGGCAGCAAATGCCACTGTCGAACAGCTCTTACTGTCAGGAAGTTCTTCCTAATGTTTAGGTGGAATCTTCTTTCTTGTAGTTTGGATCCATTGCTCCGTGTCCGCTTCTCTGGAGCAGCAGAAAACAACCTTTCTCCCTCCTCTATGTGACATCCTTTTATATATTTGAACATGGCTATCATATCACCCCTTAACCTCCTCTTCTCCAGGCTAAACATGCCCAGCTCCCTTAGCCGTTCCTCATAAGGCATCGTTTCCAGGCCTTTGACCATTTTGGTTGCCCTCCTCTGGACACGTTCCAGTTTGTCAGTGTCCTTCTTGAACTGTGGTGCCCAGAGCTGGACACAGTACTCCAGTTGAGGTCTGACCAGAGCAGAATACAGTGGCACTATTACTTCCCTTGATCTAGATGCTATACTCCTATTGATGCAGCCCAGAATTGCATTGGCTTTTTTAGCTGCCGCTTCACACTGTTGGCTCATGTCAAGTTTGTGGTCAACCAAGACTCCTAGATCCTTTTCACATGTACTGCTCTCAAGCCAGGTGTCACCCATCTTGTATTTGTGCCTCTCATTTTTTTTGCCCAAGTGCAATACTTTACATTTCTCCCTGTTAAAGTTCATCTTGTTTGTTTTTGCCCAGTTCTCTAATCTGTCAAGGTCGTTTTGAAGTGTGATCCTGTCCTCTGGGGTGTTAGCCACCCCTCCCAGTTTGGTGTCATCTGCAAATTTGATCAGGATGCCCTTGAGTCCATCATCCAAGTCGTTGATAAAGATGTTGAATAAGACCGGGCCCAAGACAGAACCCTGTGGCACCCCACTAGTCACTCTTCTACTTCAGCTTCCGACACCTCCTCCTCCCAGCCTGCTCCCTCTTCTCCCTCTGACCACACATTGTCATCCCACCACCAGTCCCCTGGCTCTGAGCCTTCTTCCCTTGGGGGTTCCCAAGCTGGTGCCCCCCCCCCATTCCTCTGCATCCAGCCAGCCCATGACACAGGTTCATGAGACCACCCGCACTTTAGTCCAGCCAAGATCAGACCCAGGAGCAAAGGCAGCAGCAGGCCTGAGTGAAAGTGCAGAGCCAGATTTTTGGTTTTTCAAGTTAAGAAGGGAGCTGAGAAAAGTCATTCTCTTGAGAATTTTGACGGGACATTGTGCTCTTTGGAGTAAAGGTAAAGAAACCCTGGACAGTGAAGCCCAGTTGATCATGGGCTGCTACTGCTGCACAGAGGACCAGAATACAGAGAAATGTCGTTCACCATCCCGCTGCAGCAGTACCTATTTATCTATTTGCGCTGGTATGCTTTTGAACTGCTAGTTTGGCAGAAGCTGGGTCAGAGCGACAGACAGACCCACGTTACTTCGATGTAATTTATGTATGGTTGGAAAGAGGCGGGTAGCGCTGTGGTCTAAACCACTGAGCCTCTTGGGCTTGCTGATCAGAAGGTTGGTGGTTCGAATCCCCGCAAAGGGGTGAGCTTCCGTTGTTCATCCCAGTTCCTGCCAACCTAGCAGTTCGAAAACATGCCAAAAAGTTCAAGTAGATAAATAGGTACCACTCCGGCGGGAAGCTAAACAGCATTTCCGTGTGCTGCTCTGGTTTCTCCAGAAGCGGCTTAGTCATGCTGGTCACATGTCCCGGAAAAACTGTCTACGGACAAACGCCGGATCCCTCGGCCCGTAAAGCGAGATGAGCGCCGCAACCCCAGAGTCATCTGCGACTGGACTTAACTGTCAGGGGTCCTTTGCCTTTACCTTTTTTGGTGGGAAGATTTACACTGATCTTGGTGAAGTTTCTAAGGTAGAGGAAACAGCTGACTGTAATATGGGGTTGTTTGCCACACATGGATGAAAGAGAGCCTCTCTTTCAAAAGAAATTAATGAGCTGGGCATTGCGCATTTGTCTCTGGGGCTGCCCTTCAAGATAAAAATCTTTCAGGCTCTGTTTTAGAGACTATAGATGTCTTGGAGAGATATGGGCCTTTATGCTCGATTGCACGTGAGGTGTAATAATGTTACAATCAGTAGATGGTGGCAGCAGAGCCTGATCTTGTAACCGTTATTAAACAAGGAGGAAGAAAAGGAAATATGTAGCGATCCGCCATACATTTGAAGCACATGATTTATCCCAAAGAATCCTGGGAGATGTAGTTCTTTAAGAGTGCTGGGAATTGTAGCTCTGTGAGGGGTAAACTATAGTGCTCAGGCATTGTTCCAATTCAGCAGGAAAAAGCGGGTTTTCCCAGGGAAAGTGGCAGGATAAACAAAAACCTCTCGGATCTGTGCATAGGACAACCAGAAAACTCTCACATATTTGCTTTATGGTCACATAAAAAGTGGAAATATGGACAAGCCCTAAGTTGAAGAAAAATGCACAAACTGGGGTAAAGTGTCCACAGAAATGGAGGAAGGATAGCAGCTAACAGATTGAGGTTGAATCCTGACAAGACAGAAGTACTGTTTTGGCGGGACAGAAGGCAGGCAGGTGTGGAGGACTCCCTGGTTCTGAATGGGGTAACTGTGTCCCTGAAGGACCAGGTGCGCAGCCTGGGAGTCATTTTGGACTCACAGCTGTCCATGGAGTCGCAGGTCAATTCTGTGTCCAGGGCAGCTGTCTACCAGCTCCATCTGGTACGCAGGCTGAGACCCGACCTGCCCGCGGACTGTCTGGCCAGAGTGGTGCATGCTCTAGTTATCTCCCGCTTGGACTACTGCAATACACTCTACATGAGGCAACCTTTGAAGGTGACCCGGAAACTACAACTAATCCAGAATGTGGCAGCTAGACTGTTCACTGGGAGTGGCCGCCGAGCCCAGGTAACACCGGTCTTGAAAGACCTACATTGGCTCCCAGTACGTTTCCGAGCACAATTCAAAGTGTTGGTGCTGACCTTTAAAGCCCTAAACAGCCTCGGTCCAGTATACCTGAAGGAGCGTCTCCACCCCCATCATTCTGCCCGGACACTGAGGTCCAGCACCAAGGGCCTTCTGGTGGTTCCCTCGCTGCGAGAAGCCAAGTTACAAGGAACCAGGCAGATGGCTTTTTCGGTAGTGGCACCTGCCCTGTGGAACACCCTCCCACCAGATGTCAAAGAGAAAAACAACTACCAGACTTTTAGAAGACATCTGAAGGCAGCCCTGTTTAGGGAAGCTTTTAATGTTTGATGTATTGTAGTATTTTAATATTTTTTTGGAAGCCCCCCAGAGTGGCTGGGGAAACCTAGCCAGATGGGCAGGGTATAAATAATAAATATTTATTTATTTAGTAAAAAATGCATTAATTAATGAAAATTGGTTGGAAAAATGTGTGCGGTAGGACAAATCCACACGAAAATGCTGATGAATTTAGCGAGCCAAAAAAATTAAAAATAAATCCAAAACCAATGTGAGAATGTAGAGAGCTGAGTTTAAGATTGGCAAAATGAGAAACTGAGGAAAAGCCGAGTGGGATCTGTCATTAGATTAGCTGAGATTCCTGCATTGCAGGGGGGCTGGACTAGATGACCCCCAGGGTCCCTTCCAGCTCTGCAGTTCTATGATTCTACCAGGGCAGGGCACTTCCATCAACAAAACTGGCTTTTTCTTGCCTCTTCTGCTCGCTTGACATTTTGGGAGAAATAGTCTTGTCAGAGCATCCTGGCAACAGATAGATGCACACAAACGCTAACCCTCCAGCACGGAAGTGTCCTCATTAGGCGGAACGGTTCTCTCCACTGAGACCTGAATTACTGATGAGGCAGTTGCTGGATTTTGGAGAGTTGCAGATGTGGATTCCTCCCTCTGTGATCTCCCCGTGGGCTCTCCAGCTCCTCAGCGCCCTTCGCCTTGGGTGGCAGGCATCGTCTTTAATCTCCAGCCTGTTATGGGAACAGACTTGTTGACATCCGTCCCCCTCACAACTGGAAAGGAGAGACTAATTAGAGCTCATGAGGAGATATGACACCACATTACGAGGATTTTGCTGAGGGGGGAAGAAAGGGAGAGAGAGAGAGAGATGGGAGGAATAGAAAAAGGAGCATATGAACCCATCCTGGGTGTGGTTATTCATCTCTCCAACGCGACAAGCCATTTATCTCTCTCTTTCTGCTTAGGAACAAGAATCCCTGAGAGGAAATTTTGTAAGAGCACCTAGGGAGCACATTAAGGGGAGGATAGCACAAAGCTCATCCATCTGTCAAAGCGAGGGGGTTTGTCAGACGGTGACGCTCGCGACTGAAGGGAATCAAAGTGGCGCTGAATTGGAAAACGGCACACAGGTGGCATTCAGTTGGATTTCCCAGGTTTAAATTTAAAATTGTTGAGGTAGAAAGAGAAATGCATGGGGACCAGCCCCTGACTGGGAGTGTTCAGTCCCAGGCCTCAGATATTCATAATATGGAAGGAAATTATGACCTGGCATTTTTCTTCTTTGTGGTTAAACCAGAGACGCTGTGGGTGACTGGGGGTGGGATCTGCGCCCATTCACAAAATTATTTAGTGATTCCTTTATCTACTATATTTTTTTGTCACTTTTCACACAGAGAAGAGTGTCTCAAGGTGTCTTCCAGCATAAAAGGCATTGTTGTTGTTTAGTCCTGTCCGACTCTTTGTGACCCCCTGGACCAGAGCACGCCAGGCACTCCTGTCTTCCACTGCCTCCCGCAGTTTGGTCAAACTCATGTTGGTAGCTTCGACCAACCATCTCGTCCTCTGTCATCCCCTTCTCCTTGTGCCCTCCATCTTTCCCAACATCAGGCTTTAAAGAGCGTGCACTCTCAGCCTCCAGTAAACCTGTCCTGCTGGGGCGAGATCCTGGCCTTTTAGTGGGTGTCAGGAGTTCAGCCTACACTCAAGTAGGACCCTGGCAAAGACACATGCCCGACTGGCATGTTCTCTCCCTTCTGGTCAATCATTCAGGAGCTTCATAAGCTTTCTTCAGCCCAAACATCACAGCGACCGATGCCAACCGACACTGGCACACTTTGCACATCTTGTGTGACAGACCTCAGCAATTCAGCATTTTGGCTAATCTACTTTATTTACATATAAACACACACGGAGCACTGCCACATGGCTCTCTCTCTTTCTAGCATCAGACAGCAAAGAGAGAGAAAACAAAGGACAATAGTCCCACTTCACAGAACACAGGAACACAAACATCCTGTCTCCGTCACTTCCCACTCTGTGGAGTCAAAACATATACCGTCATGTGATAGACAAAAATCCCATGACTGCAATCATGGAGCAGGAATTCTAACAGTGACTCTCGGGAACCCTTCCAACTCTGCTGTTCTATGAGTCTATGATTCTCTTAGCAAAGGATATGCATCACGTGACTCAGCCCGGAAAGACTAGCATCCCAATTTCCCTTTGTGGCACGCTGAGGGGGTACGTGCACTTTTTGTCATTGTCAGAAACAGATGTCAAGAAGTTCTGGTTCAAGTCAGGAGCTAATAATGCCTGAGCCTGAACTTAATTCCATGGTGATTCTATCGACTGCCATGTCATTAACTCCTTCCGTGATCAATGCCATCGCTGCAGGGAGGTATTGGATAAAGAGGGAGAAGTGTCAGATCTTCCTGTGCCACGTTAGGAATCCTGTGGATTGTTACTGGGGTGGATTTTAAAAGAGGCATTCACACAGGCGAGCAGAGTGATCAAGGGAGAGCTACCATATGAGCAAGGGTTACAGCATCTGAGGCTTTTGAGTTTAGGAAAAAAGACAAGAAAGGGAGGAGATGCTAAGGGTGTACAACTTTACGCACAATGGAGAGAAAGCGAATAGTTTCTACCACTCATGTTAGGACTCTGGGCTAGATATTGAAGATGAATGTCAGGAGTTTCAGGACAGATCATAAGAAGTACTCCACGCAGCATGAAGTTAAAACTGTGGAATTTCTTCCCGTAAGAACTAGTAAGATGGCTGCCAACTTAGACAGCTTAAAACAGGGATTGGGAAAATTCATGGAGGAGAAGGCTATTAATGGCTGGCTACTAGCCATGATGCCCATGACCTGGTTCCACTGTTGCAGGCCATACTACAAGGGAGGTGACCGCCGTTGTGCTCATGTCCTGCCTCCTGTGGGCTTGCCATAGCACTCCACTTGGCCACAGTGAAAACAGGATGCTGGAGAAGATGGGCATTTGGTCTGATCCAGCTGCAGATCCCTTCCTATGTTCTTATCACTGTCCAAACTTCTTGTTTGGCTTGCACTCTCTCTCTCTCTCTCTCTCTCTCTCTCTCTCTCTCTCTCTCTCTCTCCCTCTCTCTCTCTTTCATGCCTTTGCTCTGAACACACACATAAATGCACTCCATTTAAAAGCTCACAAATACTTGATCAGATCAAAACGATCATGTTCTTGCCCAATCAGTGCATCGAACATGTTAAAGCTTAAATAAAAAGCAAAGACAGGGATGACGACATACCCACAGTGTTTTATGAGGAAAGGGAGAAGAAAGTTTGTGGTGGTAGAATTTTAATGTTCTCCTTCACTATTCACACTGCCGTTTAATAAAAGCAAAGAAGAGCAATTCCACCCATGGATAAATTTCTGGACACACTGTTTTTTTTTTTGGTCCCCTTTTCTTTCTTTTTTCTATTATTCACTGATTGGTAAAATTTGCAAGAAGAGCTCTATAAAGGATATTTTTGGTAACCCACATTCAGGAGTTCATTGCCATTAGATCAAGCTAATTGCCTGCCTTGTATTCCATTTGGCAACTTGTTAAACTAATTGAACAATAGAAGAATATAATGAACTATTATAATGAAGTTTATAATTAGCTGCCTGGAAAGGAACCCAGCATGAAAATATTTAAGATGCAAAAATATTACAGCATATTTAAGAGAGGGGGGAATGGGAAGGGGGGGACACAGATAATTGTTTCAACTTGAATTGGAACCAGATCCTTACTTGGGCTCGTCAAGGAGATCAGTAATGGTGAGCATATCTCTACATCCCTGATCAGGGATTCATTTTGGGTATTGATAGAGCAGGAGGCGGCTGGTCAGCTGAGTTGAATTCCTGGTAAGGATGAAAGGAGAGAGGGGCATTATGGGGAAAGTTATGTGTGTATATTTATGCAATTTTAAAAAGTTCAAGTGTGTAAGAAGAGTACTGCTGGATAAAACCAAAGGCTTGTCTAATCCAGAATTCTGTACTCACAGTGACCTACCCCAGAGCTGGCCTTAGGGGTGGGTGAGCTGGGCAGTCACTTGGGGCAAAGAGCTAAGGGGGCACCAAGCTGAGCTCAGCGACTCTGTTTTTTTAATGTACTGTCTGCAGTGAGCAAGCGTAGCAAAAGTCAAGTGTCTGCAACCATTCATTCACATTCAAACACACACACACACACACACACACACACACACATACTGCCTCAAGGTTCTACAGGTTATTTGGCTATTAACTGCAAAGATGACCCTCCTTCTTAAAGTATTTTCTTTTTTGATTCCCACTTCGATGTCATTTGCGCTGGGTAAACTGTGGAACACAGCTTTACTTTGAGGAAACATTGCCAAACACTTAGCACTTCAAATACTATTGTTGCTGTTGCTGGCATCTGTCTGTCTCAAGAGACAATACAGCGTGACTCTGAAGGTAAAGTCACACCACTGGAGAATTACAGCGCTTGCTGCAGCTGCAGAAACTGGTAACTCGTAACTGCTGTGTTTTACGTTGTTTCTGCTGTGTTAAAATGGCAAAGTTAAGCCTAGTTAAGCCCAGTCGCAGACGACTCTGGGTGGCAGCAACTGTTAAGAGCTTTTTAAAAAGTGGGCTAGACAGACTCACACACACACAGCACCAGGGCTGAATTCTGAGGCTGCCAACAAAGGAACCATCTCCACTCCGCCCACCAAATGGACAGATGGATCAGTAGGTGTGTGAGCTCTTTTTTTACAAGCTTCTTTACGGCATGACATTTTGGCAGCCAGGCGGGGTCGTGGGGTTGGCAAGTTTCTCCTGCTTTGCATCTTTCTTTCAAGTCGCCACCTGGCTCCCTCCCTCTCTGTCTGTCTCAAGGGGGATCCAGTCCCTGATACACTCAAACGGAAGAGGCTCTGGCAAGCCAGACGGCCCCAGGTACTGCAGCTGACACACTGAGGCACGTGAACATGCAATTACTAGGAGGGGGGGGAGAGAGAAAAGGACCAACTTTAGCTAAGGAGAAATGAAGAAAAAAACCCAACCCTGTACCATTCAAACCCTTCGCAACAGCATTTATCCTCCTGAGCCAACCAATCATTTTTGGTTGATCTAAGCAGCAAGCCAGAAATTCTGACTGCTCTAGAATGTCACAAGAGAATAACTATGTGAAGTAAAGGTAAAGGAACCCCAATCATTAGGTCCAGTCACGGACAACTCTGGGGTTGCGGTGCTCATCTCGCTTTATTGGCTGAGGGAGCCGGCATACAGCTTCCGGTTCATGTGGCCAGCATGACTAAGCTGCTTCTGGAGAACTAGAGCAGCACACGGAAACCCCGTTTACCTTCCTGCCAGAGCGGTACCTATTTATCTACTTGCATTTTTGGGCGTGCTTTTGAACTGATAGGTTGGCAGAAGCTGGGACCGAGCAACGGGGGCTCACTCCGTCACAGGGATTCGAACCGCCGACCTTCTGACTGGCAAGCCCAAGAGGCTCCGTAGTTTAGACCACAGCGCCACCCGCATCCTGCTGTGTTAACACCTGCTGTGTTAGCAGCACCCAAGTGACCTTCCAGGCAGTGTGTATGGAAGTCCTGAGCTGCCCAGATGACAAGACCCCCATCCAGGCCTTGCTGATATGATCCAAAGGAAAGCAGAGCAATACATTTGGCACCATCTTGGCTGTAGGAGTTGCTGGAAGGTGGCGCACAAGGCAACCATCCAACTGTTGTTAGGACTCCAGATTTGTGTAGGGTTTATTCCTTAGCCTTTTCTTCTCCTGAAGATGTCCCTCAAAGCGGTGGGTAATACAATAAACTACACTATGTTCTATAAACACTATGTATACACTATAAACACTATAATAACAACAAAATGAAATGAAGCTGTAAGAGGTCAGCTGGATACCTTCATATTTATGACTTATCTTTATTATTTTTAAGCATAAAAATAATGGATACTCTAAAATAAAGAATGCTCACCAAAAAACAAACAAACACCAAACCAGGAACTGCTATGAAACTACAAATATTAGAAGTCAAACCTGCGATAGTTCTGAAGTGTTATATGGCACACAGCCACACTGTGGCTTTTTCGAGGTGTAGTTTGTGCAAACTGCAGAACACTGGCTGAGAGATCAAGGTTTTGAGCAATGCCATTCTCAGCAGTTAGGACAAGTAGTGATGTGAGCCTCTTCTCCATCATGGTAGATCACAAGGACATTTTGATGAACTTCAGTTTTTCAGAAGCTACACTCACCACAGGCAACTTGTAAGTGGATGTGTCAGGAGAATTCGTAGTGTTACAGAGACATGAGAGAAGACACTTGGGTACCGTGGATGTACTTCTGGGCATCTCATGGGGAGCCTTTCACGGGAGGCAGGATGCGACGGAGACATCCCGGTGCAACACAACAATCTGCACCATCCGTGTCAGTGATTACCATCAGACAGGCCCCTAAGCAGGTCCAAACAGTGGGTGGCCTGTGTCTCTTCTAGTAACTTTTCAAGGTTGTACAAGAATCCCTATGTATTCCTGTGAGAATCAAGCAGTTCAAGTCACTCTTCTCTTGAAACACAAGCTGCGTTTACAAGAATTCCTGCCTGAATATTTATTCTGGACTACTGCACTCCTCATCGTGAGCCTGACCCACACATTCAAGCTGCCTCTTCTTGCAGTGCTTACATGGGGAGTCCTTGAAAGTGGCTTCAACATCAAGGGCTTCCATGAGCCCTTTGGCTGCGATAACTGCCTCTGGGCAGATGCTTTCCTGGCACAAAGTGATGAACTCCACACATTTCTTCACGAGGGAGATAACAGTTACAATGCCTGTTGTAAGGCACTGCATAGCCTTCTTTGCAATATTCAGGTGGAACAGGCACTGCGCTTCATGGAGAAGACCTGCATCTGCTTGAGGAGGCTCTGCTACTTCCATCAGAGCATCATAAACTATCCATGGCTACTAGCTAGGATGGCTATATTGGGAATCCCAAGAGGAGAGAATGCTGCTGCTCTCAGGTCGGGCTTCCCACAGACATTCGTTGGCCACCGCGAGAACAGACTGCTGCATGAGATGGGCTTTGGCTTGATGCAGAAGGCTCTTCTTCTGTTCGCTTTCCATGTGCAAAGGGGTTTGTTTTGTTTTTCCTCAACCACAACTGGCTTCTAAACAGGTAAAGGTAAAGGGATCCCTGACCATTAGGTCCAGTCGTGACCGACTCTGGGGTTGTGGTGCTCATCTCGCTTTATTGGCCGGGGGAGCCGGCGTACAGCTTCCGGGTCATGTGGCCAGCATGACTAAGCTGCTTCTGGCAAACCCAAGCAGCACACGGAAACGCCGTTTACCTTCCCGCTGGAGTGGTACCTATTTATCTACTTGCACTTTGACGTGCTTTTGAACTGCTAGGTTGGCAGGAGCAGGGACTGAGCAACGGAAGCTCACCCCGTCGCAGGAATTCGAACTGCTGACCTTCTGATCGGCAAGTCCTAGGCTCTGTGGTTTAACCCACAGCGCCACCCACGTCCCTAGCACCACATCTGGGATCAAAACGTAGGGTCCCGAATCAGAGACTATGATGCCTACTAAGCATTCATGAGTCTCAACACCTTCCTTACCGGAACTGTTAGCACAAGGGTAGCCAGCATGGTGTCTTCAAGGACTACAATTCCCATCATCCCTGGCCACTCGGCAGGCTGACTGAGACTGATGGAATTTGGAGTCCAGCAGTCGGGGGAGGGGGCACCACATTGCCTAGCCTTGTCTTTGTGCTTTAGGTATAATTCAAGGTGTACTTTTAAATCAGTTCTTTGATCCTAAGGGATGATACACAGCGTTGGCACACTGATGGAACAGCTCACAAAATCTTGACAAACCAATCTATCAATCCCATGCCAAATATGATCTCCCCCTTTTTTTCTTTCTACCTTCAGGGGCTAGAAATGAGAGGCATAAATGTTTTGCTCCAAAAGCACGAATGCGTAATGGAATTTGGATTGCTACAAGAACAGGAGGGGAAAGCGGAGAGGGAAGAAAAAATGTCCAATAAAATAAAAATTAAACCTACTGCTCTGCCTCCCTAGTCAGATTTAAATGACACTTGGTTCTGGCATTACGTCTCTCTGCCCTACAAAGCTGAGAGAAGTAAATTGAAAACTGGGAGAAGAGATAGAAGCAGTGGCCTTTGAGGTGTTTAATTTACAGGGTCAAGCAGGTAACCTAATAGAATTGTCACATTGGATTCAGAAATGTTACCAAAACTCAGAATCCTTGCATTTCTATGCCGGAGTAATAAGGCATTGCAGCAGCCTTGCCCAACCTGGGCCCACAAGATGTTTTAGACTGCAACTCCCATACAGTCATACCTCATGTTACGTCCACTTCATGTTACGTTCTTTCAGGTTACGTCCCGCCGCGACCCGGAAGTACTGGAAAGGGTTACTTCCGGGTTTTGTCGCTCGCACATGCGCAGACGTGCAAAATGACGTCACGCACATGCACAGAAGTGGCGAATTGCAACCCGCGCGTGCTGAAGGTTGCGTTCTCTTCATGTTGCGAACGGGCCTCCGGAACAGATCCCATTCGCAACCAGAGGTACCACTGTATTTTCCTGAGCTTTGACCCTGGTTGCCTGGGCTGATGGGAGTTGGAGTCTGACGAAATCTGGAAAGGTATCCCTTGGTTTATCATCTATTTCAGGGCCAGGGAAGCCATTGCCCTTTGGATGTTGTTAGACTCCAGCTCCTATCAGCCCAAGCAACCCGGGTCAAAGGTCACACAAAAAATGTCTTGTCTCTTATTCCTTTTGATCTGGGCACTGCTAAACTACAATTCCCATCAGCTCTAAGAGGCTTTGGAGACCCCCTACTCCACTCACAGAGCTGCAGATTGATTTAAGCATCAATCCCTCTTCACTGGGACCTCTTAGAATTGTAGCCCTGTGAGGGGCATAGGGAGTCTCCTATCAACTCTCAGCACCCTTTACAAACTATAGTTCCCATGATTCTTTGGAGAAAACCATAACTGTTTAAAGTGGTGCCATAGTGCTTTAAATGTATGGTGTGAACATGGCCAGAATACAATGTGGAACATAGAATACAAGAGGAATATAAAGTTAGGTGGCAAACGGAGGGAATAGGCCCCCTTTCATATGCTCTCCCCCATTTCACCACCGCTGTTCTGAAAGAAGCGTGAGTCCCCCAGCCATTGCGGAAGCCTCTGTCTTGCGGGTTTATAAATAATGCCTTAACCCGTCTCCCTGGAAATTCAATCAGACCCACAAGCCTTGAAAGCTCCAGACTCACGACGAAAGCCTTTTAATATTTGGATGGCATGGGAATCGACTAGTCTCCCCTTAAATCTAATCACAGGTTACAACAGGCAGAGCTGAGAATACGGCAGCCATCAATACAGATTTTGAAACTGTATGTGGCAATCAATACATTTCATCATCTAGCAGACGGTGGAATTTGATTTGTCTTCTCCCCCTTCCCCTTTTTTTTTCTTAACTCAGTTTTTAAATCAAACTGTCATCTTACAGTTGCTAAAGGGTAGAGACAGGGATGCCATTTTATTTAGTTAGTTAGCTAGTTAGTTAGTTAGCTGGTTAGTTAGTGAATAAACCCAGCAAGTTGAGACACTTGTTGACTCGCTAAAATACCTGCCTAGGTATGCCAACAGAAATTGTTTTTGAATTAAATGGGGTAGCATCAGGCCTGTTTACCCAACTAAAAGAAATTCTAAGTTTAATAAAATACCTTTAGCCCCTAGCAAAGACTTAGGCCCCATCCACACTATACATTTAAAGCACTATGATACCACTTTAAACTGCCATGCCTTCCCTCAAAGAATCCTGGGAATTGGCGCTATGGGTGCAGTTAGGAGACTCCCTATTCCCCTCACAAAGCAACAGTGCTCAGGGAACTCTGAGGGGAAAGTCTCTTTTAAGGAGATACCTGCTGTCTACTGTTTTGATAAATCATTAAGTTAAACAAGCTGCATCACCCTATCGCTTGCTAACATCCTTTTAACTAGAGATGTCAGGATTCGAACCTGAGGCCCTCAGCACACAAAGCCACTTGAGCTATGGCCCCTTGCCTTTTCTCTCGGAATGGAGGGTGCCACATATAACAAAGCTGGGTCTTGTCACACCTTTCCTTATGCAAAAATATATTTTAAATTTTTTAAATCTCTCCATACTTGCTGTTCCCCAGGAGCTGGAATGTATGAACAGGGACTATCAAAACAGTTTCCCCATTGAAGCTCAGTGGGAGAGTGCAAGATTTCCATGCAAAGGGTCCCGGGTTCAGTTTCCACACATCTCCACATGGGGTTGCTATTAGGTAAAGGTAAAGGGACCCCTGACCATTAGGTCGAGTCGTGGCCGACTCTGGGGTTGCGGCGCTCATCTCACTTTATTGACCGAGGGAGCCAGCTTCCGGGTCATGTGACCAGCATGACTAAGCCGCTTCTGGCGAACCAGAGCAGCACATGGAAACGCCGTTTACCTTCCCGCCGGAGCGGTACCTATTTATCTACTTGCACTTTGACGTGCTTTCGAACTGCTAGGTTGGCAGGAGCCGGGACCGAGCAATGGGAGCTCACCCCGTCACGGGGATTCAAACCGCCGACCTTCTGATCAGCAAGTCCTAGGCTCTGTGGTTTAACCCACAGCACCACTTATTTATTAAACTTCTATACTGCCCTTCATCCAAGGATCACAATATAAAAACACAAAAATACACGCCGTAGTAGCAAATGTAAACAACAACCCCACCAAACGCCACCAGCCTTGGGGTCCCTTCCAACTCTATGATTCTATGAATTAATTAAATTTATCTATCACCCTCCATCCAAAGATCCCAGGATAGTTCACAATAGAAAAATACAAAATGAGAATGCAAAACACTTAATAATGTATTTATGTCTCCAGCCCTGGAGAGACCCTGCCAAACAGTGTAGACAATACTGATCTAGATAAAGACCTGACTTGGTAAAAAGCAGCTTCCTGTGTCCCTCTTTAATTGCCCTTTATTGAGAACCATGAGGACTAGAATCTTACTTTATTTTTTAGGCAACAGACCATGCCTCAGCACGAGAGCCCCTGCTTTGCACACAAATGGTTTCAGGTTAAATCCTAGACGTGCCCAGCTAAGCCCCTGCTTAAAACCATGAGAGTTGCTACAGGTCAGTATAGCTAGGTGAGCCAGTGATCTGACTCAGTATAAGACAGCTTCCAATGGTCTGTGCCAACCCACCCATTTCTCCCTAGTGGAACTAAATAATGCCTTTCGTCAACACTTTGGAAGACGATATCCATCTAACACGTTTACGGTCTTTCTGAGCTGCCTTCCAACATTCTCTCCGCTAGATGATAATTCCCCCACGTCCCGGATGCATTTAAAGTTTGCTTGCAGGCCTCCTCCTCTTCCGTGTCCCTGCTACACCCCAGCAGAGCCGGGAAATCGTTCCATGATAGAGACAGAACCTTCAGAGCCAACGAAGCACAAAATAGATTTGGAATTCTCAAACACTCAGGTCACTTAAGCAGTCTCTCTGTCTGTTTGTGCTGGTCAGATTAAACTGGCCCCAGAAGCCCACTTTGGGCTCACTGCAGCCTTCTATTAATTCACAAAATGTCATATATCAAACTATATCTTGCAGTAAACGCAGAGCACAGGAATCTTGTGCCTGCTTGTTGCTTTATACATGGCCAGAAGGCAGAACTTCCTTACAAACAAGGTTGGAGTCAAACCCGCCGCCAGGCGAAAACATTCCTCTTTACCCAGGGCTTCGGCAATTAAATAATCTATGGCCCATTATTATGATTATTTTATTGTTATGCTGTGTGTTGTGCTTTTATTATTATGCTGCATAAATTACGTTCTTAATGTTGTATGCTGCCCTGGGATCTTTGGATAAACAGAGGTATATAAATTGAATAAATAAATGAAATAATAAAATAATAAATGTGTATCGCCCTAGGGCTGGTGGGAAGCAGGGGGAGGCACTCCCTATTGGCAAAACCTATTTGGTGTTTCACAACTTTCTGACTAGTTGCAAGACCTTAGCCAGACCTAGCAGAGTACACACAGAATCCACGGAAGCAATTGGCAACTTGGCTGCAGACAGGATAGACGAAGCAGGAATCAGGAACTTGTAGTTAGGTGTTTGTTATATACAGTGGACTATTTACCGGAAGAAAACACGGATCTTATGCTAGCTCTCTCTGACATGACTCTCAACTCCCACACTGAACTACTGAACTCCAAAAAACTGAACTACCAGTTAGTAGGCCATTAATTATCACTCCCTTGAGAGAGCTTGACCAGTCAGGGAGCTGTCTCCATGCCTCTGTTATCTCCAGGCAGACTTACTCCTTCAGATTGCCTTCTGGCTGTCTGCCAAACCTTAATTGACTCTGTGTGAGTAGCTGCACGTACAGTGGTGCCCCGCAAGACGAATGCCTCGCAAGACAAAAAACTCGCTAGACGAAAGGGTTTTCCATTTTTGAGTTGCTTCGCAAGACGAATTTCCCTATGGGCTTGCTTCGCAAGACGAAAACGTCTTGCAAGTTTGTTTCCTTTTTCTTAACACTGTTAATACAGTTGCGACTTTACTTCGAGGAGCAACTCATACAACGCAGTGTACATAGTAGCCTTTTTGAGGTTTTTAAAGACTTTGGTGATTTTTGAAGCTTTTCCAAAACTTCTTTTGCAGCCATTTGGTAAGTTAAGCTTTTAAAACTTTTTGGGGGGGTTGGATTTTGGGTTGGGGTGTTTGGAATTCAAGGACTTGGTGTTGGGGAGGGGTTTGCAAGAATCTGGAAGCTTGTGTGTTTTTTTCTGCATTTTTATGATTTTCTGTGACCATTGGGCCACTCTGCTGTTTTTAAAAAAAAATTCTGGATTTGAATTTCTGTGTGCTGGGTGGCTGGGGGAACAGTTGGGGAGGGGTTTGCAAGAATCTGGAAGCTTGTGTGTTTCTTTCTGCATTTTTATGATTTTCTGTGACCATTGGGCCACTCTGCTGTTTTTTAAAAAAAATTCTGGATTTGAATTTCTGTGTGCTGGGTGGCTGGGGGAACAGTTGGGGAGGGGTTTGCAAGAATATGGAAGCTTTTTTTTTTCTGGCATGGAGAGGCTGCCAGTTCTGATGTTTCTGCGGCTGAAGACTTTGCAGCGGAGTTCCTGGAGGTTGTGAAGACGGAGGGCTACGTTCCACAGCAGGTCTTCAACTGCAACGAGACCGGGCTGTTTTGGAAGAGGATGCCCAAAAGGACTTTCATCACACAGGAGGAGGCCAAGTTGCCTGGCGACAAGCCCATGAAGGACCGTCTGACCCTGCTCTTCTGTGCCAACGCAAGCGGCGACCTGAAGATCAAGCCCCTGCTGGTGTACCACTCGGAGAACCCACGGGCCTTCAAGAAACACAAGGTCAACAAGGAGCGGCTGAGTGTCATGTGGCGATCCAACAGTAAGGCTTGGGTCACACGTGTGCTGTTTGTGGACTGGGTCAATCATGCTTTTGGCCCTGCTGTCAAACAGTACCTGCTGGACAACGACCTGCCGCTGAAGCCTTTCTTCTGATGGACAATGCTCCTGCTCATCCTAAAGGCCTTGAGGAGGACTTGTTGGAGGAGTTCAGCTTCATCAGCATCATGTTCCTGCCGCCTAACACCATGCCACTGCCCCAGCCGATGGATCAGCAGCTCATCGCCAATTTCAAAAAACTCTACACCAAGGAGCTTTTCAGGCGATGCTTCGAGGTGACTGATTGCACCACCATCACCCTGCGGGAATTCTGGAAGGACCACTTCGACATCGTCACCTGCTTGAAGATGATCACCACGGCCTGGAACGGGATCAGCCAAAGAAATTTGAATTGCGCTTGGCGCAGCCTGTGGCCGGACTGTGTGGCACCAAGTGACTCTGATGCACCAGAGTCAACAGTGGTGCAGGACATTGTTGCCTTGGGGAGGACCATGGGCCTGGAGGTCACAGAGGAGGACATCAGCGAGCTGGTGGAGGAGCATGACCACGAGCTGACCACCCAGGAGCTGGTCGAACTGCAGGCAGAGGCTGCGCAGGAGCAGGCCTCGCTGGAAGAGGAGGAAGCAACTGAGGAACGGCTGTCCTCCAAAGAACTGAGGGACATTTGCCTGAAGTGGAAGGATGTGCAGGCTTTTGCACAGCGGCACCACCCTGACAAGCACGTGGCACATGACCTTGTGAACACTTTTGATACGAGGGTCATGTCGTCTTTCAGGGAGGTGCTGAAAAGGCGGATGAAGCAGCAGACCATGGACAGGTTCTTCAGCAAGAAGCAAAGAGTGGAAGAGGAACCTTCTTCGAGTTGTCCCCCAGAGTCTTAGAAAATGTACTGTACACTTTGTTGATTTTTAAATGTTTTTCTGTCATGTTTAGAAACTTAAATTATTGTTCCTTCAATTTTTGAAATGCTCTTTACAGTATGTGTGACTTTAAAGAGCACTTAATAAACTCTTGTTGTACCAAATTTGGCTTTGTTTGGACTTTTTTTGACCATAGGAACGCATTAATTGATTTTCAATGCATTCCTATGGGAATTCGTGATTCGCAAGACGAAAAATTCGCTAGACGAAAAAACTCGCGGAACGAATTAATTTCGTCTTGCGAGGCACCACTGTACACAGTTTCCCAACACTCCACACCTCAAGGCTCCAAGGCGAGTATTTTTAATTGAAAGATGTGGGCAAGCTTATTTATTGCCAGAAAAGTAAACTGTATTGGTCTGCTGCAACCAAAGGCTGGCAGCACCTTTATCAAAATGTTGATACAGTTTTAAAACAAATGTACATAAGATCATGTGGCTTGTTAGGCTTGCCTAAGAAGCAGGAGGGCGGGGAATTACAGGTGCTGAAAACAGTAGACTGGAAGGTCTAACATCAACAGACAAGGCGCTCCAGAGAATAGGAAGTAATAACGCCTCGTCTACACTTGTACACCTAAAGTGGGACTACATCACTTTAAACAGTCATGGCTCCCCCTCCGCAAAGAATCCTGGGAGCTGTAGTTTGTTAAAGTGGATGAGAGTCATTAGGAGACCCCACCCTCCACATTCCCCTCAAAGAACTACAATTCCCAGAGTTCCCTGAGAAGATAGGTTGGCTGTTAAAGCACTCCTAACAACTCTCAGCATCCTTAACATACTATAGTCCCCAGGATTTTTTGGTGGGTAGGGGAAGTATTCCGTCCTGAGACTTCTCTCTCAATCTGGATAACATTCAAAAAAACTCCACAAAGCTCTCATGTGTGGATTCATTGAAGATCACAAGGCACATGCAAGAACCTGTGTGTATTGCTCTTCTAGAACTAAGCAGCGAGAAGGTGTCTCTGTCCTGTTGTTGCTCTGGCTCCCCCTACTGTTTGCCTCCCAGCCTTCCTCCCTACCAATCACCAGCGCTACCTTTCAGCCTCTTCCCTCTCCTGCCAGATAATTCCTTCTCTTCTTCCCTCCCCCTAAATTCTCACCACCTCCCACCATTCTGTTCTTCCTTCAGCTCCTCCTCTCACCTTGACCTTCTGCAACTGCAAGCAATCTCCTCTTCCCACCCCTCCAAACGCAACTCCCAATCATGGTTTATTGCAGCTCCACCCCACGATTAAAAATAAAAATAAAGTGAAGCACTAATATGCTAGGTATACAATGAAAAGGTGGGTAGTTCTGTTAATTCTGCCTTCTCTAAAGGCCAAACTTTAGAAATGCCTCCGACTGGCCGTTGTTCTCTGTGAGTCGGAGAGGGAGACTTTGTCTGAGCATCAGGAGTAATGATGAGAAATTGCACAGACATCTGTTGCTTAACGACATTCGTATGTGGATAGGCAAAAAATATTCCATCAGAGGTTCACCACTGGGCTGGCTAACATAATTCCTAGAGGCTGCATTGCGTATCCAGCTTCTTCCATCTGCACACAGTGTGTGCCTAGTGAGTTGCTTCTACTGCTGTTGACGGTCTCATGATTGGAATCTAAACGAGGCCCCCAAGTCCCAGAAAGGCAGAAATCTGAAGGCTTCCAAATCTCAGTAGCCACTGTGTCGTGCCAGAGCACGACTCCAGCGCTGTGCAAATCTGCATACAATTTCGTTTCCTTTTTCTTTCTTTTTAGCTGCAATAAATCTAGGTTTCTATAGCTTCCTCGTTGTTCTATCTTAAAAAGGTAGAAGAGTGGAACCCCCTATCACACTGAAATCACTATTCAGAAGCCCCCACATCTTTGTAACAAAGGAAAGTAAACAGGCCAGCAAACAGGTTACTGTAAGGGGGCCCTTGCTGCTGTCAAAGGGTGCTTGGCCGACTTAGGTTAGGGGTGGGGAAACTGTGGCCCTCAATAAGTGTTTGGACTACAACTCCCATCAGCTCCAACCAGCATGGCCAATGGTTAGGGAGGATGGGAAGCGCAGGTCAACATCTGAATGGCCAGAGATTTCCCTTTTCTGACTTACAATCTTACTGCAACTAACAGGTCCCATCCCATTCACACAACACACTGTTATGATCAATGATATGTATATTCCATTATTCCATACGAGCAAAGAATGTGGAGCTAGACACAGGAGTTAGCTTTAGAATAGTGTGTGTGTGTGTGTGTGTGTGTGTGTGTGTGTGTGTGTGTTAAACAAGCTCTAATCCCTAATGCAGAGAACCTATACTTGGAAGTGCAGTGGTTAGGATAGCTACACCACAAACCTTCCATCTGCCTTATGCCAGTTTAAGTATCCCGGCTTCAAAAAATACTGGGAATTGTAGTGTGGCAAGTGAGCTGGCAATCTAGTAAGACTACTATGGAATTACAGTTCCCTAGGTTGACTGGGAAAAGAAAATCACTATTAACTTTGTAGCATGGAGATAGTCATGGCGGGACCAGTGGAGGGTGGTGGCACCTAGATCTGGTGGGGTGCCTGGTTGCAGCCAAGGGGGTCACGTGGGTAACCCTGCCCTCCCTGTGGAGGGAGGATGCCCCGAGGAGGGTCCTGCAAGCATCAAGGTGTCCGAGAATATGAACAGAAGAATGTTGGGCAGCAGAGAGAGGAACACGGTAGAAACTTGCTTGGCGCCAGATTGTCACACTTGCTTCTCTTCAATCACTTATGTGGGAACTCGAGTTAGAGGAGCAGCAGTTGAGGAAATCTCAGCACCATCTTTCCTCTCACTGCTTTCCCCTTGAAAAATTACCCCCCTCCTTCCACAACTTTGCCACTGCATAACAGAGGTCCAAAATTCTTCCATACATATAATTCCAGCCTCAAATTTCAATCTTGTGCCACTTGTGTAAGTACAACCTGCTGTAGAGCCAGTGTGGTGTAGTGGTTAAGAGCGGTAGACTCGTAATCTGGGGAACTGGGTTCGCGTCTCCACTCCTCCACATGCAGCGTCTGGGTGACCTTGGGCTAGTCCCACTTCTCTGAAGTCTCTCAGCCCCACTCACCTCACAGAGTGTTTGTTGTGGGGGAGGAAGGGAAAGGAGATTGTTAGCCGCTTTGAGACTCCTTAAGGGGAGTGAAAGGCAGGATATCAAGTCCAGACTCCTCTTCTTCTTCTATATCAAAAGTAAGGCTGCTTAGGGTGAGAACTAATGGTAGTGGTTCTGCAGTAGTACAGTAGTATGCCTAAAAGCAAATTTTAGATCCCACGTCTAAAGGAAGACACCTGCTGGAGAGAGTTGTATATTAGCACTTCAAGGTTGTTGCTCCAATCATTTTGAACAAATTCACAGTTCTGGCCCACACAGAGCCCATTGCAGTAGTCAGTGTTGGCCGGTGCCTACTGAGATGGTAGTGCAGAAGGCAGGGAGCCCAAACAGTAGATGCCAGAGCCAATGACAAGCAGAGTCCACTAATTCTTATTTTGTCCCCATCCTCCTTCCTGCAGAGCCCTACCAGTTACAACTTGAGACTAAGGAGGAGGAAGATGATAGGCAGTACCACCACCTGGACTGGTTGTAAGAAGGCAGGCAGGTAGGGACTAGCTGAGAGTAGACTAAGGTTGGTGGGGCAGTACCACCTTTGCCCTAATGCACCAGCCTCCAATGCCTCAGGGACCACCCAGAGACAGGCCTTGCAGGGGACCCCAAGAACATCACAACTGGGTGATAAGAGGATGTCTTATAACAAAATACCAGGGTCAAAAGTGACTTCAGCTATGACCCTAGACTCCATAGAGTTTTGGAGGACAGAGGAGAAGGATGGAAATGGCCTTTCTGGAAGCAGAGCAGAAAGAAATATCATAATGGACCAGCCTCCACAGACAGTACTCTAACCTGGAAGTCACTAAGGCAGTGGCTAAATCTCTATGCTCACCAGAACCCTCTGCACCAGGCCAACACCAGATCCTCCAAGTGTCCCTGTTTTCCAGGAACAGTCCTGGATTTACAGAAGCTGTCCTAGTTTCTGATTTGATCCTGCAATGTCCCACTTTTCCTAAGGACGTCCTTATTTTCATTGGAGAAATGTTGAAGGGTATGGAGTTGTGCAACCCCTTGAGCCAAGGAGATAAGTAACTTTAGAAGGCATCTAAAGGCAGCCTTGTATGGAGAAGATTTTTTAATGTTTAATCTTTTAGTATGTTTTTATATGTGCTGGAAGCAGCCCAGAGGGGCAACCCAGTCAGATGGATGGGTATAAAGATGATGATGATGATGGAATAAAGGTAAAGGTAAAGGGACCCCTGACCATTAGGTCCAGTCGTGGCCAACTCTGGGGTTGCGACACTCATCTCACTTTATTGGCTGAGGGAGCTGGCGTACAGCTTCCGGGTCATGTGGCCAGCATGACTAAGCCGCTTCTGGCAAACCAGAGCAGCGCACAGAAACACCGTTTACCTCCCCACCAGAGCGGTACCTATTTATCTATTTGCACTTTGATGTGCTTTCGAACTGCTAGCTTGGCAGGAACAGGAACCGAGCAACAGGAGCTCACCCCGTCACAGGGATTCAAACCGCCGACCTTCTGATCAGCAAGTCCTAGTCTCTGTGGTTTAACCCACAGCGCCACTTATTTATTAAACTTCTATACTGCCCTTCATCCGAGGATCACAATATAAAAACACAAAAATACACGCTGTAGTAGCAAATGAAAACAACCCCACCAAACGCCACCAGCCTTGGGGTCCCTTCCAACTCTATGATTCTATGAATTAATTAAATTTATCTATCACCCTCCATCCAAAGATCCCAGGATAGTTCACAATAGAAAAATACAAAGTGAGAATGCAAAACACTTAATAATGTATTTATGTCTCCAGCCCTGGAGAGACCCTATCTATTTATCTACTTGCACTTTGACGTGCTTTCGAACTGCTAGGTTGGCAGGAGCAGGGACTGAGCAACAGGAGCTCACCCCGTCTTGGGGATCTGAACCGCCGACCTTCTGATCAGCAAGCCCTAGGCTCTGTGGTTTAACCCACAGCGCCACCCGCATCACAATGATGGAGTAGGTCATCCCTATTTTCAATGGAGAAATGTTGCAGGGTATGCGACACTGAAGATTAAATTCTTCTACAGCTGTGTGCACACGATATGCCAGGTGTGCTCATACACTAATGTTTTACAGAAAATGTGGATGATGGCAAGGAGGAGAGAGTATGGGGTGGAAGCCCTGCTCCCTCAGCTGCCATGGCTCACAGGGATGGGGGCTAGGGTTGGGGAGATGAAAACTGCAGGTTCGAGACTGAATAAAAATACCTGCAGCTTCTTCCTGCCTCTGTCTCGTGGCTCTGCCTCTGTGAGCTCCACTCACCAACTTTTGCTCACACCTGCTGAGCGATCTCTCATTCTCCAGGACAGAAAGATGTGCCCTAACTCTTTATCTGTAAAGATAATGAAAATTGACTGTATCTTTGTATACACCTGGTTATTGCTACAGAAAAAAGATTGTAACATTTTAAAGTAAAGTTTAGTTGTTAATTTAAAATTTTAAGTTCAGTTAAGTGGTAGTTTATTTCATGAATAAAAATAATGCACTTTATGACCATGAGTTTGTATTCAAAAATCGTTTGCCTTTAAAAAACCTCTCTGGGTGCATATCCGATTTAAATGTGCTACACATGTCTATGTATTCTTCCGCAATTCTCAGTTCACCTGTGGGTATTTGAAGCACCATCATCTATCATTTTTGTATTTGTGCATTAAAAGACTAGGCTGCCACACTATGCAGGAAACACGAACAAGAGATTAAATCCCATCTGCTACCACCAATTCTTTTTAAAAAGAAACCCACTTTGGATAAGTCTTAGTATACTTCCTCAGTTAACTGGCGTCTCTCTGAACCAGCTGGCATTAATTAATGTACTATTCCGTATTTGCTTATTAATAAAGATTACAGTGGTACCTCGGGTTAAGAACTTAATTCGTTCTGGAGGTCCGTTCTTAACCTGAAACTGTTCTTAACTTGAGGTACCACTTTAGCTAATGGGGCCTCCCGCTGCTGCTGCGTGATTTCTGTTCTCATCCTGAAGCAACGTTCTTAACCCGAGGTACTTTTTCTGGGTTAGCTGAGTCTGTAACCTGAAGCGTCAGTAACCTGAAGCGTCTGTAACCTGAGGTACCACTTTACAGTGCTTTGTGAACACCAGCAATTTTGCACGAATTAAAGAATATATGATGAGGTTTTAATGAATACATGTACAGTGGTACCTTGGGTTACAGACGCTTCAGGTTACAGACCCTTCAGGTTACAAACTCCACTAACCCAGAAATAGTACCTCGGGTTAAGAACTTTACTTCAGGATGAGAACAGAAATCACATGGCGGAGGCGCAGCAGCAACAGGAGGCCCCATTAGCTAAAGTGGTACCTCAGGTTAAGAACAGTTTCAAGTTAAGAACGGACCTCCAGAACGACAACCCTACATGGACTTATGGTGTCTTTATTTGCAATATGAGGGCTTTTCCAGACTGGTGATTTTTGTGGGTGTGCTGTGCAGCAAAAATAATGCACGAGTGCTAGATTTATGCAGGAGCGTCTGCAAATCATTCCATTTTATTAGTTGTTCTGTGATACTGCTGCAGTGTTACTGGGGTCTGGAGAAGCAACAACAGCAGGGGTGGGGGAAAGCAACCCCAGAATATCTACACTCTGAAAAGTTACAGGATTTCAGGAGGAAATTATAGGACACGCACTGATTGGAAATAAAGCCACACTCCTGCCCCAAGACTTTTGCAGGTGCCAGCGTTATTGAAAGCAGAATAACCACAATGACAAATCATCCTGAATCCACAATGAAAAGCACCTTGCTCGGTTGGTTACAGTGTGGTGCTGATAATGTCAAGGTTGCAGATTTGATCTCTGTAAGGGACAGCAGCCCAGTTTATTGTGCCCCCTCTCTTTGGCCCCTGTTCTCGAGGCTCTGTGATGAAACCTCTTTTCCTTCTGCAAGGGTGATACATTGCCTGCTTCCAGGGGCCTCTAGAATCATAGAATCATAGAGTTGGAAGAGACCACAAGGGCCATCAAGTCCAACCCCCTGCCAAGCAGGAAACACCATCAGAGCACTCCTGACATATGGTTGTCAAGCCTCTGCTTAAAGACCTCCAAAGTAGGAGACTCCACCACACTCCTTGGCAGCAAATTCCACTGTCGAACAGCTCTTACTGTCAGGAAGTTCTTCCTAATGTTTAGGTCGAATCTTCTTTCTTGTAGTTTGGATCCATTGCTCCGTGTCCGCTTCTCTGGAGCAGCAGAAAACAACCTTTCTCCCTCCTCTATGTGACATCCTTTTATATATTTGAACATGGCTATCATATCACCCCTTAACCTCCTCTTCTCCAGGCTAAACATGCCCAGCTCCCTTAGCCGTTCCTCATAAGGCATCATTTCCAGGCCTTTGACCATTTTGGTTGCCCTCCTCTGGACATGTTCCAGTTTGTCAGTGTCCTTCTTGAACTGTGGTGCCCAGAACTGGACACAGTACTCCAGGTGAGGTCTGACCAGAGCAGAATACAGTGGCACTATTACTTCCCTTGATCTAGATGCTATACTATTGATGCAGCCCAGAATTGCATTGGCTTTTTTAGCTGCCGCGTCACACTGTTGACTCATGTCAGGTTTGTGGTCAACCAAGACTCCTAGATCCTTTTCACATGTACTGCTCTCAAGCCAGGTGTCCCCCATCTTGTATATGTGCCTCTCATTTTTTTTGCCCAAGTGCAATACTTTACATTTCTCCCTGTTAAAATTCATCTTGTTTGTTTTGGCCCAGTTCTCTAATGTGTCAAGGTCGTTTTGAAGTGTGATCCTGTCCTCTGGGGTGTTAGCCACCCCTCCCAGTTTGGTGTCATCTGCAAATTTGATCAGGATGCCCTTGAGTCCATCATCCAAGTCGCTGATAAAGATGTTGAATAAGACCGGGCCCAAGACAGAACCCTGTGGCACCCCACTAGTCACTCTTCTCCAGGATGAAGAGGAACCATTGATGAGCACCCTTTGGATTCGGTCAGTCTGAACGTGAGGTGGGCCTAGAATGGAGAGAATCGCCTGCATGGAGGACAGGGAAGGGTGCTTTGAGTGTGGAGAAACTGGCCTACTGTACAGGGGCAACATTTGCTCGTTTGTTGCTCCACCCACTTTTGTCTCTGGCCCCACCCACCACCGGCCCATGGCCCTCAGAAGGCTATCCAGAAGGGAATGTGGCCCCCAGACTACAAAAACACCCCCCTGCCTGGACTAGGAGAAGAAGCAGTGTGGAGAAGCTGAAGAAAAGGGAAGAAGGAAAGAGATTGTAGAGCAGAAAGGAGAGTGGAGGCTCTGAGAGACCGAAAAGTCCTGTGACAGAAACTGTTATTAAACTGGCAACAGTTAACCGACATTATTCATTTAGTCATCAAACCTCCAGTTGCCAGGGAACTAGAAGGAGTTTCAAGTTGGGTCATTGCAAAGTGTTGTTTAATTTTCCCATTAATTGTTATATAACTGTTCCTGAACTGGCTTGCAGCTTTTAACTTTTACAAGGTAAAGAAATACTGTTTTATTAGACTCCTGAGCGACTGGAGGGGTAGATTGCTAATTTATCTCTTCAGGGATTCCCCTACACACCTGTCTGTTGTAGCCCTGAATCCCCAAAGGTCCCATTCTCCCCTCAGAATAACGTCTATTTCCCACGGGGTCGCCTAACTCTTACAACCATACCTCAACAATATATCCAACATGGAAGGTTGTAGGTCAGCACCCTTGGCCCCAAATTTCTAGTGCCTGATTTTGACTGAAGAGGAAAGTAATTTCCCTGCATTTTCAGCTCTGAACTTTAACCTTTGCTTGGACAGTTGGTTATTCTGTACCTGTGGCCATTTCTGTGCCAACAAAATATTCAAGATGCCAACTTTTGTTCTGATGGAAAGAGTAGTCCAAAAGTAATCTTAAAAAGAGGTTTAGGTTTTTTGGAATGCTGCTACTATCACCACTGAGAATGCACTCTTTCTATCACACTCAATATCTACCTATTTCTATTGCTTTTGAATGGTGTTTCATATGTTGTACACCAGTATCTTTAATGATATGGCAGTATATTAAATGCTTCTATAAATGAACAAACTTACTCCACGGGCCAATGGGAAGGCAAGTTGCAGTCCAACAACTTCCCAAATGCAACAGGTTGGGAAAGGCAGGGAGATTCAGCCATGTGTGAAATCTCTGCCTCTCTTACACACATTAAATATATATATGAGAAAAGTCATGAGTGACTTACTCAACATCATTTTTAATACTGCTCTTCTCCCTCTTTCATTACACTGGGCCTTACGCTGCTGCTTTTCAGGGAGGCAGGTATACACCCTATACCATTAAAAGACATTTTCCCCATCAAAGAATTCTGGACCCCGTAATTAGTTAAGGATTGTGAATTTTAACTCTCTGCCAATAATTCTTTGAGGGGGGGGAGTGTTTTGAATCTGGTTTAAAAGGTGTAGCGCGTACACAGCTCCTGGGCCATCCAATGAAGCTGAATTTTAGGAGATTTAGGTCCGACAAGAGAAGTACTTTGTCATACAGTGCATAATTTTCCACGGGAGGCAGTGATAGCTTGAAAAGGAAATTGGACAAAGTCATGGAGAACAAGGGATGCGGGTGGCGCTGTGGGTTAAACCATAGAACCTAGGACTTGCCAATCAGAAGGTTGGCGGTTCGAATCCCCGCGATGGGGTGAGCTCCCGTTGCTCGGTCCCTGCTCCTGCCAACCTAGCAGTTCGAAAGCACGTCAAAGTGCAAATAGATAAATAGGTACCACTCCGGCAGGAAGGTAAACTGTGTTTCCGTGTGCTGCTCTGGTTCTCCAGAAGCGGCTTAGTCATGCTGGCCACATGACCCGGAAGCTGTACGCCAGCTCCCTCGGCCAATAAAGCGAGATGAGCACCGCAACCCCAGAGTCGTCCGCGACTGGACCTAACGGTCAGGGGTCCCTTTACCTTTACTATGGAGAACAAGGCTATCACTGGAAGGGTCGTAGCTCAAGGGTACGGCATCCACCTTGCATGCAGGTCCCAAGTTCAATGCTCGGCTTCTCCAGGTAGAGCTGGGAGAGACTCCCTGCCTGAAACCTGGAGAGGAGCTGCCAGTCTGTGTGGAGAACACTGAGCTTGATGGACTAATGATCTGACAGTATCCTATGTTCCTGCGCATGAATGTCAGAAGCAGATCACAACTTTCTTCACGGGCCTTACTTGTCTCTGTGCTCCTTCAGTTGTGAAAAACATTTGGTCACAAGCTTTGCAAGATATTTCGGGTTTTGTTTTTTGTTTTTTTGAGAGAGACTTCTTGCAAAACAAATCAAAAACCTATCTTTTTAGAGAACAGAACTATCCAAAATGCTTTTTGTGGGGAGCAGCTTTTTGGCACACCAGAAAGGCAATCATCTCATTTTATAATTATCAACAACGCCCAAGAGTTCTCAGTATATCAACAGGACGCATGTATATATGTATACAATGCCTTATGAGGAACGGCTAAGGGAGCTGGGCATGTTTAGCCTGGAGAAGAGGAGGTTAAGGGGTGATATGATAGCCATGTTCAAATATATAAAAGGATGTCACATAGAGGAGGGAGAAAGGTTGTTTTCTGCTGCTCCGGAGAAGCGGACACGGAGCAATGGATCCAAACTACAAGAAAGAAGATTCCACCTAAACATTAGGAAGAACTTCCTGACAGTAAGAGCTGTTCGACAGTGGAATTTGCTGCCAAGGAGTGTGGTGGAGTCTCCTACTTTGGAGGTCTTTAAGCAGAGGCTTGACAACCATATGTCAGGAGTGCTCTGATGGTGTTTCCTGCTTGGCAGGGGGTTGGACTCGATGGCCCTTGTGGTCTCTTCCAACTCTATGATTCTATGATTCTATATTTATAAACCGAATAGAGGTGTTTATTAGGGGACTCTCTTTTTTGCTGTTTAAAAAAAAGGAGGAAAAAGAGGAGAAGGCTTATTCAGGAAGAAAAGCACACACAAGTTGCCAAGCAACATGGACAAACTATTTATAAAACTCCACTCCACTTTTTTTAATTAAAAAAAGATGAGGCTAAAATTTCCAGGCATGTGTGGGCTTTGAAGAGAGATGACAAGTGCTCCTTAATTACTATTCCAAGGTGAACATGGGGGAAAAAAGCATATAGCAGCAGTAAGAAGTAAGAAAAAAGGATTGTGCTGACATACCGGAATGCCTTCAGTTTCCAGAATGAGGCTGGGAACATGTCGGGCAGAGAGTGCGACACGGATCGCTTCCCTGATGCGTTTCACCAAATCTGGGGTGAACTCTTGGTTGATGGGCATCTCTAGTAAGAGGATCACCATTTCTTCGCCGTCTTTGTTGTACTGAGGGACGCAGAGGCTGTCCGAAACCTCCTCAAAAACTTCCACTGAAGAGACAAAATCTAGAACTAGTTGCCTCTGCCTGCCATTGCCTCTGGCTTAGACTTATTTGTGCCCCCACGCCCAAGGCAGGGAACAGTAAACATGTGCCCATTATCAAGCCAGGCCATGGTGGCTTGCAGGGGCAGCTGGCACTCCGTAAGCCTGGTAGGGCAGAAGGCAGGGAGCCCAACACTAGATGGCGCCAGAGCCAATGGCAGGCACAGCCAGCTTGGTCTAGTTTTGTCCCATTTTCCTCCGTACAGAGGAAACGGATGGTCTCAGCACTCTTAACTAACTGCAGTTCCCAGGATTCTTTGGGGGAAGAAGCCCTGACTGTTTTAAGCGGGATAGTGTAGCCTTTTAGTCCTTTCTCATGGGTGGAAGAGCATTGCGCCTGAGGAGGGAAGAAGGAGTCAACAGACACCGAAGGGTTAAACCAGAGAAAGAGCTATTTATTCTGCCTTCCGGGTAGCAGAAGGAGCTAGCGTGATAACTCACAAGCAAGCACAAGTTTTACAGCCATTGCACCCAGCATATATTCCTTCCAGTTCCCTTTGCCCCCCCCCTTCTCCCCCTCCTCAGGAGGAGAAGAGAAGACTCCCTGGAAAAGACCCTGATGTTGGGAAAGATGGAGGGCACAAGGAGAAGGGGGCGACAGAGGACGAGATGGTGGGACAGTGTTCTCGAAGCTACCAACATGAGTTTGACCAAACTGCGGGAAGCAGTGGGAGACAGGAGGGCCTGGCGTGCTCTGGTCCATGGGGTCACAAAGAGTTGGACACGACTAAACGACTAAACAAGAAGGGCAGAAGCAGGGAGACTAACAGCAGGTGGCGCCAGAGGCAATGGCAGGCAGAGGCAACTAGTTCTAGATTTGTCTCCACCTTCCTTTTCCTCCCTGCTGAGTTCTCCAAGGGCAACACTGAGCCCAAGGAGGAGGCAGCTGTCAGGCAGTGCCAGCCCTCTGAACTGAATGTAGCTAAGAAAGCAGGCAGTTGGGGGCGCTGAGAGCAGACTAGCCTAGTGGGGCAGTGCCCCATTCACTGTAATGGGGCAAGCCTCCTTTGATGTTCTTAAGAGCCTCTTTTGGGAGTGTCAAATAAAGGGACAACATAAGGCTATTTAATTTTGGACCTTAAAACCACAAGCATTTGGACCAGATTTTTCCTATTCCTGTCCGCCAGGCTCTTTGAGCAACCGTCAGGTTGGTTCCCCGAAGTGGAACAAATGAAGAACTAGTTTTATCGAACGGTAATTTGTTGTGGTGTTTAATCCTCATTTTCTCTTTCAATGTGACCTCAGCGTATTTGTATGTTGTTGCTGTGACCTGCCCTGGGATCATTTTATAAAGAAGGGCAGGGCGTAAACTTCACAATAAATCATGAAGCCTCTCTCATTTACCAAAACCACGAGTTTTCCTTAAGCAATTTTTCAAATTATCCTGTGCAGCACAGTGGCTTTCAAACCCAAGTTGCAGGCGGCTTTGGAAACGTATCTCAGGTGTTCCTTCGTGAGATAATCTACAATGGCATCTCCAGGTAAAAGGCTTAAATAGCAAATGATGAGAAAGAATGTCTGTCTAAGTTATTAAAGAGCCTTCCCCAACCTGGCTGGAGCTGATAAGAGTTGGGAGCCTGCAACTTGCTTGGCATTGGATTGGGCACCATGCAACTTGACTTGGGGGAGAAGGAGGTACAGTGGTACCTCGGGTTAAGTACTTAATTCATTCCGGAGGTCCGTTCTTAACCTGAAACTGTTCTTAACCTGAAGACCACTTTAGCTAATGGGGCCTCCCGCTGCTGCCACCGCGCCGCTGGAGCACGATTTCTGTTCTCATCCTGAAGCAAAGTTCTTAACCTAAAGCACTATTTCTGGGTTAGCGGAGTCTGTAACCTGAAGCGCATGTAACCCAAGGTACCACTGTATTTGCTGTTTTGCCTCGGGCAGCAGTATGCCATGGACCAGCCCTGCATCAAAGGAAAGCTTGTGCCACCTGACAAAGACCATAGGATGCTGAAACAGAAGAGAGGGGAAGAAAAGAGTGGGGGGAGTTTCTGAAATTTCCTGGCCCAGCCTCAGAAACGTCAGCCAGCCAGCAGAGCCAGACTGACACTGTGCCCCCGTATTCCCAGCCAACAAGTGCACAGCATGCCATTCTGCTATCTGCCACTAAGCATGCCTCACATATGGTCACGCCAAAGTGATGGGCATACCTGCAGCCAAGCATGACAATGCCTCCTGTCTTGGGGTTGATCTTGCAATAGTCGCTGTAAGCCCAGACACCTGTCCAGAAAAACCCACATGGAGGGCAACCAGGTCAATTATCAACAATCCAGGCCCGGATGGCACACAAAACTGTTTTCACATTCACAAGAACAGTGGAAATTGATGGAACAGACTTTTCAAAAACCCACAATACAGTACAGTGGGTTAATTCGTTCTGGAGGTCCGTTCTTAACCTGAAACTGTTCTTAACCTGAGGTACCGCTTTAGCTAATGGGGCCTCCTGCTCCTGGCACGATTTCTGTTCTCGTCCTGAAATGAAGTTCTTAACCCGAGGGTTAGCGGAGTCTGTAACCTGAAGTGTCTGTAACCTGAAGTGTCTGTAACCTGAGGTACCACTGTACAATGTTTTGGGTATAGGGTAGGTATAGGGCAGTATATAAAATCAATTTTTAAAATGTTTACAAGAACACAGAAAACTAGAAGAGTTGTAGGGGGGTTCAGGGATTCAAGTCACTCTCCTTTTAACTTATTATGTTTACAGAATAACCTAGTGGTTCTCAAACCTTTTTCTCTGAACCACACTTTCAGAATAAATATTTGCTCAGGCCACACTGAATTTTTTATTGATAAGAATACATTGGAACACAAAAAGAAGCAACTCCTAGCAGTGCTTGATTTATAACATAGAACACAACTACTTTGTAATATGATCATGGGACATCCAGAAAGTAAAAAACAATGCAGCGGCGTAAGAACACAAGTCATTCCCAAAATATAATTATAAACGAGCCTCTTACATATGTACCTTAAGTCTGCATACAACCTCAATGAGAGGCGAGAGCTTGCTTTTGCCAGGTAATCTCCTTAGTTTTAGGTCTAATTTAAGTCAGACAAACTCTCATCTCCTCATCAACACAAATAAGCCTTTGGATTTTCTGATCTTTCACATCTGTCAGGAGCTGAAAATCCCTGGCAGCAAGATTACTCATCGCAAAATATTGGAAGACACAGGAGCTACCCACACTGGAAGAATGGCAGATGAAGGTCATGGACTACATGGAACTGGCAGAGATGACTGGCAGAATCTGTGACCAGGGAGAATCATAGAATCATAGAATCATAGAGTTGGAAGAGACCACAAGGGCCATCGAGTCCAACCCCCTGCCAAGCAGGAAACACCATCAGAGCACTCCTGACATATGGTTGTCAAGCCTCTGCTTAAAGACCTCCAAAGTAGGAGACTCCACCACACTCCTTGGCAGCAAATTCCACTGTCGAACAGCTCTTACTGTCAGGAAGTTCTTCCTAATGTTTAGGTCGAATCTTCTTTCTTGTAGTTTGGATCCATTGCTCCGTGTCCGCTTCTCTGGAGCAGCAGAAAACAACCTTTCTCCCTCCTCTATGTGACATCCTTTTATATATTTGAAGAGTCAGTGGAGGAAGATTGGAAGAAGTTTAAAGATTACCTGCAGAAGCACTGTAAAATTAAGGAATGTTGAAATGACATTTGATTGAAAATAAGTGGTACTGGTAAAGAGGTGCTTAAGAAAATGTAAATAGATAGTTATAATAATAGGTTATTATATGGAGTAAGGATGAATGCTAGAGGATAAGGATTTGCTGAATTTAATATTTGAACTGGAATACAAAATGGGAGGTGTGAGGAGGTCAAGAAACTAGTGAAGAAAATATAAGATTTGAAAATATTAATTTATTTTTAGTTTTGATTTTTGGCTTTTCTCTTTGTTTATATTCTTTATTCTTTCTTCTATCAACTGTTTTTCTATTGTGTATCTTTTATCTGTTTTGCTTTTGTAATTTAAATGTTGGAATTTGTTTTTATTGTTTGTGAAACATTAATAAATATCATTTTTTAAAAAAAGAAAAGAAAATCCCTGTTCCTGCCACACCCTTTGAGAACCACTGGAATAACCTTCCAGGGGTCAGGAAACTTTGGCCCTCCATACATTCATGAAATCATAAGAGTTGGGGGAGATGGCAGGCTTGGGGGGAGCAATATCAAGTGCTCTCCAGGCCACCCACCATCGAACAGGACCCAGGGGTGTGGTATCGCACCAGGGAGCCCCAAAACCGGATGCCTGAAGGGATAGAAAGTCCACCCCAACTCCTGGAACAAACAAGGAGACAGACGAAGAGGTCTGTCAAACCCGGGTCCAGGGAGGCTGCTGCCACAGACTGAACCCCCACCCCACCCCCTGTCCAAATTCAACCGTTCTGCAATTCGTGCTGCCTTGTTTTGTTTTGCTTAGTTCAGTTCAGTCCTTCTCTTCTATTGTAAAAAATATATATTTGAGGGGTTTGCTTTGATGTGTGAGCGCAAAGGAGGATGAAAATGGGGGCGCCCATGGAGGAGCCCCGTCCCAAGAGGGTTTTCTCCAAGGAGCTATATCCTTATTTAGTTTTTTTCCCTCGGGGTTGTTGGGGGCAAACCCCTTCTTCTTCTTCTTCTAACTGTATATCCCCCGTTTCTTTCTGATCGCCTTTCACTGTCTATTGGGGTGACCTCCCCCTCCCCTTATTTTACCTCTGCCACCACCACCACCATGATTACCCCCAGTGCCTGTACCCCCCACTCGCCCACCCCCAGGGCCCCCACCCCCCCCCCCCGGGGAAACAAGAGAAAGCCAGGCTGGCCGTGTTGCGAAATAAATCAAAACTCCAAGCCAGGGAAAAACACACTCCAACTGGCAGAAAAAATACCTTCAAATTATTGTCACGAATATATAATATATACATTATATACTAATATATGCGTACTAATATATAATATGTAATATGTAATATATAATAATGATATACTAGACGTGCTCTATATAATATATAGGACAGAGGGCGCTCTGTTCTCGCGGACGCCAATTCCATCTCGCTCATGATTTCCAGCGCCGGGGACTCGGAGGCACGTGGCCTCTGGCGGCGGGCGGGGAGCAAGCTCGCCGTGTGCACAGAGGAGCGCCACTCTTCACTTTCGCGACTCTAGAGTGCGCACCTTCTCCTTCCCACCCCGCGAGAACAGTTCCGTTCCAGAGCGGAAGTGACGATAGAGAGGAGGCGGAAGCTTCCCAATCATGAGGATTTTTGTTGTCCTTCTAGCTGTGTAAATCCCTAATAGACGCAGCCGGGGGGGAATCAATCTCTGAGGAAGGCGACGGCGCGAAACGTCAAGGCCGGGACTCTCGCAGAAGAAAAGGGGCGCGGAAGGCTACATTCCCCCCTCACGAAATCAGCTCTATGGTATTAGCCGTGGCGCAGGCGATGACGTGTTTCCGCTGCGCCGTGACCGAACCAAGATGGCGGCGGCCTTGAGTGGCCGGTGGATGCGGAGCTGCTTCGCTTTCTTCAAGTATCTGTGGGAAGGAACCCGCTTCCCTCACTTCGCTCCGCCGAGCGGCCCCTGCAGTGAATTAGTAAATCCTCGGTAGATACTTTAAGCGAAATTTGAAATGGACACCCAGTTAAGTGCAACAGCACCCAGTTTGTATTCACTGTACAAAGCTCTCTTCTAACTGTTGCTATTGCTTTTTTAGCTGCTCGTTCAGTTTGCTCATACCCGGAAGTAGTTTGTCTGTATTGTTTTATTTGGATTATTTTGCTTGTATTGCACCGTGAGGGTGGACTGGATGTATATTAAATAAAGAAATAAATGTCTGCATCTTCAAAGGTACCAGGTATATATATACCAGAGTCTCAATCTGATAATTTTAATCTATCCTATACTTTCTGAAATGGCACATCAGAGGTTGTCATGTTTCAGCAACGTCCACACGACCCACAGCTCCGTCGGGTTCAATTTGTGTATAATCATCAGTTCTTTGTACAGGCAAGGATCAAAGGGCCTGGATTTCAAAGGTCTTAAAGCCTGGGTGGTGCATCAAGATGATCCCCATTTTGGCCAAGCACATTCCAACAAAGACATCATCTGTTGGGGACAGCTCAGTGTCCTGCAGTCACCTGCAGCTGCTGCACCATCAGCCTTGACATGACAAAGCCCCCGCCACCAGCAATGTGTGGATAGAAGGATGACAGATACATTGACTGGGATAAAATTCTTAGTGTTGGTGCCCCTGATTGGCCGGGCTTTGCTGATGACATCCCCAGCAAAAAGATCTTTGTCAAGGTCCAGAGGCTCAAGGAACTCTACAATGTTGCACGTGTTCACAAATATGTCATTGTCACCCTTCTACACAAAGCAGGTGTGGGGGCAGTCCTCTGCCGCCCACTGAAGGAAGTGCAGCTCCTTCCGAGAGCGGAAGCAACCGTCCGTCTGGGAAAGGCTGAGAATGGAGGGCAGCCAGGCAGCACCACAAGTAACAAAAGAAATCGGCTGGTAGGCAGAAATCCAACAGGTCCACATCGGGAAAGACTCTTGGCTTGCCCTGCAACCCCTTTCCCCAGGAAAGTGGGCCCTTCGCGGACCCCCTTGGGGAAGCGCAATAGGCACTTTCGGGGATGCCTCCAGGCCAGGATCACCACAGCAACAACAGAGTCTGCCCACGTGGCGCTCTGGCTGCAGCAGCCTCAGGGTTGGGGCGGGGGGTCCTCGTCAGTTCAGCTTATTGCCTATAGCCAAGGCCTTCTTCCCAATGGGCACTTCCCACAAAGCAAGACATTCTTCTAGAATCACACAACGTAAATGTAACATCACACAGCATAAAAATTTGGAAGTACAGTGCATTCCTTCTCCCAAATGCTCTGGGGCTCTTCCCCAAATGCAAAGTTGTCTTAGGGGGAAGGGAGAGAAAGATAATCATATTGCACCCTTCTGCCAATCATCTTGATGCGGGAGGCTGAAAGGGAAATGGTTGAGAGAGATGCGGGTGCAGAGGTAACTCCCTACAGCTGTGGGGATTGATGGGAGTTGTAGTACAAAACTCTGGAGGGCACCAGCTTGACAAAAGCTGCCCTACAGTATAGGGGCTGTGTTTGATTTTGGAAGTGGAGAGCAAAAGCCAAAGAGTACTGGCCAGTCTGTAGACCAATATAAATAAAATTCAAGGGAAGCGTAGATTTTCTGTTGCAAAATAAACAATGCGAATCACATAAACATTCCTAGTTAACATTTATTATAAACCCCAGGTGGGCTGTTGAGACCTTTCACAAACTGCAGAATACATAAGGCAGGGTGCAGTAGGAGAGGTAAGTAAACAGAAGCTCTATCTCAACTATCACAAGTGCTATTCAGTTTTCTTCTGAGCGTCTCTGAAACCATGAGGTCTAAAAAACTTGCTTTGCGATAAATGGAACTAATAATCCAGGTTGGTGAATAGAACATAGTTCACCAAACCAAAGATCCTCTATTAAACTTGCTACCCAGATGGCATGTCCAGAGTAGTCCCAAAAGTCACAATGATGCAATTTGTGGGTGTGGGAAATGTATAGTACTAGATGCTGAAGACAAAATTGTTGCGCTGTTGTTGAGTAAAGCTTTTGCAGGCTTTGGAGTGTCAATTATCAGGCACAAATAAAGAACAGAGAGCACACATGCATTTACGTAGGCTTTCGGGTGTCCATATTTGCAGGTTTTAAACTTTCCACACAGTAAGACAGGAGCATATATTGGCTGCTGATAGATGGTTAAAGATTTTATTCCCTTGATTCTTACAAAAGTTTAGAGGCTAAACTGAAAATCAAAGACAGACGACATACTGTTGGTACATTCTCTTTAAGCCAATGGTCCCGTCAAATATATTGTCTCTTATTTTGGGGAAAGGGGGTGGGCAGGATTTGGCCACTAATGCTGATCTTGGATTTTGGAAGCAGAAAGGCTTATGGGTGGGGGACTCTTGTCTATTCAGAACCTTTCGGAGGGAGGGGGAACCTGTGCCGACTCTGCCTTTGGACAGTTCTGCATCTGGACCTCAGAACATTTGCAAATAAATCAATTCTGCCGCGCTGCCCCCCACCCAAATGCACCAGGTCTTCAGTGTTCCACAGGAAAGTGATGCTTCCTGCGTCCAGGATGAGCCGAATGGTCAAACTTCTGAGGTCAGGCCAAAGATACAGATGTGTGATATAAAGGCACCCCTGCCCCGGCATAACCTTTGCTGCGACTGCCTGCCCTTACAACCTCAGCTTCCCACAGCAGGTAGACATAGCTCTTGAGAATCCACATCCCTCACCCCTGAAGCTTTTTAAAAAGCACAATCTGTGCTCCCCACAAAACAATTACTCTGACATGTTGTAATGTAAAAGGATTTGTGAAGCTGAATTCCATTTCACATGTTGCATTTGGAATTCCACCGTCAGCGGTACTGGCTGGCTCTGAAGAATATCTGCCCCGTCTGGAGAGTCCTTCTTTTTTCCCTTTCCTGGAAAAAGAAGGGAGAAATATGTACTGTTGCTTCTTTTAAGCCTCCTACCCATTGGGTGGGTGTACTTAAAACTGACCCCCTGAAGGACCTTTTCCCTCAACCCATGTAGCCTTTCAGGGTTTGTTTTTAACCAACTATTATTCATACAGTGGTGCCTCGCAAGACGAAATTAATCCGTTCCACGAGTCTCTTCGTCTAGCGGTTTTTTCGTCTTGCGAAGCAACCCTATTAGCAGATTAGCGCTACTAGCGGTTTAGCGGCTATTAAAGGCTTAGCGGATTAGCGGCTAAAAGGCTATTAGCGGCTTAGCGGCTTAGAAAAAGGGGGGGAAAGCAAAAAAAAATCGGAACACTCGCAAGACGTTTTCGTCTTGCAAAGCAAGTCCATAGGGGAAATCGTCTTGCGAAGCAGCTCAAAAACGGAAAACCCTTTCGTCTAGCGGGTTTTCCGTCTTGCGAGGCATTCGTCTTGCGGGGCACCACTGTACCTCTAAGGGGCTGAACTGATGGGGGGTAATGGGAAAGGATGTTGGTCAGTGGTAGAGCAGATGTTTTGCAGCCTGCAGGTCTGAGAGCAACCCTGTCTCCAGTCAGTGTCCTGAGCTAGTTGGGCCAATGGGCATGAGCCAACTTCCTATGTACCCAAGGAGGGACTACCCATTCAGTAATTTTTAAATTCATAACTCCAAGAGGTTTTGAGCTGAAGGAAAAAGAGAAGATGCAGGTTATCAGATTGTTTGGAATTGACACTGGGAGTCATTAAAGATCCCAGAGACAGGCTTCTGGGAGCTTTATCCCCTGAGCTAAACCACGCCCAATCGTTAAAGTTTTGATTCATCTATAACTTTCAATGCCATTTCATATGTTTACATTAACATGGTCGTTGCCACATACAGCCCCTGCTTACTGTTGGAACCAGCCTTCTCCCACTGGGTGTTCTCCAGCTCTTTTGCAGCACAACTCCCATCTGCTCCAGCCAGCACAGAGGTGCTGGGCTGAGCTGTAGTCCATAACAGGTAGAAGACACCAGGCTGTCGAAGACTTTGACCACAAAATCATACAGTATCGGTAAACTGCCTCTGGTGGAGCTGAAGTGAAACACACCTGCAGCTATTTCTTCATCTTCCAGGTTTATTTTTTGCTGCCAAAATATTTTGTTGCTGTTTGGGGTGCATGTAGGCAGAATCCCTCATGCATGAATTGATACCACGCTTCCCTGCCACGTGACTTTATGAAAACAACATTTTCAAGTTCAGCAGTCATAATTCTTTCCCCCCCACCCAAACATCTGCAAACAAATTGTCTGCCTTTCACAAACCATTCAAGGAAATGCCTCTATATGAAAACATATTTCCTCTTCATTTATCCTACCCAGGCACCCTGACAAATGGGTAAGTCAGAGTGTTTATCACAAAGTCAACTCTACTCTGGCTTAACAACTCTCCACATGATGCTGAAAGGAATTACCTGCCTCCCAGGTAAACATCATAATCCGCATCATGGAAAACTGGAAGCAACAAGCACCACCTTATATATTAAGTTTACTTATATGGGCTAGTAACTCAATATTTGACACCAGTTGGAAGACAATGACAGGAATTTCCTGTAGTTGGAACAAATCGGGTGGTGCGCTCAGCTCCTTACAAGTGTTTAAATGAAGGGCTAAAATGTGCACTTACAGCACAATCCAACACAGAACAAAGTCCCATTGAGTTCCTGGACCTCAAGCCCAGGGAAAGTGCAGAGGCCTTTAGTGTGTGATGTAACAGACAGCAGAGTCTGTCCTACCATAAGGGGACTGCAACTGATCCTGGGTGCAATTCAAATGGAAAATGGATCTGCCCATGTCTAGCCAACAGGGGCACAATCTCCTCATAGATTTTCTCGCAGCCAGTCTTCCTTGTTATGGCCTGAGATCTCCAGGAAAGGTCAAATCACTTCCTCCACGTAAGACAGTCATACCAGTCCACTCTGACAAGGAGGGAGGGCCACAGCTCAGTGGCAGAGCACCTGCCTTGTGAGCCAAAGGTCACAGGTTCAGTCCTCACTGGCCTCTCCAGGGAGGGCTGGAAAAGACTCCTTGTCTGAAAGGGCTGCTGCCAGTCAGTGTAGACAATACTGGGGTAGATGGGCAAATGGTTCTGACTTGGCAGCTTCCTCTGTTCCGAAATAGTCTAACAGAATGACATAGAATCGTGACCTCTTGGTGATTTTCCATTATCCTTTAAAAAAGAACTAGTAGTTCCTGGTCCCCATAAGAGAAGCAGAATGCTTGCAAAAGTGCAGGTACAGGGAGAAATACCAGAGAATTCCAATGGAAATGGAAATGGGAGCGTAAATTTACTTGCCTAACCCCATCTTGACTGCTTCGGTCGGTGTGGAAGTGGCACTGTTAAAAGTGCCATAGGCTACTAATTCAATAAGAAAACAGTATTTTGGTGTGGCAACAGCCTCACTTTGGAACTCCCTCAGGCCTTTTTGGTGTTGCTTAAAATATTTTGGCTTAGGGATGCCTTTCGAGATATACATATCTTTTACCTTGTTATTGCTTTTAATTGTCTTGTTTTAAATACTGTTCTTTTATTGATGATTTTAATGTTTTGCTGTTATGTTTTCTAAGTGCTTAGAAATTTTATAAGCATTATAGAAATTTTGTTAAACAAAATTCACTTCCAATGTTTGCTTATTCGCCTCATGTCTGGAACACAAATCAATTGTGCAAATGGTCACTATTCTTGTGGCTTCCAGTTCACAAGGAGCACGTTGCTTCCTGCTCCCCATCCGTATTGTGTTTCCTTTGCACTGGAATTAATAGGGTGGAATAGCGTAATGACAATGCAATAATGTAATTTACATAATTAATTACGTGAGCTATACAATTTCACCACAGCAGATGGAGAGACAAGTGGAATAGTTTTGGGCAGGAAACAAACGGTAGTGGACTGGAACCAGTGCTGTATGGGGCAGAATTGAAAACGATGTTTTCTTACATCCCTAGGCTATGTACGCATTATACCTTTAAAGAATATTCAAAGCACACTCTTTCCCTGAAAGAATTATGGGCAATGAAGTTTACCCCAAGCGGAGCTACAGTTCCTGGTGACCCTTAACAAACTACCGTTCCCAGAAGGAAGGAAATGTCTTTCAAATGTACTTTAAATATATGGTGGGTACACAGCCCTGGTTACAGGCAGTTAGGTATGCAAAACACCATTGTTTTGCATAACTGTCATCTTAGTGAAGATTTTAACTTTGCAGTTTGCCCGGGCTTCATGCAGATCTCCAGCACCCAAAGACACCCAAAATAACCATAATATGAAGGGGCTCTCCTGGGATTACCTTTGACAGGTGTGGTGGCCTTCTTTGACGCTGCGCTCTCAGCAGCTGCAGCTTTGGCTTTTTTGTCCTTTTTAGCACCCTTTTTACTATCCTACAGAAAAGAAGTTTGTGCTTTTTAGGAAGGCTAGAAACACACATGTGCAAAAAAAAAAAAAAAGGCAGTCAGAAATGTCATACCGATTAAATACTTTGGAGCCACACCTTTCAAACCACACTTCCGTACTTTCAGTCTGATCAGCCTAGTTATTTTAAAAAGTGGGTATTTTTTTTTCCGTACAAGGTTGTGACAGACTAAGAGTTCTTCCAGGAACAGTCTGTACTGCCAGATGGAGGCCTGACCTACACGTTTTGAGACTCTGTGACACAACCTGAGGTCATTATCATTATTACATTTATTAATCATCTTCTAAACCCTGGGAAGGCAAACTAAGGGCCGGATCCGGCCCAATCGCCTTTTCAATCCAGCCCGTGGACGGTCAGGGAATCAACATGTTTTCACATGAGTAGAATGTGCCCTTTTATTTAAAATGCATCTCTGGGTTATTTGTGGGACATAGCAATTCGTTCATTCCCCCTCCCCCAAAAAAAATAGTCTGGCCCCCCACAAGGTCTGAGGGACAGTGGACCGGCCCCCTGCTGAAAAAGTTTGCTGACCCCCGTTCTAAACCACCATTCTCAAGGCAATATGCACATAACATTGCCCACAAGAAGCCCAGCTGATGGGCTGCCCCATATTTGTGGGTAGATGGGATGACATTCCACACAGGTCAGCAGGTAGCCCTTGCTCCATGCAGTAGGCCTCATGCCCCCAGGGTGCTACAAAGGGGCCACACAAAAGGCCTCATGACTCCTGAGCTCTCAATCACTACAAGCCTCTTTGGCTGCTTTTATCCTGACTTGGCTGTGGGGAGATTAGATGATGTTGGCTGCTGAACGAGCATTCTTCCTGCTTCGTTTGCAGGGAGGCTAGAGGACGTTGCACCAGGAAAATGTTACCCCTATACTTTCCAGTTTCGCTTTTCACGTTGCTTTCCTTATTGCAGGTAGTCTTCCTGGGTGAGGTGACTGAGTGGCAGCTCCCTCCAGGCACATCTGGAGCACGTGGACCATTTGGATCCCTTCCAACTGGAATCCAGGCCCCATCATGGGACTGCAACCACCTTGGCCATGTTGGTTGATGACAGGGAAAGCTTTTTTCAGGATTTATGTTGGGGTGGGAGCCAACCTAACCTCCCATTCTGACTCTAAGCATAGGCTTAACAGCCATTTCTGTCCTATTTCAGGCAGTGTAAGTGAAATAAATAGGAGCACCAAGGCCCAATTCTGCCCGCGGGGGGCTTTCTCAGGAAAGCAACCTTTCTGACCTGGTGGCTGCATTTAACACAGATTCAGTAGCCAAATACCTTTTCTTTCGGAGACGGGGGCTTACTAGTTGACTCCGTTATCAGAATGCCAAAGTCGCACACGGTCTCCACGAGAGGCTCTCCCACCAGAAGGCTTTCCAGGTTGACATGGCCTGAGCCCAGGACCTTCACGATGGGAGGGTCACTTCGTAGCTCAGGAGAAGGAGATTTCTTTTTCTTCCCACCCTATGTGGATGTGGCAGCATATCAGATAAATTCATTCTGGGTTATTAATAATCTCATTCAAAGATTTTCAGAATATACAGCTAACAACCACAGTAACAAACACTAACAATAAACACAACCGCAACGCAGCTGTTACAATAATGTACATTGTAAACTGAAGCAGGTCAATTTAAAGAGTCTACAAAAATTGCTGTGGGTCAGAGGAGGAGTTACAGTCAGCTAACTTTTTATTTATTTAAATATTTATAAATTAATTCCTTGTTTATTTGTGATTCACTGATACTGAATCCTAATTCCAGACCCTCGAGATGTCCATATTTTCCAGGGACAGTCCCAGATTTACAAAAGTTGTCCCGATTTCTGATTTGATCCCAGAATGTCCCGCTTTCCCTTAGGACATCCTTATTTTCATCAGAGAAATGTTGGGGGGTATGGAATTATGTGATCCCAGAACCAAGGAGGTAAGTAACTATACAACCTTTAGAAGACATCTGAAGTATTGAAAAGTTTCTTTAATGTTTAATGTTTTATTATGTTATTATATATGTTGGAAGATGCCTGGAGTGGCTGGGGAAACCCAGTCAGATGAGTGGGATATAATTATTATTATTATTATTATTATTATTATTATTATTATTATTATTGAATAGGATGTCCCTATTTTTGTTGGAGAAATGTTAGAGGGCATGCAATTCCAAGACCACCATCTTGGAAATTTTATTATATTTTAAACACTGCTATCCTGGCAGTTCTATTGCAAATGCAACATAAACTGCTAAATACATTTAAAAAAATAAAAACACGGTAACTTCTTATTGCTTTTGTTGTCGTCAATTGAGAACAGCAGAAAATCCAAAACCAGCACTGGCTCCGCTGTTGGGCAATGTAAGACAGGCACCAAAGGAAGCTAATTATGGCTGTCACGAAAGGCAGAAAGTTTTTTTAATTTATTACTGTTATTTTTGTTTTACCTGCCAGAGAAGGAAAGAGGCACTTCTGGGGTTTTCTGCCTTGGATGCCAAAATAACTTGGCAAGTTTTGGGAACTCTCTGGGGTGGGGGGGGGGGAGAGACACCATCTGCTGCCTCACCAAAATGGATCCAAAATGCTTTAGGCTAGCCCTACAAACAAATGCAAAACAGATTTCGCCAATCTAAAGCCTTCCGGATATTTTGGACTACAGCAGTAAAAGCAGAGTCACCTTTTGGAAACATGTCCAAGTGACATTTAAAAATGGGAAGGGAGAGAGTTTATCAAGTCCACACAGGAAGAGAATTTTGAAGGGCAGGCTTTTGCGTCCTAAAAATAAAGACTGTGGGCAGCTAATTGTTTTCCTTGTGAGATCTTTTTCTGTTACCTCACAAAGTGGCCAAGCCAGACTTCCTGGCTTACCTTGGCTTATTGTGAGGAGCAAGGAGCTTGGACACACTTTGCATGAGTGCAATAAACAAACAAGGACCATTATTTATATTTAAGGTCATACCCCACCCCTCTTCCTCCCAAAGGAGCCCAGGGGACTGTGCCAGACTCCCTGGCTTTGCACATTACAGCCAAACCAGGGGCTACGATTTCATTCTACTAAACAAGCTGCCATGACCACCAGCCAACCTGAAGCCAGAGTATATTGCCAGCTTATGAATCGTGGCCTGTTAAGGAGCAACAAACCACTATCCCTTGTTTTGACATAACGGGAAGGCAAAGCTTCCCGCGTTGCTTAACCCAGTGGTTCTCAAACTTTTTTTTATCTGGGCCATACTTTCAGATTAAAGGTTTGCTCGCACCACACCAATTTTTGGGAAATTAAAAAGAAACAACTCCTAGCAGTGCTTGATTTATATAACACAGAACACAACTACTTTGCAGTATGATCATGGAACATCCAGAAAGTATTAAACAATGCAGCTACATATTCTACAAATAAAACAAAAATATTTTGATACTGCACCGCACCACGCTGAAATGTTAAAATGTTTCCTGGGTTGTCCTTGAATCTTCCCGCCACCCTTGCCATCCTCTCCTGCCACACCTTTTGAGAATAACCCCATCCCCCCCCCCTAATTTTGTCTTTACATACATAAAATGCTTTATGCATGTTTTGCAAACTGACATTTCTGTTTCAGGCATTGCTTAACTGCCCCCCGGTCTGGCTTCATACACTTTTGACTGGAGCAACAGTCGGGCACAACTCTCACCTCTCATTACCTTTCCAGCATCCTTTGCTTTCCCCTTCTCCTCTTTGCCTTTGTCCTTTTTCCCTTTCTCTGCCTTCTTCTCCTTCTCCTTCTCCTTCTCCTTCTCCTTCCCTTTCCCCTTTCCCTTCCCTTTCTCTGCCTTCCCTTTATCTTTGCCTTTTTTGGTTGGGCTTTCATTTGGAGTGAGAACGACAGGCCAGGAGACAACCTGGTGAAGCAAGAGAGTTTATTAGAGCAACAAAAGGCCAGATTATTAGTGAACTTTCAAAACACAAAAGCAAAGGGGCGTTTTCATGTCATTGTAACATTTCATGTCATCCGCTAACATTTAAAAAGCCAAAAATCCAGAACAGATGTGTTAACATGGATTTTTAGTATATTCCCATCTTGGCTATGAGTCCTAAAAGACTTGCTCCCTGCCCTGCAAGCTTTTTTTCCCCTGGCCTGGGAGGGCAGGGTCTGGACTGACTCCAGCTACAAAAGCTGAGGCAGCTGCAGAGGTCAAAATCACTTCCCATGGGGCATCATGAAGTGATTAACAACATAATAACACATGTGAAAACAATTACATATACAGAAACTGTTAAGTTGTGGGCGAACATATCAGACGACACAGCGATTCTTCAAACAGCTCTTCTTTATTCTGAGGCCAGAACTGAACTGAGCTGAAGGGCTCAGTCAGCCTGCTTATATAGAGCTCCAGTACCTTGTTACTGTAACAACTTTCTAAAACTATCCAATCACTGAACATCACTTCCGATCCTTCATTTGCATACAAACTATCCAATCACTGAATGCCACTTTCGATCCTTCATTTGCATAACTATCTACAGTATCCCCCTGCTGGCCCAGGGTGAGATCTTCAGCACATAACAAAAACCATTTAAACATGTAAATATAAAAGACAGTTTGAATATTTGCATATATATTTGCATCTATATCTGTACAGAATCTGCCTTGGAATACGTAACCTTTTCCTCCACAACTGTCACCGTGGTTCCGGCGAGAAGATAGGCCTTCAGAGCAACCATATCTCTGGTGACATGCTCCTTCGTGTGGTCACAGTCTATGACCTCAGCCCAGGGTTTTCGAGGGGTGGAATAAACATTTCCTAAGGGGGAGAAACGAAGGGCTTTCTTCAGAACAGGACACCTCAAAGGTCGGGCCACATTCCCTCATGCGCCACCTTTGAGGGGCCGGGGGGGGTGGGCAGATACCAGGGGCAAAATACAGGTAGCGCAATGGATTCTTCCCTTACTGTTGTATGGAAGCATACAGTCTAGCAATGCAAATTTCTGGTTTTTGCAGACACCCGCCCAATGTACCCCCTAGCCCTTCATCCAGGCATGCAAAAGGCATTATCACATTCCAGCCAGGCAAAAGCATCTGAGAAGAATACAGAGAATCTCTCTGGTTTGCAATGCCCTGGGCTTCGAACCCCAGAGGCCCAGCCCTGCCCTGCCCCATTGCTTATAACATGACTGGGGTTTTGCATCAAACCAGACAGGGAGATTTAAAAGCAATCCCTTCTTGCCTCAACATCTGAGTTGCAATTCAGCCTGTTAAACAGGAATGCCAAAACTCTTGTGCTAGATCAGGTGACAGTTCAGGATAAGAATGTCCTTTGTTAATAATCAGCCAGCATGCTCTGCTAACAGGTCCCTCACTGTCCCGAGAGATAAAGCAGTAGCAACACTATTTAAGAAGTGGGTAGCTGATTTCTTACTAGGCCAATAATCATTCCCAAATTTGGTTGGAGATAATCACCTTCAGGTAACAGAAAATCAAGGACAGCAATGATTCTCTTTAACTGGGCCAAAGATGTGGTTCAGTTAAAGAGAACAGCCTGCATACTTTGCAATCACACCAAGTTTTCATTAAGCAGAATTAATATCTCTCTGCTGTTTCCCTGCAAAGAAGGGGCCCAAGCAAAGAGAGAAAGGCTTTATTGATTTAAACCAACTTCCAACAACTTGGTGCGCTCCAGATGTCCTGGACTACAATGTCCATTATCCATGACTGATTTAAATGCAGTTATTGTAGGTGTAACGATAACAGATTTGACAGAAAAGGAGAGGTGGGGGCATGAAGTGAGACCGCACTTGTGCTTTGTCTGTCTTGTCCCTTAGCACAGGGAACTCACAGTCCTCCAGGTGTGGTTGGACTCCAACTCCCATCATCTCCAGTCAGTATGGCAAACCATCAGGGATAATGGAACATGTAGTCCATCAACATCTATAGGGCCACAGGTTTCCCCCTCCTTTCCATAGCAGGTGAAGAAAACCTGGACTTAATTTGAAGAGACTGGCATATGTGTGGTTGCATTTATGGTGCATTTAAACCTGGTGACATTTTAAAGGCTGCCCGTTACTCATCCACAGACTTTGGGAAAGAGCTTGGAAACAAAGGTGGCTGCGTAACAACTTTCTGCCATTGAAGAGTCATGCCCCACTTTGCAGTCATGACTTCTGAAACTAGGAAGCCAAGCAACTTCCTAGTAGAAGCCTAGCAAAGGATTTTAATAGGCATTCTTTAGAAACTATAGCTAAATATCCACCAATTGACATCCTAACACCAAAAAAAAAAAAAAAGCAAACATGGAAGGAGAAAGATTGACTTATGAAGATCAGAAAGCGGCTGGAAACTGAGAACATATGAGGAGTTGAAAGATAAGCTAACAGGCTGGCTGCAGTATCATCAAATAAATGCAATATGGATGGAAGATAAGTGGCAGGGATAAGTGAGAAAAAATCCAAATTTCAGATAGAAATAATTGAAGGCAAAACCAAGTTATTATCCAAAATGTATGAAATATTATTGGAATGGGACACTAAAGACGAAGAAATAAAGTAGGTAATGACAAAATGGGCAATGGACTTGGGATACAATATAGAATATGAAAAGTGGTTGAAATTATGGTGTAGTGGAATGAAATTCACGGCATGTGTCACACTCAGAGAAAATTTGGAAAAGATGATGTATAGGTGGTACATCACGCCAGCAAAACTAGGAAAAATGTACAAAACAGGAAATAAGGCCTGCTGGAAGTGTAAAATTAAAGAAGGCAATTTCTACCATATGTGGTGGACTTGCGAGGAAATGAAGAAATTTTGGGATCTGATTTATAACGAGTTAAAAAAAATGTTTAAATACACTTTCCCTAAAAGACCAGAGGCCTTCTTATTGGGAATGATTGGGGACGAAATTAAAAAAGAAGATAAGACACTATTCCAATATTCGACAGTAGCGGCTAGAATATTAATTGCACAAAATTGGAAAAGCCCAAATATCCCAACAGTCAGAGATTGGCAAACAAAACTATTTGAATATATTGAACTAGCAAAAATGACGCAAAAAAATAGAAACCAAAAAAATACAAAGTTTATTAGCGATTGGAATAATTTATGGTAAGGAAACTATAGAAACTTAAAAACTACAGCAGGTTTGATATAAACCTTACGATGCGCAAACCATTAACAATTATTAGCTGCAGAAAAAGGAAAGAATTCTTATCAAGAAGCCTGAAATCGGGAGGGAAGGAGGTCAATAGGTGTGTAGAGGAAAGATTTAAATATTTAAAGATATAATGATTCAAGGAATAAGACAAAGAACTGTAATGGAAATTGATGTTATTTTTGTGTTATGTATGGATATTTTTTATTTTTTCTGAAACTGTTGTTTTGTTTTTTTTCTTTTGGTTACTTAAGTGAAACTCAATAAAAAGAAATTAAAAAAAAGAAACTATAGCTAAATATCAGCAGCTAGATAGCTCAAATCTACTACAGTCTCGCTGAGCTATTTAATAATTACCCTGGTTAATTTCTGCATGAGTTTTAAAGCTTGCAGAAGCCCTCAGCTTTGCCCAAAGGCTTGGCTAAGCTCATCTAGAAGGCTCAGCTAAGCACATGAGGAACTCCCTGCAGCTAGGATTCTTGGAGTTATCTGTGTGGGGCTGGTAACGCATGCAGAATGCAAGTTCACTTGTGGTCCAATTTACTCCGTCAGGCCCTGTGGAGCTACTCACCAGGCTCAGTAGGAGATTTGATTGAAGAGTCCACAGGTGTGGGCTCATTGTTTCCTCCTCCTTCCACTCCTCCTTGTGCGTTTTCAACATTCAATGTAGTTGATACTGCTAAGACACTCTGCCATTATAATATAGAAGAAGAATCACGTGAAAATTTCATAGCTGGGAAACATGCAGACACCAAGAACACCAAAAAATTCTGGGCTGCATCAATAGGAGTATAGCATCTAGATCAAGCGAAGTAATAGTGCCACTGTATTCTGCTCTGGTCAGACCTCACCTGGAGTACTGTGTCCAGTTCTGGGCACCACAGTTCAAGAAGGACACTGACAAACTGGAACGTGTCCAGAGGAGGGCAACCAAAATGGTCAAAAGCCTGGAAACGATGCCTTATGAGGAACGGCTAAGGGAGCTGGGCATGTTTAGCCTGGAGAAGAGGAGGTTAAGGGGTGATATGATAGCCATGTTCAAATATATAAAAGGATGTCACATAGAGGAGGGAGAAAGGTTGTTTTCTGCTGCTCCAGAGAAGCGGACACGGAGCAATGGATCCAAACTACAAGAAAGAAGATTCCACCTAAACATTAGGAAGAACTTCCTGACAGTAAGAGCTGTTCGACAGTGGAATTTGCTGCCAAGGAGTGTGGTGGAGTCTCCTTTTTTGGAGGTCTTTAAGCAGAGGCTTGATAACCATATGTCAGGAGTGCTCTGATGGTGTTTCCTGCTTGGCAGGGGGTTGGACTCGATGGCCCTTGTGGTCTCTTCCAACTCTAGGATTCTATGAACAGCTGCATTCCATGGAACAAAATAAGGGGGGGGGGACGAAGGCATAGGTGGCACTGAAGCTGCCTTCCCCAAACTGGTCCCCTCCAGATTTTTTTTTTACTACAAATCCCATCAGCCTCAACTGGCACACTTGATGGGAGTTGTAGTCCGAAAGATCTGGACAGCAGAAGGTTGGGGAAGGCTGTCCTAATGTATACTATTGAATAAAACAAGTTATTTACCACCCACCAACCAGTTACAGAATAAAGAATACATAATATTAAAAGGTAGAGATATTCATAAGCAAAAAAAAATATTTTTGTCTAAGCAAAATTGCTACATTTAGGAGCTTTGAAACTTCTCTTTAGTTTAAAAATTGGAGTTCTCCCAAAAGATTATCAACCTGGAAAAGACTGCATAATGGTGTATATCAGAGTTTCTCTGACCCCCTGAAAAACTGCATTTACAAGTGACTCTGCTTCTGTGCTACAAGGGAAGCATCTACTATTGATGGGAAGCTTGTTGTGGGCAACTACTGCAGGGGGAATAGAATGGAATATCCTGAAAAGGGGCTTGTCTGGCTGGTGGAATCCTGAACATAAAAAATCAACATTGCAATGTTTATTGCAGCTGACACTTGTATTCTGCTATCTTTGCCATTAAGCTTTAAAGGGTAAAGGTAAAGGACCCCTGACAGTTAAGTCCAGTCGCAGACAACTCTGGGGTTGCAGCGCTCATCTCGCTTTACAGGCCGAGGGAGCCGGCGTTTGTCCGCAGACAGTTTTTCCAGGTCATGTGGCCAGCAAGACTAAGCCGCTTCTGGCAAAACCAGAGCAGCGCACGGAAACACCATTTACCTTCCTGCCGGAACGCTACCTATTTATCTACTTGCACTTTGATGTGCTTTCAAACTGCTAGGTTGGCAGGAGCTGGGAAAGAGCAATGGGAGCTCACCCCGTCGCAGGGATTCGAACCGCCAACCTTCCAATCAGCAAGCCCAAGAGGCTCAGTGGTTTAGACCACAGCACCACCCGCATCCCTTTCAGCTTTAAAGAGGGCAAAAAGCATTATTATCATTTTCTGTGGTGTCTCCTCCTTGTACGATGGAATTGCCCCCTCCTTTGCATTATTGAAATGCATCCATCCCAAATTCCACCTCATTTTGCAGTTGATGGTTCTGCACAACAGCTGCAAGCAAGGTTCAGTCCTCACTGGACTGTTGTGCCCTTATGGAAATACTCCCATGTGTAGGACTTAAGCTGCCTCTATAGGGTAAGGCTTGTTCATACTACCAAAGGTATACTATAGTAACTGTCATGGCTTCCTCCACATTGGGAACTGTAGCTTGCGCCTTCATTTCATATCTTTAGGCGCCAGGCCTTTGGCTAATTAAACAATCTATAGCCTTTTAAGCTGTGTTTATGTCTTAGGGAGTATTGTTTATGTTTTTTATCATGCTATGCATTTATGTGTTTTTACATTGTAAAGCACCCTATGATCATTGGCTGAAGGGTAAATTTTTTAAATTAAGAATTGTTTTAATAATAATAATGAATAGTTCCCTATCTCCCTTTGCAGAACTACAGTTCCCAGGGCTCTCTGGAGAAAGCGCAGAACTGTTGAAACCAGTTTAATCAGTGACATACACACAACCCCATTTCAAGAACGTCTACCTTGTCTGTTTCTTTCTCCTCAGTTTTCTCATCTTTGGCAAATTCATATGTCACATAGTAATTGTAGGTGATTATTGGAGCCTCGGGTCCAGTCTCCGGTTCCTCTGGGCCAACAGGATTAGGGACGCCTCTGACTTTGCCAATGACCACAACCATTTTGGTGTAGCACTTTAAGAGCTCTGCGAAAGCAGGAGACGAAACATCGAACGGCAACATCCGTTTGAATGCAGAATCACAGGATAGACAGACACACGCAGGCAGGATGTAACATCTGCCCCCAAACCGCTTAGAAAAGCAGGGCTGGTTAAGCCATCTGGGCAAAGGAAAGTGCGCTGTTTCAGCTGTGCAAAGGTCTCATGGGGTTGGGGGTAGAGGAGAGCACTAAATTGTGGGTGGGTACAAAATGCTGCAGTGTAGAATGCTCCTGCTCAGGGTTCAGCCACACCTTCTCCCAGGACACTCCATTCCATTCCATTTCCTCTGGCTTTCCATGTTTTCACCCAACAATCTGTGTAGTCACAGAATGTTTAGCATTCGCACGGGTGTTTGGGGGTTACAACAGAGGCAATCCGGCACAGCACCTCAAAACACAGGATTGCAACCTCGCACGATATCAGAGCCCCAAAACCCACATTTTTGGACTCCATGATATCACGCAAGGTGGCAGTCCTGAATGCTTTGCACCAAAATGTGCGTTTTGAGACTCTGTGATCTCACGGCGGGGGAGGAAGGGGAGTCTAAGATAAAAATGATGGAGGGTATTGTCCAAGCACAGCATTTTAACTTCCTCTAGCTTTGCTTCAGCATGAATCCTAGTCTATTTCAGAAGAGGCCTAAAAGTCTACACCACTAGGAGTCACCCAAGAGCCACAATATTATAGGGTCTGGGGAGAAACTGAATATTGAGGCTCCAGAAAAACATGCACAGGCTTGGGTTCAAGTGTCCAGCTGCACTGCAAAGCTAGGTTTGGCATTCTGAGTATGAGTCAGTTCTTTTACTTGCCCCGACTATCACACATTGGATGTTTTGGCTGCTGGAACTAAGATAGTCCTGCCTGGCCACTTGTCAGGGATGTGGAAATTCCATAAATGGACTGCTCTTTGGCTAAGGAAGCCTCACCCGGATTGCTAGACAGCTCTAAGAAGTCGTGTCTCTCGTCAGGTGTGATGATCACATCGTCAAGCGTGCATAGTTTTGGCAGGCTATCGATGACAAACCCCCTGTAGCCAGGCAGCAGGGCGAGTGGGTTTCCCTGAAGCACCAGAACTCGCAGTTTCTTCATCGTCAAAAGCTTCAAGAGGAGGCTCAGCAAGTTGGTGAAATTGTTGTAGCTCAAGTCGAGGGAGACGAGTTTCGGCCTAAAGAAAAATAAGGGGAGGGAATGGGTCTTTGGTGAGAGCTAATGGGAAAAGGAGCAGGTGACATGGATGTTGCTGGCTGGGCCTGGTGGGAGTTGGAGTCCTACAGGATCTGGGGAGGACCACATTGGGCACCTCGAGATTAAAGGAAGCGCGCACACATGAACATAGTGCCCCACATTCTCTGTGTGTCCCACCTGGCAACGGGCGAACCCATCAATTTTAGCAGTTTGAAACCTAGCAGTTTGAAAGCACATCAAAGTGCAAGTAGATAAATAGATACTGCTCCGGCGGGAAGGTAAACGGCGTTTCCATGCACTGCTCTGGTTTGCCAGAAGCGGCTTAGTCATGCTGGCCACATGTACACCGGTTCCCTCGGCCTATAGAGTGAGGTGAGCCCCGCAACCCCAGAGTTGTCTGTGACTGGACCTAACAGTCAGGGGTCCCTTTACCTTTACACTTGACACTAGTCTATGCATTTAATAAAAATAACATTACTTGGTTGGGAAACGGCATCCGAAAAGTGCAAATTTCAAAGAGTAGCTGTGTCTTCCTTGGTGTCTTGTTTCAGAACGTGGGAATTAGGTGAGTTCACTTTTAACTGAGAACTAAATCGAATTCCTCCCTCCTCCTCAGCCACACCTGATTGTGACCAAAAATATGAAGGTCCTTCCCCATCTACAGCTCAAGGGAGACTGAACTTAGTGGCAGAAGATGGGGTGGGGGATCAATGTGTTTCCCACACTCTTAACATAGTCCTGCCTAGGAATGGAAAGACCTGTCACTTTCAGTTCTTCCAGTTTCTCATTTCTCCAATCCTAAATTCAGTTTCCCACAAACTGCAGCAATCAGACAAAAAAAAAAACTTTTAAAAAGATCCTCATAAAATTAACCAGCATTTTAGTTTACATTTTTCATAATAAACACATCTTTATAAGCAATTTTGACTAATGTACACATTTTTGCAAGCCATTTCCCCCAAAATAATGATTTTGGTATGTATTTTCCTACTAACACCATCATTTTTATGCATTTTCAACCAATATATACATTTTTATAAACATTTGGTCCATCACAACATTTGGATAAGTGCAAATTTCAAAGGATGGCTGTCTTTTAGTTTGCATATTGTTTCAGAAAGAGCAATTTTTTATAGATTTAGCTCAGTGGTTCTCAAAGGGTGTGGTGAGCCACACTAGTGTGACAGGAGAGGATGGCAAGGGTGGTGAGAAGAGTCAAGAAAAATCAAAGAAACATTCAAACATTTCAGTGTAGTGTAGTATCAAAAAAAAATTTTTTTATTTGCAGAATATGGATAGATATATTTTCAAAATGAGAACAAGAATATCAAGTGATACAGAGGATAATCCTAGCTGTGATCCAGAATCACTGTTTGAACAGAGTGCTGGAGAAGACACGTTTACAATTATATTTTGGGAATGATTTATGTTCTTATGAAATAGTTATGTTGTGTGTTTTAAATCCAGCTCTGCTAGGAGTTGTTCCTTTTTGTTTTCCAATGTATTTATTATCTGTGAAAAAATTGGTGTGGAATGAACTCCCCCCTCCCCCTGAAAACGAGACCCAGAGAAAAAAGTTTGAGAACCACTGTTTTAGCTTCAAATGCGCACTGAACTAATTTTCTCCTCCATTCCTCTTCCTGCCTGCTTAAAAGTTTCCCATTACCAGTAAGTGTCTGTGAGATACTGTTCTTCGGACGAACCGAGCTGGCAGTTGTGGCCGAGGCCCAGGTGCTGGAGTTCAGGAGGTGGGTGGGCACACAGGTCCTTCAGACCATCCACTTCGTTGCCACAAAGTTCTAGGACCTGCCAGGTGGAGGGCAGAGGGAGAGGAAGGAAATAACCGTCGGGTAACAAAGAGGGCGAGAGTGCTGGGTACACATCCAAATCATTTAATGGGACTCCTCAGATAGAAGGAGAAAGAATAGGAATTTTACCTCCAGGGAAAGCACAAACCCAAACAACACGAACTTTCTGCTTCTTTCTTTCACACAGAGAAGCTTCCAGAACCATCTTGAATTAATTAGAATAGGAAAGATCTCTACACATCCGATCAATACTTTCTGTACCAAGAAATGCAATCTGACTCTTTCTGACCCAGAAAGAGCCCTGTGGCTGGATAAGACCAAAGGCCTATGTATTCCAGCAGCCTGTTTCTCACAGGGGCCAATCCTGTGTTCCAGTGGGAAGCTCAGCAGCCCACCCCTCAGCCGGTCCTCCCACCGACTAGCTGACATTCTCAGCTCCATGTATCTTCCATTCCACTAACTCCTCCCATGTCTCCCACCCTTATCTACCTTCCCTCCCACCTGCAGGTACCTTTAGGGTTGGAGGGAGGTTGCTGGAGTTGATCTTGCTGATGTGATTTGCACTCAGGATTAGTACTTCCAGGTTTGGGAACTTTAACAAATCAGCATCAATTTCAGTCACCTAGGAAGAGAGTAAAACACCAAGAACACTCATGCTCAGGGAGTCAAAGGTGGTCACAAGCGGGAAACAAGCGATCCATTGGAAAGCTCTAGCACAGTAAATGCAGCCAGGGGACTTAAGAAAATGAATTAACCCTGCCCAGCAAACAACAATCACACTCAATTTCTTGTTTTAAAATTGTCAGAACTGCGTAAAACTTGCACTCAAAAACACAGTGCCATGGCAATTCAAATGCAGAAGGCAGTTACGTCCCACCTGAGCACTCTGCAGTCAGAAAGGAGCAGTCGATGCACTTGGATCATAGAATCATAGTTGGAAGAGACCCTGAGGAACATCTAGTCCAACCCCTACAATGAAGGCATACACAGCTGTCCCATTCAGGGATCAAACTTGTGACCTCGGTGTTGTGAGCACCACGCTCTAACCAACTGAGCTATCCACAGAAGGGGAGCACTCAAGCTCTGAGTCAAAGCGGCACAAGCAAGGCATCGGCATCAGAGCGGAATATAAGCACGAGGCTGTTCCCTGGGCTACAGGCCATCCCTCAACATGGCCTGGGTGCTACCCACACAGAACTATGCAAGCCCTGAAAATCAGCTGATCCCTGGGGCTTGTTTAGGGCCACACATTGACCTATGTTAGTGCCAACAATGAGATGTCTGTCAACACCTGCACAGCTCTGCAAAAAAGAAACCCCACTCCCTCCATCATCAGCTGTCTGTTGGCACTTGCAAAGCGACAGACACAAGGCTTTGTTGGTGCTGCCCCCACAGGTAAGAGGGCTTAGCTTGGCCACAATGGCCTTACAGGTCAAATGGGGAGGGCTGGCGGGCCCCACTTGACCTGGGAGGGCAGCCGAGGTTCCCTAATCCTTGCGCCGTGGTCTTAACCACCCAAGAGTCTTGGCCACCCACATTTTTGTTCACAATCCTGAGCGATTTGAAGTAGGAGAAGATTAAGCTGTCCTGGATGTCCCTTGGAGCCTGCACAGCCAGCTCCCTCAGCTCCTGGTCCTCAGGGCTGCAGTCAGCAGGCAGGGCCCACGGAGAGCCCAGGCTTCTCAGGTAGTCGGTGAGCGATTCCACACTTTCCTCCTCTGGCGGCAGGAACCCATCGCGAGGGGAAGCTATGGCCTTTGGCAAGGCCCATCTGGGGGAAACTGTGGCCTTCCTCGGTGGGAAACGGGACTTATTCTGCGGAGGACAGAAAGAAGATACGCATAAGCTTCTGCTGGGGGCACTGCAGAGAAGGAGTCAAGACGCCCACAGGCTGAGACTCTACGGGAGCCGCTCCCCATCTATTGCTCCCGACGGACGACCTGATAACGGAGGAGGGTCTTGGCAGACCACTTAAAACATCTTCCCACCTGCTGTAGCAATTGTACTGAGCATGATTTTTAATTTTGTGTGTGTGTGTATCTATGTCAAGGGACGCGGGTGGCGCTGTGGGTTAAACCACAGAGCCTAGGACTTGCCGATCAGAAGGTTGGTGGTTCGAATCCCCGCAACGGGGTGAGCTCCCGTTGCTCGGTCCCTGCTCCTGCCAACCTAGCAGTTCGAAAGCACATCAAAGTGCAAATAGATAAATAGGTACCGCTCCGGCGGGAAGGTAAACGGCGTTTCCATGCGCTGCTCTGGTTTGCCAGAATTGGCTTAGTTATGCTGGCCACATGACCTGGAAGCTGTACGCCGGCTCCCTCGGCCAATAAAGCGAGATGAGCGTCGCAATCCCAGAGTCGGCCACAACTGAACCTAATGGTCAGGGGTTCTTTACCTTTTATATCTATGTGTGTGTATTGCTTATGTTATTTCTTATATTGTAATTCATTGTACAGTGGTACGCGGGTTACATACGCTTCATGTTACATACGCTTCAGGTTACACACTCCACTAACCCAGAAATAGTGCTTCAAGTTAAGAACTTTGCTTCAGGATGAGAACAGAAATCATGCTCCGGCGGCACAGCAGCAGCAGGAGCCCCATTAGCTAAAGTGGTGTTTCAGGTTAAGAACAGTTTCAGGTTAAGTACGGACCTCCGGAACGAATTAAGTACTTAACCCGAGGTACCACTGTACTGAAATTTGCATTCCCTTCCGCTCCCTCCGCAATACACTCTGCCCGCCATTGGCGCCCCGCACCTGGGCCAGACCTGCCTGGAAGTGCCATGGGGCAACTAGCTGTTTGCTGGGCGGGAGGGGCAGAGAGCACGAGGATCCCCTCCCTTTGCTCCCCCTTCCCCAGCCCCCTATCTCCCGTCGCCCTCCTCGCCTCCCTCCAGCTCACCCAGCTTCCGATCCCGCAGGGAAACTGGTCCAGGCACAGCCGGCGGAGGTGCTCCCAGAAGGCGGCGGAGGCGGCGCCGGGACCCGCCATGCCCGAGCATCCCTCTCCGGCGTCCCCCGTTGCCAGGCGACGGGCTGGCTTGCCGCGCGACGCCGAGGCTCCCGGGGGTTGCTTCCGGGTGGAGGCGCCGAGGGCTGCGCTGCGCGGGATCCTTGCCTGGAATCCCTTCTTTGTAGACGCTGCAAGCAACGGGTGCCTCGCGCACTTCTCCGGGCGCGCAAGATGCGCCGCACGTTTGGAATGTTGCTTTATTGGGTGTTTAAATGTTGCAAAGCTGCCCTGGGAATTTTGCTGACAGGCTGGGTAGGAATTCCCTTGGATGTAAATACACGCAAGGCCCTCTCGAGAATCTGCTTCGGTTTTCCAAAGCAGTCCGGAGTTTCCAGATTAGTCCGTGCACGCGCTTCCACCGTTTCCTCCGCGTCCAGCGCGCTCTCACCGCTGGGTTGGGAAGCGGTGCGGCGCAGGGAAGTTGGCTCTGCATTTCCTCAGGTTGGAGCATTGCACTGCAAAGCAAGTTGCCAGTCAAAGCCGAAATAGAGAAAGAGAAAGAAAGAAAGCCAAAGTCTGAGAAGAAAATAAAATTAGACAGGTCATCAATGGGTGGTGTGGGGAGTAAATCACAGGACGAATAATATTAATAGGAGAATATATTATGTTTTTATATTCTGCTGGAAGCCGCCCAAGGTGGCAGATGGGCTGTGTATACAGTGGTACCTCGGGTTACATACGCTTCAGGTTACATACGCTTCAGGTTACAGACTCCGTTAACCAAGAAATAGTACCTCCGGTTAAGAACTTTGCTTCAGGATGAGAACAGAAATCGTGCTCCGGGGGCGCAGCAGCCCCACTAGCTAAAGTGGTGCTTCAGGTTAAGAACAGTTTCAGGTTAAGAGTGGACCTCCAGAACAAATTAAGTACTTAACCCGAGGTACCACTGTAAATAATACATTTATTTATTTATTTATTTAGGCAAAAAGAAGAACATGATAAAGGAAATGGAAATGTAATGGTAATAGAATGAGAAAAATTCAGTGAGACAAAGTTAGAAACTCACAGGCAACAGGCAGAGGTGTAATACCATTTGATGGTTGAAATGTAAGTTGGAGGAAGCAGGAACAAAGAGGAGAAAGGCAGCCTTATAGGCAGCCAAACAAAATAAAGGGAAACACAGTGGAACCTCAGTTTTCGAACGTAATCCGTTTCGGAAGAAGATTCGACTTCTGGAATGTTCGAAAACCGAGGCGCAAAGGGCCCCCAGCAAATTCAGTTGAGAAAACTGGAAAACATGCAGTGGAAGCCGTTCAACTTCCGAGGCGCATTCAAAAACGGAAGCATTTACTTCCAGGTTTTCGGCGTTCGGGTTCCAAAACGTTCGTCAACAGAGACATTCGAGAACTGAGGTTCCACTGTAGATAATCAGGCCCAAGAAATCAGACCAGGCTTGAATGTAACAGAAGAAAACAATGGCACAGGAAAGAAACCAGACTAATCAAAACGTAAGCAAGACAGTGTCAGCGAGCCAGCCAGCAATAAATCACACAGAGTGGGTGAAGTTAACTCTTTATTAGAAGAAAGAAGGCCTGCTCAGGGGTGCCAGGCCTAATGAGCACAGCAACTCTTCTTGGTTGGCAGTTGTGGAGGCTGAAGGTCCCCATCTTCCCACAGCTGCCTAAATCTCCTCCTCCCCTGGGTCCTTCTCAAGCAATCTGAGACTATACCAATGTGCCTGTCTCTGCTTCGCCCACTTCATACCCCTTCTGGTCCAGGAGAAGGGGAGCTTGATGCAGCAGGGTGGGGAGACCCCCATGCCTCTTCACCAGCTGGACTTCTCTCTGCCTCTTGGCCTCCTTCCTCTCTTGCTTCTGCTTCTGGGCTTCTCTCTCCCACAGACTCTCCCTGCTCACTAAACCCTGTTACCTCTTCAACTTCTGACACCTCCTCCTCCCTGGCTTCTCCCTCTTCTTCCCCTGACCGCTCATCGTCTTCCTGCCACCACTACCCAGGCTCTGAGCCTTCATCCCTTAGGGATTCCCCAGCTGGTGCCTCCCACCTTTCCTCTGTGTCCAGCCCAGTGGTGGCCAAACTCAGCCCTCCAGATGTTTTGGGACAGTTCCCATCATCCCTGACCACTGGTTCTGTTAGCTAGGGATGATGGGAGTTGTAGTCCCAAAACATCTGGAGGGCCAAGTTTGGCCACCACTGGTCTAGACAGTCCATGACACACAGTAAGAGGAAAATGATAAGCTGCATTGCCTTTACTTGATTGAGCCTAAGCTTATCTTTTTGGAGAGTTCCTCAACGTGGCCCAGCATGTCTGGCTTCCTTTGGGGGCAGGAATTGGTTTCCAAATTAACCTCACGACAGCAGCTTCTTAAATCTTCATTATCTGACTGCTCATAGCCACATTGGCTTGCATGTGTGTATTTAATCAGGGGAATCTTGAGACAAAACTCTTTATCTCTTCCTTTTCCTATTCTTTTTAGAGCAAAAGAAGAAGAAGAAAGCACTCAAAAAGGCCCTCTGAAACAAAAATGCACATTTATGGCAATGCATTCAAGGCTATCTCATCTTCCTTCTATTGGTCAGACTCTCCTCCACCCCCAAATCTGGCAAATTGAGCAGATTGTTTCCATGTCGTGGAAACAGATTTGCTTCCATGAGGTCTACAGCTTTGCGTTCTGCTTTAGTAAAGAATCTTAAGAAGTTGTTCCTCCAATCCAGTGACCCTTATGCTGTGAAACGGGGCCTATCAGCGATCCCTGGTGTACGCCAGACCACGCTGAAAATGCTGGCGGCCAACTAGGTTTGCTCATAAAATAGTCACACACAGAAAAGCAATGAAAAATTCAACAGGTAAAGCCCTTGTAGACAAGAACATTAAATAACAGAGATAAATTTAAGCTGCTTTTCTACATGGCCATTTGCTGTAAATGGTGAAGCAGAGATGATGAGAAGTTTGTAATCCTCTAAGCTACAAGTTTCTTTCACATTATCATCACATGCTGAAAAGAAAATTCACTTTTCAGTTACAAAACAATAAACTGTGGGCTGATGGTTTTGCTGTTTTATGGTTTCTTTTGCTTTCTGAGACGGTAGTTCGATTGTGTACGTCCCCTTGAATGCACAGGTGGAAAAGCAAGAAAGGGATGTCGTCAATAAATGGTGATCCACAAGGATAGGCCTCACAGAGCTACAGTTGCTAGAATGGTTTAGCAATCAGTTCCTCTTCCACAGGGATCTCTGGAAATAGTAGCTCTGTGAGTGATTCCGGAGGCGGCGCGAAACGGTAATGGCGGCCCTCTTCAGTTGTTGAAGAGGGGCTCCGCAGAAAAGGATCGTGCGCTACGGCACAGCGACGATCCACTAAGATAAACCACGAGCAGAGTGAGCTCGTGGCCGTGGGACTCGGCGGGCACCTGGAGCGACCCCCAAAACGAAGAAGGGACCCCGTAAGGGGCTCCGGAAGCGTGGAGGGGAAGCGGTGCTGTGGGTTCATCGCTCTTTCTGCTGGAGTGAAGCCGCGCGGCTGCTGCCGATGAGCGCCGACCTTTCTTCCTTTGAATTGGACTCAAAATTATCTACTCGTGAGTAAGGATTACTCTTTCTTTGGGATTACAAACTTTTGAATTTCGGCTGAAAGCGAGAGACGAAAAAAAGGAAGTCCGTCTCTCCGCGTTGCTTAAAGATCAAAGACAAAGAACCGACAGCGGGAAGCGCTTTAAAGGGACTTAAAAACTGAAACCATCGTGCGTGAACGGAACCGTTAACCAAAAGGGTAAAGGCAAGCTTTCCTTCTTTTAATTTTTATGGCATTGAATAGACTGGGAAATTTCTCCTCCTTAGTGGATTACAAATTCTGAGATACCTAGTATCGGGCTGGCAGAGTGAAGGAAATCTGTGGCTGCGGAAACTGTATCTAAAGTGGAACTTGATACTTTTGGGCGCTCTGGAGGATAATCTTAAAGAACTGTAGCAGGCACCTTATGGACTTTGTGACGATTAGTGGATACTCTGTAAGCTCTAAAGAGGTGGGTTAAGGCTTATTTTTCCTTTTCGCTTTCTTAAAAAAGACTTGTCTAAACTTTGTGGAACTGCAGGGACTTTAAATGGCGGACAAGTTCTTTCTTTTCTTTCCTGAACTGCAATAATACTCCCTCTAGCGGAGTTCTGGATTTACAATTGCCTGGGAACAAACTTTATTTTGTCTTTCTGTGGTTTTTATTGGCAACTCTGGGACTGCTTTTCCTACAGGAAGATTGACAATTTGACCTTGAGTCAGAGACAGGTGTGGAATGAGTGGCCAGCCGAAAACAAGGGCTGCAACAAAAGCGAAAGCAGGGAAAGGACAACTTTTGCAAACAACCTTGACAACCCAAGCACGCAGATCATCCGTCCCTGCTGTATTAGACGAAGCTGGTCAGGCTGTATCAGAGGGTATGGCTGCAGGAGGGGCTGAGTCCACTTTATTGAAACAGATGTTGGATCAATTTGCAATCCTAAATAAGAAAGTGGATGAACAGACGGCTAAAATAGACTTAGCCACATCCTCCATTACTAAACTTACTGAACAAGTGACACAACACTCACAAGCAATTGGAGACCTTAAAGACACTGCATCAGAAAATCGGAAATTGGCTGAAGCTGCAAATTTGAAAGCTGAACAAGCAAATAAAGAAATTCAGGAAATAAAGGGAGAAGTTAGGCCACTACATAAACATATTAGTGACCAGCAGGCTTACCTGTCTTTGATTGAATTGAGAAACCGGGAAAATAATTTGAGACTCCGCCTTATCCCAGAATCTGAGAAAGAAGATTTGGCTGGTTATTTGACAGAGGAGTTTTCTAAATTCTGGGGTATAAAAGTTGACCAGGACTTTAAAATATTAACTGCATTTAGATTGGGAAGAGCAACAAGGAGGGACAGACCCAGGGATTGCTTGATTATTTTGAGATCGAAACAGGAGAGAGACAAGATATTAGACCTTCACTTCAAGAAATCACTTGAGTTCCAAGACAGGAAAGTGGAAATTTATAAGGATATACCAAAACAACTTTTGGACCTTAGAGCTGTTTACACGGACCTAGCAAGATTACTGAGAGGCAACGGGATACCCTATAGGTGGGAGTTCCCTCAAGGGTTATCATTTACATATAAGGGAAAGAAGATTAAGATTAAAACGCAAGAAGATTCCCAGAAGTTCCTGCACGACCACGGAGAGGACCTACAGAAGGGGACAACGATCCCTTGGCCACCAGCACCGCCCGGAGCAGATCCATTATCTTTGCCCTCGGGCCCGAAAGAAAAGGAGGACACCCCATAAAGAGTAACAACAGATCGATCCAGGATGTCTCTGCAGTTGTACAGCTGGAATATTAATGGCGCAAATTCTCCGAAGAAAAGAAGAAAGATTTTTCATATCTTGAAAAAAGAACATTTGGACATAATCTGTCTTCAGGAAACACATGTGACAAGACTCCAAAAGAAAGTGCTAATAAATAAAAGATTGGGCCAAGAATTTATTTCATCGGACAGAGTTAAGAAAAGAGGCGTAGTAATTTATGCAAAGGAGAATTTGTCACCAAAATTTTTGTTTAAAGATGAATATGGACGAATTTTGGCAATTGAAATACAAACTCAGGGTGAAAAAGTTTTGATATTAGGAATTTATGCACCAAATGAGGGGAAATCGGAATTTTATAAGAAACTGCATGAGACATTGCTGGACTATCTGGACTATACTAACATCATTATGATGGGAGACATGAATGGAGTGGTCTCTACCCTAATGGACAAGTCGCAGAATCAAAATTTGACTAAAGACGGCAGACTACCTAAAACCTTTTTTGAACTGACTGACAACATGGATTTGATTGATATTTGGAGGACAAGGAACCCCCTTGGTAAAGAGGGAACGTTCTTCTCTGAGGCCCACCTATCTTGGACAAGAATCGACCAGATCTGGGTAACTAGAGGGCTGGCACCTAAGACTGTAAGAGTGGAAATCTGCCCAAAAACCTGCTCCGACCACAACGCTCTGAAATTGGAATTAAGATTTATTCCAACCGGTTCCTTCAGATGGAAAATGAATGACAACCTGTTAAGAGATCAAGAGATTGTAAAGAAGGCCCAAAAAGCTTTAAAAGACTATTTTGAAATAAATTTGAATACCTCGGTGGAAAAGAGAACTATCTGGGACGCAAGCAAAGCTGTAATGAGAGGGTTTCTGATACAACAGAATACAATCAAGAAAAAGCTCTGGAATGGAAAAAAAGATAAGATATTAGAGAAGATAAAAGATGGTGAGAAAAAACTGAGATCTAATCCGAAATCAAAAGAGACTTTGAGAGAAATTAAATTCCACCAAGCACAATAAATGAAATTGATAAACCAAGAAGTGGAATGGAAAATTAAACAAATGAAACAGAGATCTTTTGAATCAGCGAATAAATGTGGGAAACTGCTAGCATGGCAGTTGAAGAAAAGACAAAAATTGAACTATGTTACCAATCTAGAGGTTGAAGGGAAAAGCATCCAGAAACCAGGTGAAATTAGAAAGTGTTTCCAGAAATATTTTAAAAAACTGTATACGCAAGGACCCGAGGAAGTGTTTGAGATGGATCAATTTTTGAAAATCAATGGCCTACCAGAACTTTCTCAGGAAAAGAGATCAATCCTGAATTACAGAATAACACAACAGGAAATCGAGGTCGCCATTCAGAATATGCAGTTGGGCAAATCTCCAGGCCCTGATGGACTTACCTCCAAGTATTATAAGATACTAAAAGACTATTTGATACAACCCCTAACGGAGGTTTGCAACCAGATTATGGATGGAGAGAGAGCACCAGAAACGTGGAAAGAAGCTTTCATTACATTAATTCCTAAAGTGGAATCTGAAAAGACTCAACTAAAGAATTACCGTCCCATCTCACTCCTTAATGTGGATTACAAAATATTTGCAGACATTTTGGCAAATAGATTCAAAAAGGTACTGAATGAAGTAATTCATAAGGACCAGGCAGGCTTTCTACCAGGTAGACATTTGTATGATAATACCAGGAACATTATTGATGTCTTGGAACTTTTGCAAACTAACATTAACACCAAAGCAGTGTTAATTTTTATTGATGCGGAGAAGGCCTTTGATAATATTTCCTGGAGGTTTATGAAGAAAAATTTGGAAGGGATGGGAGTGGGACGGGGATTTGAAAATGGCTTAGAGGCAATATATTCAGAACAGAAAGCTAAATTGATAGTGAACAATGTGGTGACAGAAGAGTTCCAAATTGAAAAAGGAACACGTCAAGGGTGCCCTCTCTCCCCCTTATTATTTATCTCGGTCCTGGAGGTGCTCTTGAATATGATTAGGAAGGACCGGCAGGTACAAGGTGTACAGGTCGGAGAGAAACAATATAAACTGAAAGCATTTGCAGATGATTTGGTTTTGACATTACAGGAGCCAGAATCTAGTACAAAAAGAGTTCTAGAATTGATTCAGGACTTTGGTCGGGTGGCAGGATTTAAGCTGAACAAACAAAAAACCAAGGTATTGGGTAAAAACTTGACATCTTCAGAAATAGATGGGTTTCAGAGGGAAACAGAATTAAATGTCGTGAAAAAGGTGAAATACCTGGGGATTAACTTGTCTTCAAAAATTTGAATTTGTTTAAAGATAATTATGAAAAATGTTGGACAGAGGTGAAAAAAGATTTAGAAACTTGGACAAGATTGAAACTTTCCTTGTTGGGCCGAATAGCAGTGATAAAAATGAATGTGTTGCCAAAGATGTTATTTTTGTTTCAAACCTTACAGATCGTGGACAGAGTGGAATGTTTTGGGAAGTGGCAGAAGGATATTTCGAAGTTCGTTTGGCAGGGCAAAAAGCCCCGAATAAAGTTTAAAATATTAACTGATGCAAAAGAAAGAGGGGGGTTTGCCCTGCCAGACTTAAGGTTATACTATGAAGCTGCAGCCTTCTGCTGGATGAAAGATTGGTTTTTGCTTAAGAACACTGATGTCCTAGATCTGGAAGGGTTTAACAACTCTTTAGGATGGCATGCTTATTTGTGGTACGACAAGGTAAAAACACATAAAATGTTCAAAAACCATATTGTCAGAAAAGCAATCTTTATAGTCTGGACAAAATATAAGGACTTGCTAGAAAGTAAGACCCCGAGGTGGCTTTCACCAGTGGAGGCCAAGGCGCGGAAAAGACCCAATATGGAGGCCAAATGGCCGACATATGGGGAAATAATAGAAAAAATTGGAGATAACTGGAGGTTACAGAGTTATGAAAAACTAAAAGATAAGGTGCAAGACTGGTTTCATTATGCCCAAATTCAAGAGGTATTTAAGACGGATAAAAGAAAAACAGGTTTCCAGGTGGAAAAATCGAAACTAGAGACAGAATTGTTAGAACCAAAGACTAAGTTGTTATCAAGAATGTATAACTTGCTGCTTAAATGGAATACCCAGGATGAGACAGTTAAATCGGCCATGATAAAGTGGGCCCAAGATATTGGGTACAACATCATGTTTGAAGACTGGGAAAGGTTATGGACCACCGGTATGAAATTTACGGCATGTAATGCATTGAAAGAAAACATTATGAAAATGATATACAGGTGGTACATGACCCCAGTCAAACTAGCAAAGATATATCATCTGACTGATAATAGATGTTGGAAATGTAAAGAGGCTGAAGGGACATTCTTTCACCTATGGTGGACGTGCCCTAAATTAAAGGCCTTCTGGGAAATGATATATAATGAGTTAAAAAAGGTGTTTAAGTACACTTTCCCTAAGAAACCAGAGGCCTTCCTGTTGGGCATTGTCGGCCAAAAGGTGTTAAAGAAGGATAGAACGTTTTTTATGTACGCAACTACAGCAGCAAGGATTCTTATTGCAAAACATTGGAAGACTCAAGATTTACCCACACTGGAAGAGTGGCAAACGCAGCTGATGGACTACATGGAATTGGCTGAGATGACTGCCAGGATCCGAGACTTGGGAGAAGAAGCAATGGAGGAGGATTGGAAAAAATTTAAGGACTATCTGCAAAAGTATTATAAATTATATGAACTATAAGAATTCGCACGATTTGGAGAAAACAGCTTCAGCAATGAGAGTGAAGGACATTGAAATTAAACAATGAATTAATTTGACAATAAGTAATTTAAACTAAAATGTAAGCTTGAAGGTACAAAAGAAACGTATGAAACAAGGATATAATTTGTTGAAATTTTTATTTGTTAAGGATGCAATGCGGGAGAGATGTGGGGAAGTTCGATAGGTAGATTGGAACAAGCTTGGAAACAATCAATTTCTTTTTCTTTTCTTTTCTCTCCTTTTTTCTTTGTAAATGGATTTTGTATAAGTTGCTGAACAATCTTTATCTGGAAAAAACAATAAAAATATATTTAAAAAATAAAAAAAAAATGGAAATAGTAGCTCTGTGAGTGAAACAGGGCCCTCCTAACAACTCTCAGCATTCTTCACAAACTACAGCTCCCAGGATTTTGCTGCTTTGAAAGTGTGGTGTGAATGTGGTCTAAGTCCAGGGTTGGGCCTCTTGTTGGGATCAAGAAATGAGGCTTTGATTGGCACCTTGCTTTGCAGTGCAGTGCTCAACCCTGGGGAAGAGTGTGTGTGTGTGTGTGTGTGTGTGAGAGAGAGAGAGAGAGAGAGAGAGTTAGTCTCTGGTTTCTCTATAGGTAGTCGGTACAGCGGTGTGTGGTGAATACAGCTTCTTTGATGGAAAAGCTGACTCACAATGGCAAAAACACAGGCCAGACCTGAAGCAGTTGCAAATGCCTTCCACCACCACATAGTTGTTTATTGCCTATTGTTTTCTCCTGCTCTGAAGTATAGGATCCGAAGCAATGGCTTCCAGTTACAAGAAAGGAGATTCCGACTAAATGTCAGGAAGAGCTTTCTGGAGGTAACAGCTGTTCAGCAGTGAAACAGTCTCCGCTGGGAGGTTGTGGGCTCTTCTTCCTTGGAGGTTTTAAGTACAGTGGTACCTTGGTTTAAGAACAGCTTAGTTTATTGGTGAAGAACGCTGCAAACCCAGAAGTCGGTGTTTTGGTTTGTGAACTTTGCCTTGGAAGCAGAACATGTTCTTCTTCCAGTTGAGTGTGTTCATTTGTAAACTGAGTCCCCCGCTGCTATGGGAAAGCACATCTTGGTTTAAGAACGCTTTGGTTTAAGAACGGACTTCCAGAACGGATTAAGTTTGAAAACCAAGGTACAACTGTATATTGAAATAAGTGTGTTGAATCAAAAGTCTTAACAAAACATCCTTAAACAATGAAAAGGCAACAATCATTTCATTTCCTACACCCTTTATTTTACACCACTGTAAATTGTAAAAAATAAATAATTGGTGTTTGCTATTTAGATCAATCTGTATAGCTCATTGAGTAGAGCACGAGACCCTTAATCTCCGGGCCGTTCTTTGAGCCCCACGTAGAGCAAAAGATTCCTGCAGGGGCTGGACTTGAAGACCCTCGTGGGCCCGTCTAACTCTTCCGTGATTCTGTAATCTAAGGGCATTGCTTTCAAGTGAAATCATTCTCTGCGCACTCAAACACAGCTCAAACACATTCAAAGGTTTTAATAAAAAGTAATCTTTATTAAATAGTTTTCCAGATTAAATACATTGTTTCCGAGAGATTCGCATGGGGAAATCTTTTCGATTCCTCAATAATAAGGGGCAGTGGGGTGAGGGAGGCCAGGGCCACATCCACACCATTTCATGTGCTATGAAGCCGCTTTAAACACTCATGGCTTCTTCTCCCAAAGAATCTGGAAGCTGTAGTTTGAAAAGGGGGCAGAGAGTTGTTAGGAGACCCCCTGTTCCCCTCCAAGAGCTACAATTCCCAGAGTTCCCTGACAAAAAGGGAACTCTACCCCTACCCCTATCCCTGACGCTAGCCCTAACTCTAACCCTAACGCTAACCCTTAACCTTTAACTAGAGCTACAATTCCCAGAGTTCCCTGACAAGAAGGGAACCCTTTTTATATCGGTCCTGGAGGTTTTGCTGAATATGATAAGAAGAGACCGGTTGGTTAAAGGTATACAGGTTGGAGCTAAACAGTATAAATTGAGAGCATTTGCAGATGATCTAGTTTTGACATTACAGGAGCCAGAATCTAGTACTAAAAGAGTATTAGAATTAATTCAAGAGTTTGGTCAGGTGGCAGGATTTAAATTGAACAAACTAAAAACTAAGGTTTTGGAGAAAAATTTAACATCGATGGAAAGAGAGAAGTTTCAGAATGAAACAGGTTTGACTGTGGTTAAGAAAGTGAAATACCTGGGGATTAATATGACAGCTAAAAATGGAAATCTGTTTAAAGATAACTATGAAAAATGCTGGAAGGAAGTTTAAAAAGATTTAGAAATTTGGTCAAATCTGAAGCTTTCCTTGTTAGGTCGAATTGCTGTTATAAAGATGAATGTATTGCCAAGAATGTTATTTTTGTTTCAATCATTGCAAATCTTGGACAAGATGGACTGTTTCAAGAAGTGGCAGAGAGACATTTCTAGATTTGTCTGGCAGGGCAAGAAGCCCAGAATAAAATTTAAAATATTAACTGATGCAAAGGATAGAGGTGGATTTGCCCTGCCAGACCTTAAACTCTATTATGAATCAGCGGCATTTTGCTGGCTGAAAGAATGGCTGCTTCTTGAGAACACAGACATTTTGGATTTAGAAGGCTTTAATAACGTTTTTGGGTGGCATGCATATTTGTGGTACGACAAGGTTAAAGCACATAAAGCATTTAAAAATCACATTGTTAGAAGAGCATTGTTTAATGTCTGGACAAGATATAAAGATTTACTTGAAAATAAAACCCCAAGGTGGTTGTCACTGATGGAAGCAAAGGCTCAGAAAAAGCTCAATATGGAGGCCAAATGGCCGAAATATTGGGAAATTTTGGAACAAGAAGGAGATAAATTGAAATTGCAGAGTTTTGAGAAATTAAAAAATAAAGTGAGAGATTGGCTTCATTATTATCAGATAATGGAGGCTTATAACCTGGATAAAAAAGTTGGCTTCCAGGTGGAAAAATCTAAACTGAAAACAGAACTGTTAGAACCCAAAACCAAGATTTTGTCAAAAATGTATAACTTGCTGTTGAAATGGAATACTCAGGATGAAACGGTTAAATCCGTTATGATTAAATGGGCACAAGATGTTGGACATAATATTATGTTTGCTGACTGGGAACAATTGTGGACCACCGGGATGAAATTTACAGCATGTAATGCCTTAAGAGAAAATATTATGAAAATGATATATAGGTGGTACATGACCCCAGTCAAGCTTGCAAAAATTTATCATTTGCCCAATAATAAATGTTGGAAATGTAAAGAAACTGAAGGTACATTCTTTCACCTTTGGTGGACGTGCCCAAAGATTAAGGCTTTCTGGGAAATGATATATAATGAACTGAAAAAGGTATTTAAATATACCTTCCTGAAAAAACCAGAGGCCTTTCTCTTGGGCATTGTCGGCCAATCGGTGTTAAAGAATGATAGAACTTTCTTTTTGTATGCAACGACAGCAGCAAGAATACTTATTGCAAAGTATTGGAAGATGCAAGATTTGCCCACTTTGGAAGAATGGCAGATGAAGCTGATTGACTGTATGGGACTGGTAGAAATGACTGACAGAATCCGTGACCAGGGAGAAGAGTCGGCGGAAGAAGATTGGAAAAAAATTAAGGACTATCTACAAAAATACTGCAAAATTAAGGAATGTTGAATGATGTTGGTTTGAAATTAAGCGGTTTCTAGCTGTAATGGTAAAGGGAATTTGACCTTTGAGATAAGGATTTGCTGTATAATAATTTGAAATGGGTATACAAGAAGGGCAGGTATGAGGAGGTCGGGGAAATATGTTATGAGAAAATAAGTTGTGAAATTTATGTGTTTTTTGTTTTTTATGTTTGCTTTTTTCTTTTTGTTTGTAAAAATTGGAAACTCTAATAAATATTTTTTTTTAAAAAAAGACAAGGGAACCCTAACCGTAACATTACCCCAATTTAACCCTACCCCTACCCCTACCCCTACCCTACGCTAAACCTAAGCCTAAGACTAAGCCTAAGACTAAACCTAACCCGCCTAACAACTCTCTGTCCCCTTAACCACCTACAGTTCCCAGAATCCCTGAGGGGAAGCCATTCCTGTTCAAAGCGTCTTCATAGCACTTCCAATGGACGGTGCACCTAATGTGGCCTAATGTTTCCTCCCTCATTTTCTTCTCTCTCCCCACTGCCCCATCACTTGCAATGCAGCAGATGTCCGCCTGCAGTCTTCCTTCAAAGCTCCTTCTCTCAGGTACGGCCACGGCCTTGTCCATTGTTCGCTGCCAGTATTTTACATTCATTTCTCCGTTGTAAATAGGGACGTCCTGCGCTTCTCTTCATGACTTTGGACTTGGGGAAAACCTCACCGGCTCCGGACATCCCTGTAAGGCAAAGGCAAACAGGTGAGTGGGATGGCCCCCATCCAACAGCGTCCCCCCAGACTCCTCCTCTGTTTGGCTGCCTGTTAACAAACAAGGCTTCCAAACCACTTTGCATCCATCTCAGCCAGCATAGCCTCACGGCATCCACTAGCCTGAACGCAAACTCTCCCAACAACCACCCACCAGCTGCAGCCTTGCCAGGTCCATTGCCAGATATCAACCAGCTTCAGAGCTGAATATCCGTCGCCTTCTGGTAGCGATCCCACCAGCAAGTCAACTTTGTACTTGCCTTCTCCTTGCTCCACAGCATCCCAGCACCAGGCGATTGCCTCCTTCCGCTTGTCAGCTTGCTGCCACGGGGCAGGAGGCCACCAGGGCTGAGTGCCACAGAGCTGCCCATTTCTCTCTGGGGAGGGCAACTGCCGAGGCTTGTGCCTTGACCCACATTTATACCCCCTCAGCTGCCAAATGTGTTTGTGGCATCACAGTCAGCCCACAGACAATGGCAGCAGCTGGGGAGGCATCACCATCACACCCTCAGCCCTCCCAATGGGGGGGGGGGCGCAGCTCAGCAGCCAAAACACTGCCTCACATCCATCAGTGAAGGACACCTAGGGGCCACTGGGAGGCAGGGAGCACATGACGTGGTTTTGCGGGGATGGCAGTTGTCAGCACCAGGCCAAGGGCTGATCCTGCCCTGAGGGGTGGCACTTACCTGACATCAGGGTTGCGAAGAGCAAGGCGCATGGTGCACAGGCTGGTCCCTCCGATTCCAATCAAGACGAACAGAGGAATCAGCTGTGATAAACCGAACGTTTTGAGATCAAAAGCCAAAGTTGACAACCGGAATAAGTCGTCTAAGACATTGTGCGTGGGAGAGGTCAACTACGAATGACACCAGATTCAGGTGGAAGGCCATGTTGATCTGTCATAGTCATAATAAATAACAAGATGAAAAGAACTTTTTAAATAATTCCAGTGGCACCTTAAAGATCAACTCAATATAAGTTTTCAAGGTATGAGCTTTTGTGTGTAATACACACTTCGTCAGATACTTCAGCCTTATAACTGTTGAGGAATGTTATGGCCAGTTGGTTCCACAGGGAAGGGCAAGGGATTCTTAAAGGGATAGATGACCAAAATTAGCTTCTAACTGCATTCTATACAGGATCTTAAAGTAGCTGTCTTATTGCAGAAGAATTTTAGAAATACACTTGAAAGAGAAGTTGCTGAATTACAACTCATTACCAAACAAAAAACTATGGAGAGACCTGGTCTGAATGGATATATTGGAAAGCATGCCTTGGTTTAAGAACTCTTTGGTGTAAGAACAGACTTCTGGAATGGATTAAGTTCGTAAACCAAGGTACCACTGTAGATGTTTGATGGCCACGTTGTCATTTATGATCTAGTTGAGTTTTGATGACACTCAGAGTCCCTTCCAACTCTACAAATCTGTGATTCCATGACTCTACAGAAATCGAAATTAAGATTAAAAAAGAAGAAGCTAGGATAGCATGTACGAATCAAACTGAAATTTGAATCACGATTAAGAATTTGACAATTATACAGTGGTACCTCGGGTTAAGTACTTAATTCATTCTGGAGGTCCGTACTTAACCTGAAACTGTTCTTAACCTGAAGCACCACTTTAGCTAATGGGGCCTCCTGCTGCCGCCGCGCCGCTGGAGCACGATTTCTGTTCTTATCCTCAAGCAAAGTTCTTAACCTGAAGCACTATTTCTGGGTTAGCGGAGTATGTAACCTGAAGCGTATGTAACCTGAAGTGTATGTAACCCGAGGTACCACTGTACTGAGTTGTGGGAGGATACTAGGATGAAAATGAGCTTCGCTTTTCCCCTGTAGGTGCTACTTCGCGTGTCTTCTCCAGCGTTCTGATTTAATTTTGCCCAGAGATGGAAATGGTGGTTTCTTCCTCTCAGAATCAGTTCCTTGAAATCGTAGGGCTGGGGTGGGGGTTCGGGGATAAGGGCATTTTAGGCTCTGACGGAAGGGGGCATTTTGGTGCTTATCTGCTGTGGGGGGAGTCCAGGCGCCACCCTCACATTCCAGCTCATTGAGGGGAGGGGGAACCCCTAAGGATGTGGAGTAGGCTGGTACCTTCCTCCTGGCCTCTGAACTTTCTCATATTATCAGGACATCTGGCCTCAAAGCCGTCATGATTCCTCACATTATCAGCACATCAAAGCCAGTCACTTCCTTCAGCATTACTGACATGCTACTGATTCAAGGTGAGGAATAAGAAGAAAATATTCTCCGAACTTGGTGTGTTGCCAGTTGGAAACTTTTGGTGTGTGGAAAAGCATGAGCTAAATTTGAATTTAGGACACACACACCCCTCCATAACTCCCAGTGCATTGCATGAACTTAGAATGAATTATTTTGTTTGAATGAAGTACTAGTAGTACTGAATGGGTGTGAAAATCTCTGAACTATACCTGAAAGCAGTCCCCAGCATTGATGGATGACCCAAATGGGAATTGAATTTATTGGGGGGGGGGGGAGCACTGCACATATTTACACCTGGAAGTCTTCAGTGGAGAGGGTGCAGAATATCACACTCCAAAAGTGTCTCTCATTAGCTTCAGGAAGTCGGAGTCCAAAGCAGCCGTCAATTCTGGCTCCCCATCTCCCAGTGCCGCCTCAGCCGCTGCCAGCCAGAGCCATAGAGTTCTGACCTGCCCAGCAGCTCATGGAGGGCTGCTTTTGCTCTCCTCCTTCTTTCCAGCACACCTTTCTCCAAAAACTCAAGCCTCCTGTAAAACAACACTTTCCCCCCTCTGGGCACAGCCTGCCTGCTCACCTGTTTTCATACTCATGGAAGCTGGAATTCTACACCTTTCTCCACCCTTTGATAACCTTGGGAATCTCTGTTTTGCACTGATCCCATCACCTCCTGGCAAATAGAAGGGGAAGAAATGGAGGCAGTGAGAGATATTCCTTTCTTGGGCTCCATGATCACTGCAGATGGTGACAGCAGTCACAAAATTAAAAGACGCCTGCTTCTTGGGAGAAAAGCAATGACAAACCTAGACAGCATCTTAAAAAGCAGAGATATCACCTTGCCAACAAAGGCCCGTATAGTTAAAGCTATGGTTTTCCCAGTAGTGATGTATGGAAGTGAGAGCTGGACCATAAAGAAGGCTGATCGCCGAGGAATTGATGCTTTCGAATTCTGGTGCTGGAGGAGATTCGAGAGAGTCCCATGGACTGCAAGAAGATCAAGCCTATCCATTCATAAGGAAATCAGCCCTGAGTGCTCACTGGAAGGACAGATCCTGAAGCTGAGGCTCCAGTACTTTGGCCACCTCATGAGAAGAGAAGACTCCCTGGGAAAGACCCTGATGTTGGGAAAGATTGAGGGCACAAGGAGAAGAGGACGAGATGGTTGGACAGTGTTCTTGAAGCTACTAACATGAGTTTGACCAAACTGCGGGAGGCAGTGGAAGACAGGATTGCCTGGCGTGCTTTGGTCCAGGGGGTCACAAAGAGTCGGACACGACTAAACAACAACAAAAGGACTTTGATGTGCTCATGACCAACAATCCACACCTTTGTCTGCCAATGGCCTTTCCCAGGCTAGCTATGTGAACTGGCTGGGCTTGTGATCCTAAACTTTAATGCAAAAGTGGCTGGTGACATGGATTTCCATTTTAAAACAATCTAAGTCAAGATGCATTGAGGGAAACAGAGTCTGTTTTGGGAGAGCCAGCATGGTCCCAGTTGCGAACAAGCAGGGTCCTCAGGGCTGGCGACAAAGGTTGGCACAACTGGGCCTCTCCCAGCAGGGCAGGGGACACTGCCAAGAGCGCCTGGCCCTCCTTCTCTTCACCACTGACTGCACCTGGCTTCAGTGGTGTAGTTCCCTTTCGCTCTGGTCTAGATAATGGTGGTGGTGGAGAGGGAGAGCAGTGGTTGCTGCTGCCTGCCTGGTCATTGTCTTCCTGGATGGCAAGCAGGGGTGACAACTTGAATAAAACATTGGGGGGGCAGGTAAGCTCTACCCTGCATCATCATCATCATCATCAAATTTTATTTGTATCCCGCCCTCCCTGGCCAAAGCCAGGCTCAGAGCGGCTAACAAGAAGTGAAAATAGCATGGTGCACATAAAATCACATAGTCAAATAATTAAAATACATTCTAAAATCAATTCAGAATCAAATTCATGGCAACCATTGGGCTAGAGGTCTATGAGGATTACAGAAGGAGAGAGGGGGTCAGACTGTGCTTGGCCAAAGGCCTGGTGGAACAGCTCTGTCTTGCAGGCCCTACGGAAAGATGTCAAGTCCTGCAGGGCCCTAGTCTCTTTTGACAGAGCGTTCCACCAGATCGGGGCCATGGCTGAAAAGGCCCTGGCTCTGGTTGAGGCTTGCCTAACCTCCCTGTGGCCCAGGATCTCCAAGATGTTTTTACTTGAAGACCATAAGGTCCTGTGTGGGACATACCAGGAGAGGCAGTCCCGTTGGTACGAGGGTCCTAGGCCACATAATCGCTCACAAGACTTGGTGCATGCCCATTAACTCTGAGGGTGGTGGCCCTTTCAAATATTTGGGGGGGGGGCTGAAGGGACCTCATCCCCCAGGAGTTGGTTCCTATGATGGCAAGCTGGGTGTGTGTGTTGCAATGAGGAGGAAGTTGGCCACAATGGGAGTGAGAGGCACTGAGAGGGCGTGGTGGGTTCCCTGCCCAAGTTCTCTCCAAAACTTGCAGCTGCCACTGGAGAAACTGAGGCCAGATGCCCAGCGAAGCCACAGATTGCCTGGGTAGGGAGGGCCATCCTTTCAACACCCACCTGCTCAAATCAGAAAAGCACCACTCTAAACCAAACAGGAAAGTTAGAAAAAGGAAACTAACGATTACAAACGCAATAGGAAATGATCCTAATCAGCTTTGACTTCCCTGGTCACTGTAGCAGCAGGTCGCTTGCAGGGAAAGACCCCGGTCCTCTTTCAAGAGAAAGGAATCCTCTCAGCCCCCACGTAAGATCTTCCACACTTTTGGTGGTGCTGAGTCAAAACTCCCATCTCTTCAACATGTATAAATTGGACACTATGGCTGATCCAGAAAGACACAGAAGCGCGACACTCAACAGCAAAATTGGAGAGGATTGCTCAATCAGTCATGCAAAGTCACAAAGGTGAGCACAGTATATTTTTTATTACTTATATATCATAGATGTATGCATGTATGCCATATTATTATTATTATTAATAATAATACAAAAAATAAGATCTGGAGAGGGATGAAGAAGGCAGCATTGCAGTGTTAATGTCCGCATTTGAAATGAAGCAATGGATGGTGACAAAATATTTCAGAAATATTTCATGTGGATGTTTTTATTTTATTTTATTTCAATGTAAGGGGTCACGGAAGTTGTTCCATTATATTACATGTCAAGAATGATAACTGTATAAGGGGGAATGAGGAGGCAATTGGCACCAACAGCTCTAAAAGAGCTTCATCAAAGGGGAAAATTATTGGTGACCTGATTTTCTGGCAAATATGGCTTCTTCAACTGATCACGGAGATAGAGAGCAAAGCTCTCCAAGTGTTCTGCCTTTAAGGAACTCTTCCCGCATCAACTTGCCTTTCCCAGAAGGCCATGCACGCTTTGGAGGATGGTGGGTGCTGGGGGGGGAGGGACGAAGCCCTGCAGCCCTTAAGCTAGCCAGCTGCCCACAGATGTGTTGGGGGACCTGTCCTGTGGCCAGGAGCAATCTGTCCAGTCATCTTCTGAGAGTGACGCTTTCACCTCAGGCAGAAACATGTTTTCTCTGGCCCTGCAATGTTGAATTGGGGGTGGGAGAAGGCGATCTTAGCCTCAGGTAGCAAAATGTCTTGGACCAGGCTTATTATTCATTTATTTATTTCATAAAATTTATATACTGCTTGACTGTAAAAAACAAAACAAAAAAAAACCCCACACCCTTCTAAACAGTTTACAAAAATAATAAAACAATCAGAAAAAAAGTTTAAAGGAGCGATTTAAAAGAATTGGAAACTAATTAAAATCAACAATAAGCTCAAAACACATGTCAACATGTCTGGTTAGGCTTATCTAAGCAAAAAGGTGAGGGTGAAGGTTTTTGCCCGGTGTCAATAAACAGGGAGTTCCAATGTTTCTGCCACACTAAAAATTGTCCTGGCTGAATGGTGAGTGCTGGACAACTACAGATGAGCAAATCTGCCCCTTTTGGCTTCTCTCCGTTTCCCATCTTTCAAGTTCAGTTCATAATTCCACATCCGTTTTGAATTTGATACACACAAAAAAGGTCTTCATGAAAATCCGCCACCAGGATCCCATGCTTGTCTCAGTTTCTCCTTATATATGCATTCCTGCAAAGCCATTTCCCCCTAGCGTAATGCATTTCTGTGTGTTGTTTTCACTCACGCATGCATTTCATGCACATGTTGTCCCAGTACACGCAATTTAATAAATGTAATAATGTGCTGTATTAATGAAAACAACAGCAATCATTTTTGCACACAAGCATTGCAAAATTCACAGAAGGGCTGGATTTCAGTTTGCATATTGTTTCGTTGAGAGCAAATTGGTAGGTCTACCTTCCTGTGCACGCCACTTTGATGACTTTGTGATGTGAAACATTTGTAAGACAAACAACAAGGGTAATAATATTAATACTCAAATACAGGATCAAATTTTCCCTCCCCCCCCCCAGCTCGCCCCTCTGCATTGTGGCCTTGTAAGTGCAGCTGTGGCCGGGAAGGGGTCTTCCCAGGAAGCCTCCCTGTGCTTGAGGACCCTTCCATTGATGAACTTCCACTCCATCCTCAGGGTCGCCATCCCCAGAGCCCAGTCTGGAAATCACTGATGTCGAACACACAGGGAAGGGCAAACCCCATACTGCCTAACTCTGCTCTTTGTTTATCTCCTCCTTTGCCCCCCTGAACAGGAATCCATGCCTTGGCCTTTGTCCTCTGCTGGGCCCTGGCACTCGCAGCTCCCCATGGAAAGCAGAAACCCTGGGACAAAGATTGTTGTGGGAAGTTGGGACACCAGGCAAAAGTACTTTTTGATGCCTATGTAAGTATGCCAAATGGATTTTTACTATTAATTAAATGTCTATACTGCCCTTCATCCGAGGATCACGGGGCAGTTTGCAATATCAAATGCTAGGAGCATTTAGCTCAGGAGCAAGGAGCCTCAGGCCCTCCAGGGATCTCCATCAGGCCCTTGGGACTCTCCCTAGGCCACGTGGCCTTCCCAGGCCCCACTCTGACTCCCCAACAAGCTCTCCCTCCAGCCCCCAGCGTGGCCACGCATTTCTGCTCCTACCACACCTGCAGCAGCAACGCCATACCCTCCAACGTTTCTCTGATGAAAATAGGGACATCGTAAGGAAAAGTGGGTGGCACTGTGGTCTAAACCACAGAGCCTCTTGGGCTTGCCGATCAGAAGGTTGGCGTTTCGAATCCCCGCAAAGGGGTGAGCTCCCGTTGCTTGGTCCCTGCTCCTGCCAACCTAGCAGTTAGAAAGCAAGTCAAAGTGCAAGTAGATAAATAGGTACCACTCCGGCAGGAAGGTAAACGGCATTTCCATGCGCTGCTCTGGTTCGCCAAAAGCTGCTTAGTCATGCTGGCCACATGACCTGGAAGCTGTACGCTGGCTCCCTGGACCAGTAAAGCAAGATGAGTGCCGCAACCCCAGAGTTGTCCACAACTGGACCTAATGGTCAGGGGTCCCTTTACCTTTACCTTTAAGGAAAAGCGAGACATCCCAGGACAAGATCAGAAACCAGGATGGCTTCTATAAATCTGGGACTCTCCCGGGAAAATAGGGGCACTTGGGAGGGTCTGCAAAACCGCTTTCTGCCCTCCTCACCAGCTCCACAGACTCCCGTTTCCACCGTGGATGGCTGTCAGGGCTCCCACTTTGCAAAGGGAGCCAAGCTGGACTCTCATCCGCAGTGACCACCCACAAGTTGAATTGCCCCCACATGTAATGCTCAGGCCTATAGGTCTATGGATCCCCAGTCAGGGCCCAACCTGACCAGCTGCTGGCGCTAGGCCTGTGTGTGCCTGTCTGAACGTGTGTTTCTGCAGCGCATTTGACTGCGTGGGCGTTGGGTGTGTGGGCCCATCTAGGGTTGCCAACCATCGTGCATCATAGAGGATTGTCCTTTACTTCAGTGTAAAATGCTATGTCCTGTATTGATTCAGTACAGGGCGCAGGTTGTCCTGCATTTCCCCCGTTTCTGCTCTGCTGCTGCACTTTCTCTTTCTCCCCGCCTCTCACTTCCTTTCCTTTCCTCTTTCCTTCTCTCTCCCTCTCCTCATCTTGCCCCCAAGGAAGAGCAAACCAGGCCAAGGCTTTCTTTCGTGTTGTCGCTTCCAGTTCCCTGCAGCTTGGGCTGGGTTAAGGTGGTTCCTCAGAGAGGAGCAGGTTCTGAGAGTCTCTAGAAACAAGCGGTTTTGTGTTGGTATCAGTGGCGTAGCGTGGGTTGTCAGCACCCGGGGCAAGGCAAGTAATTTGCGCCCCCTAACCCGTGGATTTGCGCCCCCTAACCCGTGGATTTGCACCCCCTAACCCTAACCCCCAGATGTTGCGCCCGGTGCGGCCAGCCCCCCCTGCACCCCCCACACTACGCCACTGGTTGGTGTAGCTCAGAAGTCCCAATTCTGAACACAGATATCTTCATGATGTTTGCGAGAGGAGGGTGGGGGAGTAGCTCCTTGCAAGGCTTATTCTCTCCCCCACCCCAATATTTTTATTTCTTTCAGAAATTTAACATGTGGAACAAAGCTTGTCTCCTCATCAGAATATGCCCCCACCCCATTTATTTTTTTGCCCGGCCTGCCTGTATTACTGTACAGTACTGCATGTCTGTGTTAAGTGTCATATATTTCAGCTCTGTATAGCAAAACACGAAGGACGTGGGTGGCGCTGTGGGTTAAACCACAGAGCCTAGGACTTGCCGATCAGAAGGTCGGCGGTTCGAATCCCCGCAACGGGGTGAGCTCCCGTTGCTCCGTCCCTGCTCCTGCCATCCTAGCAGTTCAAAAGCACGTCAAAGTGCAAGTAGATAAATAGGTACGCTCCGGCAGGAAGGTAAACGGCGTTTCCGTGTGCTGCTCTGGTTCGCCAGAAGCGGCTTAGTCATGCTGGCCACATGACCCGGAAGCTGTATGCTGGCTCCCTTGGCCAATAAAGCAAGATGAGCACTGCAACCCGAGTCGGTCAGGGGTCAGGGGTCCCTTTATAGCAAAACACAGGCAGATTTACAAGTGTGTGTGAGGGGGGGGGCACCCAGTTAGGTTGCAGTAGATTGGTTGCTTTGAAGTTATTTCAGCACCGGGCTGGGGGGAGGGGGGCTGTGGATTTGCCCCAATGCCCCCTCCTGCTCCACACTGTCCTGTCCTGTATTTTGCCAGAACAAAGGTGGCATCCCCTGCCTGTCCCTGGCACGCGGCCCAGAGGAGTGGCAACAGTCCTCGTAGTAAAGGTAAAGAGACCCCTGACACCAGTCACAAATGACTGTGGGGTTGCGATGCTCATCTCGCTTTACAGGCTGAGGGAGCCGGCGTTTGTCCGCAGACAGTTTTTCCAGGTCATGTGGCCAGCATGGCTAAGCCGCTTCTGGTGAAACCAGAGCAGTGCACAGAAACGCCTTTTACTTTCCCGCCAGAGCAGTACCTATTTATCTACTTGCACTTTGACATGCTTTCGAACTACTAGGTTGGCAGGAACAGGGACTGAGCAACGGGAGCTCACCCCGTCGCGGGGATTCGAACCGCCAACCTTCTGATCTGCAAGCCCTAGGCTCTGTGGTTTAGACCACGGTGCCACCTGCGTTCCACTTTGGCCCAAAAAGGTTTCCCAGCCCTGGCAGGACATGTCATTGTTAACAAGGCTCTGTCTTTGTTTTAACTTCCACAGAAGAATGATTCTGGGCCAATTGCGCTTCCCCACAACATCCGTCTCAACTTCACAGGATTGCCCAACTGCACTTTCTCAGAACCGCCGAAGGCCGAGGAAGGCTGTGCCGCCATAACAGCATTCCTTGGACTGCTGGAGCAGTTTAACAGAAGCCACGATCCCATCCTGAAGATCGCTGGCAGAGGGATTCCAACAAAGATCACGCAGCTAGCCGAATGCCGCCATTGCTTTGAGCAGCAAAACGCCAGATGCCCCGATGAAAATATTTCTTACACCAAAAATGCCTCTTTTACTAATCGGAAAATGATATATTACTATGCTTTCCAAGAGTACCAGAGTTGCATGCTAAATTTCACTAGTAAAATACAGTTTGTTTGAGAGAAAGATTTTGTAAAGGGATGGCTGCACAATAAGGAGATCAGCTGGTCACATTTTTGTATACAGAAGACATTTCCCCTGGAGAAACTAAGGGTCCTATGAGTTAAGTGTCCCTGAGCTCAGTGGGGCCGACTTCTGAGTAAGGATCTAAGGGAATCAAAACGTCATTTCAAAACACGAATAAAATGGGAAGGAGACAATTCTTTACTGTGGAAAGTCTATTCCTGCCAATAAATGTGGCTTTTTAATTTGATTTATAAACCCAAGAAATTCAACTGCAGTATGTCTAAATGTTTTTAATGCATATATTTATTCTATTTTTAAAAAAAAATCTATTTATTTTTATATTGACATTTGTGTGTGTAATTTATAAAGAGTAATTATACTAAAGAGAGGTTTATACAATAATATATATTTTATTGATCTCAGGATGAAACTGGGGGGGTGCCTTTAAATATTTAAATATATATTTAAAGTATTTGGAAGATCTGTTAATATGTATTTCTGTATTTATTTATGTATTTGTAAGCCACCTTTTAAGATTCACAACAAAATAAAATCATACTATTTAAAGTTAAATTGTATGTTTAACATTTTATAGGTTAGCATTCAAAGGTTTCTGCACTGCCTGTTATGCACAAGCCCAGCTTCCCAATGCGCCGGGAACTCACCTGGGACCTTAAAGCACCCAAGAGTTCATACCCTCCCACATTTCTCCAATGAAAGTAGGGACGTTCCCATTCTATAATGATAATTTTGCTATTTATACCCCACATATCTTACTGGGGGTCCCCAGCCACTCTAGGCAGCTTCCAACATATATAAAAACATAATACAGTGGTACCTCAGGTTAAGAACTTAATTCGTTCTGGAGGTTTGTTCTTAACCTGAAACTGTTCTTAACCTGAAGCACCACTTTGGCTAATGGGGCCTCCTGCTGCTGCCACGCCGCCAGAGCACGATTTCTGTTCTCATCCTGAAGCAAAATTCTTAACCTGAGGTACTATTTCTGGGTTAGCAGAGTCTGTAACCTGAAGCGTCTGTAACCCGAGGTACCACTGTAAAATATTAAACATGGGGGGGGCTTTCCTATACTGGGCTGCCTTCAAACAGCTTGGGGGTGGGATAATTCCATACCCTCCAACATTTCTCTAATGAAAATAGGGACGTCCTAAGGGACGCGGGTGGCGCTGTGGGTTAAACCAAAGAGCCTAGGACTTGCCAGCAAGATGGTCGGCGGTTGGAATCCCTGCGATGGGATGAGCTCCCGTTGCTCGGTCTCTGCTCCTGCCAACCTAGCTTTAAAATGGCAGGTGGGAGAACTTGCCTAAGGATTTGGGATATGTTTAGCCTGGAAAAGAGGAGACTGAGAGGAGATGCGATGGCCATCTTCAAATATCTTATGGAAGAGGGAACAAGCTTGTTTTCTCCTGCTCTGGAGGGTAGGACTCAAGCCAATGGCTGCATGTTGCGAGAAAGAAGATTCCAACTAAAGCTCAGGAAGAACTTTCAGATGGTAGGAGCTGTTTGACGGTGAATCAAAGTGGAGGATCTACAGGAGCAGCTGGTAAAAATAATACTACCACCTTCAGCTTCCATGTTTATTTTCTTTAGACCCTGTAGACCTCACTTTGGATAGTCTTACCATCTGAACTTTTTGTTTCTGACGTATCATGGTGGTTTTTTATTGGTATTAATATTTTATTGAAAGAATTTCAATTATAAAGAAATAAAAGTGTTATAGAAAAAAATAAGAAAAAAAATGTAGAAAGAAACAAGTCAAAAATAGAACGTAACATGCACACTGAGTTTGAGGGGTTTGAGGAGAGTAAACAGGACCCAGAATGACTGCAAAGGTTCCTTAATAGTCACTGGTAAAGTTGCCAGGAACATCTTCTGTTCGGGAAATTACTGGTACATTTACATATAGGTTTCACTAAATCTCTTGCAAAGGTCAAGTTTCATTCTTATTTTACAACAACTTCTTGAATCTCGGCATAAATCTTGACTTAGGTGTCTCCAGAATGGCACTATTTTGTGGGAGTCAAGTGCATAATGGAACTTGTTTTCTGCTTCTGAATACTGCTTTTTCTGTGTATTGAAGTGTTCTGTTGCCCTAATAGTGTAACAAATCCTCTACCACACACTGAACTCCGTGTGGTTTGGATATTGATGGGGGAAATGCAATGAAAAGCGTGGGATAATCTAACAGATTAACAGGAAGATGTGTAAACACCCTGGAAGCAAACCAAACCAAATGCTCAATGAAGGCTGGACAGATGAAAGCCAAATAAAGAAATCATCTAGAAGAGTCTCTAATATTTGATGGTTATAAGAAAAACACTGCTCCTTTTCCCTTATGGGGTACCCAAGGGCCCATATAGAGTCCTTTTGTAGGTTCTCTATCAGTAGGAGAAAATAACAGAGGCCAACCATAGCTGGGGTAGGAAACCTAAGGGCCGCAGGCCAGATGCAGCCCAATTGCCTTCTCAGTCTGGCCCATGGACGGTCCAAGAATCAGCGTGTTTTTACATGAGTAGAATGTGTGCTTTTATTTCAAATGCATCTCTGGGTTATTTGTGGGGCCTAGGAATTCATTCATTCTTTATTAAAGCTGTTGCAACAGGGTGCTCCCCAGAACACACAGGAGAACAAAGGTGTGCAAGCCCTTATATAGACTTTGAAACTGCCCACCCTATGTAGCTCAAGACCACTCCCCAGAAACATCATGCATACATCACAGAAGGGGTGTAGCCCAAGACCATCCCCTTTCAATATTTTAATGCTGTATTTTAATGTTGTATTTAGGTTGTAATCATTCAACTTGTTTTTATTATTGCTTGTAAGCCGCCTGAGCCGGACCTTGGCTGGGGAGGGCGGGGTATAAATAAAAAAATTAGTAGTAGTAGTAGTAGTAGTAGCAGCAGTAGTAGTATTAATACATCAGAGAAGGGGCGGACTACAACAGAAATCGGAGCGCGTTGTTTTTTCTCCTGTCTGCTAGGTTACTTGATTGGATTACCTGGGCATCCTGGCCACCCTTTTGTTTTCCTGAATCCGGGTGACAGGCTCACCCTATTCATAGCTTAAATGTGCCCTTAAGACATGATTCGTGGAAGAGACAATGGGGATATCTCCCATTTCCTTCGACCTTGCAGAGAAATATTTGAGGTCATTTTGGGAGAGAGAAAATGGTTTCAGGATTTTTCTGTGGGTTTCAGACATGTGGTTTACATATTTGTATGTGTTTGCTTGGTACATTATATATAAGACAAAATTCTTATAACAATGGTAAATTTCAAAGTTGCACACAGAAACCTGCTGGTCCTTAGAGTCCCTCAAAACTCTTGGTATTTTACTTCAGTTAGCACTAGCTTATTTGTTTTAAATTATTGTAAAGTAAGCCTTTACAATGTATCATCACTATAATGAGCTGCACAGCATGGCTTTTTTCACTCCCCATTTATCTGGCTAGCAGATCTGCAGTCATCTGCAAGCATCCTACTCACGCACACTCAAAATAAGTGTGACCTGCAGACCTGCAACTCTGAGAAAGCTCGATAGTGTTGATTTGATTATTCCGATTCTTTGTTGCTTACAAAGAAGTTGATGCAGCAAGTTTGTCTTACGGAGGAAAGTGTGGTTGCCCGCAGATTCTTCCAAGCATAAACGTGATTTATCACAAAGAGGCACAAAACCACCTTGCAGAAACTTTTTTTAAAAAACAAAACTCCAAGGCAGCAGAAGGGGGGGGAAACGCACGCAATAATACTATAGGACTGCTGGAACTGTCCAGCTTCAAAATGCTGGTGACATCGGCATGGTTAGCTTGGCTTGCTTAAAGCACTCGTCAGGGGAAAAACTGGTACTTATTCATGACATAAATTCTTAAAAGAGAAGAGTGTCGTACTTTATCGGTTTCCCCCACCCTTTTCAATTACCGTATTTTTTGCACCATAACACTCACTTTTTTCCTCCTAGAAATGCCTACGGGTGGCGGGGGGATCTGCTGCAGTCGTGAGCAGAGGATCCATGGTTCCCCTTCCTTCCCTCCTCCGTGGCTCGCTTTGCTCGCTTTGAAATAGCAAAGCGGGAGAAGACCCGCTGAGTGGGGAGGAGAGAGGGACAGAGAGCCTGCTTGCTTTAAAGGAGCAAAGCGGGAGAGGAGAGAAGCCTTCTCCTCTTATACCCCTCTTCTGCATTATTAACAGCATCCTTCTCCACCTACCCCACGCGTGTTCCTTGTCCCTTGAGTGCTTTTCCTTCCCTCCCCACTTAAAACATGGTTACAAAGCACGGATCCACATGGATCCTCAGGATTTTTGCACTGGGTCACCCCAAATTCACCATCAGATCACATAGCATGTCCATGGCTACAAGTTGCACCAAAAAAATCACGCACCCACTGTTGCCTGGGGCCGCAGGGGTGCAAAAACGTGGTTACAAAGCATGGATCCACATGGATCCTCAGGATTTTTGCATTGGGTTACTCTAAACTCACTGTCAGATCACATGTCTGTGGCCACAGCATGAACCACAAAAATCATACATTCGCTGTTTCGTTTAGAATATTTTTTTCTTGTTGTCCTCCTCTAAAAACTATGTGCGTATTATGGTCGGGTGCGTGTTATAGAGCGAAAAATACGGTAAGCCTTCCAAAAGAACTGGAAGAATTGTTGTTCATCTGCGTAAGGACATCAGAAGAATTCTGTTGGATCGGGCCCATCTAGTCCTGGCCTCCTCTTCTCAAAGTGGACAACCAGAAGTCACTGGGAAGACTGCAAGCAGGACCTAAGCGGAGCAGTCCTCTCCTCACTTGTGTTTCCTAGCAACTGGCTTTCAGATGCATGACCTCTACTACAAAGCCATCATTGCCCGCAGTCATTGATAGCCTCATCTGTGAATTTGTCTAATCTCATTTTAAAGTCATCCAAGCTGGTGGTGATTACTGCCTCCTGTGGGAGAAAGTACCGTAGTTGTAACTATTTGCTCTGTGAAGGACTCTCTTATGTTTCTTGAATCCTCCCAAGATTCGGCTACACTGGATGTTCAGGAGTTCTAATACAGTGGTACCTCGGGTTACATATGTTTCAGGTTACAGACTCCGCTAACCCAGAAATAGTGCTTCAGGTTAAGAACTTTGCTTCGGGATGAGAACAGAAATCATACTCCGGCAGCGCAGCAGCAGCAGGAGGCCCCATTAGCTAAAGTGGTGCTTCAGGTTAAGAACAGTTTCAGGTTAAGTACGGACCCTCGGAACGAATTAAGTACTTAACCTGAGGTACCACTGTACCTAAATGAAGAAAGTGGATCAAATGGTTGCAGCAGAGAGGAACTCTGGATGCATAGTTAGGGTGCATGCCCCAATCCCTAGAATTTGATGGGGGAGCAGTATCTGTTGGGATGTGAATGCTGTGACTGCACCTATAAATATTTGCACCTACAAACAGTTAAGAAACCGCTGATCACAAAATGCTTTACCTCTCCAATGCTACATCTCTGAAGCCTCACAGCTTGGAGAACTGGGCTGTGGAAGCAACAAGATATTGTGTTTTCATGGTGCTTGAGGTTGAAGAAGACGGATAGTGCATTACCTCCAGAAATCAAGCGCTCTGCCCCGAGTCCTGGAGTTTTTTAAGACCCCAGAAAAAGATTGGTTTTACACAAAAAAGCATGAGATGGGGGGTGGAGCTCATGTTATGCAGTGCAGACCTGTCTTCTCTTTGCAAAAATTTAAGCATCAAGCATTCTGTGGAACTTCTGCAAGACCTCGCCTTCAAAGAGGCTTGTCTCAGACTCAGCATCGTAAGACGCAACAGCCACAATTTAATATTGCATCTTAATGGCTTGGAGCTCTCATCACACTTTGCAGCTCCCTAATCCTCTGGATGGGGCAGAGCAGAAATATAAACCAGATGCATTATCACAGAGACTCTATTCCTCCACTGAAAGCTGACACAATACAAGACACGCCATGGAATCCTAAAAAAGAGAGAATATTTATTTTGGTTGTAAAAAAGTGCAATTGCATTGTTGAAAGAGACCAACCCAAGAGGTTGCCACGGAGCACCATTTTCATGCAACAAAAAATCTTTCACAAGGCTGAAAGGAGGGGCAGGTCTGAGATCCTCCCACAGCTCATTAAAAAGGAAAAGAAAGACAACCAATTAATTATAAAAGCTTTTATCGTTTGTAGTTGCAAAACAAGCAATTTTGCCCAGAACAATAATTGAGGAAATATACAATTATCTGTACTACTTACAACCCCATTTATTAAGCAAAATGCAACTTTATGAGCATCATTCAGATTAAAGCAAGTCCCAAAATATCCACAACCTTCCAAAGTACAATCATATGGAAACTACTTCTCTGCAACGCTGGTACCTTTTCAAAGCCATACAGAATCTTGATTGCTCACCACCTGTCTGGCTGAGGAAAATGATGGTAGAGTTCAGAAGAAAAAGGTTCACCTGAGCAAAGGGAGGCAGTGTTAAGCATCTCTGGAGTGATACCCTTAGGAGACTAGATGCCAAGGAGAATGGGTTCTTCAGCTCTTAACAGTCAGTCCAAGACACGGGTGGGGAACTTGTGCCCTGCCAAATGATGTCACTGGCCAGGCTGTCAGGGGCTGATGGGAGCTGGAGCTCACAAGTTCTCATCCCTGGTCCAAAAGGAAGTTTTTTCTCTGGTTCAGCTCATGAGGTGTGAAGACAGCTGTGATGAAACTACTAAACCAGCCTTCACGCAGCCTGGTGGCATTTATGCATTTTGGACCAACTACTCCCATCACCTCCAGCCACCATGACCAAAATTCAGTGGCAATTGGGAGCTGTAATTCAAACATCTGGAGGGCACCATGTTGGGGAAGATGGTCTTAAAGGGAAAAGGATCCTTGCCATGTTCACATCTGGGTCAACCAAGCCACTGTATGCTAAGAGAAACAGCCAAACCTTGGGACACCCAAGGAGGCTCAGGCAGAACAGAACTGTGTGCATGTGTCTATTGCAGAGCTCTTTTCCACACAAAGAACTCTCACGAACCCAACTCCATCTTTGCACTGAAGGCAAGTACCTGAGAGCAGCTTCTGAAAAGCAAAGAGGCTGACCTCTTTATGGTTTGCAGAGCAAAGATGAAATAAAAAAATTCCTTCCAGTAGCACCTTAAAGACCAACTAAGTAAGTTCTTGGTATGAGCTTTCGTGTGCATGCACACTTCTTCAGATACACTGAAACAGAAGTTGCCAGATCCTTCTATATAGTAAGAAGGTGGGGAGGGGTATTACTCAGAAGGGTGGTGGGAATGGTCTTACAGGAAAAGGCTAGGGGTGAGAAGGTGAGAAGACATAGAATTAGAATCATAGAATCATAGAGTTGGAAGAGACCACAAGGGCCATCGAGTCCAACCCCCTGCCAAGCAGGAAACACCATCAGAGCACTCCTGACATATGGTTGTCAAGCCTCTGCTTAAAGACCTCCAAAGTAGGAGACTCCACCACACTCCTTGGCAGCAAATTCCACTGTCGAACAGCTCTTACTGTCAGGAAGTTCTTCCTAATGTTTAGGTGGAATCTTCTTTCTTGTAGTTTGGATCCATTGCTCCGTGTCCGCTTCTCCGGAGCAGCAGAACACAACCTTTCTCCCTCCTCTATGTGACATCCTTTTATATATTTGAACATGGCTATCATATCACCCCTTAACCTCCTCTTCTCCAGGCTAAACATGCCCAGCTCCCTTAGCCGTTCCTCATAAGGCATCGTTTCCAGGCCTTTGACCATTTTGGTTGCCCTCCTCTGGACACGTTCCAGTTTGTCAGTGTCCTTCTTGAATTGTGGTGCCCAGAACTGGACACAGTACTCCAGGTGTGGTCTGACCAGAGCAGAATACAGTGGCACTATTACTTCCCTTGATCTAGATGCTATACTCCTATTGATGCAGCCCAGAATTGCATTGGCTTTTTTAGCTGCCGCGTCACACTGTTGGCTCATGTCAAGTTTGTGGTCAACCAAGACTCCTAGATCCTTTTCACATGTACTGCTCTCAAGCCAGGTGTCACCCATCTTGTATTTGTGCCTCTCATTTTTTTTGCCCAAGTGCAATACTTTACATTACATTTAGACCTATTACAGTCGTTAAGAGTCATCAACAGGCTCATCCGAGCTATCTGCCAATCTCCCATTCCCACCACCCTTCTGAGTAATACCCCTCCCCACCTTCTCACTATATAGAAGGATCTGGCAACTTCTGTTTCAGTGTATCTGAAGAAGTGTGCATGCACACGAAAGCTCATACCAAGAACTAACTTAGTTGGTCTTTAAGGTGCTACTGGAAGGAATTTTTTTATTTTGATTATGGCAGACCAACACGGCTACCTATCTGTAGAGTAAAGATGGTCAGTGCTCCTGGAAAAGGTGGATGTTCCGTTCTCAAGCTAAATGCTCTTGCGCACCTCAAGAGCAGAAGGTAAACTGAAAACATTTCAGCAAATGGGGAGTTTAAAAACCTCTCTTGTTTGCAGAGTGCCACAACCTGACGAGAGCAAGGGAATGACAAGGGACAGCTCCTGAAACAGAGGAACACCTGCTGCTTTCAGAGCTGTTTAGGTGTTGGACAGGCATGAAGTCTCCTGTCCAGGTACCCACAAGAGTTCGTTCTCCTGCATCAGCCTCTTTCTCAGAGTCAGGAAGTGGCAACACTTGCAAATTCTGCTTGCTCAATGTGGTCAACGGAATTTGCAGAGGCCCAGAGCCAATAGGATGATTGGAGGCGGGGATTGTGTATGTTCCCCTGCATCAATCTTTGTTCACTAGGCCAGTTTCTGGAGTTGGTTGCAGATCTTAGGAGGAGACGGCAGTGGATTTTCAAAGTATGTTTGAAGAAATGGGAGAGTAGAGGAACTTGGGGCCACAAACAGAGACGGTTCTGAGCAACTGCCCGTCCCCCACTACAGCTTGAGGTTTAGTGTCTTGGGTTTTTTTTGGCAAGAATCCTCTTCAAATACTGCTATGGCTGCCAATGTCTGAGAAAAACACTGAAATAACAGAACTGGGTGAAAGGGAGCTCATAGTTCTTTCCACACAACAACAGGTCAACTAGTGGCCCAGAGCCTATATCTGGTCCGTGCCAGGAAGCTTTTATTTTATTGTCAGGCTTGTATGAAATGATATGAGATGGTTCAGGAGCCTTCCTCACAATTTGGGGGAGAAAGGTGCTTGCTAGCTCTGCAGCCCCCTGCCTCCAATGCCACCAGAGCCAGCAGAAACCTCCCTGCCAAAAAGAAATCACCTTGTCAGCTGCTCTGCAGATGCTGGCCACTGATGCTCTACTCCAACATTAGCTGGAATTCTTGGCAGGTCACAGGACAAAACTGTTGCTACGTTTTTAGGTAGCCTGCGGTCATTCTGATGCAGAGAAAACCCAAATTTCATTGAGCAGGTGGGTTTTAAAATACTCCTCAACAGATATTGCATTGTTATGTGCACGGCTGTGGCTTCAGGGACAAGGTCCACTAAACAGGATGCTGAGGGTAACCAGAGAAAGATGACCCTCCAGAGGCAGCCCACACTGTGGAGAAAGCATGTATGGGACCAGTCCCTGTTACACCCACGTAGGAGCTGGAGGGCTGAGAGAAGAAACCAGGAGTTGGGAAAAGAGCTGGGATAGCTCAGTCAGTAGAGCATGATACTCGGGGTCAAGCCCAATGCTGGGCAAAAGATTCCTGAATTGCTGAGGATTGGACTAGATGACCCTCGTGGTCTCTTCCAATTCTATGATTCTAATCTGGTCCCTCCTCCTGCAAATGCAGCTTACTGAGAGACAGCTATGGAGGACCAGTTCCAGGGAGGAGGTAGGGCCAAGGAGGTCCTGGATTATGCAGACCCCTGGTGAATTTTTAGATTTTAAAAATGCAGACTTTTTAAAAGCACTTCAGATATTATTATTATTATTATTATTTAAAAGGAGGGTGGAGCAAAATGCAAAGTGCAGAGACAACTGGGAGAAGAAGAGTTGGGGAAGAAGAATGATTCACAGTATCAGGCCAGCCACCTGCACAGCTGCATGGAGTTCTTCTGGAACAGATGACCAGACAGACAGACAGACACCACTATTCTAAATGAAATGCAACAAGCTGAAAAGGGCCTGAAAAGAGGAAGCAGAATGGGATCTGTGCCAAATCTGCATTGTACATTCAGCAGCTATAAAATTCAAAAATACTTATTAGTAGGGCTGCAATGTTTAATCAATTAATGGGTTATATTAATCGATTAAAAAAAACCATACTTTTTGACAAGCGAAAAAATTGCAGCAGACTGAAATGCATCTGTAGCTTGTTATAAATTATAAAAACTGCAGATGACAAGCAGAATCTTAAGAGGCATTTCCTTTATACCCCACACCCCAAGCATACGTTCTTTCTAGATGTTGTCTGCATATGTCATCATCTTAGTAGAGGTAGAGGCAGGCTGTGGGATACGTGTCCCCCCCCCCCAAGCACAGCCTGCTTCTCAGGCGTAAATTCCCTCTGCTGGCCTTAAACCTTGGTTAATGTTAACCAGAGCCTGAAGTGACCTCCTGGCTTAGGAATATTATAGCTGAGCAGGGTGGTAGGAACAGAAGTGGCTTTTAAATGGCTAGAACATATCATGTTTCTAGGGACGTATTTCCTAAAGTTAAAAAGACAGTTCACATCTCTCTGGTGGCACTACGTCATTTGTGTTGGGTTTTCAGGGACAGGCTTGTGGCCTGGGGCAACCAAGAAGCCACTGAAGGTGACCAGGCAGGCAAGTTTTGTTTTGGAAGCCATTAGCATGCTATTAAGATGTGTGGGCAGGCAGGCTACTGAACTTTTTGCTGGTGGGCTAGTAACTTTTGTGAACCCCTTTGCAAGGCTAACACACAGCCTAGAGCTTAAACTAGCTGCACAGGAGTTAAAAGGTTTCTGTTTAAGAACAGAATGAGCAAAGCTTAAAGAAACACTCTCCTGTGTAAAGGGGACGGGCGTGTCAGCATATCTTGGCTTCCCAAAGGCTACAAAGCTAGAGCGGATTTCACATTAACAAAATACATCCTGCATTCTGGGTACAGCTGTGAAAACTTTTAAATTTTCACCTTTGGTTATAAATGTATTTCCCACCCCAGTCACCTGTTAAGGATCCAAAGGACTGCTTCTGATGCACCTGAACGTCTGCCAGGGTCCAGTGGGAGACAAGCAAACACTATGCCCCTTTCCCCTTCCCAAAGCCATTTCAAAATCTGCAGGGGAAGAACAGGAGAAGAGCTGGTCTAGTCCAGCATCCTGTTCCCACCGTAGCCAACCAACATAGCTTAGCTCTGGTTCAAAGGCAGTTTGCCTTTTACTACGGCAGCAGGAAGGAACTTTATGCTCTGCTCCCTGCCAATATGGGTCATGTGGGTGCATAAGTCTTAGCCAGTGAAGGCTGAAGCCAGAATCCCAAGTAGAAGGGAGACCAAAAGTCCAGTAACAAAATATAAAAGCAAGTTATATTTCACAAAGATGGAAATGCATTTCCCTTTTAACACATGGCTCTGCCCCCTCCGTCCTCCTCTCTGAGCCATGATGCCTGAGGTCAAGTTGCAGAAAAACATCAGTACTGCATATATTTTCAGTATGTTGCATTGAAGGAGTGCTTCTATTGCTGGGTGCAGATATCTCACTCTGCGTAGTTACCTGAGTTGGCTTTCCCGTTTGACCAAACCCAAGCACAGCATTTAACAATTGTCCCCCTTGGCTCCCCCCACCGCCACACATCTTTCTCGGCCAAGTGCCAAGGCCCCCCCATGTGCTGGAAGTTGAATCAACCACAAGGAGGTCTCTCTGGGCCTCGGTAAGGCTTGGGCGTCTGTCGCGGCTTGAGGTCACGCTGTTGCCTTTGGTTAGGTTTCTGTTTTGTTGAGCTTGCGCATTGCCTCGGTAGCTTGTTCTGGCAAGCGAGACGGGTCAGAGAGAATGGAGGTGGTTATGCTCAAGTGGCGAAGAGTGTTCAAAACCACTAAGGATGGGAAGAGAAGCAAAAGAAAGAAACCAAGATTATTTGCCAAAAGAAGTGATGTAAGCTCAAGGGTGCTTTGCAGTTAAATTCCAACAAAGACACAAGTGCACATACTAAGTGTGATCACAGCTGCAAAGGTGAGATTCTTGCAACGGAACAAGTCTATCATAAAAGTACTGTATTTTTCGCTCTATAAGACACACTTTTTCCCTCCTAAAAAGTAAGGGGAAATGTTGTGTGCGTCTTAGGGAGCGAATGCAGGCTGCGCAGCTATCCCAGAAGCCAGAACAGCAAGAGGGATTGTTGCTTTTGCTGCGCACCGATCCCTCTTGCTGTTCTGACTTCTGGGATAGCAACGCAAAGCCTCCTCAGGGCAGCGGGAGGAACGTTCCCCCTACTCTGAAGAGGCTTTGCGTTGCTTTCGCAGAAGCCAGAACTGCGAGAGGGATCGCTGCGCAGCGAAAGTAGCAATCCCTCTTGCTGTTCTGGCTTCTGGGATTCAGAATCTTTTTTTTCTTCTTTTCCTCCTCCAAAACCTAGGTGCGTCCTATGGTCCGGTGCGTCTTATAGGGCGAAAAATACGGTGCCCAGCTTGGGCTGTAATGGACCCTGGTGTATTTTATGCAACACAGAGGGTGTTGTACCTCACTGAACTGTGTATCACTCAAAACTATTGTGGACTGGTGGTTCCCCAGTCTGGAAGGTGGGCACACTACCTTTTCTACCGGGGGTTGAGCTCCCCGCAAAGGAGCAGCTGTACAGTCTGAGGTTGTTGCTTGATACCAACTTATCCCTAGAAGAGCAAGTGGCTCAGTCCTCTCTAAGTTGTGCCATCTTCTACCTCACCCCACATCCATTTTCTTTCCAATTACTTTTTTGTACTTCTGCCAACATTGGAGTTCCTCCAAGCATGATGATACCCTCCCTCTTCTTTAGTCTACATAAGGATCCACAATCAAAGAATGAGCTTGCTTTTGGCACACGGGATCCTGCTGTTCCATGGGGCTTCCAGTTTGGTTAGTTTCAGTAATGTAGTAGGATCCATTGTTCCCCACCATTCAATGGGTCTCGGAATGTATACATTTTTGAAAAAAATCATGTCCATCTGCTAATCCTTCAAACTCATGTTCTTACTCTCAAAAGCAATTTCCTTTTGACAACTAATTTGAGAGAAAACTTTGAATTCATAGATATTCAGAATCATTTGACCAGTATCTTGCTTTTAATCGCCTCAGATTTTGACCCAAAAAAGCCCAAAAACCCTGGGAAAACATGCGCTCCATTTGTCTGATCTCTTCTATCTCTCCCAACCACCACAGGGCAAAGAAGGAAGTAAAAAATGATCTCTGTTAGGATATCTGAATCTGCAGTGTGTATAAAGAGGTTTGGGTACTGATTCATTGTGTTCGGATTAGTGAACTTTCACATACCAAATGTTGATAAAGCAGGACCTGTGTGCATTCAAGTTGGCTTATTTTTTAAAAAGTGCAAACAGAAAAATCTCCCCCTAGTCCGGATGCTGCTAGACTAGGAACTTCCAGCTTCCGTGACCATCGGACATGCTAATTTGGGCTGATGGAAGTCGTACTCCAAATCAGACTACACCAGACTGGCTGAGTTAACAGCCTTGACTGAGACTCTTCACTGATGTTTCAGCTGCCACTATGATGCTCCAGGAGGGAATCTGTGATAAACACCCCCTTGGAAACTCCCAACTCCTTACTTACTTGGCCTCAGGACAGGCAGGGAGCAGTGCTGGTCCACCCACGCCAGTGCTGTCTGGTTCAACTCTTCTAAGCTGGTTGTAGAGACCATTCCGTTGAATGTTTCAAACAATGGGTTAATTATGATGCTGAACTGCACAGCAATGTGAGTTAAGGGGAAAGTAAATACACACTCGCATTTTTGCAACAGAAAAGCACAACAGGGACTGTTCTAGAATTCATCGTGCATCTGGCAGAGGGCAGTTCTGGCAGCTAAGTCTTGACAAAGGAAACACATTGCTTAAAATGGGGCACTGTGTGATCTGCTTTAGAAATCCCTAATGCTCATGTGCTTTCAGAACTCTGTCCAGAACCATGAGGACTAGGATAATGCTCTTTAACAAAAATTAAAATTCTGGGGTTCTTTGGAAGCCACTAAATTTTCCATTAGAGGCCTGCTCCACTTCCTCACTTGCTCTCAAAAGGCCTTCATGCCATGCAGAATTGACTCATCTGAATGCCTTTTTATCTTTGTTATGAATGGTGGCTAATCAAATAAAACTGCTACACTACACATGGAATTCACGGCTATCAGATGTGCTGTCAGCTACTGGTGGCTTTTTAATGGGGTTGAGCAAGGTGATGGGCAGATCAGTCAACAGCGAATAAAAGCCACAGGGCAGCTGAATGGAACCTGGAAGCTCAGAGGCCTGATAATTCAGAGCACCAGGCACAGGGGACAAGCCGGGGGGAAGGCTGGCAGGGTCAGTGCCTGAATGAAGAGTTCGCTGCCTCCTGCCAAAATGGGATGCTGGGCTGATGGTTCAACCCTGTATGGCACTTCTTGCACAGTCCACTACTTTGTAGTGGGGCACCCCCAATATGGGAAACGCAACACAATGAGGCTTGGCTGATGCTTACAGCAAGAGCTTTTGGATATGAGGCAAACACCCTTTTATTCTCCCAGGCCTTTTAGAACTATGCTATTTGTCCACAGAATGGATTGTTTCTACTGGACTTTAAACTCTGTAATTGATACCTTGTGCTGGTTTGGGGGCAGGAAATTGAACTGCTCATTTCAATTTATGTTTTAACGTTTGTACTTTTAGCATTTTTGAACTTGGTACAAACCACCCATAGGACTCTGTTGACTGGGCAATCAACAAATGATCTAAGCCAGGCATGGCCAAACTTGGCCCTCCAGATGTTTTGGAACTACAATTCCCATCATCCCTGACCGCTGGTCCTGTTAGCTAGAGATGATGGGAGTTGTAGTCCCAAAACATCTGGAGGGCCGAGTTTGGCCATGCCTGCTCTAAGCAAATAAATAAGAGATTACCCATTAGTTAACTTTCCAGCCATGTTTGATGCTGATGTCTCTGCAGCTGTGGCTGGACCAATCTAACTGGTAGAAGCAGGAGCTGCTTGGGAAGCTGTAAGTCAAGAAGCAGCAACTGGGGACAGCAATATTAGTTTCAGGCCAGTCCTGTACGTAGCTATGTTCAAGGCTCAGACACAAACAAGGTCTTGAAATAGAAAGAAAAGAAAAGGTCTTGAAATAGAAAGAAAAGAAAAACGCTCCCTTCCTGCCAGAGCCTTCCTGTCTGATATACATCACAGGAAATGAGAAGTTTTAATCTTAAACTGAACCCTGGAGAACCCCCTCCCATCTCTCCACTATGTCAAAGCATCAAGGCTTCCGGTGAGTTGTCTCTCCCACTGACTCAACAAAATCCTCCTGGGCTTTTAAGGGAGTTCAAAACCTAGAGAGTGCAACACATCCTGCTTGCCAAAGTGGTTTCTGGATGACATGTTGCTTTCATTTTCAGGACGGGTGACCCCTTGCCACGAAAGATGCCGGCCTACTGCCGTTTCCATTAAAAAGAACCCCAGCAACCTATAAGTCACTTTTGAAAGTAGGAAATGCTGGCAAGGCAGAGAAGGCAGGTTCACATGACCCTTAGGCTTGGGTGGATTTAAGGGACAATCTAGTGGCATGCCTTGACTGCTAAAGTTAAGCTATAAATCTGCATCCTGAAGCAAGTGGCCTTTATCGCTAACTATGCACAAGACGTGGGTGCCAACAGCTGGCTGCCCTGGAAGCTCAATGGCCCTTGGCTTGATGCAACAACGCAGTTCTAAGGGCTCTTATGTCATGCTAAGATTCTGCTCTTAATTCAGTAGCAGATCACATGCTTGGCATGCAGGTCCCAGTGGCTGCAGTTGAAGCCTTTAAAAGACACCCTCAAGGAGCTGCCTGTCTGAGTAGATAGTGCTGAGATCAGTGAACTGAGATCAGGGTCAGACCAACAACAAGGCAGCCACTCATTTGCATGTATGGGAAAAGGATACGATCCAGAACTTCCAATTCTGCAGGGTCCTGCTCCTGACGTATTCCTCAAACATGCTCCGCATCTGATCAAACCTGTGCCGTGTGATGGGAACACCCGTAGCAGGGAGCTGCTGCTGACAAGAACTGAAGAATAAAAAGAGAAAACTATGAAACGCTTCCCTCCACTGTTAGGTCTGGGGGCTTCCAGGCTGATGTTTATTGCGGGGTCTGTGCTGCTCATGCACACAAATTTTTCTGCAGTGCTCACACAACACTGCCAGCCCATATTCCCCCATCCCCTTAATCTAAACTTATTCTTTCCATAAAAAATTCAATAGGCTTAAAAAGTCTGCAGCCAATGACCCATTTGTGGTAGTTAAGTCCCCGCCTGGAAGTACCAATTGAAAGTAAAATATAAAACCAATGATCAGATAGGAATAAATAGCAAGAGATTGCTTTGTTCTGTTTTTCACCTGATCCAAACGAGGCCTTTTCAGGGGTGGCTCCTTGCTTACAGAAAATTTTCCCTTTTCAGCCATCAGAAGACCCTGCTTTTCTTCTCTGGGCTCAGAATGATTCTAACATTTTTACTGCTGTTGAGTATTATATACACTCATACCTCGGGTTGAGGCAACCCAGAAGTAACGGAGCGCGTTACTTCTAGGTGTCGCCGCTCGCGCATGCGCAGACGCTCAAAATAATGTCACGCGCATGCGCAGAAGTGGCGAAAAGCGCCGCGTGCGTGCGCAGACATGCCGTCGCTAGTTACGTTTGCTTCTGGATGCGAACAGGGCTCCAGAATGGATCCTGTTCGCATCCCGAGGTACCACTGTAATCAGATCAGTTTTAACAGTGATTGTGCCTATGCTGGTGAGTTTGAGGTGGCTCTGAGTATTCTGGCTGGGACAACCCAGCCAGAAGGGTGGGGTATAAATAAAAATTAGTAGTAGTAGTAGTAGTAGTAGTGTGGTGATTTCTTTCAACAGCTTTATTCATTTGTTTGAAAACACTTTCAGGATCCTTTCTGGGCAAATGCCCATCCAAAGTGGCTTGCAGACAAAAGAAAAAATAAAAATCGGACAAAATTTAGAACCCTTGACATAAAATTACAGAACTGGAGAGAACATTAATTGAGCCAGACAGTTACCCAGCTAACAAACATCATCCCTGCAAGGTCTCTTGAAAAAGATCAGTTTTCAGAGTATTCCGAATGCCTGCAATGTAGGAATTTGGCAGAGTCCCAATGGGAGGGAGTTCCATAGCCATGAGGCCCCCGGAGAAGGACCCCTCCCTCGTGGACACCCACCTCGCCAACCTGGAGGTGGGTGGAAGAGCAGGCACCAGGCTGGGAAGGCCAATGCAGCTGGAAACAGTTGCTGCGACAGAGAAAAGGCTTTTGGGTTGACCCAGCAGGTGGTACTACTTGAAGACAGAAGAAAGTGCTGCTACCCCTAACCCCCAGCCCATGCTTGTGTACCAGGTAGCATTTACTGGGGTGTGCACTGGGACCAGTTAAGTTTCTGCAGAAACACAGCTGTGGGAATTCACTTCCTGGATCCCTCGTTTAGTATTATTCTGACATCCTTTTGTGCCTATGCTGGCCCTGATGGGAATGGTCCCCTGTCTCTGGTAGAAAGGGAAAGAGAGAGCCCCTAAGGCTTTCAACCCTCACATGATGGCAGCATTCAGATCCTCAATCTCTTCCCGGAGGCGCTTGGCTTCTTCTTGCATCTGGGATCTCTCCTGTTGAAGCTTTGCGATATATTCCACCGTCTTCTGGAGTGTGAGGGCATGGCTGATCTGCAGCAGATACAAAAAGGCGCCCATTGTGAGTGAGCTCAGCAAACGTGAGAGTCAATGCAGTGAGGAGGGCAGAGTGTCAGTTCAAACCTGCACTCAACCAGGCAGCTGCCTAACCTTGAGTCATTCCGTCAGCTGCCCTCTCGGCCTGGCTTAAACCTCACAGGGTTGTTTTGTGGATAAAGGTGTGGGGAGAGAACTATGTTTACTGTGCCCTAAGGCTGTGTGCCTACAAAAGTTCAAGGAAAAGGAAGGAGGACGAGAAACCACTGGTGTGCGTCCATTTGTGTGTGTGCGTGCACACACACACACACACACACACACACGCACACACACACAGCCATTTCTATGCCATGATTCTGTGGGAGTGCAGGAAACTTGCAGCATGTAGAAATGGGAGGAGATTTCAGGATCCTGAGAAGCATGTAAGAAAAGCCTGCTGAATCAGGCCAATAGCCCATCTAGTCTAGCAACCTGTTCGCAGTCGCCAACCAGATGCCTGAGGGAGACCCTCTAGGTAAAGGTACCCCTGACTGTTTAGTCCAGTCATAGAATCATAGAGTTGGAAGAGACAACAAGGGCCATCGAGTCCAACCCCCTGCCCAGCAGGAAACACCATCAGAGCACTCCTGACATATGGTTGTCAAGCCTCTGCTTAAAGACCTCCAAAGAAGGAGACTTCACCACACTCCTTGGCAGCAAATTCCACTGTCGCAGATGACTCTGGGGTTGCGGCGCTCATCTCGCTTTACTGGCTGAGGAAGCCGGCATACAGCTTCCGGGTCATGCGGCCAGCATGACTAAGCCGCTTCTGGCGAAACCAGAGCAGCGCACGGAAATGCCGTTTACCGTCCTGCTGGAGCAGTACCTATTTATCTACTTGCACTTTGACGTGCTTTCGAACTGCAAGGTGGGCAGGAGCAGGGACCAAACAATGGGAGCTCACCCCGTCGCAGGGATTCGAACCGCCGACCTTCTGATCGGCAAGCCCTAGGCTCTGTGGTTTAGACCACAGCGCCACCTGCGTCCCGTTCTAGTCTAGCAACCTGTTCTCAGTCGCCAACCAGATGCCTGTGGGAGACCCTCTAGCAGAACAAAAAAACTCTCCCCCACACCCGTTTCCAGCAACTGGTAGGCCAACCATGAAGGCAGAGCACAGCCGTAATGGCCAGAAGCCATTGAAAGCATTCTCCATGAATCTGTTGAATCCTCTTTTAAAGCTATCCTTGTTGTCAGCAACCACAGTCTCCAGTGGGAGAGAGCTCCACAATTTAACTCTATGCTGTGTGAAGAAGTACTTTTATCAACAGCTTTCATTAGCAATACAAAACAAGCTTCTAGCCCTCACAGATGTAAATATATGATTCAAAGTGTGTAGGCCATGGCTGTTCAAATCACAGAAGCTAAAGGAGTGAGCCAGAATAAGATAATCAAGCGGTTAGGGCAGGGCTCCAGTTGCCTGAACAGCTCCTGCTCTTGTGACTAGCCAAACCAAAATAAATTATGTTAATGAACTGGAAGAACATGTGAAGACAAAAATCACTCCCATCCCAAATGATGCACATTTGCTGAATTTATACAGGTTGCCAGACTGTATAAGTTTATACAGAACTTCACGATTTGGTGGATGCTGCCCACAGTAGTAGGTGAGAGAGATGGAGCAGGAGATGGAGGATCCCAGCACACAGCTTACCGATTTAGAGTTTGCTGACACCAAGCTGTTCAGGGTGCTAAAGCCAATCTTGATATTGAACCTTCGCTTCTGTTCTGCTGAAATATGCTTCATCCTGCGACTCTGTACCAAGTAGAAATTGTGGGATGTAAACACAGGAGCAGTCAACGACAACATTCCTAGAGTGTACATGTTAGAACATGGGGAGGGATGTCTGTCCAGCAAGCAGGTAAACTTCCTGGGGATGGACTTCCTCCGCATGTGACCAGAGGTGGGTGTGGTCTCACCTGTGCAGGTAATGACAAAAGCACAGGGCAGGCAGCCATCTCTCTCTCTCTGCTATTTTCCTTCGATGAGGAAGCATCTAAAAATGCTCTCTTGGCTCTCAGCCAAGAGAGGAGATAAGGTCTATCTTGCAACAAGGTAGATTCTAAATATATGTAACCTTTTTAAGCCTGTCTGCCTTCTGGGATCATGTTGTGAACAGAACATGAGTAAACTCTTTTATACTTTTATAAAGACTGTGTTGTGTCTTGTATTTTAAGAGGGAACAAAGGGGAAATTACCAGAGTAATTATTATAGAGGTTCTAGCGAACCTGTGCACACGTTACCGTTGCGAACTTAAAGGGGAATGTCTATAAACTCTGCTGATATTTTGGGAACTTGTTAGCACAAGTTGGATAAGGATATAATTAGTCAATATATCCTCTCCTGCACCCCAGAACATTCCCACAGAAATGCGGCTCTTTTAGTTGCTTCCATAGATGCTGCCTTACTTTCACCATCAACCTCTACAGCGGAGCTCTGCCACAATACCAAGAAGGGCCCCTTCCCAGTGCCAACGCCAACCTCTTGGCACAACAAGGTTAATAAAAGACCAGAGACCAGCAGCTGTGAACGAGCCAAGGAGCAGCCAGGCCACAGAAAAAGGCTGGTTAGGAAGGTTCAGGGTTCGCTGGACTCCATGACAACCAGGGCGAAGACTCCAAAGCAGCCCTGTCACCCTTTTGGCTTAAGGCAGCCTTTGCCAACCTGTTGCCCTCCGGATCTCTGGCACTACAGCACCCCTTAGACTGTGCTGGGTGGCGCTGGTGGGAGCTGCAGTTCAAAACAACCGGAGGGCAGCAGGTTGGCAAAGGCTGCCTTAATGTAACTAAGACCAGGGATGTGTAAGAAAAATAGACCTTTCCCTCCACTTCCTCTGCAATCTTCATTGCACTTTTATTTCTATACTGTAAGCTCCTTGAGGCAATGACCTGCCCTCATTCTTTGTAAAATAATCCTATTACTATATAAGCAACCATCCTTCAACCTATGCCAGGCTATCACATGCAGAACAGTGGGTTCCACTAATGCTGTGACGGGTGAATAAAGGAACCACAAAAGGCCAAACCACCAACCTTGAAAGCAGTCATCTGAGGATCAGTTGCAGTTTTCCCTGAGCAGCTGTTCTGTGGGGACTGAGGGCTGGCACTGAGGTCCGAAGGGCATGGCGAGGCCTGACATTCTCGGCCTTTGAAAGAGAGAGGGGGGGGGGAGACAACCCACAATCATTCAAAGGGAATTCCTGACAACAGATTAAATGATCAAGCAGCAACCTCTCTAGGGATTTTTTTTGATACTCTGAAGAGCATTCTTTATAAAAAATCAATCTATTTTGTTTAAAATATTTTTATACCACCTTTCAAAGCAAAAGCCCTCTCAAGGTGGACAAGGAATAAAACCGTAACACAAAATATACAGATGCAAGTGCAGTCAACTAAAGGAGCAGCAGCACTAAAATACCATTTCAATGCAATGGTCTGGCTCAGACATAATGCTAAAGTGAAGTTAATGTTAACCATAGTTTCAGATGAGGTACCTGGTAGACAAACACTTAACCCTTGGTTTATTACATCGCAGTTAAAAACACCAGCCAGTTCTTGAGAGTGGTTTGAATTTGTTGCTGCTCTTTACTCTGTTGGGGAAGACTCTTTAACCAGAGTTAAGAAGAAGGACCACATTCTCACATAATCCTATGACATTAATTAAGGTTTACGAACCAACTACAAACCTTGGTTAATGAGCAACCTTTAACCTGGGCCAGTCTGATAAACCGTGCTCTGGCATTATGTGTGAACCAGGCCAATCTGGGGATCCTTGGAATGACTTCATTATTTTTTTCTGTGTGTCAGTAATAATGAACAAGTTTCCTCTAAAAAGGCCACAATAACTGTCCTTTCCTCTGCCAGTGCACAGCTCTCCCTCCCCACCTCTCTTCTCCCCCAACCTTAAACTGTCCACAACATCAATGTCTCACATTGAATATAACTAATCTGTAGAAAGGACTTTGTGATCTGAAAACAGAGATGATGTACTTTTGAAACTCAAGAAAATCTTTAATAAAAGCAATAAAAAGGCAATGAGTGACTGCTGGGTGTGATCTAGGCGCATTCTTAGCTGACTCAGAGCAGAGGGAGAGTTCACTAAGCTTGCACAGAATGAACATGAGCCTGAGAACATGTCCAAGAATCCTCTATCATTTTTCAGGAGCCCAAAGTGGATGCACAGGGGATAAACGATGCGGCAGAGTTTCCCCAAGACATAAAGCTTGAAAGCCACTTGTTCTACAGCAGCCATGTCACTTTATTTTTATTCACCAGCAGGCAGTCTGTGAGCTACAGCAGTTCCTTTCCTCTGCTCCCCATTCTCTGTTGTCCTGAGACCCCAGTCCTGGCAAGCAAGCTCTTTTAGAATACTGAGCATCTACACATGCTTGCACGCACATAGTATCCTACTAGAACTCAAGAAACAAACCAAAGTCCAACAAAGTACATGCTGTTCACACAGAAAAGTTCTATGTTCTGTCCCTGCAGTCTCCAAGCAAAGGAATCTCTGGGAAAGGTTGCTCTCTGTCCCAGATCCTGTGTAAGGCTGCTACCAATCAGAACAGCAGACAATGCCGGGCATAAGGCAGTTTCATACAGTAATGACTGCTGTGTCTGGGATGGTCCTAGCAGTCAGAATGAACACGTGTGAGAGGGAGACCTGGCCTGCCTAACGATTTATACACTTATCCAGACATTGATATCACCAAGAGCAGCTTCACAGCACTTCCCCCAGTTTGGTTAGCTGGGCCCCGACACTACCATTCAGGCTCCAGTCAAAACATTTGAGCTTATCTAGATATTTTAAAAGATTTTGCCAATTTAGCCAAAGTTAAGTCTACTTAAAAGTGTTTTCATGTTATGGTTATTTGTTTTCTTTATCTATTTATCTATTACAGTCATACCTTGGGATAAATACGCTTCAGGATAAGTATTTTCGGGTTGCGCTCCACGGCGGCCCGGAAGTAACGGAGCGCATTACTTCTGGGTTTCACCGCTCATGCATGCGCAGATGGTCAAAATGACGTCACGCGCATGCACGAAAGTGGCGAAACGCGACCCGCGCACATGCGCAGTCGTGTCTTACATTCTGTTCAGGATGAGAACGGGGCTCTGGAACGGATCCTGTTTTCATCCCGAGGTACCACTGTATTTTAAGGACCTTTTAAATCCACCCTTCATCAGTTGTTCCTGGGGTGGATTACATGTTTTAAAACAATTTAGAAAAAACAGTCCAACCAAAATAAGACTAGACCATAATCTAAATTCAATATAGAATAAAAATTCCATCACACCAATTCCTGCAGCGGATTTAATACATTGCTATGCACTCTACTATGTAATGTAATGGGCAGTATTTATTTCAGAATGTTTTAAATAAATACACAAATATGTAACTCTTTCCACCCATCATTCGTAAGTTGATTTCTGCAATTGCCTTGTGGGATATCAATCACTTCATACTTGTCAGATAGTGCCTGCAGAAGAACCATTTCAACAGATGGACACACCTTGAGGAGCAAGGCTCCCCACCACACACTGTGGCTTGAGGGCCTCTCTCTGTCTGACATGGGGCACTCATGAGTGAAACAGAGCATTGCTGCAGGAAGAGTCCAGTGCTGAAAACAGAGGCTGCAGAGCAGGCCCTCAAGTTTCCCTGGAGCTGATCAAGCGCCCTCTGAATCTTTGCAAATGCCCATGCCCAAATCCTCATGACGCACATTTGAACGCAGCAAGGGATGCTTCCATTCCAGGATTTACATTTCTTCAACTTACTGGGTGAAGGCGAGGGGACCTGTGAGCAGGTCTTGTGGGAAGGGGCCTGCTCGCCTTTCACCAGCACTTCCTGGATTGCACTGGAAGAAAAAAGATGCGGAACAGCAGCTTGGACTGGCTGGGGGCTTGGAGCCTGCTGGCCTGGGCTGCTGAGCAGAATACCGCTGTGGAATTCTGTTGCTCTGGGTGCCTGGGAACAAAATGCAGAGAGAAAAACGCAAGGCATGTCTTGTACGTTGGCACCTCCCAGCACCAGATGCCCTGCCTTCCCCCATTCCCTGCCCCAAGACAGACATTGTGCTTCTTACTCTGGCCATTCCAGAAGGTGCAATTACAACATTGGGCTGAGACATCCTTGGGGCCCAAACCCCTTCTCTTTTCAATGGCGCTGGAGTTACAATCACAGCTCTGGACTGTCCCTGAAAGGCAGCTGAAAAACACAGCAGAAGGAGGAACCAGGAGAGGAAGAACAAGAGAACCACAACCTAGGGAAGGAGCATCCTTTGATGGAGCCACATTGGGCGTTTCCATCCAGCATTTAAAAAGCACCATTTTAAATATGACATTATTCTTATGTTTTCAACATGTCCACACATAAGCTTATCCCTGGCTAATAGTGAAAATTTGTGGTTCTGGAATTAGAACAGACCTGTTGAAATCATTGAGACTATATTCCACCTACTCTAATAGTCCACCTACTCCACGAGGAAGTATTGATCTAGCCCAATGATTTTTGCCTCCTGTGCTCTGCACTGCCCTTCAGAACATGGAGAGATGGAAGTGGAAATAACTGGATTACAGTCCATGGCATGGCATGGTACACTTGATATATGGGCCAGTTTATTTTGTGACACATGTGGTCCAATCCAGTTCAAGTGTATATAGACATAGTGTGAGTAGTAACCCCGATGTGTGTCAGCACTCATCATTTTTTGGTCACACATGTACAACCTTAAGAACTGAGCTCAGGAGCAAATGGTTATTTCCATTTCTAGCAGACTAGCAGTTGGCTGCGCATGTCATTCTGCGGAATTGTTTTAGTATGTTTGTCACTTGCTACCCTGGGCTTCTTTGGGAGAAAGGGTGGGAAATTGATTAACAAACAAATCAATAACAAAGAGGAGCATCTTCAGCACACATCAGAAACCATACAGTATAACCAAGGAGCGGCCACAGGGAGTTCTCTCTTATGGGCTGCTTGCATGATCTTCTGAGGGTGGTAGAACTACCAAGAGGATTTCCCTCTGCTGATCTTAACACCTGAGAAGGTTTTAAAGGAGAGAGTTGGTCTTTCAGGTATTGGGGGCCTATGTGTGTAATTTAGACAAGTAAAGGGGTGTGTGTGTATGAAAGGAGAGCTCACCCCACAGCAGGGCGGGAGGGAAGCTCTGGTTCCTGATTGTACCTATTCCTGACTGCAAGATCTGAACACAGGCTTATGTATTTATTTATGTGAGGCACGGGGACTACAGACTAAGAACATGGGGTAGGTTTGCCATTTTGCCACAATGGTGCTCTATGGAAATCCCAACACAACGCATCTACCCCCGAATGCACCCGTTTGGAAACTAAAGCCATTACTGAAGTACCAAAACCATCACACTTCTCTAGGATAGTTGCAGTGACACTCTACATGAAAAACAAAATAGCAAATGAGTGTTTGAACCGATACGTCAGTCTTACTTATCTACTGCTTTAAAGTATGCACTTTAACATTGTGAAATCTCTGTTATTCTCAATTATCCAAAACAGTCTTTTAAAATAATACAAATAATGTCAAAATTACAAAAAGAGAAGAACAGCTCCAGCTGATTAGCTGGCACCATCCTGTGGAGAAAGCTGAGATCTTAAAAATTATCTCTTTCTGTTCAGTTCAGGCTTTCAGGCCCATTAAATAATTAAGCTTCAGAATGTATCAGAAGCAGGTCAGTAGCCTCATGTTACAAGAGGGGGAAACGAGTCACAGACTGGGAGACTTGCTTGCCCAGAGCTCTTGAATAACAAGAAGGCCAGCGGTGGCATCCAGGAGCTGTTGGAGACCCCCGGAGAGGCTCAGCGGTAAAGGCCCTGTCCCATTTTCAATGCCTGCCAGCTGCAGTTATGGGCAAGGGCAGAGAAAGGCCTCTGCAGAGACAGCTGGAGGACACTGCCCTGAGCAAGTTCGACTAATGTGGCCCCTTAGCATACGGCAGCCTGGTGGCACCAGGCACCCGCGCCTATATGGCAAAAGGAGGTTTCATAAAGGCAGCATCTAAAGATAGCCATGCCTCATGTTATCAGAGTTACAGCCCCACACTTCTTGCAGACAGCAAGAAATTGGCGAAACTTGGCCATTTTAAGAAAAGTAACAAAATTGGACTATGAAATATTTATTTTTAAAAATGACTTGCTTTACTCTTCCTGCATGACTGTGTTTACTCTTTGTTCCTTCTTCATGAACAATTTTACATAGAAGCCAGCAAAATGCATTTTTGTGGGGAGGGGGTTATGTCCCACCCCAAGTGGCTGGGCTCAGCTACTCAAGGCCCCAAGCAGCAACGCCAAGAGCACTCCTGCCTGCAGCTCAGCAGAAAAGTGGCCTCCCTGCCCCTCAAGGGCCCTCACTACTCTGTCTCTTGGCATTACAGTGGTACCTCGGGTTACAGACGCTTCAGGTTAGACTCCGCTAACCCAGAAATAGTACATTGGGTTAAAAACTTTGCTTCAGGATGAGAACAGAAATCATGTGGCGGCAGTGGGAGGCCCCATTAGCTAAAGTGGTACCAAAGGTTAAGAACAGTTTCAGGTTAAGAACGAACCTCAGAATGAATTAAGTTCTTAACCCGAGGTACCACTGTAGTTGCCCTAGTGTTATTTTTCTCCACGCCTGATGCCACGCTGTTAGTTTATAAATCTGGAACAGGAGCCAAAGTTCCATGTGACTAGTTGCACATGGCCAAGGAGGCTTTGTGTATCCTGAGAAGTGGATTACCACCCCATAATGTTGTGGGGAGTTTCATAAACTGTTCGATATGGAAGGGAGGGAGATGCCCCCGAAGAGTGGGTTCTTCCTTTCATGGCCTGCTTGTGGGATTCCTGGAGGCAACTGACTGACCTATCTATATATGGCTTTCTCATCTTTACCAAGGTCTGCTATTTAAAAGTCAAACATCTCACTGTCTCCACACAGGCCCTTTTGCACTCACCTAAAACAGTATGCTAAGTATCTGAGGAATATTTTTCAGGATGAAGGTTTGTCCCCAGACTTGCAGGGTGTCTGACACACACACACACACAGACAGACTGGCAAGCACCCAAACACCGTAACCCTTGTTTGGTAGCACTTGTGATGCCTGACTGCACCTGGCCCCAACCCAAGGGGGCATTCCAGGACCACTCACCTGGGGCAATGAAGGCATCTTTCAAGACCAAGGAGACGGTTTCTGGCTTTCGAGCAGGCACTATCTTTTGCAGCTTCTTGGACCTCGTCCCGCCACTGGCCACTGGGAGTGCAAAGGTGGGACGTGGCTGCAGCAGAGGCTGTCTTTGTGCCACGGCAGTCTGAAGGGTCAGGCTGCAAGGCACTCCTCCCCCTGGCTGCTGGGTTGCCAGGAGGCCAGCCTGGCTCTGGCTGAAGGTGGTGGCTGGGACATTGTGCGTCGGAGTGGCTGAGGCTGTGTGAGTGATCACCGAAGATTTGAGCCCAAACTTTGGGACCTCTGAAGCAGCAAACATGGACCCCTGAGAAGCCATGCCGGCATTCAGAGGCAGCGCAGTCTGCTGTGGCAGCGTCTGGGGCAGCACGCCTGGCTGAAGGAGCGGCACCAGAGCCGGGAATGGAGACAGGAACTGTGGCTGGCTGCTCAGAGGGGGTTCAGAATTGAAGTTGGAGGGCTGCAGGAAGGAGTCCGTCCCACTCCTCAGGCCAAGGCACTGGTCGGCACCAACGTCCGTTGCAGAGGGAATGATAGGGGCAGGAACTGGGGTGGTGACGAGCCCTTCGCTGAGGTTCACTGGGGGAAGCGTGTTGGGCAAAGAACCCGAAGAGAGGTCGGATGTCTGAAAAAAGAGTGGGAAGAGGCACGTTAAATGTGGCCAGATACCAGGTGGGATGTTCTATATTTCTAAACTGGTAAGTATTGGGGGAGAGAAATAGGACCCAGATCGGACTCCACTGTTGGTGTTACCCACCATCACAAGTAATTCTTACTAAATTTACATGCTCTTCCCCATTCCATTAGCCTGCGGGAGTGAATAGAGCAGAGCTAGTCAAACTGTTGCCCGTCAGATGCTGTTGGACTACAATTCCCAGCAGGCTTAGTCAGAATTACAAAAGGTAAAAGATGATGGGACTTGTAGTCCAACAACACCTAAAGGGCACCCATTTGTATTACGTCAGTTACTCAGCCTTCGACTGGGGAGATCTGGGTTCAAGTCCCTGCTTTATATGGAAACTTGTTCGGTGACCCTGGGACACTTGATCTCTTGGCCTCGCCTGCCTCACTGGATTGCTGTGTAGATAGAATGGGAGGAATGGAAGAAGGGCAGAACAAAACTGCAAGTAACAAGTAACTTGTGGTCTGAAAGAAAAACGCACACACCCCTAACTTGAGTTACAAAAATGTCCCTGCTTCATCATCTGCGCCTGCTTTTCATACTCACAGGTGATCACAGTTAGGACCAAACAGCTAGAGTCACACACACACCAGCTCATGTGGTAAGATCTATAGTTATATGAGTCCAAAATGGGCACCAACTCATTCTGAATTAAGAGAAGCCATGCTGCTTAGAGTTACCCTAAGGATATTTTATAAATTCAGATAAATAAATAAAAGTCATCTGGGAATATTTGTTCAGATAAATATGCCCAGCTGTGGTGCTGACCGGCTGACAGCCCAAAGGCATGGAGAATGCACATGAAAATCAAAGACCAGACTACCTTGACTCTAGGAAGACTTCTTAGGAAACTGCTTCTACTTAGGTGACTAAGATCTACCTCACACAGTATTATTTACTCACTAGCTGTCAGCAACTATCCAGGGTTTCAGCTGGGGGACCTTACCCAGCCTTGCAGGGAGACTAAAGCTTCCTCATGCAAAGCACACACTCTAACTGCCACAGAGCAACAATTCTTCCCCATCCTTACCTGGGAAGAATGGCTGCAGGTGTCTTCCAGGGCAGAGCTGGCAGCAGGAGTGATGGGGGTAGCATTGAAGTAACTAGGACGACTGGAAGAGAAAAGATCTGGGCAAAGATGGGGGGGAGGCAAATATTACAATCACTTCTGGATACTCCTATTCATTTTACAGCTGCACTTTGCCAAGCTGGATTTAAATAAACAGAAAACCTTTGTTACGCACCAGGAAAGAAAAAAGAAAAGAGCACCTTCCACACTAAAAACAACAATAAAGAAAGGGAATCTGCTTAATTTACATATGGAAAAGCTGTGTTTAGTAAGGAGGGACCTCTCAGAAAGACACGAGGACCCAAATACCTATTTTAATTTCATTTCAGTTTATTTATTTCAATAAATAGTTGCCCTACTTTTAATGCAAGCTATCCCAAGTAGCTTAACCACTCTTACATATTTTATTAACACTTTTACTCTGCCTTTCCAAAGGCTTACAATCCAACAATAAAAACCCAAGTAAAGGTGGTGATGACGACGACCACAATAACAACAACAGGGCCATTCTACCCCTTCAGCATTCTTCCACATGTGCAGACCAATCTAGAGAGAGGTCCACTGCCCAGTGAGGGTACTGCTGCTTTGCCTACAGACGGGTCAATATTCATACCTCTTTAACTCTGAATAGAGGAAATGATGCTAAATGAAATGCACCTCTATTCTCAGCACGGCGGTGTTGCTGGTGATGTTAATCACACCCAAATGTTGACTGCCAGTCTAAAACCAGTGGAACAGTACCTACCTCCTCTTGGAGGAACTACACCTTATAGGAACAAACTCTGGATACTCCAAAATCCAGATAGCAGAGGGCAATGCAGCAAAACATTAGCATAGCCTAATACTTTCAATATACAGCTTCATAAACGATACCAGGGGAAATCTGTGCTGGCAAACAAGAGTGTTTTAACCCCTGCAAAATTCTTACCTTGAAAAAACTCAAAAGTATCCATACAGTTTGGCTGGAGAGGGCTGAGTCCTGGCTGAATCATGTCAGCATTTCCTAAGTGTGCTGGAAAATTTCAAAGAGAAAAAGAGTGAGAAGGTGTACTGGAGAGCTTCTAGACCAGGGGGCTGGCCAGCCGCAATCAGCATGGCCAATGGTCAGGGATGATGGGAGTTGTAGTCCTGCAGCATCAGGAAAGCACCAGTTCAGCTAACCCTGTTCTTGATTTTCTGTGGTGCCCTCTAATGCTTTGCAATACAGTTCCCATAAGCCCAAGGCAGTATGGCCAATGGCCAGGGATAATAGGAATTGTAGTCCACAACATCTGGGCACTGTGTTGAATACACTTAATATGGATGACTCTGGGAAACTGAGGTTGAGGGTGGTACAGGCATCACCAATACTGCACCAGTGTGCCCAACTGCCCAAAAGCAAGGTGTGTGGGGATGGGGGGTGGGGAGCAGGAAATCTGGAGCCCAACACCTAATACCTGGAGTTTGGGTCCCCTGGGATACAGCAGCAGAGCCAGGCCAACTTCTCTGTGTTTTCTGTCTCCTATTGCTACCCTCCCCATTTGCATAACAAGAGCAACATTGTGATCTGAAAAGCTGGGAAACTGATGGCAGCATGGTACAAAACATGGTTGCTTCCCCTCCGAGGCAGCGATGATCAAACTTCCTATTTTCAGGAAACAATTTCTACACTAATGTCAGATGCTGGTAGTGGTTGCTCGTGAGTAACCAGGCAGGGCTCCAACCTGTCTTTAACAGGTTTTATTTGGTGCAAATTATTTACAGTGCAGAAACACAAAGTTCATGTCCGTTTTAGTCACTTGCAGATTCCAGGAGTGGCCCCTTCCAGTTTCTCCCCTAACAGAAGAACTTGGGACACCCCAAATCTCCGCCTCCCCTCCTTATGTTTCACCCCTCTGCGTAAGCTGGGCGACAGAAACGGCGTCTCTGCCTCCTGCCCAGCCAGGCTAGGTGAGGCACTTGGGCTCTCAGTAGGATCTTCGAGCCCTCCCCTCGCTTGGCTCCCTCCTTCCCACCACTGTGCTCCACTGGAGGTGTGGCTTTCCCCACCGCTGGACAAGGAGCTGCTCCTCAGAAGCGTTGGAGGCTCTCTGTACCCCCCTGGCCCCTCCCCTGTTCCAACGGCAGTCCCCTGACAACTACCTAATATGTCCCCCAAACCCAAGGGGTTTCTGAAGATTCGGCAGGGTGTGTGGAAGACCGCATAAAGTAGAGCAGCTCACACAGGGCATGGGAGGGTTTCCGGACACTTTCTACCACCTCACATCAAGTGAGAGCATGTCCAAGAATACTGCCAATGCTCCCCTTGTGCCTGCGTGTTTTGTGGGTGGGTTGGAAGTAATGGGTGTGGTTTGCTAGGCACAAAGAAAGCTGCCTTTCTTTCCATGGAATCAGACCACCATCTGGGTGCCTGGAACCACAGTGCCTCCCCCCAGAGCCTCTTTCACTGAACCTCTCACCAAGGACTATTCTCTGGATTAGAAACTATTCCTCTAAAGAAAATAATCTACCTTGACCTCTAGATTCAAGACAAGGTTCTACCAATTTCTCACCTTTGCCCCCTCCCCCCCCCAACTTAAGGAATGGAAAGAAACAAGTGTTTAATGTCTAAAGTGAGTGGGATTTGCCTGGAAGTTCTTCCCCTAACCTCTGACGCCGACATGGGTGGGCCTGTGATCAAGGAAGATAATCTTTAAAAATAATAATTAAAAGCTTACTGACATAAACTCATACAGAATACAATAAAAATGATGGATATGGCAAATAAAAAGAAATGTGAAACTAGAAAAAATAAAACACAGATACAGAAGAAATGTAATTCTATGTATAGTCAAGAGATAAACCTTTAAAATGTTCCAAGACAAGATGCTATGGTCTTTTTTTAAACTATCCCAATATTGGTGGCTGCCAGGAAGCACATTTGGAAATAAGACCGCAAGTTACTTCCTTGCCCACCAAAACAGGAAAGAACTTGGAAGTACTTGGAAGCCTATCCTGTGGAATTCCTTCTCCACAGATGATCCAGGAAAGGGCAAGCTTCTCTTACCTATCTCTCTGGGATTTGGCCAAGAGAGCGGCTGGTGAGACGACAGTGTGGAGAAGAGGGTGTCTGGCAGCTCTGACATAAGCATGTCTGTGCTGAAGAGGCAGTCCAGCTCCATAGGGACTGGTGTTTCCCTGCCGTATGTTTCTTTGTGCCAGAGGAACGTGTCATCATCCTGGTCAGGGGAGAGAGGGAAAAGTTAAAACAGGGCCCACTCTGGTTGTCAGTATTTGCAATTTTAGTGGGGACTGTCATGTTTTGTATTACTGTCTTTGTCTGTTTGGATTGTACGACACCTTGAGTTTCTTTGAAAATACATTTTAAAACAAAAATAATACATTAAAAGCAGCAGGAGTGTCTGGAGCTGCACCCAGCTAGCAAGGAGTCCACAAGGCATAAAACTCAGCAATTTCCTTTCTCAATTGAGAGGAGAGTCACAGATCACATTCTGCAATGAGCACTTCTTTGGCGATATGGTTTCTTTCAAGGAGACCTTGAGGCACATCTCTCAGTTAAGTCATGGGCATCCTGGTTGGCTCAGCTGCAGCTGCGAGCAAGAAAAACCCAACTCATAGTGGATTTTCTATAGAATAATCAATAGGACCATTAAAGAACTTTGGAATGCAAAATGGTGCTCAACTGTAGCAATTCAGGGATTTTTACTGGTTACAGCACCCCTCACTTCCCCTCTGACCTGCAGAATGCCCTGGTTTCACACCTAATTTTTAAGCAAAAATAAGAAGAGGAATACCTTCTTCTTAACAGTGCTGGGATTTCACTTTTTAAATACTTTCAGGCCTAACCAACAACAAACAAAACAAGAGCTAACTCAACACCTACCCGAACCAAGCTGGAGAGGTCTTCATCTTTATGTTTCTGCAACTGAAGAAGAAAAAGAGATTTTTCCCCAACAGAATTACAACACAGTTGTAGAGTTACCATGAACTGGAGCTCCTATCTGTGTGAGGGATTCTTACTGCCTTGAAGCAAAGTATTTTATCATTCAGAGCTGGTCTGCCCATGAGGTAGGGTGAGGCAGCCACAAAGAGAGGCATAAGCCCAAGAGAGGCTGATCCACCACAGGCTCTCTGCCCAGCTGGCTGCCAGCAGAGAAACAGTTCAGGCAGTGGCACCAATTTCCAGCGAGATCTGGGCCATGAACAAGAAACCCTATCTAATCCTGAAAGTGACCCTCTAGGGATGTTATTCCAAGTCTATCATGAGTTTGCATGAGTTAGGAGTGTAAAAACAGCTATCCTTGAAGTTTCCTGGGAGAAAGGAGAAGGGAAGTGAGATAAAGGAAGCAATGTCAACAACTCGACAAAGGCCTGGTTACCAGGGAAACAGGGATAGAAATGTGACATTAGAGGCTCAAAAGTCCTGGGCACCTGGGGCACCCCAACGTACTGTATTTTCCCATCTATAAGACACCCTCATGTATAAGACGCCCCTTACTATCCGTGTATAAGACGCCCCCTAATTTTTGACATTATTTTTCAGGGGGGAAACCTAGTCTTATACACAGAAAAATACGGTAATTGCGGGGGAGCAGATCACAGTATGGAGCCATGCATGTTTACCATCCTATGACCTGCAATCTTTCCTGATGTAAGTAGAAGGATGTTTATGTTTTAAGAATATTTAGATGTTTTAGGACTCTCTTTGTGTGCTTTACCTATAATTGTTGTTGTTTAGTCGTGTCCGACTCTTCGTGACCCCATGGACCAGAGCACGCCAGGCACTTCTGTCTTCCACTGCCTCCCGCAGTTTACCTATAATACCCTTGTTCTAATTCTTATTAACTGGCCGTTCAGATAGAACAACCGCATTGAGTTGAGCTCTCCCCTATTGCAATAGCTACAATTATTCTGGGTTCTTCCTGCTTACTGGACTTGAATTCATTTCCTTGGTTGCATGTTTTATTTAAAAGGTCCCTCATCTGGGTAACGAACAGTGTGGTATAGAAGCAAATTCTTACCACAGGTTGGATGACCACTTGTCGTGTATGATGCAGTTGGGATTCCTGCATTGCAAGCTAGATGACCCTCAGGGTCCCTTCCAACTCTACAGTTCAATGATACTTGGACTATTCAGGTGAACCAGGACAATTTGAGTGACAACAGAATGCACAAATCAGTACAAAATTAACATTTTATTGATTGGGGCCAGCATATTTCTACTAATACAGTTGAATTACCAACCCTTTTCATTCTTAAGCCTTCATAGGTAAGCTGAAACTTTTCCTTCCTTTCTGGAGGCAATTGAGAAGATACTGGTCTACTTCCAAATAAAACCTGGGTGTGAAAAAACATACCCTTTTTTTGAAGTAGGTTCTCCACTTGTGGTACTCTCGGATTACTACTTCTATCCGCCGTTTCCAATACTTCCCTTCTGTTGCAATAGCCTGAGGAAGAAAAATGTTTAAAAAATAAAGTGGTGGCGGCGAAGTACAGTGGGCCCATCACTTGTGCTCACTTTACACACACGATTGCAACCTTACGTGGGCACAGGGGGCAGGGAGGAATCAATAAACAAAGAGTGGGAGAAACCCATTCCCCACTCTTCATTTATTTCCCTCCCACCTACCCACTCAACAGGTTTTCCTTGTTTATTGAGCTCTGGGAAGGTTACAATTCCCAAAGAGGTTTAATAACCAATCCATTTCCCCAGGGAACTGTGGGAATTGTAGCTCTGAGGGGAATAGGGATCTCAAAATAACTCTTAGCACCCTAAACAAACTACACCACCTGGCCTCTAGCATCTGACACACCATCTGCCTGATGGCGGGACCCACCTGCCCACCCAGAACTGAAAGGAAGACTACAATCAAATATGTGCATTTGCTTATGTACTGATTTGTTGTGCTCCTTACCCCACTCTCTACCCCAGTGTCAAAACACAACAGAGAACTATGGAAAGACAGGAAGGGGCAGATAAGCAAAGGCAATTCAGGTGAAAGCAGCATAAAATGAGATTAGCCCACAGCATGAAGAGATATCCACTGTACCACAGTCACATTTTTCTCTGCCTGATGTACCTCAGGGCGCCGGTGCTCATCTACCTCCACAGAACCATCCAGGGGAGTCACAAAGTGGCACACAGGGTTCTTCCGCTTCTCCAGATCTGCAACATGAACCAGAGCATTAGCAGTGCACATCTCTAGGGGGAGCAAGTCAGGTCAGATTTGACTGCCATGCTAAGTAAGCCACAGAGCTTCCACTGTTAAAGAACCAGGGATGTGCACATGCCAGATTCTGCGCAAGTGTTAAGAAAAAAACGGCAGTGGCAGTGGGCGGCGGGCTCCGTGCCGGGAGGAGGCTGCCCAGCGAAGCCAGCTTAGCATCGCTGGGCAGCTTCACCAGGCAGCTTCCTTTCAGCGCGGAGCAGAGCCCACCACCCACTGCAGCCATACCCAGCGTATAAGACAGGGGTCTGCAACCCGCGGCTCCGGAGCCGCACGTGGCTCTTTTAGACCTTTGCCGCGGCTCCGGGGCGGATACTAGCGAGGGGAGGAGGCGCATTGTGCGCCCCGACACTCCCCACTGTGGCGGGCGCTGTACTGGCTGTGACGTCGCATGGGGGCGGTGCGTGCGTTAGTCACGCACCGTCCTGACATCACCTTCCCGCCCGCTACATTGTAAGGGGCATGTATGCTGGTCACTGCATTGAAAGGGGGCATGTACACTGGTCACTGTTTTGAAGGGGAGTGAAGAACACACACACACAAAAAGGTAACTTGTTAATTTAACATTTATTTCTATGAGGAGGAGTAATTCTGAGGGGTCAAACAAAGAAATAATAAAAAAGTGACAAAATAGTTATTTTTATAATGACGAGTTTTGCGGCTCCCAGGTTTTTTTTCTTTGGAAACGGGTCCAAGTGGCTCTTTTTGTCTTAAAGGTTGCAGACCCCTGGTATAAGACGACCCCCGACTTTTTAACCTCTTTTCTGGGGTTAAAAAGTCGTCTTATACGCTGGACTCTACGATAGTGAACAATTGAACTAGGGAGACATCATGTCTGGGGGGTTTTCAGGTTCAACCATCCCCTTTTAATTTTATTTTAAAATGAAACCTCACCATTCAATTAAAAATGTTCAAGGTTACTTTCAATAATATTAAAATAAAAAGAACAGAGATGCTATCCACAGAGAAGAGAGGAACCAAAGGAGGGGCAGATGGCCTTGTTCTCACCACGGGCAAATTCCTAGGGAACAAAGAATGGGTGAGCAGGCCTTGGCCCCGCATCCCACTGCCCTCTAAAGCATGGAGGGGGTTAGAGGAGACAGAACCTTTCCAGTGGTGGAGCCTAAACCATGGAGCTTTCTCCAAAGGGAGACTTCCCTGCCGCTGGCATTACTGGGGTTCCTAGGAAAGGCTGAGATTCTGATTTCAACTGGTATCTGACACAACGGAGAAGTTGCTCCCTCTGCCTGATTTGGCTATGGGGTGTTTCTTCCTGGTTTTGTGTGACAAGATTGCTTTGTTGAGGCTTTTATATTGCTGCTTATATTGCCTGCACACCCTGAAAGAGGACAAGGCATATGGTATGTAATAAATAAACAAAAGTCCCAGGCTGGCCACGTACTAATGTGTGGATTTTCCCAAAGCACCCAAACACATTTAGGATGGGCAGAACTTACACTGAATGTACCAAGCCCTCCAGATGGCGTTGTTGAGCCGGATTTTATCCCTACACTGAAGCTTCAGGCCTTTGAAATTCTTCCACTTGGGTGAAACCAACTTGCCGCTGCAACAAAGCAGAGAAGGTTCAGATTTAAACAACAATAATAAACAATGTATTCTGAAGCAAAACAAAGCAAAAATACAGCACACCAGGCTGACAGCTTTGAAGGCTACTTAGTGTCCTCTGCCTGGGCCTGAGTTTTAATTCTGACCAGGCCTGAAAGCAGAGCTGAAGGGGACAAGTTGTGACTCATGGGGATACTGAAACCCCTTACTATAGTCTATCTTGCTGCCAGGGCAAACCCATGTTTCTACTCCAGCCAGCCCTGCTCACATACAACTTTTTTAATTAGGCAGCAGATATTTAGATATTCTGTTCTGTTGAGGTGAATATATGCCTTAAAAGAGCCACATCCCTTTTGATCACTGTGCTAGTTTCTGGATTTGGGGTATAGTCAGTGCTATTTTTCTAGAAAAAGAGGTGCCGGAACTCACAATGAACACCTCCCTTGTTCTCCTATAGGTAAGAGTAAAGGTAAAGGACCCCTGGACAGTTAAGTTAAATCAAAGGAGACTATGGGGTTGCAGCGCTCATCTCGCTTTAGACCAAGGGAGCCAGCGTTTGTCCACAGACAGCTTTCCGGGTCATGCGGCCAGCAGGACTAAACCGCTTCTGGCGCAACAGAACACCATGACGGAAGCCAAAGCACACAGAAATGCTGTTTCCCTTCCCGCCACAGCAGTACCTATTTATCTACTTGAACTTTTTTGCGTGCTTTCGAACTGCTAGGCTGGCAAGAGCTGGGACAGAGCAACGGGAGTTCACCCCGTCACAGGGATTCAAACAGCCAACCTTATGATCAGCTAGCCCAAGAGGCTCAGTGGTTTAGACCACAGCGCCACCCACGCCAATAATGGCAATGGTGTCCACTTGAGAGGTGTCAGAATTGAGTTCCAGCTAAAAAAAGAAAAGCCCTGGATATAGTACTCTGAAGCAGTGGCTTTAAAAACTGCCTTGTATAAGCTTCCTATAAGCCTTACAAGGTCAGGCTACTGCATTTGTCATTTTAACCTAATAGATGACAGCTCTCCAGGGTCTCAAGCAGGGAGGGATTTCTCCCATCCCATCATTTTTCTTAGCTGGAGATGCCATGAGTTGAACCTGGGACCTTTGCCCACAAAGCATGTGGTTTTCTGCTGAGCTATGGCCCCTCCCTAAGGAATGCTGGAGAGTCCCATGAAAGCCCATCAGGTCTTTCTTTGTAAGGTAATTGCTAGTGAGGACAAGCTTCTCTACGAAAGGAAAGACAGCTCACCCACTACTGTGGATTACCATATTTTTCGCTCCATAAGGCGCACCGGACCATAAGGCGCACCTAGTTTTTTGGGGGGAGGGGGGGAATCAAGGGAAAAAATCTTATTCCCCCCCCCCCAGGCCCAAAGAGCAAAGAAGCCAAGACAGCGAGCGGGATCCATCCCGCTCACTGTCTTGGCTTCGTTTTTAGCCGCGTGCAACCTCTCCTGGCTGGAGAGGTTGCGCGCGGCTTTGGCAAAAGACTAGACAGCCAGCGGGATGGATCCCACTCGCTATCTTGGCTTCGTTTTTAGCCACGGGGCTGGGGCGGGGAAGCCTGAGCTTCCCCCGACCCCAGCACCCAAAACAGGTCCAGGAGCGGCGGCAAGGTTGCGAAGGTTGTGAGTTCCAGCTGCGCTCCAAAGCCTTCAGGGATAGCCGCCTGAAGCCTTTGGAGTGCAGCGGGACCTCGCGCTGCACTCCAAAGGCTTCAGGCGGCTATCCCTGAAGCCAGGTCTCCCGGCTCTCATAAAAGGAACCCAAAGCCTTTGGAGCGCAGTGCAAGGTCCTGCTGCGCTCCAAAGGCTTCAGGCAGCTATTCCTGAAGCCAGGAGAGCGAGAGGGGTCAGTGCTCACCGACCCCTCGCTCTCCAGGCTTCAGCGAAAGCAACGCGTAGCCTCCAGAATGCGGAGGGAGCGCTCCCTCTGCGCTTTGGAGGCTTCCCATTGATATCGCTGAAGCCAAGGAGCCTGCATTCGCTCCATAGGACACACACACATTTCCCCTTAATTTTTGGAGGGGGGAAAGTGCGTCCTATAGAGTGAAAAATATGGTATCTCCTGTAACTGCAAGCCATGGGGTGAGCGTTGGGATGTTCTATGACACACCCAGTTCATAAAGGGTAATGGTAAGACCCAAGAGCCTTAGAAGTTAGAACATACCCAAGAACCCTTTGCAACATGAAGGGATTCAATGGTTGATGGACAGAAGTTCCTTCTCAGCTATACTGCTGAAAGCATTTCCTGAGAGACTACCTAAAAAATGAAGCCAATGCCCTGAGAAATCAAGCCCATCCAGAATCATCTGCAACTTTAAAAACATCTTTTGCGTTTCAGGATTGGTTGGGTTCGGGAATTTTTCCTGTGTTGAAAGCTGGTGAAGATCAAGACTGAGAAAGTTTTTAAGTGCATTCCTGCAGGATGGCCTCATTACATGAGCCAAAAGTAGCCCTGAAGAGGCTATAAGGGAACTATTAACTCTGGCACAGCACAGATGGGGCATGCTTCAATCTCTCTCTCAATGCTGCCTTTCACAAGCAAATTCTGTGCAAAAAGGTTTTAAAGGTCACTGGCGCTTGCAACAGACAGCAAGCCAAGAAACAAGGAAGAAAAAAGAAATAATCACGTGGAAAACAACTTGTACGACAGAGGATAGACTTAAATATTAACCTCTTGACCATCTCGCCACACTTACCAAACACTATTGCAGATAGAGGTGAAAAAACATACTTAAAAAACGAACAGAGGAGCGTCTGTTCCAATCTGAATTTAAAATGAGGAATGTGGTCGCTAGAGCATGGAAGAGACAGAATTAAGTGACGCCAAATGACCTCAAATGATCAGTTCATTCAAAGACAGCAGAGGAAGTCCATGTTTTGCTGAACCGCAGAACAGCTGATGGGGTTCATTGAAGAACAGCTATTTTCAAACTGTTTGTCATCATGAGAGGGACTGAAATGTGCCTTGAAACATCCAGCCATGATTCTTGATGCACCGACCACTCCCTGCCCCTTAGAGCAAGGAAACCACATGTAGTAGCCATTACATGCACACACATATATGGGCAGTGACATCATTCTGAAGGAGGAAGCAAGCACATGTGGGGATTCACTGATGCTGGCTACAGTGCAGCTAGCACAAGTTACCACCACTAGCCAGAAAGCACAGAAAACTGCCTGGACAAATGAGAGGGCAGGATGCCAAGAGGCAACAAAAACTGTGCCAGGATATCCTGGGTTTCGGAAGCTGATCTAAGCCTGGGGTAGGCAACCTAAGGCCCATGAGCCACAAGCGGCCCATGGGGGTCGTTTAACCGGCTCCCGAGCCGCCCCCAAACCAAGCTGCCTGCTCAGCGAGTCCCCACATGCTGTGCTAAATCGGTGCAGTGCAACATGGGGACACGCTTCCATGGTGCCGGAAATCACATCTGAGCAGATGCAGACACTGGAAATCGTTTCTGCGCAGACGCAGACGCCATAAATCACGGCTGCGCACGCTCATGTGCGTGCACAATCCGGCCCACAGAGGGATCTCCGCTGGAGTGAACCAGCCCAGGCAAGGCAAACCTTGCCAACACCTGATCTAAGCTGATTTAAAGGATGTGTGTGTGTGTTTGTATACTGAAGACAGTGTTCAAAATCAATCTGGAAGAAAATCAATGCAACCCTAATGAGCACTACAATCGATGGTTTCCAAGAGCGGGAGATGGATGGGCTTTTGAACTGAGTTTACAAAAGCCGCATGGGATGTGGGACCCAAATGGGCCCTGCAGCTCTTGCTCCTTTGCCACCCGCCTGGCTGTATGCAACGTGATTTAGTGAAGCAACTGCAGGCATGAGAAGGCCCGCAGAGGCTTGGAAAAGCGACAGCTTTCCCTGCATCTAGTGCAGGGACAAAAGCCCTGATCTCTCACACCTGCTGGCCCAGTGACAGCTGCTTGCTTTTCCCTGGGACTGCCAGAGCTGGCATTATTCCCCAAATAATCCTGTAATGGCTCATGGCGACAACTGTGTCTGTGACGGGCTTAAGTCTAGACAGGGTGGACACGGCCACCTGGCTTCCTTTCTGGTCCACTGCTTGGGAGGGGGTGTTTGGCTTTATCTGTTTTTAAGCACTTTGAGCAGAATGGCTGATGACACATAGGACCTCTTTAATCCTTGCCATGCTTTAAAAGAAAATGCCTCGCCCGATCGGGAACACAAATTCACTAAACACGAGGCTCTCCCTCTGGGTTCATTCTCTGATGTTACATTCCATTTGAAAAAACCACACACAAGGGAGCAGCTACAATTTCTGGGTCAAAACAATGACATAGGAAATCCATAACCAGACTTCTTGCTGCCTTAATGTAAAAACTGTCTTTAACTTAAAAGTTGCGCTCTGTCATTCTGACTTAACGGGTTGGTTAACTGCATTCCTAGAAAATATCCAAAGTGAAGTTCATGCCCCTTAAACTCAAAATCAGGGTGGATAAAAATCAATGATTTTTTAAAATAAAAAAAATAAAAAAATGATATTTTTTTTTATTTAAATCAGATTTTTTTGATGTAAATCGGATTTTTAAAATAAAATGCCTTTGGGGGAAAAATATTTCTAAAGATAGCTTTCTATTTAAGTTACATTATAGTCCAAAGGCTATTCATCAGGAAATAAGGATTTGATTTAAGTTTTTCATGTGTGCTAAAACTCAGTCTAAGGTTGTTGGTTTTTTAAAAAATCGTTCAACCACATCAGTTAACAAACTGATACATATGCTATAATGTTATTGTTTTAGTTAAACAAATCGTTTAAATTGTTATTAAGGAAATGATTATTTTTCTCCTTCCAATAAAGTAAGCAGGAAAGCTGTCCAAATATAAACAGTTAACTTATTAAACCTCACAATAGTTTCATAATTATCTGTCTATGTATAGTATAACCAAATTAGTAATTTTTGATATACCGTATTTTTTGCTCTATAAGACTCACTTTTTCCCTCCTAAAAAGTAAGGGGAAATGTGTGTGCGTCTTATGGAGTGAATGCAGGCTGTGCAGCTATCCCAGAAGCCAGAACAGCAAGAGGGATTGCTGCTTTCACTGCGCAGCGATCCCTCTTGCTGTTCTGGCTTCTGAGATTCAGATATTTTTTTTCTTGTTCTCCTCCTCCAAAAACTAGGTGCGTCTTGTGGTCTGGTGCGTCTTATAGAGCGAAAAATACGGTAACTGTAAAATCTACTCTGAAAATTTATTATTCCAAAACTGAAATCTTCATTATTAAGATTATACCAGCAAGAATGAATCTTTCTGTAAAAAAAATGATTTAAATCAAGTCTTACTGACTCGTGATTTAAATCAATTTGACTTAAATCAAATCCACCCTGCTCAAAATAGGTTCCTAAATAAGATTTTAGTGACTTGCTGCTGCACATTTTACAGCCAACCCACTGACAATTGCTTTGTCAAAAGTGGGTAGTAAAAACCTGCGGAAGGAGTTTGACTGCATCGAGATGAATGTATACTGGCTTCCCCTCGCAATGATATTGTCAGGTAACTGTTTAGCTTCTTCTGTATTATGCTATTACCACAACACCTGACCTATGCAGCTCCTGTACTTGCTTCCCAGCTTCCCACCCGTTATTCCAGCCGTTGCCAACCTGATGCCCTCCAGATGGTTTGAACGAAAACCCCTGAAAGGCACCAGATTGGCAAAGGCTGCTCCATTCCATTATATAGCAATAAAATATATAGTACAATTTAAAACAAAACACAGCAACCACCAAACACACACCATCCTGCTGGACACTGAAAAGCACAGACTTGAATCATCTGCTAAAGCAACTCTTTGTCTCCTGAGATTTCCAGGGCTTTCAAAAGAGTGAATGGCCAAGGTAGACATAATTCTTCAGCTTCTTTTGTTGCCTTAAGAAGAAGAAGAAGAGTTTGGATTTGATATCCCGCCTCTCACTCCCTTTAAGGAGTCTCAAAGCGGCTAACATTCTCCTTTCCCTTCCTCCCCCACAAGAAACACTCTGTGAGGTGAGTGGGGCTGAGAGACTTCAAAGAAGTGTGACTGGCCCAAGGTCACCCAGCAGCTGCATGTGGAGGAGCGGAGACGCGAACCCGGTTCACCAGATTACGAGTCCACCGCTCTTAACCACTACACCACACTGGCTCTCTTAACCCCAATTGCCTAACATACAATGAAACTGTGGCTACAGGGGTTCAGATATTCCTGGTGTCCAATGCTCAGTTTCCTATCAAGCAATACCGGCGATGACAACCTCTGCATCATGTGCATCCAAAACAGCAGGAAAAGGTTTGTGCAACAAGGGTATCTGTGTCTCCCACTTTCACAAAGTAAAATTGCATGGGATTGTTTGGGATTGCCTTAGCCAGCAATCCCAAGACACCAATCAACAGATACGGAGGGCCCAAATATATGATACAGTGGTGCCCCGCAAGACGAATGCCTCGCAAGACGGAAAACTCGCTAGACGAAAGAGTTTTCCGTTTTGGAGGTGCTTCGCAAAACGAATTTCCTATGGGCTTGTTTCGCAAGACGACAATGTCTTGCGAGTTCCTGCTGGGTTTTTTTCCCTTCCCCCCCTTTTTCTAAGCCGCTAAGCCGCTTATCAGCTGATCCGATCAGCAGATAAGCCGCTAAAAGCTGCTAATAGCGCTAATCCACTAATCTGTCAATGGGCTTGCTTCGCAAGACGAAAAAACCGCTAGACGAAGAGAATCACAGAACGGATTCTTTTCGTCTTGCGAGGCACCACTGTATTTCAAATGCATAGCATGCAGCTTTGGCCACAGGTTTTTCTCTTGAATACAAAGCATGTGGGTGGGGGGTCCCTAGGAATGCAGAGTGTGGGGAACCCCTCCCTCTCCAGCTGCAATCTTGGTGACACCCCCAGCCCTGCATTAGCCTTGGACAGAGAGGTTGAGATATTTATTTATATTGTGGCTTTTTTCCTTTCAGGCCACAGACATGGTATAAATGACAAGCAAATGTATTTCATCAGATTTACACCCACACCATCTTCAAAGGAGCCCAAGGTGGCAAACATACCAATACTAATAACAATTAAAACGTCTAGTAAACAACTGAAGACAACCTTCCAAAAATCAGTTTAAAACTCCAAAAAAAGGCTCCAGTATGTAGTTAGGGTGGGCTAGTTAGATATTTTTCTGTATGTAAATGTTATTAGGAGTTATTAGGAAGGCTGGATTTAACAAATACTGTAATAGTAATCAAATATTGACAAACTTGTTTAAAAACAAAAGTAGCTCTACAGTCTGGATGTGTATAATGCACTCTGCTCTCTCTTGGCTGAAATCCTGGAGGGAGAGATTCAAGTTCTCAGTCCAAGTTAATGGTAGGTCAGATAATAATTAATCCCCAACCCAAGAGGCAGGCAATACTTTAATTAACCTGCATCGCATGAGGTGACTTTTTAAAGCTGCTAATTCCCAAAAGGTCGTACTGCCTCCCTTTAATCCTGTATTTCCTAAGAGCAACGTGTTCTTAAAAAAAACCCACAAACCTCTTGTGCCATTTATTTACAACCCCCCAGGGAAGATAAAACAGCACGGGAAAGATATGAAGAACATTCGATTTGAGAAAGCAAGCAGGCAAAGCTGAGTTCATAGTAAGTTCTGAAAGCAGGGAACCATCCATGGGCAAACTGGAGCAAATGCATCCTGGAAGATCAAGGAATGATCAACCTATGCAGCAGTGGAGGGAAATGTAGCTCTGCCCCCCAGCCTCAGTTTGTTCTCAGCTATCCTCCCCACCAGTATACCTGAAGGAGCGTCTCCACCCCATCATTCTGCCTGGACGCTGAGGTCCAGCGCCGAGGGCCTTCTGGCGGTTCCCTCATTGCGAGAAGCAAAGCTACAGGGAACCAGGCATAGGGCCTTCTCGGTAGTGGTGCCCGCCCTGTGGAATGCCCTTCCAGCAGATGTCAAAGCGATAAACAACTACCTGACATTCAGGAGACATCTTAAGGCAGCCCTGTTCAGGGAAGTTTTTAACGTTTGATATTTTATTGTATCTTTGGTTTCTGTGGAAGCCGCCCAGAGTGGCTGGGGAGGCCCAGCCAGATGGGCAGGGTATAAATAATAAATTATTATTATTATTATTATTACTACTACTACTACTATGGTTTTCCCAGTAATGATGTATGGAAGTGAAACCTGGACCACAAAGAAGGCTGATCGCCGAAGAATTGATGCTTTTGAATTAGGGCACTGGAGGAGACTCTTGAGAGTCCCATGGACTGCAAGAAGATCAAACCTCTCCATTCTTAAGGAAATCAGCCCTGAGTGCTCACTGGAAGGACAGATCCTGAAGCTGAGGCTCCAATACTTTGGCCACCTCATGAGAAGAGAAGACTCCCTGGAAAAGACCCTGATGTTGGGAAAGATGGAGGGCACAAGGAGAAGGGGACAACAGAGGACGAGATGGTTGGATAGTGTTCGCGAAGCTACCAGCATGAGTTTGACCAAACTGCAGGAGGCAGTGGAAGACAGGAGTGCCTGGTGTGCTCTGGTCCATGGGGTCACGAAGAGTCAGACATGACTAAACGACTAAACAACAACAACAACAACAACAACATCCCCCCCCACCTGCCCACTTTGCTACTTAGCTACCAATCCAGGGGGTGGCACTGTCAGATTCCTCTTCTTCAGCCTCAAAATTGCCCTTGTAGAACTCAGAAGGGAGGAAGATGGGAACAAATCTAGAATTTATTGACGTTACCTCTGGCTCCACCTGCTGTTGGCTTCCTGTTTTACACCTCACCAGCCCCAATGAGCACCAGCCACCACTGCTGCACAGGACACTTTTCTACTAGTGAGGCTTCCTTGTGCTACTTTGTCTTGCAAACTGAACTGCTGCTTGGTGGTCACATGTTATGGTATAATCTGACTTTTTGTACTGATGTGTTACCTGCCCTTCACCATAATGTCCCAGGGTGGGTTAACCCTTCCCCCCCCCCAGTACATCAGAGGACTGTGGTGGCTCCTATTAACTAAATCTAGGTGTCAAAGGCCAGGGAGCTGTGCCTTCAGCATACAGCAAAAGCTATACAATGAAGGTGTTAGATGCTCCTCTGTTGGGGGTGGGGGAGAGCGAATTTCACAGCTTAGGGGCTGCCACAGAGAATGCCCTCTCCCAGGCTGCCACCCTGAGGATGATGGTATAATTCCCCTAAAATTAATCTGGAATCCCTTGCCACATGCAAGAGATTACAACAGAAGTTGTTTATTACTGGGTGGCATTTGTGTCTCGTGTGACTTTCTATTTAATTTTATCAGGTAAGCACCTGCGCAGCATCGCAGCTGTACATTAGGAGCAAAGGGGGGTAAATGCTCTGTGATGCTCCACAAGGTGCAGCAACACAGCTGAGTTCATGAAACAAAAGCAATTCCTTACAGCTACACTGCAGCAAAGGTTCGTCTTCACTATTTACCCAACGGCCATGAAACAGAGGGTCAGAAATGAAAATGGCAGGCTACTATTTCCCGCCCAGAAAGCCAGCCCCAGCGTTAAAAACAACAACAACGCAGGTTTTCAGGTTTAAGAAACCTCCCACCAGTGATAATAGCACAAAGCTAAAGCACACAAGCACTAATACAGAGACAGTGAAATAGCAGAACAACAGTAACAGAACAGCTCTGAAAAGGCACAGGACAAAGAGGCCGCAGATCGCTGGCCCTTAAAGTACTACCTGCAGAACCGCAGCAGGGGGAAACTCTTGTGTAGACTGTCTCGATGACAGAATGAAAATTGATGTTTACTGCTAAACCAAACTTCAAGCAGTAAAAGAGCACATGAGCCTTGCAGATGGCTTCCCCTCTTTGCCTTGAAACAAGTGGGGAGAGTGATGCTACTGCACTTAGGTTCTGGACATCTGGGTGGCCATTCTGAGGACAGGATGCTGGACTAGAGGGACTACTGGGTTGGCTGCCTGATTCAGCAGGCTATTCTTACGTTCTTCATGTTAACTAATGCTTTCCTTCCCTGATCTGGTGCTTTCCAGTTGTGTGCTGGGCCACAACTGCCATGATACCTGAGCTGTGGTCAAGCCGGCTGGGACTAATGGAAGTTGGAGTCAAAAAATAACTGGAGGGCGCAAGATTGGGAAGAGCTGCTTAGTGCATTGCACATGCTGCTTCAGTGGACCACAGGCCCTGTGATTTGGCTGCTATATGCTCATTGCTCCTTTGCCCTTGAAAGCAACTATGCTCTGAATGACCGTGTGCATCTCATGTATGAGAATTTTCACACACCATTCCACCTTGAAGCAGACACAGACCAAGTAGCAAAGCAGTGATAATCATAGTGAAAGATTATTTCAGAAAGGGGTAGCCTGAATAAGGGAAAGGCAAAGTACTGTTGACAATACTATGCTGAATCAAAAGGCTGGGTTGTACAGTGGAGAAACCTGACTGCCACAGTTCAGACTGCAGCATGGGGTGGGGGTTAACATTTTGAAATGCTCCTCTTTGCTTATACCATTTCCAAACCTCCCAATTAATAAAAATATATCAGAAAACTAAAGCAAGAACAGCAAATGTTACAAAAATACACAGAAGAATTAGTAACACAACTTATTAAAGAATGCTTCCTGGTATCAATTCCTTCTCCTTCTGACACAAAACCTCTCAGCTTCCTGGCTCTTACCTAGGACACCACCCACTGACCTTGGCTCTCACCCAGAGCCTAAATGAGTTCAAAGATCACCCACAAGATCTCACAACAGAGAGGCGTCATGGAACGTGGTGACCTCACCCTGGGTCGCCCACAGCTTTGACCTACTCAGCACTGTCAGTTCCAAGCTACAGAAGATTTGGATTGGTGAGTTTCCCAGAGGGTCCAAAGGATGGTAAATAGGGCACCCATCCGCTTATAGTCCTCTGCACTTCTCTCCTCTTCCAGTTGTCTATTAAAAAACCCATAATAAACAAATGGCCCCTTATGCCTGACCCTACTCCCTGCTCAACCGTGCATTATTTTCACATGTTAACACCCTTAACTGCACTATAATTATAGCTGATGGTTTATTTTATAATATCTGCATTATGTAAATAATTTTTATGTTATATAATAAACATTATATATATATAGAAAGTGCAATATATTGGTTTTAAAAAGAAAACTAACTTTTACTCTTAGTATGCTAGTTTTTATAACTCTTAGTATGCTAGTTTTTATGGGCAGACATGGGGAAGTATGAAAAAGTGATTATCTCCCACCTGTAAATCTGAAGTGGTACAGTGCATTCAACCATGTTGGCATCTACATTCTGTATGTAGAAAACACAGCCAACAACTAATTGTATTCGGGCAGTGAGTCACTGGTAAATCCTTGTAAAAGATGAGTGGTATCTTTTTGTTGCGACTTATTCAATTCCTAGTTGGAACTCGGTCATAAAACCGTTAAGTGATGATACCCATATTCTGCTACACTAACCAGACTTTTAAAACAATTAATCTGAATGCACAATAATAAAACTGAGCAACTTAACACTCCTAAACCTAATTCTCAATACACATTCAGTTACCTAGCCTTTTCAGTTCAACTGAACTAAACAAACCAGTTTTGACAACGGCTCACACTTTCTCCACATTTCTTTATTGTTAAAAGAAAATTAATCTAATCTCTTTTGTGGGAAACTGGACGCGTGAATTCAGCTCTCTTCAAGCCAAAACTAACAATATTTTCTCAAACAAAGGTTCATTCAGAGCATCAGATAAGAACGCTCACTTATTGTGCTGCGGAGCAAAAAGGCAGACATGCAGGACAAAAACATTCCTGTATTGAGCCAATAAGAATTGTTATTTCCCTCCTGTCTGGGCGGCTTCAATGAAGTCCAAACTCACCCACTGACTTGTTTGTATACAGTTTTCAAAATGGCTAGAAAGCAAATCCCCAACTGCCCTTGAAAGCTTCAAGCACAGCCATCGGCTCACATCAAGGAAGGACACATTTAACTCTGGCCTAGTGCCCTATTGCCATGAAGAGGAAAGAGCTAAATTGGAGATCATATTTAAGGGTGTTTTTGCAATCTTATTCCCCTTACCAATAGGAGTGGTTGAGGTCTTGTGAGACTTGCTGAAGCCAATCAGGAGTGTGTACAGTGCATTTCATCAGTCTGTGGTGGTACTCTAGCTGTGACCCTACCTGCATAGAGACAGGCTGGCTTTGGTAATCCAGTCTCTGGTAATGTGCACAACATTGCGGCACCATAAAGACTTACATCCCCCTCCCCCCCCCCACATGTTTTTTGTTATCAGTGAGCTGCCGAGCTTCCTGTGTCAGTTACGGATATTGTTTGCTCTCCTTTTATGGTATCATGTATTTATATTGATGTTTTAATGCGTTATAAGTTGCTTGGAGACTTTTGGGTAATAAGCATCTAACAAGTCTAATAAGCAACAGCAGTGGTGATAGCTATTATTATAATAAGAAGTGACTGAAGAACCTGCAACGGGAGACTGCAACATATAACTGCAATCATCAATGCTGTGACTTGACTCAGAGCAAGAACAATTATCCCTTCGGAAACCCATATTTTAAAGCAACCTGATGAGATCAAATTGTTATTTTTTATTCCTATGGCAGAGGGAAAGCAAGGGGAGTTATGCCATATTGACACTTTATTTGGCAGTGCCATAATTTCTTCTACATATTTGACAAGCTGGTGGGGTGTAAGGATAGAGAACAGAGAGGATGCCCTGGAAGAATTTTTTATTTATCTCACTTCCTGCCTCTAAGAGAGCCAGTGTGGTGTAGTGGTTAAGAGCGGTAGTCTCGTAATCTGGTGAACCGGGTTCGCGTCTCTGCTCCTCCACATGCAGCTGCTGGATGACCTTGGGCCAGTCACACTTCTTTGAAGTCTCTCAGCCCCACTCACCTCACAGAGTGTTTGTTGTGGGGGAGGAAGGGAAAGGAGAATGTTAGCCGCTTTGAGACTCCTTCGGGTAGTGATAAAGCAGGATATCAAATCCAAACTCTTCTTCTTCTTCTTCTTCTTCTTCTTCTTCTAAAAATAACCTTTGGGATGCCTGCACCCAGTGCTTTTTTCCCACCATGAAGTTGTTATAGTAAGGGCCACACTTTTTAACAACAAAAAACAGAGGTGCTGGTACTGCGCACCCCTGAATACCCCCCAGAAAAAAGCAAAGCTGTTTTCCTTCCTTTTCTGCACTACCTTGCTAGAGCTTCATGAGTGCAGAAGAGGATGAAGGTTTAAGTGAGGTGCAACAGAAGTCTGTGCGGAGCTGGTTTAACACAGAGCACTGGACTACAAAGGAATGTTACACGAGATCAGATACAACTGGGAGCAAACTCTTGTCCTCCTTTAAGTTATCAAGGGTTCCTTTATTGCTTTTATTACGGCTGGGATGGACACGAAGAGAGGGGACGACGTAGCTCTGCCACTGTTACCATAACAAGTTGCAGTTAACATGCTCAGCTGCATTTTGCTTGCCCCACCAAAAAGGTTCAGCCAGGGGCAAGAAGACGCCAGCTGGCCACAACAAATGAGCATGGAAGACGGGACAGAGAACTGGATTGGAGTTCAAAATCCCAGTTCAACATGGGCTAAACTGGGACACACTTATTTGTCAGTTTGTAAAATTGTGACTAAAAAACGACCCAAGTCACAGGGGTGGTTGCAAGAGACATTAGACTTTAAAATGCAAAGCCAATCTGGTTTAGCAAGTACAGTGGTACCTTGGAAGTCAAACGGAATCTGTTCCGGAAGTCCGTTCGACTTCTAAAACGTTCGGAAACCAAGGCGTGGGACTGGATGCAGGAATCCGTGTTGGATGTTCGGGTTCCAAAGAACATTCGCAAACCAGAACACTCACTTCCGGATTTGCGGAGTTCGGGAACCAAAACATTCGACTCGCGAGGTACGACTGTACAAAGAAATGGAAGATTTCAGAAAATTCAGCTTCTCTCCTGCCGATGGTATTGCAAAGGCTGGGAAGATTCACCTGTCAAAATTAACTCAGCTATTTGGCTATTGCATTTCCAGGAGCCCTGTTATCCTAAAGATGCGAGAACTGTTTAACAATGTGATGTGAGTCATAATTCCGGCTGAAGTTGAAGCATTTCCAAAAATAACTGCCAAGCTGGAAGTGTCACCTTATGGTTCCTTCCAAGTATTAAAAATGACCACCCAAACCAAGTAACGGGTGCTGGCAAATAATCAAATGCTTTGGGATTCTGGAGGATTCCAAATTCTGCAAAGCCTTTAAGTCTAAGCAGCAACTCCAGGTTGAGATGATGTTTTGTTTATCAGCAGAGCTGACCAAGATGGCTCTTGTGAAGTACCTCAAAACAACCTTATTCCAATTATTTATTAGCCTGTCTCTTACCCTAGATGAACAGGAGCCTGGGGAAGGTTTACTGACTTCATAGAACAGTGAGCTGTTTACCACATACAACAGGTGGAGAAACCTGAAGCTAGGCTCTTCTGTCACCAAGGATAATGTAGCATTCCCCACACAACACGACAAGCCTATAAATACCCTGAAGACTACAAGGATCTTATTCTAAACAGTCTCCTCGGTGTTCCAGAAAAGAGCATTTTGAAGAACCAGCTCACCTCTCCCACGCTGAACCTGTCCACAATGCAAACTCTCTCACACAATACAAAAACAGTCCTTCAGTTACAGCTCAAAAGCTCATCAACAGCACCTGTTTACTGTTGAAAGCATTAAACTGAACAGAAACCAGGCAAAACATTAATCACAGAAAAAGTTAGTCTAGAATAATAATAAGTTATAATAAGTTAGGAAACCCTGTGAAAGCCAAAAGACCTCTTTCATAGCCTAAACAGGATTTGCAACAAGTTAAAATGAGATAAATTTTCAAAGTGACCTGTATCACAGCAGCCAGATTTTAAAAGTATGTCCTTGGAATGTGTTATCTGAATTCTAGAAGTTAGAAAGCAAAAGCAAACATCTCTCTTTTTAAAATTCATATCACTGGCTGCAGAAAAATCACAGCACTTGCTTACAGGGTAGCCCTTTTACGGAGGGTAAGGAATGTGTTTTAAAATGCTTTGCATGTTTGGCTTGCCTCATCATATTTGCCACTCCTGTGTTGGCCAACAAGGCCTGAAAAAGCCACGTCAGTTCCTGGTTATTTAAGGGCATGTAGCAGAGGGAGGGGTCATCCTTTTGGCACCTCTTGCTGTCCTGCAGTTTGAAGTTTCCCAATTTATCCTCAGCAGTGGATCTGGGGTGCCATTAAGGGGAGCGAAGTTTCACACTGATGGATCTGGCCTACATGGGACAATCCATCTGTGTGTTCCCAATAAGACAGGATTAAGACCAGGAAATGGCAGCAAAAAGGATTTTAAAACCATCCTAGCATGGAGATTTTTCAGTCCCCCAAACTTTTCCACGGGAAAGCTTTTGCATCACCATCTCTCTAAGCAGCACAGGAAATAGTATTTTACTGCACCAGACTCGGCTGATAAGAAAATTTATTCTTTCAGATACATAGATGTCTTCATCTAAGGCAGAGTTGCAAAGGTTTATTCATGTTGTTGTTTTTTAAATGCTTTCCAGTTCATAGCTCATGAGTTTAGCCACTACACACTTCACCAAATAGCCAGGCATTTGGAAAAAATGAGTCTACCTGGAAACAGATACAGGTTATTTTCTCCCATACCCCTGATTCATGTCAGGAGTAGAAATAATTCAGGAATGGATTGTGATGAAAAAGAACAGCTGCTGCAGGTTTATAAAAGACAATTAGGTCAGCTTGACGGCTTCTCTAGTAATGTAATGATATGCATATACATGCATAAACACACACACATCATAGGTCAAGAACAGCTGCTCCTGAGCCATTCAGAGCAACCTCTGATCATTAAAACAAAATGTATGGTGCGAATGCAATTGAAATACTCACAGTTCTGGTAACCTCACTTCAAAAAAGGATACTGTAGAGCTGGAAAAGGTTTAGAAAAGTACAACCAAAATTTTCAAGGGGATGGGGCAAATCCCCTATGCGGAAAGGGCTTATTCAAGGCTTTTTTAGTTCAGAGAAAAGACAAGAGAGAGAAAACTTGACAGAGGTGTATACAATTATCCATGATGTAGAGAAAGGGGACAGCAGAAAGTTGTTATCCCTCTCTCATAACATTCTGGAATTTGCTCCCACAAGAGGCAATGGTGGCAACCAACTTGGAGGGCCAAATTTATGGAAGATAAGGCTGTCAAGGACTACTAACCATGCTGACTATGTACTACCTCCACTGTCAAAGGCAGTATGCTTCTGAATACCACCTGCTGCAAAACACAGGGGAGCAGAGTGCTGCTGTGCTCAAGTCAGGTCAGGTCAGCGAGCTTCTCACAGGATCTAGCTATCCACTGCGAGAACAGGATGCTGGACTAAACTGGCCATTGGCCTGACCCAGCAGGCTTTTCTCATGTTCTTAAAATGAATATTTAACAGTAGAAAGTATACACATAATGTTACTGCAGTAATCATCTACCTACAGCATCTTAAGAGTTAACACAAAGCTGGCTGCCGTCTTCTTTTTCCACTCTGAGCAGCTGTACACAGCCAAAAGTCAAAGGCATCTCATCTAAACATTTATCCATATTCCGTAGACTGATGCCAAAGGAGATGAAACGAAGAAAACAATGAAAAAGAGGGACCAGCACACTGGAGAAAACATGAACCATCTCATCCAAAGACACAAACTAGCAGACAACAACAACAACAACAACTCTTCAAATAATTATTCTTTTACTGAAGACTACCGGTATATTCTCTTGCTCATATAGAATAACAGAATAATATATTTGTAGAGTTGGAAAGAACCCTGAGCGTCATCTAGTCCAACCCCCCCCCCCATAATTTGTGACAGAGGGCTTAAAAACCTCCAAGGAAGGAGAGTCCACCACCTTACAATGAACAAAAGTGTCATTCCGTAGTGTCTCTCGTGTTTTTGGGGGGTGGAAGCCATACCTGACTGACTGTATATAGTGAAGAAAACAAACCATGTTGCATAAAAAGCAGTGCTCCCCCCCCCCCACCACCACTTCAGCGTTCTTGTTGCAAAGTATTAAGTGTGTCTATAAGTATTAAGTCCAAATCTGTGTGATCCAGGTTTCAAAGAGGTCCACATCTAGGCACTTCCAATGTCTCGTGATGACTAACTTTGCAGCTGTTAACAAGTGTAAAATTAAATTCTTATTAATTAAATTCTGGGGGTTGATAATTAAGCAACACCACTTTTGGGTCCAAAATGAACTTTTGTTTTATAACCTGATTGGTCAAATGTTGAACTTTTCCCCCAAACCTTCTATCATTTATTATTTTAACTAGAATAATTTTTTATTTACATTTAAATTGCTTGGGAGAAAATGTAAGTAAAGTACTAATTGCTGCTCATTTAAAAGAAAGTTTTTGTAAATGTGTGAATGATATTTTACACCATATTAAAAAAACCACAGATTAACAAGTTGTCTCAGGATAATTGTTGATGTTGAAAAATTTACACAGATTACTTTTGAAATGTGATTCCTAGTTTTCAGTGGTTTGTGTTGCATTATATTAAACAGATGACTGGCTATATCCCAAATGAACCAAATGGAATACCAACTGGGATGCTACTGAATTATATGGAATGATGTCTAGATAGTACAAATGTTGAGACGGTAACTAACTTATTAGTAGTGGCAAAAATGTTAATTCCCAAGTACTGAAAGAAGAAAAGTAGAACCTCTGTTATCAGAATGGCTTATGGAACACAGCTATAGCGTATAAACATATCATATAAACATATGATATTTGGGTTCAGGATTTTCTACAGATATAGATAAATTTGTAAAGAAATTGTCACTATCAATTTTTTTAAAATGATATCATTAGGTGATGAAGTGCAATCTTGTTTTCATTGGTTTAATGAACTGTTTGGTTGATGGGTTAAGCAAACCAATTTTTAAAATAATGTGATGAATTATTTACAGTTTTTATTTCCCTTTTTCATTGTGTTTTCTTTTAAGAAATGTTATATTGTTTTATGTACTGTATTTCATAACCATTTTATTATTGCAAACCACTGTGGGGCCAAATGATGGGCAGTCCCTACATTTCTTAAATACGTAAATAAGTGCTACAAAGGTGTTTGGAAACTCACGTAACAGGCAGGTAGATTTGTCAAAGACAGGGCTTGGGGAAAGGCTCCCCCATTCATGCCTCTGCTGAGTGGTGAAAACCACATTTGTGGCTGGCATTCATCTAAAGAAGACATACAAATGCTCAGCAGAGACGCCTTGAAATTGCTGCTCTAAATGGAACATCAGGGCTCAGCATGAAAAGTCTCCAACCTGGAGCCATTCTTCAGCCACTGGGACAGAACGGAGTGATGAGAAGTCAAGTGCTACCTCACTTAGCACATCAGAGCAGTTCGCCTTATCAAGTGGCACTTAATTATCCTACAATGTGGCGAGTGCTGGTGAAAGGAGTGCAGTCAGTCTGCTTGTGCCCATGACTGACTCCCAGGCTGCCAGCAGAGAAGCGATGGAATCAAGCTGCAAACATCGACACCTCTGACAAGCTTGATAAAAGGAGCTGCCATTCACTTATCTGCTTAACAAAGGCCATGTAAAAGGATTATAAATACAAACTTTCCCTTTGCAGAGACACTTTGGATTTTATAAGCCTTCCAGCTAAGCAGCCAGCTTTTGATGTGGAAGCAGGGGTGCTTTTGAAAGGATTTTTGGTCTAGTACAGAGCAAAATTAAAAAATTAACAGATGCAGCTTTCGTTTGTTAGCATAGGATTGCTGGAATACCAAAGGCAAATCTTGAGCAGTATCATGCCTGACAGGCAAACTACATATTATATCAGGGGTGGGGAGCATGTGCCTCTCCAGCTGATCTGCCTGAGATGACTCCTTCCATCTCTACAGTTCTATGACCATGGTGGCAGAGACTGAGGGGAGCTAGAGTCCAACAGCATCTGGAAGGCCACAGATTCCCCACAACTGCATATAACAGCCCTCCAACTATTCTATTTCAAATGAAGAGAAAACTTGGAAGGCTGCAATTTTGAGCTAAGGAACAGCAGGTGGGCTGGAAGAACTAGGGGTTTTCCTCCCTGGCCATTTCTCCCCATTCATATATATCAGGGGTTGGCAAACCTGGGCAGGTTCATGGTCCCACAGACGTCACAGTGGGCTGGAGTGTACGCGTGCACACGAATGCGCAAATGCTATTTCCGGTGCTCCTTCCGGCACGGAGGAGGCACGCGCAGCTTCCCATTGGCTGCAGGAGCTTACTGCAACCAATGGGAAGCCAGTCAGCTTCACGGAAGGCAGACCCTGCTCTGCTCTGCACCAGTTTAGCACGGTGCACGAGAGCTGACCAAGCGGCCGGCAGGGGTCCATGGGCCAGTTAAACAACCCCCATGGCCGCATGTGGCTCATGGGCCTTAGGTTGCCAACCCCTGATATGTATGAAGGCAGCCCTGCTTAGCAAAGATTTTAATGTTTGATGTTTTATCGTGTTTCTACTATTCTGCTCAGAGCTGTCCAGAGGTGGCTGGGGAAACCCAGCCAGATGGGCAGGATATAAATATTAATTATTATTATTATTATTATTATTATTATTATTATTATTATTATTATTATTTCCTGCCAAAGAATTTTAGATGAACGTCAACAAGTGTAATTGTGCATCTGAAACCCCATGTTTTCTCTCAACTGTGGCTTTTTACAGAATGATAAGCTTTGCAAGAAACAAACTGTAGGAAAAAACTTAAGGAGAGCTCCTGTAAATGCTTCAGCAACATGAATTTTGCAAGGGATCAGCAGCAAGTGGGTGGAAGGCAGGTGGAGAAAAGAGAAGACATTTAACATCTATTTACAGGCAACTATTTGTTTTGGGTTGGTTAAGTCTGAGATGGTAAAGTTTGAGAAGTCCTTGCTTAAAGAATGCAACGCAGACCTCTCAGCCTTTGTTGACCTGCTGCTAGGGACACAGCCCATTTAGTATTGTGAACTTCTTGCCTTGGTTTGTTTTAGCATAGCAGCACAATCCACAAGCACCCTATCAAGAGCAACACTTTTCTGCCATTGGGAGAGAGAGCAGGCAGTTCTGTCAGCACACAAACAGGTACTTTCACAAAGGATTCCAACTAAGAACATATGCAGACTTTATATGAAAATGTTAGCTATCTGATTCTATACCCACTGAAGGGTCTCTCTAACTACCCATTTTGGATTTATTTCTATTAAATAAATCAAGGCATGGTGGAATGTGTTGTTATTCATCTGAGGTTGTATTTACCTAATTTTAAGACCTGCTAAGGAAGAGATGATTGTCATTATGCCCTGATACGTAAAACCACAGAATTCAAGGAGGGTGTACTTTCTTTTTTCCTTTGCAAGAAACAAACTGTAGGAAAAAACTCAAGGAACGCTCCTGTAAATGCTTCAGCAACATGAATTTTGCAAGGGATCAGCAGCATGTAGCAGACATGTAGCAGACATGTAGCAGCAGCATGTAGCAGACATGTAGCAGCAGCATGTAACAGACATGTAGCAATAACAGTCAGATTATGCTTATTCCAATTCTAATAGTAATCATCTGTGTAGCTACAGAAACCGAAGTGCCTATATTTTCACAATATGCCAGTATTGACTGAGCCCTCCTCCCAGAAGGAAATGCAAAAAAAATTGCCTGCTAATAGTTCTGGGAAATAACTATTGCACAAGCAGGAAGAAAACACTTGGAGCAGCCCCAGCAATGCAAAATGGAACTCAGCAACAGCAAACCCCGTGGTACCAGACTTTGGGGGCAGAAGTCCAAGACCCTACTTAGGGGAATGAGCAGGTGGGACCCCAAACACAGCAAGGCTGCCATTTTGGAGTAGGTGAAGTCAGCATTCAAAATTCCCCAGGCGCACTTTGCAACCAAATGAAGATGCCCGGGCCTGACATCTCCACCATCTGGGGATACATGCCTGGCCTGGGGATCCTTGGATCTTGACTGTTCTCACACAATAGCAACACATCCTGTAGAATTTTATTCATTTTATTTTATCTGCACAATCAGAATGAATTTCAGGAACCAAAAAGTTGTATTGAAAAATTTAACTTTTGAGTCGTCTGGCCAAAAAATGGGAACGAGGCATTCCATTTTGGTGACTGAAACCCTGGTTTAAGGAGCCATTTGCTGCCTAGCTTATATATCTGAGTTTCCAACAGTGGTGAAGTAATACCCACCTACTGTCTGAAGAGGGGCATTCCAATAAGGCAATCAAATCCAGAGTCTAAAATTACCTAACTGCACCATTTTCATTTACTACTGTTTTCATTTCATACTGTAGTCTGAAAACAGATGGGCTCTGGAATGATATGGAATGACAAGCTCCACTAGAAGCAAACATGTCCATTACAGCGGATATAACAGCTTCAATAAACAATGCTGTGATTCCTGTGTTACGCAACTTTTTCCTTTTCAAGCAGCCACTTCATCCACAGGGAGGATACTGCTCAGAATTTTGATGCTGTGTTCTCATGCCAGGGATTCAATCCCATCAAGCGCAGGAGGACTTGGTTCCATGTAAAAGGTAAGGTAAAGGTAAAGGACCCCTGGACGGTTAAGTCCAATCAAAGGCGACTATTGTGGCGCTCATCTCGCTTTCAGGCTGAGGGAGCCGATGTTTGTCCGCATGTGAAGTCATGTGGCCAGCAGGACTAAACCACTTGTGGTGCAACGGGACAACGGGATGAAAGCCAGAACACACAGAAACGCTGTTTACCTTCCCGCTGCAGTGGTACCTATTTATCTACTTGTACTGGCATGCTTTCAAACTGCTAGGTTGGCAGGAGCAGGGACAGAGCAACAGGAGCTCACCACCGTTGTGTGGATTCAAACCGCCAACCTTCCAATTGGCAAGCCCAAGAGGCTCAGTGGTTTAGATCACAATGCCACCTGCGTCCCCTTGGTTCCGTGTAAAGAAGCATAGAAACAGGATGTGCATGAGGTATCTAGAGTCTGCAGGCTGAAATCCTACTTTAGGATTCTCTGGATGATCGGGCTGCAAGGAATTCAGGCATGGAACTGTCAACAGCACTTCATCCTAGGCAGGATGCAAACTGATCATCCAGTGCATGTCTCTGTCCTACACAGGACCTTCTGTACATAAAGCATTTTCAACAAACGGGTGTCCAAATTGTCCATGGAGATCGCTGAATGAGATTATGCACTGTCTCTAGGAGGCTTAGCCCATTGATGAACTGCTCTTACAGAAGGACACAATTTCTGTTTAATAGAAAACAATCTTTCTGAAGCATACAATCATTTCTTCTTGTTCACTGTTGCCCCTTCTTGGACCCTAAACCACAGAAACGCAGGCCTTTTCATTTCACATGCACTATAAACAAGTCCATAGTTCCAGCTCTGTAGGAACACAGAAACAAGCCTGACCCACAGCTGGATGAGACAACTAAAGAATCCCAATCTAATGCTCTAAGCTCTTTGGTGAGAGATTGGTAGGTACAAATGTACCCAAAGTAAATAAATGCAACAATAAGGCTAATGCTTGCTTGGCACAGACTCCAACCACTGAAAGGTAGAATGATAACTTTCTCATACCCCCAAAATGTAATATGAACAGTGCAATCAACTTTCTTTCCTTTTAGTCAGATCTGCTGCTTTCTATTATCTTTTTAAAAATATTTACTACAAATAAAATGCTCTGCTAGTCTTTTAGGCTGCTTCCCAAACCACTTCCTGTGAAAAACTGCCCACTTCAGGGGTTAATGCTTTGTCTGTTAATGACAGATTAATCTCCCAGAGGTAAACTGGCTAATCAGGCAGGAAAAGTGTCAGTCAATTTTTCCAGCATTACCTTCACCTTCACCAGAAGGAGATAACAAACCACATGATCCAATGGTTGGTTTCACAGAGACCATTGTCCTTGCTTTTCTACTGCTGAATCCCCCTTCTGTACATTTTACAGGGCTGAGGTTGGTAAGCTGCTCCTTTTACAGGGTAAAAGATGCAGCATACCAAATCCAGCCTTGTTCCTAAACTGCACACAGGAAAAGGAACAAGAAGAGACTGTTCTTTTTTATCTTACCTACTAGCCCCAAGCTGTAGCAGCCTTACAAATAAGTTCACAAAAATTAAAGGTAAAGGTACCCCTGCCCGAACAGGCCAGTCTTGACAGACTCTGGGGTTTGTGCGCCCATCTCACATCTATAGGCCGGGGGCCAGCGCTGTCCGAAGACACTTCCGGGTCACGTGGCCAGCGTGACAAAGCTGCATCTGGCGAGCCAGCGCAGCACACGGAACGCCATTTACCTTCCCGCTGGTAAGCGGTACCTATTTATCTACTTGCACCCGGGGGTGCTTTCGAACTGCTAGGTTGGCAGGCGCTGGGACCGAGCAGCAGGAGCGCACCCCGCCACGGGGATTCGAACCGCCGACCTTTCGATCGGCAAGCCCTAGGCGCTGAGGCTTTTACCCACAGCGCCACCCGCGTCCCTTCACAAAAATTACCACACACAAAAAAGTCACTACAGTGGTACCTCGGGTTAAGTACTTAATTCGTTCCGGAGGTCCGTTCTTAACCTGAAACTGTTCTTAACCTGAAGCACCACTTTAGCTAATGGGGCCTCCTGCTGCTGCCATGCCGCCAGAGCACAATTTCCTGAAGCAAAATTCTTAACCCAAGGTACTATTTCTGGGTTAGCGGAGTCTGTAACCTGAAGCGTATGTAACCTGAAGCATATGTAACCTGAAGTACCACTGTAGTTCTATTATTCCATATAGTTCTAAATGCTAGTTATTTATTAACTAGAAGAAAAGGGAAAAGAGACACAATCAGCCTTTGTGATACTTCCCTACCAAACTACTTGAAAGCAATTCTTCTTTGCTCCAAGTGGCCAGCTGTATGCAAGCAAAACTATCCTACACAGCTTTCATACTGAAAACCTCCATAAAGTTGAAGACTTCAGACCAGGACTTCTAAGGCCTGGAAGACCAGATTTGTTTGTACCTGATGGGGGGGGAAATGTGATATTTTCATTCTGTTTATATATTTTATTTAAGTACAGGATTCAGCTTTGAAATCTACTTCCTTGGAAATTATGTAAGGATAAATTTTAAAAGAATAAGCATAACCTTGAAGCTTCTGTGGGCAGCAACAATTGGGCATGACAAGTTATCAACGTTCGTTTCGGAGCCATTGGCCTTTTAGCTCTGAAGAATTTGTTTCCAAATAAAAATGTAAAGGTAGCGGGGGGAGGAGTAAGAGTAAAGTAAATGTGCCTTTTTCTGCACATGTTGAACAAATAAAAAACTGACATGGTAATATTATATTACAACAATGTCAATGGTTAGTATGCAAACCTGTGAAGAGTCTACATATCCTTACCCAGTGAATGTTGATCTAATTAAAGTATTTTACCCATTTTCTAATTTCCTGGAATACGACAATAGAAGCTGCAACAGCAAAGGGTCTGTACTAAGAAACTATTGTGGCATATGCTTCTGTGGACAACAGGCCACTTCCATAAGTTGCATGAAGTGTTATCCTGAGTGATATATATATATATATGGTTTGAATTTCATTTTCTTATGACCATGGCTATAAGCAATTAGTCTTTAAGGTGCCCCAATGCTTGTTCCCGCCCTGCCCTGCCCCACCCCCAATAAGAGAATTTTCTGGGAAGTTATGCATTTCATTTTTTTAACCCACCCTCACAGCACTGAAATCAACAACAATAATCATAAATAATAATTTCACACATCATTTTAATCCAAAATTTATAGGAGCTACGTTTTGTTGATATCCTGGTCTGGGCAACCTCAACAAACAAGATTCAGAGGGCTTACACTGATTAATCCCAGTGTTAACATCATTCCTAAAATATAACCATCAGCCACACATCTATCTTAAGCAAAGTCTCCTTAACAGATAAGATCGCCTCCAAAGCACGCAAATAGATCAACAAAGTAATTTCTGCTCGCTATATGAACCTGGTACATTACTCTAACTCAGTATAGGCTTCTGTTTGCTGCATATTCTAAAAAGAGCTTACACAAATCACAAACAATATTTACACACCTGTGTTAAGAACAAGAAGGAAAAACATTCTAACAATATTTTGTGTCACTTAAACATTACTTTGCCTCTAGCACTCTTTTTCCATAATAGGAGGGAAGGAAGTAGTAACACAGTTTCTATGCATGCACAGTTTGGGTAAATCTGAAGTTAACAGAATCCGTCACAAAATATCTTGCAAGTTTTCATTTAACTGAGGGAGATTCACTGTTGCAACTGTTGTGAGACTGTGCACGCCTACAGTCACCTATCTAATCCGAATCAGTCACAATCTTTGATCCTGTTGTGATACTTTGATCTTTAGGCAGTGAAGGCAAGGAGAACAAAATGTTCCTGAAATACTTTGTAGAGGTAGATAAAATACTTTCTAGGTCTCATTACTGTAGCAGAATGAATTTAGCACACAATGCACAATTTGTGTACTACAGTACTAGCTTAGAAAAATGAAACATGTTTCTCTTCTGAAATACTAGCCCACTTGGAAACAAAATTCAGCTATAGCCCTAATGGTCCACCTGACACACTGTATTTTGGTATTATTGAAAGCAAGTTTGCTTTGTAACTCACTGCCTGGAAAGCAGCCCCACAAACTGGTCTTGAACATCAGAGCAGCACTGCTGGATCAGGCCAAAGGTCTACCTAGTCCAGCATCCCTTTCCCCATAGTGGTCAGTAAGGCAGCTATGGGAAGCCCCCAAAGGGACCATGTGTGCAACAGCACTCTCTTGCTCATGGTCCTCAGCAACTGGTATTCAGAGGTAAACTGCCTCTAATGCGGCGCACAGCCATTATGACTAGTAGCCATTGATAGCCTTATCCTTCCTGAATTTGTCTCGTCTCTTTTTAAAACCACCTCCATATCTTGTGCTTGCAATGTGTGAAGAATTGCTTTTTGTCTGCTCCGAATCTCTTGCGGGAAGAGCAACTTTTATCCACTTCCTTCACACCATGCACACAGACCTTTATAGTGGCTGCACACATTCCGTAGTTCTCTTTCTCCAGAGCCCCAAACATAAACTTTCCTTGAAAGGAAGTTCACCAGTCCCTTCGTAGCCCTTTTCCGCACCCTGTTTTTCCAGCTAGATTACTGGTTTATGCGCCAGCTCCAACTTCTGAAACAGACAGTCTAATGGCAGGCTTTAAAAAAAAGCAAGCAGACACTGTTTTAAAGTTATAAAAAGTTTGCTCATAGTAGTATGACAACAGACCTTCTGTGCAGGCAACAGAATGCTGAACAAGACAGGCGTTGGTCTACTCCAACAGGGCAGCTCCTGCGTTTGTTACCACATCCAATTAGCTTAGCACAAATTTACATTGCAATGTTGAGCAAATCATGTTCCTGAGGCAAGACGAGGAGAATTACCCAAGAAAAAACAGACTGTAATGTAAATTCCCAAAAGTTGTTTCCATTCTCTCATGGAATTCTGGACCTCTATCAATGTAGCTTTTGACATTTCAATCTCTCAATTAAAAGAATTAATGCATACAAAGGAAAAAGCATGGTAAAGAGAAAGCACACTCTTTTCTTGCAATGGGCAAAATAGGAGTGGAAACCAAAACAACATGCTGACTTGGAGGAGCTTGAGATTTTCCACCATAAACTTACTTTTATAGCTCTTTCTGCAAAGAAGATTTGCTGATAACTACTTTGGCTAATTTGGGGTCACACCCAAAGACAATTGTTGATACGTACTTGAAAACTGCTACCATGCAAAAGAAGACAGAATCTCACATTCTTTGCAACACAAATTCAGTACATTTTTTTAAACGTCTCCTGCTACACTAAATCAGCCCCCACTTGCCCCTCTCACAAGCCTTCAGAGCAGGCTTCCTCAACCTTGGCCCTCCAGGTGTTTCTGGCCTACAACTCCCATGATTCCTAGCTAGCAGGACCAGTGGTGAGGGATGATGGGAATTGTAGTCTCAAAACATCTGGAGGGCCGAGGTTAAGGAAGCCTGCTCCAGAGAATACAGGCTTCCTCTCCAGTGCAACACATCTTCCCCTCACAGTTCCTGGGTAGTTAGAGCAGGCATAGGCAAACTCGGCCCTCCAGCTGTTTTGGGACTACAACTCCCATCATCCCTAGCTAACAGGACCAGCGGTCAGGGATGATGGGAGTTGTAGTCCCAAAAAGATTTGGAGGGCCGAGTTTGCCTATGCCTGAGTTAGAGCCTTAGACTTGAATCTGAATGCCCCTACTCAAGCACAATTTGAATATGATGTTAGGACAGGCACCATCTCTATAGGTCTCCGTCCCTTACTTTTTATGACATGCATTGTTTTTATGTGTCTATATAGGGAGGGTTGTTCAGCTAATAAGGGTGAGGGGATTATGGAGCTGGGGACCATGGATTTTATGAAAGGCCCCCCATTGCCTTCTCCACTGCTCATCAACTGCCACTGCTAACGTACCTCACAGGGTTGCTATGAGGATAATCCTACCTCATAAGGGCTGAGTATGGGGCAACCATGCTCCAAGTCTTTGCAGAAAGGGTGGGATTTATTTTTTAAGTATTTATATTAATAGCATTAATCAATGGTGCAGAAGAATAGAAGCACAGGTCCATGACTTTTTTCTGAACACGGCAAATGATATCATGTGACAGAGGGCAAGGGCAATTGGCAGGCAAGGGAATGAGGTGATGATGAGGCTTCCAAGTTTTAACTACTTTTTGTAACACATTAGCACAGAGGAAGGGAGAGCATGAGAAAAATAATCAAGCCGAGACTGGACTCCAATTCCCATCAGCCCTAGCTAGAAAGAGTAACAGCTCAGGATGGTGGGGATTGCAGTCCCTGGCGTTCTTTGTACAGGCAATCACAATGTGCTCCTACGCTGAAAATTTACAACAGCATGGCATCTGGTATCCATTCATAACCAACGTTTTGATACATAAGCTCTCTATGAAGTAGTGAGCACCCTATTAATACAAAAAAGCACACTCAATCAATCAGAACAAAAAACCCCAGTAAAATCGCTTCCCAAGATTAGGACACCCCATGCCCAGTGCTTGCCCAGTGACATGGTTAACTCTTCTCCACGGGAGTTGCATGCAGGGCGGCAGCACTCTGGACTCTGCGCTGAAGGGGTGGCATTAGGAGGAGATGCTCTCACCAACCCTACCTGCCTCTTGCACCTTCTGCACACGCACCCACTCACAAGCAAGCCCCATTATCTCCAACTTTGGTGGGCCAGTAACCGTTTCTCAGCCTAGCCTACCGCACAGCTGCTCATCCAACCACTTCAATTGGCACTACTGTAGGTGCCACTTAATACTTGTTTAAGGCAGCAGCACCTAAACTCTGGAACTCCCTGCCTATTGAGATCAAGCAGGCGCTTTGATCTCTGACTGCGGAGGCTAATAAAAACATGGCTGCTTAGACAAGCCTATCTGGATGCTTAAAAGGTTGTGGTGGTTTTAATCTACTTTTAGGATTTTAACTTTTGTACGTTTTCACTGTAGCGTTGTGAGTTTTCCCTCGGTTTTACCGTTTTACCTTTCGTAAACCGCTTTGCGAAAGAAAGAAATTTAACCGTGGAGCTGTGCTGAAATCTTATGAGAGAAATAAATAAATAATCACCACCAGGTTGGGGCGCCTTGGAGAAAAGGTGGCTGGAAACTAGACAACAAACAAACCGAAGCTTGCTCCAACTAGCCAAAATAAGATCAGTAGCAGTAGTAAATAACAGACACTCCGAGGGTCCCTATTTTCCCAGATTTACAGAAGCCATCCTGATTTCTGATTTGATCCTGCAATGACCCTCTTTTCCTCAGGACATCCCTATTTTCATAAGGAAAACGTTGGAGGGTCTGGAGTTATGGGACCCCCTGAGCCAAGGCCATAAGTAACTATGCACCCTTCAGAAGGCAGGTTTCTCTCGTTTAATGTTTTATTAACATTTTATATGTGTTGGAAGCTGCCCCGAGTGGGCGGGGCATTTATTATTTATATTTATATTGTTGTTGCTGCTGCTGCTGTTATTATTATTATTATTACTATCATCCCGCCTCTTTCCATCCGATGAGGGTATGCAATGCGGGCGGCCTTCCCCGGGCGCCCCCTCCTCCTCACCTGTAGGCGAGGCTCATGCACTCGAAGAGCTTGGTGAGCGAGGCGTCGATGCTGAGGCGGCCTCCCCCGCCGCCCTCGCCCGCCGCGCCGCCTCCCCCGCCGGCCCCCGCGGCCGCGCCGAAGCGGTACGTCTGGCAGGTCTGCTCGTTGACGGTGTCGAAGTCGTAGCCCTTCTTGGGCGGGTGCTCGCTGTGCGGAGACGACACCATGAAGTGGCCCGAGTGGATGATCTGCGCCGCGACGCCCGACCGCTTGCCCGGAGCCCGACGCCGGCCCACCACTCCGCAGCGCCCGCGAGGGGCCGACACGGCGCCGCCGCCGCCGCCAACCTCGTCCTCGCTGTCCTCCGACGAGGAGAGCCCGGCCGCCTCCGCCCGCCGCGACAGGGGCGCCGCGGCCCCCGGGGAGGGAGAGGCCGCCTCCAGCCCCGGGAAGCGGCCCGCCCGGAGGAACACGCCGGCCGCCATCGCGGAGCAGCTGAAAGAGGGCCGCCGCCGCCGGCTCTGTCTGCCCCGTCAGGCCCGGCGCGGCCGAGTGGAGCTCCTCGGCCGGCCCGCCCCGCCTGGCCCCGCCTGCCGCCTCGGCCTCGGCCCGGCTGGGAAGGGGCGGAGCGGGGCGCCTGGGAGCCTCGTCGGCGGTGCGCGCCCTGCTGCTCGGCCTCGTTCCTGTCAGGCGGCGAGTCCTCGCCTCACGCGGCAAGGCGGCCGAGAGGGATTTGTTTTATTTATTAGACTTGTGTATGCCGCCCTTCCTCCGCGGGTCTCGGGGCGGCTCACAGCACACGAACACATGAGGGAAAGACGAACAAAGCAGACCCACCACCTCCCCGCCCCCAAAGCCAGCCAGAAGCACATTTGCAACGCCCAGAAAAGCGACTGTAGGTGGAAGCAGGCGGCTGGAAGCCACACTTGCCAGCTTGGGGGGGGGGGCAGCTTGAATAAATTGTTTTTTGGGGGGGTAAACTCCGCCCCACATAATCGAGCATATGAAATGGTGCACACACCCCATTTGAACGGCAAGGTCCATCAACTGTGGGGGGGGGGAGGCGGCCCCCTCAAATATTATACTGTATTGGAATTGGCTCCTATGATTGCCAGCAGCCCCACTGAAATAGGAGGACACGCAGCGTTACAACCTTTGAAGCATATTCGAAGCAATTCTTTACCGCAGAGAATCCTGGGCACTGTAGTTTTCCCCTCATGGGGTCGCAGCTCCCAGCAACCCTTAAGCAAACTACCATGCCCAGAGCTCTTTGAGGCAGGGAGGGGAGAATGTGCATGCAGAATGTGCTAACTTAGCGCCATCAATTTTAATGGGTCTGCTCAAAGTATGACTTGGCCCCATCCGCATCATACATTTAAAGCTCTGTGATTCCACATTAAAGTTACAGCTCTCTTTCTCTCCCCTCCCCGCCCCCCATAATTCTGGAAACTTTGTGAAAGGTGCTGGAAATGGTTAGGAGACCATTTCCCTCCCAGAGCTACAACTTCCAGAGTGGTTTAAGTGTCAGCCCCACGTTCCAGGAAACTGGGAAATTAGCCCAGGAAAGGAACTAGGGGTGTCCTAATCACTCTCAGCACCCTTCACTACAGCTCCCAGAATTCTCTGGGGGAACACTTTAACGTGGAATCATAGCACCTTTAATGCATGGTGTGAATGTTGCTTTAGTAAGACGCAACCCAGCCAGATTAAAAAAGACACCAGCTACAGTAAATTATAACACAGGAAGGTTGTTGGCCTAGGGCAGAAGATCCTATGCGTGGGGGCTAAGCTATCTTGCCTGGCCAAAGAATACCATCTATTTTATTTCTGCTGTGTGAATAGGTCCTGGTGCCATTATGAATGTGGAAAGTGCTTTTATTTGTAGTATTTAAATTATCGTTATTTTATTGTATTTTTTATTGTGAATCACCCTGAAGTATGCTTGTGTGAAGCATATAAAACTTATAAAACATATAAAACTTACATAAAATATAAAACTTAAATAAAATATTTAAGTGTCTCACTAGGAGTGGTGGTGTTGGCAAAGCAACCTCTTCCAGTTGTCAAGAAGTTTGTGCCACAACTCATGGGACAGTGTTCCACAGAAGTGGCCTTGTTAAGTCTATTTGCAACAAAAAGGAAAGGGACATTGTGGCTTAGAGCACCTCAAAGGATAATTTATTAAAACACTTATTTTAGTCCCCCAAAGCTTTCAACACAAAAGACTTGTCAGCCTGCCAAGGTGCCACAAGACTTTGAGTGATCTGTACCACCAACCTACAGATAGCCTTATAGGCCTGGTCAACACTGAGAACCTAGGTATGTTTACTCAGAAGTCCCATTGGGATAAATGGCTTACTATCAAGTGCTTAGACTGCAGGAAACTGCCTTAATGTAGCTAGACCACAGACCCATCTAGCTCAGTTAACCATCCACAGAATGGCACCAGCTTTTCAGACCAGGTTCCTTCCCAGCCGAACATGCCAAAGGCTGAATCTAGGACATTCTGGATGCAAATAATGTTGCTGTATGTTGCTTTCTACAGTCCTTTCCTAAAGCACGTGAAAGCTATCACACTCAAACTTTTGAATCAACTAATTTCTTATTCAAAAGATTGTTCACACAGCATTTTGTGTTGTGACTTTAAAGTTTATTTTTTTAATGAAACCATTGTACATTGTACAAACCATAGCTACTGATGGAATAAATAAGTGAAAAATGATACTGCTGTACAACACACAAAATCATTAAGATGGAAAAACAATTAGGTAATGAAATAAACCCACAAAATTCTTTACACCTTCTAGCAGGGCTTTCGATATAAAGAACATTCTAAAACATGACAATGTTTCTGTATGAAGCAAGCTACCACAAAAGCCAGTAATTTTTATGCTGCCTTACTGATTGATTGATTGGTTGTTGTTGTTGTTAAGTGCCAGCACTTTTTGGAATGTTAACAACTATTCCCCCACCCATAAGAACTCCAAAATGAACAGTTCTGCTATAAAATGTTTTGACTGTGTAAATTGCCCAGCTAGAAGGCCTCCCTCCTCACCCCATAACCCACAAAGATCATTTACCTTGCGAGCTTATGTATACAGATGTAGTTTGAGAGTAACTGAGTGTCCAAATGCCCAGTGTGTTGATAAGGAAGCACTTCTTGATATTCACGCTATTTCTAAAAAAAATGTCAGATTCAACCCACCAACCACTGATGTTGCATGACCTCCACTGAAATGAGCAGATTGCACAGCTGTGTGTGTGGTGGACACCGTCTATTGCCTGCCTGAGAATTTCCAGTCACTGAGATGCAAGATGTGTTGACTCGCTCTCTCTCCTCACCTCTTCCCCACTGCTATCAATACAGGCTTTTCCATGCAAGCCCATAAAACAAAATCCCTAAAGATGGCAGCAACCCAAGAAGCTGGACCCAGTACCAAATCTCAAAGGTTGCAAGATCCCTTCCTTGCTGGTTGAATTTAAACTATAACTTTCAAGCATTAAAAATGTGTTTTAACTGCACATCCAAATGGCCTATCAAAAGGCAGTTACAGTGTGCACGTTTTTAAATTTCTGCATACCAAAGAGAATCAAGATCCTCCTCCATCCTGATAAATGGGTGCAGACTGACACTAATGGGTGCAAGGAGTCCAATTCCATTTGCTTTTTCCAACCCCTATTTGTTGGCAGAGGATTCAAATATCTAACGTTGCAAATCAAAGCAGAGCCACTAACCACTGTGGTTATGCTGCTTTTCTTTTTCTTGAGTCATGGAATAGCAAAATGATTGCACACTTCATCAAAGGCTACTGCCACCCATCTTTCATTTGCAGGTCTCAATTCACAAGTCAAGCACAAGCAAGCCCAACTGAAAGACACTGGGAATTGTGTGACGGCAGCAGGCCTTAGGGAATGGCTGACACATAACTGAAGAAAGAAAGTACAGTAGGAATTAAGAAGCCAGTTTCATCACGAAGCTTATCAGTGTCAGTAATGCCAATAAACATTTCTACCTAATGAAAAAAATTGAGGTATTTTAGTGCTATTTATATTTTATTAAGTACAGGATTCAGCTCTGAAATTTAAAAAGCCTATCTACTTCCTTGGAAACTGTGTAAAACAAATCAAAAACACACAACCACAAAATTGAAGCTTCTACAGACAGCAACTACTGGGCATGACAACATATCAACAGTGGTTTCCAACCCACTGACATTTTAGCACTGATCAATTAAAAGCTACATAATTACAATTTTTTAAAGTTCAAAAATATATTTGTCTATGTCATAGATCAGCCAATATGTTTTCAAAAAACGAACCCTGGTTAAATATGGTTTTAATGTCCATACCGATTGCCATTTAACCAGTCATAACCCACATTTCTGAAGCAGATACACAATTCAAGGGGTGGGGAAATCAGTTTACCATTTATGTATACTGTGCAAATATAACACCTCTTTCTGATATTAAATGAATTTTGTGATCGAAGCACAAAGAGACTTTGGAGGGAGCACACTGCTTTCATGAACAATTTGCAACCAATTTTAATTTTGATGAGATGTAAAATGTTTATTTCAACATAAAAAATATATCAGCCTTGAGTGTATCGCCAGTTTCTTTGCAGCTTAACAAATGTTGTGGTGGAAGGTCAGAATTGGCACCTCCACCTCTTCTAACTTTTCTCGGAATTCATTGCAAATGCAATACAGTAGTTAAAGCTCAAGCCATTTTCACCGCTGGAGAAATCAGAAATAAAGCTTAGTAAGTGACTTTTATGCAGTGTTTTGATTGGAGGCAGGTTTGTTTTCCTTTAAAAAAAAAGGTCACCTAGTACATCCATTATAAATTAAACGCAACTACATTTACAGCTGCAGGTTGCAGTTTCATAGTTATCAAGACGCATTGCTTCCTTATGCCACCTCTGTTTTCCATTCACACACATATTTTCCCCAGCCTTCAAATGGAGGTTTAAGGGCTCAAAACCTCTTTAGATGTGCAAAACATAATAAACGAGCCCATCAAGTTCTAGTCACAATTAAGCCCCATTGGGAATGTCTTAAAATGTTACAACTAAAGCTGCACTGATTTCAAAAGGAACTAGTCACGACCGGTGATTACAAGTAGCATCAAAGCATCTGATATAGATAAGATGGTTCAGCATATTCAATGACCATGTAGCATGGATAAGATTGACACAGTGCCTCCTGCCAAGTCAAACATGCAAGAAATAAAACTGAACTTTTCGAAACTGAGAGATGTCTGAAGTTGTTATGGAAGTAACAAGACTGCATTTACAAGCTACTCTTGAAACAAAAGTAAGCCCCTCAAGTACAGTATTGCCTGGAGTATCAGTAAACTAATTGTAAAAGAACAGTACAATGAAATTCATTTCAATCAAGACTACATCTGTCATAACACATATGCCTATTTGTACCTGTATTTATAGTTGACCCACTTTTTAAAAAAGACTCTGATAAAGTTATCTAGATCTAGTACTTAAAACGCATAATTTGCTTCAATACTTTTCCAAACCAGCACCAATTTAAGTAAACAGCAGAGCATGTTCACTTTAGATATATCTGTTTTAAAAGTCTACATTATTCAGCCAAGGGGAGGCATGCCATCAGGAAATTATTCAAAGCTATGTTACTGTGTAACTTGCATGCATTTCTGTGGAGGTTGCCAGAAGAGGGTCTTGGTGGCTCAAGTTGGTGCATTAAAAATAAGTCATCCCTGTGGATGCAGAAAAATCAAGTGTCAGCTGTATGGTTCTCTCTGGACTCCAACAGTGAAAATGGCTTCCTGATTTCTCTCACAATAGCTCTTATGTTAAAATAGTAAGCACCAGGGTATAAAATAGAAACAAACAAACACAATGAAAAGTTTCCTATATGGCATTGTACAAACCGTAGGCCACTCTGCAGAGGAGAGAACTGTCAAAAACAAGTTAAAAAAATTAGCACTGGTTTTGTTTTGTTTTTGTTTTGGAACACAAGGCACACACAAAAAAAGAAAAAAGCAGACATCACATCAGAAGGATGAACTTCACATGAGAAGACCTGACCTGTACCATCCTTAAATATCTTATAATGTTAAATAGAGAATGTGATAAAATACAGCAGCAACATAATTGTAATTTTGACATTAGAAACAGTGCGTAGACCCCTCCTGAGTTGTTTACTCCAACCATTTCAGAGACAGTAACTTAAATTCTCAACGTTTTGCTTCACAGAAAAGAAAAGTTTTCAGTGTCTGAAGAGATTATGCCTTTGCTTGGTTTCTTGGATTTTTGCTTGGTAACTTGAAAAGTTTATAGGAGTTCTGTCCTCATCCAAGAGAATATACGTAAATATGGTTGTTCTATATAATTTAGCCCACTGATGTACCTTACATAAAAACTGGCCAGGAAAAATCTAGTGTCTATATTTCATCAATGTTTTGTTGAGAGGGAGCCTCTACTTTCATCTTTTTAGAAGGTGGCACTCCTTCAGAGTCCTTAACAGGAGGAGAAAGAAAAGAAGAATCAGCATCAGTACTGAATAAAAGCATAATAATGTTATTGTGCTCCAGAGGTACAAGAGAACCCCAGGAAGCAAGTGTCATGGCCACAAAGCAACACGAAAGCTGCCATCATAGTTACCCATGTAAGTCCTAGTTCCCAAAATGGCAACACACATTTACCTTATAGCCCCACCCCGTAAGATCACACACACCATGTGAGAAAACATTCTGACAATAAGAGCTCCTTGATCATGGAACAATCCCCCCTTGGGAGGTTGTGGACTCTACATCCTTGAAGGTTTCTAAGCAGAGGGTGGATGGACATCTGTCATGGATGCTTTAGCCAAGATTCCTGCATTGCATGCAGTTGGACTAGACATCTCTTGGGTCCCTTCCAGCTCTACAGTTCTATTATCCTTGCAAGACATACCAAGACAAGTAAGCACCTGGAAGACATATTTGCAGCTTGTGGACTGTTAAGGCTATATCAATTCCCAGACACATAGGGAAAGAAGGGATAATGTGAGGACTCAGAAGATAATCAAGGCTGGAGTACAACCTTCATACCTTCTGGCTGGGATTTTAGAAGAAAAGGAACATGCTGCCTTACCTTGCCATAATTTGTTCACTTCAAACTGGTGGCATTACCATCTTTCCAGCCTATTAACACTTTACGTGGAAAGGAACATACAGTCCTAAAAGGATTACCTAGCAATTTACTAGAAGGATCATCACGGTTTACTACAGAACATACTTCAAATATTTTAACAAGTTCTCCCATATTAATGACAACTTGCTGCTTAGACCAAGTGCAAAGCACAACAGCTCACTGTCAATGTTCAAGTGCAAAGATATCAAAGCATTCACAGAACTAGAAAGCATGAACACATAGATGTTAATCCAATGGACAAGACAGGTCCAACTTTCATTCACACTCTTGACGATACCTTTTCGCTTATCTATGATTTTGAATTACCTGAGAGTTTTTAGATGCATCTGTGGTTATATCATTTTCTGCCAAAGGTTGAGTTTCCACTTTCTCTGAACTATTCATGGAATTCTCCATTGAAGATTGTGAGTTCTGTTCATCAGAAGCATCTGAAAGAGTTAAGAAGGTTGCACTGAATCACCAATGTATTATAGTACTTCTCATTAGGGTTCTCACCAAATTAGAGATTATAAGTAAATTAATTTATCATCATCAAACCTTTTATTGGCATCATATACAAACCTCCATAGCAAAGTAAATTAATTTTAGTTTATTTAATCTGCATAAATTTGCATGCTGCCAAACAATAGTTTTGAAGAAAAAGATGCACTTTACTTGTTCTTAGAAGATGGATAGATACAGTGGTGCCTCGCAAGACGAAATTAATTCGTTCCGCGAGTCTTTTCGTCTTGCGATGTTTTTCGTCTTGCGAAGCACGGTCAGTTGCAACTGCGCCTCTTCAAGCGGCTTTAAGAAAAAAATGAACACACTCGCAAGACGTTTTCGTCTTGCGAAGCAAGCCCATAGGGAAATTCGTCTAGCGAAGCAACGCAAAAACCGAAAAACCCTTTCGTCTAGCGAGTTTTTCGTTTTGCGAGGCATTCGTCTTGCGGGGCACCACTGTAGATAGATAGATAGATGGCATATTTTGGGAAGCATTTCCTTCTGTATAAGAATGAAGATGGAACACCTTTAAGGCATTAAAAGTGCAGATAGCAGGCTTTAAGTATTGCTATTAAATTATGTTTTCCAAGATGTGCTGGCCCAACTTTAAAAAGGGCTTTAAATTCAATTAAGCTAACCAAGGTTGCTAATCTGTTTTCCACCCTGCCATAGACTACTTACAGATTTGTTGTCTTAGCTAGAAGGGAGACATAATGATTTTGGATTAGAACGCAAGGACACTTGGGCATTGGAGCAATCTATGGACTTTTAAATGGGGCCTGTTATGATTATTTTATTATGATGCTGTGTATTATGTTGTCATTATGATGCTGTGTAAATTATGTTCTTAATGTTGTACATAGCTCTGGGATCTTTAGCTAAAAAGCAGTATAAAAATGAATTATAACTATTATCAGTGCTTTTTTTCTAGAAAAAGAGGTGCAGCAACTCCCACCTTCTTTGACAGACAACCCTAAGTTGTTGAGCTTCTTTCAGGATGATGCCAAACTTGTTGAGAGCGCACGCTTTAGAGAAAACATGCACCATGTCTCCCCCCTTAAAGGGCTTCTTTCGGAAGAGAAGCAAAGTGCAAAAATCGCTCCCGGTCCATCCAAATTCCTGCACATAGAAAACGTGCCACCTGCCCAGGATGATGTACACAGAGAGGGGTTGCCGAAGAGGTTCCGGCTGGGGGAAAAAGGCCTTGATTCCTCTTCTTCAAGCAACATACAAATGAAATCTTGAGCTGGCCACTAGAGGGAGGCCAAGACCACATGGATATGGGGAAGGATCCAGACAGTATTTATGGGACATGGAAAAGCCTTTAGCCGAGCACTGCAAGGTGTGGGTGTAAGCCCCTCCAGTATTCACAAGGCTGCAATGTAAGAGCTTGATCTGAAAGCACACCTAAGCATACCTGATCACACTAAAGGATAGATTTGCATTAAAAGGGTTTTTAAGTACACACTGTAGTATCTCATAACATGAAAGGCTTTTGTATTTCATGCAGCTTGATAAAACACACGCTCCATAATTGGATCTACGCAGGAATCCAGCCACAGCTTATAAACTTATAAGCAACTGTCATCCTACTATCACATACAGGAGGAATCTAAATTCAGAATCTGAAACATTATGTACAGAAGACATAGCCTAAGTAGATGCAGTTTTGTACAAGTTAAGAAAAACTGCGTGGATTTCTCTGCCAAAACCTGAACAAGGTGTCTTTCCTTATTTTCAGATTAAAAACTTGATAATTTAGACCTTTCCTCTGAAGAGGAAGAATCAATCTACATCCATATTATCTGACCTATAATAAATGTTGAACTATGAAAGTTAAAACAGATGTCACAGCTTACTATCTGAATGAGTGCATTTTATAAGGCATGCTTTAAGGTTCAATTTAGCCCCCAATCTGATGATAGGAACCCCGCCTATTGACATGAGGCAGGCGCCTTTACTGTACTCTTATTGGAGCCTGTTAAAAACATTTTTGCTGAGACATGCCTAGTCAAAAATGTAGAATGTTGATTTATTATTTTGTTTTTTATTAATGCTTTAAACCAGGGGTCAGCAAACTTTTTCAGCAGGCAGCCGGTCCACTGTCCCTCAGATCTTGTGGGGGGCCAGACTATATTTTTTTGGGGGGGTGAACAAATTCCTATGCCCCACAAATAACCCAGAGATGCATTTTAAATGAAAGGACACATTCTACTCATGTAAAAACATGCTGATTCCCAGACCATCCGCGGGCCAGATTTAGAAGGCGATTGGGCCAGATCCAGCCCCTGCACCTTAGGTTGCCTACCCATGCTTTAAACTGTGTTTACAGCCATTTTTTATCTTTAGAAACTGCTCTGAGGTTGTTGTTTTTTACAATCAAACATTGTATACATTTTATGAAATATAAATAGAATGGGAAAGCTGGACCATAAAGAAGTGCTGGAGGAGACACTTGAGAGTCCCATGGACTGCAAGAAGATCAAACCTATCCATTCATAAGGAAATCAGCCCTGAGTGCTCACTGGAAGGACAGATCCTGAAGCTGAGGCTCCAATACTTTGGCCACCTCATGAGAAGAGAAGACTCCCTGTAAAAGACCCTGATGTTGGGAAAGATGAAGGGCACAAGGAGAAGGGGACGACAGAGGACGAGATGGTTGGATAGTATTCGCGAAGCTACCAGCATGAGTTTGACCAAACTGCAGGAGGCAGTGGAAGACAGGAGTGCCTGGCGTGCTCTGGCCCATGGGGTCATGAAGAGTCGGACACGACTAAACGACTAAAGAACAACAACAAAAATGGAATGGGAATGTTAGCTGAGAGGAAAGACAAGATGTTCAGTCCTAGGCATCTTGAGACCCCTATGAAGCATCCAAGCAGAAACAGAAAAGCACTTGGAGAATTGGAATTGGATGAAGGAAGAACGTTCTGAGCTAGAGTGGAAAAGCTTGGTACCATCAGCATAACAGGCACCATGGAATATTGTGTGCTTACGAATCTAGAGAGACAAGCATACAGGACTAATAACAGAGCCCTCAGGGATCTCAACCAAGAAGGAGAGGACAGATTAGAACAGCAAACAGGTAGGAAGAGAGTAAGTCAATGGAATCAGTGAGTTCTTAGATATAAAGGTAATCATGTAGAAAGTAATCAACTGAATTCAAGACAGCAGAGGAGTCAAGAAAGGTGGAGCAAAATATATATTTTTGGAACTAGCACTAAAGCAGTCAGGTAATTTAATAAAGCTATCTGAAATTAAGGGGTAAATGTGAACAGCTTTCAGAACTGAGCTGTGCTTTACATTCAGCTCAGCGAAAATTTATCTCCAACAGTAATTACACAAAGAGAGAATGACTTATTGTTTGCATATACAGTATCACTAACCTAGGGATAGGGAACTTCTAGGCTGTTGGTCAAATATGAGCCAGCAGTCCATTTTACCCCCAGCCTTGCCCACACCTGACACCATATGATACCAGGTGTGAGTAGGTAAAGCTATGGCTGCAAGCAGGCAAAAGCCTTAACGTGAGTGTGCTCCCAATTGTTCTTCGGCAGGCAGCACTTGCATTCAGCATGTTTTCAATTTAAACTCCTGATTGGAGTAACTAAGTGGAGCTGATGTCTGCTGAAATTTAAAATTCAGTGCCAAATGCAATTCCTGCTTTTGGCCAGAATCTTTGCCGTCGCAACCTGGATTCAAACTTAAGAAGGAAGAAACTCTAAGAATGCTCCAGATTTTAAAAATCTGAATGACCTGATGGCACATAATTTAACAGGCGGGTGGGTCAGGTTCTCCACTCTTGCATTAAGCCAAGGGTTAACAACAGCACTATGTAGACAAGGAGCACATCAGGAACAGTACAGTCATACCTCATGCTACGTTTACTTCATGTTATGTTTTTTCAGATTGCGTCCAGCAGTAACCTGGAAGTACCGGAAAGGGTTACTTCCGGGTTTTGCTGCTCGCACATGTGCAGTTGCACAAACACTAAATCACGCTGCACACCTGCGCAGATACCACACTTCAGGTTGCGGGCTTTTCGTGTTGCGAACGGGCCTCTGGAACGGATTCCGTTCGCAACCAGAAGTACCACTGTATTTCCACTGACTTTTGCTTTGCTTTCAAATTATCTATTCTCTGGTTAGTGAAATGTACAAACTCTGAATCATGGTTTATAACAAACAATGGTTAGTTAAACAAGCCAGCTTCATAAGATATGGTTTGGAGTTGTTTAGCAGTTAACCATTGTTTGTTGTAAATCACAATCCCTGTTTTGTACATAACACTAAGCCAAGGATTTGTTGAAAGCAGAAAGAATGCCTACACTTGACAGAAGTCCTTCCCTGACTGCATGGAAGGAAAGGGAAGCTTATGAGTCTAACACTTTCCTTGGTCTTATGGAGGCTCGTCCACATAGAACTACAACATGGTTTAGCATTGTGTGAATGTGGTCAATGAAAGCAAAAAGTAACTAAGTGAAAACGGAGTGTCAGTTTTCAAAGCAGTAGGGAGGGCAGATCTTAAATTATAGTTACAGTCATACCTCCGCTTACGTAAACTTTGGGGTACGTAAGCGGCAAACCTGGAAGTATATTTCTGAGTTTTTGCCACACACGTGCATGCGCAGAAGCGGTCTCTCCGGTTGCGAAAACCTCAAGATCTGGCCGGACCTCCAGAACAGATCCCATCTGCAACTGGAGGTACCACTGTATCTCCTTCTCAAGTGGGAGACACAGTGGGTCTGCTAACAAATGAAGTTTATGTGGTGCACATGGAATGCCAACTGTTTATCTACCAGTTATGAGTAGGAAGATTTGCACATGAATTACCTTCTGAACCAGGCTCCTCTTTTGCATCTGCTTGAGTATCATCAGATTTTGTTGCAGGGCCATCTGCCTGCCCTGTGGAGTTCTGCTCTGGCAGGGGGCTAGAGTTGCTGCTGTTCTCTTGTTTAATTGGTGAAGCATCAGCTATGGAACTCTGGTTGCTGTTATCATCTGGAAATAAGAGACAGGCTTGGTGAAAGCGACGAACATTCCCAAAATTGTATTTACATGTTAGGGGTGCTGACCTGCCAAGCCCTCCACCCCTTTCCACCTCACCCAACTCCCACAACCCCTCACTTCTTCAGCCTCTCATGGGTCCTTTTGCCCCCCCCATCCCTTCCAACTGCTGCCTCTCACAACTCCCCACACCCCTGCCTATCCACCCACTCACTCTTGTTGCTATTCCCAATCCCCTCACAGCTCACTCCGATCCCAACCACCACTCAGGGAGGAGAGTGGGGTGAAGAGTATAAAGTATTCTGCGGTAACCTCCTTTTTGGCCCCAAGGCTGCTGGCCTGCCAAGGCAGCTCCTCAACAACCATCTTGCTTTGCAGCTGCTTTCTTCCTCCCCAGCTGCAGATGCAGAGACCAAAATGGCTGCGTCAGGTATACAATGGCAGCAGAGGAGGGCAGTTTCTGGAAACAACCCCTGTCTGTCCTGACTGTTCCCCTGCAGCTCGTCTTGACACTTGCTTGTATGCCTGCTTGCTGTTCTGTTGTCATATTGAACTTGACATGGCCACCTATTGGCAGCCAGGCAAACTGCAGGATGACAACTTTTTTTCTTACGAAAATATTATACAGCAAGATAGTGCATGGCTACATTTCTGACACTTCCCAGTATTCCATATCAAATCCATACAGTGGTACCTCTGGTTACGTACTTAATTTGTTCCAGAGGTCCATTCTTAACCTGAAGCATCACTTTAGCTAATGGGGCCTCCCGCTGCTGCCGCACCGCTGGAGCACGATTTCTGTTCTCATCCTGAAGCAAAGTTCTTAACCTGAGGTACTATTTCTGGGTTAGCGGAGTCTGTAACCTGAAGTGTCTGTAACCTGAAGCATATGTAACTCGAGGTACCACTGTATCTATTTTGGCAACTCAAACTAGACCAATATAAGGGTTAATTACTTGAGAGATCTTTTTGCAGATCCTTTTAATGTCACAGAAAAGCAACCATGGCTGCCTCTGTTGCATCTACTTTGTACTTCAAGTATCAATAATCTGTTCACTGACTCTTCCCAGCTGTCTAAATATGCAGAGAAAGCTGAAAGAAGCTGCCTAAAGTTTGGGATTTATCCATTTTTTAAAAGTGGAGGCTTAAGTGATGTACAAGGTGTTCTAAATCTGTGGTATTGATGGGGACTTCATACTGGCTAACAGTCAGTACAGTCATGCAATACTTATTATTCTTGTCAAAAAATATGGCTATATAATATGCTGATGTCACGCTACTCACATTATAGCAAAATTCTCCAAGGAATGGTGGAGGGAGAGAGCAAACATTGTGCGAGCTGGCTCACAATTACAACAAAGGAAAGTGAAGTACTTTTTCCACCCACAAGCACATGTCCTACCTGCTCCACTGCCACAGAATCTGGACATAGAACCATACAATTGAAGAGTTGGGACCCAAAGCTCCAGTGCAGGAATCACAGATAAAGAATCCCTGACAGGTGGCTATACAGTCCCTGTTTTAAAACCTCCATTGACTGAGAGTCCACACCTTCCAAGTTAGACTTGTTCCACTGGCAATCAGCTCTTACTTTCAGAAAGTTCTCCCTAGTGTTTAGAAGTTTAGAATCTACTTTCTTGTAATTTGAATCCATTGGTTTGGATCCTACCCTCTGGAAGAGCAAAAAAACAACAATTCTGTTCTATCTTCCATGTGACAACCCTATAGATATCTGCAGATGGCTATCGTGCCTCCTATCAGGCTTTTCTTCTCCAGGCTAAACATACCCAACTCCTTCAACCGTTTCTTAGATGAGCATTCTTTCAATTCCTTCATACGAGTAATTTATAAAGATGTTGAACAACACCAGGCCCAGCACAGAACCCTGAAGCAACCCACTTGTCACTTTTTTCCAGGATGACAACCAACCACTAGCAAACACTCTTTGGGTTCAGTCAGTCAACCAGGTTCTCCACAAGAATATCATGGGGGACTTTGTCGAAAGCCTTATTAAAATCAAGATACACTACATTCACAGCATTTCCTTGACCCACCAAACTTTTAGATCATGACTTGTTTTTTCTAAGTGCTCATAGACCAACTGTTTGATTATCTGTTCTAGAACATTTCCTGATATTGACATCAAGCTGACCATCCGGAAGTTCCCCGAATCTTCTTTCTTCCCCTTTTGGAAAATGGGGACAACATTTGCCCACCTCCAGTCTACAAGTTCTCCATGAATTCTCTAAGCTTATAGTCAGAGGCTCTGAGATTACTTCTGCAAGTTCTTTTAGTTTCCTTGGAAGCAATTCACCAGGTCCTGGAGATCTGATTTCATTTAAAGTAGCTAGGTGTTCCCTTTCCCCCTCTCTGCCTATCCTGGGCAGTTCCCTCTCTGCATCCTTTATTTTATTCCATTAACAACACCAGGTTGGGTACTGACGTTGAGCGGTTCTGCCTTCACCCTGTCCCCCAATAGCATTTTCTCCATATCCTTCATGCAGAGGACCCACTCTTGCTTCAAATATAGCCAAAAAAGTCACTAATTATTATTTATAACCTCTCTTGCAAGCCTGAGCTTGTTTTGAGCTTTAGCCGCCTGAACTTCTCCCTGCAAGTGTTGGCTAGTCCTTCTTTCATGATTTGCTCCTTCTTCCCTTTCTTATACATGCAAGGAATGAACTGCATTGACCATTATTGACAAAAGGACAGTCACAAATACTGGGTTGCACAGGAAACACAGCTGCTACGAAAGTTAGTAGCTCCTCATTCATGGGGCAAATGCTTCAAGCCACTTGAAGGAGATCACAGCTGCATCTCCTAAATTGCATCAGACAACGGCATGCACCTAAAATGGCTAGTTCAATCAAATCTGCACCAAGGTAAAAGCAGGTAATTAGATTTCAGGCAAATTCATCCTTCATTCATGCCAATAAACATCTAGTCAGCACTACATGGCTGTGTATGGATGCATTTAGCCAGAAAGATTTAGACCCATTCCAGATGCCTTAACTTGCTTATAGGAAAGAGGACCAATTCCATTCCACCCTAGTTATGCAGACCCTCTCCAAGTGCAGCTCTCCTAGGGAAAGGATTCACAACTGAGTATGGGGAGACCCATATCTCAGTGGCAGAATACATGATTTATTTGTACAAGGTCCTAAATCTAATCCTAATCATCGCCAGCTAGAAAAATATGGTAGCAGGTGGTGGGAATGGCCCAAGGGTCTGAGATCTTAAAGAGTAGTTACTAGTTATGGGAGACATTGCTGGGTGAGATGGACCAATGATTTGACTCAGCATAAGGACAGCTTCACGTGATGCTCAAATAAAATACAGGGCAACTTAATATGGGTAAGAAAGAGGCTTTGGTCACAGCTACCAACTGAAAAACTCCTCCATGGAGTTTCAACGGTTCCCTACACTCTTGATGAAAGATGCTGGCTAATAAAAGCTATCGCCTTACCTACTTTGCCTCTCACCAAGACATTCAGAATTGGAAAATTACAGATTCCACTGATGGTAGCCATGGTAACATTTAATGACTCACTTTAAGTGTTAATCTGTCAAGTACATGCTTCTGGAGAGAAAACCTTAATTCTCCAGACTCTCTTTTGTCAGGTTTGAAGGCTTTCCAGGGACACATATTACAGCAGGAAAGCACCCCCATGTGACCTAGAATCTCTTCTGACATCAGATGAGAATCTGAAGCAGTATTATTCACAAGGTAACAAAACTGAACCAGAGTGAAACAAGGGCATCAAGTGAGATGAACTGCTGTGTTTCCAAAAACGGCATTCCATGTTCTTTAGAACATTGCTACGGTGTGCTTATTTAACTGTTTTTCATGCAAAAAAGGAAGAGGAAATGGATATAGAGTACAGAAAGACAGATTTAAGGGGAAGCATTATCCCCTTAATTAGTATCCAAAATAATCTAGAGGGACCGTAAATTCCGCTGAGCTTTTATTGCCAGTCAAATATTGCAGCTCCTTCCAGTGCTCCTTCCTGAGAGAGGGAGTGGTTTTGCCTGTGTTGGAAGAACTCAATAGTGCCTCAGAGGCCCAGCATGATGGAAGAACCAGCCCTTGCTCTCTGCTGGACAGAAGAAAGGCAAATGAATCTCCCAGGTCTCACAAAAGAGCAAGACAAGATTCTCCCAAGCTCATAGCAAGATCGGGGAGACATCCCCATCCTTCTTTTAAGCGAGGAAAAATCTCTCAGCCTCACACTGACTTTGGAAGTGCCTGAACCCATGCACTGCCTTGCTGCTTTCAGATCTTATCCAATGTTTTATGTTTAAAGAAAATTGGGTATGGAACATATGAATTCAGGAATGTGGGAGATCAAAATTAATTATCACTCAGCAAATGCTTTATTTAATTTGCTTCAAGCTTCATTTCAACTTATGGAAACAATGCTAAGATTTCCTTCCCTTACACCTTACTTATCAAATGATATTTCCCCTTCCTACTGCTTCATTTTCTATGCCAGACGAAAGCCAACCATTACCAAACCTACCAGCACCAATTCAACACAAAGCCAGCCTGAAAAATTCTCTCTCTGAAGCAACCGCTGCCCAGCAGCCTTTTAGATTATACTGTTTAATCTGCTAAACCAGGCGTAGGCAAACTCCGGCCCTTCAGATGTCTGGGACTACAATTCCCATGATCCCTAGCTAACAGGACCAGTGGTCAGGGATGATGGGAACTGTAGTCCCAAACATCTGGAGGGACGGGGTTTGCCTATGCCTGTGCTAAACACTTCAAAAAGTGGTCCACAACTGCGTCTGCTGATACCAGTATCAGTAGGGACCCCAGATCTCAGCCATGCCCATGTGGGTTCTATTATATAGCCAAACACTAAACCAATGTTGGTTATCAATCCATGAGGAAGTCAAGTGGCCATGTCTGGAGGCCCCTCTCTGCACCACACCTGCAGCTGCTGAAGCTGGTACTGTCTCCTTGCTCCACTCACCATTCATATCCATCATCCCAGGAGAAGAGCTGTTCTCTGGAGTAGTAACCTCAGATCCACACTTTTCATCTTTACCTTTTTTCTTGTTCTTGGTTTTCTGAGAAGGGGAAAAAAATAAGTCATGAAATCGTGTGGCCTCCACTGCAAGGTCCAGTGATCAGGGATTGGTACTTTTACCCATTCAACCAAGGTTCAATTCCCAGTTACTATATGTGGTTTGTTTTATGAACTGAAACTTTAGTTTAAGCATCTCTTGTATAACAGTGCAAACCAAGCATCCCTCAGTGCCACTGATTTTAATCAATTAATGACATACTGTGGTACCTCTGGTTACAAACGCTTCTGGTTACAAGCTCTGCTAACCTGGAAGTAGCTGCTCCTGGTTGCGAACTTTGCCCCAGGATGCGAATGGAAATCGTGCGCCAGCGGGAGGCCCCGTTGGTGAAAGCACGCCTCAGGATAAGAATGGTTTCAGCTAAAGAACGGACCTCCAGAACAAATTAAGTTCATAACCAGAGGAACCACTGTATTGATATCAAAGAAGCAGGATCCAAAATGGTGTTGCCCAGTAGTTTTCAACCAGTGTGCCTTGAATGATGGTCAGGGGTGCCGCAGGCAATACTGGTCTGTCCCTCTGTCCTTCCCTCCCTCCTCTGATGCCCTCTAACAGCTCTGCCTCCCAAAAGCTTGTGCAGCTGTTTGTTGTAGCAGCCATGGCTACAAGCTCCCCAGGCAAATGGTGCCTCTGGGGCTGGTTCCCAGGTCCCTGTGGGTCAGTTTGAGGAGGCACCTCTATTTGGGGCGGGGCAGCTCAGAGACCAGGGATGGCAGCATTAGCTGCCCGGAGGACTCCCAAGGAGACGGAAGGGGAGAGGAGGGAACTGGACTTAGATGTCCCTCAGAGTCCTTTCCAGTTCTACAATTCTATGATTCTATGCAAGTATATGAATTCTCCTTCAACCCTGAAAGCTGTGGAAAAGGTTGTTCAATTACATCCTGTTGAAGATGCTTGTGATTATCAATGCTGATTTTCCAGTCTGATGAGACCAAGGTGTATTAATTTAAATTTATTTAATTTAAACTGAGTAGGAGAAACCTATTGATGGCTTCTGATCTGCACTTCACACAACTTTCTAAGTTAAAAGTAGAATTAACATATTTTATTTACAACTGGGAAAATCCTAGTAAGGAAGGTATGTTTTAGCTATACGATGTCATGTGTGTGTGTGTGTGTGTGTGTGTGTGTGTGTGCATTCACTACTTTAGAAAATGATACAGAATATTTGGCTTAGAACTCTTTGATCATAATTTGAGTTAAACTGCATGTGTCGTACCATAGTTAAAATACATATGCAGTCATACCTTAGTTGATGAATGCCTTGCGACTCGAACGTTTTGGCTCCCAAACGCAGCAAACTCGGAAGTGAGCGTTCCAGTTTACGAACGTTCTTTGGAACCCGAACGTCCAACGCAACTTCTGATTGGCTACAGGAGCTTCCTGCAGCCAATCGGAGCCACGCCTTGGTTTCACGTTTTGGAAGTTGAACAGACTTCCAGAACAGATTCCATTTGACTTCCGAGGTACGGCTGTAATCATTTCAAATCATGGATTTCTGATCATCTCATTGTATTTGCAAAAAGACCTGGACAATGTCACTTTCCTGCAGACTAATGCCAAAATATTTTGGGTCAAGGGCCATAACTTAGAAGTTACTTTGCATGCAGAAGGTTCCAGATTCAATCCTCCACATCTCCAGGTAGGACAAGAAGAGAACCTTGTCTGACATCTTGGAGAGCAGCTGCCAGGCAGCATGGACAATACTGAGCTAAATGGACTAATGATCTGAGTCCGTATAAGGCAGCTTTCTGTATTCCTAAAACTCCAAATACTCTTCTCCACTGTGAGATGGGAAATAAAACTACACATTTTCACAACTCATAGCAAAAATTGCAGAGCTTGCCTCATTAAAACATATATTACTATTTAAATCTCTCTTCTGCTCTTCCTCCAAATAGTTCAGGACAAGGGACATGGTGCTGCTTCTTTTTTTCCTCAAAGGCTGCATCAACAGAAGTCTAGCATCCAGATCAAGGTAGTAATAGTATCACCTAAGTCTGCCTTGGTCAGACCCCACCTGGAGTACAGGTAACTCCCCATTTATGCACTGGTTACATTCCAAGACACCACATGTTTAAGTGAAATTGTGTATATTTGAAACATCATTGAAAAAGCCTTCAAAAACCCTGCCCCGCCCCTTTCTCTGATGTATTTGTGTTATTTTCAGGATTGGCACAATGCACACATGCATAGTCACACATATCTTGGACGTGTCTAAAATAGTCTCTGCCTGTACTGTGTCCTGTTCCGGGCACCACAATTTAAGAAGGATATTGACAAGCTGGAATGTATGCAGAGAAGGGGAACCAAGATGATCAAGGATCTGGAAACCAAGCCTTATGAGGAACAGTTGAGGAAACTGGGTATGATTAGCCAGGAGAAGAGGAGCCTAAGAGGAGATATGATAGCTATCTGATGGGCTGCCACATAGAAGATGGCACAAGCTTGTTTTCTGCTACTCCAGAGAGGAGGACCCAAACCAGTGGATTCAAATTACAAGAAAGGAAATTCTGCCTAATATTAAGAAGAACCTTCTGAATGTAAGACCTGGTCAACAGTGGAACCGACTACCTCAGAAAGTCAATGGAGGTTTTTAAACAGAGGTTGAATGTCCATCTGTAAGGGATTCTTTAGCTGCAATTCCAGCCTTGGAGGCAGTTGGACTAGATGAGTCTTGGGGTCCTTCTAAATCTACAATTACTGTATATGATTCTGTAGTCATCCAATGAACTTTGCAGCAGAGAGGACACATGAAACTGGCTTAAGAAAGGAATGTAAGACTAGTAAGTTCAGAGAAATAAAGGACAGCTTCAATGTGCTTCTGAAGCTAGATCTTACACCTGCCATAGCTTTCTTGTTCTTGGTTTCAATTTCCAAGCCCACAATTTGTTGTAATCCAATCTCTCTCTCACTGGATTTTAAAAATAAAACATAAATATACTTTTTACATACTTTATGAATGTAACTATATCTATATCTCACAGTCTTTTGAATGCTAGAGTTCAAGCAGCTTGTTCCTTCTATGGGAAAACCACTTTTAATGCACTGGTCAATATGTTTTACAGAAAGTTGTGGATTAAATTCTAGGAGGTTATATAAAATATACTCTATTTTAACATGTTTGTATTTAACTCAGATTTAATTTACTCTTTTATAGTTCATACCATTACACAATTTTAAATGAATAATTAAAGATATCCGATTTGGGGCAGGGGGAGTATTCTTATATACGCTGGTGCAGACAACAATAAGATCAATGTGAAACCACAAACCTAATCAGATGCTACATGGAGCACCATCCATTCCCTCAAATGCTAACAGCGCTGCAGAAGCTAAAAAAACCAAGTGAGGGATGATAACATCAACTGTGTGAAAAATCCATGTATGAAAAAGGATGCTGCATTTTCAATTAGAAGGTGACGTAATTGGTCTCCTAGGAGAAAGTGACAGATGCACTGCTCTCAAAGCACACTCAGTGCCTGCGGAGAGAATGAGAAGCCAGATGCTTGAAAGGGGGCAAAGAGAGGGGCAGGGCTCAGAGATGAGAGCATTAGGGTCAGGCAACACTCTAAAAAATTACAAGCAGATGGCCAGATGACAGCCTATCGCTACAGAAGGCATTGACTCCATGTTGGGGGTTTTGCTCTTACCCGCATTTGTGTATGTCTGTTGAGACAAACAGGTGAAAATGTTGCAGTCACACAAGCACCATAGCTATGCAATCAGTATTGTAGACACAGCCTACAAAATGATTAAAGGACGCAATTTTCAACACTGCAATTGCTAAACGCCTCTGCATAGACAGAATAGCAATAATGAAAAATGGAGGGTATCTTTCCAGGGAACTTTTGACTTTAAAATAAACTTTCCATGATGCTAATGTATCATTAATTGTAAAGTTGCATGTGAGGTACCAGTTCTGGAGATCTCATAGCCAGTTGTTTTTTTTAAAAAAATACATTAATAAAGTGGTTATAATTACAGCAAACAGTCATTCTGATGCAAGCATTCCAATTAAGCGCTGACACTAGGCAATACAATATTTTGCAAGTTTCATTCAAACAGGAATTCTTTTTAGCTTCTGATATTTTAAAACACATGATTAGACAGAAGCCCAAAAGGAAGGGGGAAATGTGCTCCCGTTTTCCTATTTAGACACACGCACACTCAAGCCTAATCAAGAGGCTATGTGTTTTCTAGCTTTTTTTCACAACTTGGTCAATATTCTTGTTTTCTGAAGATTATTATGCATTTCCTCCAGTTATATGCAAGGCATATTGAAATCAGTGTTCGAAATTAAGCCGTCGCCAGTAGTTTTTGCAATTCAAGAGTACCACCTAGCGACCAAGTTGTGATTTCCAGTAGCCTGAAATAAATCTCCACTGCAGAAGAGCTAGGGCAGCTGTTATCATCCCCTTTCTCTATGCTACTTCCCTGAAGCCTTCTGATACACGCAAGAGACTCCATTGTGGTACTGCTTTCATAAGTAAACAAACTGTAAAGTATCCCACCCACGCCCACCTCTCTTAATTGTGGTGTCCAATTAAGAACTGCTATTAAACATGTGAAATTAACAATGTGTCACTGAACTGTGTATTAGTTCATGTATTTAAAAATAAAAAAAATAAGAAGTGCTGCTGCATTTGGAGGGGGGCAGATGGCAACTAGCCATGCTGTTTTTGCCCCTATAAGCCAGGTTCCAGGAGCTATTTGCCTCCTGGATTTTATATCTCACTTTCTAACACTTCTTGAAATACTTACATCATCTACTTTGGGCTCTGTTACTGGTACCCATTTGTAAATCCTGAGGGATGTGTCACCAACTGTCACCCATTTCTTCTCCCTACAAAAAGATAACACATGTTAGTTTCAAAATAGCACATTAAAAAGTGACATGGTAGTATATATTATGGAAGGTCTGTAACAACCTATTCAAATTGGTTGTATGTTCTCTAGGGACCTGAGAACATACGATGATGTGTAGAGTTGTCTGCATACAGGAGACATGTTATCTTTTAAAACCAGCAGATACCTTTGCCATTTTGTGGGTTCTTGTTGGCACAGCCCAACAAGCAAAAGTGACAAAGCGAGCGAGAGAGAGACCTACCCATCCAGAGAGCACATGCACTGAACACAATCTTTTGGTCATTTAGTATGTCACAACAGCAGATAATATCTAATTTGAGGGGAAACGTAACCGAAATCAATTTTAAGTGTTTCTCAAAGTATAAAGGTATACCAACTAACTCCAAATTCCTAGAGACAGGAATACCACATGGCAGCATATGTATGTCCTCCAATCCCCTCTGCAAAATCCAAGCAGCTGGTGGCAGCTGGAGAGCGTTTCTACAATGGGAGGCTGTCAGGCTTAGAAAGGAAAATTTTGGAAGGATACATGACACATGAAACTCAAATGCTAAACCAGAGCTTGCCAGTTCAGGCAAATGAGCAAGACCTGGTACGCCTCAAACCAGGTAATCACTTCACGTGAGGCACCCAAACCCCAAACTGCTCACTCTTCACTCACTCAATCAATGCCAAACCACTGTCTTGTGTTATGTCTGAAGCACCCCGTTAAATTTCCGCATGATATAGCACACATACATGTACAGTTAGCTGGAACTCAACTCCTTGCAAGTCCCAGCAAGTATGAGTAACAAAAGCAGCTACACTGGAAGGGGAGAAACAAGATTCCCTGGTGGGCCAGAAGTATTAATCTGTAGAACAGAATGTGAGAGGTTTAGTGGAATTTTAAGAACAACAATAGAATGGAAAGAGGTCCAGATTATCTTTTTATCATTTCTGTGATATCACATAGCTTGTTTTTGTTTTGAGAGACACTATGAAAATTAGCAGGAATCCCTCCATAGGGAGAGATTTCACCTACTAGCTATTCATCATAGAGAAAAGGGTGAAGACAAAGACTATCTAGAAACAGGGGCCATCCACATCATAAAAGTGTAGTGTCTTACAGCAGCATTTCTTACAATGGTATTTCTGAAAACATGTAGTTTATATATTATATCAACATTCTGATCCAACAGAGCCATTCTCCATTCCTAAAGCTCAATGCTCTGAAATGCTTATCAGTGCTCTGAAATCCAATGCACTGACCTACTACTGAAAGAAGGAAAATCACTAAAGTAGAACGCACTTTAAATTTGAGTTCTAAACGTAATTTGTTATTTAACAAAATTTATAGACCGCTTAATCAAAAAAGAGCTCTTCAGCAGTTTACATAAGCCTGCATGTGTAATGTAATTAAGCAATTAAGCCAATGGAAGAATGAACCTATCACTGTTCTCTTGAACACAAGACACCTGTGTGTTTCTAGTTATAAAAACAACATTTAAACGGAATCTGTTCCACAATGTATTAGAGATGCTGCATTTGAAAACCAAAAGTTCAATATACCTGTTAGCATCTCAAAGCAGCCACAAACAGCATCTTCACTCGATCAACTGTAGAATACAGGAGGAAACCTATGTTAGTATTTTTTATTTTTTTAAAAAACCTAGAGTGAAATTTATCCCTGATATTTGAGAGTCTTCATTTAATTATGTAGATTTGACTCTATTTGGCCCAAGAGACACATTCCCTTGTGGGCAACAATCTGGGGGTCACCTGCCAGTGCAAGGGGGAGCTATTTTACCCATTGGCTAGTCCACACACTCACACATCCCTCTCTATCTTCCTTCCAGGTAAGCAGAGGACATTATCAGAGCTCCAGGACACATTCCAGCCAGGCAAAAACACTCCAGAAGGAGGTGAAGAAGGGGCGGTGAAGGGTGTGGTAGGAAAAGTGACAAGGGCATGGAGGGTCACATTTGGCCCCCAGGCTAGAGGTCCCCCACCACTAATGTAGATCAAGAGCACTGAACTCATGCCTCTCAGTACAAACCTCTTATGAAACTTCCTTAAGATTCAAAAGCAGTTTCCCATTGCTTTATTAAGAAATACAAGTCCAAAGTCCCCTTGAGCATGCAGTGTTAGCTGCACGGTTCTTTGGGTTTGGGCCAAAGGACAGAACACTTGAAGAATTAGGGAACCTGAGGGAATAGAGATACTGGTAAGGATATGAAATAGAAACACTATGTCCCAGGACAGGCATACCTCGGAAGTCTGTTCAACTTCCAAAACATTCCACTTCCAAAGCATGGCCTCCAATTGGCTGCAGGAAGCCGCAGAAGCCCTGTTGGACGTTTGGCTTCCGAAAGAACATTCAAAAACTGGAAAACTCACTTCCGGTTTTTGATCGTTAATGAGCTAAAACGCTTGACTCCCAAGGTGTTTGGGAGCCGAGGTACGACTGAACAGTATGTCCTATTCAGCCACTATGACAGCTTACAAACTTTAGCAAATAGATAATTAGTTCCTCCAGTTTAGCAATGCTGCTTCACTGACCTGTCCTTCCAAAAGCAGTATCTAATTGGAAGCACTCTATTTTAATTACAGTTCCGCATTCCACAAACATTTTTGATATACCAAAATCTGCATGGGGTAGTATGCATGGAATAGGGCATGCTCAGCGCAATATGGATTATAATTTGTATGAATGATACTTAGGGACGCATATGCCTTCTGTAATCTTGAATAATAAAGAAAAAACAGGGAAAATCAGCAGTTTCTTCAAGCAGGATTAGGATTCTACTTCACATAGGCTGCTATCATCTGATCTGTTTTACTATTTCCCATGACTACTTAAGATTTGTATTTCTTCTTTTTACCTACCATCACCATCAGTATTTTAAAATTAACACTTTCTAATATTTTTTCCTCCCTGTAAGCGTTTCACTTGGCAGTAGTACCTCTGTTTCTTAGTTTATCTCGACCTTTCTCTATTGTGTTGTGAATGGCCTATAAGGGGGCACAATGACATTTGTTTTCTTCCAGGGAAGCTGGAGGAGGCCAGCTAGGGTCAGGGACTGCTACACTTGTGGATAAAGATTTTGGGGGGTGTCCTAGGATTATGTATGCAGCAGTGCAAACAGATCGGGTTGCACCTCTTTTGCACAGAAACTGAGCCCCATAGATCTGGCTAACTGCACCACACCATTTCAGCAGACTAGTCCAATAAGTTTTCACATCTTGGTCAAATTAAGCTTCTTTAAAACCGGGGCATGTTTTAATCTCAAATTCAGTTATGCATAAAAAGCGACATACTTTTCTAGTTTAACACATTATCTTAATATGGACCTAAGCAAAAGGTAGATTAATATAAAAATCCTTCTACAAACTGGTTATGGACACAAGCCAGAGTAAATTAGATATGCCTAAGTATCACTCATATCAATATGATTAAGCACACTGTTAAACACAACTATTTATACTAGTAATAGGGTCACCTGGTTTCTCTGGCCTGCACCATGCATATACATATCAAATAAAAAGGTGAACATAACACATACACATGAGAAATACTCAACAGGCTTTGGCACTGAAATAAATCATTTTCATCATAGGTTGCCTTCAAGGCCCTATTTAACCTCATGCCTAAGATACGACTTTAGAGTTTTCAAAGGTATAGCGTATCCATCTGATAAACAGAAGGCTGCATCGCCGACACAGATGCACACCTTGAACAAGCAGAAATCCAGGTGCCTCAGAAGGAAAAAAATATTTCTCTAATCATCAAGCCACATACAATCAACAACACCATCAAACCACAGGAATACTGAACAATAAACCTTTCTGTCTCAAGCAGATGTTTGGCTGGAGGCTGAAGAGACCAGTGTCAGTAGCCAGGCTGATCGAGAAGGACCAGTCTGTTTAGGACTGAATGAATGCAGAGAGCGATCCAAACACCTGAACCATCAAAGGTAGCCAATGACTGCTGAAACTACTGGGTTCCCCAAGTTTGCCAGCATTCATTAATCACACTTGGTAACAGCAATGGAATAACTTTTTGTAGAACATTTTGCCTGCAACAACCTTCCAGTGAGAGATATATGTCTATGCCTGGTCTATTTTGCTATTTTCCCATGACTGCTTCAGGCAGGTTTTTCTTCTTCCAGCGCCATCTCTCTCTCTCTCATTCTACATACACGTGCGCACATGTGCATGCATGCACAGAACTGTACCCAACGTATAATAATAATAATAATAATAATAATAATAATAATAATTTATTTATTTATACCCCGCCCATCTGGCTGAGTTTCCCCTGCCACTCTGGGCGGCTTCCAACTGAATATTAAAAACAATGCAGCATTAAATATTAAAAACTTCCCTAAGCAGGGCTGCCTTCAGATGTCTTTTAAAAATAGGATAGTTGCTTATTTCCTTGACATCTGATGGGAGGGTGTTCTACTACTGAGAAGGCCCAACGTATGTTGGGACCCAGTGCCATACCACGCAAAGTGTCTTCAGCAATAGCAAGCTTGAAGTCTTCAATACAGTGCAGCACACAGAAGGCATGTAAAGACATTACATTTCATGCCAACAATCTTTCATCTCAGAATACAGAAATATCCACAACCTATCACTGTACATTAGTAAAGGTTTGTACATTTCTTCTTGTTCTTGTTTCCCAATGGGAAAAAATAGAGGGGGGGTCCTACATTGTTCATCTGAAGAACAAGATCTACATAAACTTGTGACATGAACAATCCTTTTAAGGATCTGACTAGGTTTCCCACAGCAACTGGAAGGCTGCTATGTCAGGATTGAAGTCTGCAAAATTTCTATGGCTTTCCCCATCACTCTGCTCTTGGAGGAATGAGCCAGTGTGATCACCTGTGCATAGTTGCTATGACAACAGAAGATGCTGGCAAAAAAGTTTCACTTGACTTATTTGTTAAACAAGAAGCAAGGCTCCAATTTTCTCTTCTCCACACTTTTGGCAAAGAACGACAAAAGGAAACAAGACGCACACTTGCCTTGAAAAAACAAATGGAGCATCAAGCACCCAGGTACAATGATGCTGACAATGAGCATCACCATCTCTCCCTGCATTATGTTAGGCTCCTAAAAGTGCGTGCCAGCGAAGTGCATTTTCTTAAGCGCACAACAAAAGCATTATTCCTAGAACTTTGTACTATCATTAAGACTACAAGGCTGGCAGTGTTTCGGCTTTTCAACACAATGGCTTGGATTTCTATTTTGAATTCCTCTTCTCAGTCTGCATCAGAAAAGACACTTTTTAGCTATTTGCCCATTGCAATTTGAACTGGACTGCTCACAAACATCACAGCTTTTAAAACTGCAAACACCCACTCTGGGAAGAAAAGGATACTAACTGATTTTTCTGTATTCTGCTTGTTTATAATATATACCTATAGAAGAACTATTTTATCCAACACAAAACCCTTGAATCCAATGATTTCTGCTTTTTATGAGCTGTGCATTGGTGTAACAAAAACTCAATCACATTGTTTTACAAAATAAGCCTGTCTTGAATTACATTCATACTATGTTATCTGATCCAAAAATACCAAACTGCACACTGATTGCCTATTGTGCTTCAATAACCATTTCGCTGTATTGTTTAGCTGTGCCACAATGATTTTCACAATAAAAACTACACAAAAACCCCACAAAAGAATAAAATGCTAAAACGTTGTAAAGATTTAACAAAAGAGGGCAATTCTACCAAGGTTACAACCTTTAATTATATAATTTCAAACAAATTCAAGTAGCAATTACACCCTCCCTGTATAGCTCCACTCAGTTTTTAGAATTAAACAATACAAGCTGGAACCAATGTGATTTGTAGCACAAAACTAAAAGTCTTTAAAATACGTTCATTTGGTTGACCCATTCCCATTAAAATATCAGAACACATACGCATTCTAAACTTTACCTAGGATTTCAAGAATTATCACTTTTAAGATTTTCCTCTGAAATGTGCGAAAAACATTTAAAACAACCATTCACACTTAAAGGTGCATGAGGATTTTGAAAGAAAGATGAAAGTCCAAGTCACTTCTGATGCCTGCCTATTCACCATAATATACTCTCCCTTCTGAATTAAAAATAAAATAAAAAAGGAAATACCCACAGATCACAATTCACAAAGCACATTGTTCTCTTTCTCACCAACCAAACAAAAGCACAAGGGAGCCAAGCAAAAGCAGTACTACACTTCAGGGGGTATCAGAAAGAAGGTGCACAAGGAGAAAGGGAGCTACAACAGCAAATGCTCATTGGAGTGTGCAGAAGATGGATCTGCCCCCCCCCCCAGTGAAGCAGGAGACAGCTCACCAAGAGGATATTGGGAAGGTGCTGCCATGCACATTCTAAGAAATACAGTGGTGCCTCGCAAGACGAATGCCTAACGCGCAAGACGAAAGGGTTTTCCGTTTTTTGAGTCATTCCGCAAGACGAATTTCCCTATGGGCTTGCTTCGCAAGACAAAACGTCTTGCGAGTTTGTTTCCTTTTTCTTAAAGCCGCTAAGAGCCGTGCTTCGCAAGACGAAAAAACTGCAAGACGAAGAGACTCGCGGAACGGATTAATTTCGTCTTGCGAGGCACCACTGTATGTTGTGTGAATAGCCACAGAAAACAGTAGCGTACACACACTGAACAAAGTGATGGTAAAGAGTGTCTGTAAAATTCATGGTAGGGAGAAGAGCTCACGAGATACCCGCAAAGGCTACAGCAGAGTCACGGGCCCCAGATTCAGTCTCTATCCAGTTAAAAGGATCTCAGCTACAGGGGGAAAACCTCTGCCCAAGACACTGAAGAGCCTGTCCTGGGCTAGATATATAAAAAATCGAATGACTGGTCTAAGAATGCTTCAAATCTAGGTCAAGGGGCAGTTGGGAGGGGAAGAGGTCATATTGGGTTCAAAGAGGAAAGAAGAGTTTGGAGAGAGAAGTCCTCCTCTGCCTCCTGCCAGATTCAGCCAAACAGGATGTGGAATGGTGAGAATATCGATCTATCTCACACAACAGGGAGCACGCACAGCCAGTGGGTGTGGGAAGCATCACTTGGGGACAAGAAGAAAGTTGACAGGAAGAAGATGCCTGCATGGAGGCCAACCAAGGAATCCATCCCAACGCATTTGCCAAATGAGTTTATGGCTAAAGGGGCAAGGGAGAGAAGAGAGACAGGTGGAAGGAAATACATAAGACCAAGGGAGAGGTTTAAGAAGATCTAACAGTGAAAAATTGGGAGGGGGGGCTAGACATGGGTAAAGAAAACCTTAAAATAATTACAATGGAGGAAGAAATTAGGAAGGGGAAAGACCCAGGTATCTGTAAAAGAAAAGGCACCCAAATTGCACTAAGATATGATACAGAGGAACAGGGATAGCTCAGTCCGTAGAGAATGAGACTCTTAAACACAGGGTTGTGGGTTCGAGATTCCTGCATTTCAGGGGGTTGGACTAGATGACCCTCGCGGTCTACTTTGCCATTCTATGAAGTTAATCAAGGAGTTGAGGGTGGGGTTTCTGAGCAAAAACCATCGAAGGGTAAGAGGTGGGACAAAAACCCAAGGGACTGGGGGGGGGGAGAGAAGGACAAAGAAATATATGCATAAGAAACTGAAGTCAGAAAAAGAACCCAAAAAAGAGGTGCCTGGGGGACTTCTAGCCGACCACAAGGGGAAGACCACAACAAAGGGGAGGGGGTCCAAGCAGTAAGCCTGCAAGGCTGCCTTGGAGGGAGTCTCACTGACCAACTCTAGGGGGATCTATAGAAAGAAGACAACCAATAAGGGGCACCAAGAGGCGAAGGGGGAAAGCCAAGGGGAAAGGAGATGGGAGAAAAGCCCTGAGGATGTGGGGGCGCTGCTGCGGTGTGTGCTCAACTTGTGGCAAGAGGGGAGAAGCCTCCCAAGAGGACGGAGGTGGGAGGAGCCCCCAAGCTGCCTTGGGGGGAATAGATGGGGTGGGAGGAAGGCGGCTCAGGAGGGGAAGAACTAAGGGGTCTGTACTAGGAACTGGGGGGGGGGGAGCCTGGGGGTTCAACCATGAGCGGGCGGAGGGGCGAAAAGGAGAAAGCCCTGAAGGGTATCTGGTGGAAACTGAGGGAGGGGAGAGATAGAAGACATGTTGGAGGGGGGGAGAATGTGGGGGGGGGGAGAGAAAAGATGAGGAGGCCACATGCGTGGGTGTGGGTGTTTTCACAATGGGACTCCCACCCACCTACTCGGAGGCAAGGAGAAATGTTGGCCTGTCTGGGAAGGGAGGGGGGCGCCGACACCCCCGCGCCGCCCCTCTTCCTTTATCCCCTTTCTCCTTCCCTCACCCCACACCCCCCTAAAAATAATAAATCTCGAGACAAAAACAAAGCCTCCTCCTCCTCCTCCCTGCGGCTCAGCCTCGCTCACCATTTGCGCACTTTCTCGATGGCCGCCATCACCCGCTTGATATCATCCTTGGCGCGGCTGCGGGTCTCGGCCCGCACCGACCGGCCCGACATGCTGCCGCCGCCGCCGCCGCGAGGGAGAGCCCGGACTCCGGCTGCCTGGCTGGCTGGCTGGCGCGCTCCCTCCCTCCCGCGCTCGCTCGCTCGCTCCCTCTCGCACTGCTGGGCCCGCACCGGCAGAGGCTGGGAGCGGGAGGAGGAGGCGGAGGCGGAGGCAGCTCCGTCCTCGCTCGGCTCGCTCCGCGGCAGCGCCCCCGCACGCACGCACGCACGACGGAGGCGCCTTGGCTGGCTCCGCCCCGGAGGGAGGGAGGGAGGAGGAGGAGGAGGCGAGCCGAGCGGGGCACTGCGCAGGCGCCAGCCCGGCGGACGCGCGCCCGCGCGCCCTTAGCTCCACCCCCGAGGCGAGGGGGGCGGGAACGCGGCTGGGGCGGGGGGAGGGGCGTTCCCGCGCTTTTGTCCTCTGAGGGAAACGGCGCTGCGCCGCAGTTTGGCATGAGGCGAGCGTGCGCTTTCCTACGAAACACTGGGGCAGGCATAGGCGAACTCGGCCCTCCAGATGTTTTGGGACTATAACGCCCATCACCCCTGAATACTGGTCCTGTTAGCTAGGGATGATGGGAGTTGTAGTCCCAAAACATCTGGAGGGCCGAGTTTGCCTATGCCTGCGCTTGGGGGTTTCCTCCCGCCCCCCCCCTTTTGTGTCCCACCTGGCATCTTCCAGCTGGATGAGTTTACCTCAGCATTTATTTATTTCCTTCATAAAATTTATACACAGCTATTGTAAAACAAACACAAACACGGACGGGTTCACGACAAGGGGCTGCTTCATGTGGTGCCTGTTTTGCTTTTAAATGCGCTTTGCATTGTCCCTGTATCCTACTGAGTTTTTTGTTTTTCACTCACAGTTTCTTGTTATATACATCATCGCCTTGTTACGGAAGGGGGGGGGGCATGTCTTCTTCACTACAATATATTTGCTCAATTTCTCTAGGACTCCATCACCCCTCCCCTGTCCTCCATAATCTCTCAAGTAATCCTGTCAAAATCACTCTGCCAAACCTTTCCTCCCGCAATGCCAGGTGACAGACTATGCGTACATGGACCATTGTCTTCTCAGGATGTGCTTATCTGCGCATATCTCCAGCTCTCTGCATATCCCCCCTCCCTCCTCCATATGTTAATCCAGTGTAACCCAACCTCTCCTTAATGTATTCATGATGTAATCTGTGTAACCCAACCTTTCCTTAATGTATTCGTGATGTAACTGGGAGGTATTTTGCACTGTATTCTGGGACATGGAGGGAAATTTCAAAAGTTCATGTCACCCCCTTTCTCGCTGTTCAATCTCGCCTTGAACCTGTTGCGCAATAAACTTGGACCTTCTGCAGTTTGCTCCTGTGTCCGGCTGAGCTCATTTTCTTCCGCAGGGACCCACGGACTTAGTCCGATGAGCTGGGTGGCAGAGTAACCCCGCACCCAGATTTTAGCCGTAACAGTTGGCTGCCCAACGTGGGGCTTGCGGTTCTCCCGAGCTGCTGACTGGGGGCCCCGAAATCTTCAGCCGGCTCCAGGCCATTTTGCCTGGGAAGATCCTTTTGGACCCCCAGCCATCTTCTGGGCGGTAATCGAAAGCCCTAGGAGTTCAGCCGGGGAGCAAAAGAGGGATCCAGCCGGCTTATTCATCGATCCCGGGATCATCATAGAAGACGCGTGAGTATAAGGAAAAAGGAAAATCCAGTGCACTGGTGGGAAGGGGGTGGAAGTCTCCTGGCAACTGAATTCTCTGCCCTCCTCTCTATCGCTCCTTCTTGCCTTTCTCTTGGTCCGGTTAGTGAGAGAGACCGGGGACCGCTGCTCAACCCGAAAGGGGGGTTCTGAGCTCTATCCCTTTTCCTTAAAATCTCCAGCCAGCCGCACCAATTGGGAGCCCGAAAGTAAGACGGAGAGACCCGACTTGAAAGATAGCCGACTCTCTGCAACGGGCATCCCAGTTGAAAGCAAGGGGTTGGAGCTCTCTTTCCGATCTTCCCGAGCGTCCTTTCTAGGGGGCAGGAAGTGGTCTTGCTTTCTATCCCAATCCCAGCCGCACCGGTCGAGCTACATACCACGTGTACTGTAAGCTCGCTTCCGAAAGCAAGGGGGATTTTCGACCCGAAATTCTATCCAGGGACCACCCGATCTGGCACTGCATGGCGCGGGCGTCCAGTAGGGCCCCTTTTCCTGAGATGTGACGATAGGTAGGAGGTTGCCAGAAGGGATAGCCCATGAGGAATTGGGCAGGACCGGCAGAGTGGAAAGAGACCCCAGGTTACAGGAAATAAGGAAATAAGGAAATAGGAAATGGAACGCAAGGAACCGGATAGCTAGAGCTCTCTAAAACCCACTAAGGAAGTTGCCAGGCAACTAGAAGCCCCTTCTCCTCTTTACTATACGTCCCTGTACTAAGCATACCAAACCCCTAGACATACCAATCCTAATCAACCCCTCTTTCCCCTTCTCTATCCCAGACACCCCCCCAAAAAAAGAAAAAAGCAAAAAAAGCAACAACAGCAACGCATGCATCTATAAAGGGGTACCCAGTCAACCAAGCGTTGTGAGCCCTACCAGTCTGATTACCTGGTGGTGTGTTTGAAGAGGCAAGGAGGCTCATAAAACCATGTGGGACCTTCCTACTAATTTCACTTCACTTAATGAAGCCAAAGGTAGTGGCCCATCTCCTTGCAATAACCAACTAAAGGATGAGAATATATATGTTTACATGTTGTCTGTTATGTGTGTTGTCTGTTAATACATATATGAGAATATGTATGTTTACATGTTGTCTGTTATGTGTGTTGTCTGTTCCTTCTGTCTCTGGCAGACTGCCTTTCTTAAGTGTGCATAGTTTAAACTGCAAGCTTGCTTCAAAATTTAAATCTAAGGAAGCCATGCTGGATCTTAGCAGTCCTAAATAAGACAAAAATTGAGAATGAAGTGTGCAAATGTTTACCCCACCTCTTGCTTTGCCCCAACTTTTGAGATTGTGAGTCTACAGTCTTATTTTGGAAGGTGCTGATAACCTAATGTTTCTGCTGCAAAAGCCTAGTTGAGCCAACTGCTCTCTCAAGCTAAAATGCAGTGTATGTACTTCATTAAGCATATGCCTATAAAAGTATGGTGTTCATTCAAAGAAAAATATTTGAATCCAGTTTTAACTTTGATTTGGTTGGACAGAAGAGTTATTGTAAGGCTCCTGATATCAGTCTCTATAAGACTTCATGGCCTCTTTTGTTAGAAAATGCCCCCCCTCCCCCTTGTTTCACTCTGCCTCTTTCAGTTGTTTTCCCCCTTCTTACTTCTGTGCCAGGTAAATTTACTCCCGAGTAAGCTTCCTTTAAAGGAAACTGCAAAGAGGGGAGGGGGGCAACACTCGTGTATTCCCTTAAAAAAAAATCAAATCTAGGGCTGCTTTAACTGTGCTTTATAAGAGATCCTCTCCCTATCTTACGAAAACTGTTCACTTCAATCTTCCTTAAATATCATTTCAAACTCACTCAAACTATCTCAAGATCTGCAAAAAGGGTTCTGTGTAAAGTTATGTACTTTTATTTTCCTCTTCCTTAGTACATGATAGGAGCATAGATGTTTCCTTTCCCAGCTGTAAATCTGTACTTAAATGTGTATGCCTCTTTGGTAGTACAAATCTTGCTGCAAAATCTTGCTGTGAACCCTATATTTTGGAGGGTTGGACTAGATGACCCCAGGGTCCCCTTTCAACTCTCCCGATTTGTGGCTGTGTGGAAGGACATGTGTCTGCAAGCATTGGAGGGTACTTCTTAAATTCTGGTGACGTGATGGAGTTGAAATTCAACCTAGCTATGCTCTTTAGTTTTAAAAGGTGAGAGGTGAAGCCCAACTGGTAATATCAAGCATTTAAGTGATTACAGTGTTCATCATTTTGTCTATTATTTAAAAAAAAAAAATCAAACTTAAAAGTCCATTAAAAGTTTAAGCACATAAAAATTCATATAATCAAGTAGAATTAGCCTTGACCATCCATCCTGTAAATAAAGGGCAGTAAAATTTGTCTGCAGATGGTAAGGCTGAGAATGTTAAAAAAAAAAAAAAAATCATATGAATTCTAACTCTCTGGCCATTTTACTCATAAATAAGAGAGCGGTTGATTGTTCCGCGAATGACCAGATAAAATGACCAATAATGATAGTCCTTTCCTGTACATAAAGGAAGCACTCCTGTTGCTTGAGCTGAAATTGCTAGCTTTGGTGAAAACTTAAATTGCTGAGTTTCTCTTTTTTTGTTGTTTTAAAATCTAACCCTATTTTAAAAATCTACTCCTTACCTTTCCCTTCCTTATTCTAATTGAGCCAAAGGATGCAACATTTTCAATGGTATAAAAGGTTTGCTGAGACATGAACTCTGCACATGCACAGAGGCTAGATCAGCTTTAAAAAAAAAAAGAGAGAGAGCGAGAGAAAGGAGGGGGGAGAGAGAAGGTTTGGAGAGCGTGAAACCTATACAAATTTCCTTATGTAAAACTTGGAACCATTGAGCGAAATCATCCTTAATGTGTTTTGCTCCAGGGCTACTTAAGACAATAGAGTTAAGTACTGGACATGCCAAATTCTTTTCACAGGTAAATATCAAAGCACTCCCACTGTGAGTTCCTCTCTTGAGTAGTTTCCCCCCCCCAATGGGATTTAAATTTTATAACAGTTTTCTTGTGTGTGTGTGTGTGTGTATGTGTATATGCCTATGCATTTTAGGAACAGCATTTCCTGACAGACCTCTCACATGAAATAATTTTCCCTTTTAACAGAGTGTCCTTTCTGAGGGGATGCAAACAGTGATTTAAATACTCTATAAAAAGTAATTGCATTTGTTTTCCTTTTGTCTTACTTCCCTTAAAGCCAAACAGTCACTTTCTTTCTGTTCAGCAAAACAAGTCTGAATCCCTGCTATATTAGTTGATTTCCTTCTATCTCTTTGTGGCTTTGACATTAATTTTTAGGTTACAAATAATCTGTTTTCCTTCATTAAGTTTGTTTTATCAGTTCTTCCATTATATATATGAAATTAATCGAAGCACAACCAAACATTGTTTGTGGAATGGTATTTGTTTACCTTTTGCCTGAGCATTTCTTAATTCTGTCATTTTGGCTAGTGCAAGGTACTTGCACAACTTTAAATTGCCATTCATTTTCTTGGTATTAACTCATTTCCCAGTATTCCACTATTAACATTACAGCTGATGTCACATCAAGAAACACTTTTATTTTCATTTGGGATGTTAGAATGCCAAAACAGATTACTTCAGGTTACTTATTAATTGTGTGTCTTAGCATTTATTTATTTTTGGTTCCTCATAGCTCATTTTGTGTGTTTGTGTTTTACTTTGGGGACATGTTCATCACATGTTGAAAGTCAGTTTCATGAAGTTCTTTTATCAGATAGCACATGGTGAATTTTAAGTTTTTCCCCATTGTTTTCCCATCTTTTCAGTCTAGTGGTTTTGATAATATATTTAATAATAATTCTTTTCTAAATCTGATGTCCTTGTGTCAAGTTTGTTTTCATCTGACTGGTAATCTAATTTTTTGCTTTCTTTTGTATTTTTTTAACCTTTGTATTTTTTCAGTTCTCTTTCTATACATGTGGAGTATTTTTCATTTTATAATATGAAAAGAACAACAACAACAAAAACTAAGTGAAGGAAAGCAAACAAACTTAGCAGATAATAACAGTAATTATATGGAAATGTGATAATAAATAATACTAAATAGTAAATTTTATTTCTATCCTGCCCTCCCCAGCCGAAGCTGGGCTCAGGGCGGCTAACAACAATCAAAATAGTCCAATAATGATAATGAATAAAATGTTTAATCCACTAACATTGTTATTATTTGCAGCTTCCCATGGAAACTGGAGGACATCCTTTTTGCCTTTTGCCCCTTCCTTGTCTAACTGTTTTTAAGTCACCCCAAAACCCTGCCCCTTACAGGATATCACTTCTACAGATGTGCAATGATGAAAAGCAGCAACAACCCCTCAACTCAGTTCTTCGCTATCACGAGACCTGCAACACCAGAGTTTTCAAAGTGGCCACAGCTATCTCTTTAAAATGATATAGACTGACGGGGGGGGGGGCTGACAAAGGGGGGAAGCAAACTGCACTTTGCAGTCATTAGTGGACCTTCCTGCCTAAATGTAAAGCATAGATCACTATTGAGAAAATATTTCTTCCAAGGTGCTAGAATACCACAAGTAACTGAGCAACAAAATATTAATTTACGTGATATCCTATGTCTAGCTATGTGTACTGTTACACCATTATATTTCTGTGCAAAGCAGCATGATATGCAAGTCCCTTTCAGGTTTGCATAAACCCACACATCTGGTACGGTAGATACCAAGTTATTATTTAGCGCATATATATAACACGCGTGTACATTGTATTCGTCCGTGTTGCTCCCTCTTTTGCTGCCCTGCTCAACCCACCTCCTTTCCATTAGAGCGTATTCCCACTCACAGGGAAAACCTACATTCACCGAGATTTAGGGTGCGGAGAAAAGATTTGCAAGTTCTTACAGAACTTTAATGCAAATCTATCTCCGAATGGGGGACTGTTACGGAAGGTAACTGATGAATGAACTAAAATAATGCCCAGATCTGGGAGATTTGTGCTGTATAGAAACTGCTTGTCAAGTCAGTTTAATAAGTATGCAGATGAACTGTGTCCTTTGAGGCAGTGGTGCAGCATGGTTTTGCCAGGGCCAGGCTCATTCATGGTTCCTTGTCATCCTGGGGAAAGGTGACCAGTGGGATGCTGCAGGGTTCTGTCCTGGGCCTGTTGTTGTTCTACATCTTCATAAATGACTTGGATGAAGGAACTGAAGGGGTGCTGATCAATTTTGCAGATGATGCCAAGCTTGGGGTGCATAGCTAATGCCTTAGACAGAATCAGAATTCAAAATGACCCAGATTGGAGGACTGGACCCAAAGTAACAAAATGAATTTCATGAGGGACAAATGTTGGGTTCTGCACTTAGGCAGAAAGAACCAGATGCACAAATGTAGGGCAAAGGACACCTGGCTTACTAGCAGTGCATGTGAAAGGGACCGAGGGGTCTTGGTGGACCACAATCTTAACATGAGTCAAGAGCGTGATGCAGCCAGGTGTTCCCTTACCACCTCTTTTCCTATAATGGACTGCAGATCCCTCTTGCCATCATTTATTCTGTTATCACCAGAAAAAATCCTTCATCTTCCATGACCCTGGCTCTGATAATTTTTATTTCAAAAGAAAAAGAAAATACAATTTCTAAAGGGATGCAAAAAAATAATTTTTTTAATGCAGCAATGTGTTTTCTTTTTAAGGCTTAAGAACAATCAGAGGCCATTAAGATTTAATGATCAGAGTGCTGCTCCCAGATTCAGGTTCATTTGTGGTCTTTGTTGTTTCCGTCTCTGTCAGTCTCGGCTCAGGAATTGGTAAGTCAAGAATGTCTGTTATGAAGTGCGTAGCTGTGATTTCCTCTGGAATTTCTTCCTCAATAAAGGCATCTGCACCTGAAAGGCATTGAAATAGATGTTAGGATTCAGGACAACTGAGATAAAGATGTTGCATCTGCACTGGGCTCCCCCCTCAACAGCTTACACTAGGCTGCATACACATCATTCTAGGTTATTAGTTGTCATTTTGTTGATGTTTTCACAGTAAGTGAACCCCAGGGAGGTACAAAGTGGGGGGTGAAGGGGGGTGACAAGGTGGCCCCTGCCTCCCCCCAGCTGTAGAGCGGTCGTACGGACTCTGCATGTGCGGTGGCCGTACGGGATGCAGCACATGCACAGTCCGTACAGGATACCGCACGAGCAGCAGCCTGTACAGAGTGCACATGTGCAGCACCCCATACGGGCTGCCACACATGCGCACTCCATACTGTTGCCATGCAAGTGGCAGCCCATATGGACACCGTGCAAGCGGCAGCCCGTATGGACTGTGCATGTGCAGCAGCCTGTACAACCTAAACAGCATGTGCGGCAGCCCATACAGCATGAGCGGCAACCCGTAAGGAGGGGGGCCACTAGGGGGCGCATTGGAAGATGGCCGACAATACCATCTCTCCGACCCACACGGGGTAATTAAGAGGCTGTTATGGGAGTAGGCAGCCTCCCTTGTTGCCCCAAGGAAATGAGGAACACTGCCCTTGCCTGCTGTGCCCATAAATCACCCCCTAATTCGAAAGAAGGGGGTGAGGGCCCTAGGCAGAATGCCCCCGTGTGGACCTCGGCTCTCCTGGACGCTGGCTCTGATCGCGCACTAGCTGCAGCAATTTGGAATAATTAATTACAAAAGAAGCAAATGCACATATTTCAAGTGAAGAAGGGGAGTGAAGTCTGCTAATTTAAGTGACCTCTGCAAAAGAAGACGATGGGTTGGAGAAACAGGAATATTTTATGATGAAGATACACCAAAGGCTGGGTATGTTGACAACGGGACTGAATGGGGGGGGGACCTTTTTTACTTTCCTTCTATGTGATTTACAAGAACCCCTCCTCATTAGAATCGTCGGTTGAACTGACCCAAGCAGGATGATTAAGGTCTGTGTGGAGATAAACTTTAACCAAAAGTATGCTTTATGGAGATCGAGAAGCAATAAGAGCTTTTGGAATGGCGCAGCAATTAATTCGGAGCCGCCATCTTGCCAAAGGATTTATAGCTGGGAGGAAGAATGGACTTGTTTTCAGACTGCATTCCTGGTGAATCTCCTCAGAGGTTTTGAGAAAGGAGGCAGATTGGTTAAGATTAATGACACTAAGACTGTTTTGATGTATGGAAGTGATGTTATATAGAAAACGTCTGGATATGGCTACTGGATAAAAAAAAATAATATGCACGCAGGATTACAAAATGTTCTAACCAGCTTGCGGAGACTATCAGAGGTCACAAAGAGAAAGGAAAAATATATGAAACTAACAACAAGAGATGTGGAAAAACAATAAGAAAGGACTGGATAGTACTGTGAACATCATAAGGTTAGATTTGTGGACATTAAAACAGCAGTAAGAAGCAAGAAGTTGATTGGATCTCCTTCGGAACTTGAAATATGGGTACCCCCAACAAAAAATTAAAATTCGGCTGTGTAATTTGGAATTTATGTAATTTGGTTTGATTTGATGTGATTGGTCGGTTAATAAAAAAATTATTCTTAGGGCAACCCGTAAGGAGTGTGGCATCCCATACAAACTGCACATGTGCAGCATTCTGTACGGAGTGCACGTGTGCGGGATGCCACACATGCGCACTCCATACAGGCTGCCCTGCCCCAGGAGCCAGAGAGGGTTCCTCCACCACTGCTGTAGCCAAGTACCTGTAGCGTCGTAGGTGCCAACCTCTGAGCGGCCCCCCTCAGGATTTGCGCCCAGCAAAGTGGTGAGGCACTCTGCTAGCTCCTCTTCTGTGAAATGCTCTCCTGGGTCAAATAAGGTAAAAACACAACCTGTTAGCTTTGTGACAAATCCGTTTTGGGGCCAATGCTGCCCTCCTCTGGGTTGAGGCCCACCTCTCTGTTGTAGCAGCAGCAGCAGTTCATCCCTGCTAATGGCCACCTCGCTGTTCTCATTCTCATAGCCCAGCACTTGGAAGGCATTTTCTATTTCTTTTAGTGAGAGCCCAAAGGCAGGCCGGTGATTCACATACAGCTTGATAAAGTTGCCTAAATTGATGTCGGTAACTTGCATGCCCGTCTCCAGATATTCACTGAATTTGACTTCATTTAGCATGTCTTCAATCTAAAGGAATAAAAATGTGCCTTTGTAAACGGAGATACTGACGCCACTGGAATGCTTTGACATTCTGCGCCAAGGCAACAATAAAAGACATTTCATGGCCACTGAAAAAGGAACACTTTGCCGCCTAGAGAGGTCACATTTCCCAGCCCTCCAACCCATGCTCAGAAGGATTGGGAATAAATGGTTTGCATGATGTTCCCTCTGAGTCTTACCCATTTGGCTGCCGCTGTTTGCAATGATGTCCAAATATATATTTGTTCCGTTTCTATGCCATCTATGTACCAAAGTCTGCTGGGTGGTTTACAAAATCAGTAAAATATACAAATACAATACAGTTCAGTTTAAGCAAATTGGTTTGCTGTTACATCTGAATTAACAGACCATTGTTTCTAATGTTGCTCCACCCTTGTGGGCCACTGTTTGGAGCAGCATCTGAGAATTGTCCAGAAAAGCAGAAAAAACATACAAAGCATTGTTTGCACAAACGGCCTTTCTCAGACATAAAACTAAACCATGGTTTAATATTACGGTATAGGAACAAGCAAATGCTGTGTGGAACCCCTGTTTTAATTCTGCTTCCAGATAATTGTGGGAAAACCATACTTCAGCAGTGTTAAAGAGCTCAAGGGGATGCAAGCTTGGAAGTCATGTACATGCATGAACAGGCATGAACCCTAGAGAATGATGAACCTTCCCCAACTAGAGATTTAACTTTTAGAAACTTGGGTATTGGGGTAGAAGCTGAAGAATTGCTTCTCTCTAGTAACCTGCTATATGCCCACTCAACTGCTTCAATCTGTAGAACTGGCACTGTTACAGATGTTCTGAATTTATAAGGAATCCAAATTCTAGTGTGACAGCACCTACATTTTGGAATCCCCTGTATATTGACATCAGGCAGGCACTGTCACTAGACTCTTTTCAGTACCTGCTAAAAACCTTTTTGTTTAGAGAAGCTTCCCCAGATACGTGGAAAGTTGATGTGCATTTTAATCTGCTGTTAGTTGTTTTTACTGGTAATGTCATTGCTTTATTCTTTAAAAAAAAACCAATTTGGTGTTTTTCACAACCATGTGGCATATACGTTTTAAGAAATCAAATAAATAAATAAATGCACACACCCCTCAATAAAAACCTCCTGAAAAGGAAAAACAGAGGTGGTGATTTACCAGCCACAGATACCAGATAATCAGATCTGGTCCTGATAACACAGATTCTGTTAGGAGTGAAAATAGATTTATGAATGAGAAGGAAGAAGAGAAGTGACGCCACTTGCAAGGCTATTATAATACTTACTGCTCCCGCCATAAAATTAGAAATATCAGTTTCTCTCCACGACCCTCATCATCCCCAAGAGGCATTTTTCCAAGGATATGACATGCACAGGGGGAAAGGAGTCGCAAAGGATTAGTGAGGTGGGGAGAAGAGCTGGTTCTCTTTTCACACCCTCTGGCTGTTTCATAAAAGTGGGGCAGCTCCAGCGCTGTTCTTATTGTGCCTGCGCATTTCTGCTCAGCGGAGGGAAGTAGGCCATGAACCCTCCCCGCTACGCTACAATGCACAGGGAACTGGGCTACATGTTTGGTCACCCTTGAAGAGCTTTTCCTGTCCTTCTGCCACCAACAGGCACCTTCTCTTCAAAGCACACACTTGGGCTGAACTGTCTCCACAGCCCTGTGAAATCCTGAAACAAGGACACTTTTTGCTCAGTGGGGCTTCCACAACGTTCACCTTGTTTTGCTTCTATTTCTGCTCTGTCCCTGTCTCTCCCACCCTCATGACTACCTGCCAGCAATGCCCTTCGGTGGTTTCCGCCATCCCTAAGTGACAGAAGAGATACAGCTGCAATCATTGACACACATTTTCATTGCTTCTGAGCAACTGCCTATAGGATTGCTCTGAAAAAATAGGCATGCACAAGAAAACCTACAAGGGAGCTTTTGGGTCTCCCTGGAAACCCCTTCTCTTCAATGCAGTGCCATCTGGCTCAGTACATAAGCTGTCTACACTGACTAGCAGTGGCTCTCCGGGTTTGTCTCTCTCAGCCCTACCTTGAGATGGCAGGTATCTGCGCCAATTTCACATCAAAAATATATCCAACCACTCAGTCCTCTTCTTTCAAGGGAAAAAGTTGTCAGTACTCAGCATGAAGTGTTGCAATACGTGCCATACTTTTAGCATTGGGGTGTGTGTGTGGAAAAGGTACCGGTACTGCGTACCCTTGAGTACCCGGGGGGGGGGAGCACTGCAATCACCACTGCTTGCAGTACCTGAACAGTACCTTCGGTGGCATATACCGTATTTTTCGCTCTATAACACGCACCTGACCATAACACGCACATCGTTTTTAGAGGAGGAAAACAAGGGAAAAAACATTCTGAATGAAACAGTGGGTGTATGATTTTTGTGCTTCATGCTGTGGCCACAGACATGTGATCTGATGGTGAATTTGGGGTGACCCAATGCAAAAATCCTGAGAATTCCTGTGGATCCATGCTTTGTAACCACATTTTTGCACCATTGCAGCCCCAGGCAACAGTGGGTGCGTGTTTTTTTGGTGCAGGCTGTAGCCATGGACATGCTATGTGATCTGATGGTGAATTTGGGGTGACCCAATGCAAAGATTCTGAGGATCCATATGGATCTATGCTTTGTAACCACATTTTAAGTGGGGAGCGAAGGAAAAACAAAGAAGGGACATGAGAGGGGTGTGCAGAGAAGCAGATGGCTAAGAATGCAGGAGAGGGATTTAACAGGAGGGAGGAAAGAAAGGCAAGTTTCTCCCCACCCAAGCCAGCCAGCGCGCGCACGCTCTCTCTCTCTCTCTCTCTCTCTCTCTTTCTCTCTCTCCCTCCCCCTCTCTCTCCCTCCCGCCCCCCTCTCTCTCTCTCCCTCCCCCCCTCTCTCTCCCTCTCCCCCAGCAGCACCGGAGCACAGAGAGGAATTAGAAGGAGCTTTCCCCTCTGCTTGCCTGGAGGGGAGGGGCTTTCCCTGCTCTTTGTTCCGTTTCAGCAAACACAGCAAGGAAACAGAGGAGGGTGGGCAGTAAGACCCTGAGGCAGAATACAGGAAAGCAGCCGCTTCCTCTTTTCAGGTTTCCCTTCTCCGTGAAGCGCGATTTGATTTTTGCCTGATTTTTCGGCTCCAGGGACCACACATTCGCTCAATAAGACGCACAGACATTTCCCCTTCCATTTTAGGAGAAAAAAATCTGCGTGTTATAGAGGGGAAAATACGGTAGCTGGAATGGTGGAATTTAAGGCAGGAAACCAGCACAGGGCCCTTATATGGATCATTTCCCCAGTCTTCAGCTCTCAACATTTCTGCAGACTACTGTCAGTATATGTATGCACGCGTTGAGAAATTTAGTGCAAATTTCTGATCATATACATATTTTAATAGAATATTTTTCATGCTTTACGATTTTTTGCAAGCCATTTCCCCATATATAGTACACCCCCCTAAATAGGGGTGCCAAAACCTAGGCCCCACACGGTGGGTGCCCAGCACGCCCCACAATGTCAGGACACAGTGACACCCAGTTGTGGCCAACATTGGGAGCGGGGGGTGCTGTCTGGGGAGAGAACCAAAATGGATGGATTCTTCCATTCCGTTCCTACTCACAGGTTTGTGCAACTCTCCCCCGTAGTAATACTGACCTGTTCCTCAGATGGGTAGAAGCCCATGGCGCGCATGACAAAAGGGATTTGCTCCAAAGGGATGTGTGTGGACACCTTTCTGGGTTCCATGGTGTCAATACCTTGATGACACAGCTGAGCATAATAAAAATAGTCTTCCAGCTCCTGGAGGGGGAGGGGGAAATGTAATACACAGCACATGAGGAGAAGGTGAGGGAGCAGAGTCTGCTCAGCCTGGAGAGCACATGGTTAAGAAAGGTAACTGGGTAGCCACCTTCAAATATTCATTTACTGCCGCATACAGAATGGAGCACATTTCTTTTCTCTTGCTCCAGAGGGTAGGAATGGAACCAATCAGCTCAGATTGGGATTAGACTAAACATTTTGAAGGATTTCCTGGCTACATGAGTTGTTGGACACACTGCCGTAGAAGATGGCCAACACAAAAGGTGATGATTTAGATAGCTAGATAAATGATAATCATTAATAGCCATTTCCTCTAAACTTGAACCCTGACATCCGGTTCATGTTTCATCTTTAAAAAAAAAATGTAGTTGGGGGGAAGTGATCAAGTATAAATGGTAAAATGCAATGACCCCATGTGCAAAGCAACCAACTGGGCATGCAATAATGGCTGGATCTTGAAACAGTGCTGGCTCCAAGGTTCTGGGTCCTTCAATGGGGCACTTGGATCTGGGGGAGGTGAAACATGGGGCTGCCTTTGAAAAGCATTTGGAAACTTCAACTGGTGCAGAACGTGGCTTGCTAGTGGGACCCAGCAGCAAGGAACATATTACTCCAGCAGTCACTGGAAGCACGATTTGAAATACAATAGTGCCTCCAGTATCTGAGACAGCCTCTGAATATCAGTTGCTGGAGAACATGAGAAGGAAGAGTGCCACTGTGCTTCTGCTTTGCTTTTGGGCTTCCCATAACAAGCATCTGGTTGGCTCCTTTGAGAACAGGATGTGCCTTGGGTCTTATAATAATAATTATTTATTATTTGTACCCCACCCATCTGGCTGGGTTTCCCCAGCCACTCTGGGCGGCTTCCATAGAAACCAAAAAACACTAAAATATCATACATTAAAAACTTCCCTGAACAGGGCTGCCTTAAGATGTCTTCTGAATGTCAGGTAGTTGTTTATCGTTTTGACATCTGATGGGAGGGCGTTCCACAGGGCGGGCGCCACTACCGAGAAGGCCCTCTGTCTGGTTCCCTGTAGCTTTGCTTCTCGCAATGAGGGAACCGCCAGAAGGCCCTCGGCGCTGGACCTCAGTGTCCGGGCTGAAGGATGGGGGTGGAGACGCCTGGAGGTATATCCAGGAGCCAGGCTCTTCTGATCTGTTTTGAACTTTATAACCTGAAACAATATGGGGGTGAGGTATCTAAAGGAGCACTTTCTTTCAATGAAGCTTCCCACTGATTAGGAACTTCGTTAAAAGCCTATCTCCGTGTATCCCAGTCTTCTGAGCTTAGGAAGGCAGCTGCTGGAGAGTTTTCTCTACACTGGTGCACAAAATGTTGGAAGCTCTTCCCAGATAAGTTTGCTTGGTACCACTTCTGTTAGCGTTAAGGGTTCAGGTGAAGTTTATTTTCTGCTTTATATAGTCACAGTCCTTTTCCTTATTTTTGACTGCTGCTTTCACCTGCTGTCTCACCAGGGCTGGCCCTCTCCAGGGTGAAGCAGTAGGCGCATGGATGGGGTCAGGAAGCCAAAGGAAGGGGTTGGAGCACTGGGATAAGATTCAGCCACCAGTCCAGTCAGCTTCTCTGCATGGAACGAGTTGCTTCAGGCAGCATTGCATCTTGGGCTGGTGCTGGACTCTGTCACTTTTTATCTGTGCGGTTCTACTGCTGCTTTTTGGTGATATATATTTCATTATCGACTTATTGTAAGCTGCCTTGAGGGTGTGGACGCGGAAAGGTAGAGTAGCAAAGCTATAAATAAGGAAAGCATGCAAGTCTTACATTACCTTGAAAAACTCGCCCTCTCTGCCACCTTCCAGAAGGTTGTAGAATGGGATCAAATCTTCACCCCCCAGAAAAGAAGCTGCTTCCAGAGCACTAGGAGGAGAGCAGCAAAGACACGTCTGGAGGAGAGGGGTGAGACAGGAGCCCCACACATCCCCATTGCCCCTGCCACCTACTGCACTGAAAAACAGGTCCTTAAAATTAAAATTATCCTGTGCAATTCCAAAAAAGCCTAAAGGGTGCAATCCTATACTTGAGTTTTGCTGTATGAGGAGGAGCTTTGAGATATACCGGTACCATAAGCATGACGGACATGCCAGCCGAATACATCAAATATACAGGTGGAACCGCTGAAAGCGATGGGGAGGAGCACCCCCACGCTGAATCTTCTACCCCTTCAAGCCGCACCCTGTTGGGGGCGGAATTCTGCACCAGCTCCAGAAATGGGCCCAATTTCCACCCCTTTTACTTTGTTGTCAGGCATTCAAAAGCTGAGTGGGACCATGCTGTTTTCTACCAGCTGGGGGAGCTTGAACCTCCATCTTCTCATTTCTGACCACATGACCAATGCAGTGATTGTTGCCTCTCCCAGCCCTCCCCTTGGCTGCTTGGCAAAAGAGTCTTGCCACCCCTAGGTGGGACTTGAACCCTTGTTCCAGGAGAGCTGGGCCATGTGGGAGCTGTGTGGGTCCTCTCGTCTTCCTGGCACTTGATTTAGGGGGGCAGCTGCACACCCCCTGGGTGTACGATGTCACACACATGTACGTGAAATCGCATAAAATGGAGAACATCATCCAGACCTCTGGAAATCCACAAAAATCTTCCAAACTCCACCATAATCGCTCCCTCCAAACCTCATTTCACAAACTCCAACTTTCCACATGTCTCAGAGGTTGGTGCAAGGCCACAATAGGATTATAGTTACAAAGGCTCCTGGGATTGCTAGCTCTTTTCCCACGGTTTTTGCAGTTTCCCCCCTCTTTCTGGACCGTTTTTGCCCTTTTCACAACTTTTCGCAATTTAAATCAATTTAATTATTTATTTCCCAGCACCACACATAGAAGGAGGTTGCACACAAGTTGAACGCATGTATGTGGAGAGACATCTGTACGCACGTATATATGATCTATTAAAAACATACTGACAATCACAACAAAAACAGAAGCTTCTGATTGCTTGCTACAGGTGGTATTTCCAAGGAGGCTGGGGGCATAGGATAGCTTTGTGCTGATTTTGTATTTTCCAGCTGTGTGCTTCCCTCCTCCCCTTCTGGTCTGAGCACATGAAATAGCAATCCCTCACCCCCATAAGACACAAAAAAATAAATATATAAAAGAGTCCACATGTCTCACTCTAGGCATTACACACACACACACACACACACCCCTCACACAGAAATAATGAAAGCCCTCAATTCCCGCAGTTCAATTTAATTTAATTTAATTCTTCAGCCTCCAAGCCCATCCCTGCAGGAGCCAAGGTAAGAATCCAGTTCGCGCTGCCTTCTTTGCATCTGAGCATCTCACTGGAGACACTAATGAAAAGGTGACAACTGAACCGGGGTGGAGCCTGGGCTGCTTGAAGAGTGCTTCATATCCCCCTCACCACCTGATGAGGAGTTCTGTGCAACTAAAATCCCTGCATATCCCAGCATGATTGAATATAGCAGGGATGGAGGATGTTTTCCAGCCCAAGGGCCACATCCCCTTCTGAACAACCTCCAGTGGGCCAGATGCAGAAGTGGCTGAAGCAATAAATGTGGGTTTTACCTTAGTAGTCTGGTTCCTACACAAACACACGTCCCTCTCTACCCTCCCTCCAGACAAGCGAGAGCATGACCAGAGTTCAAGGACGCATATTCTGGTCAGCCTGAACCCACTTGTCTGGCTCTCACTCTTCGCTTCAGGAAACCCAAAAGCTGCATTCAATAAATCAGCACATGGTCTCAGCATTAGCTCAAGTTAGACAAAAAAAATCATTGCAATTACAAAGTGTAAATGGAGGCGCAGATTGCAGCTATAACAAAGGCGGCATTTTTTCATCTCCGCCAAGCTAAGCAGTTGGCTCCTTACCTCTCTCGCCCTGACCTAGCCACTGTGATCCACGCGACGGTCACCTCCAGGCTTGATTATTGTAACTCACTCTACATGGGGCTGCCCTTGAGACTGACCCAGAAACTCCAGCAGGTGCAGAATGCCGCAGCGAGACTCCTTACGAGGTCTTCGCTGCGAGATCACATTCATCCGGTGCTATACCAGCTGCACTGGCTCCCGGTGGGGTACAGGATCAGGTTTAAGGTGCTGGTTTTAACCTTTAAAGCCCTATACGGCCTAGGACCCTCGTATCTACGGGACCGCCTCTCCTGGTATGCCCCACAGAGGAACTTACGGTCCTCAAATAAAAACATCTTGAAGGTCCCAGGCCACAGAGAGGTTAGGCTGGCCTCAACTAGAGCCAGGGCTTTTTCGGCTGCGGATCCAACCTGGTGGAACGCTCTGTCACAAGAGACTAGGGCCCTGTGGGACTTGACATCTTTCCGCAGGGCCTGCAAGACAGAGCTGTTCCACCAGGCCTTTGGTCAGGGCGCAGCCTGACTCCCTCCTTTGGCAATCTTTACAATACTTTAGTTTATGGTTGCCATCAATTTTGATTTTAATTAATTCTTATGATGTTTTTATAATGTTGCACTATTTTAGTGTTGTTAGCCGCCCTGAGCCCGGCTTCGGCTGGGGAGGGCAGGATATAAATAAAATTTATTATTATTATTATTATTATTATTATTATTATTATTATTATTGAATTGCTGCAAGGCTTACAAATTATTTTTGTATGGTTGTTTGCAAGTCATGCTGAAGTTCTACACTTTGAAATTGCAATGGTATTTTGCCCTGCTTTATTGTAAATTTATTCTCCTTATCAATATGTTGTCGTTGTTCCAGTCCTGCCCACGCTTAACTAACAGCCAGGCTTAATGATGGTTTGGTTAGTGCCCCATCCCAGACATTTGCCAAGCTGGAAAACAAACCATGCTTTGGGGAAAGAAACCTTTGCCCACCTGCGTGAAGGTCTGCAGCTTGTTGAACAAACTATAGTTAAAACAAACTACGGCTTGGTGTCATGCATGCATAGAGTGATTTCCAATATTTCCTCTTGCTTCAGCCTCAAAGAGCAGCATAAATTTTGATCCATGTGCCTGCACCCTGAATAAGGCTGTCCCTTCTGCGATCCAAACGCTTGATGCTTCTCTATATAATTAAGTTAAACTTGGACATTAAATATTGCAGACACACAGAAGATGCCAAAGGCAGCAGTAAACCACTAATTAGCTCATAAAGCTCCTTCCTCCATAAACAAACTACAAAGCCGTTCAAAACTGCCTGGACTCCAGCCAACAATTACAAAGAAGGATCATTTATATTCTAGTGCCTTCGTTTAAATCTTGCTCAGGCTGGACCTCCAACCGATTAAGTCACATAGACAAAGAGTGTGCATGTATGCACCTGCGTGGAGAAAATATTACTAGTACAGCTGTCCCACTGCAATTGTATTTTTTCTGCTTGCTCTGATGCTAGTTAGCCAGATGCCCTAAAGCAGGGTGCAGAGAGGGAACCTGTGGCCCTTCAGATCTTGCGGGACTTCAGTTCCCATGACCCCTGGCGACTGGCCATGTTGACCAACCACCTATTGGGAGCCACAAGTTCCCCACCTCTACCCTATAGCAGTGGCCCCACAGCTGACTGCCAGGAGTGTCCTGGGGAGCATTTTTACCCCATTCCCACCCCAAGTGACAAGCATTTGAACACCCCCTACAAAAAACACACCCTAGAATGCCCGGGCATAGCACACACAACCTGCTGAAAATATCCTGCAATTCCTGTAGTGCTTTCAGCTACCACCTATCCATAGCTAGGGGATGCGCAAGGGGTGGATCGTCCTGGGCGGCACTGGGCCCAAGCTGCCGTGTCCCTCCTGGGTGCCCTCCAGCAGGAAGGTGCCTGGGAGTGGCGTGGCATCTCGGGCCCCCTGCAGGCCCAGCGGTGCCCCAAAAAGGGGCTTGCTATGCCGCTGGGGCCCATGTTCTCTAATAGCAACTCTCTTAAATCTCAGGCAGATAAGCATCCTTCCTAGCTCTGCTACTTGAGATCCATTTAAGTGGCGACTGGACTGTCAAGGGAATCCGACTTCAGTTCTGGCAACGGGAGGGTATCCCCTGTGCTGAAGGACAGCAGCTTCATGATGTGGGGGCAGGACAGGCCATACACAGCTTTGTCCTCCAGCAGGTGGATACAGGAGTAGAGGCTCTGGAAGGAAACAACAAGGGGGCTTCCCCCACGGCCTGAGGCAGCAACCTCACTTTGCTTAATGGTAGGGTTATTGTTGTATTTTATTCTGTGAACTGCCCTGAGGAGATATTAGGATGAAGGGCAGTACAGTGGTACCTTGGGATGCGAACGGGATCTGTTCCGGAGCCCTGTTCGCATCCCAGATGGAATGCAAGACGCGACAGCACTTCTGCGCATGTTGCATTTCGCCACTTCCGCGCATGTGCGTGACGTCATTTTGAGCGTTTGCGCATGTGCGAGTGGCGAAACCCAGAAGTAATGCGCTCCGTTACTTCCGGGTTGCTGTGGAGTGCAACTCAAACGCGCTCAACCCGAAGCACATTCAACTCGAGGTATGGCTGTATATATATTTAATAAACAAACAAGTAAGTAATTAGATAGGGCCAGCCCTGCATCCCAGCCAGTTTGGGATAATGCCTTTTACCCACACGCAAGAGCACTCTCAGGTGGGGGGGGGGGAGTCAATTTCATCTCAATTTCATCTCAATTTCTCCCAGTTTCTCATTTTTCAAATATAAGTTCACTTCTCCACATTTCCACATCAGTTTGCATTAAAATAATTTTTAAAGTCCTCACCAGCATTTCTTGTGGATTTCTTCTAATAAACACATTTACGCTAAGCACTTCCCTCTAACTGAAATTAATATATGTATTTTAATTAAGACATGTATTTTAATGCACACATTACCCTTGTATTTACATTTTTGTGCACATTACTTGGCTGTAGAACTGCACTGCAAATTTGGAGAAGTGAAAATTTCTAAGGATGGCTGCGTTTCGATAAGTGTGAATTAGTTAAGTCCCCCTTTAAATGTAAATCGGACTGAATTGCTTCCCTCCTCCCAGAACCCTCAGTGGTTTGCTCTGCAAGTCAACCTTGCTGGCCATCCCAGCATTGATCAGGGGAAGTGAAAGCTCTGTTGCAACTTACACTAAATTAATGTCCCACTTCATCACAGTTAAGTCGTTACCCCCCGTCGTGAAGAGGTGGCACCCGTCGTAGGAGCACTCCAAGTTGGTGACGCCTGAAGGGTGGCAAATGAAAGCTGAGGACTTGTGCGGGTTCCCATCTATGGGCAGTATCTGCAGGCCGACCTAGGGAAGAATCCAGAAAACCTGATGTGACTCTCCCCAAAGACTCACCTAGTCCGCCTCCCCATTCCACAGCCTAGAGTGTACACCAGGGATGGGGAGCCTGCCGCCCACCAGATGATGCCAGACTACAGCTCCCATCACCCTTGGCCACTGGCCGGGCTGGCTGAGGCTGATGGGAGTTGGAGTCCAACATGGAGAAATAGCTCAGTTGGTTGGTGCTGAGAATGCCAAGGTTGCAAGTTCAATCCCCGTATGGGACAGCCGCATATTCCTGCAATGTAGGGGGTTGGACTAGATGTTCCTCAGGGTCCTTTTCAACTCTACAATCCTAGAATTCAGTTCTATGTATGGAAGGCCAGGGATTCCCCCATCCTTGGTGTTAAGGCCAAGGAATTCTCCACTGCTGTTCCCACCATAGCAGGTAAGTTGAGTGAGAAGACCTCTTTGGGGAATTTAGAGGCCTGTTAAACCACAGAGCCTAGGACTTGCCGATCAGAAAGTCGGCAGTTCGAATCTCCATGACGGGGTGAGCTCCCGTTGCTTGGTCCCTGCTCCTGCCAACCTAGCAGGTTCAAAGCATCTCAAAGTGCAAGTAGATAAATAGGTGGGAAAGTAAACGGTGTTTCCGTGTGCTGCTCTGGTTCGCCAGAAGCGGCTTACTCATGCTGGCCACATGACCCGGAAGCTGTATCCCGGCTCCCTCGGCCAATAAAGCGAGATGAGCACCGCAACCCCAGAGTTGGCCACGACTGGACCTAATGGTCAGGGGTCCCTTTACCTTTACCTTTAAGGGCAGTCGAAGATTGCCATATCTCTTTGGCCATCTGTCAGCAGTTCAGGAACTGAGGGGACAGTTGGAGTCGTGCAACAGGCCAACAAAAGCTAGCAGACTTGGGTATTCCCTGCCATACTGGCTTTGAAAAAGGAGCAGACTGGGTTGGGAGAACCTGGGATGTCACAACAATGTGCCTCAAAGCATATGACGTTGACAACAATATATGGACAAAAATAAGTAGTTTACGATAAAGACAAAAGATCACGGCAATGTTCCTTGTAGCACTTTTTGTGGTTGTTCTGTACAACTGTGCCTGGGATGGTGTACAATAATGTGCTCAACACCCCACGGCTGTTCCTGACCCATCGCCAATGTCGGTTGCAAGCCTCCCTAATTTTTGAGGAGGGCAGAGATCGAACTGGGAGCCTATCCCAGGCCTCAAAGGGACTCAGGATGAGGCTGGTCCAAAGACCTTCACCTGCCTTGTCCTTTGTAATGTAGGCCAAGTACCGTCTCTGAGGATCATGTCCCTCTGCGAGTGGAAGCACCAGAATCTTCTCCAGGGGGGAGCCATAGGCTGGTCCCACAACAGTCTTCCTAAAATAAACAAAGCAACAACAGGAGCTCTTGAGCACCTGACCTTTAACAAATTAATCCAGGGATCACACCTAAGGATAGTGAAGCATAGCAGGCATTCCCCCTTTTCCCCGCCCCCACAAAAACATATATTTGCCATTGCCCCACATATATTAAAATCCTGTATTGTGGTCATCTAATAAATCCTTGGCACCCCTTCACTCCCCACAGACTAGTTTCTCTTGAGTAACCCCTGCGCTACCCAATCTATTAAATATACATAAATATATGCATATCCGGGTATAGAATGCATTGTTTTTGGAGATAGGTCAAATTAACTCATAATAAATATAAACTACCATTCCATGTCAGAAGAAAAGGGTAGGCAAAGCCTAGTATCCAGCTTTTCATTCCTTGCACTAAAGTAAAAAAGGAACCACATGCTCTGAACTTTCCTCCCTAATGATAACAATGGGCTCCTACTTATTAATCAACTGAAATGCCCGTTGATTAATCTACAGTATCTTCCCATAGACCTCCTAATGGAGGAAGGAGTTTCAGCACTGCAAAAGGAACCTGTGGTCAGGGATGATGTGAGATGGAGTCCAACAATATCTGATAGACCTCAGGTTCTTCAGACTTTGTCTAGGGGATAAGGTACCAGGGTCCACAGGGAAGCTAGTCGTCAGCAAGCTGTGTGACCCGGAAGGAAAGGGTTGTGTTTCAGAAGCAGCTATGAAAGGTCAGATGGACCAGAGATAAGATATTGTAGCTCAGGAGGGGGGGGGGGTCAAGCTCAAGAAGACTGCAACTGAGCAGGTGGCAGGGCTGACACTGCAGCTGAGGTAGGACCATTGCCGCACAGAGCTCAATCGGCCTTGTGAAACAGTGCATTGGTGGGAGTGCAGGTGGCGAGATGGTGCTGGACCCTGGTTGTCTGGAGTTCCACTTGGAAAGACACACAAACACAGCACTTACCGTATTTTTTGCACCACAACACTCACTTTTTTCCTCCTAGAAAGTAAGGGGAAATGTCTGTGCGTGCTATGGAGCGAATGCCTGCGGGTGGCGGGGGGATCTGCTGCAGTCGTGAGCAGAGGATTCATGGTTCCCCTTCCTTCCCTCCTCCATGGTTAGAAAGCCACATGGATCCTCAGGATTTTTGCATTGGGCTACTCCAAACTCACTGTCAGATCACATGTCTGTGGCCACAGCATGAACCACAAAAATCATATATCCACTATTTCGTTTAAAATATTTTTTTCCTTGTTTTCCTCCTCTAAAAACTACGTGCGTGTTATGGTCTGGTGTGTGTTATAGAGCGAAAAATACGGTACAGGGAAATAGGAGTGGGATAATCGCAGGAGACACGGAAGAAATAAACCAGAGATTTACCAGGTTACCTGCACAATCTTGTGGTTACATTATACATTTTCATTTTGTACTGATCGTTGGCAGTGAGGAAAAAATATTCTGTGGTGAGAGGTGGGTACCAGGTGATGCACCTGGGGACGGCATGTTGTTCGATGCGGTCCCTTCGGATGACAACCAGCTCATCCTTGACACTCTTCTCCAGGTCATATTCCACCTGGAAACAAGGTAACAGAGACCCAGTGATGGGGTGTGTGTGTGTCCAAACATCTGTGTCTATCACTTGGTTTCCCTGAAGCTGAATGTGTGAAAGTGACTCTACTGGGGGTGTGGAGGAACTATGTTCGAACTAGGGATGTGAGAGAAATTCGATCCAGTTAACGTTTAAAGGTGAATCTAGCAAATGTACATTTTCTGAAACTGCAACAGAACCCTCCTTCAAAATTTGCACTTTTCTGGATTTCATAATGCAGTTCCCCAGCCACGTAATGTGTATAGAAATGCACGCGCCAAAGTAAAGCATGCAAAAATTGCACAGATTAGTGAAACTAACAAACCATGATGCATCCTTAGGAGGGAAATGTCATGGATTTGTTGGACAAAGAGGAATGGTGGGAGGAGCAAGCTGGGGAAGCCCCAAGGGAATCTCCAAGGGAGGATGGCTCAGTGCCTGGGGACTGGTGGTGGGACAACGATGGGTGGTCAGAGGGAGAAGAGGAAAAAGACTGGGAGGAGGAGGTGTCGAAAACTGAGGAGGTACTGTAACTGGGCTTAGTGAGCTGGGAGAGTCTGTGGCAGAGAGAAGTCCAGAATCAGAGTTAGAAGCTGAAGCAGGGGAGGAGCGAAGCCATGAGGCAGAGATGAGTTGGGCTGGTGAAGAGTCACAGTGTCTTCCCCTCCTGCTGCAACAAGCTCCCCTCTCACTTTGTCTCCCAGAACCAGAAGAGGCATGAAAAGGACAGATGAGAGATTGGCGACACACAGACACAGTGATGGAATCTACACACATATAAAAAACGTTCTGAAAATGCTTTTTTAAAAAAAGTATATTAAGTTTTCCATAAGGCTCACCATCGTCATCTAGTATCACATTGTATATTGCACTTAAAACACACTTAAAAGGTTTTATTTGCAGCTGTATAGCCGAGTCCAGTCTCCGATTGCTTGGGGGGAAACCCACGAGAGGAAGGGACTAAGACAGCTCCAGGGAGGCAGGGACCTTCAGTCTCAGCAATTGCTTCATGGGGGCAAGAGCTACCGAAGATATGTTGCTGTGATCATTAGGCCTGACAGTCCTGTGCAGATCCTGTTTCTGATAATAAAGAGTTAACGCCCAACTTGCATGGTGTGGTTTATTGCTGGCTTGCTCCTGACAGGAAATGATGCTTTGCAGAAAGGTATGTATTACGAAAAATGCATACAGTGATACCTCGGGTAAGTACTTAATTTGTTCCAGAGGTCCGTTTTTAACCTGAAACTGTTCTTAACCTGAAGCACCAATTTAGCTAATGGGGCCTCCTGCTGCTGCCGCGCTGCCGGAGCACGATTTCTGTTCTCATCCTGAAGCAAAGTTCTTAACCCGAGGTACTATTTCTGAGTTAGCGGAGTCTGTAACCTCAAGCGTATGTAACCTGAAGCATATGTAACCCGAGGTACCACTGTACTAAAATGCGTGCATTAGGAGAAATGCTGATGCATTCGACCGAATGTGTGGTGGAATGAGCTTGGCATTCTACCCTTGCTGCACCTCCACAGGGCTGAAGTTGAAGAGTGGGGGCTAGTCATGGCTGTTGGGCAACCTGACTTGCACCGCTGGCTTGACCTCCCAAGTCCCTGGTTCCCAGCCTCCAATGGCTCTGCTCTGAAACCTCTCCAGGCTGACACATTTCTATGCAACTATGCAGCATGACCAGAAACTGTGTCCTGCTCACAGCACCTACCAAGAGTCGATCTTCGCCAAGAGTTAAGAGCCAAGGCTCATCGCTGTCCAAGTGAACCCCAAAGAGAATGGTGCGAATGGGCTTGTAATGGGAGTGCAAGGCTGCCAGGCGGTCCCAGACTTTCTTCCCCTCAACCATGGTTTGTTTGTAAAGGTTCAATGAAATGTTTTCATCCTGAAAGACAATTAAAGAAAAACCCCACTTTGTATCAATGAATCGTTTCCTTTCGTTTTTCCTTTGCCACAGCAGCACAGCTGTTTAGAGCAAGAGTCAGCAAACTTTTTCAGCAGGGTCCAGTCAGACAGTCCACTGTCTCTCAGACCTTGTAGGGGGCCAGGCTATATTTTAGACAAAAAAATGAACGAATTCCTATGCCCCGCAAATAACCCAGAGATGCATTTTAAATAAAAACACACATTCTACTCATGTAAAAACACACTGATTCCCGGACTGTCCACGGGCTGGATTTAGAAGGCGATTGGACCGGATCCGGCCCCCAGGCCTTAGTTTGCCTACCCATGGTTTAGAGCGTTGGATTTTGATAGCTGCCCTATACTGAGTCACATCACTGCTCCTTATAGCTCAGTACTGCCTACATAGACTGGCAGCAGCACTTCAGACAGGGGTCGCTCCCAGCTCTATCTGGAGATGCCATCGGGGTTTGAACCCAGGACCTGTGGCAACGGCAGGCAAGGCTGGTGCTCTGCCCCTGGGCTTCCAGCATGGAGAGATATGGCTTCACATCCCTTCTTGGCCATGAAAGCTCATTGCGGTCACTGGCCTGTTGCAAGGTTGTTAGGGATATAAAATGGGGGCAAGGGGGCAGGGTGAGAGAGCCATGGACGCTGCTCTGAACTTCTTGGGGAAAGGGCCGAATTGTATTTGCAGTAAAACATTGATTCCATTTTCCCTCAGACTGCTTCTGTGTTGTGGGGAGATACAAGAAATGCTTCTGTAGGAGTAAAGCGCTATGTGACTCACACATAAGGGGAAGGAATACTCACAGCAGTCGCAAGATACTGGGAGTCAGGAGAGAAGCTCATGATGGTGATGGGAGTGCTGGAATATCGGAAAGGCTCTGGACAGTCGTTTTCCAAAGATATAGAATCCAAAATGTAAACACTTCCATCAATGAATCCGGCTGCCAATAATGAACCTAAAAAGTGCATGGGATAAATAGTTGTTCCACCAACTTCTCATCCCAGCAAGATTGGATGATCTAAGGCAGCCGACCCCAGCCTAAATTACTCCAGATGTTTTGGACAACCACTGTCATCAGCTCTGTGCTGGTGAAGATGACGGGAGCTGCAGCACAAAACCTCTGGAGGAAACCAAGTCAGCAATGGCTGGTATAAGGCAACATCTTTTTCTACTGGTGAGAGGGTGGTTCCTCACAATTAGGTGGGAAAGAATTAAAATGTTGGTTCCTTGTGGCAACTAATATAATGCTATACAGTATTGGCCTGGACAAGATCTTTCCGTAGGGCTATCTTAAACATTATTGCTGTCCAGCAATTTTAATTAAAAACTGCCTACTTGTGACTTCTGACTCTTATTTGCATTCTGTTCAAGAGATAGAGCCATCACCAACGAACCTACGCCTCATCCCTCCACAGGGAGCAGATAACTCAAAGGGCAATTCTTCAGCTATGCTGAACAGGAAGCCTATAGAGGGAGACTCCACAAGGAAGAAGCTTCTGATTAAAGGCACAGTAGCCCTCCAAAAGCTCAGTAGTTTGGCCCTGCAAGTGCACATTCATTCATTCATTCATTCATTTATTAGTCAAATCCTGCAAATCAGGTTTGAAAAATTATGGGAGGGCAACACAAAGAATGCTAGAAAGCAGCTAGCTGGAAATAATGCTTTCTTTAAAATGTGAATTAAAAAGATTAGAATTCCAAAAAAAACCTCTGCTGGTGCGGAAGCAATTAGAACAAACAAAAACCACTGTTAATGACCAGCAATGGGGCCTCTTCCCTGGATTCTTCCTTAGAAAGAGTTGATCTGATTTTGAGGATCCATAATTACAGAACTAGCATTGCTTAAGCTGTATGCATGCAAAGAATTATTGCAAAGGCATCAATAGACTCAAACTCTCCCTTCCCTTCAAAAGAAATGAACCCTGCACCCCCGACCTGCCAAAAATCTCCTCCCTCCCCAGACTTCTTTTTGCAGGGGCGAAACTAGGCTTTCCTTCACGCAGGTTAAAGACCCAGTTTGGCACACCCACACCCAGGCATTTGCATGCACAAACACAGGCTTGGAGCCTCAATGGCACCCCTTTGGAGGCTTCACACGGGGCAAAAAGCCTGGCTGGTCTGCCCCCACCCCTGTAGCTACAGCTCTGCCTCTTGCAAAGGAAGGAGTATGGATCAATACCACTGGAGTCATAGCAGAGGCTCTGGATGCTTTCACCCTTAAAGATTCGGCTAATGAGGTATTTATTGATCTTGTAGTTCCACACTTTCAGGAGCCCGCAGAAACTCCCCTTGGCCATGAGAGGTTTGCTCGGGTGGCAGCTGACGGCATGGACGGCCTCCTTGGGTTCCTCTAGGCACTTGCTGACTTTCGTCCCTTCCGTCTTGACGTGGATCACCAACGCATCCGCCGTGGAAATAATAAAATTCCTGCACCGTGAAAAAGAAATAGAATTTTGATTCACACTCCAGAGCAGGCATAGGCAAACTCGGCCCTACAGATGTTTTCGGCCTACAACTTCCATGATCCCTAGCTAGCAGGACCAGTGGTCAGGGATAATGGGAATTGTAGTCCCAAAACATCTGGAGGGCCGAGTTTTCGTATGCCTGCTCCAGAGTAACATGCTGAGACAGTGAATATGAGATTTACTGGATGCCTACCATTCATCTCAGTTTTTTCTATATGGTTCGTTATATAACTTACCTCTTTGTGACCGATATATACACAGAAAATGAATGCGAAGCTGCACAGACGGCCTTAAGTGGTGGCAGCTTTTGGGACAACATCACCATGAGTAGAAAACAGCCCTGCAGGGTGGGACCAAACCCGATTCTCTTCAGTTCTCACCTGACAACAAAGGGAAGCCCTGCTAAAGTGCTAGAAGTGGGGAATTTGGTGGTGTCCTCAGCACACATAGGTTTCTTGGAGAAGGATATGGAGCGGATGCGTCCCAGTTTAAACTGGCTGTACCAGTGAAGAAGCTGAAGGTCTCCATCATAGAATTTCACATGGCCTTTGACATCACAGGTTACAAAATTCCTGAAAGGAAAATCAATTTGTTGTTGAGATATGTCATCACATTGGCCACAAAGAATAATATTAAAACCTAAAATAGGTAATATACTATTGCTCTGGACTTGCCTCTTAAAATAAAAACCTAGCTACAGGGCTGGGCCAAAGACATTTTGCTTCCTGGGGCAAAGGACAAGGTGAGGGGAGTGCCTCAGGTGGCAGGATCCACAGGTTAGCAGATTCTGATGTAGATCTTTACCTTCCCCTTGTCACTGATGTAGATCTTCATTCATCCCCTCTTCCCTGGCAGGAAGGGGGGCATCATTTTGTGGTTCGCCCCAGGTGCCACAATGCCTTGGCAACCATTCTCTGTATCCAGTCAGCAAGACTGCAGCTGAATGTCCAAGACAAGCAGTGGGGAGCATCTCTGCCATACCTGAGTGCAGCACACCAGCTCAGAGGAGGCAGAACAGGGCGCAAGACACACGCAGCTCTGCTCCGCACCTGCTACCTGCAGTGGACATTTCAATCTGTCCTGCTGAGTCAGAATCTGGACAAACATAATATGAATGGCTTCTACTGGCAGCTAAGGGCCACAAAATAGGGAGCACAGGACATTATTATTATCAGGACCAACGTCCGTCATCAGTAAGAGCTCTACCTCAACCGAGCATTGAAAGTAGATAGGAAAAGCCATAGCTCAGTGGTAGAGCACCTGTGTTCAGATGGTCCCAGGTTCAATCCCCAGTGGTGATGTCCCCTGCCCAAAACCCTAGAGAGCTGCTGCCAGTCTGTGTAGACGATATTGGGCTAGATGGACTACTGACTCAGCATAAAGCAGTTTTCTATGTTCTATTATACTCATTATATTGTTCAGACGGTGCCAGTCTTTTATCCTTTGAGGGCCAGCCCTGTCATTAGGAAGAGTGAGGCAGAAGCTAGGGGTGGCAAACGCTGCCAAAGTCTGAGAAGATGTGTTGCCTGGTCAGCAGCTTAATGTCACCACTTGGGAGAGAGGGAACCATCTTGCAGCCATTGTTGGGGCCAAATTCAACAGTTTTGGTAGGTGGGATGGAGTGAGGGCTGCCATCTCTTCCTTCAGGCCTTGTTTTGAATGAGGCGGGTGAGCAGGTGTGTTTTGGAAATCTCATTCCAAATAGTTATTTCCAAGGGAGAGGGAAATTTGCTGGAAATCAGTTAGTAGAACCACAGAGAAGGAGGAGAATTTGGCAAAACAATTCCTTGCTCTTGCACTAAACTATGTTTCTTGGGATTCTTTGACTCCCTGAGGTTCAGTTAGCAATTCAGATCCAGGGAGCCCATGTCACAGATGCTGAAGCTCTGGCCATTGTGACAGAGGAGGTCCCGTGATAAATAATGTGTTGCCTGCATTGTCAGGGCAGCTGCTTGGCCTGAAACCACATCTAGTCCTGCCTTGGTCTTCTCATAGAGCTGCTGCACTGTGTGCTATTTGTGAGACAGGATGGCAGGTCTCTTGTGAAGCCCTTGATACAACCAACCCTTTCATGGGATGCAATCCATCCCTTGCTTTTGCACTTTTCTCTGTTCCTGAATGCAGCAGTGCCCTCTGCTGGGTAAAACTGGAGAACTCCTCTTAACACTCACCAGGTGTCCCATAAATGAAAGCCAACTAAATACAGTACAGTTGCGCAGTAGTGGAAGGAGGGGTGAATTGGATCAGAAGAGTGGCAGGCTGCATTTGGACAGGGGTTGCTAGGTCAGCAAGCATCCAGACCCTAAGATTTCAGGGCCCAAACCTGAGACCCCCTGATGGTGTCATGGGGTCCCAGTGATGTCATAGGGGTGAACTCTGGAAAGAAGAGGAGGTTAAGGGGTGATATGATAGCCATGTTCAAATATATAAAAGGATGTCACATAGAGGAGGGAGAAAGGTTGTTTTCTGCTGCTCCAGAGAAGCGGACACGGAGCAATGGATCCAAACTACAAGAAAGAAGATTCCACCTAAACATTAGGAAGAACTTCCTGACAGTAAGAGCTGTTTGACAGTGGAATTTGCTGCCAAGGAGTGTGGTGGAGTCTCCTTCTTTGGAGGTCTTTAAGCAGAGGCTTGACAACCATATGTCAGGAGTGCTCTGATGGTATTTCCTGCTTGGCAGGGGGTTGGACTCGATGGCCCTTGTGGTCTCTTCCAACTCTATGATTCTATGATTCTAAGTCTGTGCAATATGTGTAGAGATGGGGGTTAATGTGACAGGGGAAGAACAAGGGAAGGAAGGCAGACCCCGTGCCCTGAGAGTCAATCCAATAATTTGCAGCTGGCTACTGCTGGGCTGATGCCTGCAAGCTGCACACGTTGTCTTCCTATTTAATAAATTACATTACATTAAGGGCCCTTTCAACCCCCCCCCCTGGAGATTCAAGTCGTCCTCCTGCCACCTGGAGGGGGCCAGGCAAGCCCCAAGGTTTCAGGTCAGTCCTGGAAGGTCTGGCAACCCTAATTGGGGCTACTGGTGACAGGTTCTCCCCTCCCCCCCCCGCCGCCCGTAGGGGTAGGATGGGCCTGTTAAGATGGCCTTCTCCCAGAGACATATGGAATCTAAGGATTTGCTGAATACTTCTGTGGATTCTCCACTTGGCCTGGCTGGTATTCCATGGATGCGTTCATGGTACCTGAAGATCTAGCATGGTCACTTGATGCCCAGGCGACAAGGCAGATGTGATACGTAAATCTGAGAGATAAGCTGCTCACTTGTCTGTGATGGCCAGCACTGTGATCCCATCCCGCTGCAAGTGCACCAGCTTGATGGCTTTCATGTTGTAGGGTTTGACGCACACGGCAGAAGACTTGGAGGGAGGGCAAACGGCATCCCAGACCACCAGCTTCCCTTCCATGGTCCCAGTAATGGCTTGAGTAGAGCTGAAGTGGAAAATGGTCTGGCTGAAGATCCCCACCACCTTGTTGAATGACTGGAGAAGGGAGAAAGGGAAAGATGCCCTTCGCCACCAAGCAAAACACAAAGCAGCCAACGACAGAAGGGCTTTCAAATGCATACAAGTGGCAGAGAACAGAGATAGAAGAATGTGAGCTCTCTCTCTCTCCAGTTCTCTTTTTCCCAATTTTAAGGTTAATTTGTACCCCATTTCTGCATCAGTTGGCGAATCTTTATTTTAAAAATTCTACAGCTGCATTTTCCTGCACAATCCTTCCAAAGGACACATTTCTGCAAGCCAACACACCACATTTTGCACATCGCTTTCAATAACATACACGTTCTTATGACCTGTGTCCCATAATATGTGAGGTTTTTGCTTGCCAAACTGCATCACCTAATTCAGACACAAGCACATTGTTTCAGTTTGCATACTGTTTCAGGGAGCGTGGATTAAGTGGACTTGCATTAGAAGCAAATTCCTCACCTGTCCCTACCAGAGAATAAGAGAGGGCAGGGTGGGTGGGTGGGTGTGTTTTCGGTGGTTCTCACCCCCACCCCCAGCGCTGCACAAACAGCAAGCACAGCTCCTCTGTCCCATCCATATAACTAAGAGAAACAAAGGAGATTGGGGACAGGTGGAAGAGAGAAAGAGAGGAACGAAGGAAGACTTGGGCATAGGCACAGGGCACAATTTGCACAAAACATTGCATATGCTAGTTTTTATGTGAAAATACAGATTTAAACCTCTGAACCAACCTAATGTATTACTTGTGCATTCCTTTGTTCTCTTTATCTGGAAACAGTTCCTACCTCCAATATCCTCTAAAATTGTTTCCCCTTCCCTCTCCCCAAGGCACTTTCACGTACATTTGTGGGGAAATGCCCTGTGTGATTTATAAATGTTAATTGTATTTGCTGTGCTGACTGAAGATTTTATTTAACTAAACTGGAATATACTTTTATTCATTAGAAAAGGAAATGGGGTGAGGGCTGTTGAAGAAGAGAACACACTTTTGCTCTCCTTCAGCAGTTATCAAACACACATGCTTAATTTTATTATATTTGCTGTACTCAATGGAGTCAACCATTACTTTAGGTTGTTCATATTTATGAGTTTGCAAGATGAGAAGGGCTGTTTAGGGCAGCCCTGTTTAGGGAAGCTTTTTATGTTTAACAGACTATTGTATTTTAATATTTTGTTGGAAGCCGCCCAGAATGGCTGAGGAAACCCAGTCAGATGGGCAGGGTATAAATAATATATTGTTATTGTTGTTGAGATGTTGTGTGGCTGAAGGCATGCTCAAGAGCCCTATAAGCAAAGTTTTGTTTGTTTGTCTGTTTTGTTTTTAAAAGGCAGGAAGATAGTGGGCAGGAGCTCTGAGGACCAGGGCAAAGACCCCAGGCCACCCCCTTACGACACTCCTGAAAGAAAGAAGGAAAGAGGGAAACATTAGCAAGGAAGAGAGGAAGAAGGAGAGCCTGTCATATGCTGGTGTAAGGTAGTGGTTTGAGTGTTGGACTAGGATCTGGGTCGACCAGGGTTCGAATTCCCACTCAGTCAGGAAGTTCACTGGGCGGCCTTGGGCCAGTCCCTGCCTCTCAGCCTAACCCACCTCACAGGGCTGCTGTGGGGACTGAAGGAGAACCATGGAGGCCACCTCAAGCCAAGACATAAGGGGTGAGTGAAGCTCTCCTTTGGGAACAAGGGTAAGAGGAGACCAACAATGCCTCCTATTTGCCAAGAGGTTGCTGAGAAGGTGGCAGATCCGCCCTTCAAAGCATGTGGCGCAGCCGTCGCTGCCACTGTGTCGGCAGCAGCGGGCAACACGTTCCTTTGAGGCCAGATCAGCTGCCCCTGTGAATCCTGCCACCTGAGGCAGCCGCCTCACCTCGCCTCACGGATGAGCCGGACTTGCCTTGAGCTATTTGGAGGAAAAGGTGGGATAGAAATGCAGTTAATAAATAATAAATAAATAAATATTGACTCAAGGTTATGGAAATGGAGGGAGGGGAGAGAACTTTTTGGCAGAAAAAGCTATTTGGCGGTGGAACGGACACCCTTGGAAGGTGGTGGACTCTCCTTCCTTGGAGGTTTCAAAGCAGAGGTTGGGTGAGCATCCGTCATGGATGTTTTAGTTGAGATCCCTGCATTGCAGGGGGTTGGACTAGATGACCCTCGGGGTTCCTTCCAACTCTACAATTCTATGCTTTTATGTTCCTTATTAATCTCCGGGTTCCCAGCAGCACAAAGCCCTTTGTTCCCACTGCAGAAAATGTGTTGAGCTGCCAGTTCAGAATGTTAGGTACGTACAGTATTGAAGTTCTCACCCTGGCCACCAGGGGTATTGTGTATATAGTTTTCACTCAGGTTCACGTCAGTTACCGTATTTTTCGCTCCATAGGGCGCACCGGACCATAGGGCGCACCTAGTTTTTAGGGGGGGGGAATAAAGGGGGGAAATATCCCCACCCCCAGCCCCAAAGAGCAAAGAAGCGAAGACAGCGAGTGGGATCCATCCCGCTCGCTGTCTTGGCTTCCTCTTTAGCCGCGCGCAACCTCTCCAGCTGGGAGAGGCTGCACGCGGCTTTGGCAGAAGCCAAGACAGCGAGCGGGATGGATCCCACTCGCTGTCTTGGCTTCCTTTTTAGCCTCAGGGCTGGGGCGGGGAAGCCCGAGCTTCCCCCGCCCCAGCCCCCAAAATGGGTCTGGGAGCGGCGGCAAGGTTGCAAAGCCTTTGGAGTGCAGCGTGAGTTCCCACTGTTCTCCAAAGGCTTCAGGGATAGCCGCCTGAAGCCTTTGGAGCGCAGCGGGAACTTGCGCTGCGCTCCAAAGGCTTTGGGTTCCTTTCACTGAAGCCAGGAGAATCTTGCTCTCCTGGCTTCAGCAAAAAGAACCCGAAGCCTTCGGAGCGCAGCGCAAGCTCCCGCTGCGCTCCAAAGGCTTCAGGCGGCTATCCCTGAAGCGTGGAGTGCGAGAGGGGTCGGTGCTCACTGACCCCTCTCACTCTCCATTCGCTCCACAGGACACACACACATTTCCCCTTCATTTTTGGAGGGGGGAAAGTGTGTCCTATAGAGCGAAAAATACGTTACTTTAGGCGGGAAACCCTGGGTTGTTGTTGTTGTTACAATGTGACATGCGGCTGCCTATAAAAACTGGCTGGCTGAGTTGTTCAGTTCAGTTCAGTTTCAGCTTACTTATAAAGAACTACTTGGAGAAATCTCTGTGTCGTCTGCTATGTCCACCCACTATTCCTCAGCCTCTGCAGCCCCAAGGTGTTCAAGACGGCCTGAGTTTTAATTGTGCTACTAGCAGTCCAGGCAGCGCTACGGGACGTGCTAAAGGAGAAGCTTAAAAATCACTAAGCTCCAAAGCCGTCCAAAATTGCTGTCCACCATGCGTTCTACCACCGGGACCAGGCAAAGGGTGAGAACTTCAATACATAACACAGAATATACTCTGGAGCACAACTTCAGAGTATTTTTGCCCTCCTCCGCTCTCCGCAAACCCAGCCAAGCCCCTCGTAATCCATTTGCTGCTGCTAGGCTGGGCAGGCTGATGCGCAGAGTGTGCAGCACGCCAGTCTCAAGATCTGTGGAACATCCTCCCATCAGATGTCAAGGGAATAAACAACAATCCGACTTTTAGAAGACATCTGAAGGCATCCCTTAGGGAACTTTTTAATGTTTGAAGTTTTATTCTGCTTTTAATGTTCTGTTGAAACCCGCCCAGAGTGGCTGGGGAAACGCAGCCAAATGGGTGGGGTAGAAATAAATTATTATTATTATTATTATCCTTCTGCGCCGCTTAACATCCCCTTAGATAATGCTACACCATGGCCCCCAACATCAGAAACTGAAATCACTTCGCTAATCCTACAAATGAAATCTGGCAAAGCTCCAGGAAGTGATTTCATTGTCGCTGAACTTTTGAAAGCGCAAATAAACTGGTGGGCCCCGGTCCTTGCAAATCTATTTTCATATATAGATAAGACGACTGAAATCCCTAAAGATTGGGGACTAGCTATAATTGTTCCCATATTTAAAAAGGGCAACCCCTCTGATCCATCCAATTATAGACCAATTAGTCTCCTGAATGTGATCTGTAAACTTTATACAAAACACCTATGCCTAAAACTATGTGAATGGTTAGATCATAACAACTTGCTAGAAATTGAACAAGCAGGGTTTACATCCGGACGTTCCACCATTGATCACTGCTTAGTGCTTGATTACTTTGTCTATAAGTATGCGAAACATTGGAAAAAGTCATTATATGCGGCCTTTGTGGACCTAAAGGCAGCATTTGATTCTGTATCCAGGAGTAGGCTCTGGGCCAAATTGGCCAATATGGGTATCAACAGAAGGTTATTACTTCTGATGATTAAGCTTCATGAGAACAATACCCTTCAGATAAGACTTGCACAGGACGGCAGACTCTCCAGAGAAATCCCAGTCCAAAGAGGAGTTAGACAAGGATGCCTATTAGCCCCACTCCTATTTAACATCTATGTTAACTCCCTGGCCACATGCTGCCGTGAAATTGAAACCCACCCCCCTGTGCTCTCTAACGGCAGAAAAGTACCAGTCTTAATGTATGCGGATGATGCTGTTCTTCTCTCTCAAACCAAAGTGGGTCTGAAACGTGCCCTAGGAAAGTTTAGCGACCAATGTAACACTGAACTGTTAACAATCAACTTTGCCAAAACCAAAATTGTACATTTTAACCGCTCCTTCAGGAAGGATAATTGGAGCGTAAAGGGAAACGCCATTGAACAGACTAAGACCTTCCAATACTTAGGCATTACTTTCTCTTATAATGCCAAATTGTCAACACACCTGACCACATCAGCTATATCAGCAGAAAGAAGTGCAAATGCTATCCTTAGATTATTCAGAAGGAAAGGTGCGGGCTTCCTCCCGATGGCCCTAACAGTCTTCCAAGCAAAATCTTTAGCCCAACTTCTATATGGCTCTCAAATTAACCCTTCTGCCAACCTTAAGACCCTTGAAACAGTACAATCTAAATTCTTAAGATCATTATTTGCTACTCCTAAGTGTACACCTAATGCAGTCTTGAGGCAAGAGGCAGGACTGCCCAGAGTGGAATTAAAAGTCTGGGTACAAGCAATATCCCTCTGGCTGAAAATCCACTACAATCCTAAGGGTCTATTACCTTGTTTCCTGGCCGCAGTTCCCTATCCTCCTTGGCTTATGCAAATAACTAACAAGATCAAACAAATTGGTCTAAACCCTGAAAATCTTTTTATTGGAACTCTGAACAAGGCAAAAGCTATTGTCACTCGGAGACTTTATGATATCGAATTACAACAAGAAGGCGCCCTACTCCCGGAGACGTATAGATGTTTAAAAGCTTGGCCTAATTTTGCAGCTGCCCCTTACTTAACCAACATCACTAACGAAGCCTATAGATGGGCTTTCTCTAGAGCCCGCTTTGAGACAATGCCCTCAGCAGTGCTGTACGGCAAATTCACGCGGGTTCCAATGCATGCGCGTCTCTGCCCTTGTATGTTTAATAAGGTAGAATCTGTCACACACACTCTTCTATTCTGCGAATTTTATAGTGAAGAACGAGTTCAACTTATTTTACCGCTTCTATCAAAATTTATACCCCTTCAATATTATTTGGAATCCTGCCCTGAAATTCTCCGAAAATACCTCCTGGAAGATTCCTCAAGCTCAATATCATATGAGGTGGCTAAATTTTGCACTTTAGTAATTAGGAAGCGTAAATCTCTTCTGTTGAATGGCACACTGCGAAGTTCCCTTGCGTAACCATTTTCCTTTTCTGAGGTTGTTGTTGATTTCTTCTTGTCTGATCTTGTGGGGTTTAGTGTCACTGGCTTTGGCCGCAATAAAACTTGAAACTTGAAAAGGACAGCATGGTTTTCATGAAGCAGAACTCTGTCCTGATACCAGTACCAAATTATTTTAGTTTCTTTTCGATTTTTATAGTTCTTTAGATATACCCTCTGTTTTAATACTGTTTAACTTTCCAAAATGTTTTATAGATTCTAAATGATTGTGCTCCACCCTACTTATGCTGGTCTATGACCGTAATAAAGATTTGATTTTGATTTTGATTATTATTATTATTATTATTATTATTATTATTATTATTATTATTTCGTTCAGCAATTACACATTCAAAACAGAATGAGTCAAATGACATGAACACAAGCAGCAGGGCTGGATGGGACGACATACCCTCCAGTTTAAAGGTTTGCTTTCAGCTTAATTGCACCATCAAGGTACTAACAGGCAAGTCTTCAAACTGTTTACATCACTGGCCTTGGACTGGAGATAGCCAGGGTCAGCCAATTGTGTGAATTGGCCTCTGGGTGTCTAGCCATGGTGAGTTTGCACACAGATTGTCTGGTCACCTGTTTTTGCTGAAGGACTTTGGATTTGCTAGCTGCAGAACCATAACACAAAACATAGGCGCCAACTCCTAGGGGCTGCGGTCCCTTTGCCTCCCCATAAAATATTTGAGCCCCACCCCCAGTTGATGGGTGGTGCTGAGGAGGAGGAGGAGCAACAACAGATGCCACTGCGTGCTTACCCACTGGCTCTCTGCCTGGCAAGCAAGCAGGGGGCACCATGCGAAAGAAGAAGACAACGACGGGCAGCTGTTGGCAACAACAGTGGTGGCGACATAGAGGAAGAGTAGAAGGGCGCCTTGCCCAAAGGCCCTCCAAAGGTGTCAGTTCTGTACATTCCTAAGGTGATCAATGCAATACTCACTTTATCTGTCAGGGGCGGAGCATGGTAGTGCAAGATGTCGGCATTCTAAGAAGACATGGAGGAAAAAACAGAATCAAATCTCAGACATCACCAAGGCCTGTCTCCCACCCCTCCACTTCACTGTGAGCAGCCCATTTCCAGTAAGCTTATTATTCTAAGAACCTTCTAACATCGTTTTCTTCTTTCCTCCCCATCACTTTTTCCTTTCATGCCATGTCTTTACATAACAAGGGCAGAGCCTGTGTCTTGTTTTTGTTGAACTATAAGCCTTCTGGGAACCTTTCCAGCTGATTAATGGAGGGTAAATGCATTGGATGTGTTAATGAATGAACCTGGGACCTTCTGTGTGCAAACCAAAAGCTGAGTTATGGCCCCTCCCCAACATTTTCAGAAGTGCCGGCACTACCCAGGCCAAAGGCAGCCTTGAACCTTGGCTGGGATTTCCAGGAGACTGAATTCTGATCATTTCTGTGTTGGAGCTGCACAGTCATAAAACAGAGAACACTTACATCCCCCGTGGACTTATTACCAGCTAAAACAACATACCAAAGTACAGCAGACATTTTTTTTTCCAACTTACCCATATGTAGAAGATGACTTGAATTTTACTGTTGCTGACCAGCTCATTATGGTCTCGGCAATTAAAGGCAATGTAATCCTGGAAAATGAACAAGCTCAGAGGTGACAGCAGTAGCAGAATGACACTTTAGCTCAGGGGTCAGCAAACCTTTTCAGCAGGAGGCCAGTCCACTGTGCCTCAAACCTTGTGGGGGACTGGACTATATTTTGGGGAGGGAATGAACAAATTCCTATGCCCCACAAACAACCCAGAGATGCATTTTAAATACAGTGGTGCCTCGCAAGACAAAATTTATCTGTTCCGCGAGTCTCTTCGTCTTGCGGTTTTCTCGTCTTGCGAAGCACGGCTATTAGCGGCTTAGTGGCTATTAACGGCTTAGTGGCTTAGCGGCTTTAAGAAAAAGGAAACAAACTCGCAAAAGCTCGCAAGACGTTTCGTCTTGCGAAGCAAGCCCATAGGGAAATTCGTCTTGCTGAACGACTCAAAAAATGCAAAACCCTTTCGTCTAGCGAGATTTTCGCCTTGCGAGGCATTCGTCTTGCAGGGCACCACTGTATAAGGACACATTCTACTCATAAAAACACGCTGATTCCCAGACTGTCTGTGGGCCAGATTGAGAAGGCGACTGGGCCGGATCCGGCCCCCGGGCCTTAGTTTGCCTACCCATGCTTTAGCTCGTGGCACTTAAAATTTCTTCTCATTTGGAAGCCTACATAGAGTTTGACCCCTAAGTCAGCCTTCCTCAAATGGATGCCTCCCTCCAGATGTCTCAGACCCCAACTCAGACCGTGTGGTCAATGGGCAGGGATGATGGGAGTTGTAGTCCAGAACATCCAGAGAGCTCCAGGTTGGGAAAGGCTGCTTTAATGAAATCTGATGCCTAAGTATTAACTAAGAGTCAGTTCACACACTTTTTTTCTGCTACACTGATGAATTGTTGTTGTCTCTACAGGTAAGGATTCACAGAATCAATATAGTGTGTGCATGCATACAAATGTCCACATCTATCTCACCAGTCATACATATGCGGTGCTTTAAAAAAGAACGAGAAAAGCCTGTGTGAATGGAGCATTTGGAATGGCGAGACCTGGGCTCAAATCCCCAGGTACTCAGGCAGCGGCCAGAGGCATGTCACAGCCTGGCCTATCTCACAGGCTGACGAGAAGGTAAAGAGGGCGGGGGGGGGGTCAAATGTACCTTGCCTACAGCTCTGTGGAGGGAAGGCTGAATACAAAGTAAGTAAGCAAGGAGGATGAAGGAGTCATCTAAGAGATCCTAAGAACAGTTTCACCACCACAAACAGGATACCACGGCAGAATTGCTCAGTTGCTCTTAGATAAAATGCTTTTAATTTGTTTTTGCTTTTAAATTGTGGATGTGGGCTCCCTGGAGGGGAAGGTAAAGGTAAAGGTACCCCTGCCCGGACGGGCCAGTCGCGTCCGACTCTAGGGTTGTGCGCTCATCTCACTTAAGAGGCCGGGAGCCAGCGCTGTCCGGAGACACTTCCGGGTCACGTGGCCAGCGGGACAAAGCTGCTCTGGTGAGCCAGCACCAGCGCAGCACACGGAAACGCTGTTTACCTTCCCGCTATAAAGCGGTCCCTATTTATCTACTTGCACTTGGGGGTGCTTTCGAACTGCTAGGTTGACAGGAGCTGAGACCGAACGATGGGAGCTCACCCTGCTGCGGGGATTCGAACCGCCGACCATACGATCGGCAAGTCCTAGGCACTGAGGTTTTACCCACAGCGCCCAATCCACCCACCCACCCATCAATAAAACAAACCAAGCTCATCTCTCACCTGGAAGCCAAACTGCGGCTGTATTTCTATGCTGCAGACAGGCTTTCTCTCAGGTGAGGTCCACCTCCAAATGCAAACTTTCTGATGTGATGAAGAAAGCATTTTAAGGCAAGAAAATAACATACTCTCCTAAGACTTAACAGACCTCCCACATCCCCCATGGCATACTACTCTGGATGAAACCTAACTGGGCATTGTGTCAGCACGATTATGGACAGGAGTGAGGTTACACTTTGTCTCAAAGACCTGCACTGACTGCCCCTGGCAGCGTGATCCCGGTGGGGTGCCATTGTGGCTGCCGGCCCCTGCATGTGGTGCGCCACACCCCCAGGACACGCGCCAGCTCCGCCCTCGCCTGGTCTCCGCCTCCCCCCACCCCCACCCCCGATGCCGAAGCATGAAGCTCCACCATTGCAGAGCCCAAAGAGTCCGTGTTCTGGGAAATCCTGAGTGCTTATAGCCCATTAAACAAAACTGTTCATGCCCTCCCCTCCCACCATCGAGAGTGCCCCCCTCACTTCTCTCCTTCACGAATTCGAGGCACCCTAGTTAGAGGATTCAGCACAGGAAATGCTTCCTTTACCTGCACTTCCCCAGCCCCGATGGTAGCCAGAAACTTGGAATCATGCGAAATTGCGATGGCGCAGACTCCGCCCTCTGGGTGGCTGTCAAATATGGTGTGCACAGGAATCCTGGAGAACACAGCACACACTGAACGCTCTGAAACTGAAGCAGGTTCACTTCTGCCCTGGTGGGACAGACGCAGCCGAGACCTTGGCTTTACGGCTGCCCAATTACCCACCAAGTTTTAAGAGTCGCGACAACAACACTATTGGCAGCAAAGGCCAATGCGGGAGAGGTCTAACGCAGAAATAAATGGTTAGCAAACCTCCTCCACCAGATGCTTACGCAGAGTACCCGTCCCAAACAGTCACCATGCTCTGGGGGCCCCTGTCAGCTGTTGCTATCCACCTTCGGTCTTCACTTATGCAGATGCAGGAAATGCAGTCTGTGTGTCCCTGGAAAGTCAAAGGAAGAGAGCGAGCCCTGCAGAGGCAGCTCAGGGGAAATCTCCCTCAAGCCGGTATGCTAAATGTTGGACCGTTTTTTTATTGGGGACATAATCTTGTGGGTAATCTGTCAAGGAATGCATCTCAGTGGGGCCACTGCCAATGGCAGGTGCATACTTAGGGCAGGACACCCAGTTTCTCTACATGGGACACAGGGGGGCCTTCCCAAAGCCTAGTAAACGCTGTACTTTGGGACGGAGGCGTGAAGGCTCTGAAAGGGTCCTGGAGTCCTTACCCCAGCCTAGTTAGTGCTTGCCCAGCTTTGGGAAGGCAGCGTGAGAGCTGCAGGCCACAAATTTTGGCCTCAAACAGAGCTCCATATGACCAAGGTCCTCCCCTGCCGATGGCCAGCGGCACCAGAGGGAAACGTGCTCAGGATTAAGTCGTCTACAGTAAAACCCTCCACCCTTCAGTTTTCATCATGGCGACTTCAGATTACAGTTCTCTCTGTTAGGTAAGATGTGCCGCCAAGCAGGCAGGTGGTAGGGCAAAGCGGCTGAAGCAAGAAGAGCAAACAGGAAAAACCCTTCTGACATGGGACCTTTTTCGCCTGTGGTACAGGGCAAGATGGCACCCCATCCAGTTTCATGTGCAGAAGATGACCAGACAGAAGCGCTGGCAGCAGGGAAACTTCCTCCGCTGTGCTTGAGGGAAGCATACTAGCGGAAGGAACCTAGTATAGGGCAGCCGGGGAGTGGTGTTGGGGATGATGGAGAGCTCTGTGTGCGCCCTGAAATCTGCCCGGCTGCTGCCCTGAGGGGTACCACAAGATGGCTGCCCTAACACCAGTGTGGAACCACATCTCAGCTGCCCGTTTGGTGAGCTTCTGTGCGAAGAACAGGATGGGGCGCCATCTTGTTCTGTGCCTCAGGCAGAAAAATTTCTCAAGTTGGCAGAGCAAAAACAAACAGGCCACATGCCACACTCAGCTCTGTCCTCCAGCATCAGGTCACTGCTCCTCCTCCCTCCTGCCATCTGCCTCTGCGGCCTGAAGCCTCCTCCTCATTTGGCCTGATGGGAGGAGGAGAGGAGAGAACAAATGGGTTCTCCAGCACCGATACGGAACTGACCCCTACCTGGAGGAGATATTGCCTGTTCCTGAGGACATCATGGATCACGGCCGTGTGAGAGGAAACATATAAGATCACTCGGTAGTCTTCATCAAGCAGGTTGAAAACCGGGAGTTCGCTGTTATAGCCAAAGACCCAAGACAAACTCTGAAAGAGAAAGACAGAGCAGGGGGGCTCTGCTTAGTAAAAAAAAATACACACACACACACAAACACACCCCAACATCAACATTTTTTTACTGAGGTAAGCCCAACAGCACAACTGGTGCAGGTAATGAGTCCCAAGGAAGCATCATGGAGGGGCTGGTCAGAGCAGGACAGCGATGGGGGGGGCTGAAGGAGCTGCCTGTTGGCAACTCTGGGGAGGGGGAGTGACTGTGCCAGGGAGAGTGGGGGGCGGAGGGAGGGAGTTACAAATGATGAGTCAGATCACATCATACAGCAGCAATATGCTAAGTGTTCCTGTCGTAAAGTGTGCACAGCAGTAAATGGAAAGTGTGGAAAGGCAATCAAAAACATATTGTGACCACAAATGCCATAAATTAAATTTGCATGCAACCATGAATTTTGTGCCCTTCCAGACTGGTACTTGGTTTTTATTTTTTTGTTTTTTGGTCTGGGTGTCTTCTGCAACAACATTAACATTGTGGAATAAATGCGGTAGAATAATGTAATGACAACGTAGCTTATGTAATTTACTTAATTAAAAGTCATTTCGCTACAGCAGAAAACGATACAATAGAGTAAGCCCGCAACTTACCCAGGGGTTATGTTCCAGGGATTGCACCTAAAGCAAAACCGTGTATAGTCAAAACACACTGGCTGCGATGGAGGGTGGGATTGCCAAAGATTTCCCCCCTGCACACTCACCCCCTTTCCAATTTTGCCAAGTGCATAAAGCTGAATGTGCACAAGTTACCGCACCGGCCCATAGGACGCACCTAGTTTTTGCGGGGGGGGGGGAAATAAAGAAAAAAACATTATTTCCCCCCCCCCACGCGCCGGCCAGCAGGCTGCTATCCGCAGCCTAGGGCTCCCCGGGCTTGCGGATAGCTTCCTGAAGCCTGGAGAGCAAGAGGGGTTGGTGCGCACCGACCCCTCTCGCTCTCCAGGCTTCAGCGAAAGCCTGCATTCGCCCCATAGGACGCACACAGATTTCCCCTTCATTTTTGGAGGGGGAGAAGTGCGTCCTATAGGGCGAAAAATACGGTACACGTGCTTACATTGCGAGTGTACTCTGACGTCATTTTTGGCAGTGGAACAGAAATGGGGGGGGGGATGCAGGGCAGAATGGAGAAAGATGCCTCCTTACATCCCATCACAGAGCTGCCCTGAGACCATCACAAGCACAAACCATCATGAATGCACAACTTTAAAATGTCTAGATGGGCCCTTGAATGAAACTGATGTTTGACTGGGTGACTCCCAATAACGCTTGTACAGTACAATCAGATTTTTTTTGGCCAATTAATTTTTATCGGTTTTCAAAAATGTTCAGTACAACCAGATCTGGGGTCATGTTCTGGGTGTGCTGCATATATGCAAAAATGCATACCTTTCTTTTCCAGAGCTGGCAAACCACATGGGCCTTGTCTCCCAAGCGAAACAGAGAGCTTTACTGGGCAAGGCCCACTCAGCCTGCCGGCTTGGCAATGATCTCGTGAGATCTCACACGATCTTGCTGTGCAAACACCCCCACAGTTCCAGAGACGGCACAATGAGACGGCCTGTCCCAGTAAGCAGGGCAGAGAGCTTAAAAGCTCTTTTCACACAGTGAAAACCTTGCCTTCATTTAATTTGTGGAATTCAAACTGACCGGGCTTCAATCGTGCATGCATAAAGTCGCACAAGTTTAATGTGCATAAGATGTGATTGTATTTTACTGTGTAATAAATGAAAATCTGCCCTTATTGCCTTATGGGGAACAGAAGAGCCCTGTTAGAGTCCTTTGTAGGTTCTCCATCGGTCAGAGAAAATAACAGAGGCCAACCAGAGAATATTGAGAAGCAAAGCAGCTCATAAGCCTGATCTATATTGAACTTTTGCAAGAGGGTGCTCCCCTCACACGCAAAAAAGGAGGAGGACCCAGAACCCAGGTGTGCCCGCCTTTTTATATAGACATTTTAAATTGCCCACCCTGGAGTCCAAGACCAGCCCCAGAAACATCATACATACATCACAGAAAGGGTGGTCTACAGCAGAAATCTGAGTGCATTGTTTATCTCTTGTCGTTGTTTATCTCCTGTCTGGCAGGTTACCTGTTAATGCTTACTTGATTGGATACCCTGGGGAGCCTGGCCAGTCTTTTGTAGTGACAAATACTTAGTTCCTGAGCCAGGTCACAGGCTCACCCTATTCATACACAGATATACCCTTAAGATAGGTTTTGTGAATGAAAAGACAATGGGGAGGCTTTTCCATTTTCCTTTGACCTTGCAGAGAAAACATTTGGTCAGTTTGGGAGCCAAAATGGCTCCAGGGCTGTCCTCCTGTGCTGCCTCAGCCTAAGGGGGGATATATATATATATATATATATATATATATATATATATATATATATATATGCTTTCGTAGATTTTCACGGGTACAGGAATGCAGGTTTTGGTGTCTTCGGGTGTCTTCCCGTGTAAGAGTCGGGGTGTCTGTGCGACGTTTCGACGAGGTCTCACTCGTCATCTTCAGGCTGGTGCTTTCGGCTTCTTGTTACTGGAACAGAGCAGAGTCTGGTGTTTGAGTTCCTATAAATACTGTTGAGGGGTGTGGTGTATAGCCTCCAACGTTCTGGGCAAAGAGGAAGTTCCTAGATTAGTGTGCCTTTTCTTCTTTTGTTCCTTAATTACTTGAGGGATATCTTGGGTGATTTCATGAGTGATATTCAGAATATCACTGGGTGGGTCATTAAGTGTAGATTAGTTGCTAAAGCTTTCGTGTCTTGACCTCTTGAGCTTGTGAAGAGTTTTTCTGAGAAGATGGCTGTGCTGCATTTAGTTGTGCTCTGGCTTGGCTTCGTGTATAGGGGCGAGCTATGGTTTTGTGCCTTGTGCCAGCCAGATCTGTGTAGGGATTGCAGGGGGGTGCAGCATCCGGAGGTGCCACTATAGTTTGGCTACTGGATGGAGTCTGTAATATGTCTGTGGAGAGGGTCTGGGTTTGGGTCTGGTGTGGTTGATTGGTGACGGCGTTCTGTGTGCCTCTGGTTCTGGTGTCTAGGAACTTCCTCTTTGCCCAGAACGTTGGAGGCTATACACCACACCCCTCAACAGTATTTATAGGAACTCAAACACCAGACTCTGCTCTGTTCCAGTAACAAGAAGCCGAAAGCACCAGCCTGAAGATGACGAGTGAGACCTCGTCGAAACGTCGCACAGACACCCCGACTCTTACACGGGAAGACACCCGAAGACACCAAAACCTGCATATATATATATATATATATATATATATATATATATATCCTTAATTTTTTATTCCAACTGTAAGAAGACAGACAGGAGGTGGAGGCTCTTTCCACTGTTCTACTGACGCCACTCCCTTTCTGAGCAATACTCACAAGTGGGTGCGCCGAGAGTGGCCTGCTGGTCTCCTCTAAGGTCATGCCAGGGAGGGCCGAAGAGACAGCGGACTCCTCCTGCCCCTCTGCGGGAGTCAGGCTGCTGGCTGCAGTCGGTGCTTGGGAAGGGCCACTCTCTCCTTGGGCTGTTTTCACCTCCGTTTCCCGGCTGGCCCTTTCATCCTCACTTGAGGGCCCTGTGCCTCCAAGGGCAGCGTTGACTTCGTGGCTCACCTCGGCCTCGGCCTTTGTGGCTGGACTGCCCGGCCCACCACTGCTTGCGGAGCTTGCAGCTTGTCCCGAGGCAAGGGGCTCTCTGAAGCTCACCGCTGCCTCTCTGGGGCTCCCGGCTTCCTCTCTCCTGGCAACACTCTGGGTGCGCATGAGGCCACGTCCTTCCTCTGCACCAGCCACGCTCTCTGCTTCCAGACCAGGAGCACGACCTGCACCTTGGTTATCTGCTGCTGCTGCTTCCCTGGCGGGGGACTCCTGAGTCTTTTTGCTGCTGGTCTCGTCTTCTGGGACTCCAGGCTCTTCCTCCTCTGAAGGCTGCTTAGCCGCTATTTCCTAAGAGGCAAAACAAAGTTTTGGGTTGAACACCCTGCTTTGCAGAGGAGAGTTCTAGATTTAAATTGTCAGAGAGGGCTGTTCTCTCTTTGAAACCACCAAGTCCAGAAAAGAGGCAAAAGAAGGGAGAGGCCACAGCTCTTGACACTGACCATCAGAAGTTCCCTGGCTAGATTTCCCCACTATCATGAGATGTTTTATATTCCTAGTATTATCATCATTGCTACTACAACTACCAGAAGTGGCCCAGGTGCCACATAATGCTCGTTTCACAGTTGTAAGGAATCAATCTTTGGAACTCCCTGGCTATTGACCTCAGGCAGATGCCTTCACTGTACTCTTTTCAACAATTTTCTTCAGCGAAGTCTGTTCAGACATGTAGAATGCTGACATGTGTTTTTATTTGCTTTTACTGATCACTGATTTTTAAAAATGTTTTAGCTGTTTTTATTGATAATTTTATTGTTTTATTCCTTTTGAAAACCACTTTGAGGGGTTTTTTGCAATCAAGGGGTATAATATGACATAGATAATAAATAAATAAATGTTAGCAGAGTACAAATGTTACAATAAACAGATAAGTATATAATAGGTTCACGGGGGGAACCAATAATATATACATACAAATGCATGAAAATGGCCTAATAATTCATTCTAATTTGTATTTCTATTTAAGTTATGGCAACCATTGCTAAATCTGCACTTAAAGGTAAAGGGATCCCTAACCGTTAGAGCCAGTCGCGAACAACTCTAGGGTTGCGGAGCTCATCTTGCTCATCTCGCGGGGATTTGAACCGCCGACCTTCTGATTGGCAAGCCCTAGGCTCTGTGGTTTAGACCACAGCGCCACCCGCGTCCCTAAATCTGCACTTACAGACTTATAAATAGGCACTTGCAAGTTCAGTGCAAATTGCCATCCACTTTGGTCTCCTTGCCTGCCTATGAATAAGCAACAATATCCCTCTCAGGATAGCACCTTCACAAAGCCAAAGTTTTGAAAAAGAGTGGGGAGAGGGGGTGTCCAGCTGTGGAGATCTTTGCAGGTTATACATTTTCAGTTTGCTTTAAGTGCTTGCAAAAACTGAATAGTTTATCAATTTCATGTGCAGGAGCCCAAACTGCAAAGCCCTGAATCTCTGCTCCCTGGTGTTCACCCAGCAATACTCCAAATACTTCCAGTACTCCAAATACTTCCAGGCCTATCAATACTTTCATGAGAACTAGAAACATGATGTTTTTATTAGTAGTCTTTCAAAATGAAAGGTGAGCTCCCTAGGACGCTGCATGCTGTGTGCCCAACTGCAGAACAAAAAGCCCCGTGTCTTTGGGCTACTGGGGCACCTCTGCTAATTTATGAGACTCACCATGACAAATGCTTTGTGTGAATACTTACACCAGGTAAACTGGTGGCAGCAGTGTTGTTGGAAGTTTCCAGCAGGGTTGGAGAGCTGCTGGTTTCTGCTGGGAGAACATCTTGGGAGGCCTGCACTGGTGTCTCTCTGTGTCAAAAGTGGCTTCCATGGGTTCTGCTGGAAATTGGGGCTGCAGACTGGGCTGGCTCTGAAGGCTTACCTCTGAGTCCATAGCAGCACCCACAACCTCCATCTCTTCTCTTGGTGCCTCAGTCGCTTCCTCCGATCCTTTTGTCCCCTGAGAAGGGGGGTCCGTTTCATTGGTGTCTTCCTCCATCTCCAAGGAACTTTACTGGAAACAAGCAGTCTTGTGCCCAGTGCAACTCAGGAACTCTTAAGAAACAATAAATAAATAAATCAGTGCAGTTTTGAAAAGCACAGTCTACCATATTGGTTCTCAGTGGTGCCCATTTGTATCCAAACACAGACAACAACCTGTTCCTTGGTGTCACAAACCTCCATGGAAAGTTTGGCCATCATCTCTTTAAGAGGTGTCCATAGAAAAACGACTTTGTAAAATACACAGTATATATAGTATATGTAATTATGAAGCAAGCACCCGAGATTGCCCACTAATGAGGGAAAAAAATACTCCAGGCTGCTTTTACGTCTTTCATATTCTAGGCAACAATCTTAGCCTCACTTATAAAGAAGAGCAGAGTGCAGAGAGAGCCAGTGAGGCACAGTGGCGAAGAGCGCCAGACTAGAACCCCGGAGGGTAAAGGTAAAAGTAAAGGTAAAGGACCCCTGACAGTTAAGTCCAGTCTTGAATGACTCGGGTTGCGGTGCTCATCTCGCTTTACTGGTGGAGGGAGCCGGCGTACAGCTTCCGGGTCATGTGGCCAACGTGACTAAGCCGCTTCTGGCGAAAGCAGAGCAGCGCACGGAAACGCCGTTTACCTTCCCACCGGAGTGGTACCTACTTGCACTGGTGTGCTTTCGAACTGTTAGGTTGGCAGGAGCAGGGACCGAGTAACGGGAGCTCACCCCGTCGTGGGGATTCGAACCGCCGACCTTCTGATTGGCAAGCCCAAGAGGCTTAGTGGTTAGACCACAGCGCCACCCACCAGGGTTCAAATCCCCCACTTGGGCACTACTTTGCCCACAGACTGACGGCCTCGGGCCAGCCCTTGCCTCTCGGCCTACCCTACCTCGCAGGGTTGTTGTGGAGGAGGAGTGGGGGAGAACCACCCCGTGCTCCTTGGAGAGAAAAGGGAGGGGCGCGAATATGCAACGCAGTAGAGGCAGCAGAGAGACCTACCTCCTCCCCTGCCCCTTTGCAACAGACCCCCAGGAGCCCCGGGCCTCGTCAGCCGCCGCGTAGCTGCTCCTGCGGGACCGGCAGCTGTTTGGCTTCCTCCCCTTGTTGCCATAGCGACCGGCGGCAGCCCGGGCCCTTTCCTTTCGCCGGCGCGCGGGAGTTGACGGGCGGGGCTATGCAAATTAAAGACCAATAGCGGTCCGAGAAGAGGAGGAGGGCGGAGCTTAAGGTTTCCCCTTTCAGAGGCTGCGCGAGCAGAGGAGCCGCCAGGTGCGCTTTGGGGAGTGTGGGAATCATAGAGTTGGAAGAGACCACAAGGGCCATCGAGTCCAACCCCCTGCCAAGCAGGAAACACCATCAGAGCACTCCTGACATATGGTTGTCAAGCCTCTGCTTAAAGACCTCCAAAGTAGGAGACTCCACCACACTCCTTGGCAGCAAATTCCACTGTCGAACAGCTCTTACTGTCAGGAAGTTCTTCCTAATCTTTAGGTGGAATCTTCTTTCTTGTAGTTTGGATCCATTGCTCCGTGTCCGCTTCTCTGGAGCAGCCCAAAACAACCTTTCTCCCTCCTCTATGTGACATCCTTTTATATATTTGAACATGGCTATCATATCACCCCTTAACCTCCTCTTCTCCAGGCTAAACATGCCCAGCTCCCTTAGCCGTTCCTCATAAGGCATCGTTTCCAGGCCTTTGACCATTTTGGTTGCCCTCCTCTGGACACGTTCCTATTTGTCAGTGCCCTTCTTGAATTGTGGTGCCCAGAACTGGACACAGTACTCCAGGTGAGGTCTGACCAGAGCAGAATAAATACAGTGGCACTATTACTTCCCTTGATCTAGATGCTATACTCCTATTGATGCAGCCCAGAATTGCATTGGCTTTTTTAGCTGCCGCGTCACACTGTTGGCTCATGTCAAGTTTGTGGTCAACCAAGACTCCTAGATCCTTTTCACATGTACTGCTCTCAAGCCAGGTGTCACCCATCTTGTATTTGTGCCTCTCATTTTTTTTGCCCAAGTGCAATACTTTACATTTCTCCCTGTTAAAATTCATCTTGTTTGTTTGGGCCCAGTTCTCTAATCTGTCAAGGTCGTTTTGAGGTGTGATCCTGTCCTCTGGGGTGTTAGCCACCCCTCCCAGTTTGGTGTCATCTGCAAATTTGATCAGGATGCCCTTGAGTCCATCATCCAAGTCGTTGATAAAGATGTTGAATAAGACCGGGCCCAAGACAGAACCCTGTGGCACCCCACTAGTCACTCTTCTCCAGGATGAAGAGGAACCATTGATGAGCACCCTTTGGGAAGCGCAGCTCGCGACTGGCAGGTGCGCCCTTGGCAGCGTGCAGGTGCTCGCCCACACCTGGAAGGCGTCGGGAAATGGGTCCTGAGGGGGGAGGTAATGGTCGCTGCTCCGCTTTGTGCGAGGGCGGAAAGCCTGCTCTCTTTTCTGAAGGGGGGGCAACTTGAATAAAATACTGGGGGAGGAGCCCCAGGTAAGCCCTGCCCACATAATCGAATGGCAATGCCCATCCACTTTCGGGGGGGCAAAGACCCCTCGGGCCCTGGGAGTTGGATCCTATGGGGCCAGACTTCTCGCAACACCTCCTCCACTTTCCTGCTTTTCCAGGCGTCGATGGGCGTTGCTATTCCAGATGTGGGCGCAGCTGGACGAGACGCCTCCAGCCTGTGCCTCTTACTGCTATGCTACGCTATGCTGCTTGTTCCTTACCTTTAGTTCACAAACATGCATCCGTTGAAGGTTGTTTTTTATTACCTTCTTTTCTGTCACGAGTCTGATTTCCTTGAGAATTCTTCCCTGTTCTACTGTTTATTAGCATATACACATCCACAATCACGGAGAGCATCTTCTCCACTTTTGCCATTTTTCCGCTTTTTTGAAATACTTCTGCTTTCTGCCTATACGCAGCTCCCTCAGCCCATGATACAAAAGTTCTATATGGTTATCTAATTTTATTGTCTGTGTGACAAGTTTCATTTTCTTCTTCAATAATTTTACCTGTTTTTTTCTATCCGTTGGCATGTCACTCTTTGAACTAGCCTGGCGTCTTGAAGAGAAGCTCACCCATAATTTTCATTTTGAATAGTTTCATCACACCATAATTTTTCTTTATTATACTTCACAATATTTATATACTGCATGACAAAAGACACTCTACTTTACCCTGGTCTTGGGTACTTGAGATTATATGATGTCCCACTTTAGCCGTCATTTTAATTTTATATGGTTTTTGTATTTCCTATTGTTCTGCCCTGTTGTTGGATCTTCTGAAGGCAGGTAATTAATTAATTAATAATCCTTCTACTGCAGACCCGAGCTCCTTGACCTAATTTCAACCAACATTTGGAGGACATGATGTTTCTTCCCTCAGAAACCTGACTGGACTAGCAGTTAATTCTTTCTTCAGCTCTGGTGACAGGATAGTGCCCTCTGCCCCTGAGGCAGCCCAGGGCAGCCCATGTGACACTTACGTCTCTGTCCTCCAACAGATAAGGTGGCCATTTTTATTTTACAAAATAATGTCTGAAGGGCTGTTCTGAGGGAAGTCAGTCAGTCATTCTCTCTCTCTCTCACACACACACACTCACACACACACATCCACACACACACACATCCACACACACAGAGACCCCCAAAATGGCAGTGTGCAGCATTTAAGAAACCTTTAAAAACAATGCAGAACAGTCATTAAAATGACTGGCTATTAAAGACACCCTCTATATGCAGAAGAGCTTGGTCCCAGTCTGGTTAAAAAATAAAAATAAAAGCCCAAGAAAGAAAGCAGGACCTTGAAGTTGCCCTTCCTTCAGCAGTGAGCTCCTGGAACGCAGAATGAGTAGGCACACGGGCTATCAGGCCACGTACTTTCTCACAGAGATGATTCGTATTTGTCTATATAAATTAGAGTGTTGGGTTGTGTCCACTGCTAGTTAGAACATACCGCCTCTGCAGAGACTTTTCCAAGTATGCCTTTGTGCACAGGGCTATACTGCTAGTTACTCTAGGAGCAAAGAAAGCTGCTTTATACCAAGGGAGAGCTTTGGTCCATCTAGCTCAGTATTGGCTACAATGGCTGCAGCAGCAGCAGCTCTTGGGGGTTTCAGGTAGGGGTCTCTCCCAGCCTTACCTGCAAATGCCAGGAAGTGCACTTGGGACCTTCCATGTGCAAGGCAAGTGCTCTGCCACTGAGCTTATGTCCCTTCCCCGTCTAAGCTGGAACATGAAGCCTATTTTTAAAACTTTATTCAAAATGACCTGATAATACAAAGCACAACATGAATTAACATCCCAGGTCTGACAACAGATATGCGACAGTAAACAAAAAAGAAAATGGAAAGACACCACGAGTACTGGTGTAAAACTTTTATTGGCAAATTCCCAAGCAAACCAAAATGTCACGGAATTAAGTCATCCAATTCTGTAAGAAAGCCACAAGCTCCCCTTTCCAACTTTTATTTACAACAGGGGCAAACACCGTAAGAGGACTAACTAATCCTTTAAATGCTTTAAACTCTTTCAAAACAGCATCTGTGTGTCAGATTCAAAGCCCTTTGACAGCCAACACCAAAGCCTCAGCACTTGTCTTTCCACATCCTGGCTTCTTCGGGTAGATGTTAAGGGGCTCAAACCCAGATTGAGATGCCATCAAGTACTTTGGCGCTTTCTCACTGGAAAACATCATCTTTGCAGAGGGACTATGTTGCAACTTGGGGGAAAGAAAAGAGAAAGATATGAGACCTTCTGCAATTCTAATATTTTGATTATAAGAAATCTCAGAGGATCATACTTCTCAGACACGCACTTTTTATTTGAGGAAGGGTTGTAACTCACAAGAGCATCTGCTTGACAGTTGGACAAGTAAAATGAGCAGGTTGGACAAGTAAAATGGTTGGCAAGGCTAGTCAAGAACTGCAGATTCTCGTTAAAAACCGGGGGGAGGGGCTTTTTCCCCAAAACAAGGGCAGGGAAGGAAAGAAGTGCAACACCCATTCTAGACCCTGGACTGGCCAGGACACCAGACCCCTCAGGACTCTCCCTGAGAAGGGGGCTGCCAGCAATGGGACAAAAACCCTGGGAAATTCATGCAAGAGGCAGCCACCAGATTGTCCAGAAACAGGCTGTCCTGGATTGTCCAGGAATGGGCAGAAGCTCCTTGTGCTTGCAGGATGCAATTTTAGCTTACCTGGAAAAGACACAGACACAAACAGCTGCTTCATTGGGGGGGGCAGGGAAAGTCTCCCTGGGTATGGGCCTCTAGAGAAGGTGGGGAGGGGAAGCTGTAGCCCTCAGGACGCTGCTGGACTCTAGTTCCCACCCACCCCAAATCAGCCATGTTGGTGGAGGTGATGGCAACTGGGAGCCCAACAGCCCTTCTGGAAGGCAGGAGTATTCTCCCTCACTCAGTTATTTACATCCCACCATTATCTCAAGCTTCGATTCATCAAGGCAGCTTCAGACATTGAAAAACAGCATTATGAAATGCACAGTATTTGTCTGCCCGTTAGCTGCCAAAAACCCGTCTGAACAGGAAGCCTAAGCCTAACCAAGCAAGAGCCAGGTTAGCCTCTCTGAGGAGGGACGGCCCTCTCTCTCATTCACCAGCAACATGTGAAGGCTCTTAGCACCTGGGCAGGATTGTACAGGTAGACACATGTGTCACAGGGGAGGAGGAGGAGGAGGAGGAGGAGGAGGAGGAGGAGGAGGAGGAGGGCCCTCTCCCAACACGTTCCCCTTAGTGCAGCCAAACATCAATGCACATGGAATGGAGAGGCAGAGGTTCCAATCATTGCTGCCCAGTTCAGAACTGAGGTTACAGAGTGATGCAGGACCGGCTACAAAGGTGTTGATGTCAGTTCTGCCTTTGATTTTTGGATTGCTTACCCCAGAAGCCCTTTTCCACTCCAGCGTTTCGGGGTGAGCCCCAAATGAAGCTTCTGACCATTGCGGATCACGGTCACACTTAGCGGTTGCTGCAGGGGGCAGAAAATAAACAAAAGAGTCCTCATTGCACCCAAGACAGTTTTTGTAACTGGCTGAATATCTTGTGGAATGCCCAAGGGAGCTGTAGGTGCAGGGAGGGAGGGGAGACCCCCATGTCCTCTGTGCCTCATTGCTGGGCTTATGGCATAGCCAAAAGTGGGGACTTATTAACATCAGGTAGGGGCCCTAGCTGTATCATTTTAGACGCCTGCTAAAAGATCTTGATTAGGGAAGTCTACCTAGACATGTCATCTTATTACTTGTTTTTAAGTTTCTTTCTCTCCTTTTAATGGTATTTATAATAAATATTTAGCTCTACTTTTCTTTGTCTCTTCTGATTAAGAAGCAAGTAAACTTGATTAGATAAAAACATCAAATGATTCTATGTCATACAAATGCACACACAAATCAACAAATCATACGGCCACAAAAGTAAAGGGCAAGGGACTTTATAGGATTTAAAGTTCTGAGTCACCTGGTGTTACATTTCACGTTACTGACTGATCACAGAACCTTTACTCAAAGGCTTCCAAATAAACCACTGCTTTGTCAGCTTAAATGGCATTTAAGTTTTAAAAGGCTTTTTAATAACGTGTTCAGGTGGGGTTAGATTTATAGGCTTTGATTTTAAAATTCAAAAAGAAGAAAAAAACATAAAAACACACAGACACACACACAAATTAACCAGCCACAGAAGTAAAGGGCAATGGACACCACTCCCCATGCATCCTGGTAGACTTGCTTGGGACACCAGTGTCTATGATTAGTCAGACTGTGGTACCTTCCCAGGTGGAAACTGTGTCACTGGTGCCTCCAGGCTGGGCTACAGATTCACAGCAAGTGCTAGAGCTGTTTTCCACCAGCAGGTCATCACTGAAGGGTCAACTCCAAAGGGAATAACCCCCTTGATTCAGTGTTCAAAGGAGCAGCAGCATGGAAGCCCCTTTTGGCGCCAGAAAGGAGGTGTGACACAAGTGCTTTAAGGAGGACGGCCGCTAGCAGTCTCCTGCCCTGTTGCAGCATCAGCGGGTGACTTCAGGAAAGTGTCACTCTGCACATGCTCCGCACTGTGGCTTGGTTTGCCTTCTGCCTGGTCACTGATACTGGCAGGCTCTGTGGGCATTTGTGGGGATTAAGGCGAGACCCCATTTCAGACACGGAGGGAGGGGGGGAAGCTGCTTACCCCTTCACTGTGCTGGACCACAGTGGCAATATTCTGCAGCGACTGGAAGTTGTGAGTGCTGACGGAGCCAAACTCGACGATCTCATCGTCAACTTGCAACCCCTTCAGAGAGAACCAAAGAACACATTATACAGCCTGGTTTCCCCTTGGGAAGGAAGCCAAACTCAGTACCCGGTACTTTAGAATTGTTCTAAGTATAGCAGGGGACCGCCCAAACCTTAGAAATTTTACAAACAGCAAGATTATGATTGTTTGGGATACAAAAGGAGAAATACAAGCTGCAAACACCTGAAATCCTGTGCACGGCTCAGCAAGGATTATGGCCGGGGGGGAGGGGAGCTGGTAGCAGTATTGTATCCCAAATGCAAATGGCTGAGTAACAGGTGGAGGGGGGCAACGTGACAGGTGTAAATAAAATTATACATGGTGTGGACACTTTTTCTCCTTTCTCATCATGCCAGGACCCAGTGGGGTCATCCAATGAAGTTGGGGATGAAAGATTCATGGCAGACAAAAGGAAGGAATTCTTCACACAGCAGTGAAGAGCTAAATTACAAATAAGATGTGATAAAGTCCACCGGCTTGGATAGTATCCAAAGCAGATTAGACAAACTCACCGAGGAGGGTAAGGCTATCAATGGCTACTGGCCCAAAGCAGCAGGGTTCTACTTCGCCAAATAACAAACCCACAGAGGTCTGGACGGGTGAGAGAGATGCAATACTTGCCGAGAAGCTCGCTGGAGACCCCTGCGTGACGGCATTCACCCTGGCAAAAGGCTGGGGCAACACCTGACTCTGGCTCCTGGCTTCGGCTCGCGCTTCCGCCTCGTCCTTTTCGCGCTTCTCCTTCTCCCGGGCGTGGAGCTGGTGCAGTGCCTGTTCCACCTGGTGCATCAAGGCTTTGTGATCATTCTGCAAACCTGAAAGCAGGGGGAAGCTCCTGTAAGCCCAAGGTGTATTTGCACAGAAAGCTGTTCTCTGAGTTATTATGGTTCTTTAAGCAACGCCATCCACATACATGCGCTTGGGGATGAACAGGCATGAGGGATCCCTGGCAGGAAACGGAGGGGAGGGGAGGCAATGGAAGAATAGGCAACGATTTCAAGTTGGCTTGAAATCCGTACTGAGGCTTCAGTACAATAATGTACAGTATAGGAATGAAAAGGATGAAAGGAGAAATGGCAGAGCGATCTCAGGAAATGGTCTACAAACAACAATAATCACAGAATTGTTGAGCTTTAAGGGACTCAAAGGGTCCATATAGTGCAGCATCCTGAAATGCAGGAATCACAGCTAAAGACCCTCTGGCAGAAGGCCACCAACTTTTGCTTCAAAACCACCACTGATGGCTGGCCAACCACTTTCCAAGGGAGTCCATTCCACTGCTGAACAGCTTTCACCACCAAGAAAGTTATTCCTAATGATTACTTAGAATTTCATTTCTTGTAATTTGAATCCATTGGTTTGGTCCTGCCCTCTGCAGCAGCAGAAAACAAGCTTGCACACTCCATATAAATGATGATGATGATGATGATAATGATGATGATGATGTCTCTAAGCCACCAATAAACCTATAAAACCCTGCTGCTTAGAGATTTTTTTGGTACACAGTGATGAATAAACCTGATAAAATATTAATCATTTGTTATATATGATAACAAAATAATATTTAACTCAAAAAATGGGAACAAAATTATTTGAACTACTGTATTTTTCGCTCTATAACACGCACCAGACCATAACACACACGTGGTTTTTAGAGGAGGAAAACAAGAAAAAAAATATTCTAAACGAAATAGTGGATATATGATTTTTGTGGTTCATGCTGTGGCCACAGACATGTGATCTGACAGTGAGTTTGGAGTAGCCCAATGCAAAAATCCTGAGGATCCATGTGGATCCATGCTTTGTAACCACAGAGGAGGAAAGGAAGGGGAACCATGGATCCTCTGCTCACGACTGCAGCAGATCCCCCCCGCCACCCGCAGGCATTCACTCCATAACACGCACAGACATTTCCCCTTACTTTCTAGGAGGAAAAAAGTGAGTGTTATGGTGCAAAAAATACGGTATACATCTGATCAGAGAACAGCTGGATTCTCCTAAGATAGGAAGCTGCCTTGTACCAAATTTTATCTGGGTCCATCTGGCTCTGTACTGCCTACACCGACTGGCAGCAGCTCTCCAGGGAATCTTTCCTGGTCACAGGTCCACCTGTAAATGCTGCCACAACGGGAAGCTGGGATCTTCAGCATGCAGAGCAGATACTCTCCCATGGACACATGGTCTTTCCTTCAAGGTTATGCAAATGTTCACTTGCTTCCCAAATCCATGTGATTTATTTTATTGCATTAATCATGTGGAAGGACAAAGACCTGGGCCACATGCGAATGCCCCAGCCTCCCATTGCCAAGCCTACAAAACCCCTTTCCCTGTGGCTTTGAGGATATTGCCCTCACCACTTTGAATCCTATCTTCACAGCAGGGTTAGAAATTAGCCAGGTGCCAGGCGCGTTTTACTACTGCTGGGGCTCCAATAGTGACCCTGTGGAGATCTCTGGATGCCAGGATGGCAACTGACATTTCCAACGGGCTGGCCCCTCCAGCTTTCTTAAGCAGAACAGCTGATTTATTGCATTTATATCTCACCTTTTTCTCCAAGGAGTACATGGTTCACCCCCTATTAAGCAGGTAAATAAACATGGGGAGAGCAAAATCTCACCTAGAGAAGGATATGAAATATTTTCCTTGAAACTTGATTTTGTTTTATTCTGGATTATTTGATGTTTTAATGTGTTGTAAACTGCTGTGATTTTTTCCCCCTTTAAAATATCAAGCAGTATAGAAATTAAATTAACAACAATAGCAATAAATGGCATCATTAAAAGAGGCGCCTAGACAATTAGTTATGGTAACCGTAACCCAGGTGCCGTTTGGCAATTAGCTTATATATCTGAGTTTCTAACACGGCTTCATAGTGCCTGGGACTAGGTTATTTCTTCTTATTTCAAGCAATGAAAAGTGGATTTATTTATTTATTTCATAAAACTTATATATCACTTGACTGTAAAAAACAAAACAAAACTTTACACATTAGATGCTCTACACATTAGACCTTATCTGCACTTGTACCAGAATTACAGCATTATCCACAGGTTGCTGATCATAGGCTTATTATAGAACCCCAGGGCTGGGAGACATATCGTCCAAAACCAGTTTGAAGTCCATACCATGATATCGGTTTCGTAATGTTTGACCTGGCAATGTATCATGAATCGTTCTCTCTGTGTGCATGTGCTATGCAAAAATCACAATGTGGGGGAAACTGTGAAGCCAGCCAATGCTCCTTTCGTTTCTGCACCTGCTGTTAATTCTTGCCAGCTCAGCTCTTCCCTGCCTCATGCAGGGGGCAGCAAAACAGAAGAGCAGGTGCCAGCAAAAATCATGATACCGGGAAAAACATGAACCAACTGAGGCCTCTGCATAGCTCCATCCTTATTTCAGACACTGTGATATATTGGTATATTAACTGGGGATATAGCACAATGCTGAGAACCAGATATTGTCCAGCCATATAGAACATCCCACCCCGTTAAAGTAATATCTTCCTTTGAGGTTGGTGGGCAAGCCAATCTAAGCCCCTCTGAACTCATGTGTTGTGGCTGCAATCCCAAGCACTGAATGCTACCTGAGAGTAAGCCCCACTGAAAACAGTGCAGCTGACTACCAAGTAAACATACCCAAGTACAGTGGTGCCCCGCAAGATGAATGCCTCGCAAGACGAAAAACTCGCTAGACAAAAGGGTTTTGCGGTTTTTGAGCTGCTTCGCAAGACGAATTTCCCTATGGGCTTGCTTCGCAAGACGAAAACGTCTTGCGTTTTCTGCAAGTTTGTTTCCTTTTTCTTAACACCGTTAATACAGTTGCGACTTGACTTCGAGGAGCAACTCATAGAACGCGGTGTGGTAGCCTTTTTTGAGGCTTTTGGTGATTTTTGAAGCTTTTTCAAAACTCTTCCGACACCGTGCTTCACAAGACGAAAAAACTCGCGAAACGAATTAATTTCGTCTTGTGAGGCACCACTGTAAATGTACCCAGGCTGCAAATCAATTAAATTGTGGACTGTTGCTTACAGATGATGTTGTGCCTTGCCGTCCGGACTTGATAGACATCCACATCAGCACGTGGATAGCCTTCAACATCCACAAGTGGTTCGTTCATCCCGACACCTTTTTGCTGCAGCATAAAAAGGAAAAACACAATTACCCCGTTGAGACCTGTTCCCGAATAGGGCATATAATGTATTAGCTTAAAATCCTCTTTCCTCTACAGTACAATCCTACACGTGTCTACTCAGAAGTAAGTTCTGTTGAGTTCAATGAGACTTCCAGATAGTCAAAATATTATTTTGATTATGGCAGACCAACACGGCTACCTATCTGTAACTTCCAGATAGGTATAGCATTGCTATTAACAGAGATCTTAGTTTGTAAGTTTATTATTATTATTAATAATAATATTCATACTGCCTTTTATCCGTAGGCCTCAGGGTAGTACACAAGATTAAAATACAAGATCAAAACACATAATAAAAACAAGAGGTGACCACGGTAGCATTAAGAGACACCAAGCGCTGCAATGTTACAGGTACCCTCATGGAACCATCGGGTTGGAAGGGACTCCCCGAGGGTCATCCATCCCAACCCCCGGCATTGCGGGAGGGAAACACAACGGATTCACCAGGGCAATGAGGGCGAGGCCACGACGTCGCAGCAGCTCCCCGGGTCGCCGAGACCCCGGGGCGGAGCAGGCAGTCGAGCGAGCGAGGCCCCCACCCGCCCGGCCCGGGAGTTGCTAGTACTCACGTCCTCCAGGACCCCGTAATAGGCTCGGATCTGGGCCTCCAGCTCGTCTTTCTTCCGCAGCAGCAGCTGCACGTCGCCGACGGAGATGCCCTGGGGCTCCGGAGCCTCGTCCTGCGCCGACATCCCGGCTCCGCCAACGAGGCCCGGCGAGGGGCGCCTCTCCAGACGCGGCAGCCGCGGGGCGACGGAGGAGCCAAAACAGCCTCGTCACGGCAGGAAGAGGCGGGGTTTGCGCGTGACGGCGAGGGGCGGGGACCGGTTCACACGTGACGACCGCAGCGCCCGGGCGGGGAAGGCTCTGTGCACGTGTGAAGAGGGCCCGGGAAGGTGGGTGCGTCCTGCGCAAGGGCTTCCCCGCCTCCTGCACCCCCCATAATCGGAAGCGAGGTTGCTCTATATAGACACGTGTCATGCGCCGGCGAACCAGGAGGTCCCGGGCCTCTGCCCCTCATCAAGGGGTTCTCAGACTTTTCTCTCTGGACCACACTTTCAAAATAAAAATTTGCTCTCGCCACACCAAATTTTTTATTGGTAAGAAATACATTGAGAAACAAAAAACTGTTGGCAGCAATTGTTCTATATAATATGGAACACAACTACTTTATAATATGATCATGTAGCCAGGATTTATGGGGTTTGAGGGGGGGCAGAACCTCAGTTAAGTTTTTCTATTTACAGTGGTACCTCGGGTTACATACACTTCAGGTTACATACTCCGCTAACCCAGAAATAGTACCTCAGGTTAAGAACTGTGCTTCAGGATGAGAACAGAAATTGTGCTCTGGTGGCGCGGCAGCAGCAGGAGGCCCCATTAACTAAAGTGGTGCTTCAGGTTAAGAACAGTTTCAGGTTAAGAACGGACCTCTGGAACAAATTAAGTACGTAACCAGAGGTGCCACTGTATTTACTTGATTTAATGGGAGGCAGCTGCCTCCCTGCCCCTCTTTGGCTACACCCATAGACATTCAGAAAGTATAAAACAATGCAGTTACATAAGTACATGAATCATCTCCAAAATATAATTATAAATGAGCCTCTTACTTAACTATGTATACAAATTCAAAGAGAGGTGTGAGGTTGCTTTTGCCAGGTACAGTACAGTACCTCAGGTTACATTCGCTTCAGGTTACAGACTCCGCTAACCCAGAAATAGTACATCAGGTTAAGAACTTTGCATCAGGATGAGAACAGAAATTGTGCTCCAGCAGCGTGGCGGCAGCGGGAGGCCCCATTAGCTAAAGTGGTGCTTCAGGTTAAGAACAGTTTCAGGTTAAGAACAGACCTCCAGAACGAATTAAGATCTACGCTCCCAATGGAGCTCCTAACACTGCTCTAACGGGAAGCCCAAAAGGAAGAGCTGCGCGCAGGAGCCCTTGTCCCTCTTGTCAGCCCCAGCAGGTGCCATTCAGAGGCACTGTTGCACCTGCTGCCTTCAGCCAGGTAACATAGCCATTGGGACTGGTAGCCATTGACAGCCTTTTGCTCCAGGAATTCATATTTTTTAATTTTAATATATTTTTACTGATTTTCAAGGTACAAATACAAATATGAAGAAAGGGGCGGTTGTGTGACTCATCTGTACAGATAGCACAGAGGAAGTTAGCCATGTTGACCAGTAAGAAAAGTTCCCAAATCCACATTAGGGCTACATTTATTACGCTAATCAAGATGTCAAAAAAAAAATATAAGCAAAGAAAGGGAGGTGCAGACTCCACAGCTTCACCATAAACTAACTCCTCTCCTCACTGCCATTGCTCTGGTTACCATCTATAACATGGGTAGGCAAACTAAGGCCCAGGGGCCGGATCTGGCCCAATTGCCTTCTAAATCAGCGTGTTTTTACATGAGTAGAATGTGTCCTTTTATTTAAAATGCATCTCTGGGTTATTTGTGGGGCCTAGGAATTCGTTGATTTTTTCCTTCAAAATATAGTCCAGCCACCCACAAGGTCTGAGGGACAGTGACCCCTGATCTATAACAATAAAACAATGGACAGGGTGGTGATACAATGACTACTGCAATTGACACAAGATAATATCATCAAGGCAACTATTTGTAAACAGAGGACAGATATACCCCTGCTTTAAGTTGTTTGCATACTCACTGTCTTCACTTGTATATTGTTTACTGCAAAGCTGGTAAATACAGTGGTACCTCGCAAGACGAATGCCTCGCAAGACGGAAAACCCGCAAGACGAAAGGGTTTTCTGTTTTGGAGGCGCTTCGCAAGACGAATTTCCCTATGGGCTTGCTTCGCAAGACAAAAGCCCATAGGGAAATCTCCGGGGACCTCTTTTAAATGCTGGTGGTGGGGAGCAAAGCCTTTCCCCCCCTCCGGCCTTCAGAAGAGGTCCAGGAAGGCCGGCGGGGGCCGAAAGGCTTTGCTCCCCACCGCCAGCATTTTAAAAGCAGTCCGGGATAGCAGGGAAGCGCTTCCCGCTATCACGGACGGCTTTTGAAGGCAGGCGGGGGGGAGCAAAGACTTTCGCCCCCCGCCCGCCTTCAGAAGAGGTCCTGGACCTCTTCTGAAGGCGGACGGGGGGCGAAAGTCTTTGTCCCCCCTGCCTGCCTTCCCAGGGGCTTTTACATCGCCCCGGACAGCGGAGAAGTCCTCCGCTGTCCCGGGCGATTTTAAAATGCCGCCCGCCAGCATTTTAAGATAGCCCCGGACAGCGGAGAAGTCCTCCACTGTCCCGGGGTTTTTTAAAATGCTGGGGGTGGGAAGAAAAGCCCTTGTCCCCCCCCCAGCCTTCAGAAGAGGTCGGGGGACAGACTGTCCCCGGACCTGGTCTGAAGGCGGTTTCCATAGGAACGCATTAATTGATTTTCAATGCATTCCTATGGGAAACCGTGCATCGCAAGACGAAAAACTTGCAAGAAGAAAAAACTTGCGGAACGAATTAATTTCGTCTTGCGAGGCACCACTGTAATGGTACTAAGAGCCATTATAAAATTGGTGAATTAATTGAAAGGCAAAAAATTGCTTAGAAACATAAAGAGTAGCTTCCTATTTAAAAGGTCAGTCTATTGACACTTATATAGTGGGACCTTGGTTTAAGAACAGCTTTGTTTATGAACAACTTGGATTAAGAACGCTGCAAACCCGGAAGTAGGTGTTTTGGTTTGTGAACTTTGCCTTGCAGGCAGAACATGTTTCGCTTCCTGTTGAGTGTGTTCCATTTGTAAATTGAGTCCCCTGCTGCTATGGGAAAGCACGTCTTGGTTTAAGAATGCTTTGGTTTAAGAACGGACTTCCAGAACGGATTAAGTTTGAAAACCAAGGTACAGTGGTGCCTCGCAAGACGAAAAGAATCTGTTCTGTGATTCTCTTTGTCTAGCGGTTTTTTTGTCTTGCGAAGCAAGCCCATTGAAGGGTTAGCGGATTAGCGCTATTAGCGGCTTTTAGCGGCTTATCTGCTGATCGGATCAGCTGATAAGCGGCTTAGTGGCTTAGAAAAAGGGGGGGGAACCAGCAGGAACTCGCAAGACATTTTCGTCTTGCAAAGCAAGCCCATAGGAAATTCGTCTTGCGAAGCACCTCCAAAACGGAAAACTCTTTCGTCTAGCGAGTTTTCCGTCTTGCGAGGCATTCGTCTTGCGGGGCACCACTGTACAACTGTATATTGAAATAAGTGTGTTGAATCAAAAGTCTTAACAAAACATCCTTAAACAATGAAAAGGCAACAATCATTTCATTTCCTACACCCTTTATTTTACACCACTGTAAATTTTAAAAATAATAATAATTGGTGTTTGCTATTTAGATCAATCCGTAAAGCTCATTGAGTAGAGCACGAGACCCTTAATCTCCGGGCCGTCCTTTGAGCCCCACGTAGAGCAACAGATTCCTGCAGGGGCTGGACTTGAAGACCCTCGTGGTCCCGTCTAACTCTTCCGTGATTCTGTAATCTAAGGGCATTGCTTTCAAGTGAAATCATTCTCTGCGCACTCAAACACAGTTCAAACACATTCAAAGGTTTTAATAAAAAGTAATCTTTATTAAAAAGTTTTCCAGATGAAATACGTTGTTTCCGAGAGATTTGCATGGGGAAATTTTTTCGATTCCTCAAGAGTAAGGGGCAGTGGGGTGAGGGAGGCCAGGGCCACATCCACACCATTTCATGTGCTATGAAGCCGCTTTAAACACTCGTGGTTTCTTCCCCCAAAGAATCTGGGAGCTGTAGTTTGGAAAGGGTGCAGAGAGTTGTTAGGAGACTCCCTGTTCCCCTCCAAGAGCTACAAATCCCAGAGTTCCCTGACAAGAAGGGAACCCTAACCCTACACATTAACCCTTAACTAGAGCTACAATTCCCAGAGTTCCCTGGCGCTAACCCTTAACCCGAGCTACATTTCCCAAAGTTCCCTGAAAAGAAGGGAACCCTAACCCTAACACTACCCCAACTCAACCCTACCCCTACCCTCCTCCTAGCCCTAAGCCTAAGCCTAACCCACCTAACAACTCTCTGTCCCCTTAACCACCTACAGTTCCCAGAATCCCTGAGGGGAAGCCATTCCTGTTCAAAGCGTCTTCATAGCACTTCCAATGGACGGTGCGCCTAATGTGGCCTAATCTTTCCTCCCTCATTTTCTTCTCTCTCCCCACTGCGCCATCACTTGCAATGCAGCAGATGTCCGCCTGCAGTCTTCCTTCAAAGCTCCTTCTCTCAGGTACGGCCACGGCCTTGTCCATTGTTCGCTGCCAGTATTTCACGTTCATTTCTCCAATGTAAATAGGGACATCCTGCGGTTCTCTTCATGACTTTGAAGGCTGGACTTGGGGAAAACCTCACCGGCTCCGGACATCCCTGTAAGGCAAAGGCAAACAGGTGAGTGGGATGGCCCCCATCCGACAGCGTCCCCCCAGACTCCTCCTCTATTTGGCTGCCTGTTAACATACAAGGCTTCCAAACCACTTTGCATCCATCTCAGCCAGCGTAGCCTCACGGTATCCACTAGCCTGAACGCAAACTCTCCCAACAACAACCACCAGCGGCAGCCTCGCCAGGTCCATTGCCAGACATCAACCAGCTTCAGAGCTGAATATCCGTCGCCTTCAGGTAGCGATCCCACCAGCAAGTCAACTTTGTACTTGCCTTCTCCTTGCTCCACAGCATCCCAGCACCGGGCGATTGCCTCCTTCCGCTTGCTAGCTTGCTGTCATGGGGCAGGAGACCACCAGGGCTGAGTGCCACCGAGCTGCCCATTTCTCTCTGGGGAGGGCAACTGCTGAGGCTTGCGCCTTGGCCCACATTTATGTTTTTGTGGCATCACAGTCAACCCACAGACAATGGCAGCAGCTGGGGAGGCATCACCATCACACCCTCAGCCCTCACAATGGGGGGGCGCAGCTCAGCAGCCAAAACACCCTCCCCCAAGTTGTGTCTATATCTGTGAAGGCCACACCGAACACCCAAGGGGGCAGGAGGGGGACATTTTTCAGCCCAGGGGCTGCATTTCCCTCCACATAACACTAGTCAAATGCACAAATGAACAGAGCAATGAAAGCAAGCCTTATCTTTGCCGTTCAAGGAATGGCATGCAGAGAGAAAGTTAGCATCTCAGTGAAAAAGCACTTTTTCACCAATCAATCATTTATTGTATTTGAGTAAAAGCCATTACCGATCCAGTTACAAAAGCATCAAACCCAAAGACCCAAACTATAGCTCCCAGATTCATTTGCTCTTCAGATATCTGGGCGCTCCTTTTTTCAGCTTGTCTGCATTCACCGCACAGAACTGCAAGAGGGCAGCACGGTTAAGCGTTATCTCCAGCTTGGACTACTACCATGCGCTCTACGTGGGGCTACCATTGAAGGTGACTCGGAAATGGCAGGAAATCATTCAACTTTAATGGGCTTCAAAGCAATTTTGTCAATTGGCAGAAACTCAGGGATCTATCCTGCTTATTCAGTCAGAGTTTAGAAGATTGAACTGGAGAGGAGAATGAAGAATCATAGAAGGAACCCAAGGGTCATCTAGTCCAACCCCAAATGCTGTGATCACACACACCAGGCCTTCCAAAGCTGAAGCTTATTATTCCTCCCACCAAATGGCCATTATTATCATGATTATTATTATTAGCCCATCTTCCGTAGATTTCAGGGATGGGGCTGATGGGAGTTGGAGTCCCAACAATCTCTGCTGGACACCAGGCTCCCCATCCCTGGCCTATAAGATAACCAGCATCATAACCCTAGCCAGCGGTCAGGGATGATGGGAGTTGGGCCAACAACATCTGGAAGGCACCAAGTTGGGGACGGCTGCTACAAGCCTCTTTGCTGGGTCTCTTTTGGCAGCGGGGGGCTAGCAAAATTAAGGAGGTGCTGGCAGAAACACAGCGCTGCTGACAAACCTGCCTGAGAAAGTGGTCTGCACAGGCATTTTAAGAGCTCAAAGGAGTCAACATGGCAGAGGCCAAGAGACGGAGGGGAAGCAGCTCCCAGAAAGGCCCAGAAAGCTAAAGAATCCATCTCTGACCTAGAAGAATCCAGTCTTTTCTAAACCACCTGTGGAGAGGGGAGGGGACATTGCCCTAAAAAAAGCTGCATCCTAACGCCTTAAAGCCTGTTTGCTCATTTATCTGTGCATATTATTTATTGACAAGTTTTATATGACTTATTGTATGTTAGGGTTATCTCTCCAGCGGCTGCAGAGAGGGAGGGCGATTCAGGAGTGTTGCTGTTACTTAAAAAATAAAACGAAATTCTTTGCAACCTGCTTTGGTCTTTCTAGCATAGCTAAAAAATAAAACAGAATTTTGTTGGCACCTTGCCCCCCCCCCTTTGCCTAACGAGCTCAGATTACAGCTGCTCTCCCCCTCCTCTCTGCCTTCCGCTGCTAACGGTTCTCTCCCTATGCCTGCTTCTTCTCCTCCTGTCAGCATCTGAGCCTCGCTGACAAGAAGTGACTCCCGCGGCATTCCCTCCCAGGATGGCATGGGCAGGGGAAGGGTTTCTATACTGGGTAGTAGATTGCAGCCTGGTCTATTGCTGTCATTTTATGGATCAATGGTCTTGTTAGATAGTAAAATTTATGTAAAATTGCTGTTTTAGGGGTTGTTTTTCATCGTCTGGAACGGATTAATCCGTTTTCCATTACTTTCTAAGGGAAAGCATGCCTTGGTTTAAGACCACTATATTTAAGACCAGACTCCAGAACAGATTAAGTTCGTAAACCAATGTACCACTGTAAGGCTAAGCTCTTTAGCAATGAAATGTTGGATTACCAGAATGACTCCTAGCACTGAACTATTGGTATATTGCTAGTGAATTCTTTATTTACTGTGTTTGCTATTGTTTAAGATAAAATCTATTGGCGGACACACACCTATTTTTGCCATTTTTCTGGATGTTTATTGTCACCATCCAGGCACACTGAGAGCTCTGGAGAACTTGAAACTTTGCACATTATTTTGTAGCATTTCAGCTGACCTAATAAGGATAAAGGGACGTGGGTGGCGCTGTGGGTTAAACCACAGAGCCTAGGACTTGCCGATCAGAAGGTCAGCGGTTCGAATCCCCGCGACGGGGTGAGCTCCCGTTGCTCGGTCCCTGCTCCTGCCAACCTAGCAGTTCGAAAGCACGTCAAAGTGCAAGTAGATAAATAGGTACTGCTCCGGCGGGAAGGTAAACACCGTTTCCGTGCGCTGCTCTGGTTCGCCAGAAGCGGCTTAATTATGCTGGCCACACGACCTGGAAGCTATATGCCGGCTCCCTTGGCCAATAAAGCGAGATGAGCGCCGCAACCCCAGGGTCGGTCACGACTGGACCTAATGGTCAGGGGTCCCTTTACCTTTAATAAGGATAAAGTCCCAAGAATGCATTTCAGAACTTATGTTTTTTCTTACTCCATGGCCTGATTCACATGTAACTCTAAACTACAGTTTATCATTGCATGCACAAGTTTCAGGGCTGCTCCCTCTCCTCTCTTCCCCCACAAACATGCACCGTCTTTCTCAATTCTGGTTAATAAATATACCTGAATCCAGATAAGTAGTGGCTGTTGGCTTATTTCAACAACAGCTCATGGTTTATGACGCTGACTTGTTATCCTAAAGGGCAAGCAAAATTACACAAGTAACCAAAAGTACGATCTCCCTGCTCAGATGCTGTTTAGAGGTGCATTTTATCGATGTTTTAAAGTCCTTGTGGAGTGTGTTTTTCACACTGGTCAGTGCTCTGGCTTCTTGTGGGACAAAGGGGGGTATAAAATGAAATGAAGCGAGTGTGGGCTAGTGGTCAGAGTGTTGGGCCAGGACTTCAGCCTGGAAGCTCCTTGGTCAGACAGACAGTCTCTCAACCTAGCCCCACCTCACAGGGTTATTGTGAGCATAAAGTGGGGTGAGGGAAGAGCCATGTATGTCTCCTTGAGTTCTTTGGAGGAAGTGGGCGGCGTCAGTGGCGGGCGGTAAAAATGTAATAATAAATGAAAATAAATAGAAGATTATTTTGATGATTTCACATATACACAGATGAGGTCTGATCTGGCAGTGACTGGCCAGGAATGGCATCATGGAGTCACGGAGGGGAACTTAATGAAAGCAGAAGACTTGACAGGTTTCAGGAGCTGCTGGACAAGCTCATCCCCTCCAACAGTTATCCGGTGAAAATAGGGATGTCCTATTCAATAATAATAATAACAACCAGTGTTTTTTTAGGGACACTTGGAGTGTCTGCAAGCTGCCTTCTGGAGGGGGGGCATCTTGGCTTCACACACACCCCAGCACTTCTGCATCTGACTGGCTGCCAAGACCTGCTCAAGATATTTTGCTGCCCGAGATGAAGAACGTCATGGTGCGTCCACTGTTATAGGCGCAAAAGCTTACTAGACTGGCAGTTAATTCAATGCTGGCAAAGCAACCACGTCCTTCATCACACCTGAGGGCAGCAAACTCCCCTGGGGAGGGCAGAGAGCAGACTCTGGAGCTCACACAGCCTTCGCTGCTCTCTGCCCTTCAGCAACTGCCACCTGAGGCAGCCGCTTCACTCTGCCTTGTGAAGTCTAGTTGCCTGAAATGAAAACAAGGGGTGAGAGCAGCCTTGGCTGCCAGTGGAACACTTTGCCCCCTAGAGTGCCACACTGCCTCCCTGGCATCCATTAGTGCCTCCTGGACAGCAGGGACATGGGCACAGACCCCGTAGTCAGGGCCGTCTTTACCCAGGGGTGCAAAGGGTGTGGGGCACCCGGGCGCTAAATTCTGGGGGGCACCAGGCGCCCACTGCCAAAGCCGCCTAAGCTCTTAACTATTTACCTGTTATGAAATAATAAATAATGCTGATCAAGCTAGAAAAACAAAGTACATATATACATATATACATATATATACATATATACATATATACATATATTACAGTAATATATACCTACTGTTTCACTAAAGGAATTTCAACTTGCGCTCATTTACCAAAGACACTAGCAGCGGCACTTGTCATTCACAATGGCGCTATGTATGCAAAATTAACTCTTACATCAAAATATTATGTTACGTATTGTATTGAGCTGTTATGCGGCAGCGGGGTCACTGGCACCTTTGACCCGACTGACGTTTCTCCTAAATAGGTGCCTAAACAATACTTATAAGTTTATTAAGTGTGGTGGTGTTGTATACTTTAGTATAAGTGTATTGTAAATAAATAAGCAAATAAAAATGTTTGTTTCTTTTTCCTTTCGTAAACAAGAGATAAAGTGTGGTGTTTGACATAAGCATAATAAAAGTTAATTTGGGGGCTAAACTAAATTTGGGGGTGCTGGGCGGATCTTTGCACCCCGGCAGCGCATATGCTAAAGACAGCATTGCCCATAGTCCAGCCCCAAACTGCAGCTGCGTGAAAACGTTGCATTTTGACCCACACACTGACTTTGGAGTCACTAGGTCCTCTGCCTTTTCTCTTGTGTCACAGATAATGCTTGCGAGAAAGACAGCATATATTTGGGGTTAAAGTGTTTAAAATTTCCATCTGGAGTAGGAGGAGTGAGGGAGGAGCTCGTCCTCCCATGTTTGCTTTATTAAAAGCTTCGGATACTGCCCCTCTCCCCGTCTCTCTCTCTCTCTGTCTCTCTTTCTCTCTTGGTGACATCGCTTTGCTGCCACAGAGAAGAAAAAATGGTGAGGCTTCATAGCTCTTAATCAAATTAGATATATATATATTGTTGCTGTCACTCTGAAGGATAACAAGAGATGTTTTTGACCCTGTGAAATCTGCAAACACTTCCTAGTTGTTCACATTTGGACTGTCCTGCAAACATCTAAATCAGTGCATGAAAACTTTGTTCTTGAAACAACCAAGCAATTTCTTGGAGTGAGTGAATATGCTGTGAACACCTAATTTGTGCAGACAGTTAGACATGGGTTTATATTTTTATTTTGGTTTCATCCCTCTAGTATTGGTGGTCGTGTCGGATGTATTGTTAAAACTCTCATGACTTGCATAGAGCATTAGTTTTGAGGTGGGTTTTTTAAAACTTCTGGAGTAACTTTTTGCAAAATTAATGCCTCTGTTTTATTCTGTTTTGATCCTTAACCACTAGACGTCTTACTCGGATAAAGGGCTGAAGGTAAGATCACAATGCAGTCTAATATCCATGCGCCCACCCCACACAAAATATGGTCTATGGTGTCAATGGCATTTTGGATTAATGTCTTAGGGCATAAGCTGGCGAGAAGGACCATTGCAAAAGCCTTTTTGAAATGAATATTCTCTTGTTGCATAGAAGAACTGGGCTGTGCATTTGGCAAATACCCTATAAACCTGAAAGCATCGTACAAAAGTCACATTCTTACATTCTACAAGATGCAATTGTTTTGTATTTTAACTGAATGATTGTAATTCTTAAAGCAGAAGTGTGTGAGTCTCATAGACTCACACATTACCTAAGGGAAACCTGGGTTAGCCAGCAAGTGTACTCTCATTCCAGGTCAATCCCAGCTGCCTGTCATGGGTGCGTGTATGATACAGGGGTTTGCAAACAACATGTTCACCCTTTTTGGGTGTTAACGTACTAAATATGCACCAATTTCTTGTCTAATATTTTTGGATATTTCATAATATTGCGGTAGGTGACAAAAGTGGTGTATTTAAGAAACAAGAGCTCCTCCATCTCAGCTAAAAAAACCAACAAAACAATGAGGGCACAGTTCAGCCAACATTAAGCAATTTTCAGCTTCATTAAAATGAGAGGGTGGTTAATTTTGGCTAGTTGGTGCCTTATGTTCTCAGTCGATTAAGAAAAAGTGGTACATTCGCTAATTACTGTGTGTGCCTGGTCCATTTGCCCAAGGCTATGATCCTAAGCTACTAGAAGGGAGTTCCATTAAACCCAATAGGACCTGCTTCCAAAATAAACCTCATTGCTCCCCACAGAGGGTATCTGTGTTAGTCTATATCCCAGCAAAAACATTAAAGGATCTTTGCCTCTGCCATCCGAGTTCGGATCCTGCCTCACCTGGCTCTGTTGAGAGGGCTTTGAATGATCCTGCCTGCAGTGGCACAGCATGTGGGGGGCACGGGGGGGGGGGGGTTGCCCCAGATACAAAATGGTTAAGGGTGCAAAATTTCAACACCTGGGCTCTGTTGAAAATGGCTTCTCCTTGCAAATCAGGACAGCGGAAGACTCTTCTTTTCTTCTCTCTACAGCTGCGATCTCCTGGGGGATGCGGGTGCTATTAGGCAGCTGAATCCATATGCGTGCTCCGTCCATTTCACTCCCACCCCCACCTCTGCAAAGCCCCGGCTGCTGGCACCCTATGCTACGCTACTGCCTGCCTGTGTTGGGGATACTGGGCTGCTCTGCCTCTGAGTGTGTCACATAATAACCAGCTACCTTTTCTCCCATTCAGCCTGAAAGAGGCCGCTTCCTTCACTTCCATTCCTTGACGTTTTGGGTTGGTAATGCAAAGCAGGTGAGTGTGCTGATAAAACCAGGAAGGTCTGCCAGGGCGTGGGGGGGGGGTTGACTCTCGAGAAAGGATGAGAGAAGAAACCAGTTTGGCTCGGATTTTGGAGCAGACTTACCTGATTCGCAGTGCCCGCAATGCGGCAAAACTTTGAAATGTTCACTTCTCTGAATTTAGTGGTGTATACAAAATGTGTACATTTGGGGAATGTGTTATAAGAATGCAGGTGTTTAGTGAAAACCATGTACGAACGTGCATTGTATGGGGTCAAATTGCTTGCAAAAAGGAGAAGGGCCTCATGAAATGTGGCAGGTTTCCATGAGGACTTTAGAAGAAAAGCTCACATGTGAGATATGGCAAGCGGAAAAAGCTGGGAAAATGAGAAAGAGGGGGAAGCCAGACTTGACAGAGTCCTTCCTCTTAATGTTGTTGGCTTTGCTGCTGTTGCAACCTTGTCCCCTTCCCAGGCACCTCACTGGGGCATCTGGTTGGCGTCTATGAGAACAGTGTGCTGGACTGCATGGGCCCCCTTTGGCCAGATCCAGCTGCAAATCTCTTCCTGCATTTGTTTGCAATACTGAGGGCTGTGGAGGGGATGTGCTTCAGGCTCTTGCGCTATTGGATGCTGGAGACGGGGTGGAGATCCATCTGAAAGGCGGGGTGGGAGTGGGGCAGATTTCCTGGGTAAGCTGCATTCAATTAATGGCTTGTGCCTTGCTGGCTATGGGGGATGGGGCATCGCACTCCGAGGAATGTGGAACTGGAATGGTCTTTGGACTAGCCTGATGCAACCGAGAGAGGGGAGAGGGGAGGCAGATTCTCTGCTTGGTTGGCAGGGTTAGGGAGGTGCTGAGCCAAACACACACCGTGCACACAGGGCTCACCCAAACCCTGGCTGAAAGCCCACATTTCCCCATTCTGAATTGTGCACTGTAGCCCCCTGTGCTTCCACACCTCCCTGGCTTGTTGCTGCCGCCGCATATCTTTCTGCAAGGACCACAGGGCTGCTGCAGCCAATCTTCACCCCACCATGTGGCTGTTGGCATCCGTCTGTCTTGAGAGACAGTGGAGTGCAGCTCCAGGGATGAAGTCAAACTGCTGTGCTAGCAGCACCGAAGTGACTTCCCTGCGGCATAAGCGTGGGCAGAGCATCTGGAGGTCCTGAGCTGCCCAGACAACATTAACCTCGCTGATGTGGTCCAAAGGAAAGGAAAGCAATATGTTTGACACTGGCTTGGCGGCAGGAATTGCCAGAAAGAGTCATACAAGATGTCACCCAACCGCCTTAGGAACTCCACTCCACATTTGTGGAGGAGTTACCCCTGAGCCTTTCCTTCTCGCAAAGATATGCAGGCAGCAGAGGTTTAGGATCAGAGTTTTGATTCTCCTAGATGGGCTACCTTCCCAGGTTGATGAGCCCCATCAACCTCACCTTTCCTCCAACAAACTGAAAGTGATGCCCCCCACCCACCATTTTGTTTCTTAATGATGTCATTTGCAAGCTGTAGTTCAATGGAAGATGCCCCCAGAGTGGTCTATTTAAGCAATGCCAAAAGAAGAAGTCAGGATCTGTTCTGAGGCTTGAAGTCTGGTATGATGCGGCGCAAAAAGGGGAAAGGGGTGAGGCAGCTCCCTAAGGGCTTTTAGCCTCCTAGTCAAGGCTGAGGGGCAGAGTGGGGATTTGAACCTTAGTCCAAACCCAATATTCTGACCATTATGTCACACTGGTTCTTGCCAAGTGTCATACCAAGATTTAAAACATCTCACCAGTAGGATAAACAGGTAACGCTGTACTCAGTGTTGCACTGAGCAGTTCATTGCACAGCGCAAGGGTTTCTCCTTGTGCAACAGAACCATCTCCCCTCTGTGTCCCCCACCTGATCTGGGGGTTTCCCCTCCCTGCAGAGTGGATTTGATGGCATAAGATGTCGGGAGGGGGGAGCT